>NC_136919.1:6043801-7300083 GCF_949752795.1 Hyperoodon ampullatus
GACAGCTCTTCTCGTGATGCCTTCAGACATCAGTGGCCAAGGGCCCCTCATCCCCACTTCACAGGAGGGAAACAGTCTGGCGGGGTGAAAGGACTTGCCCAAAGTCAGCCTGGGAGTAGCAACACCCGCACGTGACTGGCGTGTTAGGGGCCGCTCGGAGCCGAGGCATGCCCCTGAGGGCGGCGGGCAGACTCACCCCGGGACTTCATCCCGATGAAGCGGTTCTCCACGATGTCGATGCGGCCCACACCATGCTTGCCCCTGTGGGGAGAACCGGTCACTTGGGGTCACAGGCAGGGCGTCAGGCACCCTCTCGGGATCCAAGACTCAGAGGACATGTGAGCCAGGCCCCCTGGTCCAAACACCCATTGGACAGGTGGGGAAACTGAGGCCCAAGGAGGGAAGGGCTATCCTAGGACACACAGCGAGTTCAACGTGCAACTTCCTTTATCTCTGTCCTGGGCCTCACGTGGCCCCCAGCCCTATCCACTGCTCATCTTTCCTTCTACCCTGGTCTCAGATCCAGCAGAGAGCTTGGAAGTTCCGGACCATCCCTAGGAGGCAGTAGGCCCCTGGGGTTGTTACCTTCCGAGGCTGAGAGCCACCAGGACTCTCCCACGGAACCAGAGGACCCCACGGCGATGGGGCTGTGCCGAGGCTGACTGCAGGACACTGGCCTGTCCTCCCTGGCCCTTCAGCCTCAGGCTGGGACCATCAGCCCCAGTGGTCCGGGCTGGTGCTTGCCCAAGATGGTGGCTTCCCAGGAGGCCGGGCAGGGCTGCGGGCACTCACGCGACTTCATTCAGGTACAGGAAGAGCTCCAAGGCCGTGCTGTGGGTGGTGCCATCCCTGACGTTGGTCACCTTCACAGGGACCCCTAGGGTGGGAGGAGAGCGCAGTGGGCCCGTGGCTGGAGCTCAGCGGACGAGCCTGTGCCTGTTACCCCGCCCCTTCCCTCCCCCCGAAATGCCTTAAATGGATGTGACAGATATGGACTCCAAATGACTCCTTGAAAAGCCCTGTGCAGGTTGAGGCCTGCTGGGGAGAGAGAAGGGGCGAGAAAGCCCCCCAGAATGAAAGGGAAAACGCAATAAAAACCTCTCCCCCACCCTTCCCATTCTCTTTGCTCCTTTTGCATTTAGGGGCTGTGAAATTGGAACCAGGCCCTGAACTAATTGAATTTCACGCTCCACCATTGTCTTACCAGGGAGTACCGGGAGTACCGTCTGTCCTACCAGTTACGGGGCGGGGGGGAGCGCCTGGCTGAGGTGCGGCTGAGCTCACACACACACACACACACACACACACACACACACACACACACACACACACACACACACACACGGCGGGGGGGAGCGCCTGGCTGAGGTGCGGCTGAGCACACACACACACACACACACACACACACACACGGCCCCCGGCCACGTCTGTCAGGCGGACCCCCAAGCCCCAACCCTGTACCCCAGACCCGCACACAGCCATCTGATTGATGGGGGTGAAATGATGCCCGCGCCGGCAGGCGAGGTGCTGGAGGCGTCTGCATTCTGAGAAGTTGGGTCTGGGGTGGCAGGAGGGCAGGAGGGAGGCAGCCGCTCGGAGAGGGAAGGGCCAAGTCCGGGGGTGGGGGCGGTGGCTGGAGGGGGGCAGTGTGTGGGTTCGGGGTTGACTTTGAATAGCAAGGGGCACTTTCTCGAGCGGTGTGAAATGAGCAATAAATGTATTAGAGGACTAACAAGAGAGCTGTAACAGTGACAAAGAAAAGCTGTTCAAAGTTGGCGGCTAATCCCCCACCCATCTGCCCAGCTCATTACCATGTAGCCAGCCATCGGGTGCCAATCAGGCCTCAATAGCGGCTTTCGAGTCTTTATTAGCCAGGCGCCGCTTGGAGGGGCTTCGCTCAGGGGCTGTCAGCCTCACCATTCTTAACCCCCATTTCCAGGGGTTTTATAACTTGGTTGTAAATTGCTATTAAATGTAAGTCCGCCCAATAATGAACCTTAAGCCCCTCTTGCCACCCCCCGCCTCTCCCCTCTTCCTTTCTCTCCCTCCGGGTCCTATTATGGCCCTCACGGGGCCTCGGATGGGGCCTGCCCCGGAGAGGAGCTGACATTGTTGGTGCTGCTGCCAGAGAAAGCCTCTTAGCCTTTAAAATAGTTAATAATTAGATTAAAACTTCAAATAAATTAACCAGAGAGTGAATGGGGAGTGGCCGAGGAGGGTTCCTCCCGTCTACGTTTTTCTTTTTTTTTCAGACAGTCCCCAGATCATTAAAATGGATCACGTTTCTTCTCGGGCTCAGCCCCCGGAGCTGCCCGGTTCCTGGAGGGAAGGGGGTCAGAGCCTGTGTTCAGGACCCTCTGCTGCCTCCTGCCCACCTCCCACCCTCACCGCCCTCCCAGTTTTCCGGGGGACCTGGGGTGGGGCGTGCTGCCTGGGTTCATCTCACCAACTTCTCAGAGATGATGCCCAAAGAGGCCCCACGCCAGCACAGCCCTGGGTCAGAGAGAGTGGGCCTGAGATGGACTTAGGGCTCCAGCTACCTTTAGGGGCCTTAGACTAAGGGCCTTTTGGTCCCCAGGGGGCATGAAACTCAAGGGTTTGAACTGATAGCGGCGGGGCGGGGTTGGGGTGGGGGGAGCGATGAAAATGCCCATTGACTTGGCCGGGCTCTTGGGAAAGGCCTGGAGGAGGCAGTTTATTAAAGTATCAACAGGCTTTTTTTTCCCCAGCGCCTCCCTCCATACCTCGTGCTCGGCACCCGCGAGCATCATTTCTGTGGCCCATTTTATAGGCGAGTGAGCCTGAGGCCCAGAAAGGTGAAGCTGGTTGTCAAGGTCACGCTGGCAGGTGAGAGCCGGGGATCTATCCGGGCCCCTGCTTGCCCCTCCCCGTCCTCCGGCTCCGAGGTGCCTTGGGAAAGGCCTCCCTGCAGAGCCCCCTCCCTCTGCTCTCTCCCTGCCGCTGCCTGGCCCACAGAAGGGCCAGCCTCCCTGCCTGGGCTTGGGATGCCCTCCCAACCCCTCTTGGTTCCTCCACCTCTGCCTCTCCGATTGCTGCAGCCTCCTGGGAAAGTCCTCTCCTTGGACACTCTGAGCCCTCGCCTTGAACCTGGTCCTGCTCCTTCCATTACCCAGCGTGCCTTGCTTTCCCTCCATCTTTCAGGGCAAGGGGGTTGTCCCTGGTGCCAGGCTCAAGGCTGGGCACCGAGTTCAGGCCAGCAAACACTTCTTGATGGTAGTAGCAGACGAGATGAGGAGATCAGGACACAAGCAAGAGTGGCAGCAGCGTTGAACCCAGGATGGGGGGTAGGGAGACGCATCAAGCAGCTAACTTAGAACTAGCTATGGGGTCAGGGGGGCCCCCGAGGCTGGCTCTGTAAGACTCATACTGGCTGAGCACCTCTGTGGTGCAGGGCCCTGCGCTGGATACACGTCGTCCAGATCTTATTCTCTACCATGAAAACACGAGGCAGTGGATACTCTTTTATCCCCAGTTTACAGATGAGGAAACTGAGGCCAGGAAAGTGGAGTGACTTCCCCAAAGGGCCAAAGCAGTCGGCAAGTGGTTGCTCGGGGACTAGAATGCTCCCTCCAGCCCTGGTGCCCACGAACTGATAGACATCAGCAGAGGGTGCTTTCTTCCCAAGCCTGGAGGCTTCCACAGATCACGCCATCTGGGGAGGGGGCAGTTGGGAACATTTGAAGCCCCAGCCTGGACCCTGGCTTCCAGGAACACAGGAGGGATGCAGAGGACTCGTGCCCAGGCTCCCAGGCAAGGAGGGGAAAAGAGCCAGGGCCCCAAGAGTCCACGCCTTGGAGTCCCCACAGGAGGGCACCTACCTTTCTTGAACTCGATCTCAAGGACGTCTGGGCTGTTGGGGGCTTTGGCCGGGTCCTGGGTCTTTGTGTAGAGGCCTGGAGGCGCTTGGTTCTGACAAAAGACAGAAAGAGGTTGGAGGGCAGTGTGCCAGAGCCAAACCGTGCCATGCCAGTCCCTGGACACCCTGCACGCAGCCTCCTGCGCCCCTCTCCAGAACCAGGGAGCTGCTGGCACTTGCCATCGGCTGGCCAGTCCAGCAGGCCTCCCAGCCCCCCACCCGGAGCCAGCCCCGCTTGCCAGGGGCCTGGGAAACAAAGGGCTCAAGAAATCAGACAATTTTTCCCCTCAACTTGATCTCATCTTTTTCTTTGACGCCCCCGCAGCTGGAGGTAGAATATAGCAGGAGGAGCCAGTCAGGCAGGAAAAGCGTGACTTTGGGGGAGCGAGGCGCTAGGCGGGCTTCCCGGGAGCGGCTCAGGCGCACACGCTCTCCCCGGCACCGGCACCGGGAATTGGGGTTTATTCTGCACTGACCGCAAAGCTAATGACTGCGCATGACCCCAGCAGGTGCTCTGGCGAGCAGAGCCGTCCCCGGGGTCCCCAAGGTTAATACTCACAGGGAGAAAAGAGAAGAGCAAAGCAAAAACCCATTTGAAAACACATCAACCTTTATGTATATTTTTTTCTTGGGCGTGTTGGAAAATGGGCCTCTCCCTCGTCTTGATGCAGCAGCGGAGGGGCCGCTGGCTGCCTGGAACCCTCCAAGTCCCTCCTGCCTCCCACTCCCGAGGCCCTGACCCGCCCCCAGGCTGTGGCTTGGACACTTGCCACGGTGGGGGCCGGGGCCCTTTGGGCCTGACTGCTCAAGTCCGTCGTGGGGGTGGGGGGCGCGGGGCATGCCAGGGCCCAGCGCTGTTATCCACCTGCCGACATCCTGGGAAGTGCAGTCCCTTAAAGCTTGCCTTTCAAAACCCTGCAAACATTCCCATGCCACTTTGCAACTGCAGCTTCCTTTGTGTTCTCTGCAGCCCCGTTTAGTAAGAAGGTCAAGTACTGTTACCCCACCTATGGAGGAAGAACTAGAGGCGGAGGGGGACTGTAGGTGCAACCCTGTATGCTGTGTGGAGGTGGGGCCACATGGCCCAGGGCAGGAAGCCCACGAGGCCCTCAACAATGATGTGTTGGATTTCAGAGTGGTGGAAAATAGCCCCAAAGCCGGGAGTTGAGACCTCAGGCTGTGGGGTCTTGGGCAAGTTGCTTCACCGGTTCGAGCCTCGGTTTTCTCATCTGTAAAATGGGGGGGAGGGAATGATACCTGCCTTTGACTGCCTTACAATTTAAATGTATAGACAATTTTTATATCTTTTTGCTGGACATGAAAATCACCCAAGAAGATGCCAGAGAGGGCCTGGTGCAAGCTGTAACCTGCCCTGCAGGCGACAGGACTGCTGGAACAGCCTCCTGGTGAGGCCACCCTCTGAGAAAGAGCTGCTCCAGGAGAGGTGGGGCCACCAGGAGTGCCTCAGATCCCTCATCTGCGGTCACTTTGCTTCTTGACTCTATGTCAGGGTGACCAACCATCCCAGTTCCCATACCCTGAGAAACCCCCCAGTCCTGGGCGAACAGGGACAGTTGATCCTTCTAGCTTTACTTCTGAGCTCAGATGGGGCCGGTGATGAAGCCCTCACACCTCCAAAGGGCTGTGTGGCTTGAGACCAGCTGCATCCCTTCATCTGTTTCCTTTTGTGGGGCAGGAACAAGAACCCAGAACGGAACTCCAAGACAGACCCAAGGAGGAGGAGGGTCCTTAAGGACCTCCAGCCTGATGCCTCCATGCACCAGTTGGAAAACTAAAGCCAGAGAAGCCGCTTGTCCAAATCATACCACCCCACCCCATCGACCTGGGACTCAGCCCCGAGGACCCTAGAATCCCTATCCTGTGCTCTTCCCAGCACCCCATGCTGTTTCCCAGCGGCTCTGCCGAGAAACAGCACCAGGGATGTGGCCAGAGACAGCTCGGGCATCAGGCTGGTTTCAGAGAAATGCCCAGCTCCCCAGGCCCTACTGGGTCCTGCCGACCACCACATTCATTGGAAACAGGCCCGAGGGCCATCCTCGGCCATAAGGCAAAGTGAAACAGGGCTTGGGACCTCTGGGTGACCAACAGGACTCCAGAGCTCCTTTCCCACCTGCCCGGGGCTCCTCACTGGCTGTCCAGCCCAGCCTGAACTCAAAGCAGGTACCAGCGCTGAGAGCCCCGGCGCCTCCACCTGAGGCCGCCTCCCTCCCACCTCCACCTGTTCTGCGCCTGCCAGCCCATCAGTTCCCAAACACTTAACGGAGCCACAAACAGGATGGAAGGAGAGAGGAGGTGGGAAGCCCTCGAGGGACCAGCATCCCAGCTCTCTGCAGTGGGAAGTAGGAGGCTTCTGACACCCTGACAGCACCGATTAAATAAAATAACTAAATAGAAATAAAGTGACATTTGCTTTGCATTCCAAGGTGGCTCACGCCTGCCTTCTTTTTTACTCTCCCTCCTAAAAGCCCAGTTCAAATGACAAATAGTTTGTTGCTGAGTATCAATAACATCTATTTATCCATCCCAGCGGGAGGGCTCACTTCCAATGTCATCTTGGTGGGGGGGGTGTTGGGGGAGGGAAGAGAGTGAAGAAAAAAAAGAGAGAGAGAGAGAGAGTGGGGGTGGGGTGGGGAGAGGGCGAAAGAAAGCATGAAACAGGGCCGAGAAGGAGAAATTGAAAGCAAATGGCCCATGAACTAAACCATGATGTACAGGCATGATGGATGCTGCAAATGGTTTATTCATCCATCAGATATGGCGGGCCGGCAACTGAATGCGCTCTTTCACTGTGGGCCGTATGAAGTTAAAGCAAGTAAATTTCTATCTTTCTTCGCATTAGCTGCCTCATTGCCCTTCAATCAGCCCTCATGGAGGCAGAAAATGGCTCCGCCATCTGCCTTCAAACCCTCCCCTCAGCAGGTCTCGGGCTTTTTCTGGAGAGGGGGAGGGGGCACCGGTTCCCTGAAGCTCTGTCTCCCCAGCGCCTTCCAAGGGGCCCGGGGCTGCCCGGGGTACAGCGTTCCTCCACCGTGGAGAGTAGTGCCCCCGGGCCCCTAGCGGCTTCCCCCTCATTCCTGGGATCTACTGGTGGCAACGAGAGGACCACAGGCTCCCCTGGCCCGCACGCTGCAGCGGAGCTGCCTGGGAAAGCAGGGCCACAGTGGCCAGACCCTGAGTCCCTCGGCCTGGCCCTACACTTCTCAGCGGGAATGCTGTCTCCCCCTCGACTCACACGCAGCCCAGCCTTTCCTGCCTGATGAGAGGGGTCCTGAGAGAACCTTGGCTCCTTCCCCCCCAAATAATCTTAGCTGGCTTGAGGAGGGAGGGCAGGACCCCTGGCTCCATGATTGAGGCCTTGCCCTGTGCTAGGAACAGGCCAAGTGCTTCCGATGCCGCAGGAGAGAGGTGTTGTGATTTACCACTGTTTGCATAAAGAGTCAGAGGTTCAGAGAGGTTGGGTAACTTGCCCAAGGTTGCACAGCAATAGAAGCAGGGTCAGGATTCAGACCCAGGTTTCAGATCTCTGGGAGCCAAGCACTAACTTTCCCACCTTGACTGGGTGATAGAATCCTGAAAAATGCACTCTTTAGCACTTACTTACCCATCCACTGCTCTCATTAGAAAGGAGGCCTGAGAGGGGAGGGGACCTGCACTCCCCCTCTGGCCTTGGCTCTGCTTCCCCAGTCCTGAGGTGAGAGGCCACAGGCCACTACAGAAGCGGTGGGATGGTTGCCCAGCAGGCCTGGAGCCTGGGGGACACCCACCTGCAAGCCGCGCCCCCTCCGCCCCCCTGGGCACTGGCTGACTGGCTAATTAGGGGTGGCTGGCCCGAGTGCCGTGGGCTCGGCAGAGCATGAACTGGAAAAGCCCGGGGCCGGGGGGACGAAGGCCCAGGCTCTCCTGAGTGACACGGCTGGACTGAGCTGGGTGCGGAAGGGAGGTGCGGGTCGCTGGGGAACCACAGAGGCTGGAGGGCCACTCCTGTGATGGGGCGACACGGCCACCAGGCCTGCTCCCTTGCCGAGCAGCTGGTGCCCGGGGCGAGTCACTTCCCTGGGCCTCAAGTTTCCTCATCCACGAAACTAGGAGGCTCAGAGGCAGCAGCCCAGGAAAGTGAGCCGGGAAAATGTGAATGCCAGGCCGGGCTCCAGAAACGTCACTGGTACGCGTTATATTATTGCCAACTCCGACCAAGAGGCCTGGTGCCTGTGGGGAGCCACCCCACCTCCCCCGAAGCAGCCAGCCTCCTCCACTCCGGCTGGTCTTCCTGGACCCCCCCAGGCCCGGCCTCCCAGCACACTTCTCCCCTAACATCAGATGAGCACCCCACCCCCAAAGCAGCCACCCGCCGGTGGGGGTGGTGGTGGTGTGGGGGGGCTGAGCCAGGCTGAGACACAGTCCCTCAGGGACAAAGAGACCTTTCTCTTCCCAGGGTAGATCTCGCTCCATCTCCCACAGTGGGCGGGGGGGAGATACAAAGGAAAACCCCCCAGGGAGAGAAATCCTAAACTTCAAACACGGCCGAGGCCCAGCCTGGGAGGCTGGGGACAGGGGCATCAGGGCGGCCTGACGCAGGCGGGCACAGGCCCAGACGAATGGGTCCTGAGGCTCTGATCTGTGCCACCTCCCCCCATGGCAGCAGCGGCCTGAGAGGGCAGAGGCTCGGCCCTCCCACAAGTGTCTCATCTGCCTAATTGCTTCTTTATTGTCTCACAATCACACTCTGGCTCTATGCTGCCCTGAAATATTTCCTTCTCCTATTCATCCCAACAGCAATTAGAAAAAGAGCACCAGAGAGGGGGGTGGATCTTAAAACGCAGTGTGGAGTGGCCAGGCGGCGGGGCGCCCGGTGGGGAGGGTCGGGGAACATAGGCAGGACTCGGCCCCAGCCCCATGCCCGGCCCCCCGTGAAATTTCAAATTAGGCTACAAACACACCAGACAGTATCGGCACGGAGCAGCCACCGCTAGACAGCCGGCTTGGGGAAATGGGGAATTACCTTGGGGTTCTCCAGGATTCCAGCCTCGTAGCTGTAGGGGAGAAGAAAGATGGGGGTCAGTGGAGGGCGGCAGAGGGACACAGCCTTGACACCCCTACCCCCATCGTAAGTCCGGTCTGTCCTTTCATCTCCGCCAAAGCAACTGCTGCCAAGCCCGCCTGGAACATTCTGGGCCCACCGCAGTTGGCCGTGGGAGCTGCGGGCTACAAGCAAGGGCCTGGGACACTTCCCTCAGTCTTCAGGGCGCCAGATCCAGGGGGCCTTCTCAGAGGGTTGTTCCCCGATGCTGTTCCTTCCCTCTGCTTTCGATGCCCTTCCCTGAGCCCCGGCCGGTCCCTCCTCATCCTTAAGGTTTTAACCTCCAATGCCACTTGCTCAGAGAAGCCCTCCCCGACACCCCAGCCGAGGCCAGGTGCCCTTTATCTATGGCTGGCACTCAGCAGAACTGTGGCAAGAGCTGGGAATGAGGTGGCCTGTCTCCTCGAGGCCCCCGGGCTCCATAAGGGCAGGGACCATGTGTCGTGTGGGCCACCACTACATCCTGGCCCGACGCAGACAGGCGCTCACGGACGCTAAGCAGAGCGGTGGACAGGTGGGCGACGTCTTACCTGATGTGCATCAGATTCTCGTCCATGCTCCACGGGTTCTTGGGGGTGACTGGGACGGGAATTCCATGTTGCTGCAGGTAAGAGGCAACACCGCGCTGGCGTGAGGCAGCTTGAAGTAGACACAAGGGTCAGGCCCAGCTGCCTTGGTTTTCTTTCAAGGTCAGAGACATCCCCAAACTCTGGCTCCCATGCAGGCAAGGCCCTGGACGCAACCCCTGGTTTCCTTCCCCTCCCCCAGGCTGCTCAGGGAGGGAGGGAGGGCCCATTTCCAGATATGCCCAGGCAGAAACTATAAGACCCTGTGTCTGAGATGCTGTGGAGTGGACGCTGGCCTTGGAGGTTTCTTCCAGAAGATTCTGAGTCTATACTTCAAGTGCCCCCCCAAGCACTTAAGAGTGTGCCAGGCGGTGTGCTGAGGGTCTCCCAGCACCACCGGCTGACCCCCCCACCGTGGCCCTATGAGCCGGGAGCTGGAATGGACCCAACTTCCAATATGGATCTCAGCCAAGGCATCTGCACCCACAGGGGTGCTTAACATTCACCTGAGGAAGCGAGAGGCGCCCATGGGAGCTGCTCGTTCAGGACACTTGTTTACGGGGTGTGGCCGGGCGCTTCCCGGGGCCACTTCTCCCCACTGCCCAGCCGTCACCACACACATCACTCTGCAGCCCTGAGAAGGAATAGCCCCCATCCTCCCTGTTGGTTCTGACTATGCTTTGCTTCCCAGATGATCCATGCCTTGGTTCAAGGAGAAAAGTTATCCCTCTGGAGACCCTGGGCCTGAAAGGCTGTTGATGACACTTGGAAGGCCTTTTGGATTAAAGATGTGGCTGGCTTCCTGAGCTGCCCCGTGCTGCCCTGGCTGACACCTGGCTGGACCCAGCATGTGCATTACATCCTGCTTTCCCCTCCCGGGCTTACGGGGCACAAAAGCTGAGTGGCCCAGCCCGGCCCCCTTTAAGTCAGCGAGATCGTCCGCTCCGCCTCCCAGGCCCCCTTTCAGCACCTCGCCCCCTGGGTGGGTCCTCCAACCTGGCCAGCCCAGGGTCCCACAGCTTCCACCAGCATCGCCCCATCTCTCTTAATGGGGCTCTGCCCAGGCTCAGCTCATGCCCACGACTAAGATTCTAGAGGCTTCCTCCAGGGAGCCGCTGTTTCCTTCATCAGCACCTTAAAATTTCAAAGTAAATTAGGTTATCCCCTCTTGATTTTTGTCAAGCTTTACCCAGAGGCTCCTTTTAAAAGAAACAGCCCACACCCACTCTAAAATTTGCATACTCTTCCATGTAAACCGCATGGGCAAACGGAACACCTCATTTAGAGGCTGATCAAGGTCAGGGGGCTCCTTGTCCCCCGTGAAGCTGCCCAGAGTCAAATCCACACGCTTGCCCTGTGCCGTCTCCAGGTAGAGTGGCCAGGTGTGGGGACCAGGGCCCTGTGCCAGATGGGCTGAAATCCCCTCAGCGAGGACTCCCCGGGCTGGGGGCTGAGAAAACCAGCAGGCGGGTTCCCTGGAGCCTTTCTTCGGGGTGGGGGGCGGTGGTTTGGAAACACGCTTGCCTTTCCTCTTTCCCACTGGGGCTCCATCCGAGCGGGAGGTAAGGGGCGGAGGAGAGAAGAACAGGACGACGGGCAGCCCTTCCTCAGCAGAGAGACATACAAATGGCAAATGTAGTCCCTCAACCAAAGAGATTTGTCTCCCCTCCCCTCTCCATCCTGAGCTCCCCGCCAACACACACACACTGGAAATTCTGGATGCAACTGAGAACAGAAAACAAAACCATCTTCAGCGTGTACACAGGAGACTGCCCTGCTTTCCAGCCCCCAACCTTGCACACTGGCTTTAAAAGAATTATGGTGACAGCGATAAGGATGGGGTGATTCTGAGTGCTTTTCCCTTGGACGATGGATTTGCGGGGAGGTGGAAAGTGATGCAAATGCATGTTTTTGATGAGTCTCCTAACAGCACCTTGTGGCCTTGGCGACTTAACGAATCTTGAAAGCAGGGCTTTTCAAAGCCCCATTGATTTTTGTCTCAGCTGAAGCAGCTGCCTGGCTCTGAATTTTGGACAGAGTCTGCTTGCTGCTCAGTCATTCTGGTCACTCCCCGGGTGCAGGGACACTGCCTCCGTCCTAGAATGTGGTCAGATTGCCGAGAGCTCAATTCTGATCCCAGCATCCAAGGGAGGGTCGGTGGCCGGAGACACAGACTCATCTCTCCGGGGCAAACTTTCCTGTTTAAAAGGTTATTTGAGACAGAAGCTGAGCCAAGGGCCTTCCCCCCAAAATCTGGGAAGGAGGGGCAACAATACTCCTGAAATTCATCTTTTCTGGAAAAACCAGGAGCCGCTTTTGTTTGGGAGCTTCACGGAAATGAAGGGCGCGTATGGGTCAGCCCCTTCTTGAACCACAACTACAGGCGTAAGAATGTAGATGGGCGGGGGTCTCCATTCATTGCTCTTAAAGATAAAACGTGCTTCGTGTTCTGTATCATCAAGGAGACCGAGGAGGGGAAAAAAGCCCCTAACCTTGTTCTCTTAATAGCTCTGCTATTTGAAAATTTGTTTGGCAACATATGGGCTTGCTCTTGTAAACTCCCCTTTTAATAATAAAACAACAGATGGTAGAGGAGAGCTTTCCTCCAAGCTCTCCAGGTCTTAATGGGATGCTGGCGGTAGGGGCAGGGCTGCGTCCCCGCCGCGTCCCCTACCACGCGGCCCCTTGGCCGCGGCCAGAGCTCACAGCCAGCCCTGGTGACTGCTGTTTAAAACCCCGAGCAATTTTCTGGTGTGTGCACGGGGTTGCTTTCCCCTGTCTGACTGATTGAGGCTGTTTGTCAAGGGCTGCCATCGAGTCGCTAAAAAGAAAGGTACCCTGGGGAGTGGCTAAGGATCTTGATGCAAAACTTCTAATATGTTTTACTGCAACTTGTACTTCAAAAGGGCTGGTGCAACAAAGTCTTTGTCTGCCTCTGCCCCTCGGAGCGCCTACCTGTCCCTGGGAAAGCACTGGGGACAATGAGGTAACAGAGGGGCACAGAACAGCCGGGCCCACACCCCCCGTCCGCCCGTCCCCTGAGTGACACACACCGCAGAGGTGGCAGTTGGAACAGGAAGCAGAGGGGGCCGGTCACCCTCCTGCTCGGCGGATGGGGGGCTCCCTTGGGAGATGCCCCTGGCAGTGACCACATCTCTGCGGAGCCGGCCCAGGGAACAGGTGTAACGGGGCAGAGGGTAGCAGCCAGGGCAGAGGTTCAGTCTCCAGGCGTGGGTATCAGTCCCAGCCTCGTGCCTCTGGCCCAGACAACCCCCATGGAGGGCTGTGCCTGGAGGGCACTGGGCCAGGGCCGGGGTGATGGTGGGTGGGGTCTGGCCATACCTTCGCGTACTCCATCAGATCGTTGCGGCCCTGGAACCGGTTGTAGAACTCGGGCATCCTCCAAGGAGCGATGACCTGGACACGGGGCAAGGAGTCAGGCCCGGGCAGCCTCTCCTGGCTTTAAGCCGCAGAGCTGGCCGCTCCGGTAAGGGGCCTGAGGCTCCACTGGGCACCTGGGTGGGGGCTCTATGTAGCCCACGGGGTGTGGGCAGGGGGACCCCGTTGGGCAGGGGAATGACACGGCCTGCCATCCTAGAGGGTGACTTTGGAGAGGCCCGAGCTCTGTGGCAGAATGACCATGCGTCCCCAGGTGGGTCCCTGCCCCTCTGGGCTTCAGTCTCTCCAACTGAGACTTGAGGGTTTGAACTAGAGAGGCCTCAAGTTTCTTGATGGCACCCCTGTCCAGAGGGCCAGGACCCCGCACCCTTGGTGACTAAGGAGGGGTTCACGGTGCTGCAGCTGCACCGCCTGGCCCTGCTGCGGGGCAGTGAGGCCCATGCGACATGCAACGTCCCCTGACCCACCCCTCTTGCTCACCTCCCTTCCCCCTCCCCCGGGGCTGCTCTGGCTGGAGCCTGACTGAAGGGACCGAATTCATCCCACCAGCCTGGGGGGTCGGGGACAAGTCCCCAAAAAAAGCTCCCACTCAGCCGTGGGGCCAGCCAGGCCCCTGCCTCTGCCGACAGCAGCCTAATTGGGGTGGAGGTGTCATCTAGACGGAGAAGCCGGTGTGATTTCCGGGCTGGGAAGCTGATGAGAGTGGCGTGAGTGGGGTCCGCCAGGCCTGGAATGAGCAGTGCCTGGGCGCGGAGCACCCTCTGGCCTCATCCTGGTTCCTGGAGACCAGCCTGGGGCCCTGTCCCCAGCCCCATCCCACCCCTGGCCTCGGCCTCTGCAGACAAAGACCCAGAAACCGGACACCCTGGCCCCCCAAGCTGCTGGGGGAACAGAGAATGGGGGTCGGGGAAGGGCCTCACGCCCACCCGCCTACAGCATCAACAGGCAGCTACCTTCTGGGGGCTTCTCGGCCGCCTGGTGTTTGGGGTCAAAACAGATCATTAGAGTTCATTACTGCTCACCTCCAGGCCACTCTCACCCCCCAAGCAGCTGCTGGCTGGTTAAAGGGACAGAGAAAGATGTTCCACTTAAAAGAAAAAAAAATGAAACCCCTTAGGGACCCTTGTGGGCTTGGGAGGGGCACGTTTTCTGTAGCTTTCGCCCGAAGTGGCCTCAAAGGAGCTGGACCCACGCCTGCCTGTGCCATCCAAGATGGCACCCGGGCGCCACGTGTGACCACCAAGGCCCGAATCGTGGCCGGTCCCAGCTAAGCGTAGAGCACACAGTGGGTCTCGAAGGGTTAGTACCAAAAGAATGTAAAACATCTCAATAATTTTTTTACATCGATAACATGTTGAATGGTACCATTTTGGATACATAGGGTTCAATAAACCATAGTAAAATGATGTCACCTGTTGCTTTTTATCTTGGTTTTTTTCTTTTTTTTTACGTGGCCACTAGAAAAACTGCAATCACCCTTAGGCCTTGTGTTTGTGGCATTCAGTGTATGTCTATGGCTCGGCCTTGTGCACTGGATACCCAGAGGCCTGATCTTACTGGTTCCCATCCTAGGAAAGAATCCAAGACCCTGGGGGTCAGGGCTCGGGGAGCCAGGAGGAGGAGGGCCTTAGCTGGGTGGCCCCCACTGGGGCTGAGAGGGCTGTGAGCAGCCCAGATATTGGCCAACCGTGTCTCAGAATGGTTCCAATCTGCACCCGGGAATCCAGACCCGGCTTTGCAAGGACCCTGGCGGACGGGCAGCCTCATCTTTCCGTCCAGTGCCTGACCCACCCAGGCACCTGGGCGGTGTCTCGGGAAGGACAAATGGTCAGGGACAGAGTGTTGTCCCTTGCAGTTGGTGCGAGTGAAGGCAGCTCTCCATGGGAAAGAAGAGTGCCATCCACCACAAGGCCCCTGTCTGGAGAACCTCTCAGAACCCCATGCCCCACACCCCCAGGGGCCTCAGCCCCCAGCGCCCACCCTTTAGGTGGAGGAGCAACATCTTACCTTAATCTGGGGGGCCAGTGAGTAGCAGGTCAGCTCAAACCGGATCTGGTCGTTCCCCTGAGACATAAAACGGGATGGTCAGGAGCCGCAGAACAGGGACCAGTTGCGGGGGCCATGCCACGTGACCTTCCACGATGCACCCGAGGGCCACTCAGGGCGGACCCCCTGGGTGGTTCCCTTCCCCGCATGTGCTCACCTCCAACCTCACAACCTTCTGAGGTGGGTCCTACGAGCCTGTTTGAAAGATGAAGACTGGGTTTTCCTGGAGAGGGCTTTCTGCTCTGGACTCAAACCCAGGACTCCCCGAGTACAGAGCTGAGCTGTGCGGGCACTCAAGTGTGCAGGACGTGTGTCTATGTGTCCGCAAGATGCCCACGTGCCCGTTGTGTGCTGAGCTGTGATGGTCGTGACCTTGTGTGCACTGGTGTGTGAGGGGCCGTGCACACGGGTCATCACGTGTGTCTGCACTTCAGGGGGTGCACACACATGCAGGGCTGGAGGCCTGGCCCTGCCGAGACTCCAGGCAGCCCCCGAGCTGCCCACACTGTCAGCCTCTTCCCGAGGGCCTCCCACCTGCCTGGCCCCGCCTGCCCCACTCCCATGGTTCCACGGTGCTTTGTCCAGAAAACCGGGAGTCCTGTCTCCTCTGGGAGCCTGTTTCCCTGTCTATACAGTGGCTGGCTGGGGGAGGGGTGGATCCAGGTGACCACCGAGGGCTCCTCTGCACAGACCGGGAAACAGGCCCAGAGGTGGAAGGGACAAGTCCAGGGGCACAGGGCCCCCACGGCCCCCACCAGCCTTGGGCAGGCGGCCCTGCCTCCCCGTCCCTGCGTCCTGTCCTCAGAGACAATGGCTGCCAGCCGCCCGCCCGCTTCCCATCAGCTCGGCAGCCTGGAGGGAGGCTTAAGCGCTGTGGAAATATCAGAGGGCCCCCTCGCCTACTGTGAAAACTGCACAGGCGCAGCGAGGCAGCAGCGGGGATAACATGTTATTTTCCGGAGTCTTGTCAGGCGACGCGGAAATACAGGTTTCAGCCCCTCTGCTCGGAGCCAGGAGCTAAGGGGCCGAGGCCGCTCCTCTCTTGGTATCCCCCGGGGCCACAAGCTGCGCGGGACCAGCCGCCCCACTCACCCTCCATCCCATCCCTTCAGTGAGCGCCTACCATGCGCTGGCTGCCACACGGGAGAGCCACCTGGCACCAGCGGGATTTTTAACCCTGTTTTACAGATGAGGCAATTCAGGCTCAGAGAGGTGGAGTCACTTGCCCAGGGACACACAGCCAGCAGGCACCACTCCCATCCTAACAGCTCACAGTCATCAGGTAACGGGTCTGAGCTCCACGCATAACTCATTGAACCCTTACGGCAGCCCCTGAGGTGGGTTCTATTATTATCCTCATCTCACTGGATGGGGAAACTGAGGCACAGGCCGTAATACTTGCCCGAGGGCCAGTGACCAGCACAGTTCCTGGAGCAATGGTGTCTACAATAAAAGGCAGACTTATTTTAGATTCGTAAAGCATATGGTCTAGTGTTCCATATCCCGGTGATTTTTTTCTCCAGGGCTTCAAGTTTCCCCCAGCACAATGGCAGCTTGTGCCTCCTTGGACGGGCATGCCGGGCTGGGGTCTGCCCATCAGGATCACCATGGGGACACCCATCTGTTCCCGAGCCAGAGACCCTCTCAGAAGCCAAACAGGCTCCCCAGGTTCAAACTCTGTCCCAGACAAGAGCCAAGGCCTGTCCAATCCTTCCCTCCCTGACCCCAGGAGCCCCAGCCCCAGGGTGGCCCTGTCAGGTTCCCTGGGGGCCGGGGAGGAGGTGTAGCAGGTCCCACACACCCCGTGTGTGTCCACGTGCTGATATACATGTGTAAGTGCGGGTGCCGCGCCCTCCGGGACTGCACGGGGCTCTCCCATCTGCTCCTGGCCTCGCCATACAGATGGCGCCATTTACAAACCCCCTGCCGCCACACCCCTTCCCGAGTCTCAGGCTCCTATTTCCAGGCCCCTCTTCCAAAACTGGGGGGAGGAAGGGGGCCCTCGAAGGGCCATCCCAGCTTCTGTGCAGCTCTCTGGTGGGGAGGATTCAGGGTCCCCGCGGGGTGTGAAGGGGTGGACCCCAGCTCTCTCTGCACCAGGTGCCGCCTGGGCTGGGCCCTGGGTGAGAAGCTGCCTCTGGCCTCCAGGCCTTTGCACAAGCTGTTCCTGCGGCCTGGGATGCCCTTCCTCCTTGGCCTCACTGGCTAACTCTTGCTCCCCTGGAGGTCTCAGCATCACCGTTACCCCCTGCTGGGTCAGGGCTCCCAAGTCCCCTGTATGGGTGTCCCAGTGTGTGGACAGCCAGGGATGGGTAGGTATTCAGTGGGGGGGTTCAGTGAGCCAATGCATGAAGTCGACATCGGCAGGGCTGGAACAAGGGCCCAGAGGCCCTGGGTCTCTCCATCACCCGACTCGGGAGCCAGAAGCTGGGAGAGGCCGGGGGCTCAGGACGGTCCCTGCTAGAATCTCCCCATCTGGGGAAGCCCCCCTGCAGTCTGCTTATACCCAGCTCTTTCTCTTCACTGTGAATCCCTTGCAGAAAGTTCGGCCAAGTGTCCTACCCAGATCTGCCCCTGGGTGCCAGCCTCCTGCAGGCCACACTCACTTACTCTGGACACCCATCTCCTGACGTGTAAAGTCACTGATGCATGCCCCCCAGCCCCCCTCCCCCTGAGCCAAGCAGACCACCAGCCCCTGCAGGTAGCGGGCCCCTCCCTCCCCACCACCCCCTGCCTCAAGCCTGGCGTCCCTCTGGACCCCAGTCCAGGCCCTCCAGTTCCTCCTCACTCACACCCACCTCTTCTAGGAAACTGTCTGCAGAGGCTGTTGGGGGCTTCCCCAGGTCCTATTAAATAAGGGGAAACTGAGGCACAGGAGTACGCCTTGCCCATCAACCCCCAGAAGAGATGGGAGATTTCGGGGTGGGGGGCACCGGGCCCCACCATCCCCTGTGGCCTTCCTGCTGCTGGTCTTGGAGGCCCCCCAGGGCTGTTTCAAGTCTGACTGTCCCTCTTGTGGACACTGAGCATGAACTGCAGGGACGTCCCTGAATCTCAAGAGGCTACAGAACTGCCGCAGAGGGCGTTCTTCTCAGAACCGAAGCCCCGCAGAACCGGAGTGGGAAACAGGACCCTGGGTGGCCGGGGCCTCCTCCAGCCGCTTCCCTGCAGGGTCAGCCTCGGAAGGCCTCAAACCCAAACCTCTGGTGCCCTCTTGTGGCCAAATGGAGCAGTGCACACAGCCTCTGGCAGCTATTCCCAGCTGCATGTGAGCTAGTCTAGTGGTGGTGGTGGGGTGTCTCTCCCTGGACCCCAAGAGCCTCCCAGGCCAGAGGCAGACCCACCACACACACATTCACTCCACTAGCCCTGAAAGCCACCCTTCCTCAGTCCTGATGGTACTTCTGGAGGGAACTTCTCCAGGCAGGAGCCCTTCCATAATCCTGACTTCCTGGCCTCAGCTTGAATACCTCCTGGAACAGGGAGCTCACTGTCCAGCTCATTTCATCACAGACAGGTGAGATGTCTCAGAGGTTCATTCTGCACTGATGTTTGTTCTCAAAGCCCCAGTACAGGTCTGATGATTGTGCGCTCAGGGCACTTCCCCCTCATTGAGGGTTTACGACGTGCCAGGTCTATGCTGAGCTCTTTATTGGAATGATCCTACTCACAGCTCCCAACTGCCCCATGAGTGGGTTCTATTTTATCCCCATTTTACAGATAAGGAAACTGAGACTCATGGGGTGAAGTCACACAGTGTGAAAGCAGGGGAGCCAGGATCTGAACCCAGCTGTACTGGCCCCAAAGTCCCAAGTCCTGAACCTCTGGGTTCCTCTGTACTCTCTCCTACCGCCTGAGTGGAAGGCGGTATGCAGGTCTCTGCCCAAACGGCCCGGTCCACCCTCTGCTCCGCCTATGATTCCCACCTCCTCGCTCAAAATGTGCTCACGACTAGGGTGTTCGTGAAAACTAGGGCCACGCTCACCAGTCTGCTTCTTTTACAGGAGCCCATGGTTTCAGTCCAGAACAATCCCCTACATACCATGGGGGTGGGGGAGGGCCACTGGCCACCCCTGTCCAACCTGGGGGTTTGAAGCCAAACCCCGCAGCATGGCCCCGGCCCAGCCGCTCCTCCCAAGGCTACAGCTCCCACTACACGTTCAGGACCCTCGTCTCCAGGCTTTTGCTCAGGCTGTTCCCTCCGCCTGGCACTCTCTTCCTGTGCCCATTCCTCCTCCCTCAGGGCCATGTTCTGCACGACAGCCTTCCCTCGGCCCCTGCCTGCTGCCCCCATGGCTCCCCCTCGGCTCCCCTGGCACTGACCCTACTGCCACCCTCTCCTGCATCCATTCTCTCCCTCGCTAGGACACAGGCCCCCTGAGGGCAGGAAAAAGGGCCCGCGCAGTTCAACACTGTTCCGGTGTCCAGCACGCACTCAGCCCTGTACAGACGCCAGTAAGAGCTGGCTGACCGAGCACCAAGCAAATGAGTGAGCTTCCAAAGACAGCACGACCACCTGGTGGGGCGACTGTTTGCAAGGCCACCCCCAAATCACACCTCCTCTGTCACAGTCTGAGCTGTGCGTGTCCCTACGTCACACTGAGCCAGGACCTGCTCCCCCGCCCCCGACTGCCTCGACCAGCCTTGCGGGGGGCGGGCCTGGGTCAGGTCAGGACATGCGTGCTGAGAGGTAGGCCCCCTGCCCCCCAACCTGGAGCAAGCTGTTGGTGGCGTGTCCGCTAACTGCGAGCTCCTGACTCCAGAGTAACACTGCCTACGGTCACCTACATCGTTAGGAATCTTGTTTCTTGAGCCCTGCCACCTGCGGGACAGGGGCTGAGGGCTTTCCTGCCTTCCACCCCCAGGGTCGTTCTTCAGTCTGCACTCCTGCACACAAGGGCCGGAAGTAGCGGGTGTGTTATCGGTTGAACTGTGTCTCCCACAAAAGATAAGTTGAAGCTCTAACCCTCCCAATACTTCAAAATGTGACCTTATTTGGAGATAGAGCCTTTACGGAAGTAATCAAGTTAAGATGAGGTCATTAGGGCAGGCCCTAATCCAGTATGACCCGGTGTCCTGATAAAAAGGAGAAATTTGGACACAGACCCAGACATGTGCAGAGGGCAGGCGATGTGAAGATGCCCCGAGGAGACGGCCACGTGAAGATGTAGGCCTGGAGTGATGCACCCACAAGCCAAGGACACCTGAGCTACCCAAAGCCAGGGGAGAGCCTGGAAGCGGCCCTTCCCTAGCACCTTCAGGGGGAGCATGGCAGCCAACACCTTGATTTTGGACTTCTGAAATCTCCAGAACCGTGAGAGGATCCGTTCCTGGTGTTTATGCCGCCCAGTCTGTGGTGCTGTTGCCCCGGGAAACTAAGGCAAGGCCTCATCCCCATTTTGCAAGTGAAGCAGCTGAGGCTCAGGAAGGGCAAGGGTCTCGCCCAAGGCCACAGAGCTGGGATTCAAGCCCTTTGCTACCTCGTGGTCTCTGACCCTGCCTACTGCATTAAACGGAGACGCCCACAGAGACCTTGGTCCCTGCGCCTCAGCAGCAAGTTTGCACAACGGGGTGACACTGCTCAAACCGCATGTGGAACAGGCACACGGGACTCACACACTCGGGGTACAGGGCAGAGCCGTCCCTAACTCGCTACTAAAACCACTCCTCTTATTCAGACTGGACGGGCCAGTCTGTCCTCTGCATGCCTGACCGTGCTGGGGGAGAACCTACAACTGCTTGAGGACCGTCCATTGCCTGGCTGCCTGTGTGCCCCTCGCAGGCTCCCTGCCTCCTTCTCCGTCCCCAGCCGTCCATCCTGGTCTCACCTTTCCTGTGGCGCCATGGGACACGTACTTGGCTCCCTCCTGCTGGGCGATCTCCACCTGTTTGCGGGCAATGCAGGGCCTGGCGAGGGAGGTACCCAGGAGGTAGCGGTCCTCGTACAGCGCGCTGGACTGGATGGCGGGCCACACGAACTCCTCCACAAACTCCCTGCTGACGTCTTCAATGAACACCTAGGGGGAGAGGAGCCCATGAGAGGAAGCCTCGGCAGGGACGGGACGCAGGCAGAAAGCAGGGTCCCAGAGGCCTCAAGGGGCCTGCATCTAAGGCAGACGCTGTTAATGGATCCCAGGGCAAGCTGTACCTCCACTTTTCCTTCTGCATCTGTAGTAGACATCATAAGTCAATCCAGCATACAGCGTAGTTACTCTCCCTCCTGCACTCATGGCAGACATTACTAATCAATCCTGATAGACCATCCTGGTGAAACTGGATGTGGTCCTTAAATCCCTCCCAACACAGCATTCTGGGCCTGAGATGAAACAAGATCTAAATCTAAGGTCTAAATCTAGATGTAATCCACAAAAGCCAGGGATTATTTTGTCCCACAGGTGACAACTGGCAATATCTGGAGACATTTTTGGTTGTCATAACTGATGGGTTGTGGGGGTCATTCTGGCCTCTAGTGGGTAAAGGCCAGTGATGCTGCTAAACATCCTACAATGCACAGGACAGCCAGCCACATGTCAATAGTGTCGAGGTTGAGAAATTCTAATCTAGAGGAATTATTCTAGAAATGTAAACCCCCTAGAGTTCCCCAGACCCTTTTAGGGAGACTGAAAACACTTTTTATGATACTCAGTTGATATTTGCCTTCTTCACGCTGTTGACATTCACATTGAATATGCAAAAGTGATGATGGGGGACGAGGCTGGCACCTTAGCACAAATCAGGGCAGAGGCACCACACTCCGCAGACATGGTGTTCCTCACACCTTGCTCTCACAGTGCAGATTTCTCTTAAGAGTGGTCTTGGGCTTCCCTGGTGGCGCAGTGGTTGAGAATCTGCCTGCCAATGCAGGGGACGTGGGTTCGAGCCCTGGCCTGGGAAGATCCCACATGCCGTGGAGCAACTAGGCCCGTGAGCCACAATTACTGAGCCTGCACGTCTGGAGCCTGTGCTCTGCAACAAGAGAGGCCGCGACAGTGAGAGGCCCATGCACCGCGATGAAGAGTGGCCCCCGCTTGCCACAAGTAGAGAAAGCCCTCGCACAGAAACGGAGACCCAACACAGCCATAAATAAATAAATAAAATTAAAAAAAAAAAAAGAGTGGTCTTGAAAATGCAGTAAAAAATGATTAGCTTTTGTTATATCTCGACTCGAGTACAAAATGTGAAATATACACGAAGCATATCTGCTGCATTCACAAGTGAGTTATTAGCTCAACTAGCCCCTTTTCTCATAGAACATCGTTCTTGAACAAAGGACCGACAGACAAAACAGGGTCAATGCAGACTTGGGTTTTCAGCCAACATTTTCATAAGAATGAAGTGACCCTATCACTTTAAGGAAAACTGAGAATTTGTTGCCAAGCTTTCCAGTAAAAGTTAGAATTATGGAAAACTTGTATCTGACACCATGAACTTGACAGCTTCCTAATACTTCTTATAAATTTATTTATTTTTATTTTTGCCGTGTTGAGTCTTCGTTTCCATGCGAGGGCTTTCTCTAGTTGCGGCAAGCGGGGGCCACTCTTCATGGCGGTGCGCGGGCCTCTCACTGTCGCGGCCTCTCTTGTTGCGGAGCACAGGCTCCAGACGCGCAGGCTCAGTAGTTGGGGCTCACGGGCCCCGTTGCTCCGCGGCATGTGGGATCTTCCCAGACCAGGCCTTGAACCCGTGTCCCCTGCATTGGCAGGCAGATTCTCAATCACTGCGCCACCAGGGAAGCCCCCCTAATACTTCTGATGTGAGTTTTATTGCGTTTTATTGTGCTTTGCAGATATTGCGTTTCTTTTGTACTGTTAGCCTATGTGAGCAGGGACCACGCTGGCCACGTTCACCTTATGGGCCTGCTCACCACATGATTAGATGCTCAGTCAATGCACTGATTCTGTTGAATGGATGGAAGGATGGGTGGATGGACAGAGAGCTAGGAGGGATGGACAGGTAGATGGATGAGGGATGGTTGAGTGAGTGGATGTGTGAATGGACAGCGAGATAAAAGAGGGATGGGCAGGTGGATGGATGGATGAGGAAAAGACAGACGGATGGGGAGGTGGGCTGGGGAGGTGACTGGGTAGAAGAGTGGCTGGGGGAGACCAGAAGATGATGCCCTTTGCACACCAAAAGCAGAAGGAATTGACCTTATACTCCTGGAAGCAAGAGGACCAGGTGGAAGGCGTGGAAGAGACAAGGAGCTTTGGGACAGGACCCCCCACAGCTGCCTCCACCAGGTCAAATCCCATTTCCCACCCCAAACCCTGCCTCCCGCTTGGTACCTTTTTAGCCCCAAGCTTCAGCGCCTTCTTCCTCGCTTCCTCAAAGTCTTCCTTCTGGCCCACGTTGGCCTGAGGAGCAGAAGCAGAGAGGACCCATTAACCCAGGGGCAGAAAGAAGAGCTGAGAAGAATGTCCCCCCCGGCCCCTCCCCTACCCTGGGGTGAGCCCTGGGCAACTGTGTTTCACACACAACAGCCCTCAGACGGTGGTGGTTTCGACTGGATCGCTGAGGTCAAAGTAGGAAGGAGAAAGGGCGCGAACCAGGGTCTGGAGAAGCTGTAACACTCTCCAGAGCTAATACTTGGTTGAAGGACGGGCCGAGCCCGGCCCTGTGCACCCAGGCTGCTAGGTTGCAACATTTGCTGTCACTGCCTTGAAGGTCTAAGGCTTCCCCTGAACCCGTCTAACTCTTCCCCCAATTCCCCCAAAGTCAGTACAAAGGTTGGATAGTCAGCAGCTGCCCGACTCTCAGCTCACTTCCCCAGCCAAGTGCAGCAACTTGACTGTCCCAGGGCTCCTGAGCCGGCTCGAGGCTGAGGCCTGGGCTATGAGCACCCAGCTGTCCCCCTGCTGGAGCCCAGCCTCCGGTTCCGACAGCCCCACGTAGACACGGGCATGTTTTTCTGCTGGCTGCACTCTGGCTTCCTGCCTAGACGTTGGCCCTGGCTTCTGCTCAACAGACTCTGGAATCTTCCCAGAGTCCAGCTGCAGGTGCTTTTCTGAGGTCACTCAGCTTTTAAATCTGCCTGGGGGGAGCCCGGGATCTGGATGGCCCACCGCTGCTGCTGCTGACAGGGTGCACACACGCCAGGCTCTCTGCACCCGCTCAAAGCCCTGGCTCTCTCTCAGCAGGCAACTGTGAGCCAGGCACTTCCCCTCCCCAACCCGAGGGACCCGGGGTCGGCACTGTTACGGATGGTAGGTTGACTTCAACTGCAAGCAAACGGTTCTTGACAATAGCTGAACTTTTCCTGCCCAGAGCGCCATCCTCACTTCCTCTGCAAAGAGAACCTTCTCTCCTGGGACCCCTTTCCACAGGGATGGGTGAGAGCACATCACGTCACCTGCTCACCGTAGGGACGAGCCCTCTGAGACACAGCCATACTGACAAGTGCATGGTGGGCAGGGACTCAGGCCAGTCAATGAGAGTCCCCCCTGGCCCTTCTGTCAGAGCCTCTGCAGGAAGCTCTCCTTTCTCTGGGAAAACTTGGGTATGATGATGTGAGCCTTGCCTGCCCCGTGGAGAGGCCAAAAATGAAGCCAAGCAGAGATGGAGGCAGATCTGGATAAGCACCTGGATCCAGCCTTGCCTGAAGCCATTATACCCCTGGCCTTCTCAGTTATATGAAGAACTGTATTATTTTGGTTTTCTTTTTTGTTTATTTTTGGTTTTGTTTGGCTTAAGCTGGGTTTCTAGAATTTGCACAGTCATATGGAAGAAGATTCAGAGGTTATGTCCAGGTTTATCAGAAGTTGAGCTGGTTTAATTAGGGATGTCTGCTATGGACCCTGGATGGGGGATGGCATCATACATAACCTATGGCCCGTGACCTATTTGCTATCTCAGAATTAGGTGATCTCCAAGGGCTCGTCTAGTTTAGCCAGTGTAGGATCCTACACTCTTTGCTGAATTATTGAAGGCTTTGGGATAGGGGAAGGTTGTATGCCTTCTCGTGGCCTTCAGTAGATTCAAGCCCTTGGTCCCTCTCCAGGAAGGCTGGCCCAGCAGCTCTGCCACGCTCACTCCTGCGCCCCCTGTCCAGTTACTCGCATGGAGACTCGGCCTCCTCCGTGATCTGGGGGGCATCTCAGACCTGGGGGACTTCCAAGGTGTTCACTCGACAGATGAAGAGAAGGAGGCAGTAAATGAGAAGCATTTTCCTACAGTTCCAGACAGGCTTAGAGACGGGGAGCTGGGCTTGGATGAGCGACAGTGGGCAGGTGGGCGGGCTGGATGGACAGCAGGGCCGACAGGAGAAAGACACACATGCCAGGCGCCCCCTCACCAGGTAGGCAATGACGTCATAGCCTTGCTCCTTCAGCCACACGAGGATGCAGGAGGTGTCCAGGCCCCCGCTGTAGGCCAGAACCACGGAGCCTTTGCCGGACATCTCGTCTGGAGGGAGGAGATGAGGAAGAATGTGAGTGACCCAGATCCAGCCCTGCCCCCTCCCCGTCCGCCAGCCCCTCCCGACAGCTCCCTTCTGGCCTGTCCCCCAGCCCCGACCTCGGCCTTGGGCAGTCTTATTCCCTGGACAGGCCGCCACCGCGAGGTGTGGAACAGGATGTTCGTCTGACATCAGGACCAGCGGAGGCGCTGTTCCTTCCTGCAGCCTCACGCCTTGCACCCCCCGACACCCTCTCAGGGGACCCACACACACCACGCTAGGGCCTGGCAGGTGGAGGCATGTCTTGGAGCCAGTTCCCCACCAGCTAGAGAAGACGACAGGGTCAAGGTCAAGACGCGAAGCGGGCACCGCATCAGGAGACTTGGGAGAGGCCGTGGCCCTGAGGCTCGGGCAGCCCACACATCTCCAGTCAGAAGTGCTCCTTGCTAGGCTGGGCCAGTGCGAGTGAGGCATGGCCCTGGGGGACTCGTACAGATCACCCTGCACCCCGAATATGACCGCATGAGGTAGGAGCTGTCACGCATGTCGGGGCAGCAGAGACTGGGGCTCAGAGAGGTCAGTGGCCAGCTCGAGGTCACAGAGCACGTGCCTGTGTCTGGCTCCAGAACCTGGGTTCCTCCCAGCATGCAGGGCTGCCTCCCAGCTCTACAGGGAATAGGATCCCCCCCTGGACCTCTCCCACCGGGGCCCCAGTGAACCTTCACACAATGGGACTTTAGGCTCTTTTTAAAAGCAAGTACCTCTGAGAGGGGAAACACAAGAGACCCCAAACACCTCAGTGAACTCAGCTCCAAAATGATCAGCTGGGAGGAGCTCAGAGACCGACTTCCCCATGTGCAGAGGGGAAAACTGAGGCCCAGAGGAGGAAGGTAACCAGGATGTACAGATGGTGGATCTGTCCTTCTGCAGCAGGACAGATGTGTCCCACGCTATCCCTCCCTCTCTTCAGCTACACTGAAGCTTCCAGAAGGCACCAGGGCCTCCTCACTCCTTGCCTTTGCAACCACTGTTCCTTCTACCCAGAAGGCTCTCCTTGAACCCTAGGGCTGCATCAGGCCCCCACTCTCCACACGGCCCTGAGAGTAGATGCTGTTATGTGCCCACTTTGCTGAAGAGGAGACCGAGGGTCAGAGAGGCTTGAGGTCCTACGGTCAGCAGGTGGCAGGGCCAGATTTGGATCCAGTCCATCTGTCTCCAGCCTCCATGGACATGGCCCCAGCATTCTGCATTTCCTGGGTGTGTGCTTGTGTCTGGTGGGAGCATTTGCACTGGAGACTGACCAGAGTCAGGGTCCTTAATAGAATCTATTGGGAAAGGCTGTAGACATCACTGCACAGATGCATGTGGGCCTCATCTGGAAGGGCCTCTCCCCAAGGATGCAGGCTCCTGTATACTGAAGACTTCTTGTGTGCCTGGAGGTTTAGAGGCAAAGTGGTCACCCAGCCCTTTGCAGTAGAACCCAGCCCAGCCGAGGGACAAGAACACATCCTATGTGCTGTCCCCGGCATCTCACCAGGCCACCTGCCAGCCAGTCCCAGGGCTCACATGTCTTTACTGCCCTTTGGACTTGGAAGGGGAAAGACTTCATGGAACAGTGAGGTTGGGGGCAGCTCTGATGGATGGATGTCCACAATTCCCCTTCGGTGGGCATTCAGCCACCTGCCAGGCTGTCCCAGGCCAGCTGGGGCCAGCAGACATGCCCATGGCAACCACAGCCAGGCAGCAGGCCATCCAGGATGGAGGGGAGGAGGTGGGAGGGAGGCAGGAAGGACTCAAGGTAGGAAGTGCCTGGGGCTGGAGGTGTGGGTTGCGGGCTTCCAGAATCTGTCTTGATGGCTCAGCGAACCACCCTGCAAATGCAGGCAGCTGGCTGACACCAGAAGCCATGAACCCAGCCTACCCAGCCCCTGGACTCCCCTTTGGGCAGCCTCGCTGAGTGGGGAGACTCAGGGGCCCCAGAGCCCCGTCCAGCGCCCTGCTGCAGTGTGCGTGCTCCCAGCCGTGTGTCCGTGTGCGAAGGGCCTGGTGGTGTGGTCGGGTGGGGAGTGTAATGTTGCATATTTGTGAAGCTCTATTGAGATATAATTGACATGCAATAAACTGCATATATCTAAAGCATACAGTTTAGTAAGTTTGGGCATGTATCTACAGCCAGGAAATCATCACCACAATCAAGATAATGAAGGTATCCATTATAAGCTGAGTCCTCCACTTGTGTTATCCCAGTTTAGAGACAGGGAAACTGAGGCTCAGGTTAAGGAACTTGCTCAAGGCCTTGCTTGGCTGGTGAGTGGTAGAGTCAGGATTCAAACCCAGATCAGCTAGACTCATAAGTACAAGGCTTCCCCTCTCTGGGAGGCGCAAGGAAGGGGAACCCTGGGACAAGGTGTGGTCTGGGAAGCCACAGGTGGCTCAGACACCCTGGAGTGACAGGGAGAGGTGATGTGGGCCCAAGAGTCACCCCTGCTGTGCCACCTCCCAAAGGCCCTGGAGCCAGAGGATGGGCACCGGAGTGGGGGAGGGGCAGCTCCATGGAAACAGACCTCCTGGGCCTGCCCTGTTCTGCCTCAGTGATCCCCCTGTGCCTGATGCATGGCCCATCACAGCACAGTCACAATGTATTCTAACTGCCCCCACTGCCCACTGTGAGCTCTGTGGGGACAGGGACCATCTCTCAGCGCCTGGCACATGGCAGGCACTCAGAGAAAGGCTGCCGATTCTGCGGCCTGGGGGTCAGTTCCTCACCTATAAAAAGAGAGGGTTACAGTCCCCTCCAAGTCTGGAATTCCATGCACGTTCTCATCCGGAAACTTGTGAGCCCCTCCTGCCTGCCAGGCCACGTGCATGCACGGCTACAGAGGGCCTCAGCCTCTGGGTCTGAGACACGTGATGGAATGGGTGCACCCAGGAGTGTGTGCCTGAGTGCAGAGGTGTGTGTGTGTGTGTGTGTGCGTGTGCATATGTGTGCCTGCATTTCTTGGGGAGAATGTACCTGAGACAGCATGCATGCACCTGTGTCTGCACACACACACCCACGTGTGTGTGTGTGTGTGGCGTTTGAGTCTGCGTGTGCACGTCCAGAGATTAGCTGGGCAGGTGGGCTGAGACAATGATATAATCTGACACTGGCATTGCTCCGCCGTTCCTGGCGAAGCTCCCTCCTCCCTCAGCCAGTGAGGTCCCTGCCAGTGAGATCCCGGCAGACTACGTGGGGCAGAAACTGAAGGAAGCTGAGGCCTCAATTTGGGGGAGGGAGAGTGGAAGAGACTACGGGCAGAGCACCGTGGCTGGGTCCTCCAGACCTGGGTTCAAGCAGCTTAAGCTGCTCACCTGCAAACGGGAGCAAGAACAGCCCATCCCTCCACAGTGTGACCGTGGATTCCGTGAGATTCCAGGAGGAGCCCAGAGCTGGGTACCACACCTGTGCCCACCAAACTCTCCTTACCACTGGGTCCTGGCTGACGTTGGGCAAGCCCCTCACTCTCTAGGCGTCAATATCGCCGCCTGCACAACAACCTGAAGGCCTGAAAGCCCTTCTGGTTCTGACACCCCAGGACACCGGGCTTCCTGCCTGAGGACTCAGCCTCCCCCAGCCCAGGGGGGCTGGACTCCTGGGGCTCTGGGGCTCCTGAGTCTCGGCCTCCCCCAGCCCCAGCCTTGCCGCCACCCCACCCTCCATGAAGGGCGCAGGGCAGCTGCCCCAGCTCCCAGGCACATGACCACTGCACATGACCACTGGGGGCATGACCACATGCCCCCAGCTCCCAGGGCCAGCCCAGACATCCTGCTCCAGAAGAGGGACACCTAGGAAGGGAAGAAGAGGGCCTCATGCCAAGATGCCTGCCAGCCTGGCCTTAGTTGGCAAGGCAGCGGGCATTCTCCAGTGCCCCCGCCAGACCCATCCTGCCAGCTCCCAGTGAATGTGCCAGGCCAGCCTGGGCAGTTGCTCAGCACTAAGAAAATTCATGTGGCTCTAAAATGTCAAAGCTAGGAGGATGACAAGAGCAGTTACTTTGTGTAGTGCCACATGTGCATCATTTCAAGGCGGGGACTATTATTACCACCTATTTACAGATGATGAACCCGAGGCTCAGAAAAGTTAGTGACTTGCCCAGGTCTCAAGCTAGTGGACGGCAGTGCTGGGATAGAAACCCAGGCTGACTGCAGACCACCTGGTCTTTACTGCTCTCTGCCCTACACTCTCTGGTCTCTAGGAGACCACAGACTGTCTCCCCCTCCCGTTACTTGTCTGCCAGACAAAATCCTCAACCATCACCGGTCAGTATTCTATTTCTCTGTGCTGCAGCAACACGAATGCTCCCCTGGAAACCCCTCCCCTTCCATTCTAACTCAGTCGAGCTGAGTTCATTATAGTTTCTAAAAAGCCTAGCTCCGCCAAGGCCACAGAATTCTCCCTGACTTAGGGGTTTGCTCATTTTAAGACCGCAACTCTTATCCTTTTGCTGCGCTCATTCGTGTCTGATAGAGCTAGGGGGCAATTCCACACTTTGACCAGGAGGTCAAAGTGTCAGGATTCAGCCTGAACATTTATTTGCCTGACACACTCAGCTCATTTCATCTGCATACTTGGTGAGACACAGAGGAAGGATTTCTGTGTCTGATGAGAAAGCTGAGGGCAGTAGGGGTGCTCTAGGCTACATCCTGAGCTGGCTCTCAGCTGCAAGCTCCAGGGGCCTGAGATTCAAATCAGGAATGCCAGGCTCTCTTCGGGACACCACCACTCCAGCAAACTTCCTCTGCCCATGGTACGGGGGGTCCTTTGGGAGTGCCTTGGCTTAGGAAGATTGGGTCTCCAGTTTCGACGAAAATGTCCTGAGGTAGGAGGTAGGAAGACTAAACGGACCTCACCAGGCCCCAGTGACAGGCACTTAAACCCTTTCCAGAGCATTCGGTTATGGAAGAAAGCATGAGTTCATTCATTTGTTTACTATATTGAAATGCCTATCGGTGCCTGGCCTATCCCAAGTCTGGGGAGGGCGTCTGCCCCACAGGAAGGAGCCAAGGCCTGGTAGATCAACTTTGCCCAAAGTGTTTCAGCAGAAATCAGAGCCTTAGACCTTGAATTCCAGAGGTTATCTCTCTCGGCATGGATGCAAGGCGCTCGCGCTCGATTCAGAGGCTGTGCGCTCAGCTTTCGGATGAAGGCATCTGGCTGTCTTGGCTTGCCTCCCAGGACCCACAGGACGAAGATGAGATGGGGCATGGGAAAGTGCTTGCCCAGCAGGTGAGTCTGGGCCTGGCCCCCCGCTAGTCAGGCTCCTGGGGCCCTGGGCCAGGGAAACGGTTACCATCAGAGCCAACTGACCACACATGCCCAGGGGAGGCAGGCAGCTGACGGGGGCACCTGTGGGTACTCAGGGGGGCTCAGACTGTGCTGACTGGGGGCCTCCCTCCACCCTATCCTGTGCCTGGCCTGGGATCTAGGCGCTCAGCCGGAAGCATTCACCACTCATTCATGAGCACTTGGCAGAGCCAGAATTACTTCTCAGCATAACGCACAGGTGGCTCCACCACAGGTGGCTCCACCGGGACAGGACCCCCTGCCCTGGCTCTGAGACGGGGATGGGCAGGGAGAGGGAGTGTAGAATGGAGACTCCTCCAGTTCCGATCCAGTTCCCGTGCCCTTTGTGGCTGTTTCTGCCTCTACTGTCTCCCTCCCCTACCAGAACCTAAGACAGGAGGGCAAGGACCCTGTCTCCTGTTCTGAACACCCAGCCTGGTAGCACCCGGTGAGTCGCTCCCCAGACACAGGGAGTGAACGGACCCAGACACCCTTCTCAACAGTATACATCCCCTTACTGTTTTCTGAGCCCTGAGCCTGTGCCAGCCATGACGAATGGAGAAACTGAGGCTTAGGACTCTGGGAGGCTGACCCGAAGGCTCACCCAGTTGTGGAGTTGTGCCTGCCTTCCGGGCTGGGGTCTGCGGGCCTCCAGAACCTGCCCTCTTCTGTCACCAGCCTGGGTGTGGAGGGGAGGGATCAAAGCCCAGGACCGATTTGATCCATCCCTGGGGAAAGGACAGGTTTGCTCCTACCCGGGATGTGCAGCCAGACCGCGCCGCTCTCGGGAGGAGACGCCCCACTTTGCAGAGAGGAGCACTGAGGCAGCCAGGTCACGGGAAGAGCCCTGGCGGGATGGGAGAGGAGCTTCCTGCATTTCACAGAGACCCTCCTTCCCTGGAGGGCGAGGCCGCCTCAGGGGCCAAAGGCAACAGGCATCAGGACGGCTGACATTTCCTGACGAGCGGCCCCTCCCACAGACCAGTGCCAGCCGGAAACCGGGCACCGCGGCCAGGCGAGGCCCCCGCCTCACCGGCCAGAGAACGCAGAGCCCTTTCAGAAGGCAGAGCCGCGCGACGGACGCCCCCTGCAGGGGAGGGAGCCCAGCCACACCCAAGGCACGGGGTGGGCCACCCGGAGCCCGGAGCGACCCGCCCGGGGGAAACTGAGGCTGGGGCTGTGGGAGGGGCCGAGATGCCCAAGCCCCGGGGGCGCGCGAGGCGCAGCGGTGAGGCTGGACCTCTGGTTGCGGGCAGAGGAAAAGAGGCGGAGACAGAGACCAGGGCCAGAGAGGGGCCGAGAGAATCGGGAATCCTCACACCCCCCGGGTTCCCAAGGTCTCCAGTTGTGGGGCTCGCGGCATAAGGGAAATCGGATCGGAGAAGGAAAATCCAGAAAGGACCTCGGCCCGCAAAGGCGACAAGTAACCCAACCTGCGCCTCAGATCCCCGGACTCGCGCCCCGGCCCCCTCTCCGCGGCCCAAGGGAGCCAGGAATCCGGCCGCCAAGCGTTTGAGCAACAGGAGTCCGGCCATCGGCCCCCTGCCCGCCTGTCCAGGTCCGAGCCCGGGGCGCGCGGCCCCCTCCGTTTCCTCGGCTCGTTCTCGGTGGGGTCCGGGCAGAGGGCGACCTAGGCTGGGGAGTGGGAAGGGGACTCCTTACCGGGAGGCAGGCGGCGGCGGCAGGCGGCGGAGCAGCGCTGGTTGCGGCGCGCATCCCGGGTTATAAGCACGGGGCAGAGGGCAGGGCCGGGGCCCGGGGACAAGTCCGAGGAAGAGAGCAACAGACCCCGCCCCCGGGCCCGGCCCCCTCGCCGAGCGGCTCAGCGCTCGCGGCCGCCGGCGGGAGGTCGGGGCCGGGTCTTTCCCTCCCTCCTCGCTCCTCCCCTTTCCCTCCTTCCCTCCTGCCCACCCAGCTGCCGACACACCCTCCCGGCCGGTCCCCCGCCCTGGCTGCAGGGTCTGGCGGCCCCGGCCCGCGGGCTGGCGGCTCCCCTGGGCGCGGTAGTGGCTGGAATCCTCGCGACTGACAGGGTGACAGGCCCTCCTGCCAGACTTGCCGCCTCGCCCGTGGGGAACGCTCAAGCGCTTCGCCGTGGGAGTGGAATAAAAGCCCCTTAGGCTTGTGAGTTTCATGCCCATTTTTGTCTTGTTGTGGCCTTTCTACAGACCTCAAAGCCCCTCCCTTCCCCCCTCTCTAGTCCCCGTGAGCCGGAGCCCATTGTATGGGTGAGAAAACTGAGGTGGAGGTGGCCCTAGAAGGTCGGGGTTTCATCCCTCAGTCCAGGGCTGGTTCCTGGCTGTCTCCCCAGAGCCTGGCACCTGACCAAACTCCCAAGGGCACCCAGTAAATAGTGAATAGAAGACTGGCCCACTGCTAACCCATTGAACAGCAGGGAAAATTGAGGTTCACAAAATAAACGGGGAGTTGTGTCCTGTCTGGCCTCCAGAAGGTTCTGTGTCAGAAGTTTTCCAGCCTGGTTTATAGGCCCCAAAGCACCAATCACTGCAACCACAACCCAGTAAAACAGCTGGTCCCACAACCTGTCCAAGGCAACGCCTCAGTTAGGACTCACTCCCAGAGGGCAGGTTCCCAAATCCTCCCGGCCCCGAACCTGCCCTGGAGGTGGGAGCCCTGAGGCAGCCCTGCCAGGTTAGCCATCCAGCCATCATGGAAAAGACGTAGGGGTGTAGGTCACGGTAAGGAGGCAGCCCTGTCCCATGCCCCTTCCTACAACCAAGAAGCAGCCAGAGAAAGCGAGCCTCTGCAGAGAGGGGTGAAGGCTGCTGGTCTAGTCACTCTTATTCCTTCTGCCGCCCGGTCCCCTGTCCCACTGCCCCACACTCCCGTCCAGTCCCTCAAGCACCTCGGCCAGATGAGTAGCTGTGAGTCCTTCAGGAGGGAGAAAACATCAAACCAACTTAAAAGCAAAGCCGCAGCTTCCTGTGAGCCCCCCAACCTCTGGCACCCAAGCCCCAGAAGTGGCCGTGATGGCAAGGGGGCCCCTGTGAGCCCAGTGGGGCTGGGTGACTGTGGTGACTGGAGTCACCTTCCCGCAGGAGGGTGGGATGGTGGCTGAAACCCCTTAGTCCACTCACTGGGCCACCTCGGGGCCTCACAGAGCCGCCCCTGGCCTTCCACACTAGCAGCAGGCGAGTGAGGGGCAGCCACAGAACAACACTCCCTCAAGGGTCCCTGACCAGGGATCGAACCCATGCCCCCTGCAGTGGAAGCCCGGAGCCCTAACCACTAGACCACCAGGAATCCCCTCTGCCCTGTTTTTAAGTCTCCATGCCCTGGAGTCTCCTCGTTTCTTCCTCTAAGATGTCACTGCCCTTCGAGAAAGTTGGGGAAGGCATGGATGGAGAGGGGCCACCTCCTTGGACTTATTGCAGAGGAAGTGGAGAGGGAACCTGGGGCAGGCAGACCTAACGTTCTCCAAAGCTCCCCAAAGTCATGGTGGCCCCAGAGAGAATCCCTGTTACCCAGACCTTAGGAAGAGAGTGGGGTGAGGGCTGAGCCCCTCCAGTCTAGGATGGTATGGGTGGGGGGCATGGGGTGGAAGAAGAGGTAAGGTCAGCATTCCCTAGGATGTCTGGTTAGATCTGGGCCATAACCACAACCCTCACGGTTATCACTAAACACTCTCTTATGCTTACGTTCATTTGATTTTCACGGCTACCCTGTATGAAGTCGCTAGTATTGTCATCCCCATTTTACAGACTGGAACCTGCAGCTCGGAGAGAGGGTGTATCTTCCCCAAGGCCATACAGCATGTAAGTGGCAGAGCAGGACTAGAACCCAGGGTCTGGAGCTCTAGCCCAAACCCTCTACTCTAGCTCAGGCTTCAATTGAATTGGTGGAGGAGCGAGAGCCTCAGTCCCAGGGCCACAGGCTGTGGGGACCTTTACTCCCTGCTGCAGAAATGGCTCCAGCCCAGAAAACTGTCCCTTCCTGTTGCATAGGCACTGGTTACATGAAGGGCAGTGAGGTCACAGCTCTCCTGAGAGGAAAGCAGGCCTAACTGCCAGCAGGGGCCCTGCCCACTGGGCACCAGGGTGGATAGTTGCCCAGGGGCACAGATCAAGGTGAGAAGAGACTGAACTTGGATGGTTCATTTTCTTCCCATATCGGTTCCCCATTGTTCTAGCAACATTAGTTGGAGACTTTTCTCTCCCCGTTGAACTGTGTTGGCACCTTTGTTGAAAATTAATTGACCATGTAAGTGTTGATCGATTTCTGGATTCCCTCTTCTGTTCCACTATTTATTTATCCTAATGCCAATACCATACCATCTTGATTGCTATAGCTCGAAGTCAGATAGTATAGATCTTCCAACTTTGTTCTGTTTCAAAGCTATTTTAGCTATTCCAGGTCCTTTGCATTTCCATAGAAATAGTAGGAACAGCTTGTCTGTTTATATAAAAAGCCCGCTGGGATTTTGATTAGGGATTGCAATAAATCTATCAGCTAGGGGAGAATGGACATCTTAACAGTATTGAGTTTTTCAATCCATGATCGTGGTATATCTCTCCATTTATTTATATCTTTATAAATTTCCAAACATTAAAAAATACTTAAAACTGTTTATTCAAAAAAAATTAATTGCTGTTTATATGAGCAATGAGAAAGAAACTCAGGTCAGTCTACATCTTGAGATGGTCTTCATTTGTGGTGAATTCAATATGTGCTTTAGATCAGAAGTGTAGCTCTGAGATAATGTTGAAATATAGCAAGTGTCACAAAACAGTTCCTTATTTGACATGAAATCTCAGGTGAGAATCTTTTAAGGATATAGACCAGCAGGACCCAGAGCTACAAGAGCTAGAGTTTCAAAGGTCCCTGCTGAGGGCTTCCCTGGTGGCACAGTGGTTAAGAATCCGCCTGCCAATGCAGGGGACACGGGTTCGATCCCTGGTCTGAGAAGATCCCACATGCTGCAGAGCAACTAAGCCTGTGCTCCACAACTACTGAGCCTGCACTCTAGAGCCTGCGAGTCACAACTACTGAGCCCGAGTGCCACAACTACTGAAGCCCATGCACCTAGAGCCCATGCTCTGCAACAAGAGAAGCCACCCAGTAAGAAGCCCGTGCACCGCAACAAAGAGTAGCCCCGCTCGCTGCAACTACAGAAAAGCCTGCACACAGCAACAAAGACCCAATGCAGCCAAAAATAAAAATAAATAAATACATTTATTTAAAAAAAAAAAAAAAAAGGTCCGTGCTGAGCATCTTTTCATGTGTTTGTTGGCCATCTGTATGTCTTATTGGGAAAAATGTCTATTTAGGTCTTCCACCCCTTTTTTTGATTAGGTTGTTTGTTTTTTTGATATTGAGTTGCATGAGCTGTTTGTATATTTTGGAAATTAGTCCCTTGTCAGTTGTTTCATTTGTAAATATTTTCTCCTCATCTGAGGGTTGTCTTTTCCTTTTTTTATGGTTTCCTTTGCTGTTCAAAAGCTTTTAAGTTTAATTAGGTCCCATTTGTTTATTTTTGTTTTTATTTTCATTACTCTGGTGGTGGATCAAAAAAGATCTTGCTGTGATTTATGTCAAAGAGTGTTCTGCCTCTATTTTCCTCTAAGAGTTTTATAGTATCCGGCCTTACATTTAGGTCTTTAATCCATTTTGAGTTTATTTTTGTGTATGGTGTCAGGGAGTGTTCTAACTTCATGCTTTTACATGTGGCTATCCAGTTTTCCCAGCACCACTTATTGAAGAGACTGTCTTTTCTCCATTGTATATTCTTGCCTCCTTGGTCATAGATTAGCTGGTCGTAGGTGCGTGGGTTTATCTCTGGACTTTCTATCCTGTTCCATTGATATACATTTCTGTAAATCAAAACTACAATGAAGTATCAGCTCACACCGGTCAGAATGGCCATCATCAAAAAACCTACAAACAATAAATGCTGGAGAAGGTGCGGAGAAAAGGGAACCCTCCTACGCTGTTGTCGGGAATGTAAATTGGTACAGCCACTATGGAGAACATTATGGAGGGTCCTTAAAAAAACTAAAAACAGAGCTACCATATGACCCAGCAATTCCACGCCTAGGCATATATCTGGAGGAAACCAGAATTTGAAAGGATGCATGCACCCCGATGTTCATTGCAGCACTATTTACAATAGCCAAGACATGGAAGCAACCTAAATGTCTATTGACAGAGGAATGGATAAAGATGTGGTACATATATACAATGGAATATTACTCAACCATAAAAAAGAATGGAATAGTGGCATTTGTAGAGACGTGAATGGACCTAGAGATTGTCATACAGAGTGAAGTAAGTCAGAAAGAGAAAAATAAATATCATATAATATCGCTTATAAGTGGAATCTAGAAAAATGGTACAGATGAACTTATTTGCAAAGCAGAAATAGAGTCACAGATGTAGAGAAACAAACTTATGGTTACCAAGGAGGGAAGGAGAGGTGGGATGAATTGGGAGATTGGGATTGACATATATACACTACTATGTATAAAATAGATAACTAATTAAAACCTACTGAATAGCACGGGGAACTCTACTTAATGCTCTGTGGTGACCTAAATGGGAAGGAAATCTAAAAACGAGTGGATGTATGTATACGTATAGCTGATTCACTTTACTGCACAGCAGAAACTAACACAACACTGTAAAGCAACTATACTCCAATAAAAATTAATTTAAAAAAAAAAAGGTCCCTGCTGGTGATCAGGGGTTGTAAATGGACTAGGCGAGAGTAGACTTCCTCCATCTGGGAAAGAATGTGTGGCTATTATGGGAAAGGGCTGGGGTCTGTGGCATCAGTATGAACAGGTCACCTCTTGTGCTAGAAGAGATAGGGCTTCTTGGGGTCACAGGTATGGCTGCTCCAGAGCCCAGCTTTGAGATGGATATTTTATTGGACACCTTGGATGACTGGCCAGGTGGAAGCCTATTCTCAGGCAAATACCCCAGTCTTTTAGTTAGAGAAGACGAAGACCTGGCATGTGGGGGCATCTCTGATCAGTGGTACAAATGTGCTCATTTTCAATAGGAGTGCCGAAAGATCCATCTTGACTCAGATGTCTAAGCAATGTTTTATAGTTTTCAGTGTACAGGTCTTGCTTATCTTTCATTAAATTTATTTCTAAGTATTTTAAGTTTTTTGATACTATTGTAAATAATATTTAAAATTTTATTTTCCAATCAGTTGTTGCTAATATATAGAAACACAACTGATTTTTGTTTACTGGCCTTGTCTTCTGCACTTGCTAAATTTGCCGATTAATTCTAGTAGATTTTTGTAAATACCTTAGGGTTTTCTATACAGACAATAATGTTGACTGTGAATAGAGACAGTTTTACTCTTTCCCTGTATTATCTTTGTACCTTTTTTTCTTGCCTTATTCCAATGGTGAGGACCCCAGTACAATGTTGAATAGAATTGGTGAGAGTGGATATCCTTGGCTTGCTCATGATCTTAGAGGATCATTCATTCAGTCTTTCACCATTAAGTATGATGTTAGTTGTAGTTTTTTATTAGATGTTTTTCACAGGTGAAGAAGTTTGCTTTTATGTTTTTGTCATGAGTAGGGGCTGAACTTTGTCAAATGTTTTTTTCTGCATCTATTGAGATGATATGATTTTCTCTTTATTCTGTAACTGTGGTAAATTACATTGCTTGATTTTCAGGTGTTGAACCAACCTTGCATTCCCAGACTAATTCTATCTCAATAAAGTTTGTTTTTAAGAAAAAAAAAAAAAAGAGAGACAGGGGAACTTTAAAAGACACACAGAGGCTGTAATCAATCATAACATGTAGACTTTATTTGGATCCTGGGGGTGGTTTTTTAAGCAAAAAAGAAATACCATCTTTATGAGCAATTGGAAGTTTGAACACTGACAGGATGCTTGATGATAGCAAGGAATTATTGTTGATTTTTTGGATAGTATGATAATGGTTGAAAGTATGATAATGGTATTGTAGATATCTTTTTTAAAAAGATTTTTTAAAGTGTAGAGATAATGAATTCTGAAATATTAATGAATTGAAATGATTTCTATGAAGACTTTGATGGTCCCCCATCATTCTTAGGGTAAAATCTAGAACCCTGTACCTCCTCTTCTGCCCTCACCTACTGCACTCCAGCTGCACTGGCCTGCTTGCAATTTCGTCAATGTGCCAAGCTCTTCCTTGTCTTACGGTCGCTGCACATACTATTCCTTGGGGATGCTTCTCTGACCCCTTTCCTTCCTCCCACCAGATTGGTCCCTTGTCATATGCTGTCTCTCATGCTGGCACACAGTAGCTGCCTGAAATCTCCGGCAACAAAAGAGAGGAAAATGAGGGCTCTGGTCCCTTCTCCCTCTCCCCACTGCTGTTGTCTTTCTTGTTTTTCCCCTTTTTATTTTATTTATTTATTTATTTATTTTTGGCTGTGCCATGCAGACTGCGGGATCCTAGTTCCCCAACCAGGGATCGAACCTGGGCCTACGGCAGTGAAAGTGTCGAGTCCTAACCACTGGACCACCAGGGAATTCCCCTCACCGCTGTGGTCTTAGATCACCATCACCTCTCACCCGTACCTCTGCAGGAGACACCTCACCTGTCTTCCTGTCCGCTCTAATGCACCCTCCACACTGCAGCCAGGGTGCCTTTTCCAAGGGTCAGCTCTGACTGTGGGGTCAACTTGTCTGAACTGAAGGGCACACTCAATGGATGTGACCTTGTTAAGTCCCCTGGCAACCTAAAAACATAGATGCAGCCTGTGTACCTAACCGTGGAGTAGGTCCCTCTTTTCCTCCGTCTCTCCTCTGCCACTCAAGGGCTCTGCACTTGCAGGTCGTGGAGGGGCCTGGCCGTGTAGCGACCCCAAGCACCTCGCCCAGCAACCATCTCATGGTTGGCCCCAGAAGCCACTTTGCTGCTGTCCAGGCCTGGGCACTGGCCCCAGGAGCAAAGAGTGTCCTCTGGGCTGGACCCCAGGTTGCCAGTCCCCGCCCAGAGGGAACATAGAGTCCAGTGTGGGTTCTTGGAAAAGCTGCATCAGGGAGTTTAATGAGTGAACTGCAAGGCTGTTTTCCACCCCTGATGGTTCAGAGAAGCCTCAGAGGTCGGGCAGCTGGATGGGGCCCTGGCCAATGGTGGCGGTAGCTGGAAAAGCAGAGTGGAAAACACCCCTTTGGAGCTGGCTGAGCTCCCTTGGGAGGCATCTCCTCTCCTCGGCAACCATCCTGTGGATGTGGGTGGAGTGGGGAGCATGAGACTCGGAATCGCAGCCTGGATTCCAGGCCAAGTCTGCCCCTGGCTTGCTGTAGGACTTTGAGCAATCACTCCTTCTCACTTGCCTCAGTTTCAGAGCCTCAAATGGGAAATTTAAGAGAAGGTGGGAGAGAAAGGAGGCTGACAGAACGCACACTCCCTTGGCAGCTCCTCTGGTCTTGAGTGGCTGATATCCCTCCTTTTCAGCCTCTGCGCCTGGACCTTCCTCTGCCTAGGAGAATGGAGGCAGGGGAGCCTGGAGGCTGGAGGCCTGGGCTGCAGAGTCAGATGGGCCTGCATCGAGTCCTTCCCTTCCCCTCCCCTCCATGCTGTGTGAGCTTGGACAAGTGGCTCACCTTCTCTGAGCCCCCATTGCTCATCGGTGAAATGGACATAATATTCTTTGCCTCTGGACTTCCTGGGAGAATTAAATAAACTCAGGTCTATAGGGCATTGAACAGTCAACAAATTGTATTTTGACAAACATGAAGGGCCAGGGTGAGTCTGGGGAACACGAGGCAGGAGAGAGCAGCAGTTCTCAGCGCTCGATGCCACGGCCCCAGGGCTGACACTTGCATGGGCTGCAAAGTCCCTGGCTCCATAAAATATTAACAGCCCAGCAAACGGCAGGGTTCAAGTTGTGACCCATGGCCCCTAGGGCTGCACAATGAGGGTAGTTCAGTCCAAGTAAAGTCTCTACAGGTTGGGCCCCGGACAAATGGAGTGTGAGGGGGAACTGGGAAGCCCCTCCCTCCCTCCCTGCTTCCCTCCTTCCTGGAATCTCTCCCCACCCAGCCTGAAATTTCACCATTGGTAACGTCTGTGCTTTAAACCAGGGATTGGCAAACTATGGTCCCTAACTGGTTTTGTAAAGCTTGCAAGCTAAGAATGGGTTTTGCATTTGTAAATGGTTGAAAAAAAATCAAAAAAAGACTTCCACGACACATGAATATTACATGAATTCAAAGTTAGAGTCCACAGACAAAGTGTCACTGAAACTCAGCCACGTTCCTCCTCTGTGTGTTGACTGCGGCTGCTTTTGTGCTGCATCGGCCAGGGGAGTAGTTTAATACGTTCCCCAAAGCCAAAAAGATTCACTCTCTGGTCCTTTACGGAAGATGTTTGCAGACCTCTGATTCAAAAGAAACCAGCTGGGCTTTCCTGGTGGTGCAGTGGTTGAGAGTCCGCCTGACGATGCAGGAGACACGGGTTCGTGCCCCGGTCTGGGAGGATCCCACATGTCGCGGAGCGGCTGGGCCTGTGAGCCATGGCCGCTGAGCCAGCGCATCCGGAGCCTGTGCTCCACAACGGGAGAGCCCACAACAGTGAGAGGCCCTCGTACCGCAAAAAAAAAATAAAAAGAAACCAGCTTTGAAAGTGGGAGTGCCCTGGGGAAGATTCAGTTGGGGCTGTTGGTGGGAGTCAGGAGTCCCCGTCTAACCATTAACCCGTCACCTATCAAGCAAGTGACTGGGCCATGTTCCCTCTGGGCATCCTTTTCTCCATCTGTAAAATGCACACAGAGATTCCTTCTCCATTCACCCCAGCATTGCTGGAAGGCTCCGTTTATGAAAGCTGATGGTCATTCATACCTTAGTGGGAAATAACTCAGCTTTCCTTGCTGCCCAGATGAGAGACGGGGATGCTAAGGGGTAGGTGACAGAGTCACACTGACCAAAGACAGCGGGAAGAAAGGATCCCTCCCCTCCAGAACCACGTGCAAGAGAGACAGACAGCCTCCTTCTGCCAGACTGTGTTGAGGGACAGCTGGCAGGGGCTGCAGGCAGCCCAGGCAGGAGAGCAGGGAAAGGGTCAGGGGGAGTGGGAGGAAAAGCAGCGCTGGGCTTCTCAGGAGTCCTGTCCCAGCACACTGGAGACAGGTCAATACATACATAGACATTCTAATCGTGTCCCTCCCCAGCTCCCCCTGTCAAAGCCAAGAACCCTAAGGATCTTCCCCAACCCGCTTACCTTTCTAATCACACCTCCCTCTTCCTTCCCCCCACCGACCCCCAGCTCCAGCTACCCCCCCCCACCTCCTTGCCAGACCTCCACCCCAGAGCATCCTCCTGCCAGAGAGCCCTGGTATTTGCTGTTCCCTCTGCCAAAACACCCTTCCTGCAGATGTCTGTCCCTCACCTTCCTCAGCACGTCTGCTCCCGTGCTGACGGCCTATTAAAAACTGCCCCCCTAACCCGCACTTCCCAACCTAGGTTTTCTCCCCAGCACCCTCACTGACGGACAAGTACACATTTCACTCTTCATTTCCTTGCTGTTTATAAACCCTTCGCCCCGAAGAACATAAGCTCACAAGCACAGGGATTTTCACGTTCACTGCCTGGCACATAAGCAGGACCTAATGAATCTTTGGTGGATGACGGAATGATTAAATTTAATTACTTCATTAAATATAATTAGGAATTATTCTTAATTAAGCATTACTTTTTGCTCCCCTAGATAGCTGCTGTCTGTGTGATAAATTTCCTTCTCATTTAATTCTCCCACAGCCCTGCGGGTGGGGACACTGTCGCATTTTTATATTTTTGGATGAGTAAACTGAGCCCAGAAAGGTGCCAGAGCCACCCTGCGAATAAAGAGCAAAGGCTCCTGGACTCCTCCTCTGGTGCTCCTGGACCAGAAGGGTGGTGGTCTCCCTCCCAGCCAAAGCCCCTCCTTACCAAAGCAAAATAACTGGATCAAGAAATCGAATTGGTAAAAGCAAACGTTTTTATAGTATACACACACACACCGGGTTCAGCATGACAGTGCCAGGTATGGGCGGGTCACAGTTCCTGCCGTCACCACAGGGTAGGGTCCGCCCCTCCCCTCGGGTGTCTTGGTGCCCTGTGTCCCGAGCCAGTTTCCCCTGGGGCTTGGGGCAAGCCTGGAGAAGCTGGTCAGGCTTCACCCCAACCCTTTGCCCTTTGCCACCTGAGGGCAGCCATTGTCACCTGCCTGCCGGGCTCCACCCCCACGGGGGGGCGGGGGAGTAGGGGGAGCTCGGGTTCCCGCTGTCCCGGGGTCAAGGCTGCGCTGCGCGCAGGGTCGTGTTTGCTGCAGGTCTCGCTGACGCACAGGGACAGGAGAAGATGACGTCGCTTGCCACAGCAGGTGGCGTGGGCAAGGGCCACCTGGGCGGGGCGGCCGGGGCCTCTCCACCCCCCCTCCCCGGAGGTCGCTGGCCCCAAAGCCGCTGCCCATGACCGCAACCCTCAGTAGGGGTAGGGGGACACGGCGATGAGCAGGACGAAGACGCTTTGGTGGCGCGGCGCCGCGGCGCGCACGGTGAGCCGGTAGAGGCCCGCGCGGGTGAGCGCGCGGCGGGTGTAGACCGCGCCGCGGCCGGCGCGCAGCGGGCGCAGGGCGAAGGGGCTGCGCGGGTCGGGCTCCAGCACGCTAAGCTCCGTGCGGTTGGCGGGGACGCCGGCCTCGGAGAAGGCGGCCAGGCGGACCACGTCTTGGAGGGCGCGCACGCCCAGGGGCAGCGGCAGCAACTTGTACTGCAGCGTGGAGGGGCCGCCCGCGCTGCAGTCCTGCGAGCAGCGCCGGAAGCACGTCCTGCGGGCGGGACAGACCGACGGACTCTGGGTTGCCATCTGAGCGTGCCCGGTCGCATAAACCGGATCTCACCCCCGACCCCCGAAGTTCAGCCATGTGCCGACCCCCCACTCCACGCGCCCTGTGCCTCTCCACAAGTGCCACTGTTAGCCCATTTTAGAGAGCGGCAAACTGAGGCCCCAGGAAGCCAGAGACGTGCCCTTTCCCATCCGAGCAGGTCCCCCCCATAGGTGATAAAATTTACAGACCTCCAGGTCCCCCGCAGCCCCAGAGCTGAGTCACGGGCTCTGGATTTGGGGGGGTGGGGTTATGCTCAAAGACTCGTGCTCAGCCTTGCCAAGGGTGCCCACTCCCTCTCTCCCCCCCACATCAGCCTAGGCTTCCTGGTTAGTAGAGTCCGGGGCAAGTCGCCACCCCAGGATCCTTTCCCTAACAGCTGCAGCTGGTGCCAGCCAAGGTCCGTCCCCATGTCTGTGCGTGTTTAGGAGTGTCTGTAGCCACAGTGAGAGAAATGTATTTTGTGTTTGTGTAGCTGCGCATGTCTGAGCCCTGGGGTTGTGTGTGGGATACTGGGTGGGATTTATGCGCCTGCACGTGTGTTCCTGGGTCCAGAGTTTCCTGAATGTATGCATGTGTTCCCAAGTGTCCCTGTGTGTCCATCTCCCAGCACCCCTCCCTCCCTCCAGTTCTCTCCCGACTCTGGTGTCTCCCAGCCCCCGGTGCTCCATGCATGGCCCAAGCATCACTGTGCAGGAAATGATACTGCCCAGGTGAGCTCACACCCCAAGTGGCTGCAGGAAAGTGCTTGAGGGCACACTGCCCCGTGAGCTCAGGGGCCCCGCCCAGGAGTCCTGGAAGGGTTGACCCACTGACCCTAAGAGGGTCTCTGCCCGAGACGGGGCCTTCCTGGAGGCCCTCCTTCCTCCTTCTGGCTATACAGGAGCCAGAGTGTCGGCTGCCCAGATCCTGGCAGGGAATCCTCCCCATTCATCCCCCAGCCAGCTCAGCCCTTACCCAGGGCTGGAGCCCTGCCGGAAGGTGGCAGGACACGGCGTGTTCACACACTGGTAGCTGCCGCGGGTGTTGAAGCACATCTGGCTGGGCCCGCACTCGATGCTGTCCTCCTGACACTCGTTGATGTCTGGGCGGGGAGGTAGGTGAAGAGATGGGGGGTGAAAAGATGGAGCAAAGTGGGGAGGGGCCAGGGAAGGCGTGGGGGAGGGTTAAGTGGGAGAGAGATGCCTTCCGAGGGCAGCAAGGTGCACGGCCCCTTCCCCGGTCCCCAGCCAGCCTGACCCATGACAGCCCAGGTGGCAGTCTCCTAGCACCTCCCCGTTTCCCCAGGTGGGCACTCTGAGGACCTCCTGAGCCTAGAGCTGGGGTGGAGAGGCTGGGGGAGATGAGGGCTGCCCTCGGACCCAGAGCAGCCACTGCCCATGATCCTTCTCTGCCCCCCGTAGGAGCCCCACTCTCTCAGGGGACATTCACTGACCCCCGTGACAGAGAGGGAGGGATGGAGACTGGCAAGGCAGACATGATTCCTGGTTTACAGGGAAGAAGCAGCATGACTGGCCGGACCCCAGAGCACCTTAGTTAGGGAAAATGCACTTGGCCTGGGAGTTGGAGGACTTCCCTGCTACTCCCAGCAGCAGCTGCCTTGCTGCGAGCACCAGTTCTGTGCCCGCCCTCCACACGTCTCTTCCCAGCATTTAGGGGAGGGCTCTGTTAGCCCCATCTCACCAGGAGACTGAGGCACAGAGAAGTGAAGTGAGTTGCCCAGTGACACACAGCAGAGCAGCAGTCGACCCCCAGGGCTGTTTTCAGAGCCTGCCCATGCAGTTTCTGAGCTCCTGCTTGGAGTGTGGGTCCCGGCCTGGCTCTGGCCACCTGGGGGTGGCACTTACCCCCTCCCTGCCCCTCCCTCACATGAGATGGTTGGGAAGGGGCTGGAGAGAGCAGACTGGGTGAGAGAAGCCCCCTCCTGCTTACCCTGGCAGTTCTTGCCGCTGGGGAGGAGGCGGTAGCCAGCGGGGCAGAGGCACTGGTAGCTGCCCTCGGTGTTTCGGCAGGCGTGCTGGCACAGGTTCCTCACCCGGCACTCGTCCAGATCTGGCTCGGGGCATGGGAGTGGGGTGGGGGGGATGGGGACAGAGAAACACTGCGTCACAGATGCCCAGGTGGCCACACGACTAACCGCAGGGCTCAGGACAAGCCAGGGAAGTCCCTGCCTTAGGCACCCGGGCCTTCTCCCTGCCCTGCCCCACCCAACCATGGATTGCGAGGTTAGGAGAGTCCCTGGGCTTGATGCGCACCAAGGCATGGGGGGTGGAGACAGCGCTTCCAGGACACCCTCTGCCCAGGTGGCAACGCTGAAGCACATCCGCCCTCCAGGCTACCCTCCCCCTTTGCACCTCTGCAGCCCGGCGCCAGTCTCCGCAGGGCCCAGGGACTCTCCTCGACACCCCCTGCCCCTGTCGCACCCCCCAGTCCCTGTTCACATTCTCATGTCAACCTGGAACATACTCCTTCCCTCCCTGGCTGCTTCACCTCTGCACACCAAGAGGAATGTTCTCAAAGTGGGTTCCTGGGAACCTCTGCCCTCCCTCTGGGTAAAGTGTCCTGAAGTCAAATGGTTTGGAAAGGACTCCATCCGCTTTGGAAGCCCCTTGCCGATGAGCACAGCCAGGACTCCAAGAAACCTCGTAGCGAGGAGGCTTCCGTCTGCCTGCACCGCCTACCCCGCTTGCCTGTGAACCCTGGGTTTCTGAACACGGGTGTGGTGCCCACACGCCCAGCCCAGGAGCCTGAGACAACATAGCGGGGTGTGTCCCCGGTGGGCACGGCTGGGGCTCCGTCTTACCCGTGCAGACGCCATTCTGCCGGATGAAGCCAGGCGGGCACCAGGCCCGGCCCACGCTCAGGGCTCTGGGGCCCGGTCGGAGGGAGACCCAGGCGTGGTAGGACCCACTGGGGACGGGGGCGCGGGGACGCAGCCAGGCCACCAAGGGGTCCCAGTGGCTGACGGTGGTCACGTTTGGTCCACTGCGCTCCAGCGGGGTGCAAGTCCTGCCGTCTCGGAGGAGGGTCTGGCCTGGCGGGCACAGGCAGCGGTAGCTGCCCTGGAGGTTGTGGCACTGGTAGGCACAGCTCTGGGGCAGCTGCTGGCACTCATTGATATCTGGAGAGGAGCAGAACCAGGCAGGGTGCCAAGGTGGCTCAGGGCGCACTGCAGCCACTCCACCGGGCTCCAGCCGCCTCCGCTGCTCTCCGGAGCTCCCCAGAATCCAGCTGCCTCACCCGCTGCACACAGGCCTGCCCCCAAGCCCTCCCTCTCCTGGACCACCCCCAGCCGCCTCTCCCACTCCAGCCTCTACTGCTCAGAGAGGCCCCCCACCCCACCCCCAGCTCTGAGCTCCGGACCCCAGTGTCCCTCAGCACCCCTCCCTTCAGCCTCCTGGTGAGGTCCATTCCACCTGCAAAGCCTCTCTGAGACCCACCCACTTCTCTCCACCCGCCTCCTCCTCCTGGGCTCCCAGGGAAGGTGACCTTGCTGGGCAGGGGGTGAGGTTTCGGTGGGAAACATCAGGCAAAGCACGGATCAGGCACATGGTGGGCACGCAATCGGTGTTGGCTGCTGTTCTATTCACAGAACTCAGTGTCACCCCTGTCATAACCGATCCCTGCCTGTGAGCTGTGGGTGCTGACCAGGGTCCCAGGGAGGGGGTGGCTCTCCCCATACCTAAGCAGGGCAGGCCGGGGCCCTGGACCCGGTACCCCCTGGGGCAGCCGCAGCGGTGCCCGCCTGGGGTGTTCTCACAGATCTGGCTGTAGTGACACTCATCTGTCTGCTCCAGACACTCGTCCACATCTGGAAAGGCAGGGGCAAGGGTGGGGGGCGCTGAGCCCACAGTCCCTCCCCCTAGGACATACCATGCGTCTCTGCGTCTGGGCCTCATCCCCATCCCCATCTTCAACTTCAGTGCCACCGGGAGGAATGCCAGCGTTTGCAACCACCCTTCCTAATTATACCAGCTTTGGAGGGTAAGAAGGTTCTGGGTCCAAAAGAAGAAAGGGGCTTAAAAGGTGGGCTTTGGAGGCAGAGTCCTGGGTGTGGACTCAGCTCTGCCATGTCTCTTGATCCTTGAGCCAGTAACTCTCCCTCTCTGAGCCTCAGTTTCCTCATCTGTAAAAAGGGGTCACGATAGGACTCCTTCATGGGATCATGGGGAGAAAACTGGATCATGCACATGAAGGGCTTAGGACCCTGGTATATGGGCCGGGCTCAAAAACTGGTGAGAAGGAAGGGAGGGAGGGCGGGAGGAAGGCAGGAGGAGCCTAGAAATGGGATGAAATGGGACGACTGCCTCTTCTGAGTCCAAGTTTACCACGCTCTCCCCCTCCACTGACGGCCTCTCTTGGGGAAACCAGGAGGACCCACAGTCATGAAAGCCTAGAATTCTAGAACAGGAAGGACCCTAGAGGTCACCCATCCAGGGGTGGCACCTAGGTTTTGTCTCAAAGGCCCACTGCAACTGATTCATAGTAGCCACTGTAGCTGGAGAAGCTGTGTTGAGAAGGATTCAGAGGCTGTGTGTGGGCTGGACCATGATCCACGAGGGGAAAGAGGAGAAGTGGCAGTAGATGTAGCACATGTTTGCCATCCCTGACCTGGTCCCCCTTCATCAGACAGATAAGAAAACTGAGACCCAGAAAGGAAAAGACACTTGCCAAAGGGACTCAAGTCACCAGCAGCCAGGCTGGGTCAGGACTCAGACCTCCTGAGCCCAGCTCAGGCTTTCTCCCTGGCCTCACTCGACTCCTTCTGCCAAGAGAGTTCCGGTTTCCCTGCAGGCCCAGCGTCCCAGTGACACACAGCATGCCCTCTGCTGAACCCTGGCAACCACTGGGTTCCCGGGAGTCAGGACAGCCCGGCACCATGCCCCTGTCACCTTCACAACCGGCTCCATCAGTGGCCACCCGGAAGCCAGGCCTGCAGTTAGGGAGGCAGCGGTAGGACCCCAGCAGGTTCACGCAGCGCTGTCCCTCTCGGCAAGGATCGGCCTCCCAAGCACACTCGTCCACATCTGTGGGGGGAACGGGGGCAGGGGCTGCATGAACACTTGTCCCCAGGCCCAGCCTACCCACACAGGCTTCGTCCTTAGGCCCAGAAGCCCCTGGCAGGAAGGTCCCCACCCCTCCTGCTAGCTTTGTCCATCATCTCCGCAGCCCCAGAAACACAGAGCCTCCTCTGAGGGACCCGGAGGCCCTGGCCTGTAGCATCTGAAGTGAGGCTGCACACAATGCCCTTTGGGTGCCCCAAAGAGACTTGGCCACACGAGGCCCCACTGGTGGGATGGAGGGACACAGGTGTGGGATCAGAGTCCAGACAGCGTCTCGGGGTCAGATTTATCGTCCAGCAGCTTCATTATGGGGGAAGCAGGGCAAGAGGCCAGATGGGTATCAGCTCACTTCCAAGCCCGGTGGACTGGAAATGCCCGCTGAGGGCTGGGAAAGCTTCAGCGGGTGTGCGTGCCGTGAGCACGTGGTGGCCACATGCATGTCTTTAGAGATCCCTATCGCCCGTCAGTACTTGAGCCTCTCCCCTGTGTGGCCCTCAAAATAAGAAGTTCTCAGTGGGAACAGGGCATGGGAACCCTTAGGTTCATGTCCCCTGAGGGATGTGCCCCCTGGCCAGGGTCCCAGCCCCGGAATCTCCCTGAGCACACCTGGGCCAGGTCCAAGATGAGCCTCTCCACCTGGGGCCCACTCACCTCTGCAGGTCCTTTCATCCCTGGCCAGGGTGAAGCCAGCTGGGCAGGAGCAAGAGAAGCGGCCGGGCACATTGCGGCAGGAGTGGGCACAGGGGCTGGGACTGCCCGAGCACTCGTCCCTGTCTGCGGGCAGGGGGAGAGGTCCGGTGGTCGGCGCTCACAGGCCCTCCAGCCCTCCGTCCCTCCCAGGCTGAGGCCTCCCTCGTCCCTGCCGGGGTAGGGAGGTGTGCTCACCCACGCAAAACTCTCCCTGGGTGTCCAGCTCAAAGCCCTCTGGGCAGCCGACGTCATTCTCTTCTGCTAGGCAAAGGGGAGAGACCCTGAGGACACGAGGGCCCCAGTGCCCAAGGCGCCCGGGGATAGAGAGCCCAGGCCCATGTGGGGGCCCTGGCAGCATCTGGCTGGGGCAGTGGAGGGTGGAGACAGGATGGGGGCCTCACCAGCTCGCAGGGCCGTGGAGAGCTGGAAGCGCAGGGCCTTGGCCTCGGGGTCGAAGGCCGAGCTGATAGCGGAGGCCCGCAGATGCTGCACAAGCTGGGGCTGGGGGCCCTGGGCCGCGTCGTACCGGATGCTGTGGTTGCCGCGCAGGAACGAGACAAGGCTGTCCTGCAGGAAGCTCTGCGTGGAGCCCACAAAGAGCCGGCCGGGCCCCGTCTGCACATACTGCTCCTGGAAGTCCTGCAACAGGCCGGTGGGGAGGAGGACATCACGGTATCAACTTCCAAGGGGTGAGGGACCCTCAGCCTCCAGTGGGGATGCTGGGGTGTGGGCCTGGTGGGCCTTTCAGCTCTTCTTCCAACCAGCTGAGCACCCTTGAGCTGTCTGCGAAGCTGGGCCAGAGCATCCTCCTGCTGTGGGGTTAGTCCTCCCCTCAGCCCAGCCAGGCCACGCCCCAGACCCTGCTGGGGAGTCAGGAAGGAAAGTGGGCCCGGCTGCTCGGGGAGGGTTGGGGCAGGACATGCCAGTGTCTCGCGCGCGCACCCCATCTGCACACCCCAGGGCTCTCCCCCCACCTGCACTTGCAGATCTGCGTCCGCCAGGCTCTCGGGGACGATGCCATTGACCACCACGTCGACGAGTAGGAAGCCATTGGGATCCAGGCCCCGGGCCACCTGGGTCATCGTGAGCAGCTCCCCTGCAATCCATCCCCACCCAGCCTGGAGTCACCTCGGGGGAGAGGCCCTGGGCTCAGACCTCAGCCCCACCTGGCCCACCTCGGGGAGACCCCCGCTCACCCGTGGCAAACTCCACATGCGACTCCTGCTGGAAGCGGCCGCCCGTCAGGGAGTGGCCGTTCAGGGCATCTCCACTCTCTCTGGCCAGAGCCCAGTAGATGGGGGCGATGGTGACCACGAGCACCCGCATCAGAGGCCCTGGACGGGGTGGACACAGAGGCTGGGTTAGAGCCAGGTCCCGAGGGCAGCCGCTCTCCTGCTCAAGGTCCCTCTGCAGCTCCCTACTGCCCGAGGAGAGCTCAGCCCCTTCCCTCCCTACCCAGGCCTAGCCCGTGATTGCCTGCGCCAGGAATTAGATCAGAAGGTGGGAAGCGGTGAAGACAAAAACTACTTCGTGGGCTTCCCTGGTGGCGCAGTGGTTGAGAGTCCGCCTGCCGATGCAGGGGACATGGGTTCGTGCCCTGGTCCGGGAAGATCCCACATGCCGCGGAGCGGCTGGGCCCGTGAGCCATGGCCGCTGAGCCTGCGCGTCCGGAGCCTGTGCTCCGCAACGGGAGAGGCCACAACAGTGAGAGGCCCGTGTACCGCAAAAAAAAAAACCCCCCAAAACCCCAAAAAAACCTACTTCGTGGGGTAGTTGTGAAAATTAGCAACATATATTTATACAAAGAAGTGCCTTTAATATTCAACTGAATTCAATAAATATTGAGGGCTACTGGGTCACCACAGAGCATGGGACTGCATCGACCATCACTACATACATGCTGGACCAAGCAGAACATCAACTGTCTCCTAACCTGCAGACACCTTCCAGAAGAGCCTGGGAGAGGGAGGATCGTTCTAAACCACTGACTTGGAAAAAAGAGCCCAAAAGTGCCCTGGACATGGATTCTCAGACCTTCCCATGATGCCCAGCCCTCCTCTCAGGCCAGGTGGGGCCTGGGACTGGGGAAGGGGCAATGCTGTTTGCTTGGGACCAGGGATGGTCCAGCTTCTCAGCCAAACTGCTGGCTCAGAAGAGGTACCAGAGGGCTGATGTTCACGGGAGCCAGCTGTGCCCCTGTCCCTGGGAGCAGAAACTTCTCGGCCTCCCTGTGCCTCTGCTTCCACTAAACAGAGCCAGGCATGCCCGGCCTGGAGCCAGATGCTTCTCTATGGTTCCTGCTCCTGAAGCTGGAAGCAGCAGCCACACCTGGGCAGTGTCTCACTTCACTCCCTCTCTGCCAACAGCCAGCCCGGAGTGACCCCCCACCACCACAAGCCAGAGTCCCCTGACCTCCCACTGCTCACACAGTCTGTGGTCGAGGGCAGCTCTGGAGGAGCTGCTTTTAGCAAAGCCCCTGTCAACACTGCCCTCTCCCTGCTCTGGACCCCCATGAGGGGATGCAGGACCCCCCTGGGCAGGGTGAGACGGCAGGGTCCATTACAGCAGCGTCTGTAATGTCTCTCCAGAACATTCCATTTGCTTAGGACACACTATTTTATGAATCTGTTTGACAGAGGACATTTCTTGGTTCTCTGGGCCTTCTAGCTAATTTTATTCTCCACGTTTCCCCTTTTCTGTCCCCTGCAGCCCATATCCCTTACTCCTTATTAGCGATCCCTTCACTTCGGTAGCAGCTCTTGCCTTAACAGTGGGAAAAAAAACCTCACATAGCAATCAGTGGTTTCAAAAGTCACAATCTGACCCTGCATTCACATAATACTGGTAATTTCGCACTCTCGGGCTGATCTTAAATGCAGTTATTTTGTTTGGTTGGGGGCTGTGGGGTGGAGAGGAAGTGGCCTGCACCTCGATCCACTTTGGCTCAGACTCAGCTCAGGTCGGAGGGTCCCCAGACGCAGGAGATGCTCTGGCCCCCACTTACCCACACTCGCCGGGATGTGGCTGATGCTGCCGCAGATGGTGGTGACCCCAGAACGTGCCTCCTGTTGCACGCTGGTGTTGAGGACAGCCATACCAAATTTCTGCCCATTGATCACCCCAAACATGCTGCCCCGGCTCCCCCGGGGCTCCCCTGTGAGGAAGGAAGAGAACAAGAGTGACACTATCCACCTCTGTGCCCTCAGGGATATGCAGGTACTGTTTTCCATTTCATGAAGGAGTAAACTGAGGCTCAGAGAGGGGCAGTAACTTGCCCAAGGACACACAGCTAATGGGTGATGAACTCAACACTCAGGGGATCCTGGCTTCTAGACAGAAGGGAGACTTTTAAGAGGAGCCCCACACAGGGATGGTGCCAGCTTCTAATTCTGGCTCTGCCATCACCTTCTTGAAAACCTGGGCAAGTCTGGCCCCCAAGCCACACTTGAGTTGGCTTATCTATAAAATGAGGAGGTGGGACCACAGATGCACTAAAGACCTGTTGGGTTCTAAAATGCCAAGTGATGGGGGCGGGGGGCCTGGCACACTGGAGGAGCCAGGGAGGAGAGGCAGGGCACCGGGCCAGGAAGTGAATGCTGCCACCTGAACACTTCCCATTCCATCAGTGGCCCTGGCTCCAGCTGCCCTGCAGCTGGCCCAGCTGGGGTGGGCTGAGTTCCTAGCAGCCGCCAGGCAGTCTGCTAGCAGATGCTCTTCAGCACTAATCAAATGGATTATACAGGCACAGGGGGATGCTTCCTCTGGCTAATGGGCCAGCTGTCTCGTTTGGATAGATTGCAATAGACAGAAGCTAGCCTGCCTCTCCACTCACCAGCCCTCAGGGGAAACTGACAACAAATTGCCAATGATCTATCAAAAAAATAACATACAACACTCAACTGCCAAGATCCTAAGTGGATAGATCAGGGGGCTGGTTAATTTTGGATTCCAGGAAGCAATGCCATTTCCTGCAGCCCTTAGCTGGGGTTTGATGAGATTGGATGCCCATCTGGGATGTCTCTCGTCAATATCCGCAGCTCTGGGATTTACGGGGGGGACAGGAAAAGGCCATGAACCTTCCCCTGGCCTTGTAATAAGGGGGTAAGGAGGTGTTGGGAGCAGCAGATAAGAAGGCAGCAGCGTGACCCTGGCAGTTTTAGAAGGGGACAGGAAATTGGAGGCCAGGAATGACAAGCCACTGGCAACCTTCTCAGACATGAGGTGACTCAGCAGCCTCTTGTCCCCCATAAGGCCAGGATGCCCCTCCCAGACTTATGGGAAAGGAGGGAGAGAGTTAGGGGGCCTCAACGCCTTTGAATATCTTTTATATAGCAATGTCCCTTGAAGGAACTTATCCTATAGAAATATTCAGTCCAGCACACAAAGATGTGCACCACAGGCATGGTTTTTGGAGGGGAAACTGGAAAAAAAAAAAAAAAACCCACAAACCTGTTGTTTATTTAATGAAGCCAACAGCAATTAAGTTTAAAACATGTTCCTATGGAATGGTATGAAATCATTACAGAAGGTGTGGACTAGGCTTATTGTCATGGGCTATTGTCCGTGATGGAGTAAGAAAATATGGCAGGTTGTAAACACAACTTGTACATTTGACCTCATTTGTAAGAAGAAAAAAGTGTATCTCTTTACCTTCAGAGAAAAAGTGTAGAAATATATACCCCAAATAATTACCTGAGCTATTTCTAAATGAATTATGGGAGATAACTGATCATTACTTTTTTCTTCACACATTTAAAAAAATTATCTGGCCTTTCTACAATTAACATATACAAGGTAAAAATTAGTTGTTACCATTAAAAAAGTAAGGCTGCTGTTATGGGTTGAATTGTGTCCTCCTAAAAGGATGTGCTGAAGTCCTAACCCTCGGTACCTGAGCACGTGACCTTATTTGAATGTAGGGTCTGTACAGAGGTACCCATGTTAACATGAGGTCATGAAGGTGGGCCCTAACCTAATATGACTGGTGTCCTTACATAAAGGGGAAATTTAGAGACAGACACGAGCACAGGGAGGATGCCATGTGATCATGAAGGCAGAGAGAGGGGTGACGCTTCTACAATCAAGGAACTCCAGCAAACTACCAGAAGCTAGGGGAGAGGCCTGCAATAGATTCTCTATCACATATCTCAGAAGCAACCAACCCTGCTGGCACCTTGATCTTAGATTTTCACCCTCCAGAACTGCAAGATCATACACTTCTGTTGTTTTAGGCCCCACTGGGCAGGGAATCCCACCCCTGTCCACAAAGGTCTGGGCAGGGAGGCTCCATACCTCTCACGGCCAGGAACGCCTGGGCTGTGGCAGAGCCCAGGAGGTTGTGAGCAACACACTCATAGGCGCCCGCATCCCCAGCCTCCACTCGCTCCAGCCACAGGCTCCCGTCCGTTAGGGTCCTGAGCCGCCGGCTGGTCCGCAAGGGCTGGCCCGCTCGCAGCCACTCCACTGTGGGCGCTGGCTCTCCAGAGGCCTGGCACCGCAGGACCACGGCATCCCCAGATCTCACTGTCACGTCTTGGGGCTTCACCTGGAACACCGGGGCACCTGTGGGAGGCCCAGGACAGCTTTTAGAAACAACTTATTACTTTTGTATACAGGCACACCTTGGAGATACTGCGCGTTCGGTTCCAGACCACCACAATAGAGCAAATATCACAATAAAGTCAATCACATGAATTTTTTGGTTTCCTAGAGCATATAAAAAGTATGTTTATACTGTAGTCTATTATGTGTGCAATAGCATTATGTCTAAAAACACAACCTATATATCTTAATTTAAAAATAACTGATTGCGGGGCTTCCCTGGTGGTGCAGTGGTTGAGAGTCCGCCTGCCGATGCAGGGGACACGGGGTCGTGCCCCGGTCCGGGAAGATCCCACATGCCGCGGAACGGCTGGGTCCGCAGTGTGGGGAGAGGGGTGCCTCAGGACAGCAAGGAAAAGGCAGAAGCGTAGGTTTCCCACTTGGTCTTTGTCGATGGGGTTTAGGGTGAGGCTGCAGTTTTTCATAGTGTTTGGCTGGAATAGGGTGTTATTACCTAAGTTTTCTAGCTTGATATGCTGTCCTTTTTCTGGTCCTTTAGCAAGAGAGAGCAGACTTTTGGGGGGCCCTCATTTTTTTTTTTTTTTTGTCTGAGCCCATTGGTATTTCCAGGTTGCTGGCTTCTCAAGCATCCTGCCCAGGATATATGAGGCAAAAAGAAAAACTAGGGGTTTTGCTGCCATATCATCCCATAGGTCCCAAGATCCTTGGCCTATCCTTCTTTTCTCTACCTTTCAGAGTCTTTCAGTGTTTGTTTTCTATATAAAGTCTAGGGTTTTTAAGCTGTCGTTAGCAAGAGGAATAAGCAGAAGTGCCTCTAATTCCATCTTGTCTGGAACCAGAAACCTCCCTCCCTCACCCCCATCCATGACAAAAACTCTCAACAAACTAGGTATAAAAGGGAACTTCCTCAACCTGATAAAGGGCATCTATAAAAACCCATAGCTGACATCATACTCAGTAGTGTAAGACTGAATGCTCTCCTCCTTAAGCTGGCAACAAGGCAAGGCTGCCTGCTCTGGCCACTCCTATTCAACCTTGTGTCTAATCAATGCCATAGACAACACAGAGAAATTAAAGGTATCCAGAGGGGAAAGGAAGAGGTAAAACCGCTCTACTCATAGAGGACATGTAGAAAATCCTAAGGAATCTGCCAAAAAATTACTAGAACTAAATACTAATTTAGCAAGGTTGCAGGATTTAAGATCGAGATAACAAAAATCAATTGTACTTCTATATATTAGCAATGAAAAATCAAAAAAATCAAACTAAGAGAAGAATTCCACTTACAATAGTGTGAAAATCATGCAATACTTAGTAATCAATTTAACAAAAGTACAAGACTTGTACCCCGAAAACTACAAAATATCACTGAGAGAAATGGAAAAGATCTAAATAAATGGTATAGAACAACTGGATATCTATACGCCAACAAAAAAAAAAAAAAAGAGGAATTTAGATCCTTATCTCACACAAACATTAACTTAAATGGATTTGGCCTAACTATAAGAACAAAAACTGTAAAAATTACAGAAGACAATGTGACCTGAGGTCAAACAAAGATTTTTAAAATATAACACAATCCATAAAATACTATTGGACTTCACCAAATTTTAACACTTTTGCTCTTCAAAGGCAAAATACAGGAAATGTAAATACAGGCCACAGACTGGGAGAAAATATTTGCAAATCATCTATCTGATAAAGGACTTGTATCCAGACTATGTAAACGACTCTTAGAACTCATTAATAAGACAATCCAATTTAAAAATGAGCAAAAGACCTAAATAGGCACTTAGCCAAAGAAGTCATATGAAAGAGTAATAAACACATGAAAAGATGCTCAATATCATTAGTTATTAGGGCAATGCAAATTAAAACCACAGTGAGATACTGCTTTGTAACCACAAGGATGGCTAAAATTGAAAAGACTGACATTACCAAGTGCTGACAAGGATGTGGAGAAACCAAAACCTCATACACTACTGGAAGGAAAGTAAAACAGTACAGCTAGTTTGGTGATTTCTTAAAAAGTGACCTATACAGTGATCAGGTCACCCATCAATTAGACTTCCAGGAATCTCAAGAGAAAGAACATATATCCACACAAAGATGTATACACAGATGTTCACAGCAGCATTATTCACAAGAGCCACAAACTAGAAACAATCTAAATGTCTAGTAACTGGGGAATGGATAAACATAATGTGGTCAACCAGACAATGGAATACTGTTGAGCAATAAAAGGGAATGATGTACTGACATACACTATAACATGGATGAGCCCCCAAAACATCGGTAAGTGAAAGAAGTTGGAACCAAACACTGCATATGATTCCATGTATGTGAAATTACCAGAAAAGGTACATCTATAGCGACAGAAGGCAGATCAGCAGTTGCCTGGGGCTGGAGGTGGGAACGGAGATAGACTACAAATGGGCAGAGGGAACTTGGAAATATTCTAAAAATGGGTTGTACAATGCTATACATTTACTAAGAATCACCAAACTGTATACTTATAATGGGTGGATTTTTTCACTTAAAAATTGTGGTAAAAAACATATAACATAATATTTACCATCTTACTCGGTTTTAAGTGTACAGTTCAGCAGTGTTAACTGTATTTGCATTGTTGTGCAACCATCACCACCATCCATCTCCAGAACTTTTTCATCTTGCCAAACTGAAACTATATCCATTAAACACTAATTCTCATTCCCCTCCCCCCAGCCCCTGGCAACCAGCATTCCCCTGCCTGTCTCTGAGAATTCGACTACTCTAGGGACCTCATACAATTAGAATTATACGGTATTTGTCTTTTTGTGACTGGCTAATTTCACTTAACATAACGTCCTCAAGGCTCATCCATGTTGTAGCACGTGACAGAGTTTCCTTCTTTTTTAAGGGTGAATAATACGAATGGGTGAATTTAATGGTATGTAAATTATGTCTCAATAAAGCTATTTTTTAAAAAGGCAAAATTCTGGACAGTGATTCCCTCCAGAGGGGGTAGAGACTGGAAGGGGGCATGATGGGGGGGGGTGCGTCTGGGAACTGTTACAGTTCTATTTTTGGATCTGGGTGCAGGTTACCTGGGTGGGTTCATGTTATGAAAATTCATTGAGCTGTACTCTTGTGACATGTGCCCTCCTCCTTGTGTGTTCATCTTCAATGAAAAGTTTCATTAAAAATCCTTATTTATTCCTGTTTTGTAAATAAGTTCATTTGTATCTTTTTTTTTTTTTTTTTTTTTGTGGTACGCAGGCCTCTCACCGCTGCGGCCTCTCCCGTTGCGGAGCACAGGCTCCAGACACGCAGGCTCAGCGGCCATGGCTCACAGGCCCAGCCTCTCCGCGGCATGTGGGATCTTCCCGGACCGGGGCGCGAACCCATGTCCCCTGCATCGGCAGGCGGACTCTCAACCACCGCGCCACCAGGGAAGCCCCTGTATCATTTTTTTAGATTCCACATATAAGCGATATCATATGATATTTGTCTTTCTCTGTCTAACTTACTTCACTCAATATGACAATCTCTGGGTTCATCCATGTTGCTGCAAATGGCATTATTTCATTCTGGCGGGGGAGGGATAAATTGGGAGACTGGGACTGACATATACACACCAATATATATAAAATAGAGAACTAATAAGGACCTGCTGTGTAGCACAGGGAACTCAATACTCTGTAATGACCTATATGGGAATAGAATCTAAAAAAGAGTGGACATATATATATATATATGTATAACTGATTCACTTTGCTGTACAGCAGAAACCAGCAACATTGTAAATCAATGATACTCCAATTAAAATTTTTTTTTAAATCCCTGTTTAGACTATTTCACAGGGTTACTTTGAGGCTCACGTAGTGCTTTGTTAGCTATAACCTGCTTGGCAAACACAGGCGCTGTCACTATGATCTCAATGACAGTTTTGAGTTCTGAATAAACAGGTCCCCCAGGCCTGGCTGTTGGGTCTCCAGTACTCACCAGCCCCTAATTCCCATTCCACATCAGGGAGACAGTTCATGGGACTTCAGCTGTGTGTTCTGAATAAGTATTCGGAATGGCCCTCCTTTCCCATCGCAGCCTGGGCGGCGGCAGCCGCAGCCTCGGCACAGCTGCCCCCTGGGTGCCCACCTCACTGGGTGCCCACCTCACCCAGCCCCCACCCAGGGCCCAGGAAAGGTGGGGCTGAGACTCACTCTGCAGCACGAGGACCACCACTTTCTCCACCGCGCCCAGCTCATTCTCCGCCAGGCACTGGTACTGTCCCGCGTCTTCCTTCTGTGGGTGGGCACGGGAGCAGGGGCGTGGCGTTCAGGAGAGGAGAACGAGGGGGCGGTGAGCATCTGGGGACAGCTGGGCACAGACAGGGGCACCTGGAGCACGACCCATCTAACCAGGAGGAGCTTAGAGCATAAACCAGCTGGGGGCCCGCAGATTCCACCAGAGGGGCTTCCATGGCTGCTTGTCAATAGAATCCAAAGAGAATCCAGCCCCTTTCACCCCTGGAACTTGGGGTGGTGACTACTCATTGCTCTAAGGGGAGCTCTATGCTGCAGAAGCATGATTTAGATCCACCTCTTCCAAATTGTGTACGTTAAAGTATTATGACTCCACGGCACATTATTAGGAATTCCAGCACTTCCTGGCCTTGGTGATAGGGAAGTTTCTTCCCAGGATATCCACGACCATGGCAGTGATGCAACTCAGGAAGAATGCTGGCTCAGATTCGCTTCCGAGTGGCAGCACCACCATGAGATGGAGCCGGGGCAGCCTGAAGCCACTGTCCACGCCCAGAAGATAATATCCCAGAGGCCACTCCCAAGGGACTGTCAGCGGGCAGCACGGCACACAATTAAAAGTATAGATTTGGGCATCAGTCCAAGATGGGACTAAATCCGGGCTCCACTGTTCACCATGTCTCTGGAGCCTCAGTTTCCCCATCTCTAAAATGGGGATAATAACCGATACGATTGTTGTAAGCATCAAATGAAATCATGCTCCCTAAATGCGAGGCACGGTGCCTGGTCCACAGCAAATACTCAGGTCACGGCAACCCTTACTGCTGCTGCTGCTGCTGCTGCTGCTGCCTTTACCAGTCTGAGGCAGGCTGCCAGATGGGCAAGATCAAGGACCCCTAAGATGAGTCCTTGACATCATCGAACTGTGGAATTCTGCAAGACCACTGGGACTTGGGACACAGAAGGGAAGGTAAGCAGGGGCTGCTCCCGAGCTCAAGGCTTTGGAAATGGCGTGGAGTAGGAATCAGGAGACCTGGGCTGGGGTCCTGCCTCAGGTGCTTACTGGCTGTGGGCCTCTCTGACCCTCAGTGTCTTCATCTGTAAAATGAGGCACTCTTATCCGCTTACTCTGTTCCATGGGGTTGTTATTAGTAACATATATTGGCATTACTGAGGGACCAATCACTCTTAAATACCTGGTGTGGGTCATCTCACTGATTTCTCACTATAAATCTATGAGGTAGAACAATTATTAGCCCCATTGAATGGATGAGGTAATTGAGGCACAGAGAAGTTAAGCCACTGGCTGGAGGTCACCCTAGTTAGTCAGGCGAGAATCTCTGGGTACAGGCAGGAAAATGCTTTGTAGACTGTAGAGGGTGGTGCCAACCTAAAGAACCATCTTGGATAATCAGACAAAGTGGAGGGTTGTCCCAGGTGGCCCCAGCCCAGGCCCCGCCTTGCCTCGGTCCTACGGATGATCAACGAGCCATTCTGCAGCCAGTGCCGGAGCCGGCTGCCCTGCAGCAGAAGGCCATCTTTGATCCAGTGGATGTTGGGTTCTGGGTCTCCACGGACCACACAGTCCAGCCGGACGCTGCCCCCAACGGGTTCCACCAGGTAGGAAAAGGCCTCCCCTTGTAGGACAGGAGCCTCTGCACAAGGTGACAGTGGACAAGGAGTGAGAAAGGAGGTTTCCTTCAGGCTAAAATTCCCATAAATCCGTCCCCAAAAGCCTGCCAGACAGACCCCAGGAACCTATGGAGGCTCCTGATGGCTCAGCACGGCTGTGTAGAGTCAATACATCTGGGATGGCATACAGCTTCCATGTCGCAGGTCAAGAGAACTAGACTGGCAGTGGCTGCCAGGAACACTGTGCTGAGAAGGATTTGAAGTTGAGTAGGAATAGTGCTATGATCGATTAGTGATGCCTGAGACAGGCACAGGAGGGGAGAAAGTGTATGAGTGTCATGCACTTGCGCTCAGAGATGGATTGGCCCAGCAGCAGGGTACTTTGGACAACAAGGACTACACAATCATTAGGACACCTCTGTTGGACATAGCAACACGAAGACATCCCTGATTCTCATTTCATGCAACTCTTAAACCATCTTGGATGCCCTGTGCTGGTTCTCATCCTTGCCGGTTTCCTGAGGTTGAATCTACCAACAGTACAGTTGAATCCTGGTGCCTTGGGCAGCTCATTCCCCTCCATCGAGCCCCACCCTCCCATCCTAAAGTTGGACATACAAGTCACAGTGACATGAGGGTTACTGTGCAGGGCTGTGGGGAGCAACCGGCAGGCTGGCGAGATTCACGCATTGTTTGCCAGGGTACCTTAGCCCCCATCCCCCTCCCACAGTGACACCATCCAGCTGAGGGTAGTGCTTCAGGCTGATGAGTCAGATCTCAGTTCTACCTACAGCCGGTCATCTGGGGAGGGTAAAAAATACTGATGTCGAGGCCTCACCTTTACGGAGTCGGGGGTGGAACCTGGGCCTCGGTATTTTATAAAGTCCCCCAGGAGATCCTAATGCCCAGCCAGGGTGGAGAGGTACCAGTTCAGAGATTAGGAGGCCAGTTTCTTAGAAAACCCACTAGGCTGGGTCAGCAGAGGTCTGGAGAAAGACCACGTGGTCACTCCCTACCCTTCACGTGGACGAAGCTGACCGCCTGCACTCGGCCCACTCTGTTCTCGGCCCAGCAGACGTAGGTCCCGCTGTCCTCTCTGGTGACTGCCATCCGCTGCAGTGTGCTGCCCCCGTCCTGCTCGGACACCCCCTCTGTGGCAGAGAAAGAGACGCCCCAGCGGGCTCTGAGCTCAGGGTGCCAGGGACCTCCTGCCCTGAACACTTAATTCCGGCCTCGGTATCCAGCTGGTGCTTCATAAAGGCACAAAGTGTCCCCTCCCTGCTGGAAGCCTAAGCAAGTGGGATCCGATCGTGGCAGGCACAGGATCGGATGATGAGGCTGAGGTTGAAGACCTGCCTTTTCTCATTTTCAAGTCCACACCGCGAGTATGATGAGTGGCCAAGGGTAGGTCTTCGGGGGCCTATTAACATGTAGCACTTATAGAGATATTGTCATGAGTTACATATAGATGGACGCTATTTTTTTCAATTAATTTTTTGGGGGGGCTGTACCACACCGCATGTGGGATCTTATTTCCCTGACCAGGAATCAAACCCGTGCCCCCTGCAGTGGAAGCCCAGAGTCTTAACCACTGGACCTCCAGGGAAGTCCCTAGATGGATGCTATTAACAGCCTTTGTTTTCCCTGTAATCCTTAGACAGTGCCCCTACCCCAGGAATAAGGACAAGTGCTTATTGGACACTTGGACACAGATGGGGCATTTACTCTGGGTGAGGTCCTGCCAAGCGAGCCTCCTGCATTAAATCATTCCGCCCTCAGGACCCCTGTTATCTCTATTTCAAGATGAAGAGCTGGGCTCAGAGAGGCTGAATCTCTCTCCTGATCTCTCCGCCCAGGAAGCAGTGAGGTTGAGGCAAAGCCTTCTGCACAGGTAGGCAAAGCCTTCTGCACAGGTGTGCAAAGGTGAGCCGCACACGTTTCCCAGCACCTGGCCTTGGGTATAGGAGGATATGAAAATATCACTTTGCAGTGGAGGAGGCTTAGCAATTCATCCATTTGGCAGACATTGATTTGAGTACCTACTATATACACCACAGGGCCTGAGCAGGGCTTGGACCCCCCTAAACACCACTGGGAACCCAGGTGAGAGGAGAGAGCCCCCCATGAATGGAGTTTGTTGAGGGGCCCACAGTGGGAGCAGCAGCGCTGGGCTGGAGCACAGGCCCCTCTCCTGGCCCTGAGGTCTCCAGGGTTGAGTCTTTTTCACAGGTGGCTTCTTGCTGGGTCTGACATGTGACTGGTCACATAGGGCCACATGTGTGTTTGCCCTGTGCCCCAACGCAGGGCCAAGTCTGGGGACCCAGAACCCACAGGCTGACTGGTACCCTCTTCCTCTTCACCAGGTTGGGTCACCCCCCACCCCGCCCACCCTCTTCAACCTCCCAGGGTCCTGGGTCTCTGTCCCACCTGCCCCCAGCAGGCCCAGACCTGTGACTGGCTGGTTGTTGACAGTCCAGCCTATTCGGGGTGTAGGGCTGCCACGGGCCGCACAGTGAAGCCACAGCCTGTCCCCAAGGTTCAGGCTGCGGTCCCCAGGCAGGCTGGTGAAGACAGGCGGTGCCAAGATGGTGAGGTGCATGCGGCGGCGGGCGCGGCCCACGGCATTCTCGGCAGTGCAGGTGTAGGTGCCAGCGTCCTGGCTCTGTGGGCACAGGGAGGGGTCAGTCTGAGAACTGCCCCCACCCCAACATGGGCCAGAATGCCCCCGGGGACCTGCTCCCTGGCAGGTTCCCATGGACCATGCAGCCCAGAGAGGCAAAGTGACTTGCCCAAGGTCACACAGCTAGCAAACAGCTCGGCTTCACCACTGCACCTCCCTGCAGCCTTCATATGGCTATGCGTTTTGATAAAATACAATTTATATTTTAAGGCAGGACAAGAAAAATTAAACATAAAATTCTCTGTCTTTTGGGGCCTCCTCCTTCCATCCCTAATGTGCAGTGTGTATCTGCATTACACATTAACCAGAGCTCCTCAAGGACGGGTGTGCCTGCTCAGCTGTAAAGATCTTTTTTTTTCCTTTCCTGACGCTAGCAATGTAACTTCTTAACAGAATAGCGTTCTTTCCCAGCTCTGTAAGGGGTCATGGTGACTCGCTGTTCACTTTGTACCTGCTTACCCGGACTATGTATCTTTGGTGAACTTTATGTAAAATACGAGTATGTCATTCTGATGTATGATTCCTTGTCTTGAAAGTGTATGTGACCGTGCCTTTACCTCTAACAGGTCTCCCCGGTTATAATCCTCAGTTTGGCTCCAAAAAATTCCCTTTTTTTCCTTCTTCATTTGATTGTTAATTGAATTTTCAGCCTTCATAATCTAAGCCTGACCACACGTTTGTAACAGTCACCATTTACTAAGCACCTCCTATGCGCTCAGAACGGAACCTGCGCTCCGCTCACCTGTGCTCACCTCATCCATCACCCCTGAGGCGGGTCCTGCTTTCGGTGCCTTCTCCGAGAGGAGAAGTTCTGTGGTGCATCCCAGCAGGGCTGGTGCACTCTCCACTGCACATCTGGCTCCCTGTGTGGCAGGATCCCCACCCCCACGGCCCCCTCGAGATGTGCCCACCCAGCAGCCACCCACCCATCTGGACAGTGACTTCTTTTGTAATTACAGAACATGATGAGCACTGATGGGGGAAGGGAGCCGGGGTTCCACCCACACCTGTAGCTCAGGTTGAGAACATTTGAGGCAGTTTGGGGACACAAAGTCATCGCCACGCTCCTCCCTCCCTCTCTTCCAGGGCTCCTTCCCTCCCCCTGGGACTAGCCATAGAGGTCCTGGTTCAAATCTTGGTTCTGCTTCTTGTCAATAGCATGTCTTCAAAACCTGGGTACACTCTGAACCTCGGTTTCCTCATCTGCAGCTAGGGTGATAACACCTACTTCCCCAGGTTCCGGGATTAAGAAACTGCACGGCATTCAGCACAGAGCATGGCACACAGGGGGGTGCTCAGCAGGTGTCTGCTGCTCCTGCTGTTACTACTATTTCCCTCTGCTCCCTGGAGCCAGGCCCTCACCTCTGAGTTCTTCACCAGCAGCCCCCCGGAAGGCTGGATGGTGAACTTCCCCTCAGCTCCAGACACAGGCTGGCCGTCCTTTTCCCAGGTGATGTCGGGCTCAGGACTGCCGCTGGCCGTACAGGGCAAGAGGGCGTGGGAGCCTTCGGTGGTGGACAGGTTGGGAAGGCCATTCTCGATCACAGGCGGGACTGTGGGGATAGGGAGGTCCCCTCGGTGACTGGGCTGGGCTGGGGTGGGCTGGGGTGCGCCATCCCTGCCCCAGTGCCCTTGGCACTTGACACATCCTCAGCCCCTTCCTCCACCCCTGTCTGCTGCCCCCACTGGCCCCTGGTCATAGGCCTCGTGGTCTGGATAACCTGGGGACTCTCTGGAGTTTGGTGATGCTGTGACAGAGTGACCCATTCACCCACATGCACACACAGTGACTAAAGGGACAGAAATGGCTATTGCTACTGGAAAGCCAAAATGAACGAAGAATGACCAGACTAGTCTCCCAGGAGGGGCCAGAGGAGGCAGAGAGGACTCTGGAGTTACTGTCTGAAGCCAGACCTTGGGTGCAAAATGGGAGCCCGTTTTTTCTTGAATTCCTTCTAGAACCACAAGCCGTGCTGGAGTAGGGGTGGGTGCGGGGACACGCCCCGCCCGGGACCAGGGCTGGGCAGAGAAGGGAGGGGGTCTCAGGGGCCTTAAAGCCCCTAGCTCACTGGGGTCCACTTCAGACCCAGCCACACCCCCAGGGGCCCACCTTGCACAACCAGCCGAGTCTTCCCCAGGGCACTGCCTGCGCTGTTCTGGGCGATGCAGAAATAATTCCCAGCATCCTCTGGCCTGACATGGATAATCCGCAGCTGTCCACTGGTTAGGACCTGGGTCCTCACCCCTGGATTTGGCGGGAAGGAATTGGGGGCTGGTCGCTGGGGCGACAGGACCCCCGAGGAGGGCAGGAAGGCTGCTTGGGCTGTTCTGTCTGACCAGACAAGTGACCTGCTGTGGCCACAGGGTGACGAGGGGCCAGAGCGAGCACGGAAGCCGGACCCAACCTCCCAACCCAGCCACCGAGTGCTCAGGCAGAATCAAGGGCTCTGGGGTGGTGAGGGGAGACGCGAGGGCAGGAGGTGAAGCGGGGGCCGGAAGGAGGACCACGGGTTCATACTGTCTTCCTCCCACCCACGCTGGCTGCCAAGGAGACTCACCTGCAGGCACGCTGAGACCCTCCTTCTGCCAAGTGATGCTCGGCCGGGGGATGCCCGAGGCCTCGCAGGGCAGCAGCACCTCCTCCTCTGCCACCGCCCAGACCACACTGGGTAGTGGCTTTACCACGGGGGAGGCTGCAAAGGAACAGGGCTGCAGAGGTCCCTGGGGACACCGTTAACACCCAGGCCTCTCCAACCAGGGGCCGTCTGAGCACCGGAGAGAGAGGCTGCTAAAGGGAACAGGGGGTTCTGGAAGCGTCAGAAGGAGGACACAGGCGGGCTATTTCTTTTCTCCCAGAGAATCCTCTAGCCCTCTGCAGGCTTCCCCGCCCCAAGAGCCACGGCTGTCTGGCCTCGGGGCCGCTTACCTTGCACGGTGAGGACCACGTGCTTGTGGGCCACGCCCGCGGAGTTGCGGGCCGTGCAGGTGTATCGGCTGGCATGGATGGGGAGGGCCTGCCCGATCTCCAGGGCACCTGTGGGCGGGAACAGGGCCCAGAGAGGGCTGAGGGGGCCTGGGACAGATGTCCCAGGGGTGGAGCCGGCAGGGCTCTTACACACTCAACCCTGGTGTCTCTGTTACAGGCCCCTCAATCTGCCTCCCTGCCCATTTGTAAGCAGCACGGGGGAACCTGGGCCTGCCTCTGCTCCCTGCTCAGACCATTCCTGTAGGCAAGTCCCTTCTGCTGTCTGGTACTTCTAGTCTCTGGGCCGGGTGTACAATGAGGAATCAGACAGGATGATCTCTAGACCCTTCTGGCTGTGATGAGCCAGGATCTGCCACTACCCGGCCTGGAATCCCTGGACCGCCCGCGCCTGGTTCCACGGGCCCTCACCCTGCTATCCTTTGCTGCACTCTGCTCAAAACTTGCCTCTTCCAGGAAGCCTCCCCGGATTGCTGCCTCCTCTTTCCTCCCTTTGCCCTCTCTCCCTCAGCCTTGGCTGCTCAACGAACACCATTTTAACCTTCCCAGACCATAGGCTGCAAGTCAGGTGAGGTGGTTTCTAAACCATCCCCTGTGGACCCCTGAGGGCCTGCTGAGGGGGCAAAGGGGGTAAGGCCCACCTGACTCTGGTCCACCCCACAGCCCCCATCCCAGCCTCAGATGGAACCAGAACCTAGCTTCTCTCACGTGTTGGGCTTCCCCACAACCACGTGTCAGAAGGAAGTGTTCTATTGCTTTGGAAGAGTTTGGAAACCACAGATCCGGCCAGTGGTTCACAGACTTTAGGATTTCACTAACCAGCCAACTAAAAAATACATTTAATTTAGAGAATCCCCATAAAGTTGACAGCTTTTTATTTTAACAAGCAAAGACACTTAAAACATTACCACGTACTATCACCTTAATTTCATAAAAGAAAGGCACTTTCAACACCGAATTATTAAGAAAAGCATTATTTCAGAATAAAGGCCAATCCTTCTAATGAGCTAAAACTAGCTTGATGAAAACTCTCATGTAGCTGTTATTTTTATCATTCTGCCATAAGGAGCACCAATTTACCAACTAGCACCAGGGACTGACTGATGGATATCAATACTCTAGTGCGTGGATGGGGATACTGAGGCCCGGGTGGTGGGGGGCGCGAGGGGGTTTGCCCAGGTCACACAGTGAGGGAATGGCAGAGCCAGGCCAGAACTTTCCATCTTCTCAACCACCAGGCCCCAGCGGGCTGCTTTCACAGTCTCTGCCCAATGCCCCTTAGTGTCCCCTCAGCAGCAGGCCCACGTGGCTCACCCTTACTTACCCGAAGGCGACACACGGTAGCCGTTCCCCCGCAACCCCAGCTGGGTGCCTGCTTTGCTCCAGGACACAACTGGGGCTGGCACCCCTGTGCTGTGGCACGTGAGGACCACGGGCGACATCATGGTCACGGTGAAGTCTGTCTGGTCGTCAGCAATGGTGGGAGGCACTGAAACGCAAGTCAAGGCTCGAGGCCCTGCTGTGGTCCCCTGGGGAACACACAGCCATGGGGCCAGGTGGACGAGAAAGATAAACAGACTGAGACACAAGGTGACATCAGTGACAAAGCTCCAGGGAGGGAGGTGCAGCGGTCACATTTCCTCACTCAGATGTGTTTTGCTGGGCGTGTGGGATAGTTACGAACTGCTTTCTCTAGATACCAGCCAGGTATCTCAGGGAGCGTTTCACAAGACCAGGGAGCTTGGAGGGGGCACAGAGTGAGCGAGGCCAGAGAAGGCCTCTGGGGCATGCGGCATTTAACCTGAGATCTGAAGGAAGAGCAGATATGGCCTGGGTGAAGGGAAAAGTGTCCAGCAGAGGGAACAGCATGTGCAAAGGCCCCGAGGTCAGGAACAAAAAGCTGAGAGGCATGAATGCAACCCAGAGTGAGGCAGGCCATGAGGTGAGCTGAACCTGGAGGGTCAGCAGGGTTGACCTTCTGGGCCCAGATGACACCATGCATTCTATCCTGAGGGTGGTGGGCAGCCATGGTGGGAGGGATTTTAACTGGGGTGATGACAAGGTCAGATTTGGGTTCAGAACATTCTGGACTTGGGAGAGGCCTCGCCTACGAGCTCCCACAGGCCAGGAACTGTGCTGGAGTTGGGTTATGTCAGTGTGGGAGGGCAGGATCAGAGAGGGCTTCCTGGAGGCGGTGACCCGGGAAGCACAGAAAGGCTCAGAGGGAACCCGTGCAGGTCCCTGGAGGCAGAGAGAGCGGCCAGGAGAGGGAGGCACTGTCCCCATCCCGGCTCCCTCATCTGCCCTCGCTGTGAACAGTCACTCCTGACCGTGAACTCACCGTGAACCGTCACCCAGTAGAGCCTGTGGGCCTTGCCCACTTCATTGCTCGCCACACACTCAAACTGGGCTGAATCCTGAGGGCTGGGCGCTGTGAGGAGCAAGGCGTTGGAGGGCAGGAGCCTGGACAGACAGATAGACAGTTGTCTGCTAAGTGACTGGCTGGGCTGACCTGAAACCAGCCAGCCGTGGCCTTCCTACCTGGGGAATTTGGAGGCAAGGGATGTGTTTCATGACTATTTTCCCTTCCTGTAACTGGCCCCCAGCCTCGACTCTAGAAGTTTCTCCTAGAATTTTCTACCTCCCAAGGTCTACCTGTTCAGTTTGTGGGCAATTTTAATGTTTGCCTCTGGGTTTCTCCATAATCTTAAAAATTTTCTACAGTCACCACCTATGATAGCTTCTGTAATTGTAACCATATCCAAAGCCCTGATCAGAACTGCTTGTGTTCAGTGAACACCTGCTTAGTCACAAAGCTCCACGATGATCTGGAACCTAACACAACAGATATTTGGTGAATTAATTGGTGAACTGACCTCTTAATACACCCAGGGATCATTTCAGGGTCAGCTGCATTTGAGAAACGGGGAGACCGAGGCTCCTGCAGGAGCCATGGGTCCAGGCTCAACCAGCATGAACTTGGGCTTCTACGTGGGTTCTTAAATAGTGACTAAAGTGGTTGCAAAGGCCATATATTTTCCATTTGGCTGTATGTCCCAAATGCCCCCACCTCCGACCAGGTATCTTAGTGTAAAGACCCTCCTGGCCCCTTGAAGTCAGGACACAAGTTCTGGTGCTGGCTTTGGTGAGACCTGAGCGCACCCCTGCCTCGGTTCTGGCCTGGCTCCCCCTCTCTGAGACGGGCACGCCCTTCCCCACCCCAGACATCTCCTGACGTTCCCAGAAGGACCAGCTCAGTACCGGTAGGCTCCCTGCTGCAGGCGGAAGTCCAGCTTCTGTCCATCCTTCCACCAGACCACAAGGGGCTTGGGTGAGCCTCTGGCCTCACAGGGCAGTGAGGCGGCAGTGTCAGCAGTCAGGGTCAGGTTGGAGGGGCCAGGGGTGATGGCTGGAGGCTCTGGGGAGAGAACAGTGATCAGGAGACGGGGTGTGGGATGGGGGCAGGGCGGGGGTCTCTAAGGTAAAGCCCAGGAGCAGGAGATACTCCAACCACCTTCAGCCCATCCCCGAGGAAGCAGTGGGGAGGAGGCAGGAGAAACTCTCCGAGCGGATCTTCCAACGGGCTCCCAAAGCTGGGGCGATGGGGCTTTTGACCACGCCTGAGGCTGGCATCCCCCTAACTACATGTCCTTGAATGGGGCCTCCAGGGCGCAACTCCCCAGCAGCCCCACCCGAGGCTAGGGCCCAGCAGCGCAGCCTCCACCAAGGTGATCAACGGGATTGAAGAGCAGATTAGAGCACCTGGCTCAGTGATCCTGAGTGTTTTACAGCTTGTGCACGTTTTGTCATTCAATATAATAGTATAGTAGTAAGTGTATATAATGTATGCATAAAGATAAATATGCATCTTTTTTTTTTTTTTTTTTTTTTTTGCGGCACGCGGGCCTCTCACTGTTGTGGTCTCTCCCGTTGCGGAGCACAGGCTCTGGACACGCAGGCTCAGCGGCCATGGCTCACGGGCACAGCCACTCCGCAGCACATGGGATCTTCCCAGACCGGGGCATGAACCCGTGTGCCCTGCATCGGCAGGCAGACTCCCAACCACTGTGCCACCAGGGAAGCCCCGATATGCATCTTTGAGTGTACACGTTCAAAGCTTTTTATTAATAGGATTCATGGTCAAAAACATTTGGAGATCATTGCTCTTGGCTCCTGACAGCTAGGATGAACCAGAAACTAAGCAGTACCTGGTCCAGACAGGGGTGGATGCTGAAGGCAAAAAAAAAAAAAACACACCTTCCCTCCTCTACCTACCGAAGACCCGGAGGTCACGGCCCTGCCGATCGGAACCAGCAGCGTTGGACGCCAGGCAGAGGTAGTGGCCGGCATCCTCGGTGAGGACTGGCTGGATCCTCAGGGAACCCTCAGGCAGAACCTGAAACCTGGAACACAGGGAGGGGTTGCCATGGATACCGGCAGACCAGCAAGTCCCTAGGGAGAAGCTGGACCCCCCCGCCCCCGCCCCCCCCCCCCCCCCCCGGTGGTGTCTCCAGCAAGACCCTCCCCTTGGTCTCTGGCTTTCTGAGCAAGAGGATGCTAACTCAGGAATCCTGCATCTGTGAGGCCAAGGTCGGTGGTTGGGGGGGCGGGCGTGGAGCCACAGCCTTGGGCAGCAACCTGCACCACAACCCAGCATCGGAAAGGGTGAAAGGGACTGCTTTGGGCCTCCCGTGCTCCCACCTGGGCCCAGCCTCCCCCCAAGAGCCAGAGGGCAGTGGTACCCCAACCCTTTCTGAGAACAGCCCCTCGATAAGGTCGGAAAACTGCCTTTTCCCAGGGGCCATGTCTGTACTGTGTGACCCCGCCCCCAGCCACAGCCGGTTGGACGGGGGATGAACACATCATGCAGGCTGAGCCAATGGAATTCTCTGCCCTGGGAATTTGGAACTGGGATTCACAGACAGCTCACCAGGGTCTGCAGGTTGTGTGAACAGAGCAGCTATAACTTGGCCGGGGGCGGGGGGGAGGTGTGGGGGGGGAGCCGTTCTGCCATGTTCTTAGAGAAAGAAGGTGTAGAAAATCGGTCTGAGAGAGAGAGAGGCATGAAGCCCTCACACACAGAAACAGAGAGTAGCAACCAAGAGTCAAAACTAGACAGACAGACAGACAGCCACCAGGGGTTCTCACGCCCTTAACGAATGGGCATGTATGTCCTTGGGTTCTGAGAAGACCCATGTCCTTTCTGCTCCAACTGCCCAGGTGGGCTTCCATTTACAACCCATAAAGAGGTACCTGAGCCCCTCCCTGATGCCCTCCCCTACCAGCTCCCACCTGGGGCTCTCAGGATCCAGAGGGATGCCGTCCTTCCGCCAGTTCACAAGGGGCGGTGGTGCACCGTCTGCCTTGCAGGGCAGCAGAGCCGTCTGGCTCACGGAGGCGTTCACTGCAGGTGGTCCCGGCCGGATGGTGGGCACCGCTGGAGGAGAGGCACAGAGGGGGTGGGTGCTGGGACCCTGTCACTCTCAGAGGGGTGGGCAGGGCGGGTGGGGTGGGGCCACTCACTGTGGACCTCCACGTGGAAGGCCACGCTGGTGCTGCCTGCAGCATTGCGGGCTGTGCAGCTGTAGTTGCCACTGTCGGCCGTGCTCAGGGCCTGCAGCTGGAGGAACCTGCCCTGCTCTGGGAACTGGGTGTGGGCATCTGCCTGTAGAGACCCCCAGGGTGGAGAGACCCTCATCAGTGCTGGGCTGGGCCAGGCCAGCCCCCCACGCACCAGGACCAAGGAACCAGCGGGGCCAGACAGTGGTCTCTGCCCCATTCATTCTGGACTGGCCTGCAACCTCTGAACTGATGCCCAGCTGAGGACTTTCTGGGGAAATAGGCTCCTTTGGGAGGGAAAGAGCATCTTCCCTGGAGCTCTGCCTGTCGGGCGTGTTGCAGGGGGGACTCGTGCTCACACTAGGAGCTGGAGCTTCCACCAGATCTACAATCCTTGGGTCCACAGAAGCAAATTGGCCCCATTTCAGGGGTGAGCACACAGAACCTCAGTAACTGGCCCCAGGCCACACAGCCACTAAGCATAGCTCAAAGGTACAGCATAGATACTCATCAGAAGCCCTGGGGTGAAAATTTTAGCCTTGCCTCGGTGTCCCCATCCACAGTATGGGGGTGACAATAGTAACAGGGGTGGAAAACATCAGGAGAGCAGGTACGCAAAGTGCCGGCACAGAACAGGCCCTCGGCACCTGGGATCGAGTCTCATCAGGGTCTGGGGCCTGAGAGGGACAGAAGGCGGTGCCCCTGGGTCCCCAGCCTGGCACCCACCTGCAGCAGGATGCCATCACGGTGCCACTCAATCTCTGGTGCTGGATCTGCCTCCACCGAGCACTCTAGAACCAGCTGTCCCGGCGCCAGACCAACCACAAAGCGGGGGCCTTGGGGCCCAATGACATTTGGTGGGGCTGGTGAGGTGGGTAGGGAGGACATGAGAGATGGACCCACCCCTGCAGGTCCCATCCTGCCTCCCTCTCCTGCCCCCACTCTGGCACCCCCCCCTACCTTGAACTCTGACCCGGAAGCTCTTCTCAATTTCACCAGCAGGGCTGTGGGCCAGGCAAGTGTACAGCCCAGCATCACCCACCTGGGGATGGAGCAGGGTGAGCAGCTACCTCTGGCCCCACCCTGCCCACCTCCTGATCTGATTTCCCTCCTACACAGCTGAGGACCCAGGATTTAGACTCAGGCCTGCTGAGTCAGCCATCCTGCCTTTCCCACCAACCCCTTCTCCTCTCTGGGATGTTTCTTCCCTATTACTGGCTTACCCTTGCTTTAGGGCTAGGGGAGAGTCTGCCTCCTCCAGGGAGTCCCCCTTGACTGTACCAGTTCTTTTCTGGTGAGGTCAGGGATTTATCTGGTTTCTGCATCAGCCTTGGGTCTGACCTGACTGGGAGCTCCCAAGGGCATGGCCCGGGGCCGGGGTGCGGGGTCCTCTTCACAAATAAAAGTGGAGCTTGGGCAAACCTTGCCAAGTGCCACTGGGTCCCTCCCCTCCCATCCCCAGCTTCACCCCACAGCAGGCGGAGCAGCAGCACCTGCACACCCTCCACCCGGAGCAGCCGCCCGGCCCTCTTGCTGTCCTTCGGCCTGTTCAGGGCCTCCCCATCCTTGTGCCATGTGATGTTGGGTTGCGGGGTGCCCCGGGCATCGCAGAGGAGCTCCAAGGGGGTGCCGGGGGTCAGCAACAGCTCTGCAGGCTGGCCTGAGTCCTCGATGTGGGGGGGGTCTGCAAGACACCCCGCCCTGGGTCAGCCATGGGGGCCATGCCCAGAACACTAGGAGCTGGGGTTCATTCCTCTCCCCCACCATCCAGATGCTGACAGTACATGGGCCTGCAAACAGGCGGGGGGTGATTGTGTTGGAGGGTTCTAAACACGTCCGACCATGGGCCCATCTGCCTGGGACAATGATTTGCGCTTAAAAACCAACAAGGAGGGCTTCCCTGGTGGTGCAGTGGTTGAAAGTCCGCCTGCCGGTGCGGGGGACGCGGGTTCGTGCCCCAGTCTGGGAAGATCCCACATGCCGCGGAGTGGCTGGGCCCGTGAGCCACGGCCGCTGAGCCTGCGCATCTGGAGCCTGTGCTCCGCAACGGGAGAGGCCACAACAGTGAGAGGTCCGCGTACCGCAAAAAAAAAAAAAAAAAAAAAAAAAAAAAGGATACAGTACGGAGGGAAACGCATCTTTCCAATAGGGCACAACACTTGCAAAATCTTGTGCTTGAGACTTAGAGCCCCAAGATTTCGGTGGCTTTGTTCCTGCTTTAAAAGGTTCCGAGGACAAGACAGAGGGGCACAGCCCCAGGAGAATGAAGCGTCCTGGCCCCCAGCCCCTGCAGCCAGGTCAGCGAGGCCTGCTCCCTAAGCCCCAAGCCTCCAGGGTGCTCACCTCTCTCACCACCTCCATCACCCCCAGAGGGCCCCCGTCCCGTCCCTGGCCCAGAGAAGCTGGCGCTGGGGGCAGGTGACCTACCCATCACCGTCAGCTGGAAATGCCTCCTCGCTTCCCCTGCCTCGCTCACGGCCACGCAGGAGTAGACCCCTGAGTCGCCAACTCCCGCTGTCTCCAGCTGTAGGCCAGGCCCCTGTTCCAGGCTCCGGGGCAAAAAGGGCTCCCCATCCTTCATCCACAACACGAGGGGCAGGGGGCTGCCCCGGGCTTCACAGGGGAGGACCACCGGGGAGCCACGGACCACCGCCACGTCATTCTGGAACTCGACCGGCTCCAGGACAGGGGGCACTGCACAGGGCAAAAGAGTGGGCACGAGCCAATGTATCCAATGCCAGGTGGGGCTCGCCCCTGGACCTTTGCACAGACTGTAACTATTGGCCAGAATGCCCTCCTCCTGGACTGTTCCTTCTCATCTCCAGTCCTCAGCTTAGACCTCACCTCCTCCAGGAAGCCTTCCCTGATCCCCCGAGGCCAGGGGAGGTGCCCTCCTCTGTGCTCCTGGGGCACCCTCTCCTTACCCTGGTATCACTAGTTGCGTGGAATTTTAATTTTACAGAGCTGTTTCCCTCACTGACTTCCTGGTGTCAGGGCTACCTCTGCTCACTGCCATATTCCAGCCCCTGGCAAGGCCCTGGCACACTAGTGTCCAACAACTACTTGTGAGATCAACGAATGAGTGACCAAATGAATCAGAGACTGAGTATTTGCCCTGCCTTGACATCCCTGAGGGCCAACCCTTGGTTTCACCCAGATGGGCGGAGGGGAGGGGACAAGAGCCTTGATTCTCGCCCCTGAGGCCGAAGGACCCGCTAACCCACTCCACCGCTCCGTACCGTGCACCTGCAAGGTAAAGTTCCTGTCGGCCACGCCCGCTGGGCTCGAAGCCACACAGGTGAAGATGCCGGAATCTGCCAGCTGCACCTGGGAAATCCTGAAGCCCGCGAGCAACGGGGGGGATGAGAGAGAGAGAGAGAGAGAGGGAGAGAGAGGGAGAGAGAGGGAGAGGGAGAGAGAGGGAGAGAGAGAGAGAGGGAGACTCCCCACCTCACCCCCCACCCCTGCTGCCTTCTCTGCCCACCTCACTCTGCAGCCAGACTTCCTGCTTCCCAAATTCTGGAAGCTCCACTGGCCCACCCCCGGACAGCCTGCTACTCCCACCCCCTTTTCTAGACAATTCCTCTCAGCCTTCAGGACTCGCCAGACTCGTCTCTACTCACTGTCTCCACTGCCTGAACCCTCACTGTCTCTCAGACCCCCTTTTGCCCCGACCATTCCTCCTGAGCCGCCCTTGTCAACGTCCCCAGTGACCCTGAAACGTCTGTTATACCCACCCTAACGCTGGCAGCCCAGGCTCAGTCCACACTCGCTTCCCGGGGCCTGCAGCGCATCCTGGCTTCCAACACCAACTGTTCACTGACAATCTCCAAACTACTACCTCCTAAACTCCCTACAGGAGTATCAAATGCCTGGTTTCCATCTTCTCTGTATGTCCAAGAACCTCTCCAACCAACAGGTTGGAACAGAACACCGGTCTCGCCCCTCAACTTGCCCCTCCCACTGTGGACCCATCTCAGAAAATGGGACTTCAGCCTTCCGGGTTCCCAGCTAGAGACCCCAGAGCCCTGCTCAACCCCTCCCCATCTCTCCGCAAACACTCCCAGCTGGAGCACCTCCACCACATGGCTCTGATCCAGGCCCCACCACGTCTCACTGGCTTGTGGCCGCAGCCCTAAAATGCCCTCCCACTCTGCCCTTGGCCCTACAGTCTGCTGTCCACACTGCAGCCAGAAGGATCGTCTAAAAACCTAAGTCACAACCCCAAAGAAATGAAAGTAGAAGCTCAAACAGATAAGCAAACACCCATGTTCACAGCAGCATTATTCACAACTGCTAAAATGTGGAAGCAATCCAAGTGTCCATCGATGGGTGAATGTGTTCTACACATACCAGGCGATATTATTCAGCCTTAAAAATTAGGATGGAAAATTTGACACATGCTACAACATGGATGAAAACATGATGCTAAGTGAAATAAACCAGTCACAGAAGGACAACGACTGCATGATTCCACTTATATGAGGTACTCAGAATAAGGCAGGTTCATAGACAGAAAGTACAGTGCTGGGTGCCAGGGGCTGGAGAGGGGGCTGGGGAATTAGTGTTTAATGGGGCAGAGTTTCAGTTTGGGGAGATGAAAAGGTCTGGAGATGGATGGTGGTGGTGGCTGCACAGCAATGTGAATGTACTTAATGCCACTGAACTGTACACTTAAAAATGGTTAAAATGGTAAATTTTCTATTATGTGTATTTTACCACATACACAAAATTTAAGTCACATCATGATGTGACTTCTCCTCTGCTGAAAACCCTCTCAGGGCTTCCCTTCTCTCCTTAGGAAAGCCCAAGTCTTTTGAAGGACTTACGAGGCCCTATGTCACCTGACTGCCCCCTTCATAACCGACCCTCCAACTCTGTTTCTAGGACACACAGCCACACGCCCACCACAGGGCCTTTGAACCTGCTCTTCCTGCCTGGAAGGAATGGAATTCTTCCTGCCATGGAATCCACTCACCTCCCCGTCTCATCGCCTTCCACCTCTGCTCAGTGTCACCTCATCTGAGAGCCTACTGCTGGCCACCCTAAAATAGCACCCTCCACTGCCACCTCCCATCCCCTCACCTTACTTTATTCTTCTGAGCACACGTCCCTTGGGACATGTCATTTTTATATCTGTTTATTTTCCATTCCCCTCCCTCCCCAAAGCTGCAGGAGCAAAGGCTTCATCTTGCTTTACTGCTCCATCCCAGTACCTGGAACTGCACCTGGAACAGCAAGCACTCCGTTAAGTGCTGCTGAATGCATGAAGACGTTGCTCAGGCACTTTCTTCCAGGAAGCCTTCCCAGATTTCTTCTACCTGGAGCCAGGCTGAGTTAGGTGCCACCAGATGTCATCACCCGGATCTGTACCTCCCCCACTAGGCTGTAAAAGCCTGAGGGCAGAGGCCTCTTTCATCTCTGAAGTTCCCTTTCGGGGGTGGGGTCCTCCCACTCTCCCCATCAAAAACTTCTGTATGTTTATGTTATTTTTAGTCTAAAAACCATTCAGATGTGCTTTTAAGCCCAAGCTGCCTGAAGAGTTTATCTGGGGCCTGCCGTCTGCTGGCTGGCAGGTAGGGGAGCCACTCCCTTACCTGAGGGTGCGGCCCGAGCCGTGGAGGTGGGTGCGCTGGGAGAGTGCAAGGGGCAGGCCATCCTTGAGCCAGCTCACGTGGATGCGCGGGGAGCCCCGGACAGGGCACGTCATGGTCACCAGCTCCCCAGGCCTGCTCACCAGGCTCCCCGTGCCCTCTGCCCCCTGCTCGATGGTGGGAGGCACTGGTGGGTGAGCAGAGAGGAAAAACAGGGGCAGTGAGGGGGCCTGGGCAGGGAGGTGGGCTCCTCTCAGGGAAGTCCCAGAAGGTGGCGCCGATACCTCGACTTCTGCCACGTGCAGCCATCGTGTGGCAATCATCACGTGGGTCTTAGACCCACACCCAACCCAGGTGAGGATGAAGCCCACTGCCTGGGGGCGTGGGTCTCTCCTTTATCCCGACTCCCCCACTGCGCCCCTGGGCTGGAGCGGTTGTGCCCCTAGTCTGAGGATGGGGGAGAGGCCCGGAGAGGTCAGGCTGGCCTGGCTCACAGAGTGGGCACGGCTGGGGCTTCACCAGGGCTCCCCTATCCGGGCCCTGGCACCACCCTCCAGGTGCCCCAGTGGAGGCCCCACGGCGGCCAGGCTGCTGCCGCCCTGGGACGGTGGGGCGGCCTGGCTCTCCTCGCCCCTCAGCTGCTCACCCAGCACGTTCACGGTGTGCAGCCTGGCGTCCTCACCGGCCGCGTTGTGGGCCACGCAGGTGTAGGCCCCCGAGTCCGAGGCCCTCAGGCCCTTCAACACCAGGGAGCTGCCGTCCAGGTAGAACCTGCCCCGGGGAGGGAGAGCCGGGAGCAGGTGTGTGAGGGCCTGCAGCCTTGCCTCCTGGGGCAGGGATGTCACAGGCTGGGTCTTACCGGAGGTGGGGGCCGGCACTCTGGCCCAGCGGGCCACCATCCTTCAGCCAGACCACATCGGGCGGTGGCTGTCCGTCAGCCTCGCAGTCCAGCCGCACCCCCTGCCCCTCCAGAATGCTGTGCTCCTGCGTGGCACCCGAGCTCCGGATCCGGGGGGCCACTGTGGCAGAGGGGGTGTGGTAAGTCCCGGGGCAGTGGCTGGGGCTGGCATGGGGGTGGGACATGGGGGGCGCAGGGTGCAGACGTACCCAGCACGGCCACCACGAAGTCCTTGCGGGCCTCCCCCTGGGCATTCTTGGCCACACACGTGTAGGTGCCAGCCTGGTCTGGCTGCAGGTGACTCATCTGGAGGCGGCCCCCCCGGGAGACCACACCACGTGCCACACTGCTTTCTGTGGGATGGAGGGGTATGGCAGGACTTCACCTGCTCAGACCCACCACCCCAGGTGCCACCACTGGGTCCAGACAGAGAAGTCTCGTGACTCCCTCAGAGGGCGCCTGACCCCCACACTCACAAAGCTGGAAAGACCCTGGGAACCCTTGAATCACCCACCCCTTTCTTATGCTCATAGGGAAACTGAGGCCCAGACATGGGCAGGGCCTCTAGCCATTTACGTCACGGCCTTCCCCAGCCTGGACTCCTTTGATTGCTCCGGTCCTTACAACCAACCCCTCCCTACTTCCCTCACTGGGGACATTTCTTCCCAAGGGACCCCACTCCCTTTATTTTTTATTTTTATTTATTTTTCTGGCCATGCCGTGTGGCAGGCGGGATCCTAGTTCCCCGACCAGGGATCGAACCTGTGCCTCCTGCATTGGGAGCTCGGTGTCTTAACCACTGGACAGTCAGGGAAGTCCCCCCGCTCCCTTTAGAGTCCAGGACTTGCTTCTCTTCCTGTTGACTCTCAGGCCCAGCCCTCATCTCCCATCCTCCTTCCAACCTTTCCCTCCCCGCATTGATCAAGGTGAACCAGCCACTCACTGACTCCAACATGAGTCCAGTGAGGGGCTTCTCCTGGGCCTCTGCTCAGGCTGCACCCCTCCCCCAGCCTAGAATGTTTCCCCCTCATGTTCTCCAGCAGCACCTCTGCCCCAAAGCCTTCTCTAACTGCACCAGTCCAGACTGGTCTGCCCTCCCCCAGATCCTCATCTGTCCAGCCAGTCTTTCAACACAAAATGTATTGAGCAACTACTATATGTCCAACAGCAAGAGAGCTCGGGAATCAAAGATGAGTGAAACATGGTCCCTGTCCTCAAGGAGTTCAAAATACATCAGAGACAGTGACACAGGTACAATTCTGTGTGCCCAGCCCTGTGAAACCCTGACGAAGCATGGAGAGACCAGGCCAGGCTTCTGGAGGAGGTAAGTCTCAGCTGAGACCTGAAGGTGAGTCTGAATCAGCCAGGTGAAAGTGGAGGTGGTCCGGGGAGCCTGGGATGAGTATTTCTGGGAGGAAACAGCACGTGCCAAGAGCTGGAGCCAAGAGAGAACAGGGTCCACAGCAATTCCACTCCCAGGTATATATCAAAGAGGAAGGACAGCATATGCCACACAAACACTCGTACACGAACATTCACAGCACCCTATCCATCATAGCCAAAAGGTGGAAACAACACAAATGTCCATCAACTGGTGGATGGATAAACAGAACATGATATATCTACACAGAGGAATGTTCAGCCATAAAAAAGAAAGAAAACAATTAACTTAAAAAAGGAATGAAGAACTGACACATGCTACAACATGGATGAACCTTGAAGACACGATGCTAAGTGGAAGAAGCCAGTCACAAGAGGTCACGTGTTGTATGATTCCATGTGTTATATGAATTGTCCAGAACAGGAAAGTCTATAGAGACAGAAAGTAGGTTAGTGGCTGCCTAAGGCTGGGGCGACTGGGAGTGAAGGCGATGGGTAAGGGATTTCCCTTGGGGTGATAAAAATGTTCCAAAATTATAAACAACAAGGCTCTACTGTATAGCACAGGGAACTATATTCAATATCCTATGATAAATCATTATGGAAAAGAATATAAAAAGAATGTATATATGTAAAGCTGAATCACTTTGCTGTACAGCAGAAATTAACACAACATTGTAAATCAACTATATTTCAATTTTTTAAAAAAGAAAATATACGGGCTTCCCTGGTGGCGCAGTGGTTGGGAGTCCGCCTGCCGATGCAGGGGACGCGGATTCGTGCCCCGGTCTGGGAGGATCCCGCGTGCCGCGGAGCGGCTGGGCCCGTGAGCAGTGGCCGCTGGGCCTGCACGTCCGGAGGCTGTGCTCTGCGGCGGGGGAGGCCACAGCAGTGGGAGGCCCGCGTATCACAAAAAAAAAAAAAAAAAAAAAGAAAGAAAATATACAGTTGGAAAAAAAATGTTCCAAAATTGATTGTGGGGATGGTCTGTGATTATAGAAAAAAGAATTGATTTATATGCTTTCATTGAGTAAATTGTAGAGTATGTGAATTACATCTCAATAAAGCTGTTATTGAGAGAGAGAAAGACAGAGACAGACAGACAGACATAGGCATATGCAAGGAGTCAAGAGCAGCTGGGTCTGTCTGGAGCGTGCAGCAGGGCAGGGAGAGGCGGGCTGGCCCCAGCCCCGAAGGGCCTCCTGGGCTGTGGTTCTGAGGACTCCAGCCACGAAAGGATTTTCAGTTTCAACAGACAACTGACCCACTCAGAGTTGCACTTTGTGATTCCCTCTGCCCCGGTGGAGCCTGCACTGGAGGCATGGAGTAGACCCAAGAGAGCAGTGTAGGGGCTGCTGCCCTCACCCAGGGGTGTGGACAGCGGTGGCTGGAACGGGAAAGGCTATGGATGGAGAGCAGGGCTGGCACCAGAGGCATTTATGTTGACAAGACGAGGTGTGTACTGACTGATAGGTGGGCGGGTCGGGGGAGAGGAGAGCAGGGCAAGGTTGAAGGCCTGGATGGGGGTGACCAACAGCTGCGCCGAACGGAGCTGAGTTACTGGAGAAGGAGCAGCTTTGGAGCCAACGCCAGGCCCAGGGTCGGGCCAGCTAGACCCTCAGCACCCACTCTGCATTTCTGTCCCGTGGGAGCTGACTATGGATACAAACACAAGGAGCCACTGAGGCCCCACTCAAATGGTCCTCAGTGTTGGGATTTCAAGGCCAACAGGGTTGAAAGACAAACTGGGGGTGATGGGACCAACAGGGCACTGCCAGCTTTTGATTTTGCCAAGTAAGAACCGTTAACAACCGACTACCCCTTCTGTTTTCACTGCCATTTCATTAAATAAAGGATTACTTGGCACCAAAAAGATAAGGACTAATGCACTCACCAACAGGCATTCTGTCTTTCAGCCAAGTAACACTAGGTGCAGGGACTGCAGTCACATCACAGCTCAGGACCAGGGGGCTTCCAGCCACCTGACTCACGGTCTCCGTCTTGGGGTTCTCAAATGTTGGGGGCACTGCAGGAGAGAAGCCAGATTCCCAGAACCCTAAGACCCTGCCTCCTACTTTCTTCCTCTCAGGCAGATCAGGGATGCCCAAGAAGCCCTTCCCTGTGGTTAGGAGTTGACATTTTATGCCTTGCCATTGATGATGATATGAGTTGTTTTATTCACAAATGTCAATACAACCAGCAGCTGGCTATTTCAAAACATTTACAAAGCACAGCCCAGGCGGGGACCACTTAGCCCAAGGATAGTAAATACATGGCTATTGCACCAGCAGATCTTAGACTATGCCAGGGCAGACATCACTAATTGATCCCAACACTCTTCCCTGCTCAGCCAGAATGAAGTCATGCATCCCAGGTAGCCAATATCAGTGGAAAAGAGATAGCTGTGCTCAGGATGAAACGTCTTCTCCCTCAAGGACCAGACATTCCTCCCTTCCCACTGTTCATTAAGGTGGCCACCAGGAGAAGAAGCTATGAGCTTTGAGCAGCAGACCTGGTGTCAATAATTTTCATCACTGATACTCAATATGGCTCAGGGTTGAATCCATCCACTGTCCCCCTTTTGGAGAGGCTACAGGGTTTGGCATGAGCAGCAGACAGCTGGTGTCCCCCCAGACTGTCCATCCCATCTTGCACGGGGTCACTCAGGTAGAAACTACATTTCCCAGTCTCCCCTGCAGCCTGCTGTGGCCAGCTGTCAAAGTCCTCACTCATGGGATACAAGCACAGGGGACAGATGCAACTTCTGCATCACCCACTTAAAATAAAAATGTTTGCCCTCTATATCTGCTCATTTCTGCTTCGTGGGCTGGGACAGGATGCGACATAGATGGGGACAACCCCCAGGGGATGGGAGATCTACCGGATGGAAGGATCCTGTTCCCTAAATTACCACTTGGTAGGTACAGATCTACCCTCCAGCCTAGACACTCACCTCTGGGCTTTTGGATGACAGAGGTAAACGTCTCTCTTACTTGATGCACTGTATTTTGGGGTCTTTTTGTTACCCAGCTGAGTCTATTCCCTAACCGACACAATAGCTGATCCTGAGAAAATCTGGCCAAGCCTTCATCCCTTGCTTCCCTAGGCAGCTCCAACAGGCTCTCCCTCATCCGCAGCTTGAGCTACACCCAATGAAATGCCATCTATGTTCCGTTCTTGAGCTGCTGGGGCAGGCACCTCAGGGCTCAGGCGGGGGTGACATGGCCCCTGCACTCCGAGGGTCTGATCTCTTAGGGCTCCTGTCCCAGTGCTTCCACACCGGGCCCCGTGCCCAGCACTTTCTAGACACAGTCATGGCAGACCATAGATGGAGCACTTCCTGTGTGCCACACAGGCAGGTACTACTTTTAGCTCCTTTTACTGAAGATAAATCTGAGGCTCAAAGGGGTAAAGTCACTCTACTGAGTCCCACAGAGCAAGTCATTGGCAGAGTCCTATTCGGATCCTGGTCTTTTCAATTCCAGATCTTGTGCCCTAGACACTTAGCCACACCTTCCCTTTCCAGCTATGGCCCCTCCCATGCGTGGCAACTCCCTGTGCTGCTAGGGGTACCACAGCGACGCTCGAAGCCTGGTCCCCAGCTTACCCTGGACCGTGAGGATGAAGGCCCGCACGGCCTCGCCGGCTGTATTGTTGACTCTGCAACTGTATAAACCTTTATCCGACACCTGGGACAGAGAGAGCACATGAAGACGGTGTGTGGTTGCAGTGGGGATCCCTACGGCTCCCCCAAAACATCCAGAACCTTCCACAGCAGGGACTCCCCAAATATGCTGGTCCTGCCTGGGAAGCCAAAGGGGAGATGGGACCCTCTGGCCTTTCCCAAGAGCCTTAAGATGCAGGAGGGCCGATGGAAGGTGAGTGCACAGGATCCAGACCCCACCCTTCCCTGGGGCTGCATGTCTGTCAGTGGAGCCTGGAGGAGAAGGTTTCCTCACAGTGGGGACGGCGCTGAGTCAGGAGACGGAGCCCGGGTGCATTTCCAGAGGAGCAGGAAATGTTCATCCAAAGAACACTTGTGAGTGTCTAATCCATACCAGGGAGGGGCGTGGGCAGGTGGAACAGACGCCCAGGGAGTCATAACCAGAGGGGCCTGGAAAGGCTTCTGGATTCTGGGGCAACAGGCAGGCGGATCTGCTCAAAGTGATTCTGTGAGTCAGTGTGGAGCCGGATCTGGGGCCCCGCGCTCTTCCCACGTCTCCCACCCCGGCCGCTGCTAATCTCCTTGGATTGGGGCCCTGCAGGCCAAGGAGGCAGCAGCCCCCCCATCTTGCCACCCAGCTGCTCCCCACACCCACCCTCGGCTCACCAGGACCAGGAGGCGACATTCTCAGGGCTGCCCACGGCTGCCCGCACCACCAGACATCTCACCTGGGTGTCCTGGATCTCCAGCCTCTGCCCGCCCAGCAGAGCTTGGGTCCTCTGTGCCAGGACCAGGGGCTGCCCGTCCTTGTGCCAGGTCACGGCTGGCTCGGGAAGTGAGTTGGTCTCGCAGCTCAGGACGGCCTTGTCCCCCGCCTTCACCAGGACCACATCCTGGGGGCCACTGGAAGCCTGCTTGAAGGTTGGGGGAACTGGGGAAGGAGATGAGCTGAGTGAGGGGCGTGGCCTTCCCCGTGTCCTCCTTGGCCCCAGCCGCAGTCTAACAGCCTATGGAGAGACAAGGTCACACAGTGGACCCCGCCGCAGGGGATGGCACAGACCCAGGGAGCTGGAAGAAGAGAATCCAGGCCAGCATGCCAAGGGCCTGCTGAGTGACCTGGGAAAAGCCTCTTGCCCTCTCTGGGTTCAGCCTCCCAGTCGGGGGAGATGCTATGACAACCCTCCTAGGCTCTTTCCTACACAGGGCAAGCCCCAGCTAGGTTAGGGCCCTCCATGGGGGTCCACAGGCCCATGTCCCTCCAGCAAACCAATGTAGAAGCTCCCACCCCAGCTGTGAGCCCACAAGACCTGGCACGGTGCCGGGCGCACAGTTGGTGAACAGGCACAAATGAATGAACTTGCCCCAGGGCTTGAAAGAACCCTCCAGGGAGTGCTGGCTCATGACATCTTGGGCCAGCCTTTCCCCAGGAGGATTCTGAAGACCAGAAGCCCCCAAAAAGGTTCCATGCGGAGAACTTTGTGATCCATCAGGCTTGGGAAGGGCCCTTCCTGGGCCAGCTCTGGCTGTTATCCTACTGGCCCCTCCTCAGCTTCACAGCTCACGGGGCACCAGGCACTGGGCTAAGGGCTCACATACCATCATCTTACCCTTATACCAACCATCACCTTACAGATGAGAGACCCAAGGCTCAGGGAGGGGAAGTGACTTGCCCAAGGTCACAGAGCAAATAAGTGCACAGCTGAGTTTCAAACCCAAGTATGTCCAAACGCTAAAAACTAGGATCTTAACCACCATGCCCCCCAGATACCACTGCAGCAGAGGGCACAGGGCATCCCAGGCTCCCCCAGGGCCGGCTGCCCCTCTCCTGGCTGTGCTGTCTGAGGGCGTGAGGGCTGATTGAAGGAGTGGGGGACAGCGCAGGTGGGGGGACAGACAGGACATACCCAGCACGCTAAGCTGAACCAGCTTTTGGTCTCGGCCGGCGGCATTGAGGGCCTCACACATGTACGTTCCAGAGTCCGATGGCTGTGCCCGAGCCAGCTGCAGCGTGTGCGTGCCTGCCAGGGGTGGGGGAGATAGCCCCTGGCACCAGCGAACAGGCCCCAGCCCCCAGACCCCACGTCCACAGTCCTAAAGCCCTCCCCGACATCCAGTCCTGTCCCACGTTTGGGGAGGCAGCTCTGCTTTCTCACAGAGCCTCAGAGGTGGGTCCCCAGTCTCAGTTTACTCACCAGGCAGGAGGAAGACTTCTTCTCCCATGGAGAGGGCCCGGCTGTCCTTGTACCACGTGACTTCGGGGCTCGGGTGAGCGTGAACCTCGCATGGGAAGGAGACGCTGCTGTCGAGGATGGCGGTGACCTGCTCCGAGTTCAGACCCGCGATTCGTGGTGGAACTGTCCCCGCGGCCACCAGGATAAAGAAAGACACATGACAACGCATACCGGCAGGGAGCGGACAGCCACCGAGTGAAACACGGGGCCTTCGCTAGCTCCTGGAGCTTCCAATCTCACTGTGCAGCAGCTCCTATCTGTCATAACCATCTTACAGATGCGAACACGGGGGCTTAAAGATCAGAGAGGGAGAGACACTTTTCCAAGGTCACTCAGCTGCTCAGTGGCAGAGCCAGAATATCAATTCAGGTTTGAGTCCTAGACCTTGAGTAACACCATCCTCCCTCCGCCCTGAGGCCACAGCTGCCCCACAGCTGGAGGCAGAGCTCATGGCCACTGAGATGTATATGTGTCACAAGAATGCAGAGGTTGAGAGGGCCTACTCCAGGGCGGGGAGACCCCCACTGGGTGACATCTCTGAGTCTGTTTCCACAGCCCTAAAATTGGGCTAACCTCTCAGCTATGAGTCCGGGGAAAGTACTCAGCCCCACGCCAGGTACACAGTAAATGCGCAATCATGGTGCCATAAGGCCTCAGAAGAGCCATTTTGCCGGCAGCCTCCGAAGCTGCTTAAAATTATCTAGTGATCAGGGTCCCCCAAATGCGCTCCTGGGGTATGGCTGGCACAGGCCCAGAGCCAAGGACACTGGAAGGACCGAGGCGCTGTGTCTGCCCGCACGGTGAGTCCTCGGAGCGCGTGGGGCAGACCCAGAGCACCAGTCCCTCCTCAGCTGGGGAACCCAGGGGGCTTCCTGCTCGGCCCAGCTCACCTTGCACCCTGAGGGTGAAGAGCTTCTCCGCGGAGCCCGCCGGGTTCTCGGCCACACACATGTAGCTGGCAGCGTCGGCCACCTCTGCCGTGGACACCTGTGGGTGCACGCCACCGGCCGGATGGCTCTGGGTCCCACCAGAAACTAGTGTGAGGGTTCCTCCCACCCATTCCAGGCACGGCAGGGACCAGGAGCAGCCCCCTCAGAAGACCACCTTTGCCTACATGGAGCAATGCTTAGGGGCTCACCCCACAGCCATCTAGGGCTTTCTGTGACATCTGGGGGGGTGTGAAGCTGATGGATGATTCCCTGGAGCAAACTAGATGGTGACAACAGCCCAACCCCCCCAGCAGCCCCGAGGAGGGTGCTGTGTGCTGTGTTGGACTCCAGGGGTCCTGTGGGGCTGTGTCTGGACACTGGGTGGCCGAGGAGCTGCCTGAGCTCCTAGGTGCTGGGCACAGCTCTGTAAGCGTCCAATGGCATTCCCGAGGAAGGCTGCCCTGTGCTGTGCTGGGCTCCAAGTGTGGCATGCCTGTGCATCCTTTTCAGGTGCCATGCGTAGCCCAGCAAGCTTGCTCACATACGATTATCTGGTGGGCGGAATTAAATCCCAGGGGCTCCAACGTGGTTTCAGGCAAAGAGCCTCATTTGGCACAGAGCGTGGTTAGCTCATTGGTCCTCAGACAAGCAGCAGAGTCGCAGCAGCCGCTGCCTTTAGCCCGAGCAGGGGGTCGCCCTGACCTGCAAGACTTGCCCGTCCTCCAGGACCTGCAGCCACGGGCTTGGGGAGAAAGGCAGCCCGTTCTGGAGCCACGAGATGGTGGGCACAGGGTTGCCCAGGGCTGGGCACTGTAGGCTGACGGTGCTGCTGGCGTTGACAGTCACCTCCTCCACCAGCTCCTCTGTGGCACCCAGGATCACAGGTGGGGCTGGGTAGGGGGGAGAAGAGGGTGAGGAGTGGGCAGCCTCCCTGGGAAAGGTCCCGGGGGAGGCGGGCGTGGAGGCAAGGACACCACTTGGGGCCGGGCACTGGCTGGGGCTCCTTGACCCCTGCCCACCAAGTGCTCCCAGGCCCTGCCGCAGCTAAGGAATCTGGGGCACAGAGAGGGCTGTGATTTGCTCAAGGTCACACAGCTAGGAAGCAGCTCACCTGCAATTTGAATCCAGTCCTGCCTGGTTTTAGAGCCCAAGCTCGTAACCCCTACCTTACCAACGTCTGAGTACAGTAGAACTGAACATCCTCTCTACTCGGACCCCCTTTGGGAGGGGGCCCCTCATGGGACCTGTAGACATGAGACCACGCCGCCCCGCGCCCGCCCCCAGGCCGGGCCACTCACTCAGCACCAGCAGCTGGTAGTGCAGCCAGTCCTCGCCCACCTCGTTGGAGGCCTTGCAAGAGTACCTCCCGGCATCTTCCGCACGTACCAGGGGGATCTGCAGGACCCGGCCTCCTGCGGGGACATGGGGACAGAGGCCTGAGCCGGGGCAAGGAAACCCGCTCTTCCCCCTGGAGGGGACCTGGGACACATCACGTCCCCCCCGGCCACTCCCGCTCCCCCACCTCATCTGTGAAACGCAGAGAATCGCCTGCTCTGCTCAGGTCACGGGTCAAGGGGATCAAATAAAGCGCAGTAGCGGCTTACTCTGTGCCAGGCCCTGGGCTGAGCATTTCCCTGGCCTCTGACTCCATGTGCTGTTACTACGCCCATCTTACAGATGGAAAAACTGAGGCTCCCAAAGAGTGCCCAGCAGTGCTGAGCCCAGCTCCTCGTTGAAGGCAGAGGGAAGGGGCAGAGAGCCTGGCACATGTCGGCAGGGGCTCTCAGGAGGCGGCGGTGGTTGGGCGTGGGGGCTATTGGGGGGCATCACCTGGGACCCTCTGTGCACAAGAGCCAGCCAGGGCCGGACCCTGGCATCTGTGGGACTGGAGCTGGTCTCTAGTGGAAGCTGGGCTAGGGTCGCTGTGTGCTCAGGACTCTGGGTTGGGGGATCTCTGACCCAGGATGTGGTGGGCTGTGAGCAGGGTTACAACCAGGGGCTCATTATGTGCAGAGCCAGGAGACAGTACCCGGGATCTGGGGAGGCAGTGGCCATGGCTGGGGGAGGGGTCACTCGATACATGACGTTAATCTGTGATCGGGGCCAGAATTAAAGTCAGCTGTGACTGACCACTGTGTACCCAGGATTAGGGGTCAGTGGCCAGGGTCAGAGGCCAATCAGCATGTGACTGAGCTCACTGTGTCCCTAGGTCAGAGGGCAGTGCCAGGTTAAGAGGTCAATCGAGCTTTCCGTAAGCATTGCCTCTCCCAGACCTCCAAGGGGCCACCTTCTTCTGCAAGTACCAAAGTACAAACCCTGGAATGACCCTGTTCATCCTGCAACCCACGTCATCCCCCTCTGCTGGACAGCACCACAACTGGCCCAAGCCTGGCAGGACCAGGCAGGACCTGGCAGGACCCGGCAGGACCCCATCCAGGTTCTGTGTCTCGAATAGCTCCCAGCTGTGGGCCACCCTAGGGAAGCCAGGCATTTCTAAGTCCCATCCCCGGAGGCTTTTAATTCAAAGCCATCCACAAAAAATTATTCTGAAATAAAGCAGTTGTTTACAAAAATTAAATAACCTTAAAGAAATATTTAAAGTTGTAAGAAGAAATTTAAAAGGTCACATAAGCCATGAGCTTGGACTCTGGGTGGTCATCAGAGCCCAGTGAGAGATTCTTCAGCATTTGGGGTCACGAGATCTTAATAAAGGAACCGGGCACACCTCCAGAGAAAGGGGCCAGGACATTACAGATGTTGAAGCCCAGAGGTGGGCACGGCCGAGATGAGAACCTCTGTTCTAAAAACCAGAGGCAGAAGGGGACCCCATTCTTGCCTTCAAACCGGTAAAGAACTTCTAGCCCCCGTTTACAAAAGGCAGCTAAGGTCCAGAGTGGTCACGTGCCCTGCCCGGGGTCACACAGCAAGCAGCACACAGGAGAGCTCAAGGACTTACAGAAAGGCAGAGGAGACCAGCTCTGATGTGGGTGTGAGCCTGGTGCCTGCCTGCAAATGCCCTGCTTCTCCGTGCAGCCCTAGCCTACCTTGCAGAACAGACACCCCATCTGTGGCTGAGAGGGGCTGGTCTTCCCTGTACCAGGTGAGCTCCGGGGGTGGGACCGCGTTGGTATCACAGTACAGGTAGGCGGGGTTGTTCTCCACGATCTCCCGGTATTCCGTCACCCCACCCCGGGCCTCTTCCTCCCGGGACAGGGTCTCAAAGGCTTCACTGGCATCTCCCACCTTCTGGAACATGGGGGGTACTGGGGAGTGGGGGACAAAGCCATTAGGACCTACAGCTGAGGGACAGGGATGAACTTCCGCTAAAAGAGATTCCCGTCCCAGCACCCACCCCCAGGCACAGAAATTCCACCTTTTAAGCCAAATCCTTCAGTCAAGGCAGTTTTTAAATTCACTCACTCCTTCAACCAGTGTTTACTGAGCAACTACTATGCTGGGCACTAGGATAAGTCTCCTCTCTCTGGAGCTCGTGTCTAATGGACTCAGTCTTGTGACACGCTGATATTTCTCAGAGGAGAATGCCAGATACTAAGCGTTAGCCAGAGTGTATGCCTTGGATCACTGGCTTTTTGAACTGGGGGGCCCTCAAGGTCACTTGATTTGATCACCCACATTTTACAAAGGTAAAACCAAGGCCTGGGGGGCAACGATGTCCTTGTCACAAGGTCAGTTCATGAAAGAGCCCAGGCCAGGGGCTTGGGGGCCAGACATGCAGACAGCGATGAGAACAGAGCCCTCCCGCCAGGCCACCCCAGCAGCACTGAGACTCCCCACCCCCAGCTATGCGGCCTCGCAGTCCTACTGGCCCCCGCCCCACGCCTCCCTGTGGCCCCACACACCCTGGATGAGCACGCTGAAGTCCTGGTCATCCTCGCCAACCACGTTGGTGGCCATGCACACGTATCGCCCAGAATCCGAGACCTGCGTGGGCTGGATGTGGAGTAGCTGTCCTTCACCGAGGATGTGCACACGCTGGTCGGGGGTCACGGGCTGAGGGTGGAAGGAGGGGAAACAGACAACAGAAATAAGGGGCAGACGCATAGCACAGGGAGGTCAGCTCGGTGCTTTGTGACCACCTGGAGGGGTGGGATAGGGAGGGTGGGAGGGAGGGAGACGCAAGAGGGAAGAGATATGGGAATATATGTATATGTATAACTGATTCACTTTGTTATAAAGCAGAAACTAACACACCATTGTAAAGCAATTATACGCCAATAAAGATGTAAAAAAAAAAAAAGAAAAAAAAAGAAACGAGGGGCCGAAAGTCCCCAGACGAGTGTACTTCTATTTTCACACAGTTTTTGGAATACAACATAAAGTGATAAGAACACCCCGACAATTTTGTAACATCAAATCCATACAACTTAAAAATTAGAAGAGAATTCAGTGGGTGAATATAGGGTTTAATGTTTGTGAGACTTGTTTCCTATAAAGAGTTGCATTTCTTATTAAAATACAAAGGGCGGGGCAGGGCCCAGGCCAGCTCTGGGACCTGATGCCTTGACTGCCTTTTCTGGAAGCTTCCAAGCAGACGAGGGGGACCAGACTGAGAGCCTGAGGCCGCCAGGGGGTCCCGGGCTCACCTGTCCGTCTTTGTACCAGCTGATGGTGGGTGGGGGCGTGGCCCAGCACTCGCACTCCAGGGTCAAGGTACTATTGACCTTGGTCTTCACTTCCTTCACGCCGACCTCCCCGGAGGGGTCATCTTTGGAGATGGAAGGGGGAACTGAAAACCACAAAGCAGTCTGAGAAGCAGGCCAGCAGAAGAGGTGCTGAGACCCTGTGCTCCCCCTGGTCCCGGGTCTGTCCCAGAAACGGGGTGCTGGCTCTCTGAGAGTGGAGGGGCTCTGGAAACCCACCCGCTCCTGGGGAGAGATGGTTACGGGACAGGTCAGGCCTGAGGTGGGGGGGTTCCTGGGGTGACCTCTGGGAGCCCTCTTGGGGGTACCAGGTCTCAAGTTGTGGGGTCTCTGGTTGTACCACAGTGTGAGTGGCAGAAGGAAGCCAGGACTGGTGTGGCTCTGGGCGTCCACGTGGCCCAAGTCCTAGCTCACTGGTTCCCTCCTCCTAGGTCCTCGGCCCTGAAATGACTGAGCCGGCCCTGGCTGGCCAGTGACCATCAGAGGAGACAAGCCATGTGAAGGCGTCTGGGGTGTCAAAAGCAGCCCTAGGGTTCCCGGGCCGCCTCCTGCCCACCCGACTGGTGCCCTGGAGGGTCCCTGACTCACTGAGGACTTCCACGTGGTAGTTCTTCATGGCCTCGCCAAGCTCATTGGTGACCACGCAGGTGTACTGGCCCGCGTCTTCCTTCTGGGCGTTCAGGATCTGCAGCCCGTGGGTGCCTGCTTGGGGGGCGGGGTGCAGCGGCCAGGGTCACCCCCAGGCATTCGCTTCGCTGCCGTCCTCTGACCCAGCCCGCTGACCCATCACCTGCCCCCTCCCTCCCTCCTCCCCGCCCCGAGGGCATCACCTGGGAGCAGCTGGATGTTGTTCAAGCCCTCAAACGGGGCCCCGTCCTTCATCCAGGTGATGGTGGGGGAGGGAAAGGCCAGCGCCTCGCAGATCAGAGAGATGGGGTTGTTGATGGTCACGGTCACCTCCTCGTCCGCGCTGTCCCTGCTCAACCCCAGGATGGTGGGAACCACTGCGGTGGGGCAGGGAGTGTGCTCGTTAACGGAGATCCCCCACCCTGGGCCCAAGGACCCAGAAAAGCCTCAGACCCTGGTGTTTGGCTTCGGTGCTTTTGCTACTTGCATGGCACAGAGGGGAAACTGAAGCTCGGAGGAACCACGCACCATGTGGCCACACTTGAATTCAGGCCTGGGTGACCCAGAGCCCAGGCTCCTCCATCACTAAGCAATACCATAGGGGAAGCTGGTCAGCTGTGCCTCAATTTCCCCAATAGTCTCTTAACATCCGGAATCTACTCATTGAACCAGAGCCTTCTCAATTCTGCTTGTGGTTCCAATTTTTACCACTCTCTGAGCAGAGGTGGGGATGGAGTTTTACTCCCTGCTGGGTAGAATAGCTCTGCTTTCATTGGTCCCCACATTTTCTCTTTCAGCTCTCACTGGGGACCCTCCCTTTTACCAACAGCATTTTAAGAAACAGATCTGTGCTCCTCCCAACTTCTAGACCCCTGTGTCTCCTAATGAGACAGTTCATGCTGACAGCCCTTGGGAGACTGACTGCCTGGGTGTGAGCCCCGACCCTGGGGCCTGGAGTCTTGTCACCTCTCTAAGCCTCAGGGCTTCATTGGTGACATGGGGACAAGCACATCTCCTACCTCCTAGGGTTGTTGAAAAGATTCAGCTAATCAGACCTGTCCAAATGCCTGGCCCATGGTAGATGTTCAGCCAATAGGGCTGTTATTATTATTTTTGTTGTTGTTGACGTGGAAGAAAAAATAGTAAAGTGCTTTGTGGGAAGTTGTCTATAAGGAGCTGGTCACCTTGGTACCAGCCTGCTGGCACCTATGGCGGCCAGAAGAGGCTTAGCACTTACCCAGGACGCTAAGCTGGAAATGTTTGGTCTTCTCTCCTATGGCGTTGGCCGCAATACAGGAGTAGTGGCCTGCACTAGACAGGTTGGCCTGGAGGACCTGCAGGAGGGCTCCATCTGGAGAGATGCGGTGGGCATCTCCGCCAGCCAGGGGTCTGCCATCTTTGAACCATGTGACCTTGGGCTGTGGGTGGCCTGTATGCAGAGGGGAGAGGCAAGTGAAATGCTTCAGCAGGTTTTGACCAGGTCAAACAAGAGGTCAGAGGCCGCTCCAAGATGGGGCAGGGGACATCAATTCTCCATCTTAGTCCAGACCCATGCAACAGGGCAAGACACAGAAGCAGCCACCAAGCCTGGCCTGGGTCCTTTCCTATGTGGTTTGATTGCCTTTTCCTTACCCAGGTTGTGGGCAGGAATGGCTTGGTACAGACAGGCAGGACAGAAAGGCAAGTTATCACGTCCATCCATCCATCCATCCATCCATCCATCCATCCATCCATCTCTCCCAGCCCACAAGCATTAATGGGAGCCTACTCTGCTGGGCACTGGGGGAATCATGGTGACAAGGTAGCCCTTGGTCCTCAAGGAGCTCAGAGCCTGGCTGGGGTACACAGATATCACAAGGCCACTATGGTCCAGTGTGGTCAGTGCTGGGATAGGGGAGCACTGGGACCTGTAGGAGCCCATGGGCCCAAAGGGTCAGCCAAAGACTCCTTGTGGAGGGTCCTGGAAGCTGAGCTCTGAAGTCAGATGAGGAGTAGGGAAGAGTGTTTGGGGCGGAGGCACAGAGAGTGCAAAGGCCAAGATGGTGAGAGACCCTCCGTGGGGAGCAGCAGGGCTGGGGGCAGGCAGCCCAGATCTCCGGGGACCCCCTCCTTCTCGGAGCTGCCTCTCACCCTTCTTCTAGTTCACTGTGTGTGTCCCTTACCCGTGACATTGCACGTCAGGTGAGCTGTCTGCCCCTCGGGAACCTTGATTGCCTCCTCCAGGTCCTCGTTCTCGATACTGGGAGGAACTGGGAGAAGCAGGGAAGACAGACACTAACTGACCAAGCTGAACAATCACAGAGCAGGAAGCTAAGAGCCCCTGGCACCTCTCTTCCATTTCCCCATCCTCTCACGCCTGCCTCCATGGGGCTGTGAGTTTAATAAACCCTAACCCTAACCCTCAGCAGCTGGCTGAGGGAAGTACCAGTGCCTCTGGGAGAAGGCCCTGAACAGAGGAAGGCAGTTGGGTGGTATTGAAAATCTTTTCCCCCTTTCATCTGGGGTTAGTTCCAGCTGTTTCTGGAAAGTTCTATGGCAGCCTCAGAGAAGAGATTGCTGATGAGGCAAAGAAAACAAGGCTTGGCTTCTCCCTCCTGCCGGTGCCAGACCCCACCCTCAGAAGCTCCCAGGCCGGAGGGAAAGGATTGGTGGGTGCCCATGAGAATGGGGCGGTGACATACCCAGGACCTCCACGCTGAAGTTCCTTCGCACCTCCCCAGCCTCGTTGTTTGCCAGGCACGAGTAGAGGCCTCTGTCTCGCTCCTGGGCCCGGGTCATCTTCAGCATCCAGCCACCTGGGGAGGCGGGGAGTGGGCTCCAAGCACAGCTATGAGCAGCCTTCTCTCCCAAGCTGAGCCCAGGCCGCCCGCCAGGAAGAGGAGCATGCCAGGCATTATATTTAGAGGTATAGGTGTCTGCCTCCCACAATGTTCCATTCCTCAGACGGGTAAACTGAGGCCCAGGAGGGTAAACAGATAGATGGAGCCCCCTGGACATTAGACCTACACCAGGGTAAACTTGAGGACCCTGTTCTAGTAAGAAGGATCTGTCACCTGGCTACCCTCTCTTCTGTGGGTTGGCTGGGGCTAAAAGGACAGCAATGATTTATGTAGTTCTGGCTCAGATCAGAACCCTCATTCGACTCTGATGGACCTGGTAAAAGGCCACCTTCTCCCAGGGACCTCTCAGAGGTGAACCAGCTCCTCTCAGAGGAATGCAAGGATCTCCTAAGACCAGCCCAAGGAAGGCAGATATACATCATCACCGCTATTCTTGCACCCAGGGCAGACATCACTAATTGATCACCACTCTCCTTTCTGCTGGGCCCAGATGCAGTCTCTGAATTCATATCATCACACTGAATCTGGCGGCCCCCACCAAGTGCTCAGAAGTGGTGCACAAGGGGAAACTTATTTACCATCCCAGCTTTGGCTGCATGGAACAACTGACGGGTCATTGAGGCTGAGCTTCAGGGGGCCTGGAAGTCCCTGAAAGATTCTGATGGGATATTGTCTCTTGGGCCTCAGTTTCCCCATTTGTATTCCAGCAAGAACCATCACAAACCAACTTTGTGAGGAAGATGAATATTCAAAGGAGAAAGTGCTTAGATCAGATTTCCCAAAGTTTGTTACGGTTCCATGCTATGTTTCATAGGTGCCGTGAGAATTTTTTTCTGCAGGACTTATCAGAACCTTGACTATACAGATGGTCACTGTGAGTCTCCAGAAGAGCAGAACAGGAAGACTTTTCCAAACTTATTTAAATCTGATTTTTTTTTCCTGGAGCACCTCACCTGACCAGTGTTTTTGGGTGCACTCTCAGGGGACCAACAGCTAAAACGGTTATCCCAACCAAGCCTGGCAGTGCAGGATCAGAGGTCACAGGCATGTGATGGACAGAGGTAGAGGTCCAGACCCGATAACCAGATACTCTCCTGACTGGCACCTTACCTGCCAAGAGGTAGGTGTCCTCCCCAGGGCTGATGGGCTCCTCCCCTCGGAACCAGAGGACCCCTGGAGGTGGGATGCCTGTGGCTTGACAGAGCAGCGTCAAGGGGCTGTGCAAGGTAGCCGTGACATTGGTCAGTGGGTCCAAGTCTCCAGTGAGCTCTGGGGGCACTAGACACAGAGAAGAAGCCGCATTCAGGATGCAGACGGGGGCTGTACACTCCTGCTTGGCTCCCCACCAGTGCCCTCGCCGAGGACCCCCGCCCCCCAGTCAGGGAAGCCTGAGGATCAGAAGCGACAAGATCAGAGCTGCGTGAGTGATGGCCACGGGCTGGGCTTTGGTGTCAGGCTTGGGCCCCAGTGTCCCCGACCCCTCGTTGGAATGCCAAGAGATTTCGACAAGGACATGTGTAGAGCGCTTAGCACAGAGCCTGGCATGGAGCAAAGACTGAGCAAACGAGACGGGAATTAGAGCAAAGGGGGACACCAGATGGGTCCCTAAATCCACAGAGCAGAGTTCCATTCAGAAAGGAAGCCACACCCTATCAGGCAGGGATAGGTGGGCGAGGCTGGGGATCCCAGCAATGATGGAGACGTGAGAGGGTCATCCCTAAAGGACCCCTGCCCACCTCTCTCTCCTTGTCTCTCTCCACTCCCTGCCTCCACCCTGAGGCATGCAGTAGGAGCTCAGTAAGAGACTGGAATCACAAGGCTCTTCTAGCCACCGTGAATGTGCCCCAGCTCTCCGCAGAGTCTGTTCTCTCTGCCTGGCACTCTTCCTCTCACCCCGGCTCCCGACGAACCCCTACTCAGCCTTTGCATTTCAGCTAAAAGGTCACCTCCTACAGGAAGCTGCCCTGATTTCCCAGGACAGCGGTCAGGATCTTCCTGATCTCTCGGGGACCCCCGAATTCCCCCATCACATACGAGTCATGCAGGATAAAGAATGCCCGCAACAGAGAAGGGGAACAGCAAACACGGGAGGCAGGGAGGGAGGGAAATGAGGGCTATTTGGAGCCAATCCTGATTTTGGGAGCAGCGTTTGCAGCTTCTCCCAACAGGAGCCCTACCCAGAGGGGTCTGACTCCTGGCAGGAAAAGGGGTGGCCCCAGGAGCACAGCTTGGGGACGGAAGCAGCCTTGCCTTCTCCAGTCTGGTTCCCTTCCTGCCCTCCTCCAGCAGGCCGCCAGTCCTCACCCAGCACAGAGAGTGAAAACCTCCTCTCGGCCCTCCCGGCCACGTTCTCGGCCACGCAGCTGTAGCGCCCGGCGTGGACAGCCCGAGCCCGCTCCACGTGCAGCCTCTGACCCTGGCTCTGCAGCCGCAGGCCAGGCTCGGCCCCCACTGGCTCGCCGTCCCGCTCCCACGTCACCCTGGGCGGGGGTTTCCCTGTGGCGTTGCATTCCAGAGTGGCCTCCTCGTCCTGGACCACGGACACCTGTGTGTGGGGCTCCCGGGGGCCCGCGATCTGAGGGGGAGCTGGCATGGGGAGAAAGCACGTCAGGGAACGTGGGCCGCCGGGCACCAAACACGCGCCACATGCCAGGCTCTGGGCTCGCCTCCATTTGGCCTGTGTTCCTCCATGCCCCTCGCTGGCTGTGTGACCTTAGCCAGGTGACCTCGCCTCTCTGGGCCTCCACTTTGCACCTCTATAATGGGGTCAGAAAAGTATCCCATGGTCCCCTCTCCACACCCTGTGAATCACAAGAAGGCCTGCCGTTTGGACAGTGAGCTCACAGAACAGCCCTGAAGATTTGTGAGGGGTTTCCTTCCTTAGAAACCAGAGGCTTCCCAGAACTGAAACAGCTGTTAGGACTGGCCAAGGGTGAGGGATTATTCCACAGGTGGGGTTCTCCCCAGGATGCAGAACAGCATTTTTTTGGTTTTATTTTCTAGAATGATTTTTACAAGGTTGAGATATTTAATTTCATCCCGGCAGGAGAAGTAGATGGAGACTTATGTTTCCATCACGTACAGGAGCTTCATATCAATGTTACATTTCTTTAGTTTCCAACTGTTTCAAGCTGTGTTTTTCTCCCCCTCTGGACCATTGGGGGCTTCTTAGGATCACGCTGCCCCCTCTCTCACGCTGAGGTCAGGAGCTGTAAGAAGCTGGCTGGGGGTAGGGGGCAGCTGAAACGCCAGAGAGCTAAGGGGTAACAGGCCAGTGCTCTCATCAGCCCTGTTTTGTCTTTGCTTGGGTTTTGGGGTGAGGTCTTCCCTGCCAGGGCACCTGGCTGCCCACCCTTTGGGCCCCTTCTGGCCCCTTCCACCTGGTTCAGGTCATCCCAGCCTGACTCACCATGCACCTCCAGCTGCTGGTCCTGGCTGCTATTTCCGGCCACGTTGCTGCACTCACAGGTGTACGTTCCCTCCTGGGCCGGCTGGGCCTGTGCTAGATACAGCAGCCGCCCCACAGCTGACACCTGCCCAAGGCCGGCCCCGTCCATGGGCAGAGGCTGACCTGGATGCATGAGAAAGAAGCCCCTGGTCCTTGGTCCTTCCACCTCGAACACTTGTCCTCCCATCCATCCTGGCCAGCTCCTGCTCATGCGTCAGGTGCCCACTTAGATGTCACCTCCACCAGGAAGCCTTCCCTGAGCACCAAATCTGATCCCGGAACCCACTCTGAGCTCCCATAACACCGAGCCTCTCCCCAACACAGATAAGCCTGCAGGTGGCACGTCCGAATCCTGCCCTGGCGTGGGCTGTCCTGGAGGGCAGACCCTGCCTCACTTTCCCCCTGGGATCCTTAGAGGTTCTCCGGGGCCTGGCATATAATAGCGCTCAGTGAAGGCTATCGAATGAATGACCCATCCATCTAGCTACAGAGATGGGGGAGGGAGACCAAGCAGCTGGTACACCTGGCAGCAAGGAGACCCCGATGCAGGGAAGGATTTTGTAAACCAAGAGGCACTGGATTAAACACTAACTTCCAACATCCTGCACCTGTTCACAGCAGAGCGGCCCTCTGGGCTCTGGCCAACCATCAGCATGTGTCCCAGCAGGGGGAGGAGACTAGGTGGCCACATGACATTCTTCCTCGCTCTTACATTCTATTCTCTGTCCATGCTCTCTCCCCTGGTGATCTCGAGTTGTCTTGTCACTTCTGGATTTATTCTTAGTCCAGACCTCTCTTCTGAGCTCCAGACACCTATGTCTGACTGCCCACTTGCCAACTTGTTGGGTGTCTAACAGATCTCAAAATTAAATGCCCCGAACTCCCTATCTGCTCCCCCAGACCTGCCCTTGCAGCCTCTCCATCTGGGTGACGGCAGAATCACTCTCCTGACTGCCAGGCCAAAAGTCATCCCCGACTCCTCCTTCTCCTTAGCCCCCTATCCCAGCCGTCGGAAAATCCGGCCAGCACCACCTTTGAGATGCATCCAGACTATGGCCCCCACCCAACACCTCATGGATACCCACCTAGTCCAAGGGCCAGCATCTCTTGCCCAGAGTCCCTGCAGGAGCCCCCTCACTGGCCACGCTACTCCCACCCTTGCTCCCAATGCTCTATTCTCATCATGCTGGTAGGAACCATCTAGAGTACAAATCAGACCCCTACAGAAGCCCCATCTCGCTCAAGGTAAAAGTTGAGATCCTTACAGCCTTTGATCCACCCCCATCACACAGGTGACCATCTCCTGCTACCGCCCCCTTGCTGAATCTACTCCAGCCCCACTGGCCTCTTTGCTGTTCTTCAAACATGCTTGGTTCATCCCTGCCCCAGGACCTTTGCACCCGCCATCACCTCTGCCTGGAATGCTTTTCCCTACAATATCCTCATGCTCATCCCTCACCTTCTCCACATCTGCTTGGTCAAATGTCCCTGGCCACCCAACTTAAAATTGCAAATCCCACCTCCCTCCCCCCTCACAACTTCTCCCCTTTCCTGGATTTTATTTCTCTCCATAGCACTTACCATGTCAGGTATTAAGTCATTTACAGGCATACCTCGGAGATATCATAGGTTCGGTTCCAGACCAACGCAAAAAGCAAATATCGAAATAAAGCGAGTCACGTGATTTTTTGGTTTCCCAGTACATATAAAAATTATGTTTAGTCTATTAAGTGTGCACTATTATGTTTAAAAACACAACGTACATAACTTAATGAAAAATACTTTAAAATGCTAACATCATCTGAGCCTTCAGCAAGCCATAATCTTTTTTCAATAGTAATTTCAAAGATCACTAATCACAGACCACCATAACAAACATAATTATAATAATAAAAAAGTTATAAATATTGGGAGAATTATCAAAATGTGACAGAGACGAAAAGTGAGCAAATGCTGGAAAATGTTGGGAAAATGGTACCAATAGACTTGCTGGAGGCAGGGTTGCCATAAACCTTCAATTTATAAAAAACACAACGTCTGCGAAACTCAGTAAAGCAAAGCACAATAAAAAGAGGTATGCCTATACTAACTTCTCATTTATTACCTGACCGCCTCAATCCAGTGCCGTATGTCCAGCACCTAGAATGGGGCCTGGCACAGAGAGGCTCTCAACAAATGCTGGTTAAATGAATGAATTCCAAATATTTATTGAGCACCTGTTTTGTACCGGGCACTGTCTTAGCCACTGCTGAATTCCCAGACAGTGCCTCCCAGGGCTCACGGGCTCACGGAGGAGCAGACATTGAAGGACTAAGGTGGGTAATATGACGAGCTAACATACAGGGGTGGCGTCAAGGAGGCCTAGACTGGGGTGGAAGTCAGGGAGGGCTTCCTGGAAGAAGAGACATCTGAAGTGAGGCCTGAGGATCAATCCAGCTCTCATTGGCTGAGGAGGGGCTGCAGGGCCTTCTGTAACCAGCACCCACACCCCCTAGGGCTGTAAGCCCACCCACCTCCAACTCAACAAGAATGGGGGCACCCAGCGAGGGCAGGGAGCAGCCTCCTTGGATGGGGCAATGTGGGTAGGGCTGGGCGAGGTCAGCCATCCTACCGTCCTTCCTCCAGGAGATCTTGGGGAAGGGGACGCCCCGACATTCGCAGGACAGCCTGGCGGGGCGCCCCTCGGTCACAGTCAGGGTGCGAGGCTCTGGTGAGGGGAACACTGGAGGGACTGAGTAAAAGAGAGGAGGTGAGGTGGGCAGGAAGTTGAGGGCTGGGATAAGAAAGGGACCCCGGGGGGGTGAGGGTGGGGTGGAGGAGGGCTGTGTCCTAGAACCCACTCAAGGCAGCCCCAACCCCAGGGCTTGAGAGCCAGCCCTCCCAGGGGCAGGGGGAGGGACCCCAGCCCAGCCCAGAAGACCCTCACCCCAGACATTCAGGTTGTAGTGTTTCTCCGAGCAGCCTGCCTGGTTCTTCGCCTCGCAGGTATAGCGGCCTGCGTCCGCCACCCCGGCTCTGTCCACCTGGCCGAGAGCAAAAACAGCCCATCAGCGGGGGCGGCACAGATGGGATTACCCCCGGACAGACTGTGTGACCTTGGGCATGTCACTTTACGTTGCTGAGTCCCCCCTCCCACCCGGAACCACGGAGCAGTGGTAGCACCTGCTGCGCCTCTTGTACCGGGAAGTTTCTGGAAGCCAGGGCCTTGGTGGCCTGACATGGACTGGGCACAAATGGCGGCCCTGCCAGCCTCACCCCACTTCACATCCGCAGCCCGGTCCTGTTCCAAGGAGGAGGCAGAGGGGACCCTGTCCTCAGGGGTCAGATCCTGACCTAGTGGGGTGAGGGAGCTAGGCTGTGGCTTAGTAGAATGAAGGGAAGGAGGGGGCGGTATTCCAGGCAGAGGAAACCAAACAAAGGGGCTCAGAGTTGGGAATGATCGTATCACAAGATGTAGAGGGGTGGGAGAAGGAAGAACAGGCTGGAGTGGAGGGTTCTCCCCGCGCCTTGGGGAGGTACGTCCCCTCCCCCAGCTGACATGGACCAGCTGTTCTCTGGGGCCTCACAGGCATTCTCTAGGACTCTCCCAGCCACCCCAGAAGAAAGGCACCAGGTGCTCACAGGTGAGAGAGCGGAGGCCAGGGTGGTCAGAACATGACCCCCCAAAGACCTGGGAGGAGGTGGAGCTAAAATTTAAATCCAGGCTGTGACTCCAGAGTCCCTGACCCTAATTAACCCCTGCCTTGCTGGGCCAGACGAAGGGCCTTAAATGCCCAAAGGCAAGGAGACTTTCGAACAAGGAGTGAAAAACTCGTGGGGGTCCTGAGGGAAGTGCACCCCCCCACCCCGCCACTGAGGACTCAGTCCTGGGGCTTCGCTCTCCATCCCTCTTTGGCTGGAAGCAGCTCTGATGGGTCCTGGGACTGGAGGGGCCTGCAGGTCACAGTGAGCTGAACTGAGGCTCACGGGGGCACCTCAGCCTGCCCTGTTCAGGGCTCAGCTCTGCTCACAGTGGGGGCCCCCTTGGTGGCCTGGGAGGCCGCACACCTCCAGCAAGGCCTTGTCTGCAGAGAGGCGGATGCCAGGCCGGGGCTCCAGGGGGCGGCCGTCCTTCCGCCAGCTCAGCACGGGAGGGGGCACAGCGTGGCTCTGGCACTCCAGGGCCACTGACTCGTTGGCCACGACGGACACATTCAGCTCTTCTCCAAGGATGCTTGGGGGCACTGCGGGAGGGGGCGGGGCAGGGGCTTTCTCAGCAGCCAGGAGCAAATACCAGGGATGGGAAGTCACCATTAGGATGAGGGCCCACCCCCTGAGCTGCAGCCCTCTTGTCCTCCCCTTGATGACCTTCAGAGGAGGCCCCCAAACCTGAATAGGATGGTGCATTATACCATCAATATCCTGAATATGATTTTGTACTTTAGTCGTACCAGATGTTACCACTGAGGAAAGGGCCCACCCGCCCACCTGTCCACAACAGGGGAGCTCACACTCTAGGAGAGGGCTCTGGGGGTCCAACTGACCCCTACATGAAGGCAGACACAGTCTCAGGCCAGACCTCCCACATCCAACCCCCGGGGATGCCCCAGCCCCGCCTTCCTGAGCCGCCGGCCTGCAGCCGGCAGAGTCCAGGGCCTGACACTCACTGTGGACATGCAGGGTGACGTCCCGGCGGTCCTCGCCTACTGCATTCACAGCCACGCAGGAGTAGCTGCCAGAGTCGGAAGCCCGGGCACTGGCCAGCGTGAGGACCCGGCCCCCAGGGAAGACCTGTGGCCCAGAAGGAAGTCCACATGAGGTCAGGCCCTGCTAGCAGGCACAGCGGGCAGCTTGTCCCAGACCCCCGGGGCCCGCCACAATGCAGAGGAACCTCGAGCTCTACCCAGACCTCAGGACCTCTGCTGGCTGGTGGGGAATAACATCGGTCCTGAGAAAGTCCCCTGCAGTAGGGCTATGGCTAGGGAGCCCTTGAAAGAGGGCTGGTCCCCAGGTGTAAGATGCACAACTGATTTCAAAGAGTTTGTACAAAAAGGAGAATGTAAAATGTCTGGTTAATGATTTTGTATAATGATCACGTGATGCAATGATACTTTTTGGATATACTGGGTAAACTAAAATGTATTTTTTTATACAGCAGTTTCTTTTTAATATTCACTTTTTATTTATTTATAAATAAATAAAGTAGCCAAAGGACACTTTTATTTATTTATTTATGCCGCGTTATGAGGCTTTTGGGATCTTAGTTCCCCAACCAGGGATCAAACCCATGCCCCCTGCAGTGGAAGCCAGGAGTCCTAACCACTGGACCACCAGGGAAGTCCTTAACATGCATTATTAAAATTGGTTTCACCTGTTTCTTTTCATTCATCCTAATGCAGCTACTAGAAATGTTTAGATTACATATTCGGTTCACCTTGGTGGTGTGCATTAAGTTTCTGGAGACCACCTGGCTCTAGACTCCGTTCAGCAGCTCCTCTTCCTCCCTCCAGCCGACCATCCCGGGCCATCACTGTTGCCCTCTCCCCTCGGCACTCCCAGGCCCTGACCTCTGCTCCCAGCACCTACTGCGGCACCCGGGAGGCGACTCAGGACCGCCCACCCCCACTGACCTGGAGGCCGGAGGTCCCTGCCGTGGACACGGGGTTTCCATCCTTCAGCCACATCAGCATGGGGCTGGGGGCTCCCGTGGCATTGCAGGTCAGCCGAACCGGGGTGTGGAGCATGACGGGGCCCGGCAGGCTGGGTGGCAGAGTGATGCGGGGAGGCGCTGCAGGGTGAGGGCGGCACAGGGCACAGGCTGAGCCCCGCTGGGGGTGAAGCAGGCAGGGTCCCTGGCTGGGTACCTGGCTGGGTACCCGCACACGGCCACAAACAAAAGCTTAGGGACAGCCACTCCCAACATGGGCGCAGCGCTCCACGGTCCTTGAGGTTGCTCATCTCACCCTTCCAACCCCACCATGAGGCTGCCACAGATGGGAAACTGAGGCTCAGAGAGGGACGTCACCTGCCCAGGGCTGACCAGCTAGGAACTGGCACAAGCAGCACCTGAACTTGGGCCTTCTGGTCAGCATGAGGCCATTATCAGGGGGATGGCATAGGGGTAGCCAGGGTTGAGAATCCCTGGGCAGGTTTTGCTTTCCAACCCAGAGGTATCAGCCTACAGACAGCCCCTCGTGGGCAGAAAATGGTCAGAAGATTCAGTTGTATCTGGGAGGCATGAGCCATGACACTCAGGGTCCCAGCCTTGTGTCCAGCTACCTACCCCCTGCTCTCAGGATAAAGACCCAATCTTTCCAGCCTCCATCTGCTCCCCAGCACCACTCTGGCCCCTCCTCTCACTGTTCTGTAAGCTCCAAGCCCCCAGCCTCCTTTCAGTTTCTCAGATTCTCTATAGCCTTAGCATTTTGCACATGGTCTCCGTTTAGGCATCCAGCTCTCAAAGATGCCTCCTGGGACCCCCCAGGCCAGGTCAGCGCCCCATTTCCAGGCATTCAGTTGTACCCCACTTTTCCTAGCTCTTATCACAATTGTCATGAAACTACTTTGGGTAAGTATCCAATTACTATATCCTCCACTAGACTGAAAGCTCCTGGGTCCGTCTTGGCCAGGGCTGCAGCCCCAGGGTCTGCCCAGAGCACGTACAGGCACACCTCGTTTTATTGTGCTCCACCTCACTGCACTTTGCAGATGTTGTGTTTTTTACAAGCTGAAGGTTTGTGGCAACCGTGCCTTGAGCAAGTCTATCGGTGCCATTTTTCCGGTAGCATTGGCTCGCTTCTGGTCTCTGTGTCACATTTTGGTAATTCTCGCAATATTTCAAACTTTTCCTTTACTGTTCTATCTGTTAGAGCGATCTGTGAATAGTGATCTTTTTTTTTTTTTTTTTTGCGGTACGCGGGCCTCTCACTGCTGTGGCCTCTCCTGTTGCGGAGCACAGGCTCTGGAGGCGCAGGCTCAGCGGCCATGGCTCACGGGCCCAGCCGCTCCGCGGCATGTGGGATCTTCCCGGACCGGGGCACGAACCCGCGTCCCCTGCATCGGCAGGCGGACTCTCAACCACTGCGCCACCAGGGAAGCCCTGTGAACAGTGATCTTTGATGTTGCTACTACGACTCACCAAAGGCTCAGATGATGGTTAGCATGTTTTAGCAATAAAATACTTTTTAATTAAAGTCTGTACTTTCTTTAGACATAGTGCTACTGCACAGTTACTAGACTACAGTATAGTGTAAACAGAACTTTTCTATGCAATGGGAAACCAAAACATTCATGTGACTTGCTTTATTTTGATATTCGCTTTATTGTGGTGGTCTGGAACTGAATGAACCTGCAGTATCTCTGAGGTACGCCTGTGCTCAGTAGATGGAGGAATTGATGTTTGAATAAATGGATGGTTAGATGGATGGATGGGTGGATAGGCAGAGGACTGGATGGATGGTTGGATCCGTGGAAGAACAGTTGGGGGTTTCCATGCATGGATAGAAGAATGGATGGATAAATTATCCATGGATGGAAGGAGGGAAAGATGAATGAAAGGAAGGATGGACGAATGGATGATGGATGGAAGGAAGGATGGATGGATAAATTATCAATGGATAGAAGGAAGGATGGATGAATGGGTGATGGATGGAAGGAAGGATGGACGGATGACAGATGGATGGACAGACTGAGGGACAAATGGATGCAAGACAACTTTGGGGACAAGGATCCCTTTAGTCTCAGGGCAGCTCACCATTGACCCGTAGGCCATACTGCAGCTCTGTGCTGCCCGCCACATTGGAAGCCACACAGCGGTAGCTCCCAGCGTCAGAAAACCGGGCTCGCTCAATGAGGAGAACTCTCCCATCAGCTGACACCGTCACTCCCTTCTGGGCAGAGACAGGCTGGTGGCCCTTGAACCAGGAGATATCTGGTGAAGAGAAGAGAGACGAAAGGGTCCCTGCCAGCCCTTCAGACTGTGCCCTGTGCCATGGGCATCCAGGAGAGGCTTCCTGGGTGGCCACATGGTGTGCCTTTATCTCAGGCACTGGAGAAAGCCAGTGTTCTCCAGGAAGGGGGCGGGGCAGAACAGGGCAGCGTTGTCTGAGATGGAACCGAAGGCAGAGAGGGATGAAGGCTGGGGCAGCCAGGAGCAAGGAGAGTCAAAGTCAGCCCAGTCCCTCACGTCCTCCCCCTGCCAGGAGACCACCCATGAGGGAGATCTTTAGAGGAGAACATGGTATACCCCAAAACAGCAGCCTCATAAATATGGACCAATTATAAAAAGCTACGTGCACCCCCATGTTCATAGCAGCACTATTCACAATAGTCAAGACATGGGAACAACCTAAATGTCCATCAATGGATGAATGGATAAAGAAGATGTGGCACATATATACAATGGAATACTACTCAGCCATAAAAAAGAACAAAATAATGCCATTTGCAGCAACATGGATGGAACCAGAGATTATCATACTAAGTGAAGTAAGAAAGAGAAAGACAAATACCATATGATATCACTTATATGTGGAATCTAAAATATGACACAAATGAACCTATCTACAAAACAGACTCGTGGACATAGAGAACAGACTGGTGGTTGTCAAGGGAAAGGGGGTTGGGGGAGGGACGGAGTAGGAGGTTGGGGTCATCAGATGTAAGCTATCATATATAGAATGGATAAACAACAAAGTTCTACTGTATAACACAGAGAACTATATTCAATATCCTATGATAAACCATAATGGAAAAGCATATAAAAAAAGAATGTGTATATATATGTATAACTGAATCACTTTGCTGTACAGCAGAAATTAACACAACATTGTAAACCAATATACTTTAATTTAAAAATTAAGTTAATAAAGAGATAATAAATAAATTAGTAATGACCGACTGTATCTTCAACTTCCTTACCTCCTGCCAGGGTCCATCCCAGAAGAGGGTTTCCCCATGGCAGAAGGCAAATACCTCCAGGGCTCACCATCCCAGGCAAAGCAGGGTTGACCTGGTTCAGATGGAGGACAGGAAACGGACCCCCTTCCTGGGCCCATCCTGTCTGCCGGGCACCCACACCTAGCCCTAGCTCCCAGACCTTTGCTCAACTGCTGGTCTAGAGAAGAGGCCCAGATGGAGGTCCTGGTTCTCACCGCCAGCCCCGGGGCAGCCCCGTGAAGCCACAAACTCAGCAGAAACCCGGCAGGTTTGTTTCAGACACCAGTGCAAAGGCTCTGGGCCCTGGCAGTGACTGGCATGTAATGGGCATTGCATAAACAGCTGTTGACAAGGAAGAGGGGAACACTGGGGAGGGAGGGGGAAGCCCTGCTGATCTCATCCTGCTTCGTCCACAGCCAGAGTGGTGCCTGCGGCACTGCCCCGCCTCTTTGGATGGGGAACTGGGGTTGTCTGGAGGTGGCTTTCAGCCAACAGGTGGGGTCTTACTTACCAGGAGTGGGTACGCCTGAAGCCAGACACTCCAAGTTTACAGAGGCATTTTCCAGCACTGCCTTTTTGACCAGGCCCGGCTCGATATTGGGGGGCACTAGGGGAGACGAGGAGAGCCCTGGCTTGGAGGGGGTACAGGCTCTGGGTGGCTCATCTCGGCCTCCCCAGTGCCCCTCCCCAGCCTTCCCAAGGTGGGCTGGGCAACTAGGTCGACCCTGGTGCCCGACCCCCCCAGGAACAGCCAGCATCACGCACACCGGGGAGGTGGACCCTAGACAGTCACGAAGAGTGACAAGGGCCAGGCTTTGCCCATATACACAAGGACCTAAATGAGCCCCCAAATGAAGAGAACAAGCAAAGATAAATATGAATGAGAACAAGGCTGTCCACTGAAAATCCGGCAGAAAACCACCAAAAGTGACCACGGAGCAAATGATTTTCTACTTCTAAAGTTAAGTACGTGACATTAATTTTAGAGCCCCCAGCCGTCCCCAACCCCCCACGGCAGCCCTGCGGGCACTCAGTCACCCGCCACCCCAGGTGCAGGCTCCGCCCCCACCCACGTCCTCACCCAACACCTTGAGCACCACGTCCTTCCTGCTCTCCCCAGCCTGGTTAGTGGCAGCACAAGTGTAGATGCCTTCGTCCCTCAGGTCCACCTTCTCGATCTGGTGGAGAGGAGGAAGGGCAGGTGTGTGCCAGGATGTGGGCGGGGCCTGGGGTCAGAGCAACACTGGGACATAGCAAGTGGCCAGGCTGCTGTTGACCCCAGTGCAGGAGAAGTGAGGCATGGGCACAAGCTTGGTTCCGGGTGGAGTTCCTAGCCACACGTTCAGATTCCAGGGGATCCCTCTGGTCTTGGGGACACTCCCCTCCCCCCATTTTCTCCCTCCGGGAGCTCAAACTCCAGGGACCTGGACTAGGCTTAGGGCTCCCTTCCTTCTTCAGACCCAGCACCCCAAGGTCCACTGAGCATTTCTAGGATGAGTGGACTCTGTTTGTCCTGCCCCTAGGCTGCCAGAGTTCCGCTTGGGCTCCCCGGGGCCACTAAAAAGCAGCCCCTCCCCCTGTGCAAGGTCGGCCTGCCAGCCCTGGGGCCCTTGCACGTACCTGCAGGTTCCCCCCAAAGGCCGCCAGGGCCACACCATCCTTCCACCAGCGGAGGCTTGGGGTAGGTACCCCAGTCCCTGCACATTGGAGGGTCACAGGCTGCAGGAAAGGGGCTGTGATGTTCTCACCCCCAACTATGACCACCGATGGGAACTCTGGGCAGAGGGAGAGGCAGGGAGGCCCAGTCAGGGTCAGGAGGGGTGCAGTGGGCACCCAGAAACCTCTTCAATGCCTGGGGAGGGAGGGAGTGGCCTTGCAGGGCTGGCCTCTAGCCTCCCCCCACTCAACCCTCCAGACACCTGGCCTTAGGGGAAAGAGCGCCAGACTGAGAGCCGGCAGAGCTAGTCTTTCCCTTTCAAATTCTCCCATTCATCATCCATCCATCCATCATCCATCTATATGTGCACTGAGCATCTACTCTGTGTCCCACACTGCACTGTGCACAGGGACACAGCAGAGAAAGTTCTGTGCTGCCCTCAGAGCTCCCAAGCTGGGCAGTGGAGATGAACAGCCAAACGAGAAATCCCAATACAGTAGGTGGGGGGCTATGGCCACGAGAGGCTGGGCAGTGCAGATTATAACCATGGTGGAATCAAGGAGGGCTTCCTGGAGGAAGGGGTGTTTTTTTAGGACAGACCTGAAAGATAGGGAGGAGCTAATCAGGCAAAGAGGAAGAATGTTCCAGGCAGAGGGAACAGCATTTGCAGGACTGGAGGTAAGAAAGCCAACGTATTTAAACAGTTGAATGAAGTTCAGCGTGGTCAGCATAAAGAGAGCAAGCCGGGGTCGGGGGGAGGCTGGGGAGGGGATCGAAGGGCTGTAGACAAGTGTGGTGAGCAGCTGAGACCACCCTCTCACACCTGTGTCTCTTTGGGGAGCTGGGAAGTCCAGACCAGAAATGCTGTCCAGAGAAGACCAGCTCCATGCCCTTCCCATGTCTGTCAGGCTGGCTTCACCCACCCCGGCATCTCGGGCTGTCATTGCCCCAGAACCCCAGGCTGCCCTCACCGTGTACAGACAACTCCACTTCAGCCCCTGCAGTGCCCGCTTCATTGGTGGCCTGGCAGGCGAAAAGGCCCGCGTGGTCCAGCTCCACATGGTCGATGTGCAGTGTGGTCCCCTGCGAGGTCAGCTGCACCCCGGCCAGCTCCTCGGCTGGGCGGCCATTCTGCATCCACCTAAGGTGTGTGGGGAGGGGAACAGGTCAGCCTGAGGCTAGAGAAGGTAGGGGCAACAGGACAGGCCAAGAGGCCAGGCAGCATCTCTCTCCTGTTCTCACGTCCCTGGCTCCATGGTCCTTGGCTCCGGGGCCTCTTTCATGCTCCTGGTAGGGGAAGCATCTCCCGTCCCCACCCACCCCCAAAGCATGCTCTCTGCCTGTCCCCCAGCCCCCCCAGTTCTGGCCTCCACCACCCCATACGCACTGGATCGCGGGCACTGGGGAGCCTGAGGCCTGGCAGGGAAGGTCCAGGGGCTGTCCTACGAGGGTGGTCACCGGGCCCAAGCCTTCAGCCAACAGGAGCTGCGGGGGCACTGTGGGCAGGAGCCACCATTGGGTGTCTGGAGCTGAGGAAATCCCGGCCTACAGCCCTTCCAAGTCCCAGTGCCGCCAGAGCCAGGCCCAAGCTTCACCTCACCCTTCAAGCACTCCCATAAACGGCCCCTCGTCCAGAAGGCCTTCTAGGACCACCCAAGTTCAGCCTCCCCACAGGATTGGTCTGTTTATTCAATGTCTTCCCACCAGACCCAGGGCTCAGGAGTCCCGTCTCCCTGTTCCCTGCCTTATCCAGAGTTAATGGCTGTGAAGTGTCCGTGAAATGGAAGAAGCAGGCGAAGGGCCCGCCCACCCATCCCCGGGACAAGCGCCCACCACCCAGCTTTGGGCCTCAGGGTATAAACGTCCATCCCATTGACCGGGAGCATCTCCTGGAAGGCAGAGCGGTGTCCTTCACCCTGGATGACCTGGCCCAGGGTCATGGGCAGGAGCAGGGACCCTTGATCCCGGGAATCAACCCTGCCCACACTGTATCCCTGAGGGGCCCCAGCCCAGGTCGCAGGGTCCTCATCTGTCCCCTTATCTGTCTCATGCAGTCCAGGGCACTGGTCGCTTCCATTCCCTCTGCACACACTAGGCATGGGAGGGGGGATCCACGGCCCAGGTGACTCGGGTGGGGCAGGCCTGGGCTCACCCTGCACCTCCACGGAGTACTGCAGCACGGCCTCCCCGGCGGGGCTGCTGGCCACGCAGCTGTACAGGCCTCCAGATGCCTCCCCCGGGCTCTCCAGGCTCAGCATGCCGCCGCCCGCCTCCAGCCACGTCCCATTGCTCTCCGCCACGGGTAGCCCCTCGCGGTGCCAGGAGACGGTGGGGGGTGGGTGGCCTCTGGCCACACACTCCAGCGCCAAGGGCCTCCCGGCCACGGCCTTCACCACACGGGGCCCTCCGCCAGCGCCCTCGATGGTGGGCGGGACTAGGGAAGAGGCAGGGGCTGCTCAGGGACCAGCAGCCTGGTTAAGTCCCTCCCAGACCCCAACCCATGCGAAATGCCTTCTCCCCTCCACTAGCTGGAACCCCTGTTCAGACATCATCACCTCCTCCGGGGAGCCTCCCCCGGCACCCTGGCCGGAAGCACTCTCTCTCTCCCTCCTCTGCCCCTTGGTGCCATCCCCACCCCCACCCCCACCCTGCCTGCATCCTCTCTCCACACCCTGCTACCCCCGTGAGCTCAGCCTGAGCGGAACAACACTTGTCTCTGTGCGTCTTCGGTATCTGCACACAGTAGGTCTCAAGATCCGCTGAACCCAAAGCGATGGGTCCCCAGGGCCCAAGGCCAGAACCTCTACTCCTACGACTGGTCCCCTGCCTGGCCTGAGGAAGCGAGCAGACCCTAGCCCGACGGCCCAGCCTCTGGGGGCTCCTAACTCAGCCAGTGATGGCCAAGGGCGTAGCCAGAGGGGGGGCTTCTCTCTTCCCCTTGGGGAGGGCCCCCAAGTTGCCAAGCCCACAGAGTCATTGCCAGGAGACATGGGGCGATGAGGGAACGGCATGGGCTTCTCAACATTGCCTGGGTCACTAGCCCCACTGAAAATATAATGAAAACACACACATGCATTTTCCATCAATTTCCAGGAGGTTCTCAGATCCCTGAATAAGAATCCCGGAGTTGGCTGCTGGCCTCAACCTCAGAGGCTGCCCGTAGACCCCACACACCTCAACTTCCCTTTGGGGTCCCCAGGACTCCAGCACCCAAGCCCTTTGCATCTTTGGGGACCAGAGCTCCGGAGCTGATTCCTCGAGAGGGACCAGAATGACCCCACCAGGCTGCATTCTGCCTTCTCAGACTTCATCTGCTCAGACCCATCCCTGCCCTCTTACACACACCCTGTCCTCTGAGTTCTTCACATGTCCTCAGAGCCAAGCCCCTCCAGGCAGGCCAACGCTGAGGTTAACAGAGCACAAGTCAGACCCTCGAGGTAGGAACTGGGTCCTCTCACCTCCCAGCAGGGTGACCTGGGCCAGCCCCAGAGCCCACCACGCTCACCCATGAGTGGGAGGACAAGGGCCCTAGTCCCTGTGCAGTGATTAAATTAGCTAGCGCTGTGATGAGCCCCAGAGGGTCTGGACCACAGTACGTGGCTAATTAAGAGCACTTAGTTATTAGCTGTGGTCATGGGGGTGTGGGCGCAATATCCTGAGAAGCCCTAAACCGCGAGGGGGAGACGTGGATTCTCAACTCGGCTCCGCTGGGGCCCCGAGACAGGCCCTTCCCCTGGTGTCTGTTTCCTCACCCGCCTGAGGAAGGCTGGACGAGCTGAGATGACCCTTCTCCCTGGGTAACCCCTCATTCGCATTTTCCTGGGCCTCTGGCTGCTCCCTTCACCCACCTTTAGAGCCAGACGGAGGCCACCCCGGCCCAGAGTCCCTCCCACCACTCGCCCCAGCTGACCACTGCTCCTGCTGCGACCCCGGGCCGCTCACCGTAAACCTCCAGCCGGGTGGCCTTCTCCACAACCCCCACGGGGTTGCTGGCCCTGCAGGTGTAGATGCCAGTGTCCGAGCCCTGGGCCCTCTCCAGCTGCAGCTGTCGGCCGCCCCTGGTGTAGACGGTCCCGGCACTGGGCAGCAGGGGGTCCCCATCCTTGAACCAGGTGATGTCAGGCGTGGGCACTCCTCGGGCTTCACACAGGAGCCACATGGGGTGGCCCTCCATGACGGTCAACTCACTTGTCTCGTTGGAGCCCCAGATGGTGGGAGGTGCTGAGGACAATGGGGGGCGGGGGGCAGTCACAGGGAGCCTGCCCAGCACCGAGGTGGCTGGTGTCCCATCCCTTGCAGCCCCATGCACCTGTCTGTGGGCCACAAGCACCGCACATGTCACAGGCTTCTACTGCAGGGGTGGGAGGAGGGACGGGGGGCTCTGGGGACAGACAGGAGATACCGGCTAGGGACACGCTGACGTGGGGGGCAAGCCCGGCCATCACAAGAGGCGCAGAAAGCGGGGGAGGGGCCACAGGTCAGGTTCCGGACCCCACTTTGCCTCTGACTCGCTGTATGACCCGCAGAGGTCACTTCCCCTCTCTGGGGCTCAGTCTCCCCATCTGTAAAACGAGGGGCCGAACTGGATCCGGGGTTCCTACAGGGCAGGTCACACACCTTGGGTGGTACCTAAGCTGATCCTCAGGACACGTGGGCATGCATCTCGTAACAGAACAGCTACACCCTCCCCAAATCTCCTTCCTGCCTGATTACGACAAAGGAAAAGGCTGTTTGGTGTGCTTGGTGCGACTATGTTCGTAACCTTTCTAGAACTTTCTACTCTGCCCTTTTTACCACATGCAGGCAGCTCACAGCCTAAGGGTTTCCAAAATCCCTCTTTGGTTGCATTTGTTTTCACAGCTTCCTCCCACCAAGGCCAAGCAGCCCTGCTTCCTACTTCCCTTTGAAGTGTTACACATCCTTTTACATAAATGAGTTTCAGTGTAAAGAAAAGTGACTTGATTTAAGCAAACAATCATCCTGAGTGGTATCAGGAATAGGAAAACTTGTGAAGCTCAGATGGGGACAGTGGGATTTGGGAAACGTTGGGCCAGATTCCCTCTGTTCTTCGCGGTCCACCCCACCCCCCCCGGCCCCCCCCCAGCTTTACGGAACCGGGGGCTCGCTCCTCATAGGCCCCCGTGTCTGCCCTCGTCTGCCCTCCATGCGGTGGGCAGCCCATGGTGGGGGCCGGGAAGGGGTTGGGCTCACAGTGGATTCTGAGCTGAAAGTCCTTGGCCTGCTGGCCGGCTGGGCTGAAGGCCACGCACTGGTACCGCCCTTCATCCCCCAGGTGACTGGTGGTGATTCTGAGAACCTGGCCATCCTCCTGCAGCTGGATGCGAGGGTCCCCCGGAAGGACAGGTCTGGAAAGGTGGTCAAGTCTGTCCGTAAGGCCAGCTGGCAGGGGCAGGCTACACAGAGGGGAGCCTGCTGCTTGGGAAAAGGAAGCCTGGAAGATTCACAGTCGCTGAAAGGTACCAACAACCCAAGTGCCCATCAATGGATAAACAGATAAACAAAAAGTGGTTCATCCCTACAATGGAATATTATTCAGCCGTTAAAAGGGATGAAGTACTGAAACCTGCTACAACATGAAAAAACCTCAAAAACTGTGCGCTAGGTGAAAGAAGCCAGACACGAAAGACTACATATGTATGACTGCATGAAATTTATATGAAATATAGGGAAATTCACAGAGACAGAGGTTAGTGGTTGCCAGGGGCTGGGGCCGGGGAGGAACAAAGCAGTGACTGCTAATGGGTATAGGGCCTCCTCTGGGGGTGGTGAAATGTTCTGGAACCAGACAGAGGCGACGGATGTGCAACACTGTGGATGTACTTGTATTTAGTACTGAACACAGCGTATTGAATTGTGCACTTTGGAATAGTAAACATCATATTAATTCCTTAAAATTTTAAATACCTTAAAAAACACCTTTGAAAAAGTTTTAAAAATGAAAGGAAGGCTGGCTAAGTGATGAGAAAACCCTGCCATTTGAAAGCAGGGTCTCACCTGGGTGATCTCAGGCTGGGGGGTGGATGTGCCCCACACCGCCCTCTGCCTGGGCCCTGGCTGGCTCGTGCAATGCCTGTCAAGCTCTAACCCTGCAGAGTTCCATCTCCCCAGAGGCCCTCTCCACCAGCCCAGGCCGAGGCTCCACCCCAACACTACCCGTCGGGGGTCACTCACTGCCCATCCTTGGTCCATTCCATCTGGGGCATGGGGACCCCCGAGGTCTGGCACTCCAGCTCCACCCCTACACCAGCCAGGCCCAGCACCTCCTGGGCGGCCTCGGCTCCAAGCACGGAAGGTGGGACTGGGGGCAAGAAAGGGTGGGCGGAGAAAAATCCTCAACCCCTACAAGCCCCGCCTGCTGCAGGGCCTTTGCACGTGCAGGACCCCTGCCTGGTCACCCTTCTCTTCTCCTACCCGGCCCTCATGGGAAGCTCCCCCAAACCCCTGGCTGGATCGGCCCCTGCTCTGTGTGTCCTCAGCTGCCGCCGCTGCTCCTTTGTAGCATATAATGCATAATGTAATTACAAAGCTAATGATGTGATTATCTAATGTCTGCCCCCATAGCTCTGTGAAGACAGGGACCAGGTCTGTCATGCGCCCCTCTATGCCCCCGGCTCCCAGCCAGTAGTTTCCTTCCCCCGCCCCACCTAAAAGGGGAGGGGCTGCAGGGCCAGACACACTTGGGAGCTGGGAGGGCTCAGCCTCACTCACTGAGCACAAGGAGATCGAAGTCCCTCTGCACAGACCCAGCCTGGTTCTCGGCCCTGCAGGAGTAGAGGCCAGAATCGCCCTCCTGGATCCTGGGAAAGTGGAGGGCCCGGGCCCCGTCCAGGAGGCGGTGGCTGCCCACCTCGGGGATCTGGGCAGAAGAGGCCAGAGGGAGCTGGTGAGCGGGGTCTGGCCACCCCGCACCCCCCATCAGCAATGAGGAAACTGAGGCCCAGGGAGCTGGTTGGTGACGGGAACCCAGGGCTTCTGATTCCCAGAACGGTGCCGTGCCCTCTCCACCAGGCAGCCCCTCAGGCTTCATCACGGTCTTCCGTGGCCCTGAGCCCCAGTGCATCCCCAAAGACTCCTGCCACTTGTCACACCTCCCCGCCACACCTGGCACATGCAGGAACCCGTCCAGAAGGTCTGTACTTTATCCAAATCCCCCCCACAGCCCATCCACCCCAGGGGACACCCACCTGCTGCCCATTCTTGAGCCACGTGATCTCGGGGGCCGGAAAGCCATTTGCGTCACACTCCAGTGTCAGGGACTGCCCGGCCATGCCTGACACGTTGGCCCTGTGCCCGTTCTCCCGGATGCTGGGGGGCACTTGGGAGCAAGGAGAAATAGAGGAGCTGCCCCCTCCCAGGACAGCCACGGCCACCCGGACCCCTTCTGGGCCATTCTTCCCCACCTGGACGGGCAGCCCCAACTCCCGCCCTTCCCCAGATTCTGGGGTTCCAGGATGCCCGCCCCAGCCCCTGCTGTGGCCATCAGGAGCCCCGTGGGCCTGGGAATGGCCACAGCGGCCTCGCCCTGGGACCTCGTGCTGGTCGTGCCCAGGAACTGTCTACGGGCTCTGACATCCAGCTTTGTAAGATGCGGGAGCCCCGGGATCCATCTGGCTCTCCACCCAAACTGCTGTCGTGGTCACCTAGGGGGGTACCCTCCACCACCCCAAGTCAGAATCTCCGAAGATGGGGCCTAGGTATGTCTTTGAAACAAACTTCCCGGGAACCATAAAACTGCTTCTCCCACCCCCTCCATAAGCCCGTGTTGAGGAGAAGGGCTCCCCTCCCCCTGCACACAGCACCAGGGGCGGGAGCTGTGGGAAGCTCTTCCTGCTGCGGGAAGAATAGGAACCTTGGGTAGTTTCAGCAGCTTCAGTGGAAGGTGGGCTTTGGGACTCTCATTTGCCATCAGTGAGCCTTCTAGAATAAATTCACTAGACCATTTCAGAGCCATTTATGGAGTTCCAGGTTCTTCTCCTTACACTGTCTCGGTGGAGGTCTCTCTGGGGATGGGGATGCCCATGCAACCTGCCACTTTCCTGACACCCTCAAACCCTCCCCAACAAGCATGGGGTGGGGGAAGGCAGGGACCTGCGGCCTCCCCTGCGGTGAGCTCTCAGGCTGGGGAGCTGGCGCTGCCCCACCCAGGCATCCATGGGTACCACTGGGAGGTGTGTACAAGCCGTTCCCCAGCCCTGGGGTCCCTGCTCACCATGGACTACGAGCTTGGCTCTCCTGGATGCGGAGCCCGCCTCGTTGGTGGCCTGACACTCGTAGTCTCCACCGTCGGTGGGAGAGACCGAGGCCAGAAACAGAGAGCCTTCATCCAGCACTGCCAGGCCCGGCCGGCCACGCAGGGGCTCTGAGGACAGGCCCTTCCGCCACGTGACCTGTGGCTTGGGCGTCCCTGGCAGGGCACAGAGTCATCAGCACGAAAACCTGTCCCCTTCCCTGTCCACACCCACACTGCCCCCCACCCCCCTGCAAGTGATGCTGACCCTCCGGGGTGGGGGGAGGTCTCAGGTACCTCCTTGCCCCCCAGGCTGGAGGAGCAGCAGGTGCTCACACACCTGTCACCTCCCCACCCAGTGCTGTGCGTCCACATGGCCTCCCAGCGGCCCGAGGGCCACAGGCACAGGGGCCAGAGCCTTTTCTGGTCCCCTTCGCAGAGGCCCCACCTCATCCGCACTCCCAGCCCCCTCACCTGCCCTGTGTTTTCTCCTTTGCCTGCCATCTCCAACTTCCTAATGTACATAAGATGCACTTCTTTAGGCTTTTTTTTTTTTTGGCCTATTGTCTGTTCCCCCCACAAGGTCCGAAGTCTTTGCTTTGTCCCCTGTTGCACCCCCAGCTGCAAGCCCAGCGCCTGGCACACAGTAGGTGCTACATGAATGAATGAGACCGCCGTGCTCAGTACCCATATTGTCCCATCGGATCCGCACATAAACGGTGGAGGACCCAGGTGGACCAGGCCTGTGCTTCCCCTCACAGGCATGAGGCGGGCACCGCTGGCCACACACCCCTAGCCCCACCGTGAGCGCCGCAGTCCCCCTGGAGGCCCTTCTCCGACACTCCTCACGTCGGACTGTGCAGCGTCTGGCTCTGCCATCAGCCTGTCGGCTCACACGGCCCGGCGCACAGTGGGTGCGGGATGAACAGCTGCCCCACTGGGCCAGGGCACACAGTAGGCCCTCAGATCAGTGTTGAAGGAATGACCCAGCATTCCAAGCAGCACACGTGCCCATGAGGCATGGCGCCCAGTGGTCGCAGCGGGGCCTGGGTCACGTGAGCCCCAACTCCGCAGACTTGCTGAGTGATCTCAGGACGAGGGCAGCCCTTACTCACTGCCCTGCCTGCTGGGCCCTCACCTGCCTTCCTACCTCTGCTAGCGCCGAGCGGGAGGGCAGCCTGCAGCCCCTCCACCACCCCCCATTGGGGTCATAATCGTTGCTAAATACCAGTTATCATGCACCACACCCCCCACTCAATCTGCTGACTCCCCTGGCAGCTCGGGGCGCTTTGTAAGCACACTCTCTATGCCTCACTTGCTCTTTTATCCTCACTTTCAGAGGGAGGGGTGAGACACCCCATCTAGGGGGGAATGGGGCTACGATCAAGATGCGGCACATCCAAGGCATCCTGGGTGTCGTCTCGTTCGGGAGGGCCCCTGACCCACCCCACCCTGTACTGACTGCTCCTGCTTAAGTGCTGGGGACTCTGCCCGCTGGCCCTGAGGGAAAAGGAGGGCCACCCATGCTCTGCGATCCTTGGGCTACTTAATCCTGTGTGTCTGTTTTCTCATAGAACCCTCTGCCGTTTCCTCTGTGTCTGCCCAGGATGCCTGCTGGAGTGTCCCAGCTGCTCCCCACCACGGAGACACATGTGTGAACACATACACACAACATACACACATATACCCCACAGACACACACATGCCCCTCCCAGCTCCTCATCTTTTCCCAAAGGCCCCAGCCCATCCTCCCACCACCCAGAGACCAGGACTTCAGAGCCGCCAGCCTTGAGGGGTATTGAGTTTTGAACCCTGGAAGCTTTTTTTTTTTTTAATGCAAACATCTAATCCCTAAATGAGCTCTAACCACACAGAACTGCACCACTGCTCTGTGACGGGAAGGCTCCAGTGACTCAGGGCTGTTGCTGAAAAACCACTCACCTTGCCTCCACTCCCATTTTACAGAGACCAAGAGAGGAGCAATGTCCAAAATCACCAGCAAGTTGGTGGCCAGGCTCCTGGCCTCTGTACCACCCCACGAGGAGGAGGCGGATGGTGCCACCCACTGCAGGTACCAGGGTTCCCATGGGGCACGCCCTCTGGTGCTCCAGGCTTTCTCCTTTCTCCCTCAGAGCCCTCCGAGCCCAAGGTCACATGGCTGGTGAATACCAGCGCCCAATACTGCCCACCGGGCAGCCACCTGCTTGAAAGAGAGAAGGCCAAGGGGGGTGGGGTGGGGCGCGGGGCGGGGACAGGCAGTTTTGATGGAGGCGACTTGGCTTATGCTGACTTGGCTGAAGTCAGGCCCAGAGGACAGGCCCCTGGCTGACCAGGGATGATGCTGGGGTTGGGAGTGACTGTGGGGTATCAGGGTAGGAGGCTGGGGCTGGTGGTCCCGGGAGGGCACTACAGGTTCCTTGCTGTTACCAGATACTGACACAAGGTGGCGCCCTGGTCAAGAGCGGGACGATGGCCCCTCCAGGTGGTCTGCTCCCACCTGCCTCCTACCTGGCCCTCCCTCTGTCCCATTCCAAGGACTTCCCTGGATCCTGTGGCATGAGGAGTGCAGTGCAGACTAGAACCAGCTCTGCTGGCTCCTGCCAGGCTTTTTGTAAGCTACCACTTACGTCTTAGACACCCAGACACCTGCCCTTCTAGAGAGCACCATCCATGCACAGGGGAGACATTTTGGCCATTTTGACCCAAAGCCAGAAGCAACTCTGGCAGCCAGTGGGATCCACTGGGTGCCGCAGGGAGATTTTACAGAACAGTGGAATCCATTCAACACATTTCCTCAAGCTCCTACTATGTGCCAGGCACGGTGCTGGGACCTAAACTTCCTGTTGTCCACTGGGCCTTCACAGCAGCCCTGTGTGGAGGGACAGGTGTGACCCCACTGGACAGCTGAGAAAACTGAGGCTCAGAAAGGAGGTGTGAACTGCCCGGCACCAGGGAATTGACCCAGGGGTGGCTATCTCCACCCCACACTGTGCTGTAGCCCAAAGGGGGTCCCAAGGGACTGGTTTGCCCAGGACTGTGTGAATCCATGCCCTGTGAGAAAGCCTGGGTCTTGGGGAGAGGCAGGGGTCACCAAGCACCGATCCTAGGACCCTGGGGCCTTCCTCAGCCCCAGTTGTTACAATACCCAGGCGCAGAGGGGCCCAGGGTTTAACGGGCACTCGGGGCTGGGGTTAAAGCAGATTATACTCCGTGAGTCACCTTCTGGCTGTGACCTCAAGCAACCCTCTTAACCACTCTGGGCCTAAATTGCCCCTAATAAAAAATAGAGCTAATGCTAATACCCATCCTTTAGGGCTGCTGATGGGATGAAGTGCCTGGCATGGTCCTGGACAGGAGTGGGGACCCCATAAGCCTCCATACCCACGCGCACTGCCCACAGTGACCGAGGGCACTGAAACATGGGTGGGTTTTCTCCCCCTCCCAGCCCAGAGCCCAGGGCCCAGCCTCACCTCTGGCAGGGCACGGCAAGCTGGCGTTCTCTCCTGCCACCCTCTCCAGCAGGCCACTGGTCTCATCGGGCCCCCAGTATGGCGGCTCTGGTGGAAGGTAATGTGGCCACACTCACACGCCCAAACCCAAAGCCTGGTGCTCCCCCCACCAGGAGCCCAGGGCTGGTGGAGGGGGCATTCCCATCCAGAACCCCAGCTGGAATAAGGCGTTCCAGCCCTCAGCCTCAGGGAGAGTCAGGGCCATGGCACCAGCTCACCCCCTGCAGGGTGGCCCATGGAACAGCGCTCAGTGCCACGCACGACCCTGCGGGCTCGGGGGGCTGAGCTCAGGATCGTCCTGCCCTGCCTTCTCTGAGTGTGTTTCAAATTCATCATAGTGAAAATGCTAGCACCAGGGATCCAGAACTTTCTATGCACCAGGCACCTCACACACATTCTCTCACTGACCCCTCACATGTTACTGGACCCATGTTACAGGGTCAGAGAGTGTAAATGACTGACCGATGGTTGTCCAGCTGGGAAGTGGGAGAAGCTGGCCCGCTGCTCTTCAGCCACCACCTCGCGGCGCCTGCACCCCACCCCGAGGATGGAGCCCCCCCAGGGCTGACGAAAGCGGCCCGACACGGCTTTGGGGGCTGGGAGGAAGGAAGGGGTCCAGCAGCTCAGAAGCCCAGGCTGCTGCTGGGGAAGTAAGCTATAGGGTTCAGGGGAGACTCACCCAGCACCCTGAGCTCCAGCTCCCAGGCATCCACCCCAGCGCTGCTGGAGGCCTCACAGCGATACATCCCAGCGTCCGAGGTTCGGATGGCCACGAAGTGGACGGAGCCCTCGGGCCCCCCGCCCCGCAGGGGCACCCCATCCTTGGACCAGGTCAGCTGGGGCTCCGGGTTGCCCTCGGCCACGCAGTTCAGGTCCAGAGTCTCTCCCACCAGTGCCTTCAGGACCCGCGGGCCCGGCTGCACCTGGGGGGGCACTGACAGGGCCACGGGGAGGGATGTCAAGGCAGGGGCCCCGGGTGGGGGGAGTCACAGAGCCCAGACTTACAGAGAGGGCCCAGCCTGCTGCAGGGCTCCCCACACCACTGGCCGTCGCCAACCAGCAGAAATCGTCATTATGGGGGGCGATTGACAGTAGGGCATCCCGTGTGGACCTCCCCACAAGAGTAGAATCAGCCTTTCCCTTGAACACACGTGTTGCCATCAAAAAATCGCTCCTCGGGCTTCCCTGGTGGCGCAGTGGTTGAGAGTCCACCTGCCGATTCAGGGGACACGGGTTTGTGCCCCGGTCCGGGAAGATCCCACATGCTGCGGAGCGGCTGGGCCCGTGAGCCATGGCCGCTGAGCCTGCGCGTCCGGAGCCTGTGCTCCGCAACGGGAGAGGCCACAACAGTGAGAGGCCCGAGTACCGCAAAAAAAAAAAAAAAAAAAAAAAAAATCGATCCTCCGTGCTCAGCTTACTCCCCTTCCACCCCTCCCCAGCCCCCACCCCCATCCCTACCCCCAGGCTTGCACCCAGCACCATTTGAGAACCACCAGCTGGGAAACACCAGCTCAGTGCTGGATGGGGACATTGAGGCCCACGAGGCGGCGGGACTGACTCAGCCCAGGCGGCAGCATGCACAGAAGGGGAGGTTCAAATCCCAGTCCTGCCCCTCTCGGCCACAGGACCCCACACTGGCTGGAGCCTCGGTTTCCCCTCCTCACAAAGAAGCCCTGGGATGAAATGAGATGCAGCACTAGAGCAGCCAGCATGGAGCCTGCTCCACAGCGGTGCCTAAAACACGGCGGCTAGACTCACTCTCAGGGTTCCCAGCTCGCTCTTTCCCTTTCCTGGCTTGGGGAGGATAGTGGGTATTGTTTCTTCTGCATTTGTGTTTTTCAAGCAACTTTCCCATCCTCCGTCCCAGTTGGTCCCTCCTACGGGGTGGGTGATGCTATGTCCATTTTGCAGATGAAGAAACTGAGGCTCAGAAAGGTTGTGTGACTTGACCAGAGTCACCCACTGCGTCGGCTCATAGGAGCTGGACCGGCCCCAAGGCTGAGTCTGTGTGACCAGAAATCCAGGTGGCTTCCGTGGGGCCAGACTGGATGAGCCCGGGAGAATTCTCAAAGACGAGGACAAGTGTCCTGGGCCCTTGGGGGAAGCTGAGGACACCCAATCCCTTCCCAGCTTCAGAGTAGGAGCCCGAAGATAAGACCATCTATGGAAGCTGGCCCCTGGGCAGAGATCAGCTCCCCCACCCGGAGCCCAGAGCCTCACTGTCCAGGAGCACGAGGGTGTACATGCCCTGCCCGCGCCCCCACCCCCACCAAAAACACTTGCTGCAAACAACAGCAGTTTCCACCGTGATGAATGCCTGATGTCTTCCACACCCTTTCTGACAACTATGGGATAGGCATTATTGCCTCCACTTTATAGAAGAAGAATCCAAGGCTCAGAGAAGCCAAGCAGCTGGCCTAAGGTCACACAGCCAGTCCGTGGCAGAGTCAGCATTCAAACCCAGATCTGCCGACTCTGAGGCCCTGCTCATCCCCCTGCTTCCTGCTTCTCTGTTTCACTCCCATGCTCATGCAAACTTATAGAGAAGCTTTGAGCCCCTCCCTCTCTGAACCTCAGCCTGTCCACCTGTAAAATGGGGAGTCAGCTTAGATCAGGGGTCGGCTTTTTCTGGAAAGGGCTTTTTCTGAGAAGGTTTTGCAGACCAGATGGTCTCTGTCTCAACCACTTAACTCTGCCGTTACGGCGTGAAAGCAGCCACAGGCGCTACGTAACCGAACGTGTGTGATGGCGCTCCAATAAGGCTTGTATTTATGGACACTGAAACCTGAATTCCATATAATTTTCATGTCACATTATTTGTCTTTTTTCCCCCAATCATTTAAAAATGTAGACATCATTGTTCACTCGTGGGCCACATGAAAACGGCATGTAGGTCAGTAGTGGCTGAGGGCTGCAGTCAGAGGACCCCTGTCTCAGACAACTCATCCCCGTGCTCCTGGAGATGACAAGGTCCCCGCCTCTTTGGTGGAGTGACTGGGTGGCTTCTGTGAATGGAACCTGGACACCCAGGTGAACATGCACTCCTGGGCCCCCACCCGAGCCAGGAACCAGGACCCCCTCCGTGGGTCCCCCTCCCAACGGCCAAGTCTCCAACGCCACGGGGCCCTGCCCTCTGCTCTCAGGGGGCCTCTGAACACACTCTCCGGGCTCAACCAAGGGGTTCAGGAGAGGGGAAGACGAGGGGTGAGAAGAAGGAGAGATAAGGCTTGAAAAAGACAGGAAATAGAGTTGATGGAAGAAACACTGGAGGGCCATGAGGGGGTGACAGAGCCTGGCGTGGAGATGGGGGAGGGGCATGAGAGGCCTAAGAAAGATGGGGGCTGGAGGAGCGGTGTGAGACAGAGGCTGCCAGCCAGGGCCTTACCTTGCACCCTGAGGATGTAGTACTGAGCAGCGGACCCTGCAGGGTTACTGGCTGTGCATTCGTAGAGGCCGCTGTCACTCACCCGGGCCTGGGCCAGATGCAGGGAGCCTGATGGGAGGAGGCAATGCCTGTGGGAGTGAGGGGCACTGGTAAGACCCCAACCGACCCCACCTCTGCTGGAAAGGCCCAAGACCCAACTTGAACCAGCTGCCTCCTCCAGGAAGCCTGCCAGGACTGAGGCAGTGTCCGCCACCCACCCTTCACTCCTCCCCCTGCCCTGCCTCCACTTCCCCCAAACCACAGGCCAAGGCCAGGTCCCCTCCAACTTGCATAACAGACAAAGAGCACTAGACTAGGAGTCCGCTGGCTGGGTTTAACTTTGAACCCTTCCCAGCTGGGTGAAGCAAGGCCCTTCACCTCTTGGAGCCTCCATTTCCTCATCTGTAAAATGGGCACATTAAGAAGTTCTCTGGCTGAGGCTGGTGAACAGATTCCACGTGGGCTCAGCCCAGGGCCTGGTACCTAGTCGCCAGTAACTCTCCCTCCTCTAATGCACATGCCTACCGTTCCTCGACCCTGCCCTGAGAGTGGGGATGAGGCCCCATTTGGAGGTCCCCCCCAACGGCTTCCAGGGAGAAGCTGCAGCCCAGAGACCCTCTGCGTCTAATTGCCAGGTCTGGTCAGGCTCTGAATCCAGGGCTTTTCAGTGTCCTGTTGTCCGGCGCTGTATTGGGCCCTCAGGAGGAAACTGTAGAGGTCCCCCATCGCTGTGCTCCCCAACCTGTCCCACTTTGCTGAAGTCACCTGGTCCCCATCCCACAGGGATCTGGGACCCCCAGCCAGGCTCCTGCAGCTGGGCTGGACCCGAGGGGGCCCCAGCAGATATGATGTCACCAGCCCACATGTGCTGGCTCCGTGCAGCCCCTGCCCCCCTAGAACTGGGTTGGCAGCTGCGGCCACTGGCCACAGCAGGGCCCCAAGTACAAGCAGCTGGCACAGGGGTGGGGAGTGGGGGTGGTAACCTCCAAGGGCCAGCTCTTCCCCCGCCTATGCTGATCAGGGTACAGCTGGGCTCCGGTCCTGGTCTCCACTCCCCTCTCTGCTGAGTCTCAGATCCCTCCTCTGCAAAACGGGGATGACAATAGCCCCATCTCCCAAGCAGCTGCAAGCCAAGTGCTGGACGTGCACTTATTAAACGGGTCAATATTGCTGGCAATTCACTCTCTGGACAACCACGGGTGACTAGCTTTGCTCTGCTGGTTTTCTGTCTCCCCATATGTAAAGTGGGCTTGTAATCCCCCTACCCAGTAAACCCTTCGTCCAGTTTGCCCTGAGCATCCAGCAGGCACCTGGGGCAAGTTCTCTGAGGACAGTTGTGAGTGATAGACCAGGCAGTGGTCTCTAGGGCCCAGGCACTGGGCTGGGACAACTAGGTCCGACCCTGTTCTGCCGTGTGCTTGCTGTGTGAGGCCGGGCAAGTCACTTAACCTTTCTGTGCCTCGGTTGTGTCTCCTTTTGGAAAAAAGAGACACAGTGGTACTTATCCCTCATAGGGTTGTCCAGAGAACTGAAAGACCTAATTCACAGCACAGTGCCTGGAACAGACGTGCTCAACAGAGGTCAGCTGTTATCATGGTGACGTCAGTGCATCCATAACGATACGCAATGCAGTTTTGCCTCGTTTAAAACTCTTATATAAATGGCATCATATGTATGTGTGGGGGTCTAATTCATTCACTTTTCACTGTTGTATAGTAGTCTGTGGTGTGATCGTACCACAGTTGGATTAATTTGTTCTCCTTTTGGTGGGCATTGAAACATTGAGGTTTTTCTTTCCTCCCCCCCCGCTTCTTCATTCGTTCTTTCTTTCTTTCGCCACCAGAGTTCTCTGCACACTGATGTATGTGTCCCCACGCACAGGAGCAGGACTCCTGCGCCACAGGCTCACACGCCATCAGCTCTCACAGGTAGGGTCCATCATTCCCCCTTGTAGAGCAGGGTTTCTTATCAGAATCTTCCAGCTATATGTGAAACATACAGATTCCCAGGCCCCATCCAGAGACTCCGATCTGTGGGCGGAGGCTGGAATCGGGGTTTTACCAAGGTCCTCAGGGCGACCACCCCTTGGGAGCACTGCCCCAGGACACAGGGAAGTGCCCCTGCCCTGAGAAGCAGCCCGGCGGAGCAGGTGGGAACTGGGTTTTGACAGCAAGTGGCCCCCGCATCCACCACCATTCGGCCTCTTGAAGGCTGACCTTGGGCCAAGGACTCTGTCTCCCTGAGCCTCGGTGTCCTCAGCTGGGATCACAGGAGACGGCATGTATGGAGTGACACGATGCACACAAAGCCCATGGTCCCTGGGACATAGTAAGTGCTCGATAAACAGCCCAGCTGCTAGTAAAAACCACACCCCCCTCAACATGTCTGTGTTTTGTCCCCCAGCCCCCAATCAGCTGGGCAGCCCTAAGTAGGTCCCTTAATCTTCCAAACTGGAAGAAAAAAGGAAAAAACACAACACAGATGTTTTCTTGTCTCAGTGACAAGTAAACATTTCCCCTGTGCGGCTCCCCTCCCCTGGCTTGGCTTTTCTCAACCACAGTTTTTTTTCTTAAGTTAAATAATGTTGATATCCACCCAACACGAGCCAAATCAGTTTGAGGCTGAAACATACACACTGAGTCACACTTGATGCAGGGACACGGTTCCCTCAGGGGACTTTGCCACAAACCTCGACTAGCCAAGCAGGGATGCATGGGTCAGCAAAAAGAGGTCTAGGCTGAGCACCAGAGTTCTGGATCTGAGGTCCAATTCTGCTATAGACGTGCTGAGCCAGCCCAGGCAGGGCAGAGAATGTCTCCGAACCCCAATTTCTTCATATTTGAAAAGGCTGCTCTGGACTCCTTTATCTCAGAGGTTGCCTTCTAGTTCTTCTAAGAACTTTAGAGAAGCTGCTTCCTCCCTCACCAAGCCCTTAAAAGGAGAGGAAGTGGGAGCTTCTGGGATAAAAAAAAAAAAATAATGAAAGAAACTTCCAAAAGTGGAAACAATTCTCAACAATAAATGTAGGCATCTTGTCTTTCTCATGATGACCCCCAGGTCATTTCCTAGAAAGGGAAGGCTGCTCGCTATACCACAAAGGAGGAAACGGAATGAATGGAAATTCCATCTTACAAATGGTCAAGCTGAGGCCTGCAGAGCCCTCCCCATCACAACCCCCACCGCACCGGCTTGTGACCACCTGTCACCTGCGGGTCCTGAGAGGACACATCCCCAGCCATCTTATTTGTCTTTGTATCCTCAGAACCTAGCCCAGACCTGGCACAGAGCAAACCCCACTCGGACCAGATACAGGAAAAAGGTATGGGGCCTGGGGCAGACCAAACAGGACCTAGAGGTCTAGGGGTTCCAGGGCAGCCCTTCTGCACCGCCCCCCGCCCCATGTCCCCGGGTGCTCTCTCTCCACATTCCCAAGGCTCCTTGGGGTTTGGGGGTGGAGGGGTGTCAGGGGCAGGGGGGAGGTGGGAGGAAGTGGGGAGAGTGCTGCCGTGTGCCCTGTGCCTGTGGTGTAATTAGCAGCAGCCTCCCTGCGGAGGCAGGGCAGCCAGATGGCTCCGTGTGGCCCAGATGAAAACACGGAGAGGTTCGAGGGGAATTTCCTGTTTATGACCTCCACTGCGCTGGAGGCTTCACTGTTGGCTGCGAGGATCACACAGCCATGCAGATGATGGGGGACGGGGAGGGAGATCCACCTACCCTGCCGTGTCCCCCGGGCCCTATGACCTCCAAGGGGGATGTATCCGCCTGGAGAGACCAAAGGGCATCTGATAGAAAGTGCAAATCCCAGGCCACACCTTCGCTGCAACCCAGCTTGGGGTCCCCTCTCCAGCTCCTCTGTGGCTCAGGGAAGCTGCCCCTGCTGCCCCAGCTGGACCCCTGCTCTCACTTACACACTCCTGGAGGCTTTATGGCATTTAACACACCCGTAATCACCTGTCGCTGTCTGATCGTTCCGTGAAGGGAGCGGCCAGGTTGCCCAGGTGGTTCCTGCCATGTTCCCAGCGCTTAGCACAGGGGCTGGCCCACAACAGGTGCTCGATAAATATTTGGTGGCAAATCCCAGCTGTCCCTGTCCACACACGTGCCCCTTCCCACCTTCACTCACACTGTTTCCCACACCCCACCCTGTCTCAGTGCAGCTCTCCTGCCCCCAGACCCCCTTCAAGGCAGCACAGCCTCTAGCTCCCCCATGAACCCTTCCCTGCCGAGTGCAGGCAGGTTACACTTCCCCTGCTCTGAGTTCCATGGAGCTGAGTTCAGCCAATTTCTCGTACATTCATTCATGCACTCACATGACAAAGAGCCACTGGGTTCAAGGTGGGCCACTGGGGTGAAGGAAATGCTCCCCGTCCTCAGGCTGCTCAGAATCTGGGTGGTTGGCCTGTGCCCAGGTCCTCTTGCTGTGTCCCATGCTCACCCTGCTGCCCCCGTTTCTAAAGGGCCCGTCCAACCTCACTGTGTGAGCAGAGCCTTCTGGGCGGAGGCTGTCGAATGAATGAATGGCACCCCCTGCAGAACCGAGCCCACCAGAGGCGGATCCTCACCCACAGCACGCAGTCGAACAGCGCTCAACAGACATCCACCACATGCAGATACATGCTGGGCGCTTGTCTGCTGGTCCAGGGTGGGGTCTGAGCCTGCAGCAGGGATTGCCCATCCCCCCCGCCCCCAGCACCAGTCAGGCTGGACAGCACCTTCAACCACCAGTGGCCACTCTGACCCTGACCCACACCATAGACCCTTATAAGGAAGCCCCAAACGGAAACCTGAAGCTGGAGCAGTTTAGGAAGAGGGGCCGGATACCAACGAAAGGGCCAAGCACAATATATGAGCACAGGGGAGAATACACATCCTCTGAGCCCATGCAACATAAACCCAGAGATGCTAACAGGTGACAGCTGTCTACACTTGAGTGCTTCCTATGCGCCACTGCACAGCTAAGCCCTTCCGCGCACACTGTCACTTGAAACTCTCAACAGCCAAACCTGCAAGGCAGGCAGATCCTACTATCATCACCCCTTTTGCAGAGACCAAGAGAGATGAAGTCCTGCTGTCCATGGTCACCCAGCCACCAGGCCAGGAATCAGATGAGCTATGAAGATCCACCAAGGTAAAGACCCCACGAGGGGCCCCCGGGCAGTCCATGCCATGCCACTCGCTTCTAAGGAGGAAGCAGCTTTTCTCCTGGATCATCAGAACCCAGCTGCAGCCCCCACCTCTCCGCTGGGCCATGAGAGGGAGTGGGTGTGCCGACTGCCCTGCAGCATCCCCGGGGTGCTCAATCCTCTCCCTGTCCCCTCCCCTCCCCCGGATGCGGCTGGTTTGGCCCTGTGTGGGACCCTGGCCGGCTGCCCCCGGGAGCCAGTGCTGAAGCCAGGAGTACTCGCAGCTGTCCCAGATACACATCAGAACCAGAAACAAACATTGTTGCCTAGCAACACCACCTCGCCCCAGCATCCCTGGGCTGAATCATGGGACCAGAGCCACTAGGCACTCTGTCCAACCCTTTCATTTCTCAGACGGGAAGACTGAGGTCCAGAGAGGGGAAGGGTCTTGCTCAGGTTCATTCAGAGAGTTGGGGGCAAGGCTGGGATGGGACTTTAGGTCTTTTGCTACCTGATGTCACACACAGCTGGAGCCCACGTCTTCTCTCTCCTAGACAGTTTCGGCACAGTCCTGGGCACATGAGATGCTCAATAAATCCTGTGGACTTCTCAGTTCTGAATTCACAACTCAAATGGTCCTTTCACAAACAGCAGTCCCACAGGGTAAGAGGCACCCGATAACCATTCCCAGCCTTGGACTCAGCCATTGGCTTTCAGGGCTATACCCCAAGGAAATGACCCAGGAGATAAAGAGAAGCATTTGTGCAAAAATGTTCCAATAGCCCCATTTATTACCGCCAAAAACTGGCAATGGAGCATCTGCCCCAAACAGAGAAAGAGCTTAGCAACGATGAGAGCTGAACGCCCTGGAATGTTATCTTGCCCTTTAAATGGAAAGCAATGACGTGGACCAGGATGAATCTAGAAAATGGGTAAATGTGGAAAAATATCAATGATAAGGGCAGAATGGAAGATGCACTAAATTTAATTCCCTAGAAGCATCTACAAGAACACACTGGAAGGGGTCGTGGACACAGGTGGGTGGTTTAGAGTTTCATGGCTACTCAAGCTCCTACTATGTTTTCTTTCCATTAGGACTTTCTGACCCAGGAGGTCAAGGCTCCCTGAGTTCGGAATATTCTCTAGAATCCCCAGAAAGAGCAGTGGCCTGCCCGATCTTGGCCCAGAAGCCTGATATGTGTGTGTCCACATGTTCTCATGTCTGCATCTCTGGTGTGTCTGTGTGCATGTCCACATGTGTTTGTATCTGTGTTTGTGTCAGTGTGCATGGCTGTGTGTCTATGTGTGTCTGTGTCTGTCTGTGCGCCTGTCCATGTGTATTCATGTCTATATGTGTCCGTGCATGTCTGTATATGTCTGTGCATGTCTATGTGTGTCTGCGGGTGTGTGGGTGTGCACGTTAGGGCCCAGCCCGGGAAGTGAGAAGATCAGGATCCCAGTTCCCCACACCCCATGGCTTCTGTTTCCCCCTCAAGGCACTGGGCATGATGCCGCTCACCCCACCCACCTCCAGGATGGCCAGCAGAAGAAGAGGGCCACCCCCCGCCCAAACAGAGATGCAGGAGGCCTCAGAGGCTCGGCCACATTGTGGTTCTCAACCCTGATTGCACCAGAGTTACCAAGGAGCTTTGAAGAAACACCAACACTGGAGGTCTGTTGGTGACCCTGACTGCAGCCCTTGGCCAAGGTTGGCACAGGTTCAGGAAAGAGAGGCCCCGGGCAACCCGAATAGGTTCAGGCCTTCCCCCATCCAAGGACAGAGAAGGGGGCCACCACAGAAGAGAGGGCAGCTCAGCCAGGCAGAAGGAGCACAGAACCTGGAGGGAGACGAACACCCACGACTCATCAGAATAAGTTCTCAAGCTTCCAGAACGGCAGCTTTGAAGCTGAGCCTTGGGGGTCCCTCGGAGAAGGAAGAGGAAGAGGTGGAGGAGGGAGAAGGGGAGGGGAGCAGACAGACAGCAAAGCTGCCCCCACCCACCACTGCTCCCTGTGGGTTTCCCATGGGTTTTTAAAAATCTGCATCTTCGGGAAGATCCCACATGCCGCGGAGTGGCTGGGCCCGTGAGCCGTGGCCGCTGAGCCTGTGCGTCCAGAGCCTGTGCTCCGCAACGGGAGAGGCCACAACAGTGAGAGGCCCGCGTACCGCAAAAAAAAAAAAAAAAAATCTGCATCTTCTGTCTGAATGGCTGTGGGACTAAGGGGAACTGTGTGTCTGGCAGAAAAGGGAGCTTTGCTCTGCGCGGGGAAGCTGTCAGATGCCACAGGGAGGCCCAAAGAACCACGGGGACCCAGAGCCCGCAAACGAAGTATCAATACCATCAAACGTCTATGAAGTTATTCACAATCGCCAGCAAGCGGAAACAGCCCAGGTGTCCATCAACTGGTGAATAAATCGACAAAAGGTGCTCTATCCAGGCAACGGAATATTATCCAGCCATAAAGAGGACCAAGGTCCTGACACCTGCTACAACATGCAGGAACCTCACAAACATCACGCTAAGTGAAAGCAGCCAGACACAAAAAGCCACAGAGCGCATGATTCCATTTACAAGAGACGTCCCGAAGAGATCAATCCAAAGACAGAAAGCAGATGAGTGGTTGCCGGGGGCTGGGCTGGGGTCGGGCAGGGATGGGAAGGGGCTGCCAATGAGTGCGGGGATTTTTTGTGTGGAGGAGGGTGCTGGAAATGTTCTCAAGTTAATTGTGGTGATGGCTGCACAACTCAGAATGTACTTAAAAACGCAGAATTGGAAAGCATGTGATTTATATCTCAATAAAGCTTTTTCATTGAAAAAAGTTGGTGAGAACTAAATGACAGATAGGATGATGATAATTTTTGAAAGCTGGAAATGATGCTTTCGTTTATAGCAGCAGCAGGAAAATGCTGTCAAAGGGAGTGACTTTCCACCACGGACAATGTACTAAGCATCGCACATCCATCACTGTATCTTGAGAACAGGGTTTAAACCTTGTCCACTTTACAGATGGAGAAACGGTCCAAGAGGAACCAGTGGCCACCTGAGGCCACCGACTAATACAGAAGCAGCCGGGATCCACACTCAGGTCTGATGAACTCCAGGGTCTGAGCCCTTCACCCTAGCCCCACCCTCCAGGCATATTTTCCCACCTCATGCAGGTGAACTCCTGGAATCTCATAAACCTCAAGAGAAAGCCGTAAGCCAGCGCGAAGTGGAGGGGGCCAGGGGAGAAGGAACGGAACAAAACTCCAGGATTGCAAAAGCAGCTCTCACAGATTTATGGCTCCCGGATGATCTATTAACACACCACAACAAGGAGGGGTGAACAAATGGGAAATGCGGTGTGCCATTTCCGTAACAAACCATAAATAAACAAGCACCCGCCAGGCGGCTGCCCAGCCAAGGAGCCAGGACCAGGCTTTCTGCGGAGAGATGCAGGCTCCCCCAGACGACCACTCCCTCCCCCACCTACGACCTGTGCTGCAGAGACACCAAAGGGCGTGCGGATGGGGGCAGCACAGCGCCAGCCCAGCCCCAGGACCCCAGCCGTGTGCAGGTATGCAGGCTCCAAGGACGGGAGGGCGCACCAAACAGATGCTCTGAGAGGTAGAGACCCACGTGTGGGTGTCAGGAGTGGGATCTTGCACAGCAGGCTGCTCTGAGACCTCCTCCTCCATCTGGAACTTCACAAAGGCCCCGCCAGGGCTGATGTCACCGGCCAGAGCTGTCCCCTCGCCACAGCCCCACTCCTCGAGGGTCAAGGGTCCCAGGAGTCTGAGGCCTTCTTGTCTGGAACCACCCCGCCCGACACCCCTGCCTGGGGAGGCGCAGCCAGGCTTTAAAGGATGCCCCAGCACCTTCTCCATTTCTGCCTACTCTCAGGATCCCTGAAATCCCGGCTGCCAGACACCTGGTCCGCGGAGCAGGCACAGACGGCGCACGTGTCTCATTCAGGAGGCTGTCTCAGCCGTGGCATCACTCTTTCTTAGCTGAGTGACCACACGCAGGTCACCCCACCTCGCTGAGCCCCAGTTCCACTCAGTTCTGCTCTGCTGAGCAGATTGAAGGCGATCCTGCACGCAGCACCCCTCGGCCATGCGTGAAGCACTGCGTGCGTGTTATTTCAGAGGCCTTCCCCCTCTGAAGGGCATCCACGCTCCCTTAAAGGCCAATGGCCAAAAGTGCTGTGTGTGTAATCGGATTGCATGCCCCTGGGGGTGTCCACAGGGTCCCACACACTGGCCGGTTCACGGGTCACCTGGAGGTCAGTTTCCTCAAACCCCAAGCTCCGTTTCCTCAAACCCCAAGCTCCGTCCATCCCCAGACCCAAGGCCCCGCAACTGGGGTTACCTGTCGGTGACGGGTGGCACAGGAAGGGAGTCCTTGGCCCAGGTGACCAGTGGGGGTGGAGAGCCCTGGGCTTCACAGTCCAGGGTCACCTCGTCACTGGCCTTGGCTGTGACCCTCAGAGGCTTGTCTGTGTCACATGACCCATTCACAAGGATCCTGGGCTTGGCTGTTGGTAGAATCATGCAGGGAGTGTGAACAGAGCAGGGAGTCAGGGGTCGCAGCCCAGAGGGGACCAGCACGGCTCCCCCAGGAAGTTGAGGTGGCACTACCACCCCAGAGGTGCAGAAGGTGGGTGGGCTCTATTATAATGGCAGAGTGTAGGTTTCAGGGTGGGCTCAGATCCAATGGTTTCCCCTAGTCATACCCCACCCTACCTGTCTACCCCATCCTCCCGCTGGAAGCTCGTCCTGCTTTGATGACCCTGACATGGTCCCTCCTGCCCCAATGTCCTCCTCTTGCTTCGCTCCATCCTGCTTCCCTTCCCTGGGGACATTCTGGCAGGTTCTCTCCTCCCTCTCCTCTCTCTCCCTTCTCGCCCTTGATTATCCCATTTATTCTCGGGAATAAATGGGATTAACCATCAGATGATGCCCAGTTTCCCTTTGTGCCAAGGGCCCCAGGGAAACACGGGTTCCAAACAGTTCAACACACAGTTAATTATTTAATCACAGTTGTGATGGGCACTAAGAAAGGGACATTCCAGAGAGTTCACAGCAAGGTGACTTGACACAGCCTCAGAGATCAGAGAGAACTGAGATCTGACTGACGGGAGAAGTAGGCTGGACCAGGCAAGGGAAGGGCATTCCAACAGAAGGAACTGCACATGCAAAGGCCCTGAGGCAGGATGGATCATTTAAGAAATTGAAAGGAGGCCAAAGGGTCTGGGCACAAAGAGCTGGGGAGAAAGGTGGGCGAAGGGGCTGCCAAGATGGGCGGGGGTCCAGTGTAGGGCCTTGTGTCTTTCCAAGGCTTGTTAATGTGACGCTTTCCCCCCATCCGGTGACCAAGGGCTGAGTTGGAACCACTCTTAGAGCATGCCCACACTACAGGGGACAGTGCTCTGAAGGACAGCTTTGGTCTACATGCCCTTCAGACATGAGGAATTTAGAGGCAGGGTTGACGAGATGCAAGGAAGATGCAGGTGAGGTCAGATGGTCCATGCCCCTGCCTCGATGCCTGCCAAGCCCCTCCCCCAGGACAGGGGCGGCAATCACTCACTGTTGACAGAAAGCTGCATCTCCAGGCTGGAGAAGCCCACGGCGTTGGTGGCTGTGCAGACATAGGCCCCTGCATCCTGGGCAGATGGCCGGGCGATGACCAGGGTACCATCCTTGCTCACATTGTAGTGGGGATCCCTGGAGGCCAGGGCATTGGTTTCCTGTGGTAGAGTCACAGGTGACATCAGCAGAGCCCACCACACCTCACGGCGATTTGCATCATTCCTCTCCCCATGATGCACTGGGCCTACTTCTCTGGTTACCTTTGTGGAAACAGGCTTCACCTACCTTGGTCCAGGTGACGGTAGGGGTGGGCACTCCTGAGGCTACACAGGGGAGAGAGGCTGGAACGCCTTCATTGGTGATATGGTGGGTGGCAGTGGGCTGGATTCTAGGTGGCACTTTTAAAAACAAACCAATTTCATAAACCAAAGTTCATAGCAGCACTATTCACAACAGCCAAAAGGTGGGAACAATCCAAACAGAGGGTGATGGATAAACAGAATATGATGTGTACATATGGAATATTATTCAACCTTAAAAAGGGATAAACATCTGATTCATGTTACAACATGGAGGAGCCTTGAAAATATTATGCTAAGTGAAATAAGCCAGACACAGAAGGACAAATACTGCATGATTCCACTAACACAAGATACCTAGAACAGGCAAATTCATAGAGACAGGAAGCAAAATGGTGGTGGCCAGTGGCTAGGGGAGGGGGAAATGGGGAATTGGTGGGTACAGAGTTTCAGTTTGGGAAGGTGAAAATGTTCTGGAGATGGATGGTGGTGATGGTTGTGAAACCGTGTCCCATAAGGTTAAAAAAACCCATCCTGAAACTGTGCCCCATGGGGTTAACAGAAATTCTTGGCTTGTCTTACAGCTTGCTAAAAACCCCTCTGCTTGAGCCCGCCTTCACTGAGCAAGCTGGCTTAATTGTTTCGTTGCAAATTGCAGACCCTCCAAGCTTCATGTAGCCTAAACAATAAGATGTTTGTCTGAGTTGTTTTCCAGGAACTTGGTGTCTAGTTTGAGCTGAAGCCAGCTAAGACTGGTTGGGACCACAGACCCTAAAACTGGGCCTGCACAGGTATCTGGTGAATGACCTTTTGACATCAGAGGGCCAAAAACCCCACCGTCAGATCATGCTAGGCGCCTCCATTTTTGAACATGCATCCCATGAAGAAGCATGTAACCCAGATACACCTGCACAGGACACTGACTAGCTCACCTTTTCCCTACCTGCAATCACCTTTCCCCATGCCTAAGACCACCCTGCTTCCTTATCCCATAAATACCCCAAGCCCCTGGCCTTTGGGGAGGTGGACCTGAGGCTTGTTCTCCTGTCTCCTTGCTTGGCTGCCTTGTGAATACATCCTTTCTCTGCTGCAAACCTCAGCATCTCAGCCTTTTGGCTTGTGGTGCACTGGGCAAACAAACCTGGTGGCACAACAATGTGAATGCCACTTATGCCACTTAATTTATGCCACTAAACTGTAGGCTTTAAAATGGTTAAAATGGTAAGTTTTATATTATGTATATTTTACCATGATTGTTAAATTTTTTTTATTTTTTGGCCGTGCCACGTGGCATGTGGGATCTTAGTTCCCCGACCAGGGATCGAACCCGTGCCCCCTGCAGTGGAAGCACAGAGTCTTAACCACTGGACTGCCAGGGAAGTCCCTATTTTATCATGATTTTTTTTAAAAAAACAATTTTAACAGAAGAAGACAGCCACCACTGCTGTAAATTCATGCCCCAGACGTAGGGTAGCCTGTGTTTAGGAACCAGCTGTGCCGTTTCTTAACTGTGGGACTTTGGATAAACCACTTAATCTTTTGGTACCCGTATTCCTTGATCAGCTAAAAAGCTAAATTAACCCTAATTCCCTGCTCACTCTCTGGGGATGGACGGATGAGAAACGGCAGAAAATAGTGTTCACAGGACACAGTGAACTTGAAAACAAGTGCAAAATCCGCCCTGGGCACCATCCAGATCTGCAGGCATTAAAACAGGGCGGGAAGGGGGGATGTCTCCAAGAGGAGCAAGGGAGGGGGAAACGGGCATGGAAAAACCAGAACCGGGAGGGAAAGTCAGAAGCCAAGGGCTCTGACGGTAACACTCAGTTCCTTTAGGGTGGGAAATGCACTTCTGGATTTTCCCAGGTGGCAAAAGCCAGCAAGTCGATTAGCATTTGTTGAATGGAAATGAAATTAGCCAAGAGAGATGGGCTTGATCGCCACTGCACAGAGGAGGCTGTGCGGCAGGGTGGGAAGTTAGGGGGTGAGGCTTTCTACAGAGGCAGCCTTTGCTGATCCTGTGACTTGGTGAGTTACCTCCATCTCGGAGCCTCAGCTTCCTTAACTTCAAAGAAGCATGGAGTCTTTTAAAACCACCTCTTGGAGCAGTTAGGAAAATTAAGTGAAACCTGCACACAACCTCTCAGAGGTCTGGCACATGACACATGCCCAACCTTTGATCACTCTTATTAATTGGAATTATGAAGAGACAGGACAGCTGGATTCTAAACCCAGCCTCTTCTGCGCCTCAGTTTTCCTCTACAAAATGGGGAATGATGAGTTCTTCCTGCTCATCCCTCAGGGTTTTAATAAAACAAGTGAAACAAACAAACAAAAAGAGGATATTAACATATGCAGTAAATGACAAAACATAACCAGACTTAGTTTAAACTTCTTGTTTTACGTTAAAAAGAACGGTGGTACCTGGTTGGGTGGGTGAAGGGAAACAGGGACTCTCCAACGCTGTGGGTGGGAAAGTAACAGGGCAAAATACCTGAAAAGCCCTAAAAATGTGCAATCTCTGTGAGTCAAAACTCAATTCCACAACAATAGCTTATCCTAGGGAAAGAACTGGTCACATGGGCAGAGGCGGAGCATGAGGATGTTTATCCCCAGGTGTTCATGCTGGTGAGAAACAGGACACTAGGGGACAGGTTCGACACACCTGGCTCATCCAAACAGGGGACACGCAGCCTTAAACCACTGCTTCTGAGTATTACTGACAGAAAAGAGTCATAAAATATTGTCACAAGAAACACTCAGGTTGCAAAACAGTAGTATTACCTGGTTCCAGTTGGTTTCTAACTATTTCTATGTATGTGTACACAAAAGATTTATACCTAATTTATATAAAGAATATATATCATGCAAAAATAATTTATATACAACATATCTAAAGAGTATATACAATGTATATATTATATACATATAGACAGTGTGTGTATATGTACATGTGCAAACTCATGTGTGTATAAAGTATGAAAGATACACACCAAAATGTAAAATTATTCTGGTTCTTCTTAGCTACTGGTATTAAGGGAGGTTTCTTTTTGTTTGTTTGGTTTTGTTTTGGGGTTTTGGGGGGGGTTGTCCAATCTCTAAATTTCCTACAGTGAATATGTACTATCTGTGCAATTTGTCTAAACAAAGATGTTCAAGGTCAAGCTCCCCCCGGGTGCCTTCCCCCATTGCATCCTGCCCCCACCATCCGCCCTGGGACTCACCCTGGACAACCAGCTGCACGTCCCTGTGTTGAGAGCCCGCCGTGTTGCTGACCAGACAGGTGTACCTCCCTGCATCCTCCAACAGCGCCTGGTCAAGGTGGAGACTGCCATCTGCTCGGACGGAATGCTGGCTGCCCGGTGGGAGCTGGTGAGGGCGAGGAAGCACCAGCTTGGGCCGAGGGCCCCACTCAGAGCCAGCTAAGAGACAGCACCCCAGAAACCTCACCGCCCACCAGGCCAGCAGGGAGCAGCCTGGACAGAGAGGCCAGGGGTTTGGAGACGGTGGGGGAATCTGGGGGGCGTTGATGCTCCTACCCCTTCCCTGATGTTCATCCACCCCCCCACAGACCCTCAGGGCCAGGTGGGCCTGACCCCCGGCCTCCCGCTGACCCCACTCTCCCAGGGCCAACTGGTCCAGGGCAAGACACCTGACGCAAGGGGGCTGATGGGAGCCTCTCCCAGGAGTGCAGGGTTGGAGCCAGAGCCTTTACTGAGTCGGGGCTGAAGCTCCAAGGCCCTTGCACACTGAGGCCACAGAGAGGAGGGACAACCCGTCTGTGGGGAGAGAACAGAGCCATGCAGGGCAGAGCAGAGGCGTGGCCGCATCAGATGTGGTCCCAGAGAGAGAAGCAGAGAAAGCAACTCCTGGTGGCTGCCCCGGAATGTCCCCATCAGGACCGGGGTGGGGCAGGTGGCGCTGGTCCAGAATGGGGCCTGGGGCAACCTCTATAAAGATGTCCAGCTAGTCCATCCTTGGTGACGGGCCCCAAACCCTTTCCACCAGGCCTGAGCCCGCTTTAAGCCTCCCTGTCCCTGTCCCGCGATCCCGACTGCACATTCTGCACTCCGGTTCCGGGAGAGGCTCCTGGGCTGTCTCGGTACCAGGCCCTTTCAGGCTGAGTGAGCTTGAGGGGGGTTCTGCCCCTTGCACTCGGCAGCTGGGCAGGCGCAGGTCCACCCAGTGTCCCCACTGAACTAAACAAGCTCTGCGTCTCCAGCCACTTCCTGTCCTGGTGTGGACAAGGCCCAGGGCCACCCCTCCCCACATGCCCATCGGATTCTACTGAGGAAGGCTCCTCACAGCCCCAGCCTACGTGCCCAGGCAGGGTCCTCCTCGGGGTCACATCTAATTACACAGGCTGCGGAAGGAGTCATCCACTTGAGCAGCCTCGGCAAAGCCTGCCTGCTCCGGGAGCTGGACCCTGTCTGCACTGCATCAGGGACTGGAACAACAGGCCCGGGACCAGGGCAGCCATCTGGTCACACAGTCACTGCCTCTCTGGGTGTCCAGCGTCTGCTGTCTGCTGGGGTGAGGGCACCTCTTTTATAGCTTTCAGGGCACAAGGACCGCGGGATGTCTGAGGACAGGCCAGAAGGAGGGAGGAAAAGGGAGAGGCAAAGAAGGAGTGAATGGCAGAAAGGAAATAGAGGGAAGTAAAGAAAACCAAATGGATGGGAATGGGCGAAGCAGCCCCCGTGCACCCAGCAGTGTGCCAGGCAGCCAGGGCAGATGTTTAGCCGCTCGGGTCACGTCTCTGCCCTGGAATCATCCGAACAGGGGTGACGAATGCATTGCGTCTGTGCCCCCACACACAGCACTAATGATGCACAAGCCCCTCCGGCCAAGGACTCTAGAGGGTGAAGGATGCTATCAGTGCGTTATCAGAGAAGGTTCTGGAAAGAAGCAGGAAGGAAGAGGACATTCCAAAACAGGGGAACCGCAAAGCAGAGACCGAGGTGTGAATGTGACAGCACCCTCCTCCCCTGCACCCAGAGGGGCCCTGCACTCACCGGCTGGCCGGCCTTGAGCCAGCGCCTCTCGGGGCGGGGCCTCCCAGCCAGGATGATGCAGGGCAGGGACACGGGCTGCCTCTCCAGCACCCGGACGGTGGAGGCGCTGCTGGCGATCTGTGGAGGTGCTATAGGGAGAGGAGACAGTGGGGTACACGAGACTCCTGTGGGTGGGCATCCGGGGGACAGAGGCCCCCACTCCCCACTGTCTCCTCCCCAGGGAACCAGCGGAAGCATCAGGATTGGGGACCCTAAAGGGTCAAAGGGCGCACTTCTTGGGGTACACTGCCCAGGAAGGAGGGGTCCAGGTGCTCCTCCTGGACAACCTGGCTGTGGACACACTTGTCCCAAAGGATGGGCAGTCATTGGGGGGTGTCTCTGGGGGTGCCTGGTGTCCCCCCCAAACCCTCCTCTCCAGATCCACCAGCGAACCATGTCCAGTCACAAGGAGGTGGGCCTCTGCCTGGACCTTCCCAAAGACATTTTGAGCTTCACAGACATACAGGGCCTGGTCTTCAGGAATCACACCTGAGGGGCAGGAAAGAGGCAGGCCTGACTGTCAGAGCACATCACGGCTCCAGGGCCCACAGGCTCCAGCTCCCCAGGTGCAGACGCACCCTTGTCACAGTCTGGCCCTGTGGAGGTTAGGTAGGAGGGCTGGGATGGCAGGGAGGAGAGGGATGGGGGATACAGGCAGGCCTTGGAAGGGTGAGAAGGCCTCGGCTTGTTCATGTGTAGCATGGGGATAATTTAGCAATAACTGCAGCCTGTAGTGTGATTGGGAGGGGTCAATAGATAATGCAAATACAGTGCTCAGCATCCGGCCTGGCGCATAGTAAATAGAAGCTGTAGTAGTGACGATGATGATGGTGGTGATGTTGGTGATGATGATGGTGGTGATGGTGATGATGGTGAGGATGATGAGGATGGTGGTGATGGTGAGGATGGTGGTGATGATGATGGTGGTGATGGTGATGATGGTGAGGATGATGAGGATGATGGTGATGGTGAGGATGGTAAGGATGGTGGTGATGATGATGGTGGTGATGGTGAGGATGGTGAGGATGATGGTGAGGATGGTAAGGATGGTGGTGATGGTGATGATGGTGAGGATGATGGTTACCACATATGACACTTAATATGTGTCAGGAACTGTGCTAAGGGATTTACGTGTATTATTCACGCAATAGCTCCTTAAGGTGGCCTGTTATTAAACCCAGGTGGTAGGTATTGTCATTATCACTACTGTGACCAGTGCAGAGTAGTGGGATGACGTGACCAGAGTCACCCAACTGAAATATGACCCTGCAACAGCCTGACCTATGGTCAGCACTGGGGGTCAGGACCCTGCTCCCGGCCACCCAGTCTGGGGGCTGAGGGTGTCGGAAGCCATTCTGTCTCCCCTGCCCACCCTCCCTCAGCCCCAATCTCTTACTTTCAAAGAACAGCACTCCTGAATCGGGCCGCCCAGTCCTGCTGCCCTGCCCGGGCCCCAGCGGCTGGCCATCTCCACGGCGCCAGGTGACCATAGGGGACGGGCGGCCCGTGGCCCGGCACACCAGGAGGGCACTCCTCCCCAGTTCCACGGTGACATCCTGAGGCAGCTCTGTCAGCTGGGGCGCATCTGCAGGGAGGTGAGCGGTCAGCCTCACCCAGCCCCCAGGGCACTGTTTGGAGGACTGCCTCCCCTCTGGTTGCTGGGGGGGTTTCCCTCTTCCAGCCGCGCCCTCATAAGCCTGACTCATATCCAGGGCTCCCAGGGCCAACTGGAGTTTGGCAGGGTCCACCCTGAAGAGCTCCTGAGGATGATGAGGCAAAGCAAGTGCCCTTTGGCAGGATGGAGTCCTCACACCCTACATGGGGTCTCAGGGACCCCGCTTTGCCCAGCCATACGGGGGGGGGCAACATTCCTGCTTCTTCTCTTTACACCTCCTGGGAAGCCCACCTCAGAGGGGCTGCAAGTCACCCTCAGCCACAGGAGGCCCACCAGCTCTGAGTGTCACCTCCCTTGCCCTCTTCCTGGGCCACGGGAGCTTCCTTTCACGGGTCTCTTAGACTCCGGCAACCATTTCCCAAAGAGCCAACTTCACGGGGAGATTCTAGCTCATCTTTACCTTGCTTCATCCTGCTCTGCTGTTGAACGTTTTCTAAGAAGCACATAAATCTCTACTATAAAATCAAAACAAGCCTATAAATAACTTGACCTTATACTTTATGGTCCAAATGGGACACTTAAGAGTGAAAAGAGCCATATTAATAATGACACCAGGATAACAGATGCAAACAAGGGCAGCCCTGCTCACCTGAGTTATAAAACATCCAAGCAACACACGAGGATTTATTTCCTTAACTTTTGCTGCACACACTCGAACTCCCATGCCCTTCCACAAGGTAACCACTGTTAATGGTTTGTAGTGTTTCTTCCAAACTTTTTTTCTAAGCATTGTCTTACTTTTATGATTTGGGGGGGGAGTGGGCATGGAAATAAGTTATTTCCCAAAACAGAAGCTCATGATCCTTTACACCTTTCTGCTGGCCAGAATCAGGTCCAATGCCAGACAGGTCCAGGCCCTGTTCCCTGCGGCTTCTGGGCACTGCCCTCAGGTCCCTGTCCCCAGGTCCCTGTCCCCAGACCCACAACCAGGAAGGTCCCCGGCCTGTTTTGAACCCATTGCATCCAGCATTGTGGAAAAACCTCCACCTCTTTTTTTCTTGCTGTCTCTCTCCAGAAATCTCCCCCATCCATCCAAATCATGACATCAAATTTCCCTCTTGGCCTCAGGGAGTAGGGAAGTTCCAGGGAGATAGAAGCACAACTTGGAAAATCACTGCAAGGAGGAAGACAGTCTTGGACCCAACCTCAGACACCACCCGCGAGTTGCTTTTCTTCCTCATTTGGGGCCTGGCAGCTGCCTCGGCTCAGAATCCAAGAAAGTCTTCCATCCAGGTGCCTCAGATGGCGTCACTGGTCCTGCAGAGCCTTGGCCCCAGGGGCAGAGCTTTGCTATTCCCCTCTTCCCATCCTGAGCAGAGCCGTGGCTCAGCTCCAGGGCCAGGTACCCCCAGAGCCTGCCTCCCCGGCTCTGCCCAGCCCACGGCAGGGCCCAGCTCAAACCTCCCTCCTCCAGGCAGGCCTCGTCCTGAATTCCTCCCCTGAGAGAGGACAGCTGACTTATAATAGTAAGCAAATAACATGTACAAAAGGTAGCATTTGGAAAACCTACTAAATGACAGGCATGGTGATGGTGCTTTTAGAGTTCATTCATGGCCTCAGTAAACTCATGAAGTGGGTATTATCACAACCCCATTTTACAGATGTGGAAACTGAGGATCAGGGAGATTAAGGAACCTGCCCCAGGTGCAGCTCAAAGTCAGTGGCAGAGCTGGGATCAGAGCCCAGGTCTGGCTGCTGCTAAGACCCAAGTTCTCAGCCACCGCACCCCCGTACCCCCTAGTACTCAGGGGTAACCTGGCATCTCTTCCATCTTCTTTCAGAGGTGAATCCCGACTCACATCCTGCCCAGAAAACTGTGACTCCGTCTCCCGTGCAGCCATCCCCCTGCCCCTCACTGAAGTCCCCCAAATAAGGCGGGACCTCAGAACCCTGTACACCAGAGCTGAAGGGCCTCTGGTCTCCTCACTGTGTAGATGGGAGACTGAAGCCCGAGGGAGGGGCGGGGCGGGGGCGGGGGCGGGGGCGGGGGCGGGGCCCACCCTGATCCTGCAGCATGTCGGGTGTGGGGACGGGTTCCCAGCCCCATGCCCTTTCCAGGGTCCCATAGCGAGGCTCAGCCGCCTCTGCTTTCAGGCTCGAAGACCCCTCCTCACAGACTCAGGTGACCTTCGACAGGGAGGGATCGTGAGCTGGCCTCACAACCACCGGATTTCCCCATGGACAGCCCTTTCTGCCTTGACCTTGGGCAGGTTTCTGGGTCAGGAGCTGCAAGTGCCCAGAGACAGCCAGACATCACAGCAGCTACCGTGCTCCCTGGAGAGGCCCAGGTCTCATCACCTGAAAGCTGCAGCGCTTTTGCGGGGACGCAGCTCTGTGCGGGGGAACCGGGAACACCACAGAAGACAGAACAGCCCCACCAAGGATGCCAGCCACCAGGCTGGGAGGGGGCAGGACAGGAGGGTGTGGCCAAGGCTGAGACTTCGTTTAACAGCACTGCTGGGCCACTCCCTCCACCCCCAGGGATTTCCCAGAGAAGTGAAATTGACAGAGGTGATGCGGTCCCTTCCTCTTACTTGGGCCCCAGGGCAAGGGACACCAGCCTGAAGGCCTGAAGCCTGGGCAGGGCCCCCCTGCCGCCCCTGCCCCACTGGACACCCGTGGATGAACCCCTTCACCACTCTGAGCCTCAGCTCCCCATCCAGAAAGAGGGAACTATTTTTACCCTGATTCCAGTACCTTAAAGTTCCAGGACTCTTTATCATTGTCTGGAGACCCTGTAGCCTGCCAGCTTCCTCCACCATCCCCCCAGTTCCTGTGGCTCAGAGCCCTGGGGCAGAGCTGGTGGGGATGCACCAGCTCAGGAAGGAGAGCTCCAATCAGTCCTGACTCAGTTTGGTCAGAAGAGGGAGGGGGTCTCAGGCCCAAAGACTGTGTAGACAGGCAGGGTGGCCCCGGGAGAGGCTGGCCTCAGGCCCTGCCCTGCATTTAGGGGGAATTCCAGGGTATCTGTGAATGAGACAACGCTGGGGATGGCCTCCGCATCCGCCTCCCTGGAAGACTCCTTTCCCCATAGAAAGATTGTTCGGTCGAGCCTGGAGCCACAGCCCCATTGGCCAGGGCTGCAGGATGACTTTCCTCTCTAAAAAAATATTTTAAATGATATTTTATGACTGTTTATAAAGACAAACACAATCCGGATTCGTTTTTAATCTATTTATTATTCTTCACTTTTTTCTTCTGATGGCAATAAAATCAGAGCCCTGTCCAGCAGCCCTAAAAGTATCACGGGCTCGGGGCCCTTGCCTGTTGTGCCTGATAGAGAAGCCACCCAGACACTGACCACACTGGCCACAGAGCCCAGCTCTGCTTCCCTCCTGCTCCCCCAGGCTGGCCAGAGGGTCTTTGCTTCCACAAAAGCACACCCCCAGCTTCCCTGCTCACTCACCCAGCTATCAGGGGCTTCCGAGTTGGGAATAAGAAGCAGAGACTAAAACGAGAGGATAGAAAGAGGGCTGAGTGAACATCCATTTAGAGGGAAATCCAGCAGGGCAAAGGGAACTTAGCTCAGGGCAGTTTTAAAGTAATAGAAAGAGTGGGACTTCCCTGGCAGTCCAGTGGTTGAGACTCAGTCTGTACTTCCACTGAAGGGGGCATGGGTTCGATCCCTGGTCAGGGAACGAAGATCCCGAACGCCGAGTGGTGTGGCCAAAAAACAAACAAAAAAAGGTAATAGAAAGAGCACCGAGCTCCAGGAGCCTGTGCCGACCGACCGTGGAGCCCAGACACCGGCCGTGTGATAATCACTCCGCCTCACTCTGCCTCCCCAGGCCCTTGTCAGCCTGGTCCAGCCCACAGGCCGTGCACTGATTATGTATTCTATTCAAGCCCTGAGTGAAGCACATTATCTCATTAAATCTCTCAAGGTCCTTGTGAACAGCCTCTATCAGTATCATCCCCATTTTACAGATGATGAAAGTGAGGCTCAGAAAGGTAAATAACTTGGCCAAACAAGCAGCAGGACCAGGACATTGATCCAGGACTCTTATCAGCTAAATGCCAGGTCCAGAGGGGATGCAAAATCACCTCGCAGGCTTGGTCCACAAATACAGGCACCTGCTGGCAGTACAGGAGGAGGCTGCTGTCTTCCCTGTGCCCCAAATACCACCAGGAAGCCAGTTCCCAGCTGAACAGCAGGAAGTGGGCACAGTGCCCACGCGTTCTCAGCTCTGGCAGGCTCCGCCAGCCTGGCCAGGAAGGCTGCAACACAGCTGCCACCCAGATGGGCAGGAAATTGAATTTCCCACCACTGCTGCCAGGCCAGCTCGCCCCAGACACACAAGTGTTGGGCCACTGTCCATGCTGTCCCTGACCTCAAGGCCAGAGGCCACCAGTGGCCCTGTGCCCCAGAAGCCTGCCTCTGGGATGCCAGCCATCCCCCGCCACCTCTCACCTGGGGAAAAGACCCCAAGACCAATGGCTAACAGGTGAAGGAACAGGCATGTCAGCCTGCGCTCCAAAGAAATAAAGTTTTGCTGGACAGAAATTAAACACAGAGCAAAGGATGACTGCTTGTAACAATGCCAAGGGCAGTCCTCCCTGGAGCACCCTCTCTGCTCACCCAGAACCTACTGACTAATCACAAGGACAGTGACATTTGTCAGAGCCCATTGTGTCCAGGCCTTTCTTATCTCTCACTCACACAACATCCAGAAATATCTTGCAGGTGAGGAGCCCGAGGCTCACAGTGGGGAAGCAACATCCAAGCCCTCCTTGCCGGGAGCATCAGGATCAAGTCCAGGGGCTAAAGGCCCGGACCCTGGGTTCAGATCTCAGCTCTGACACTCACCAGCTGTGTGACTTTGGGCAAGGCACTTAACCTCTCTGTGCCTCGTTTTCCCCATCTATAAAAGGGATAATGTAGAACCCATCTCAAAAGGTTGTCATGAGGATTATATGCTAGTATATGAAATGTGCTTAGAGCTGGCCCGGCATGTGGCAGATTTCATGGAAGACTTATTATATTTTTATTATCAGGCTCTAGGCCTATGGCTTTCCATACCCACCCCACCCCACCCAAGAGCTCAGTCATACAGTGCACTGTAGATAGGGAAAGTCTGAGCACATCAATCTCCTCCCTAGAAATCTCTTACCGCCTCCAGAGAACAAAGCCCAAACTCCACCAGGCTCCCTAGCCCAAGGAGTTCTAGGCTTTCCTATGGCTTTCCATACCCACCCCACCCCACCCAAGAGCTCAGCCACACAGTGCACTGTAGATAGGGAACGTCTGAGCACATCAATCTCCTCCCTAGAAATCTCTTACCGCCTCCACAGAACAAAGCCCAAACTCCACCAGGTTCCCTAGCCCAAGGCCGGGAGTGACCCACAACTGGGCAGCTGCCCCGGCATCCCCTCCCCACCCTCTCTATGCCTCACTCGCTGCCTTGCTCCTCTTGCCGTGGGGAGCTCGGCACATGCTGTTCCCTCTGCTTGGAACACTGTCCCCTCTGCCTGGAACACTGTTCCCCAGCTCGTCACCTGACTGTTTCTGGGTTCAGCTTAGACATCACCTCCTCCAAGAAGCCTTCCCGGCCTCCAGTGTTGGCTTAGCCCCCTTCTCTGGGCACAGGACCCAAGGATGCCACTTCCAAATTCTCAGTACACTGAGTATTCTAATGGTCTGTTTACCATCTCTCTTCTGGACACCAAGAACAGCACAAAGGCAGATACCATTGGAGCCCCAACACAGGGTCTGGGGCACAGGGCCTGGCTACCAGGTGACCACATGTTGGAGGAATAGATGATGGAACAGATGGGGAGGATCCCCAAGCCTGAGTTGGCACCATCTCCCCCAGGGCCAGACCCTCCTGATTGAGCCTCCTTGGGGAGCCCCTTGGCCATCCCACCTGGCCCAGTCAAGCCCATTCTCTATTCTCTGCACTTCCCTAGAACTCCCAGCACCTGTCTCTCCCGTCATGGCCGCAGTCAACCCTTAGAGCACAATCCGCTCCGGCTCAGCATGCCAAGGAGCTGTGCCCACAACTTCCAAGCAATTCCCAGTGCCCAGGATCCAGGCCTGGAACTTAGACATCATGACAATCACAGCCAAGGCCATGTACCAGCCACAGAAGAATTCAAACTTCCCATCTGTAAAAAGGGGATAATAGCTTCTCCCTTTATTAAGCACTCACAATGGGCCAAACCCTGTGCTAAGCATTGTGTGTCTGATTTCACTGAAGCCTCACAGCCACCCAACAAAGGAAGTAGCGTGGTCAGCTCCATTTTACAGATGGGGAAACTGAGGGTCAATGATTTGACCAAAGCACATAGATGGTAAGTGATGAAGACAAGACTGGAACTCAGGTCTCAAGGATATGACGACACCCATGCTGGAACCAAACTATCTCTGTGATGGGCAGTGACCCCTGCCTCTTGGGATTCTCACACTTGAGCGGTCCCTCCCACTCACCACATACCAGTGTTGGTCTGTGTGACCAATAGAGTATAGCAGAAGTGATGGCATGTCACTTCCAAGACGTTATAAAGACTGCAGCTTCCATCTTGGATGTTATCTCTATCTCTATCCCTCTTGACTCACTTTCTCTGGGAAAACTCATGTCACAAGAAGCCTTCTGGAGAAGCCTATCTGGGTAAGGAACAGAGGCCTCCTGCCAACAGCCACATGAGTGAACTTAGGGTGGATTCTCCAGCCCCAGTCAAGCCTTCAGATGACCACATCCCCAGCCAAGGTATTAACTGCCATCCCATGAGAGACCTGGAGCTAGAACCACCCAGCAAAGCCACTCCCAGAATCACAGAACCATGAGACAATAGATGCTTATTGTTTTAAGCCACATAGTTTTAAGGCAATTTGTTACGCAGCAAGAGGTACCACATACACCATCTCCCTCTAAAATCCCCATCCCATGTGCTCTGGATCCAAATGATGCAAATTCCCCACTGGCAGGCTACAGGGTCCCACTCTCTCCTCCCTGCTCAGAAATAGGGCAGGTGGTGGGGGACGGGGAAGGGGGAAGGCAGGAGGGGCAGGGCAAGTGGGGACAAGGTGTACACTCACGTCCAACCTCCAGCCGGATTTCTGCAGAGGCATCGCCCAACTCATTGACAGCTCGGCAGGTATAGACGCCAGCATCCCTCTCCCGAGCCACCGGGATTCGCAGCATCCCAGAGCTGGAGCCCTCAGAGGCCAGAATCATTTCAAGACCCTCTGGACCAAAGATGAGAAAACATCAGGCAGGTACCCGTGGTTAACACAGGAGGCCAGGGGATCAGGCTGCCTTCCTGACCCTGGGTTCCTACAACCCCACAAAGCAGGGACCTTGGAGGGGTGTGGGTGAAGGAAGGATTTCCCCCCAGAATCAGGACCCCTATTGTTTAATGAGTACAGATTTTTCGTTTTGCTAAATGTAAAGGGCTCTGGAGATGGATGGTGGTGATGGTTGTACAACAATGTAAATATACTTAATGCTACTGAACTGGATACCTAGAAATGGTTAAGAGGGTAAATGTTATGTTAGGCGAATTTTATCACAATTTTAAAGTCAGCACCCTTGGGTCCAGTTCCCTGAGCCCCTTTGTTGACCACGAGTGAGTCTCAGCCTGTTCCCCTGCATGCGACAGGCTCATCACCCAAGAACTCCTTGCCTGGGCCTCCCTCCTGGATCCTCACCCTCTGCTCAGGTGCAGACTGAGGCTTGGATCAGCTCTGGGAGGAGCCCAGGGTCACGGAGATGACCACTCTACCCCCAGTTCTGCCTCTTTGAGGCCTTATTCTCATTTCCCTTGTGCACTATTTCCCTACCCCAACTCCAGGCCTCCCCCTCCTGAGGCCTGAGGGACCACCCTGATTCTGAACTCTTTTTACAACTTAATATTTTACACTTAAAATTGTGGTACATACATATACGTAACACAGAATTTTACCATTTGAAGCATTTTGAGTGTCCAATTCAGTGGCATTAAGTACATTCACATCGTCATGCAACCATTCCCACCACCCATCCACAAAACTTTTTCATCTTCTTAAACTGAAACCCTACTTATTAAACACTAACTTCCCCATTTCCCCGTCCCCCAGCCCCTGGCAACCACCATTCTCCTTTTGGTCTCTATAAATTTGCATATTCTAGGCATCTCATATATGAGATTCCACTGAAATAACTGGAATCATTTTTTTTTTTTTTTTTTTTTTTTGCGGTACGCGGGCCTCTCACTGTTGTGGCCTCTCCCATTGCGGAGCACAGGCTCCGGACGCTCAGGCTCAGCGGCCATGGCTCACGGGCCCAGCCGCTCCGCGGCATGTGGGATCCTCCCGGACCGGGGCACGAACCCGTGTCCCCTGCATCGGCAGGCGGACTCTCAACCACTGCGCCACGAGGGAAGCCCATAACTGGAATCATTTAATACTTGTCTTTCTGTGTCTGGTTTATTTCACTTAGCATAACGTTTTCGAGGTTCATCTATGTTGTGTCAAAACTTCATTCCTTTTTTCCAAATTAAGAAAAAAATTTTTTTTCTTTTACTTTTTTACTACTTAAATACACCATACTAGAGCAAAAGTCTGTGAAAATACCATAAATAAAAGATTTTTTTCTCCATTCAGCAAATTAGAAGTAGGGGGAAATTTCTACACAGCAGCTGCTATAAGCCTGATTTTTTTTCCTTTTTTTTTTTTTTCCTTTTTTTTCATTCTTTTTTTTTCTTTGCCATAGGAGTCAAATTAAGAAAATTTTTAATTTAATTTTAAATAAAACTCATAAAATTTATTATCTTAACCATTTTTAAGTGGTAACTGTATTCTCATCATTGTACAGCTTGAATTTCATTCCTTTTTAAGGCTGAGCCACATTCCATTGAGAGATCCCCCTTTATAGAGGGGCTCCCAGGCTGGGCTGGTAGAGCTCTCAGCCACCACAGGCACTGACCTGAGCACAGAGTAAGGAGTCCCGAGGTCTCTGCCACCACTAGCTGGTGACCATGGACGAAATGCTCAAACTCTGAGCTAACTCTGCCTGTCAGTGTCAAGGTGAGGCTCTGACAAGATCACAGACAGGTGCTGCAAAGGCTGGAGTGCATCCCGGTGGGAGGTGCCTGTGCTTGAGAAGGAGCCCAGTGTTCTGCCCCTGGAACGTCTGAGGCAGGAGCCCCAGGACTCAGGCCCACTGGTGTGGGCGCAAGAGCAGCTCCTGTCAATCAAACTCCAGCTCAGCGTCTGGCACAGACAAGACCCTCTACACTCGTTAACTCAGGAGAGCCTGAGAACAGCCCTCTTACCTTTACTGCTAGTTCTCAGACAACCACATCGCCATCGTCACCGTCATCAAGAACACAGCCCTGCCTGTGTGCCAGGCTCGTTCTAAACAATTTGCACACGTGGACTCATTTAATGCTCATACAACCACCTATCTTTGACTTTCCAGCGAAGGAAGCAGGCTCAGAGATACCAAGTCACTTGTCTGAGGTCACCCAGGGGAGCCAGAATTCAAATCGAGGTCTATTCTAGATCCTTCTCCTAACCACGGAGCCAACCTGCATTAGCCGCGTGGACGCTGGCCTGGGGATGGGAGTGGGGCTGCCAGAAACGGTCCTCTCTCTCCAGACACCCCATTCGGAGTGCCCCCCGCCCACGACCGTCCTGGGAAGCTGACCCTCCAGGGCCCCAGTGGGACCGTCCACAGGCCCCTCCCCCCGCCCAGTGTACCTCGATACCAGATGACCCGGGGCGGAGGCACCCCGGACGCCTCACACGCCAGCACGGCCTCCTCCCCGACGGCGGCCAGCACCACGGCATTCGTGGCCGAGACGGACGGTGGGTCTGTGTGGGGAGCAGATGGGGAATCGGGGACCAACCCACAGACTCCCTAGAGAGAGAATGCAGCTGGGGGAGGGGCAGCGGGGACAAGGTGGGGCTGAGCACCTGCCTCCTCCCCAACCCCCACCAACCGGGACAGTCACCCCAGAAAGATGTAGCCTCGGCTGGTTTCTACAAAGCCAGTTACTCCCGGGACCAAACCCCCTTTTGTTCCTCATTGATCTTGAGATAAAAGCCGAAATCCTACAAGGTTCTAAAAGGCCCTACAGGGGCTGCCTGCCCCGCCCCCGCCCCGTCACTTCAGCCAGCCTCCTTGCAGCCCCTTGGGCAGCCCAGACTCATTCCCACCTCCAGGCTTTTGCCCCACCCGATCCCTCTGCTTGGACCGCTGTTCCCATTCCCACCTGCGGCAAGGGTCTGGTCCTGTGTGTACCAGCCGTTTCCCTCTCTGCCCAGGGGCGCGTCACTCCATCACACCACCCTGCTCTGTGTTCATTCTAGTACCTTCACCATCTGAAAGTACCTTACTTATCTGTTTGCATGTTTGCTTTGTGCCTCCCCATTAGAATATAAACTCCACCTGGATGGGGACCCTGTGTTCACTGCTGTAGCCCCAGTGCCTGCCACAAAGTAGATGCTCAGTACGTATCTGGGGATGGGAGGGAGGGAGGGAGGATGGGCTGGAGATCCTTCTCCTGCAGATACCCTTGACCCGAGTACCTGCATAGTAGAGGGTGACCGTCTTCTCGTCTGTGCCAACGTCATTAGCAGCCTGGCAGCTGTAATTCCCAGCATCCTCTGGGGCCACTCCCTGAATGATCAGGGTTCCCTGGGCATCCACGCGGACTCTGGAGTCGTGCCATGAAACGTGTTCAACAGCAAGGGGCTGGTTAGGTCGGGTCACATGGGGTTGCCCCAGTCATTATTAATAACAAATTAACTAACGACATCACTGGTGACACCATTCTACACTGACCACTTGCTCTGTGCCAGGCTGTGTGTTCAGCACTTTACGTATGTTCTTTTTTCATTCATGGGGCTCAGAAAGGTATGGTGACTTGCCCAAGGTCACACAGCCTGAATGGCAGAGGCAGAATTCAAGCACAGGTCTGTTGGATTCTGCAGCTGTAGCTCCTGACCCCTGAGCCCACACTGTTATGTGTCCCAAGTGATGTCTCTCCTCAGCCTCACATCATCCCAGGAAGAAGGCAGGGCAAATGCTACTCCCCCATTTACATTAATAGTTAAGAAGACTGAGCCTCAGAGAGGTCCCCTGTGAGTCCACCTGTTCCCAGTCCCAGACCTCCAAGCCCTGAGCCCTCACCTGCTGTCCTCTTGCAGGGCATGACCCTCATGGCTCCAGGAAATGTGGGGTGCAGGGTATCCAGAGGCCGAGCAGCTGACCCTCATCTCCATGCCCTGGGAAAAGTGCTGTGACCTGGTGTGGATGCTGACCTGTGGGGCCTCTGTAGTTCAGAGAGTGGACAGGTGGGGAGGAGCTTGTCAGAGCAGTTGTGCTGTCCCAGGCCCCCAGCCCCGGGCCCCCAGCCCCTCCCGGCAGCCACAGACGGTGTAGACAAAGGAAGCAGAGGTCCCAAGGGGCCTGCATCCTTGGGAGCGGCTTGCTGGGGAACTGGGGAGTGTTGCCAGGCGGCCTCCCAGGCACATCCGCAGGCCACACGGGGACCTGAATTCCCAATACCCCCCAGTGGGAGCCTTGAGCTCCCTGGATTTCTGCTCTGAGCTGAGCACCTTGAAGAGGCTTAGGGAGCTGTCGAGATGCCAGGGCTGGAGACCTGAGTGGACCTCAAGGTCTGCCCAAGTATTGGCTGCAAACGTAGGTTCTATCCTGGCCCTCAGACAACTCACAGTGCAGCAGACTTGTCAGGCTCAAACAGACATCGTGGGCCATCTCATCTAGACATGGCAAACACGCCCCTCCCATACCAGTGGCCTAGATATGGCCTCAGAATCCTTCTCAACACACTCTAGGCAGTCAATCAACAGCCACTAGCATAAGGGAGAAAACTTGTTCCAACACACTCACTTTTACACTTGGGGAGATAGCACCCCAGGGAGGAGCATCTGTCTAAATCCTGGGTGGACCTCAATCCTAGGTTAGTACCTAATCCAGGCACCAACACTCCCGACGTGGGTTCTTCCCACTGCCTCCTCCACCCCCATCTGGTCGGTGCTACCCAACCCCTGCCAAGCAGGTCTGATCTCTGGGCTTTCGGAAGTTTCCACCGTTCCATCTCTGTCCTGCATATTGAGAGGGGTAGGTAATGGAGGTGTTCAATGGCAGGGGAAGAGGACAGGACTCAATGCAATTGGCTTGACCTACAGCAGCAGAAATTTAGGTCAGATATGAGGATGAACTTCCCAACAGTGAGACCACTACACTTAGGCTGGAAGGCTACAGAATCCTCTTCCTCTGAAGGTTGAGAAAACACTGCAAGGGCTGACATTGCCTGCCAGAGGTGACGTCTGGGCAGAGGGATGGATTGATGGGCTTTGGAGGGAAATGCTAGGTATTGTGTTGAATTGGGAGGACAGCAGCCTCACCTCGCACCAGGAGCCAGACGGACGCCCTCGTGACCCCGTTGGAGTTGCTGGCCATGCACTGGTACCGCCCGCCGTCACTGGGGGTGATGTCCCTGACCTCCAGGGACAGGTTGGCCAACTGGGTGACTCTGCCCGTCGAGGCCGACAGGACTCGCCAGTCCCGGACCCACGTCAGGTTGTAGGGGGCCTCGCCCAGGACCCAGCAGGACAGGATGGCGGTCTCTCCAGAGGACACGGTCACGTTGGGGACAGGGACCACCTGCGGCGGGGGGCCTGCAGGAACAGGAGTACAGGAGGCACTGAGGGGTTGACACAGGGAGGGGGCCATCGTGCAGGCCCTGGTGGTGTCCAGACCCCAGAGCCCACCGCATGCCTCAGGACACATCAGCCAGCAGAGCCGTTCACCAGCATCTGCTCACCATGCCCGGACGGTGCCACCCCATGGCCATCACACACCCATCGAGGGGACTGAGTGCATGCGTGCGTGCGCGTGTGTGCGCGCATGTGCGCACGCGCGCCTACCTTCCACACAACACCCAACTGCAATATTTAGCAAGAGCTACACCACTCTTCACACCCTTTGAGCCAATAATTCCGCCCTGGGGGATAAAGCCTCGGAAATCACCCTCAAGAGGGAAAGAGGAACAAGTACAGAGCGATTCTCTGTACAAGTAGCAGCCAAACGTGGAACTAAGGAAGGCCACTGCCCCAAAGGAGAAAAGAGCTAAGAAACCCTCACTCTCCGCAAGAAAAGGTCGTAAGAAGTGACAGGTCAGACACCGTCTATCCAGGGACAGTCTGCAGGACCTGCAGGAAAAAAGCTGGATCCACATGTCAATGACCATGATGTGCAAGTATACTAATGGGGAAATTTGACCCCGGGCAAAATTAAGTAGTATTAAGGCATTACTTACTATTCATTTTATTAGGTGTAATCATAGAATCTTTATGATATGGGAAAATCTGTTTTTAGAAGAGATACATACTGAAATGTCAGGATGCCTACCATTTAGTTTAAAATAGTTTAGCCATAACTGTGGTAACCTACAGGAGAAAAGAATCTAAAAAAAGAATGAATATATGTATAACTGAATATACGTATATTCAGTTATATGTATATAAAGAATATATTCAGTTATATGTATAACTGAATCACTTTGCTGTACACCTGAAACTAACTCAACGTTGTAAATCTACTACACTCCAATAAAATTAAAATTTAAAATAAAATAGTTTGGCCATAAAATGAAAAGGCAAATATGGCAAAAGATTAGCAATTATTAAGTCTAATAAATGCACGTGAAAATTTCCTTATACTGTTCTACTTTTCTGTACTTACCATATATAGTAAAATATTTGCTGACCCGCTACAGTGTTAGATGACAACAAATCAGGTTGTTTTAAGTACGTATAATATTATCCCATTTTTGTTAAAATGCACACATAGATAAAGGTCTGAAAGAAAGTAAATCAAAATGCTATCAAGGTCATCTCTAGAACAGAGAGATCACAGGTCATTCCGATCTTTTCTGCTGGTTTATATTTTCCAGTCTTCCTACAGGGAGCATGCGTGTGAGTTTAGGACAACTTAGAGTGGCTGATCTCTCCCTGTTCGTTGGGCCCCTTTTCTACTCTTCAAGACAGCTTAGGTTCATTATTTTAAGAATAAAGCCCATTCATTTTAGGAGGGTCTGTGGCATTGCCAGCCTCCCTGAGCTCAACAGTGCCACGGCGGCGGGACCTGGAAGCATTAAGGGTTCGGAACGACAGGATGGACGGCGGCCCCTGTGAGGGCCTGGGGGCTGGCCAAGAGGTCAGGGGTGGGATTGAGGCTGGTGGCGGGGGACACAGCCCGAGCTGCAGCTGAGACTCACAGGCCATTCATGGGTGAAACAGCCCAAACGGGGAGGGGGGGCGGGGAGCCAGCAAGCAGGTGCCGTGTGGGCATCAGACTCTGGATGATGGACAGGCCCCAGCAGCTGGCTGGCATGCTTGCCCACAGGTGGAGAAACCCTGGGAGGAAATCCTAGAGGGAAAGATCAGGAAGGGGGTGGGGAGGGGATACGCGGACAGGCCCAAAGAGACAGACCTGTGACGACAATCTGGGCCTTTGCTCGTCCGGTCCCAGCCCTGCTGACCGCTGTGCATTCATATGTGCCTTCCTCAGCCTTAGAGGCCCGTGGGATCTCCCAACTGCTGTTCCCTGACCCCCTGTGGACAAAGAACAGCTGGAGACACACAGTCGCACTGCCCCCAGTCAGGGTCCCCCAGCCTCGTCCAGACACTGGGGTGCTTGGTCCCCTGAATCTTGCCCAGAAGGGAGGTCGCAAATCCTCCTGGAGCCTTGGTAAGAAGAGGCAGACGGCCAAGGACATGCAAATCCCGTGAAATGCGATGTGACTCTTAAGTGCTTTCCCCTCTCTGAGCCCTGGACTTCCAACCATAGCGGGGAGGTTCTCAAGAGGGTCCTTCCTGCCCTGACCAGCACGGAGCTGGGCCTGCAATGGGTTGAGTTTTCAGAAGCTGAGGAAGGCCCATGGCTCTTCCATGGGGTGATGGCCCAGCAGCAGTGGGAGCCTCAGGGAAACACCCTCCCCCATCCCTGGCCAAGCTGGGAGGTGCCCAGGAGGACAATATGACTGAGACCAAGGTCCCACTCCTGCCACCCACTCCCCTTAGATCCCTCCAGGGCATCAGGTGCCCAGGAGCTCTGGGGCTGGGAACAACGGGCGGCCCTGAGCCACTCACTGGAAGTGCCTCTCCAGGCCCAGCCTGGCTCCATCCCGCCGCAGCTGTAGCCAGAAGGGGAGGGCGCTGTGCACAGAGCAGGAGACCACCAGGGGCTGGTGCAGGTAGCCGTGGATCCTGGGGGGCATGCTGACCAGGGGGGCACCTGTGGGCAAGGACCAGCACTCAGGATTCCTCCAGTGACACAGAGACCCACGGGGATGAGCCAGGGGAGAGAAGGCCGGGATACAATCTCTGGCACCACCACCCAGTGGTCACCAAGAGCAGGTCGCATAGCCTCCTGAAGCCTCAGTTTCCACCTCTGTAAAATGGGGTTAGTTGGGTTACTGACCTCATCGTGTTGCTGTGAGGAGCTGGTGAGAGATGGGGCGTGGAAAGCACCTGGCACATGCATGTGGCAGGACCGGCTCTGTCAAGGAAAACTCATGGGGTTTTTATGGTTTGTGAGAAGCCTGGCCAGGACGGACCAGCCTGTGCCACCATTTTAGCAATTCTGTGGGGCAGAGAAGTCAAACCAGCCCTGAAATCTAACATAATGCTACCCAGACAGGACTCTCCAGGGGTGTGGGTAGGGCTGTGAGGCTGCTCGTCTGCCTGGAGGGCCAGTTTGACCCAAAGTTGTGGGAGGGAAACCTTTTTTATTGAAAAATAAGCATACTTGGAGCATGGCTGTGAATACAAAATTCACACGCATTTTTGAGATTAAATAAGAGACTTCCATGAAATCTCACAGCTTGGGATGAGCCTCTTGGGAGCCCCATCAGATGCCACTGCCCCCCTCGTCTGACCCTGGCCTTGGGGTGATACATATTCTTTCCTTGGCTCTTGGAATTACTTCAGTGGAAAAGTCTGAGAACTGTCTCCCAGGGTCCGTCTTGGACTGTGAGTGCCTCACTGGGCGATCACGGACGTGGGCTCAACCCTCGCACTGCCCTCTCCCCCATCCCCACCAGAAATGCTCCGAGGCTGAGGCAACGTGCCAGACCTCCTCTGAGCATAGAGCTGGAGGTGGGAGGGCGGCGGGTGACATCATGCTACAGGCTCCCTGCCACATCCCAGGGGAGAGGGGCGTTGGACCATCCAGCCACGTCCTCAGCTGCGTGCACAGCAGCCACCACTCACCCCCACGCACTGGAAGCCTCTGCCGGCCCAGCTCCGGCTCCCTCTTCCTTGAGCTTGAAGAGCCCAGGGAGCTGAGGCCCCGCCCTCCCCACCCCCATGTCTCCAAAGCCAGAGCCTCCTTCTCTCAGTCAAACTCCCAGCCTCCCAGACCCGGGAAGTAGGGGAGGCACATCCCCCCCCAACCCCGCCTCCACACTTTAATCTACAGCTGACATGGAGACCAAAAGCCAGCGCTAAACTCAAAACTCTGAGAGCCATCTGAAAGAACAGGAGAGAGAAACGGAAGCTGCTGAAATTGCTTCCTGAAAATTCCTCCTCAAAGCTGTAAAGGCCAAGGGAGGAGAAGTCCAGGGGTCACAGCAGGGGAGTGGAGGCCAGGAGACTGAAAGAAGGGGTCCCAAACCCCGACCCTGCCCTGCCCCACTCGGGTCTGCCAAGTCCTCCACCTCGCCACCGGCACATTGGCACCCTCCCTGCACCCTTAAATGAAGTGGGATGACCCCCAGCAAAGCTGATGATGGAATGCCAGTGTCATCCACCTCTGAACTCCTCCGCAGTCACTGCCAGGGGAGGGGGGAGTGGACTGGAAGAGGGAACAAAGCCCAATAAGGAGGCCGATGGCCAGGGAACTCAGACCCCACCCCACCCCAGGACCAGAGGCAGATCTGGAAAGCCAAAGACTTTGCCCTGCCCTCTGGGAGCTTCCAGCCCGGATGGTGAGACCTCAGGGACACACGGGAAACGAGCAAAAGCCACACGCATGGGAACCAACACAACGTGACCTACAATGACGTCACAGTAATAGCAGCCGTGTGGAGGGCCCCGGTCCACGGTTCCCACGTCCTGTGTGCAGCCTCTTGAGTACCCAAGAGCCGTCTTGTTATGTGCATTAGCTTATGGAACCCTTCGAGCAACCCTAAAAAATGGGTGACCTCGGCTTCCCCAGCTATAAAATGGGGACACATCTCAGAACTGGTGTAAGCATTCCATGAGCTAATGCATGGCAAGTGCTTGGCCCAGGACTGTCCCATGGAAAGTGTTCAAAATGGTGACTAGATTAGTATTACCATGATTTTGACTATGATAGTAATTATGACTAGGAAAGGGCATACCCATGCCCACTGCCCTGCCCACTGCTGTGTCTGCACTGCCAGTACCATGACCGACACAAAATGAATGTTGAATGCACAGGTGGATGGATGCATGGATGGATGTGTGGATGGGTGGATGACTTTGCAGCAAATGCTTCAGCTGAAAGCTACATCTGAAGCATCTCACTATTTGGCATAATGCCTTGCAGAGCCTGCTGCCCAGAGAAGTTGAATGAAAAAGTATTTCCTAATCTAATCTAATCTAATCTAATCAGGAGAGCCTTCCGGAAAGAAATGAGCCTCCAAGGGAACCAGGGAGCTGGGGGTGGTAAGAGCCACTCACTCACCTGGGGCCACCCCACGGTAGGAAACTCCAGAGACACGGAGGAGGGGGTTTCCCTCATGGTCCTTGCCCTTCACCTTGAGGTAGAAGCGCTCCTGGGGGGTGCGGAAGGACGGCCCGCCCCACAGCTGATGGGTGGATCCGTCGGAGAGGAGCCGCGTGGGCAAAGTCATGAGGGACCGCCCTGAGCTGTGCGAGAGCTCCATCGAGTCCAGGCGGCCGGGCGCCTGCAGGCCTGTGGAGTTGATCACCAGGGAGATGGGCACCCCTGCAGAGGGAAAGGTGAGGAAGGAGATGCTGCCATCTGTGCTGGGCTCCACCATCCTCCCCAAGCAGGGGCTCCAGGACCACAGTCAGAGAGCAGCCTGCTTGGCCGGCCTTCACCCGCTCCCTCACCTCTTCCCCGGGCTAACTAATGCTGGGTGGGATAAGGAGAGAAGCGGGGGCTTGCTACTGTCCGTGGTCCTGAAACACCAGTGTCCCTCCAACCCACGGCTTCCCAGGGCTACATCCCCTCTACTGTGCAGATTGGGGTGCTCACTGAGCAGAACTGGGAAGGGGTACCCCCACCCCTGCCCGGCCACTAACTCTGGAGCTGGCGGTCGTCAGGTAGGCTCTGGGACCGGCCGAGGTGAGACACACGCCCCGGTTTGGGAATGCTGACTCCTGCCCATCCTTTCCCCATGCTCATCTTTCCTTTGGTTTCCTTTTCTGTCTTGTTGAAATGTACTTTTCACACTATCCCAGGACAGACAGAACTGGACTTGGGTTTTATAATCTCCTAAATTGATGTGGAAGCGGTCAGGTCGCTCCTTTTGCAGATGGCTCTTCATTGATTTTTTTCCTCTCACTGATCATAAACTGGGGACCAGAGGACGTGGTCCAGGAAGTGCCTTCAAATTTTTGAAAAAATATCAAACAATCTGGAAGGGGCATATACAAATCTAGAGGTCCAGATTCCTTTGAAAAATCAAGTGTGTCAGTGCTGGGCGCCATTCCCACGTTGCAACAAGCAGCCAACGGCGTGTAGCAGCTGTTCCTGTGGCCCGGACCCCCACTGTCCAGTTAGCCACAGCCTCGCCCACTCCCTGGTGCCCCTGGCACTGAGATCAATCGCTATTTATCATTTGCAATTGCCCTGCTGTTTCTCTGTCTCTTTTGGATGTCTGGGACCCACATCTTTATCAAAAGCAGAAACCAAAGAGGGTCACAGATGGGCCCCTTCACCCTCTTCCACTGGAGACTGGCCAGTTTTCAACCCCCACTGTAGCACTTCATGTAGGGTTTCTTTTCTCTCTTGGCTTTAGAATAGGAACTAAGTTTCTCTGCCTCGCGCCCTCCCTCCTACTGGCAAAAACAAACACGACATGAGCAAGCAGACCCCTTCTCATTTTGAAGATATTACTGCTGGTCCTGGCAGGGAAACCTACAAGGGCTGACAAGCATGACAGACATTAGAGGAGATGCAGACTAGAAAGAAAGCCCTAAGGATCCAGCACACACCATTTGGGGTCACTATTCCGTGGTCCAAAGTTAGCCTGACCTGGTCTAGTCCCCCGCATCTCTGCTCAGCTGGTCCTAGCAAAATCCTCTGGATGGACCCGTGGCAAGACACCATATTTTCCAAACTATAAATGGGGACCCTGGTCTGGCTACCAGATGGCATTTTCTGGCATGAAGCTCTGGCACCCTGAGCCAGAAGCCTCTGCCTGCTCGGGGGCCCAGCTTTCTCCAGGTGGAGCCATGATGGGGTATGTAGGCGACCTCAGAACCCAGTGCACAGCTTCTCATTGGAAAACTGATCCTGCGCCTCCAACGTCCCCCCAGGCTATCAGCCTCCAGGGGCATCTAAATGTCCATCAGGACACTCGTTGCCTTGGAGTGAGACACTGGTCCCCCTTTCGGGGAAGGTGTCCACTCAGGCACCTCTGAATGTATTGGACCAGCCTGATGTTTACTGGAAGAAGTGGGGCTCTGGACAGACAAATCTCGGCAAAGAGCAAGGGGAAGGACTAGTAAAGGGGACTGCGTGAGGTCCTGGAGGCCTTGGGGGGCAGGGAGGAAGTTCTAAAGGTAAATGGTCCCACGGTCACCTGGGCTGGAGCCGACAGAGGGAGTGCTGGCCCTGGGCGCAGTTCACTGTGATGTGACAGAGAGGCTGGACCCAGCCTCTGCAGGCCCGTTCCATCGTCACACACTCGTGGCTCCCCCCAGAGCTCCCCCCACTTCCCAAAGGCAAGCCCCACCTCTGCAGAAGGCGGCCCTGAATCGCCCTGGGGCCAGGAGCACCGTACCTTGCAGGGGCCACTCGATGGTGTGGTTGAGGTCCAGGGAGGGCTGAGTGGAGAAGCCAGCTCGGAAGTCGATGTTGCTGATGCCCGTGATCCTGACCGAATGGCGGCCGCTGCTATAGACCTAGCACAGGCCCAGGCCCACGTCACCGGGGCATCCGAACCCAGCACCCCAGCTCCAGGCGGGAGGCGGGCCACCTGACCCGGCCTGGAGTCGGCAGCTGGAATTCTCCTGCCGTTGCATACAGGTGGGCAACTTACCTGCTCCCTGGGGGCCCAGCACGATGCTCCCCAAATGAAGTGGAAGAAACCCAGCTAGGGCACTGTCCTGAGCGGCCCTCTTGAAGCTGCCCTGCCTTTCCCACTACCACCGCCCCCAACACCCGCGGGTCTGGTCTGTCCCCCTGCACGTCTAACCCCTGCCTTGCCTTCCCCATTGGCATGAGAGCTCTTGGCTCAAAGATGCTCAGAGTTTGAAGGATAGCGGTGCCTGCAGCACACAGCCCTGTGCCTGGCGCCCAGTAGGGGCTCCATTAGGCAAACGCCTGATCAGCAAGAGTCATATCCTCCCGAAGCAGCAGCCTGCCCCATCCCAGGATACTCTGTCAGGAGCCCAGCCTGCCCCCAGCACCTTGCAGATTAGAGCAGACCCCGCTCCCCCGCCAGCCCTGTCCCTCTGAGCCCAAGGTCACCCTTGCTGCTTCTGTGCACTCTTCACAGGACAGCTCAGTCACCCACCTGGACACTCAAGTGGTTCCTGTAAGCCCTTCTTAGAAGCTCCCTGACTAACCCCAAACCGCTCCACTTCCTCTCACTGACACAAGGCAGAATACTCCTCCTCTGTTCTTGACCCTCTACTTTTACTGATATGCCCACATCACTATCCACGCTCCAGCTCTCAGCTTCGCAGGGCCCCAGGCTCCCTGGGGCCAGGCAAGAGGGAGGTGGTATCTCAGGTCGGTGAAGCTGGTCTCCCCAACCCCAGTTCCCCAAGGCCCCCTACCTTGATGGACCACAGCCCGGGATGCTCAGGCTTAAAGGCCACAACCTTGGCCGAGTCAGGGATGTTGAGGAGCACGTCGAAGCCCTCGTCCCTCTGCAGGATCTGCCCTGTGGGAGCCCCAAGGACGGCTTAGTCCCCAACCACTTCCTGGGGGTGACAGCGGCCCACCCTGTCCCCTGGGACACATAGCGCTCCAAACACCAGCCTCGGGCTTCCTAGAGGAACTGACAAGAGGCCTTAGGTGGTACCCGGGCCTCTATCTTACCCTGATCTCCATCCTCATCCCTCCCCAGGTGCCGGCTGTACCCCTGGCCTCTGGACCTGAACACTCAGGACATCCGCAGGGCACCATGGGGCCAGGAGACCGAGTCCAAATCACACTGACCCTGGGCGACCCGACAAGTCACTCCACCTCCCAGAGCCCCAGCTTCCCATCTCTACGATGTGCCACTAATTCTTGCCCCCACTGACTCTACAGACCACTGAACAGTTCCACTGAGGGAACACGGGGAAGAGGCCATGTGATCCTTGAAGCCCAGGGACTGTCATTATTTTAATTCCCCAGCTGGGCTGCTAATGGCCTTCCTGCTTCCTCACCTACCACGGGTACCCTCTGTGCCCTTCACTTGGCATTCCCCCTACCCTCCTTGCTCCTGGAGCCTTATGTCCAAACCCCCTATCACCCCAGGGCCTCTTTGTCCCATTCTGGACTCCCAGCTCAGTCTCAGGGCCAAGGTGGAGGCCAGCCCTGGGGCGCACGTACCCAGCGGGTCTTGGACTTCGATCTCGGGCCCGGGGCCACTCAGGGAGATGGTGACCTCCTTCAGGCTGGGGTCAAAGGGGATCTTCCACGTGTGCTCACTGCCTTCCTCGTGGTCCGTGGACAGCAGGTGCACCTTGGAGGCCTGCATTGCTGACTCCACCCACTTCAGCACCTGGAAGGCAGGTGTGAGAAGCTGACACTAGCAGGTGCCCGTGATGTCTTGCTTGTGTCTGGCCCACAGGAGGTGGGTCCCTAACACGCTGCCAGCTGTGTGCAAAATCCGGTCCCCCAGTGGCTTTTAGGCAGCATACAGGCTTTCCAGGTCACCTGAGGCCACCCCACTCCCCACTGCCCTCTACTAGGCCCGATTCACACGTCACTACCCTCTTGGCCTGTGGGCTCAGAACTGTGACACCTGAATGAAGGCATCCAGAGGACTCAGCTAGGACAGAAGGAGCAAAGGGTGCCCTCTGCTGGGAAGACTTCCCTCCTTCGTCACATGGCCAACTTCTGTGACACCCATCACTTCCTCCAGGAAGCCCTCCTGATGCCTCCTATATACTGATGAACTCTGGAGATCCGGAATCTCTCCCAGAGCAATGTGGTTCACCATCCCCTGCCCAAGGGGCCTCAGACCACACGCTCACCTGGACACCATGCTGTCTAAGCAGGACCATGTCTCTAAGCAGACAACAAAGGCAGCCCCCTCCTGACCCTTGTCACAATGCTGAGAAATCTTATATCCTTTGTTTCTACAACTGCCTTTATTCATTCTAAAATCTTACTCTTTCAGACAGGTCCCACTGAAAATCAGGTAACAGGTAACTCTCTCTGCAAAATACCATACCACTTATTTTCCTGAATAAGGAAACAATCAGATGAATCCGCAACACGGGACATTGTATAATCAATACCTCTCCAACAAGTTAGTGGCATGAAAACATGGTGGACTACTCCAGATTTAAGGAAACTTAACAGACATAAGAACCCAATGAAATGCACAGCCCTTGATTAAATCCTGATTTGACATTTTGAGGACAAATAGGGAAAGCTGAATATGGGCTTGGCATCAGCTGATACTAGCAAAGTACTAGTCATTTTATCAGGTGATATTGTGGGTTACGCTGGAGTCTATCTTTTTTTTTTTAATTTATTTTTGGCTGCATTGGGTCTTCGTTGCTGTGAGCGGGTTTTGTCTCTAGTTGCGGCGAGCAGGGGCTACTCTTCGTTGCAGTGTAAGGGCTTCCCATTGCGGCGGCTTCTCTTGTTGCGGAGCACGGGCTCTAGGCGAGTGGGCTTCGGTAGTTGTGGCACTTGGGCTCAGTAGTTGTGGCTCACGGGCTCTAGAGCGCAGGCTCAGTAGTTGTGGCACATGGGCTTAGTTGCTCTGCGGCTTGTGGGATCTTCCCGGACCAGGGCTCAAGCCCGTGTCCCCTGCATCGGCAGGCAGATTCTTAACCACTGCACCACCAGGGAAGTCCCTGTTTTTCCTTTTCTATATCTTTGACACTTCTCACAGAAAATTTTTAAGCAAAAATCAATTAAAAGGAACAAGTATGTCTTTACAAGCATAACTTTAGAATATACCTGAGCAACCATAGGCAACAGGAAGTGACTTCCTGGAATACTGTTTGGAGAAATGTGAAGCCACATTCAGCCTCAATTAGAAAAACGTCTGTGATTGATCAGCAGTGTCTGCCATGGATCTGGAATTAGAACGTGGTGTCTAGCATGCTACATATTGGCCCTCCTCGCTCTAAATGACAGTCCTCCAGCTCTGCCTACCATGTGATCTTCCATGGAAGGGAAAGGAAACAGAAGGGAATTGGAAGAATTGCTCGAGATTTGGAAAATGAATATGTTTTGGTCAGACTGAGCTGGAACATATGCGCCTAGATTGTACAGCTAGATTTCAGTTATCACTGGACAAGAATTCTGTGTTCTGAAAACTCCTCTGTTTTTTTATTTGGAGCTACTTCATTCTTCTGGTTTTGCCTAACTTTCTAAGTGATGTTTCTCTTGAAAAGATCCCACCTATTTTGGTTAAGAAATGAGGACAAGGCTCTTTGTCCAGGTGGAGGTAGACCAGAAGCAGCAGCCAAGGCTCCCAGCTAGAAAGGCAGACAGAAGCTGGTGAAGTAAGTGAGGCAGCTCTCCGACAGCAAAGCAACAGCTCTGTGACCACTGTCCTCCTCCCCCCGGGGCCAGGCCTTGTCAGGGGTCAGGAGGAAATCAGAAATGAGCAAAGCTGCCAGGAGGTGGTGGCAGCACCAGTTGACAACTACCCAGACGAGTCACACCCGCTACTGTGTTGCAACTGTCATTACAAGCTCTTTCGAGGATTTTCTGATGGAGAGAAGATGCCCAAGAGCTCAGGCTACTGCACCGAGAGGGCTGAGATGGGACAAGAGGCCAGCGACCCCATCAGGAGGCGGCCCGCCCATGAGGGCTGCCCTGTGAAGCACATCACCCCTCGGGACCTGGGGGTGCCAACCCTCTTGCCCACAGCAAGGCCAGGCGGCTGCAGGCCCAGGCCTGCGGGCAAAGCCTTCTGGACCTGGCGATGGCCCGGGGACTCAGAGAGGAATCGAGGGAAACTTCTGAGCAGAGAGACTTCATCGGGCAAGCGTAATGTTTATTTGCAAAGGTAATGGCTTCCAGATGTTAGCAGGACGGGGGTGCCTGGGAGCCAGCAATGCACTGGGGCTCATCTCTGTTGCTGATGGGGAAGGAATGAGAGAATCTGGCGCTGCTACCCTGGCCAGATGGTTGCCGCTCAGCCGTTCACAGCGGATAAATCATCCCCCGAGGCTCCCCCCAAAGCATCTGACAGTCAGGGTGAGGAAGCCGAGAGGGGAAGCTGGGGACGGGGGCGCCAAATGGGCCTCAAGAACCACAGATCAGAAAACTGAGGGCCTTTGACAACTGGGCACGGGGCCCAGCCTCTACCTTCCTGAGAACCTTTTCCAGAGAAAGCTCTTACCCTTGAGGGGGCTTCGCTAGAGCTGGGGGGGTGGTGTATTCTGCGCCCCACACAGAAGCACAGGGGCTGGAGGTACGGCCACCACTAACCCTCACCCAGGGCTCCCTGGTGCCTGGCCTCATGCAGAGGTCTTCCTCCTACCCTTGTCACCATCTCTCCAGGCAGTAGCCCTCATAACCCAACTGCGCACCTGAGGAAACAGAGGCCCAGAGAGGTTAAGTGCTGTGCTCAAGGTCACACAGCAGACAGGTGGTAGAGCTGGGGTCTGAAGACAGCATGTGACCTTAACCCCCCACCACCGCACCTCCTCTGGGAAGGGTCCAGGATGAGGTTATCTCCAGGGCCTGTGTCTCCTGATCTGTTAATCCAAACGACCTGTTAATCTGACCTCCCCTCCCCCTCCCCCTCCCCCTTACTGTCTTAGAGGGCAGTTCACCTTTCCCCTGGTTAATGCCCAGATTCTGAGCAATTTGTCATATTTGTACCTGCTGTTGCTGGACAGGGAAAGGGTCTGAGCCCCCAGAATGGGACTTTCCAGGACCCCAGAGGGCTTCAGGATGATGGGCTTTCCCAGAAATTCTGACCATTCTGTTGGAGCTGGGGACAGGACGTTGAGCTGGGTCTGAGCTGGGGGGAAGCCTGTGGGACAGATGTGCCGGGGCAAGGAGGTTCTTGGACCTAGCTACGTCCTAATTAAAAATGCCCACCTCTGGGGACTTTCCTGGTGGTCCAAGGGTTAAGACTCCGCGCTGCCAATGCAGGGGGCACGGTTTCGATCCCATGTCGGGGAACTAAGGCCCCACATGCTGCGCAGCATGGCCAAAAAAAAAATGCACACCTCTGGGACACGCCCAAGGGGTCACACTGCCTGCCTCCCCTGTCCGTTGAAGGATGGCAAAAGCTACAGATTACCCCTCCCGGGGGAGAGGATCTTCACCCTCCTTTAGTTACTCTGGAATCTCAAAGGTGGAAAAAGCTAAACGCCCAAAAGCACAGAGACCTAAGCTTGATGGATTATCTCTCGGCGCCCAGCACCTAAAGCTGCACCAGCGCAGAGTAGGTGCTCGATAAACGAAGGGAAGAGGGAATGCAAAATGTGTCGTTCCTGCCATACTGGACATACTTTGAAATGGTCGAAGAACTGACTACACAGGCAGGGTTTGGGGGACTTTTGCAACTTCTTCGAGCCGGAGCCCCCTTGGCTTGGGCAAAGGCACTGTTCCCTCTCCTGGGGGGATGACCACAGCCCTGGCTGCCCCGGCTACTTTCCCAGGCTTTCCAAATGTCTGGGGACATCTGGAAGGGGCCAGGTACAAGGCATGAAGCTAACGAACGACAGAGCTCTATTCAGGGAGGAGAGGGATCCAGGTCCCTAGCCAGGGGCAGCCAATCCTGGCCATCGGATGTCCTACCACGTCAGACGTGTCCTGCCCGGCCAGGCTGCCACGGCAGAAGCTCTATTCAGGAAGGAGAGGGATCCAGGTCCTTAGCCAGGGGCAGCCAATCCTGGCCATCAGATATCCTACCACATCAGACGTGTCCTGCCCGGCCAGGCTGCCACGGCAGAAGGCTGGCACCACGGCCAGGAGCCAGGGGTTCGCCCCAGGTTCCATGGCTCGAGGGAGAGGCTAGGAGAGACCAGCCCCACACCTGAGCAAGCGGTCCTCCACCGACCCACCCAGATGCCTGACATCTGATTTGCCCCAGCAGGAACCCAGGTCCTGAGCAACTGCCCAGACAGGACAACCCCCCAAACAAGGACCAAGCCATCATTCCACTCTGAAATGCCTCCCACCCTTGCTTGGGCGGCTTAGTGCCAGAGCAAGCTGACATGCCAAAAGAAATAAATCCTAATGTGTAGCAGAGAACCATAAACGCCATCTTTCAACAGGGAGCGAAGGCGCTAACCTAAACACAGCCCTGCAGATCATAAATATACAACATACCATACCCTCTCCCGGAGGCAAGGGCAGGGCTGGCTCGAGGCCACGGTGGCCTCAGAGATGCTGTTCCTCTCATCTTCCTCTTCCTCACGCACAAGGGACTCCATGTCATCCATTCACCAGCTACTTACCAAACACCTGCTCCATGCTGGTGGTGGCTGTACCAGGTGCTGGAGATACAGTAGCAAACAGGGACTTAAGGGCCCTGCCCTCAGGGAGCTCACAGCTTAATGGCATTAAATAATCGCACAGCTGCAAAATTACGATTATATAAAGCAGTACAGAGAGCTGGGAGAGGGTATGAAAGGAGACTTAATCTTGATGGGAAATCGAGGAAGGTGCATTTCAGCTAAGACTGGGAAGATGAGGGGCCAGGGGAGGAGAAGCTGGAAAAACAAGCCACACGAGCAAAGGCCCTGGGGGAGGAAAGACACGGGGCACTGAAGAAAGAGCAGAGAGGCCAGCAGGGCGGCAGCAGAGGGCACGGGGGAGAACACAGGCGATAGGCTCAGAGAGACGGAGCTCAGATAAGGGTCTGGACCTGTTCAGGGGACAATGGGGCGGGACCTGTTGGTCAGTGAGTGAGAGGATCCAGTGGGATGCAGGACCGGCTCATACAGGCTCAAGAAAGCCGATTATAAGCATCACTTCCCATGCTCTGTGACTTCATGACGGCAGCTTGAAACCAGCCAAAGTAGTATTTACACCATGGAAGTGAGCATTTTTGTTCCTTCCAGAGAGAGATGGTTGTGAAACATTTACCGACATGCCACCGGAAGGATCCCTCCGGCTCCTGGGGAGGAATGGACATGCTGGGCAGAGGGAAAGCGGGGAGAGACCTGAGCAACTGATGGAGCCTGGAGGGGAGGAAGGGCAGGCACCTGGTCCAAGACCGAGATGAGGACGCAGACACCTGGTCGGCGCTGGGCATCAGCAGCCCTGCACATCAGGCTTCAGGGCCAAGCAAGCCTCTCCCTGCCAAGTCCCCAAGCTCGACTTCCTGTCCCAGCAACACAGCCCAAATCTGATGGCCGCCCCCCATGCTCCTCCACCCCCCACTCCTGGGCTCCTCGACTCTGGGGAGAAGCTCCCCCTACACCCCCACTCTGCCAGTCTTTGTTAGATCTATCCTACCAGCCTGGACCTCCTGGGGCACCCGGGCTAAAACCCAGGGTGCTCCTTCAAGCCCCAATCTTTTTACCGGCAAAACTGAGAAACCCGCAGCACCTGCTTTTGGGGCGAGTGAGAGGGTTTGGCCAGATGATGCCCCAAATCCCTGAGAATCGGGCTTCCTGCGCTTCCTGCTGTGACGTGAGCGCTCAGCACTGCTCATCTGTTACGGCAACCAACCCATGGGCCGAGCCGCCCAGAGATGCAGCATGTCAGGGCCAGCTCACCTCGGTCACCTGCTGCCTGTCCAGGTGGAACACCTGCCCGGAGCTGGTGGCAGCAATCTCCTCGTAGGCCAGGTAGCCAGGATGAGTACGGTCACCACAGTCCCCCGTCAGCACAAAGACCACCTAGAAGAGAGACAGGCAGCCTGGCTCATGGCTCGTCTGCCACCTTCTACAGGTGTGAGTCACAGGGCCAGAACCAGGGAGGAGTGACCTGGAGAAAGCACCTTCCTCTCTCTGGGCTCAGGCGATGCATCTGTAAAATGGGAATGATATGAGTTCCCACCCCGTGCGGGTCAGGACTGATGCAGGTCACGTGTTCATCACAGGGCCAGGAATACAGTAGGTGCTCGATAAATGGGAGCCGTTACCAAATCTACGAGGAAGGGAATGGAAATCAACTCTGCTCCAAGTGGGCCCTGGAGGCCGCAGAGCTAGAAGAACCTTGGAGAACCCGAGTTTGTTCTAGACGGGAGAGCAGAGAGGCGTCCCAGCCCTTGAGGTCTTTTCCAAGGATTCCAGCGGGCGGGCCCTCCTTCCTTCCCTGCACACATCTCCTTCCCAACCCATCTCTGTGAAAGCAAAAAGCAAAAGCCCCAGCACATCTTCCAGACCCTTAGACAATGGGAGAAGAATGACGGGGAGGAGAGGCGACGCCAGGAGGAAGATGGATTGCCCGGGCTCTGACGGGGTGTGAAGGGAGCGGCGTGGTGTGGCCTTTATCAAAAATGGGTCTCGTAGATAGCTAGTGGGAAGCATCCGCATAGCACAGGGAGATCAGCTCGGTGCTTTGTGACCACCTAGAGGGGTGGGATAGGGAGGGTGGTAGGGAGGGAGACGCAAGAGGGAAGAGATATGGGAACATATGTATATGAATAACTGATTCACTTCATTATAAAGCAGAAACTAACACACTATTGTAAAGCAATTATACTCCAATAAAGATGTTAAAAAAAAAAAAAAAAAGGGTCTCGCCAGGGAGGCCTGCGGCCTGGCGGACGGGACGGGAGCATGAGAACACACTTGGACCTCACAGCCCAGCTCGGTCAGTGGGCTGGTCAGCACCGCTGGCGGAGGCTGGACCCAGAGAAGCACCAGCTCAGCTGTCTGGCGGCGGGTGGAGGGAGGGACAGCAGGGCGGGGCTTGGGGCGGCCCTCGGAGACCCCAGCTTCCCCAGCAGCCCCTCGTGGTGGCTCACCTGTGACTGTTTAAGCTGCAGCAGCTGCAGCACCTCGTCCTTCTTGTGGTAGTCCTTGGCGCGGGCGTCCGAGAAAACGTAGATGAAGGAGCCGGGGTTGGAGACCTCCACGGCAGCCTTGATGGCCCCCATGCTCATCTCTGGGCAGTCCCCGCCTCCCTGCAGGACAGGGCAGCTCAGCGGCTGCCGCCCGCCTCCTCGCCGTGGGGACCACCCAGGGAGGTGGGGGTCCCCTCCAGTGGCCTCTGTCCCCCCCATCCAGGGTCAGGCCAGGGCCCCAGCCACTCCCTTCCCTGAGACACAGTGTAGCATCCAATCCGCTTCATCTCTCATTCATTCACTCATTCATTCATTCCTTCATTCACTCACTCATTCCTTCATTCACTCATTCATTCATTCCTTCATTCACTCACTCATTCCTTCATTCACTCATTCATTCATTCCTTCATTCACTCACTCATTCCTTCATTCACTCATTCATTCATTCCTTCATTAACTCACTCATTCCTTCATTCACTCATTCATTCACTCATTCACTCACCCATGCCCGAGCGACACGGTCCCTCCCACAGAGTCTGGATGGGAGGCAGACTTTACATTAACAAGCACAACACAAGCATTTAGTTATCATCGTGAGGACGGCTACCAGTGGGAAAGGAGGGATGGGAGCCACCGGGACATCTAACAGACACGCCAAAGTAGCCACGTGTTAGCCAAGGCTTGGAGGATAGAGGGGTAGCGGGGTCGCCAGGAGAAGGAGAGGTGAGGGGCGGGCAGGGGAAAGCATTCCAAGCCGCCGCCTCAGATCCTCTCTGTAACCCGCCCTGGAACCGATTCCACAGAAACACACAGCCCTCCCCTCCCCGCCCACCAGCCAGGAGCTCTCTGCCCCCCAGGTTCGCACACCCAGCACCGGAAGCAGGGTGTGCACGTGCTAACTTCAGTAAGCGCTTCTCTCTTTGGTTCACTCATCCCTTCCATGTGCCGGGCCCTGTTCTGGGCCCTGGGGGACTTGGCGGTGAGCTAGACCTATCCGAGGGATCCCCACCTTCAGGAGGCTGGGTGGGGGAGACGTATGCTGAACCAGGGTGTTCAGTGTGGCCCAAAAGCCGAGGAGGCCATGGGACATCTGACCCAGTCTCGGGCCAGGTTTGGGGGGTCTGAACTGACCCCTCTTGAATCCTCGCTCAGCTACCACATACCCCCGCCTTCCAAGCCTGCATCCATGCAGTAAATAATAACTACCTTCTACACGCCAGGCACAGGGACTCCTTTAGGTACTTGGTTCACTGAATAAAGGAAGGAACCCCCCAAAATACAAAATTTGCAGGACCCCCAAGCTGGGGGGGAGCCCCAGGCAGAGCTGGGAGGCAGGTCATAGTGGGGCAAAGACCTTGGCCTCTGGCATGGGCTGGTCAGAAGGACACAGAGGGCCAGCAGCCAGGGGCGGGGCAGCCTACCTGCACGTAGAGTTCTCTCAGCTCCCTCTGAAACACCGCTGGGTCAGCCGTGAGGGTCACCGGGCCAATATCTGCAGGGAAGAGAGAGAAGACCAGGTGAGCTTGGACCCCCAGAAGCATAGCCCCCATGGGCTGGGGCAGCAACTGCATGATGTGCCACCATCAGAGGGGAGAGAAGCTGAGGCCTGGACCTCAGAGACCTCACAAATGGGGAATTGGTAGGGGAGCAGCTTCCAGGGCTGCCAGGGTCAGATCTGGAAGGGAGGTCAGGCCACTTGGCCCTCCGCCCGCTCCAAACTGGACCCAGAGCTCCAGGGGAGCACAGAGAAGGAGCAGGGGGCAAACCTCCAGTCCCGCCCCCAGACCCACAGTTCCCGATCTTTTGTGACTATGACTCCCCTAGAAACCTCCCCACTACCAGCCCACCCAGCCCCGCATCAGCGGGAAGGGAATTCTGGGAAGACAAAGAAACAGAGAATTGAGCAAATAAAGCTTCGGACCGCAGAGCAACTGGCCAACACCAGACTGACCAACAAAAGCTAAACCTTCCAGAAACTCCATCCATATATTAGCTCACTTGAAAAGAGCAGGATTAATTACAAGGGCTGATCCCAAATGTTGGCGAGGAGATGGAGCAACTGAAACTTTCACGCACTGCCGGTGGGAATGCCAAAATGGTTCAACCGCTTTGGAAAACAAATGGAAGTTTCTACAAAGTTAAACGTGCACCTACCATAGGATCCAGTCTTTCCACTCCTAGGTATTTACCCAAGACAAATGAAAACATATGTCCACACCAAGACTTGTACTCAAATGTTCATAGCAGCTGTTTTCACAATAGCCCAGAACTGGAAACAAGCCAGATGTCCATCAACTGGTGAATGAATAAACAAACTGAGGTACATTTATATAATCAAATACCACTCAGCCAGAAAACGGAACGAGCTACCAATACAGGCAACCAGATGGATGAATCTCGCAGACATAATCCTGCACGAAAGAAGCCAGACACAGAAGAGTGCCTACTATATGGTTCCATTTACAGAAAGCTCTGGAACTGGCAGAATTAATCAAAGGTGAACAGAATCAGAACGGAGGTTGTCTGTGGGATAGGGAGATCCAAGGAACTGTCTGGGAAGGCAGAAACACTCTATATTGTGATGGGAATGTGGGTTCCACGGGTGTATCCATTTGTCAAAAGTGTAAAGCGAAGATTTGCCCATCTCAATGTATGTTCAGTTTACCTCACAAAAAAAGAAATGTAAAAAATGATCATCGTTGAGTGGGGGAGTGGAGGGTGGGAGGAGATATAGATGAAACAAGAATGGCAGATTTTTTTGAATATTTGGTGATGCTGGGTGAGAGGGATATAGGGATTCATTATACTATTCTGCTTACTTTGTATATACTTGAAATTTTCCCTCATAAATAGTTTTTTATTAAAGAGCAGTAATTGAAAGCCACAGCTAACATAAGACAAGGCTACCAGTGCACTGAGAACACAGCCAGAATTCCAACTCACCATGTGGACATGTGCACAGTGCGGGTTTTGCAAGATGGTGTGGACATCAGATTTCTTCAGGAAATATTTCATTTGAGTCCTTGGTGAACTCTAGTAATGGACTATTTTTAGTTCAAACATTCTAAATTCCAGGGCTTCCCTGGTGGCGCAGTGGTTGAGAGTCTGCCTGCCTGCCGATGCAGGGGACACGGGTTCGTTCCCCGGTCCGGGAAGATCCCACATGCCGCAGAGCGGCTGGGCCTGTGAGCCATGGCCGCTGAGCCTGCGCGTCCGGAGCCTGTGCTCCGCAGCGGGAGAGGCCACAACAGTGAGAGGCCCGCGTACGGCAAACAAAACAAAACAAAACAAAAAAATTCTAAATTCCAGTCACCCTAAGAAAAATTCCCATACTTGGCAACTCGTCAACAGACCTTAGTCCTTCTTCGAAAAGGAAGCGCATGGAATTATCCGGCATTCATCCACCATTACCAAGGAGGGGTCTGGACACCAGCTCTTCTGCTGTATACTTTCAGAATCACCGCCTGGAGGGCCCTGCCTCTTTGCTCTGTATTTATTCCCACATCCAACGGCCCCTTCCACACCTGCTCTGGCCTTGACCAAGCCTTCTCCACTGCCTTCCTCCTGAACTCTGCAGTGACTCATTCAGCCAAACCCTCACCTTTGACCTCAGGCAGAGCTGCCTGGAATCCTGGCTCAACCCTTCACCAGTCATGCGGCTTCTCAGAGCTTACTTCACCGTCCCAAGCCTCAGTTTCCCCATCTGTAAAATGATGCATTTCTCCTAGCTGAGAACCATCATTGTGAGAATCCAGTAAACGCAGGGAAGGAAACACCTGGCTTGGGTTAGAGCAAAGGCTCAGCAAACAGGAGCTGGCCCTGCTGATCTGAACATACAATTCTTTTTTTTTTCTTTTCTTTTTTTAAATCTTATTGAAGTATAGCTGATTTACAATGTTGTGTTAATTTCTGCTTTACAGCAAAGTGATTCAGTTATACATATATATATTCTTTTCCCTTATGGTTTATCACAGGATATTGAATATAGTTCCCTGGGCTATACAGGAGGGCCTTGTTGTTTATCCATCCTATATATACTAGTTTGCATCTGCTAATCCCAAACTCCCAGTCCTTCCCTCTCCCATCCCCCCTCCCCTTTGGCAACTACAAGTCTGTTCTCTATGTCTGTGAGTCTGTTTCTGTTTCGTAGATATGTTCATTTGTGTCATATTTTAGGTTCCACATATAAGTGGTATTACATGGTATTTGTCTTTCTGACTTACTTCACTTAGTATGATAATCTCTAGGTCCATCCATGTTGCTACACATGGTATTATTTCATTCTATTTTATGGCTGAGTAGTATTCCATTGTATATATAAATATATATCACATCTTCTTTAGCCATTCGTCTGTTGATGGACATTTAGGTTGTTTCCATATCTTGGCTATTATGAATACTGCTGCTATTAACATAGGGGTCCATGTATCTTTTTGAATTATAGTTTTGTCTGGATATATGCCCAGGAGTGGGATTGCTGGATCATATGGCAACTCTAGCTTTAGTTTTCTGAGGAACCTCCACACTGTTTTCCATAGTGGCTGCACCAATTTACATTCCCACTAACAGTGTAGGAGGGTTCCCTTTTCTCCACACCCCCTCCAGCATTTGTTATTTGTAGACTTTAACGATGGCCATTCTGGCTGGTTGAACACACAATTGCTGGGCAATCTCACACGAGGCAGACAGGCAAAGACAGTCTTGCTCCAATGAGGTCCTCAAATGTTAGTTTGACTGAGGAGAGTAATAATTTTACTCAACGTTGGTTATTTCTTTATTACATAATAATATACATTCATTAAAAAATATACATTAATGATTCTGACATTTCCTAAGCACTTACTATGTACCAGCCTATGTGCTGAGATGCTTCCTGTGTATTATTAGCTCACTGAATCCTCCCTCCCACCTGTTAAGTCCAACTCTTACCCACATATTACAGAGGAGAAATGAAAGCCCAGAGAGGCTAAGTAACTTCCCCAAAGACACACAGTCAGTAAGCAGCAGAGCTAGAATATTAGCTTAGGTCTGTACAACTCCAGAATCTGAGCTCTTTTTTTTCTTTTTTTAATTAATTAGTTAATTTTGGCTGCGTTGGGTCTTTGTTGCTGCGCGCGGGCTTTCTCTAGTTGCGAAGAGCGGGCTTCTTATTGTTGTGGCTTCTCTTGTTGTGGAGCATGGGCTCTAGGCGCGCAGGCTTCAGTAATTGTGGCATGTGGGCTCAGTAGTTGTGATGCATGGGCTTAGTTGTTCCGTGGCATGGGGGATCTTCCCGGACCAGGGCTCAAACCCATGTCCCCTGCACTGGCAGGTGGATTCTTAACCACAGGGAGTCCCAGAATCTGAGCTCTTGACAGCTGTTCTCTGCGAACTGTACATAGAAATTCCTCACATGCAGAAAAAGAAGGGAATTCTACCAACCAGAGATACTCTTATTTTTATATATAACCTTCAAAACTTTCATGCATATTTATAAATCTTATATAAGTGCACACTATTTGAAGCAGAATTTCCATTTAAGTATAAATAACATACTATTTTTAATTTGACTCTTTTCACTGAACAACACATTGTAAGCATCCTTCCAGAAGGTCAAATACTCAGTTCAAAATCATTTTTAATGGCTACAAAGTATTTCCTTTGTATAAATGTCCAATAATGGTCTTGCCCATATTGTTTTGTTTCCAATTTTTATAATGAACAATGTTATTAAGAACATCTTTATAAGGCCTCTCTGGTGGCGCAGTGGTTGAGAGTCCGCCTGCCGATGCAGGGGACACGGGTTCGTGCCCCGGTCCGGGAGGATCCCACATGCCGCGGAGCGGCTGGGCCCGTGAGCCATGGCCGCTGGGCCTGCGCGTCCGGAGCCTGTGCTCCGCAACGGGAGAGGCCGCAACAGTGAGAGGCCCGCGTACCGCAAAAAAAAGAAAAAAAAAAAAGAACATCTTTATATCCGCTACATTCAAGCACTAGTTCCACTGTTTCCTTGGGATATATGCCCATAAGCAGAATTGCTGGGCCAAAGGTAAGGGCATTTGTAAAGACGTTGGATGCAAATTCAGTAACCTCATAACTGTCCTCCTCATCCCCAGACGTTCCTGCCTCTGATCCATCTACCTGTCCTTGCCAGAGAAGCCGCCCTTGGGGCCAGTTTTGCTCACATCACCCCTGCTCAAAAATCGACAGCAACTTCTCCTTGCCTGGAAACTGAGAGAAGCCTCTGCGGTACCCAGTTCTGAATCTGGGTGGCCCCGCCCTCTCCCATCACAATCTATCACAGGTGTCAGACTACCCAACAGTTCCCAAGGCTGGTCCAGCGCTAGGCTGACCACATTCTCTCCCATTCACAGCCACATGAGAAAAATTAAGTTGGTAAAGTGGGTTATCATAAATTAAATGTGCTCCAATTGGAAGGACCACCCTTTATTCTTCGGTCCATCTGCTTCCTGCTCGGGGAGCTGACAATTGCTCTTTCTTTCATGGAAAAACAATGTTCTGAGATACTCTGCGCTTTGAGAGGGAGGAAGAGTCTTCTGGGAAATTGCCCAGTTCCAACTCCCGCACACCTCTCAGCAATGCCCCTCAGCAGTTACCACCTCATCCAACCTCCTGGTATCCCAAGCACTCGGCCAGCACATGCTGAGGACTAGGGATTGTATGCAAACACAGGACGCAGGAAATTCCAGAAGCCCTGGAGGAGCCCCTGGGCTGGAGATCCCTGGAAAGGACTTTAAGAACTCTGTCTTAGTTTCCTATTATTGCTGTGACAGATTACTACAGACTCAGTGTCTTTTTTCTTTTAAATAAACTTATTTATTTATTTATTTATGGCTGTGTTGGGTCTTTGTTGCTGCACGCGGGCGTTCTCTAGTTGCGGCGAGCGGGGGCTACTCTTCGTTGCAGTGCGCGGGCTTCTCACTGCAGTGGCTTCTCTTGTTGTGGAGCACGGGCTCTAGGCACGCGGGCTTCAGTAGTTGTGGCATGCAGGCTCAATAGTTGTGGCTCGCAGGCTCTAGAGCACAGGCTCAGTAGTTGTGGCGCACGGGCTTAGTTGCTCCGCGGCATGTGGGATCTTCCCGGACCAGGGCTCAAACCCGTGTCCCCTGCATCGGCAGGCGGATTCTTAACCACTGCGCCACCAGGCAAGTCCCCAGACTCAGTGTCTTAAAACAACACACATTCATTTCTGGAGGTCAGAAGCCCTAAAATAAAAGTTCCGGCAGGGCTGTGTTCCTTCCAGAGGCTCTAGGGGAGAATCCATTTCTTTGTCTTTTCCAGCTTTTGGAAGCTTCCTTCATTCCTTGATCATGGTCCTCTTCCTCCATCTTCAAAGCCAGTAATGTAGCATCTTTAAATATCTCCCTCTCCCTCTGCCTCTGTCATCACATCTCCTTCTCTAATTCTGACCCTCCTGCCTCCCTCTTAAAAGGACACTTGTGATCACAATGGGCCCAAGTAGACAATCCAGGATCATCTCTCCATCTCAAGATTCCTAACTTAATCACTTCTGCGAAGTCCTTTTTGCCATGTCAAGTATGAGATTTACAGGTGCTATGGACATCTGCAGGGGAGGGGGGGCATTTTCCTGCCTATCATAGCCTCCACCATCCTGTCTCCTTCAAGAATGGGCTTAGACCCCTATGTTCATAGCAGCACTGTTCACAATAGCCAAGACATGGAAACAACCTAAATGTCCATCGACAGAGGAATGGATAAAGAAGATGTGGTACATATATACAATGGAATATTACTCAGCCATAAAAAAGAATGAAATAATGCCATTTGCAGCAACATGGATGGACCTAGAGATTGTCATACTAAGCGAAGTAAGTCAGACAGAGAAAAAGAAATATCGTATGATCTCTCTTATACACGGAATCTAAAAAAAAATGATACAAATGAGCTTATTTACAAAACAGAAACAGACTCACAGACTTAGAGAGCAAACTTATGGTTTCCAGGGGGGAAGGGTGGAAGGAGGGATAGTTTGGGAGATTGGGATTGATATGTACACGCTGTGATATTTTAAATGGATAACCAACAAGGACCTACTTCATAGCACAGTAAACTCTGCTCAGTATTCTGTAACAACCTAATTGGGAAAAGAATTTGAAAAAGAATAGATACATGTATGTGTATAACTGAATCACTTTGTTGTACACCTGAAACTAACACAACATTGTTAATCAACTGTACTCCAATATAAAATAAAAAGTAAAAAAAACAAAAGGAATGCGCTGGGGAGAAAAATGATTTGACTACAAACCTATGTGCCAAACATAACAATGTTGAGAATGAAGAGATCTGAAGACCCCCACCTTTAAAAAGATGGGGAAACTGAGGCCAGAGAGGGGAAGAGAGTCCTTCAAGGTCAGGTGGGAAGATTTGGTATTAGGGTTGATTGGCTACATCACACCAACAGTGACCCCTTCTCTTGTTCATCGTCACAGAACTCCTGCCAACCTCAGCGTCTGGCACATGGTAAGTGCTTAATAAATACTGTTCAAATGAGTAAATGAATAACATTTATTTACTCATAACAAATACTGTTTGAGTATACTGTTTGAGCAGCTCCAAGTCAGGACCCTTTATCATTTTTTTTTTAACTTTTATTTATTTAATTTTGGCTGCATGGGGTCTTTTGTTGCTGCACACGGGCTTTCTCTGGTTGTGGTGAGAGGGGGCTGCTCTTCGTTGCGGTGCACGGGCCTCTCGTTGCGGTTCACGGGCCTCTCATTGCGGTGGCTTCTCTTGTTGCGGAGCACAGGCTCTAGGTGCGTGGACTTCACTCGTTGTGGCACACAGGCTTAGCTGCTCTGCAGCATGTGGGATCTTCCCAGACCGGGGCTCGAACCCGTGTCCCCTGCATTGGCAGGAGGATTCTTAACCACTGTGCCACCAGGTAAGTCCAGGACCCTTTATCTTTATATCCTGTGCCCAGCACAATGCCAGGCATACAATCAACACCCAGCAAATATTTCTGAATGCCAAGCCTGCCTGATCCCCAGGCACTCCCACCACAGCACGCCGCTGCCCGTCACTCAGAGAAACAGATCCAAAATGAGGCAGGAAACCAAATGTGGTTATTTGGGGCATGCAGAGGGGTTGGCCATATTAAGGGAGAGCTGGCCAGATGGACAAAAGTGTTTGTGATTCCTCTTGAGTTAGACGGCAGGCATTTTAAAAGCTCTGCCCCAAGCTCTGAACAAAGAAGGCTCTCAGGGGAGAACACACTTACATACACAGATGCACTGATGTGCGAAAACTAGTCTGATTTCTTCCTTTTACTGAACAGATAATCCCCAAACCAGCTCTGGGTGCTGGTTGCTACTGACCAGTCCCATCATTCCAGGGCTGGACCAGCTTTCAAGATGCCCACACGGGGCTGGGAGCACGGAGGTCTTCTCTCCATCTGTCTTCCTTGCTGCCCGACTGTCCACCTGCCCACCCATCCATCTACAGCTCCAGGCAGTGAGACAGAGATAGATGCCTTCTTGTCGTTAATTAATGCTGGTCCACGGCTTCATTTGTCATTCCTGGGACCTACCGCACCTTCATCACTCATCATGCCAAAGCTCCCCAGGACGGGGTGTTTTCAGCAGGGTAACTATTTCAAGACCTGTCTTCCGGCAGGACGGAGTGACGTACAAGGACAGGGCAGGACACCTGGCATGTCCCCATGTGAGTTTGCCCACTGAGAGGGCTTGCTTGAGCCCCTCTCCATCTCCCTCCTTCACCCAGTCCAGGAAGGACTGGATCTGGATAAAAAGCCCTTCTTAGCATGATGTTGATGTGGATGATGATGGTGATGCTGCTGCTGCTGCTGCTGCTGATGATGATGATGATGACAGTGATGATGCTGCTGATGTTGATGGTGATGATGATGTGATGATGATGATGATGGTGGTGGAGGTAGAAGTGGGTGAGGATGCTGACAGCAGCTTCAATGCATCGAGTACTTATTATTTTACAGTGTTTAGCTCAGTCCTATTAACAGCTCCCTGTTAGAATTGAGGATGCCAAGACCTTGCTGAAGGTCATATACAGCTAGCAAGTGGTAGTCAATAACTGTACTGGTTTCCTGTGGTCACCGTAATAAAATATCACAAACCTGGTGGCTTTTATGTTTTCTTTTTTTTTTCTTTTGCGGTACGCGGGCCTCTCACTATTGCGGCCCCTCCCGCCGCGGAGCAAAGGCGCCGGACGCGCAGGCCCAGCGGCCACGGCCCACGGGCCCAGCTGCTCCGTGGCACGCGGGATCCTCCCGGACAGGGGCACGGACCCACGTCCCCTGCATCGGCAGGCGAACTCCCAACCACCGCGCCACCAGGGAAGCCCAACCCGGTGGCTTTAAACAATGGAAGTACATTCTCTCACAGTCCTGGAGGCTAGAAGTCCAAAATCAAGGTGTCAGCAGCCCATGCTTTCTTTTTTATTTTATTTTATTTTTTGCGGTATGCGGGCCTCTCACTGTTGTGGCCTCTCCCGTTGCGGAGCACAGGCTCCGGACGCGCAGGCTCAGCGGCCATGGCTCACGGGCCCAGCCACTCCACGGCATGTGGGATCCTCCCGGACCGGGGCACGAACCCGCGTCCCCTGCATCGGCAGGCGGACTCTCAACCACTGTGCCACCAGGGAAGCCCCCATGCTTTCTCTGAAGGCTCTTGGGGAGAATCTGCTCCATACCTTCTTCCTTTTCACTTCTCGTGATACTAGCAATCCTCAGTATTCCTTGACTTGTAAACACACCATCACTCCAATCCTTCTCCCTGTGTCTCTTCTCTCCTTATAAGGACACCAGTCACATTGGATTAAGGGCTCACTCTACTTCAGTGTGACTTCATCTTAACTAATTACATCTTCAATTACCCTATTTCCAAAAAAGGTCACATTCTGAGGTTCTAGGAAGGACAGGAATTCTGTAACAACACTGTTCAATCTAGAATAATGTCCAAATCCACATATTTGGCTCCAAAGCCTGTTCTATTTGCCACTGGCTATACTGCCTCCAAAAATGAGGGTGATGATGATGATGATGACAGCTACCATTGTTTTAATATTGATTAAGCACCAGATTCTGTTCTATGCACTTGACATACATTCACTGAGAAAAACGTTACAGAAACCTATGAAGTCTCCTATTTACTATCTCCATTTTATAGGTGAGAATTTGAGGGCTACAGAGGTAGAGCAAACTGCCCAAGGTCTTACAATGAGGAAGCATCAGAGATAGGATTCAAACCTGGGTCCATCGGACCCCAGATCCAAGCTCTCAACCATGCATGAAGCTGCAGACATATGGCACTTGTTCCCCAGGCCCTCGTTTCTGTTCCTGAAGGGGTCAGGAGGCTCGTGACTGAAGGTGGGCACCTGCCAAACAGCTGGGCAGATGTGGCGCGGGTTCCCTCTGAGCAGGGCTTGCCAGGTGCAGGGATGATTAAACCCATGACCTTGTCTCCACTGTGCTGCCCTTGAGCATATGAGCCCCAGAAGCTTGGCCCAGAACCACCTCTCCATAGGGAAATATTTTCCACTCGATAAGACGAGGGTGTGGAGCCTCTAGGACATATGAGGATCACGCACAGGAAGACCACCCAGCCCTTCACGTGGGGGATCCTCCAGTCCCTCACCCAGTCTGTGTGTCCCAGTGGTCACGGTCACAGCCAGGCGCTAGAGAGCCAGTCTCAGAAAGACCTCACGTCCAGGACTCTTCCCCGGGCCTGCCTTTCCCACCTCCTTGAAAGCAGGGCTTGAACCCTGGGGCCACTCTGGGTGTGCACATACCCCCTCCTCCCGCTGCAGGGGCCCCAAGCAGGGTCTCACCATCTGCCACCATTGTGGGCAAATTGTGTCCCCTCTCCGGGACTCAGTCCTCCCGTTTCTTTTCTTTTTTTTTAATAAACATTTTTTTTATAACAGAACATACTTTATTATTTTTTAAAATTTTTTTTGCGGGGGTGCTGCTTTGGGTCTTTGTTGCTGCGCGGGCTTTATCTCTAGCTGCAGCGAGCGGGGGCTACTCTTCGTTGCGGTGTGAGGGCTTCTCACTTCAGTGGCTTCTCTTGCTGCAGAGCACAGGCTCAGTAGTTGTGGCTTGCAGGCTCTAGAGCACAGGCTCAGTAGTTGTGGAGCATGGGTTTAGTTGCTCTGCGGCATGTGGGATCTTCCCGGACCAGGGCTCGAACCTGTGTTCCCTGCATTGGCAGGCAGATTCTTAACCACTGCGCCACTAGCAAAGTCCCTAAAACCACCTCTTCCCTGGGGAAAGTTGACAGCACACCTGGCGACCCAGAGAAGATGCTCAAACTCACTCTCTATCAGACATATGCAAATTAAAACAGGTCACCATTTCTCACCTATCAAATTAGCAAAAAAGAGAAGAGTGACGTCCCCATATGCCAGCAAGTGTTTGGGAAAAAAGCAGTCTCACACTCTTTTTGGTAGGAGGGTTAGATGGTACAGCATTTTTGGAGGACGGTTTGCTGATACCAATTAAAATTTTAAAAATGTTCATATGCTTTAACAACGAACCAATTACAGTTCTGAGAATCTATCCTATAGATATGTTGTGGGTTTTAAATATTTATTTATTTTGGCTGCTCCAGGTCTTGGTTGTGGCATGCGGGATCTTTAGTTGCGGCATGATAACTCTTAGTTGCGGCATGCATGCAGGATCTAATTCCCCGACCAGGGATTGAACCCAGGCCCCCTGCATTGGGAGCACAGAGTCTTACCCACTGGGAACACCAGGGAAGTCCCGTTCCTATAGATATGTTTTTGCAAATGTGTGTGTATATTGTAAGGAAACTGAAAGCAAACTATTTTTCATAATGTGGGAATGGTTGGATAAATCAAGGTAAGATAAATTAAGATCCCTCCTGTAACACCTTCTGTAGTCATTAAAACAATGCAGGGGATCAATATTTCCTAACATAAAAAGAGATCCCTGATATAGCATGTGGGGGAGAAGAAGCAAGTTGCAAAACAGTATGCATAGTATAATCCCGTTTTTTATATAATAAAAAAACTAAGTGTATATATGTATACAAGTGAACGACACACACACACGGTCTGGAAACACACAAAATGATTAAAAGCGTTTGCATCTCTTGAGAGTTGTGTTATTAGAACATTTAAAAAGCATGTTTTAAATTTGTAATTTTCTGAGGAAACAATAACTTCAGTTATTCACTGAAAGAGCTAAGCCCTGGTGCCAAATTTGACAAAGAGCACAAAGAAAGAATATCATTTACTGATCATACATATTGAAGTAAATGGAAAACTCCTAAAGAAGACACTGGCAAACAGAATCCAGCTGTATATTAAAGAATAATCCACAATGACTGAGGAGGGCTTATGCAAGGAATGTGGAAATGGTTTAAAATGAAGGAATCACATCCAGAGGTCAAAAGGAGAAAGATCTTACAAATATCTCAACAAAGCCAGAAAGTCACTGGCTAAAATTCAGCACCATCCCCATTTGGGATTTTTGTTTTGGGGGTGTTTTTTTCTACCTTTAGAAAATTAAGAATGAAAGTCTCTTCCTTCACCTGATGAAGAAAACCTCAAACCAAGAACCAATATCATACAATGATATACAATCAGAAGCAAGACAAGACCGACTTCAGCTACCACCATTTCTTAACACTGTGCTAAATACCACAAAACATTCCAAACAAGCAAAAAATATGATTGGAAAAGAGGAGACAATATTACAGTTTGGACAGGCTGTGATTGTCAACCAAGAAAACTCAAAACATTACCCCCAAAAAAATTAGAACTAGTTTTTTTACAAAGTCTTCAGTAAGAAAGTTGGAAACAAAATAAATATATGAAAATAAATTGCTTTCCAACATACTAGCAATACTCATTTGCAAAAAATGTAATGAAAAAAATTCCTGGTCAAAATAGTCATACAAAACCCAAAATATTTAGAAATGATCTTCAAAAGAAATGGGTGGAACCTATAAGGAAAAAAAAAACCTATAAGTTTTTTACAAAAGGAAATAAATATGTAAAAAAAAAAAAAGGAAGAGGTTTCCTAGAGGAAAACAATTAGATTTTTTTAAATGATAATTCTTCCCCAAATCAAGATTTAACACAATTCTGAGCAAATTCACAGTAGGAATTTTTTTTTGGAAGTTGACTATGTTTTCTACTTTTCACCTGAAAAGAAAACATGTTCAAGAATATTTTGAAAACGAAGAAGATGAGTAATAAGAACATGAAGAATCTGCAGGGCTAAGTAACTCTGGAAATGAGTTGCATCTATAAGACTAAAGGCAAAAGAACTGTACTCTAGTGAACAAAGTTGTTTTCCACGGGGTGCAAGTTAGCAATGCTAAAACCACGATAAATGTGGACTAGAACTGAAAATTAAGTAAATGACGAGTGAGTGGTGAATGGTGAGGGCCAGGTTAGTCACTGTCAGAGCGGGAGGTTATAGATAAGCAAGAATAAGAGGCTGGAAGGATCCACGTGGTAATCAATGAGAGCTGGAGACATCAGAATGAACTCATGTTCAGCTTAATACAGATACAGTTAAACAGAGAACTATTTATAGATATGGGTATACACAAAGGTTACATATACAACATGTATCTCCTTGCTCTGTCAGCTAAAGATGCAGAAGCGGTGACACCCCAGTAGCAACAAGCACACCTAGCACCCAGATGCTGGTGTCTAATACCATTTTTCCATCAACGGAACCAGGGCTCTTTGGAGAAATGACTAATTCTAGGACTGGGGAAGGAAATTCATAAGATGGGTCTGAAATATCCTGTAGTGCCAGAAAGTAAGAAAGTGCTTTAAAAAAATTCACAACAATAGGGGTATGTCAAAGGCACACAGAAGCTAAATGAAACAGTCCCAAAGACTGAAGTTGGAAAAATTTGAGCAACAAAATAAAGTAGTATTGGATTATAACCCAAGGTATAAAACTATGAGTCCATACTGATGTATATAAATGATTGAATAAACAAATAAATGGAAAAGAATCAACTCTCTCATGCAGAAGATTTCCAAACAATTTATGTAAATACCCCATGTTCAAGGAGGTGGATCACAACTCCCTACTTCTTAAGTGTGGGCTGCGTGTAAGTGACTTTCTTCCAGAGAGGACAGTACAGAAAAGGAGAAAGAAAAGAGTACGCTTACAACGAAGACACCTGACAACCTCAGCCAGGTGATCAAGGTCAGCATCAACAGTGATAAGTCATAATGATAGAATGTACCCTTGACATGATATGATGAGAATGGCATTGTTCCTCTGTGGTCTTCCTCCCATTACCCAGTCTAACCAGAGAAAAACATCAGGCAAATCATGACTGAGGGACAAAACATCTGGGCAATACTCATCAAAACTGTCAAGGTCATCAAAAACAAAGTTTGAAAAACCATCACAATGAAAAGAAGCCTTAAGGGACATGACAACTAAATGGGATCCTGAATGGGCTCCTGGAACAAATGTTAGGGGAAAATTGAGGAAGTCTGAATAAAGAATGGACTTTAGGACTTCCCTGGTGGCGCATTGGTTAAGAATCCACCTGCCGGGCTTCCCTGGTGGCGCAGTGGTTGGGAGTCCGCCTGCCAGTGAGGGGAGCGCGGGTTCGTGCCCCGGTTCGGGGGGATCCCACGTGCCACGGAGCAGCTGGGCCCGTGGGCCATGGCCGCTGGGCCTGCGCGTCCGGAGCCTGTGCTCCGCGGCGGGAGAGGCCACGGCGGTGAGAGGCCTGCGTACACCAAAAAAAAAAAAAAAAAATCCACCTGCCAATGCAGGGGACACAGGTTCAAGCCCTGGTCTGGGAAAATCCCACATGCCGCGGAGCAACTAAGCACGTCTGCCACAACTACTGAGCCTGCACTCTAGAGCCCGTGAGCCACAACTACTGAAGCCTGCGTGACACAACTACTGAAGCCTGCGCGCCTAGAGCCCGTGCTCTGCAACAAGAGCAGCCACCGCAATGAGAAGCTCGCGCACCACAACGAAGAGTAGACCCAGCTCGCCACAACTAGAGACAAAGCCCGCGCGCAGCAGCAAAGACCCAATGCAGCCAAATTTAAAAAAAAAAAAGTAATGGACTTTAGTTAATCATAACATATGGGGACTTCCCTGGCCGTCCAGTGGTTAAGACTTCACCTTCCGATGCAGGGGGTGCGAGTTCGATCCCTGGTCGGGATCCCTAAGATCCCACATGCCTCGAGGCCAAAAAACCAAAACATAAAACAGAAGCAATGTTGTAACAAATTCAATAAAGACTTTAAAATTGGTCCATATCAAAAAAAATCTTTAAAGAACCCCCAACATATCAGTACCGGTTTGTTAATTGTGATACATGTACCATTGTAATCTAAGATGTTAATGAAAGGGAAAACTGGGTGTTGGGTGTATGGGAACTTCTTTGCAATAATTCTGTAAATTTAAAACTGTTTTAGGGCTTCCTTGGTGGCACCGTGGTTAAGAATCCGCCTGCCAATGCAGGGGACACGGGTTCGAGCCCTGGTCTGAGAAGATCCCACATGCCACGGAGCAACTAAGCCCGTGCACCACAACTACTGAGCCTGTGCTCTGGAGCCCACGGGCCACAATTACTGAAGCCCACGTGCCACAACTACTGAAGCCTGTGTGCCTAGAGCCCGTGCTCCACAACAAGAGCAGCCACCACAATGAGAAGCCCGTGCACCACAACAAAGAGTAGCCCCAGCTTGCTGCAACTAGAGAAAGCCCGCACACAGCAGCGAAGACCCAAAGCAGCCAAAGATAAATATATTTTTTTAAAAAAACTGTTCTAATTAAAAGTTTATTAAAATTCTAAAGCTTTCAGCCAATGAAAAGATAAAGAAGATACAGCTTATATACACAATGGAATACTATTCAGCCACAAGAAAGAAGGAAATCCTGCTGTTTGGGACAACTTGGATGGACCTTGAGGGCATTATGCTAAGTGGAATGAGTCAGACAGAGAAAGACAAATACTGTATGATCTCATTTGTATGTGGACTCTAAAAAAAAAAAAGTGAAACTCAGAGAAACAGAGAGGAGAGTGGTGGTTTCCAGGAATCAGGGAGTGGGAGAAATGAGGAGATGTTAGTACAGGGCACAAACTTACAGTTATGAATAAGTGCTGGGAATCGAATGAACAGCATAGTAATTATCACTAATAATACTGTATTATGTACTTGAATATTGCCAAGAAAGTAGATCCTAAATGTTCTCACCACAAAAAAAGAAATGGTAATTATGGGACATGATGGAGGCATTAGCTGACTGCTATGGTGGTAATCATTTTGCAATATATAAATGTATCAAATCAATACATTGGACATCTTAAACTAACCCAATAGTATGTGTCAATTATATTTCAATAAGGCTGGGGGTATATATATATATTTTTTAAGAATAGGAGGTAGGGGCTTCCCTGGTGGCGCAGTGGTTGAGAGTCCGCCTGCCGATGCAGGGGACACGGGTTCATGCCTCGGTCCAGGAGGATCCCACATGCCGCGGAGCGGCTGGGCCCGTGAGCCATGGCCGCTGAGCCTGCGCGTCCGGAGCCTGTGCTCCGCAACGGGAGAGGCCACAACAGTGAGAGGCCCGCCTACCCACCCCCCCCCAAAAAAAAAAAAAAAGAATAGGAGGTAGGATTTACCCTATTATAAAGCCAAATAATGAATACAATGTGCTCCTGGCACAAGAACTGTCATACAATGGGACAGAATGGAAAGCCCAGGTAAACGAATAGATATAAAGTAATTTTGGATAAAGGCAGGATCTAAATGAATGAAAAAGAAAGGATTATTTGATAAAATGTAACTGTACCATCAATTATCCTGTTCTGGAAGAATTACATCAAATTATTTTTAATACCTCTGCCAATTTTTTTTAAATTCCAGGTTAAAAAATTAAATATGAAGAGAAAAAAAAGAAAACGAATGAAAAAACCTAGAACATGTACCTAACTGATTTTGTGATAGAAAAAAATCTTTCTGAGAATGAAAGTGAAGAAATTACAAAGGGAAGAAGGCAATAGATTTTGCTACATAAACATTTAAAACTTCAGAACATCACGAATCACAAATATTAAAAGACAAACGACTAGGAAATGCTAACCACATAACAAAAAACAACTAATATCATCAATATGAAGTCCCCACACTGACTGATAAGAAGACCACTAAAAACCCCGAATGGAAAAATGAGTAAAGGAACTGACAATTTACAAAAGAAGAAATTCACACACGGAAACATCTAGTAAACACTTGAGAACTTACTGAGCCTCACTAGCCATTAAAATAAGAAGATATCATTTTCCATCTTTTGAATTAGGAAAAAAAATGTTATCCTAATCCCTAGGGTTGGGGGCAGCTGCTCTGAAACGGTCCCCTCAAATGCCTCTGATAGAAGTTTAAACTCCCAAAACATTGGAAAACAATTTGAAGAGCTGCCTACCCACTCAGTGTGTTTATAATGACCTAGGAATTCCACTTCCAAAAACTTAATCCAATGAAAAAACCAATCAAAGATGCAGACAAAGATTTACACACCAGAGTGCTTTTTGCAACATTTTAATAGAGAAAACCCGAAAACAACCTAAATTTCAGCCAAAATAAAACCATTAGCAAAAGTCTAACTTTGCAGTTTGGGAACATACCACTTTTTTTCATTTAAACACTTAAAAAAATATTTCCAAAGCACAGGTTCTGGTTTATCTCCAAGCATGTGCAGTCCAGAACCACTGAAACTTGCCCTTCAAAGCATGGTTTTGGGGGTTGAAGGTAGGGGGTTCCTTTAAGAAGGCCCTCCCAGGATGCAGCCCTAGGGGGGCCTGAACTGTCAGCTAAAACCCCTGACTCTCAGCTCCTCTTCCACCAAAGGGAATTCCATTGGTTGATTCAAAAAACACAGCCTAACCTAAACCACAGATCCAATCCCTGCTCAGAAGCCCTCAGTGGCTGCTCGCAGCCCATAGAAGGAAATCTAAGTGCTCCGAGTCCTCAGCTCCACAGTCACAGCCAGGACCAATCTCGTCTCTCCCCGCTTTCCCATTTCACCCCTCCTACGCCCTGGCTCCACACCCACACACACCTGCCCCTACATGTTAGCCACCACCCAGCGAGTTCCATGTGCTCAGGGAGACCTCCGTCCCACTGCATCCCTGGCAGCTATAGCATTGCCAAATGGTCCAAAGCTGCTAAATTTCCCTTCATCTGCTTCAAGTCCTGCTCCAATGATGCTTCCTCAGAGAGCCTTTGGTTAGTCCTTTCCCTTGCTAGCCGATAGTCAGGAGCCGTTAGCAGTGACAACTTCCACCCTCTGCCTGGCTTGTCGCCAGCAGACTGCCGGCTCCTTGGTGTGAACCCTGCCCCCTTCACACCGGAAGCCTCACAAGATTGTGCACACAGCAGAGACTCAATAAATGCTGAGGTCCCCCTCCCCTGGACCTGGGGTGCCTGTAGGGAGTATGGTTTGGGGAGCAGGGGTGGGGAGAAGGATGGGATTTTTTGTTTCATAGAAGATGGAGTGAAGGCTGGAGAGTCACACACGCGCTCGGCGCCCAGAGAGGAGAGGTTGGGGATGGCACGAGGGCTTCATGAAGATGATGGCCAGAGAGGGGGCAGTGAGGATGCTATGGGTCCCGGGACACTATGTCTGGTTGCAACAGGCTGCTCTCCTGCCCTACAAGTGCAGCCAAGCATTTTAGAGACAAATATGGGTTATGAATCAGAAATTACATCAGCCTGGCAGGTGGCCGTGCATAAGTCCCATCCGTGTCCTGAGCCTCAGTTTCTCCAATTGCAAGAGAAGCGTTGGATTAAATGATCCCTAAGCTCTCTCAATGCAATATCTTTGGAAGCCCAAGAATGACCCAGAAAGGGAGTGAGAAAGTTAGGGGGGTAGAGGGTGACCTGCGTCAGAGCTGAAACCCCCAGGACACACCTCACACCCCACGTCTTCACAATTCCACCAGCCTTGCTGCCCCCTGACCCTCAGACGGGAGCTGTCCTTCTGATGTTCCCAGGAAACTTTTTCTAGACCCCTGACTTCTGTGCTTTGAGCTGCAGAGCCCTACAGAGCCCAGAACTCCTGGAAGCAGAGGGACTCCACACTCAGCCGAAGGGCTGCATGGGATTATGTACACCGACTGTGGCCCATTTTTCAAATATCTGTAATGATGCTGTGATTAACAAAGAAAAATTCTTCTAAAAGGGCTTACTAGTTCATATAGCCTTGGGCCACTGTGTATTTTTTCAGCACAAGAACACTTTGCAGAGCAATTCTGCAAGGAATCTGCCATTTTTATTTTATTTTTTGGCTTTATAAAGCTATCCTACTAGATAGAGAGGTGACTAATAGAAACGTGATAAAACGGAGTAAAATTAATCACAGGATCTGGGGGGTGGGCAGACAGGTGTTTATGTATTTCCTACCCTCACCCCCCCATTTTGCTGTAAGTCTGAAGTTTTTCATTAAAAATGTTGGAGAAAAAGCAGTCCTGCCACTCAGAAAGTTGGGAGTCTAAGCACGCTCCACAGCTGTTTTCCCTGAAACTCCCCACAGTGGGGTCTCCCAGGGATCTTTTCAAGGGCATGCCCCTGACACCTAGTTGAAAGATAGGGGGCTGCAGGCGAGGAGCTGCTGTCTGCAGGGTAGAAGGGGTTAGGTGGGGGGACCTGGCAGTGAGAATACTGCGGGTAGAGGCGACGTGGTTGCTGTTTTTCTCGCGAGAACAGGTGAGGGGCAAGACGCGAAGTTCTCCATCCTGGGTGGCTCTTCTGGCCCCCGAAGCCCACGACGGGAGCGAATTGGAAGAATTAACAAAGGCAAATCCGCAAACCTTGCGGAGGCTCATGCGTGCCAGGCCCTGGACACGAAGGACCCATTTCAACATCTCAGCAAGTTTGTGAAGGCAGTTCTCGCCCCGTTTCCTAAAGGGGGAAGGTGCGGCTCCGGAAGGTGAGGTCACTTGCTGAAGTCGCAGAGCCAGGAGGTGGCTGCGCGGCATTTGAACGCAGTGCCCCCGCCTCTCCGTCACTGGCCTGACGACGCAAGCTAGGAGACGCGGGAGAAGGGGAGAGCAGGTTCCCGGGGAAAGGGCCCGGCGGCTGCAAGGCCTGCCCCAGGTGCCCGGCCTCGGGCAGAGTGAAGGCGTCGAGAAGGCGCCCCCCGCCGGGCCGCGGTACAGCCTGCGGGCGTCCAGTGCGCCCGGGGCGCAATACGGGCGGGTGAGCGCACCGCGCCAGGGCACCGGGCCAGGGGCGCGGCGGACGCCGGGGGCTCGGGGGGACGCTACCTGGATCACGGAAGGGCACCAGCGCGTAGTTGCCGATGGCCTGGCTGCCACGGCTCAGGCTGCGCTCCAGAATGCGCGAGGCGCCGTGCATCACCTGCATCAGGTCGTCCCACATGGAGCCGGTAACGTCTAAGACGATGGCCAGGGTGGCATCCCCCGTGGTAGGAGGCAGCGCCGTCCCGGGCTCGCCGGCCACCGCCGCTGCTGCCGAGACCACCAGCAGCAGCCGCAGGAGCGGCGCCCGGGGCATCTTTGCTGAGCGCGGCCGAGGGGCTGCGGCTGCCGCGGTGGAGGCTCGCGGGGCCTTGAGAGCGCGACCGCCCTGGTGCACCCAGCGGCCACCCGACGCACGGCTGCAGCGCGGCGCCTCGCTCCGTCGGACCGCGGCCGGTGCGCGCGGGACGTGGGTTTGCGGCGGGGTCCCCCTGCTGGGAGACCGAGGCGGCCTTAGAGCCCACCCCGTTCAGGGTCACGGCCCCGCCTCCTCCGCTCCCCTCACTGTGACTCAAACTTTCCCGGCCCCGCTGCTCGCCAGTCCAGACCCGGGGTTAGGGGAGGACGCGGGGCGGACGGCAGAAGGGAGCTGGGCCCTCGGCCAAAGCCGCAAGGGATGGGGACGCACGGGAGGCACTGGACACCTGCGCCTCCCGCCGACCGCGCGCCTCGCTGCGGGGGCGGGAGAGGGAGGGGGAACGGCGCTGCCCCTGCCCTGGAGGGCTGCCCACGGGCCCTGGCTTTTGTGGCTCCCTCCACCCAGCCCCCTAAAAACTGACCCCCCGATACACACGCACACACACACACACACACACACACACACACAGTAACTCCCTTTCTTTCCCCAGTTATTGTCTATTACTGTTATCATAATCAAGCAACGGAAGTTGAGCAGCTACTATGTGCTAAGCGTTTTCACATAGTTATTATTTCCTCGAGTGCTCGCTGCAACCCTAGAGGGAGGCTCTAACACTAGACCCATTTTACAGATGAGCAGACTGAAGCTCAGTCATCAGCCCAAAGTCACTCAGCTCTCAAGTAGTAGAGAGTCGATTAGAAGCCAGCTCTAGAAAGATTCCGAAGCCCCTGGGCTCTGCTGCCTCTTCTAAGTGTTATCAGACATTGTCTAAGGTCATCTGATGACTCCAGAGGATGGGGGATGCCCCTCTGCCCACCTGCCTCGCTAGATCCCCTGGATCCCATGTGAGGGTTCTGGGACACATGGGAGATGCTAGTGGTGCTGCCTGGGTGCCTATAGCCATCCCCTCCCAGACAGTGCTCCCTCCCACCACCTGGAGAGGGTCGGGCACCCCACCACTGCTCAGCTCAGCCTGTGCTCTCATGGCTTATTTCTGAGTCTCTCTCCCTACCGGCCTAGGAGCCCCTTGAGGGCAGGGCTGCATCTTGTTTCCCCCAGTCAGCCTCCAGTTCCCCAGCCCAGTCCCTGGCACGTGGGGGGGACTCACTCAATATTGACTGAATAAATAAAGAAGAGACAGCTTTTGTGGGCCTGCCTGGTTTTGAGAAACATGGGAGGGAGCCCAGCTTGGTCCTCTCACTTTTCAGTCCCTCCCCTGAGAAGATCATGCTCCAGGACAGGGACAGGCAGCCCCATGGACATGGCTGAAAGTTCTGGGTCTGTATGGGGGGTGGGGGCGGTGGATTTCTCCAGCCCCTCCCTTCCGGAGCCCTCAACCAGGAGGAAGCGCCCCCCCACCTCCTGCCCATAACTTCTCCTTCCCCCTCCATCTCAGCTCAGACCCCGCCTCTGAGGTCACTTCGGCACCTTGCCCTGTGACCCCACAGCCCCTTGTCTGACCCCTTGTCCTAGTGCTGACCACACTATATCACCAATGTCTTCTCTGCCCCTCCCACCCTAACTCTGAGCTCTGGGGCAGCAGAGACCCAGTACCTGCACATGGTAGGTGCCCGATGAAGGTTTGCCACCTAAATGGGTCAGCAGGTATCAGAGAGGCCCTATGTCTGGGCGCTGGCCATGGGGAAGAAGTGACACACATCCTCAGGGACCCAGTTCTAGACCAGGGAAAGGACCTTTTATAAGAAGGACTAGGGTCCAGGGAAAATGGTCTCCGGGGAGCTGCCTGTCTCATGGGATAGGGTAGGAACCAAGTGCCTAGACCCAGGTGACAGTAGAACTCACGGTCCAGCTCATGGGAGGTTGAGTCACCTGCACTTCTGAACACTGGCTCTTTAAATCTTCCTGTGCTAAGGCTGTGGCTGGCCCCAGAATCTGGGCAGGGCTGGGCCAGCTGTTGGAGAGAGAAAAGAGGCCCCAGCTGTGGGAAGGCAAAGGCGAACAGGAGCCAGGAACCAGGCAGGGCTCACAGACGGTGACATTTCAGGCACCGTGCAGGGGACCTTTGAGGACAAATGAGTCCTTCGGTCATTCACTCTGCATACATACATTGGCTGAGCCTAAGCTGGGTGTCCAGCACTCTGCTAGGCCCTGCTGGGGAAGGGGGGACATGCAGATGTGTAAGACATGCTTCCTACCCAGGGGAGAAGAGACATGTAAACAAATAATTCTAAGTCAATGAGCTAAGTGCTAATAGAGGAATTACCAAGAGCTCTGGGAGCTCAGAGGAAGGAGTGGCTGAGCCCAGGAGTCAAAAGAGGCCACAGAGTGAGCTTGAGAAGCCTTCAAGAACAAGAGGGGAAGGGCATTCGAGGAGTAGGAACAGGATGTGCAAAGGCAGGAGGACACGAGCTACCACTGCTACCCCATACAACTGGAGGGTGATGACAGACGAGAGGACAAAGGCCAGATCTTGAGGGGCCTTACGTGTCTTACAGAGGACATGGGGTTTCTGCAGAGGCCCTGGAGAGCTACTGAAGACTGTCCCTCAGGAAGCAACCTGTTCCAATTTGCATTTCAGAAAGGTCGAAGTTCAGAGGGTCAAACTTGTAGATGCCAAGAAGCCATAAACCTTCTCCCCGAGGAGCTGAGAGCAGAACTGGTCCCAAGGAAAGCAAGATGCTTCTCCTCAGGCTGATCACAAGAACAAGTTGGACCATGGATTTGAGTCCCCAAATAGCCTTGTGACCTTGAGCGAGGTCCTCACCCTCTCTGTCTTGGTTCCTCATTTGTAGAATCTGGGAGATGGAAGGGGGCTGACAAGATGGCCTCCAGTGGTTCTTGCAACTCCCCCACTCTAGAACCATCTCCGGGGTCCCTTGGAGACACAAGAAGGATGCAAGGGAACGTCTGAGCTCATGGTAGCAAAACCTCCCCCAATTGCCGTGGAAGGGAGCCTTGGGCAGGCACCTGTCATCCAGGATGGCCTAGCTGAGCCTTTCCCAGCGCTCAATGCTCCCAAGAATGTAAACATGGTCACACAAGTGACGAGGCCCACTGTGCCAAGCCTGAGCACAGGAGGCCCAGGAGGCCAGAGAAAACACAACCGAACCTCGTCAACCAACTTCCATCCCACCCCACCTCGACTTTACAGACCTCCTGGGAGCCCACATTTTTGAACTCGAGATAATCCACATTCTCCCCCTGTTTCCAGAAAGAGTAGCCTCAGTGGAGTTGTTTCCTAGCATACCACATGTTTGCTACAGACAGCCCCGTGGGTCTGGCCCATCAGCTTAAAGGAGGCGTGCATTGTTATGGCTTCCCCCCACCCGTCACCTGCTCTCAGCCTTGGCTTGGAAATCCAGGCCTGTCTACTGTGTCTTCACTGGGATCCAAGACCAGCTGAGCGTCTGGATCAGAACCCAGGGCTCTAGATACTTGGCTGGTCCCAGAAAAGCGGCCCCTCCCGACCAACGGGCCCTTCGCTTCCTCACGTCCCACTCCCTAAAGGCGTCCTAGTCTCCGTCCTATCAGACCCTCCGTGATTCTAACACCCACCTCTCACCTCATCCCACCCCAGCCCTCTCCCTGAAGGAAACTGCTTTATTCCTCTGAAAGAGTGAAAAGACTAATGATGGATAGCAGTTGCCAGATCCTTATTGAGTGCCAGACACCCTGCAAAACACCCCCTTAGATCTCCGCTGAGGTCAATATTTACCCTTCATGTGACAGGTGGGGAAACTGAGGCTCAGAGAGGTGAAGTCCTGTGTCCAGGCTGGACTTGGCATCCATGCCTTCCTTTCTACAGGACCCACGATCAGCTCCTCCACGCTGCCTCAGAAACACGGGGGGATGATTTGTACAGGATTCCCTGCAAGCAGCACTTCTGGAGCTAACGTGGACCTGGGTGGGCAGCTCCTTGGGCTGGACTTGGACTCAAGTTTCAGACCCTCAGCACCTTTGAAATGCCGTAAAGTCATATCCTACCATGTCTCACCAAAGTGCCTGGGGAAAATGAAAGGGAGAGAGAGAAGCAATGGTGTAGATAAGTCTGCCCATCCTTCTGCGGTCACACGCCCAGGGCCTGAGAAGTAGAAACAGCCTCAAAGCCTTGTTTCTCTCTTCTAGAAGGAATTGAAGCATTAAGTGAGGGCCCCGGGGGACAGGACTAGTGGGGAGTCGAAGGAGCTGACAAATAAGTTGGGAAGATGGAGCTACTGAGGATAAGGAGGGGGACAAGGGAGTCAGAATCGGCATAGCTGTGTGCGGGCACTTGAGTGATGTACTGCTGAAGCCGTCCCTCTGTGGGACCACCCTCCAAGTCACATGTACCATAAGGAATGGTTCGAGATGGTCCCAAGAAATATTTGAGTAGCTCGAGAGTTACAGGAGCTGTTACTCATCCCCATGCCTTCAAGAACGAACAATGACAAGAGCTAAGCCAGAGCCAAGAGCTCAAAGACTCGCTCCCCACCACCCAGACCTGGCCTGTCATCCCCCGGATGGAGCTCATGTATTGCCGAGCCCCTGATTCTGTTGTCGGGGGAGAAGGAGCCCGCCTCGTTGGCCTCGTTGGCAGGGGTCGTTGCTCACTGTGCTGTGTGCTAAGCCTTGTTGTCACTTATGGCCATGATGTCACCTTTGTCATCGTCATCAGTGGCTGGGAAGAATATCCAGAATGAGTTGAGGTTTACTGTATGTCCCTTTTATTCTTTTGTTCTCTCTCTCTCCTATAATTAAAAATTCCACTGAACTGCTTTGTGCATTTTGGCAGACACTCTTGGCTTCTTACCCTAAAGTCTTACCCATTTCTTCCTGGAAAGCCTGGCTTTCCCCTCTGACTTTCAGGTTCAGGTGTCTACTCTTCTTCCACGTGATTTGAAGAAGAAGTGACCCGTTCCAAGGGAAATTCTGATGGGCTAGGTCACCCATGTGGTCCCAGTCCCTTGGCCAGTGGTTGAGCTGGGAATGGGCATTTGAGGCTGTCCTGGCCAATGGGACAAGAAGGAACCCTGCTAGTGTGTCTCCAGAAGAGACAAAGTTAGAGGTCTTACACTACGTGATTTGAAGACTTATTCTAAAGCAACAGTAATTAAGACAGAGTAATATAGGCAAAAAGAAAGATGAATCAGCCCATAGAACAGAAAAGAGTCCTGAAATAGATCTGCACATCCCTGGGCAATTGATTTTTGACAGAGGTGCCAATGGGAAAGGGAAGTCTTTTTAAGCTAATGGTGTTGGATATCTGTATGGAAAAAAATGAACCTGGATCCCAACCGCACACCGTATGCTAAAATTAAGTTGAGATGACTCATAGGCCAAAGTGTAAAAGCTAAGCTATAAAGCTTCTAGAAAAAGAGGCACAAGGAAGAAAGAGCCCCTCTTCTTCCACTCAGTGATGTCCTGTCTGCATAGGACCCCTGGAACTTTGCAGCCTGAAACCATGAGGAAAGCCAGCCTGGGGAGAAGAAAAGAGCAAAGAGAAGAGAACTTTGGAGCTGCCCTATGTATGCCTTTCTTGTCACGTGTGATGATGCATTTTCCTTCAGAGTTAAGCCAATTGCATTGCATTCTCTGTTACTTGCAGCCAATAGCATACTCACTGTGACTTTCCTGTCCTTCTGTTTCCCCTCATATGGTGCACAGCTTTACCCAACTATTTCTACTCAAGCAGCACACAAAAAACCCATGTACAGTGATCTTCATGAGTAGTTAAAGGAATCAACAAACAATTTTTCTATACCTAGACTTCTTATGTTTTGCCTTTGGAATCCAGCCCCTGGAGGAGGTGCTGAGGTGCCCTGAGGAAAGAGCTGTGATTGTCCACTGCAGAAAGTGACCCATGAGAAAGTGTCCCCCAAAGGACAAAGACCACATTTGACTCAGTCTCCTTCATGTCCCCAAGCCCTAGCACACACGGGCATATAGTAGGAGCTCAATAAGTGGTGTGAATGGATGGATAGAACAAGAAGAGTCCAAGCCCTTTCATTCATTGTTTGATAAACTCACGAGCTTAATCAGTACATTTTAAACACCATAAGCTGTACCCAAGTTTCTTTAGTAATTCCCCTTAATTTATACTCGCCCATTATTTGAATAATTTCCCTCAGATGGTTGTAGAACAAGGTCAGAATTGGACAGTCTTTGTACTGGGGACAGGGTCATTAAAGCCAGCGATTCTATAAAGCTCCACCTGCCCCCAAATTGGGACCCACCCCCCACTCCTGTCACAGCCATAGTTCCCCTCCTACCAGGACTAAATGCCCACTGTCAGCACCACTTCCTCTGTGTTAAGTGGCACAGATGAAGGGATTAACTCCAGAAGCCCCCGTGATACAGCACTTGGCTCAGACAAGACATCCCTAACCCTCTCCCAGTACATTAGCTTGGACTGTTCAGCAGACTGGCTCTTGTCAACCAGAAGATTCTGAAAGCCTGACTCCAAGGTAATGGAAGGGAAGTGTGACAGCCAAGAAAAATCACTGCAAAGCATTTAAAGACGCCAGGTCAAGAAGAGCAGGGCAGTGGGAATGTAAGATGGGTCAGCCACGGTGAAAACAGTTTGGCAGTTCCTCAAAAAATTAAACACAGAATTACCACATGGTCCAGCAATTCCACTCCTAAGTGTATACCCCAAAAAATAGAAAACAGGTGTTCAAACAAAAACTTGTACACCAACACAGCAGCATTATTCGCACTAGCCAAAAGGTGGAAACAACCCAAATGTCCATCACAGATAAATGGATAAACAAAATATGTCATATTATTCAATAATAAGAAGGAATGGAGCACTGACTCATGCTACAATATGAATGAACCTCAAAAACATTATGAAAGAAGCTAGACACAAAAGGCCACGTATGTATGGTTCCACGTATATGGAATCACATGCATCAAATCTGGAAATATCCAGAATGTAAAATAGGCAAACCCATGGAGACAGAAAGCAGACCTGTGGTTGCCCAGGGCTGGGAGGAGGAGCCGGGAGGGAGCCACTGCTTAGTGGGCATGGGGTTTCCTTTTGGGGTGATGAAAATGTTCTCCAACTGGGCAGTAGTGGTGTTACACAACATTGTAAATGTACAAACTGTCTCCGAACTGTATGTTTTTAAGTAATTTAAATGGCGACCTTTACGGTATGTGTATTTCACCACAATAAAAAGATTTTTTTTTAAGGCAGGGCCTGGCTGCCTGAGGAGGGCGGATGGAAAAGTAGAGTAAGGCGTTCCCAGTGACCAGGGGATCTGGGGAGGGCAGCCAGGGCCTCCCTCTGCCTCTGAGTGAAGCTGAGCTCAGCCGCTGCAGTGAGGATAATGAATTCTCCCACCACCCGGGACCCCTACCCCCGTGTCTCCTTTCACTTCCTGCCAATTCAGTTTGCCCTCAGGAAATCTCCAGCAAAGGATCCAAGGTGTCACGGAAATGATGTCCATCAAGGAAACTGACCCATCTTAACAACTGAGCTGTGACAGCTGACCTCTGATTAAAGCAGAGAATCGCAAAAGAAAACAGATTAAAGATGTTTAAATTGATGATGCCTGGAGCTGCTTCCCAAGAAAGCCCACTCGGAAAATCTGAAAGAGAGAAATGATGCTCGCCAGCCCAGACATCAAGTCGTGACCTTCTTAGCATGAAGAGGAGCCGCTTGCAAGTGCCAAGATTTAATGGGGTGGACTCCACTGCAGAAGGAGATCTGGTTACCTCTCATTTGACATTTAGTAGAAACAGGTCTACATTGAAGGAACAAAATCTCCAGGAACAAAGTGGTTAGTGGCCGCGCACAAATGTACAGTATATACCCTGTGGTGTACGTTTTTTGTGAGTTTTGGCCACCCACAACACTAAAATACAGCTCCTTGATTTCCTATCCTCCCTTGCAGCTGAAGCATGGGTGTCATGGGCTGCACCCATCATATACACTCAGGCTGGCCTTTGGGTCCACAGCCAGGCAAAGAAGCTGCTGGCCCCTTGGTGGCAGTGACAACAAGATCACGTTCCCGGCATGGTGGGGCAGTGGTGCTAGCCACAGCCTGTAGTTATCAGACTGGGGCTGCGATGGCTTTGGGGGCTTGTTTCCACCTGGTTAGCACCAAGCATGATTCCCTAGCTCACGTGTGAGCACCCAGTTGCACTGCTTAAATCAGCAAAAGTTAGCTTCTGTTGCCTACAGTTAAGAACACTGCTCCGTTCCTTCAGGTAATGGATACCAACAGACTTCCCCCAACCAAAGAGGGTCACGTGACCGTAATCATACTGTCCCATCTCTCCAGCTACAGTGATTGGTCTAGAGATGGGCATGTGACCCAAGTAGAGCCAATCAAAATACTTCCCTAGGATTGGTCTAGAGATGGGCACGTGTCCCAAGTGGGGCCAATCAACATCCTTCCCTGGGATATTTCTACTGGGGAAGAATCTTTCTTGTTTCCAGGCTAACAAGACTCAGAGGCTGTGAGTGGGGGAGATGCCAGCAGCCATGTTCCCCACCCCCAGGCGGGGGTGGGGGGGCATCCGCATTAGGAGAGAAGGAAGCCAGCAGAGACAAGAAGCAGAGGGAGGAAGAGAGAGAAGTCCCTGCTCCCCACCCCCTACTTTCTGTGGTGTGATCATATGAATTGATAAGTTCCCTTTTTTTGTTTAGGCTCTTTGGGGTTGGGTTTCTGCCATTTATAACAAAAGTCTGAAATATTGAAGGTGGAGAAGTGTTGCTTTTATTCAGGAGATGGCGTCATGGGCCTGTCTTTCTCTTGAGATGACAGCTGACTTACAGTTAAAAAGAACAAAATCCCTGAGCACTGAAACATCATTGGCAGAATAGGCCAATATTAGTCAGTCAGCAACTACTTTTTGAGCATCTTCCTAACGTCAGGTCCTGGCCTAGGCACTTTCACAGCATGTGAAATGATCTGGCATCCAGCAAGCACTCAATAATTGCTGGGTACAACAAGCTATTATTATCATTGGTTCTAATTATCTCCTTCCCATTTAAAACCCAGAGAGTTGGGGGCAAGTGACAGGAGGGAGTGGGTTCAAGATCTGGGATGGGTTGTTTCCCCTTTCTTTCCCCCAGACATTTCTAATTAAAGCCCCACCACCACTACCACCACCACCAAGTGGTTCCTCCTAGTTCTGTGAACTTGACAAAGGGGAAAAATATATTTTTTGAAGTAACCAGACAACTGTGCTCTGAGGGAGTTGATGACCTGCTCTTGGAGGAAGTGATCCACTTTAAATACAGTTCTTTCAAAATTAAGGAGTTCGCTGAATTCCAACGTGTAAACTTCTGGCCAATTCTCCCCTGCTGGCGTAGGGAGCATAGTTCTGTGCCTTCTGAGCCTGGAAAGAAAGAAACCCTACTCCCCCGAGCTCCTTTAGGGTGTCGCACAAAGTAATGCGTTGAATGACAGCTTGGCCTCTGTCTGACCTTCAGGCCCAATTCGGCAAGACATCATAGCCCGAAGAAACACAAGTGCTACTCAAAAGCATCAAAGAGTCAAGTCAGTCTTTACCGAAGACTCTTGGAGTATTGGCAGAGGGGGAATTACACCTCATGATATTTTGCTCAGCTCCCTAAAAGTCCCCCTTCAACACGTCTCCCCTGAAGCCCTCTCATCCTCACAGCTGCGCCTCTAAATTTCTCCTCTTCACTCCCTTCCAAATCAAGTATTTTCTCCTTCATAGCAATGAGCTCTTTTTTAAATGCAACTTAATTTAGCCCCTTTCAACTTACCCCAACTTCTCTAACCATTACTCCTTATCAGCCCACAAAGTCTCAGAGAAAACCACAAAACGTTTATTAGGAGGTCAAGGAGGGGGAAAGGCAGTGAATACCCAGACTCCATGAAACTTCCCTCCTCAAAAATGTCATAAGAAATGAAAAGTTAGTTCTAGGCATGTGTGTGTTTGGATGTACATAGGTGACGTCTGAAGCTCAGCTGTTAACCATGAATTCTCCCTTAGGAAGCAGGGGGACTGTGGAGATTCAAACCCATGTGTGTCTGCCTCCCAAGATGGTGCAATGAACAACCCAATGCAGCCATGAGGACTCAGCCATCTTGTCCTTCAAAAGTGCCATTTTGACCCCTACTTGAGCAACTGCTACTTGTGGTGACTCAGCTTCTCTTAGTAATTGATAGAACTAGTAATGATACAGAATAACTGAGCACCACCATCAACCACCTGTATCTAACTGACATTTCAAACTCTTTTTTTTGTTCGTTTCATTTTTTTAATTGAAGTATATTTGATTTACAATGTTGTGCCAGTCTCTGCTGTACAGCAAGGTGACTCAGTTATACACATATATACATTCTTTTTTTATATTCTTTTCCATTATGGTTTATCACAGGATATTGAATATAGTTTCCTGTGCTATACATTAGGACCTTGTTGTTTATCCATTCTAAATGTGAGAATTTGTATCCACCAACCCCAAACTCCCAGTCCATCCCTTTCCCTCCCCTTCCCCCTTGACAACCACAAGTCTGTTCTCTATGAGTCCGTTTCTGTTTTGTAGTTAGGTTCATTTGTGCCATATTATAGAACACTCCACCCAACAATTTCAGAATTCACATTCTTTTTGATTGCAACTAGGAGACCAAGATAGACCAGATCCTGGGTCATAACAAACCTTAACAAATTTAAAAGAATTAAAATATACAAAGTATGTTCTCTGATCATAGTGGAATTAAACTAGAAATCAATAAGAAAAACGATGTTTAGGGGAAAATTTATAGCATTAAATGTTCATATTAGAAAAGAAAGGTCTCAAATCAATAATCGAGGCTTCCATTTTAAGAAACAAGAAAAAGAGGCTTAAAATAAATCCAAAGCATAAGGAAGAAAATAGATAAGAGCTGAAATCAATGAAGTTGAAATCAGGAAAATGACAGAGAAAATCAGTGAAACCAAAAGCTTGTTCTTTGAAAAGATCAATAAAATTGATAAACTGCCAGCAAACTGACAAAGGAAAACAAAAAAATTATCAATATCAGGAATGAAAGAAAAGAGATGACTACAGGCACACAGACATTAAAAGAATAACAAGGAATAGAACAATTCTGTGCACATAAACTCAAAAATTTAGACGAAATGGAGAAATTCTTCAAAAACAACAAAGTACCAAAACTCACCCAAGGTGAAATAGATAACCTGACTCATCCTATAACTAATAAAGAAATTGAATTTATAGTTTAAAAGCCTTCCAAAAAGGAAGATTTCTTGCCTGAATAATTTACTGGTGAATTGTACCAAATATTCAAAGAGGTGAGAAAATCCTACCCAATAAAAGAGAAGGGAACACTTTGTAACTCATTCTATGACACAACCTGATATCAAAACCAGATAAAGACAAACAATCAAAACTACAGACCAATATTTCTCATGAACAAAGATGCAAAACTCATCAACAAAACATCAGCAAACCAAATTCAGAAATAGATGAATAATACACCAAGACCAAGTTGGGTTTATCCCAGGAATTTAAGACTAGTTCACTGTTCAAAAGCAATCAGTGTAACCCACTATATGGTCAGCCTAAAGAAGAAAAACCTCATTGTAGTTTTGATTTGCATTTCTCTAATAATTAGTGATGTTGAGCATTCTTTCATGTGTTTGTTGGCAATCTGGATATCTTCTTTGGAGAAATGTCTATTTAGGTCTTCTGCCCATTTTTGGATTGGGTTGTTTGTTTTTTTGATATTGAGCTGCATGAGCTGCTTGTAAATTTTGGAGATTAATCCTTTGTCAGTTGCTTCATTTGCAAATATTTTCTCCCATTCTGAAGGTTGTCTTACTACCAAATGTAAAATAGATTGCCAGTAGGAAGCAGCCGCATAACACAGGGAGATCAGCGCTGTGCTTTGGTTTTTGTTTGTTTTTTTAAATTAATTAATTTATTTATTTTTGGCTGTGTTGGGTCTTTGTTGCTGTGCACAGGCTTTCTCTAGTTGCGGTGAGCGGGGGCTAATTCTTGTTGCGGAGCACGGGCTCTAGGTGCACAGGTTTCAGTAGTTGTGGCATGTGGGCTCAATAGTTGTGGCTTGTGGGCTCTAGAGTTCAGGCTCAGTAGTTGTGGCACACGGGCTTAGTTGTTCCACAGCATGTGGGATCTTCCCGAGCCAGGGCTCGAACCCGTGTGCCTTGCATTGGAGGCGGATTTTTAACCACTGCGCCACCAGGGAAGCCCCTCAGCTCCGTGCTTTGTGACCACCTAGAGGGGTGGGATAGGGAGGGTGGAGGGAGATCTAAGAGGGATGAGATATGGGAACATATATATATGTATAGCTGATTCACTTTGTTATAAAGCAGAAACTAACACACCATTGTAAAGCAATTATACTCCAATAAAGATGTTTAAAAAAGAGAAGATAAACCACATGATCATATCAATCAATTCAGAGAAAGAATTTGACAAAATGCAATATCCATTCTTGGAAAAATTCTCAGCCATAGGAATAGAAGTGAACTGACTCACCCTGATAAATGGCAACTACAAAACAAAAACAAAAACAAAAACATAGAGCTAACATCAGACTTATTGCTGAGAGACTGAACACCCTCCCCCTAAGATTGGGAGCAAGGAAACAATGTCCACTCTCACCACTCCTTTTCAACATCATACTGGAAGTCCTAGTCAGTATAACAAGGCAAGAAAAAAGTGGGTGGGGGTGCGGAGAGAGCTGGCTATAGACTGGAAAGAAAGAAAACTGTCCTTCTTTTCAGATGACATGATTGTCAGAATAGAAAATTCCAATGAATTTACCCCCCGCCAAAAAATCCCAGAACTAATAAGTGAGTTTACCCAGGTGGCAGGGTCAAGATCAACACACAAAAGTTCATCTTATTTTTATATCAGTAGTAGTGAACAACTGGAAATCAAAAAAAAAATTTTTAATACTGCTTTACAATAGCTCCCCAAAATGAGATAATTAGGTAAAAATCTAACAAAACATCTATAGGCTCCATATGCTGAAAACTACAAAGTGTTGATGAAAGGAAGCAAAGAAAACCTAAAGGAATGAAAAGACATACTGTGTTTATGGCTTGCAGACTCAATAAGTAAAGATGTAAATTCTCCACAAACCGATCTGTAGACTTAATGCAATTCCGATACAAATCCTAGCAGTCTCTAAGACATAAAGAAACCAGTTCTAAAATTTATACTGAAAGACAAAGAAACTAGAATAACCAAAACTATTTTGGAAAAGAGGGCTAACGTGGACAGACTCACAATACTCGGTTTTAAGACTTACTATACAGCAGAAGTTATCAATCAAGTCAGTGTGGTACTGGTGAAGGAATAGCTACCTAGATCAATGGAACAGCCTAGGAAGTCCAGATATAGACACACATAATTATGGCCAGTTGATTTTTGACAAAGGTGCAAAGGCAATTCAATGGAGAAAGGATAATCATTTCAATGAACGGTCTTGGAACCATTGGATATCCATATGCAAAAACTCAACAAACACCTTGCCCTAAACTTCACATCTTATACAAAGTTTGACTCAAATGGGTCATAGATCTAAATATGAAAAAACATGAAACTATAAAACTTAAAAAAAAAACATAGAGGATAAGATATTCATGATCCGGGGCTAGGCAATGAGTTCTTAAACATACCACCAAAAGTACAATCCATAAAAGAAAAAACTGACGAACTCCATCAAAATCAAAAATGTTCATTCTGTGAAAGACCGTTAAGAGAATGAAGAGACAAGCTACAGACTGTGAGAAAATATTGGCAAATCACACACCCAGTAAAGGACTTGTATCCAGAATGTATAAAGAACTCTGAAAACCCAACCGTAAGAAAACAAACAACCCCAAGAAGACATATAGAAGGCAAATGTTCAATATTATTAGCCATCAGGGATATGCACATTAAAGCCATTGTGACATGCACTACATACCTGGCAGAAAAACAAGATTTAAAAAAAAAAAAAAAAAAAAGACCAACGATACCAAATGCTAGTGAGGAGGTAGAGAAACCAGAACTCTCATTCATTGCAGGTGGAAAAGCAAAATGGTTCCTCCACTCCAGAAAACAGTTTGTCAGTTTTAAAGTTAAACATCCACTTGCTGTGGGACCCAACTGTCCCACTCCTAGGTATTTACACTAGAGAAATGAAAATTTATGTTCATACAAAAACTTATACGTGAATGCTTATAGCAGCTCCATTCATAATCACCAAAGCTGGGAAATGACCCAAATATCCTTCAATGGGTGAATGGATAAACAAGTCTCACGCTACATGCATAATATTCTGCAACAAAGAGGGATGAACTATTGATACAAACAAGCAACAACTTGCATGGATCTTAAGACATTAGGCTGAGAGAAAGAAGGCAGCCTCAGAAGGTTACACACTGCATCTTGGTTCACACCCTCTGGAGCTTCCCAGGTGAAATCTGAAACTGGCCTCTGTACTTGGAGGACAGGAGAGACCAAAGAAAGAGGCAGGTCACTCCAGGTTGGTAGGTGGCAGGGTTCATAAGCAAAGGGACTGATTTATGGGGCTTGTCTTGGGTGGCTGCTGGACAAGTAGATCTCCACACCTACCAGCCAGAAGCTTCAAGTGTCTATAGAGGCCTTACCTGGGTGCAGTCACATCTGTCGCCCAGATGGTCTCAACCACACCATACTCGCACAAGGCTGTGTCCTTGAGAGCGGCTCCCACTGTGGGAAATGTGGGCAGAACTCCACTCCAAGCACAGGGAGGGAGTGAGGAGCCTCTCATTGCCTGGATCCAGCTCTTGGGTGGACCAGCCATCACGTCCTCTTGATGACCTTCTCCAACACTGCGTATTTCCATTTATATGATATTCTCAAAAAGACAAAACTATTATAGTGATACAGTGATGAGAACAGGTCAGTGGTTGCTGTGGGTTAGGGGAGGGGTGGGTGTGACTACAAGGGCAGCATACAGGAATTTGTTTGAGGTCATAGAACTGTTCTGTATCCTGGTGGTGGTACTAGTTATGCAAATTTATACATATGTTAAAAAATTCACAGAACTTTACACCAAAAAATAAAAACAGTTTTACTGTATTTCAATTCAAAAAAAAAAAAAAAATAGGGACTTCCCTGGTGGTGCAGTGGTTAAGATGCCACACTTCCACTGGAGGGGGCGCGGGTTCAATCCCTGGTCCAGGAACTAAGATCCTGCATGTCGCATGGTACAGCCAATAAATAAATAATTAAATGATTAAATTAAATTAAAAGATAAAATTTAAAAATACAGAAGGGCTTCCCTGGTGGCGCAGTGGTTGAGAATCTGCCTGCTAATGCAGGGGACACGGGTTCGAGCCCTCGTCTGGGAGGATCCCACATGCCACAGAGCAACTAGGCCCGTGAGCCACAACTACTGAGCCTGCGCGTCTGGAGCTTGTGCTCCTCAACAAGAGAGGCCGCGATAGTGAGAGGCCCGCGCACCGCGATGAAGAGTGGCCCCCGCTTGCCACAACTAGAGAAAGCCCTCGCACAGAAACGAAGACCCAACACAGCAAAAATAAATAACTTAATTAATAAACTCCTACCCCCAACATCTTCTAAAAAATAATAATAATAATACAGAAGCCTAAAAAGTTAATGTAGATTAGTAAGAGCTATCAATATATAGTTCTGAAAAGAACTTAATGTATATGAATTTTTAAATAAAAATATTTATCTTATCATAAAAACAAGACATGTTCATTACAGAAATTTAGAAAAACTGAAGACACGATGAAATTTTAACCATTCCTTAAACCAGTTTCCCAGTGATACTCCACTGTTATTATCTTGGTGAATACAACTTCAGACCTCTGTCTTTGCCTTGTGTCTTAGTCCATTGGGGCTGCTATAACAAAAACACCACAAGCTGGGTGGCTTATAAACAACAAAAATTTATTTTCTTACAGTTCTGGAGGCTGGGAAGTCCAAGATCATGGTGCTGGCAGATTCCATGTCTGGTGAGGGCCGCTCTCTGGTTCATGGACAGCCTTCTTCTCTCTGTATCCTCACATGGCAGAATGGGCAAGGGAGCCCTCTGGGGCCTCTTTTAAGTCACAAATCCCATTCATGAAGGGTCCACCCTCATGACCTAATCACGTCCGAAATGCCCTACCTCCTAATACCATCACCTTGGGGGTTAGCATTTCGACATGAATTTGGGGGGTGGGGGACACAAACATTCTGTCCATAGCACCTTGTTTTTAACAAGAATGACATCATCCTGTGTCTATAGTTTTGGAGTCTTCTTTTTTACTAACAATATGTCATGAAAGGGTCTTCTACAACCGGATTTTTAGTGGCTGCTTTGTAATCCATTGGACCATGAGTATACCATAACCTGTTTAGCCAATGCCCTATAATGAGACATGTATGTTGTGTCCTGTCTTTAATATTACATATGTGAAGGCAAATTTTTCAAAATGATGAAACTTCTCAAACAAATAAATAGTGTTGCGTGGCCAAGTCCATTAGCAAGGGGATCGGCAGAGTGGAAAAGATTGGGGTTGTATATAGCTGCTGAAAGAAAGAATGTGGATATAGATTGCTAAATTAGATACAGCACTGGGATCATCTTTGAGGTTATTTTCTAACCTGGCAGAAAAGACAACCTTTGCACCTAATCAGTTGTCTACAAATTATCCTCTAACTTCACAGAGTTGTAAAACGTCTGATCCTTAATTGATGGCAATTAGAAAGTCAAAGGAGGTTACAACTCCTGAGAGAATCAGTTGGCCCTCATGTGGGCTTGTTAGAAAATGCTCTACCGACATTAAAAGGATTCCGAGCCCTATTTTTGCCTTATTTCCATTTTTTGAGTTGTTTTTCTCAACACAAACAAAGCAATGGTGATCATGGCTATTACTTTTATTCACACTCAGTGAGCACATTGTAGCTGAATTTTTGCACATATCCATAATCATTTTCAATGGAAAATTTTCCACAAGCAGGTTTCTGAGTTGAAGAGAGTGTGTATTTATGGCTTTTGGTACATATTGTAAATTGCCCTCAAAAAGTCTGTACCGATATATCGTTCTGTCTGCAGCGGGTGGAAGTCTTTACTCTCCTCTACCCTCCCCACTATTGAAAATCTGTACAAATATGGTAGATGAAAATGTCTCATACTTATTTTTGTCTACATGTCTTGGTTTACTACTTAAGTTGAACATTTTCAACATGCTTTCTGGCCATGAAAGTGGTGTTTTTAAGAAAATACAATTTACCTATGTTCATAGCAGCACTATTCATAGTAGCCAAGACATGGAAACAACCTAAATATCCATCAATAGGTGAATGGATAAAGAAGATGTGGTGCATATATACAATGGAATACTACTCAGCCATTAAAAAGAATGAAATAATGCCATTTGCAGCAACATAGATGGACCTAGAGAATATCATACTAAGATAATCAGTATGATTATCAAACTAAGATAAGTCAGAAAGAGAAAGACAAATACCATATGATGTCACTTGTATGTAGAATCTAAAATACGATACAAGTGAACATATCTACAAAACAGAAACAGACTCACAGACATAGAGAACAGACTTGTGGTTGCCAAGGGGGAGAAGGGTGGGGAAGGGAAGGATTGGGAGCTTGGGATTAGCAAATGCAAACTAGTATAAATAGGATGGATAAACAACAAGGTCCTACTGTATAGCACAGGAAACTCTGTTCAGTATCCTGTGATAAACCATAATGGGAAAGAATATGAAAAAGAATATATACATGTATAACTGAGTCACTTTGCTGTACAGCAGAAACTAACACAATATTGTAAATCAACTACAATAAAATTTTTTTAAAAAACAAAAAAACGAGGGCTTCCCTGATGGCGCAGTGGTTGAGAAGCTGCCTGCTAATGCAGGGGACATGGGTTCGAGCCCTGGTCTGGGAAGATCCCACATGCCGCAGAGCAACTAGGCCCGTGAGCCACAACTACTGAGCCTGCGCGTCTGGAGCCTGTGCTCCGCAACAAGAGAGGCCGCGATAGTGAGAGGCCCGCGTACCGCCATGAAAAGTGGCCCCCGCTTGCCACAACTAGAGAAAGCCCTCGCACAGAAACAAAGACCCAACACAGCCAAAAATAAATAAATAAGCCTAGCATTAAAAAAAAAAAGAACAAGTCTTATCCAATGGTACCAAACAGAACCAGAATAACTTGTCTACCCACAGACCACTTAGTCCCTCCAGTTTCTTTACACTTTAAAAAAAAGAAAGAAAAATACAATTTAAAAATCTATCGAGTCCAATTATAATATTAATATCCATTTACTCAGCCTCTCTGAGCCTCTGTGTTCTCATCTGTAAAATGGGGATAATAATACCCACTTCCAAGGTTGTTGCCCTCAGTTCCCTAGGATCACCTCCCAAAAAACCTCTTGCCTTCGAATCCTTAACTCACAACCTTTTCTGGGGGATCTGAAATTAAGACAGGGACTAAAGCACAAGTGAACAGTGACATCCAGCACAGTCCAGAGAGAGAAAACTTCAGCCTTTAGATCTGGAGAATTCCTAGGATGGGACTTGAGCCTCTGGCCCTTAGAGTTTACTGTATCAAAGACCCTCTGACCAGTGGGGCTTCCTGTGGAGGTCTGCCTGGAGGAGGAATAGCAATGAGGATCATCGTATCATTTGTTGAGTGTTTTCTTTCTTTCTTTTTTCTTCTTCCAGTTTTATTGAGATATAATTGACATACAGGACTGTATAAGTTTAAGGTATATAGCATAATGATTTGACTTACATACATCCTGAAATGATTACAACGATAAGCTTAGTGAACATACATCATCTCATATAGATACAAAATTAAGGAATGTTGAGTGTTTTCTATGTACAAAGTTTCTGTGCATCACTGTATGAGTCTCACACTGACCCCAGGAGGCAGATCCCGGGAGCCACTTGGAGGGTCTGTCCTTTATCAAACCCACTATGGAGTGGAGCTTCCTCCTCTCCCAGGGATCTACATGGGCTTGGTGACCCCCACCTTAAAGGATAGGGAGCACATAAAAAGGAAGGATGCCCTGATACCTGCTACAACGTAGATGAACCTCAAAAACATCATGCGAAGTGGAAGAAGCCAGACCCAAAGGGACAAATACCGCATGATTCCATTTACATGACGCATACAGAAGAGACAAATCCGTAGAGACAGAAAGCAGACTAGTGGCTGCCAAGGACTGGGGACAGGGGACAATGGGAGTGACTGCTTAATAGGAACAGGGCTTCTTCTTAGGGTGATGAAAATGTCTTGAAACTAAACAGAGGTGATGGCTGCACGACATCATGAATGTACTAAATGCCATTGAATTGTACGCATTAAAATGATTCATGGTCAACTTTATGTTACATGAAATTTACCTCGATTTAAAAGAAAATGACTCAGGAGAGGAACAACTTTGCTGCCTAATGTCTAAACAATTAGAGTGTTTACACTCTCAGTTAGTAACTGCTGATGTGTAGTCAGTAACACATAGTATCAGAAAGTAATGCTCAAACTTCATGGGAATAAAAAGATCTTTTTTCCCCTGTGTTTTTGGTAGGATCTGTTAAATATTTGAACCCGTTCCACTGATATAATTTAGTTTGGTCTTTCATTTTTGTAGCGCACTCACAGCACCAGGGTGTTAAATATATTATTTTTTCGGGCTTCCCTTGTGGCGCAGTGGTTGAGAGTCTGCCTGCCGATGCAGGGGACACGGGTTCGTGCCCCGGTCCGGGAAGATCCCACATGCCGCGGAGCGGCTGGGCCTGTGAGCCATGGCCGCTGAGTCTGCGCGTCCGGAGCCTGTCCTCCACAACGGGAGAGGCCACAGTACCGCAAAAAAAAAAAAAAAAAAAAAATATATATATATATATATATATATATATATATAATGTTTTCAATTGTAAAACACATTCACACACAAAGATTTGGGACAGAAGCTGGTCAGAGTCACCAGCCAGCGCCTCCACTGGATTTGAACCTCGTCTGGTTGACATGAGGCCAGGGCGTTGTTATGGTGACACCCTGCAAGTGGCTGTGTGTCCTCCTGGCTGGCGCTCCCTGGAGAAGCTCCTTCCACTTGTAAAGTAATAGAGACACGTTATAAATCATTTCATTTCACTTTATGGGGAACATTTTAACATCCTTCACCATCCCCTGCATCTTTCTAACCTCTCAATTTTCCTCTGGCCCGAGTGAAGCTCAGCCCACTTTGCACTGGGTATTGACCTGGGGAATTCCCAAGAATCGATTCTCATAAAAGAGGCTGCCAAAGAGCAGGGCTGCATTTGATGCAGACTCAACACAGGCCCTGGGGCCAGCTTCCCTGTGAATCCTCCCAGCTCCAGTAAAGCAAGGGCAAGGGCAGGTCTAAACCCCTCCTTAGATGCGCTTGGCAGCTTTGACCATGAACTCCTGGGCCCCACCTGAGTGGGAGGCAGGGGCTTTCTCCTGCTGTTTGCACAAACGTCCCTTTCCCACCTCGAGGAATTTCGGGCTCTAAGATGCTCCAGAGACAGCTCCCTGGGCAGTTGTAGGGGCATCTTAGGCAGGGCAGATGCAGTGTTAGCGCAGAGGGAGCCTGCCTCTGCTACTGACTGGCTCAGCATGAGCTCCTGACTCAAGGTGTTTTCCTCTCGGACTCGGACCCGGATCAGGATCTGGAGTGCAGTTTCTCCAGTGGCTGGGGCAGTGAGAAACAGAAGCTAGGAGCCATGTTGCTGGACCAAACGAAAGGGCAGCAACGTTGGGGCAGGGAGAACTGGATAAAAACAATAATAGTAACTGCTTCCATTTACAGAAGGGCTTCAGACACATCATTTTATTGATTCTCACTGACGGCCCTATGAGAAATGGGCTTCTGGCTTCTCTCATCCCCACTTGACAGATGAGAAAACTGAGGCTCAGTTAGGTTCACAGTCAATATTAGCCCAGATCCTACAGCTGGTAGGGGTGTAGCCAGGACTGGAACCCAGGGAAAAAACATAACTACATTATGAGATGGAAAACTTTGGGAGAAGAGGAAAATCCTCCCTCAGCCCTCACCTCCTCTGCAGTGTTTAATTTATAGCCAGCTGGTACAGCAAGTGGGGTGGCTTGGGGATGTCTTGAAGCCAGCCAAAAAATACTGAAGAGAGCGGGCTTTCCCAGGCCCCACCCTGCCCCTGGAATTCCAGGCCTCCCTGGGCCACGAAGGTCCATCTGACCCCTCCTTGTGGAAGAAACCCTTCCCTGCCCTGTCCCAAGACCGGCCAGGAGGGTGAGGGTGGGGGTCATGGGAGTGGCTGGCTTGTTGCATCTTTTTCTTCCTGCAGCATCCAGGGCAGGGAGTAGCCTGCCAGGGACGCCCAGCTGGGGGCCAGCAGCACCAGGGAGCCAAGGGTCAGACTCGTCTTTGCATCAAGAAAGTGACATCTCTCCACATGAGGACTCAGCCTATGGCCTGGTGGAAAATCAGACTCTGGGAAGTGCCAGTTCCAGGCATCCCGAGAGAGGGGACGCCAGGCCAAAAGTGATGGATCACAGTGATGGCTATGGCTTTGTGTCCAGTAGGCCTAGCTTCAAATCCCTGCTCTTCTATGTGTTAGCTGTGTGACTCTGGGGAAGCCACTGAACCTCTCTGGGACTCAATTTCCTCATCTGAAAATGGGGATGAGGACAGTAGCTACCCCATTGGGTATAAGAGGACAGCACACAGGTGTAGTGGTGGCAGAGCCAAAGGGGAGCAGCAGCTGTATGTGGCCCAGCCCAGCAGGGAGGGCCAAGCTCTCCCTGCCCCCCATCATGGGATGCTACCGACCACACCCTGCAGGGTGAGTCCCTTGATCAACCCCATTTGACAGCTCCAGGCCCGCCCAGGAGGCACCCTGGGACCCTTCCCCACTGGCCACCTCCATTCCTGCACCCCTCCCGCCCCCTCCCACCTGCTCTTGTAAGTTATGCCTGATTGGCTTCCCCGCCCAGAGAGGGGCTCTAAGGCTTGGGCACTCTCAGGGTCTGGTGCCCCCAGCACCCAGCAGGCTGTTTGTGGGACTCTCCTCCCTGGGCCCAGCCCCTGCCCCCTTCCCCTCATCTCCCCCAGCCTCCCTCTGAGCTGCTTCTCCCTCCAGATGCAAGGCTCCCGCCGCTGATGTGCCCCAGCTGGGCAGGCCCCCTTCCCCGAAGACTTCACTTCCACAAGCAGCAGCATCTGGGAGAGACCAGAGGCAACCAGCCACTGCCCACATCTGGACTTAACAGAAGCTACTCCCGCCACACCCTGCCTCTGGCCAAGACAGTTGTATTGGAGCCTGCAAGCCCCTTACAGACTGGAAGATGGGACCTGCCACTTCCTCTCTGGGCCTCCATAGCCTTGTGTGTGAAAATGTGGGGTGTAATACTAGGATTGGCCTCAAGGGGACACTGCCGTAAGGAGTAAATGAGATGATGCCTGAGACCCTAGCAAACAGTTCAGGGTTGCTGTTACCTTTATCATGCTCTACAGTGTTAGGATTACTTTGCTACCAGAATGGGCACGTTCCAGAGAAGAGCCCTGAAGCCAGCCTTCCCTAGGAGCACAGAAAGAGGGTGATGAGCTCAGACTGCCAGGCCTGTGCTGATACCGACTCCTGGAACATGGCCTGAGTCCCCGCTTTCTGGGGAGATACACATTCTGCAAAACTCTGATGCTTCACTGACACGGAGGCAGTGGCCACTAGCTCCACGTGCATTCCTCCCTTCCCCCACGTGGCTCTCTCCTATCATCCTACCTCCGCACCTTTGCACCTGCTCTTTCCTGCCCCCACCTCCTCCCCATCTAGATCCTGCCATTCCTTCTCCTGCAGGAGGCCCTCTGGTGGCTGCACGTGGGGAAAAAGGCTCAACACACCCCCATAGCGGGGCTCTTGGTTGGCATTGCCCACCTGTGGCTGGGGTCCATGATTTTCCGGGGTGTGTCCTGCTTCTTGAGCCACTAGCACGTTCATCAAAGGCCATGGCCTGACGTTGTGGCCACACAGCGTACACATACTGGGCTCTGGTTCATCCCTGCAGGAGCCAAGAAGGGACTCCAGTTAGCCTTAGGCTGCTGCCTGGAAATCATTGAGAAAACAGCCAGCACTGGGTTAGTTGGTTTGAGGCATGCGCTTTGGTGTAGAATTCGGATTTCAGAGTAGGCTGGAGGTTTCCCCTGACGACGATGATGATTCCCTCCCAGCGACGGGGAGCCCCTCCCTTCTGCTCCCAGGCCGGCCCATCGCATCCTCACCCCAGGTCCTGGCTCTGGCCTCTGACGTTGCACAAATCTCCTTCTAAAGCAAGAAGGCCTTTGGATACATAGCATATTAATTGGGTCTTTAGAGTCCTCAAAAATTAAAGTGGGCCCTCCACAATATCACAGACTTCCCCTCACCTCTGGGGCATCCAACAGTCCAGAGACTAAAATGAGACCCCCTCGGTCAGATGGCAATTCTCCACCATTCCTCCCTGGTCTCTAAACAAAGCCGTTTTACTGGTTGTTTTTTGTTGCTGCTGTTGTGGGGTTTTTTGTTTGTTTTTGGGGTGTTAATTTTTTGCCATGCCTTGCAGCTTGCGGGATCTTAGTTCCCCCACCAGGGATCGAACTCAGGCCTCGGCAGTGAAAGCACCAAGTCCTAACCACTGGACCGCCAGGAAATTCCTGAAAGCTGTTTTCATCACATCTGTTACCTCTAAGACCTGCTTCTGTGATGACTATTTCTCTGGGGAAAGGGCCCAGTTTCTGAGGTGGGAGTTTGAATAGACTGTGTGGAGGTCTGGTACCCATCCCCCCATCTTAAAACCCCTGGCAAGGTCCTTCCTGTGCCCAATTCGAGGCCAGCCTTCACAGTATCCACCCTCACTGAGGTTTCCCAGGGAAAACCCAACTAGCCAAGCCTTACAGGGCCTCCTGGCTCAAGGGGAGCCTCTGCCCCGCCCCCTACATCCCTAGTCCTTCAGCAAAAGAAAGCCCTTCCCCCAAGAGTCCTTCCCACTGGGACCCCCAGTCCCCTGAGCCCATAGAGGAGGGCACAGCAGGAAAGGAAGAGGAAAAAGGAAGAGGGGATGGGAAGGCGTGAGTGAGAAGAGCCCACATGGGGAGCACGTTGCACTGTACGGTTTTTTTACTAAATCACTTTGGCAAACATTGAGAGTTTAGATGCAAACATTTGTAGGTGACATCAGCTCATTTAAAATGACCCAGCGGGATCACTCAGTATATTAGGTGGAATAAAAATGTGGCTGTTGACACAGAGACCCAGATGGCTTAACCGTGTTAGAAGGGTATTTGATTCCCTCCTGACCATTCCAGTGTAAACGGTCCGGGGCTGGTGTGGCGCTTTGTGGGGGCGGGGGCCCAGGTTACCGGGAAGCTGTTTTGGAATCCAAGGTCCAGCCAGCCGGAAGGGGGAAATGGAAGGGAAGTTGTGTTCATCACTCTCATCCCATTGGTAGGAACTGAGTCATGTGGCCACACTCAGCTCCAAGGGAGGCTGGGAAATGTAGTCCTTTCATCCATGCAGCCCGGTGCACAGCTAAAGCGGGGTAAAGGGTATGGGAATAAGCAGAAGAGTCTTCCATACCTATGCAAGCTCACTTTTCCTAAACTCAGGAGACCTTCAAAGCCCTTTTCCTGCCACTGCCCTGATCAGGCTCCCCCAGCCCACGGCACCAGAGGATATAACGTTTCTGTCCCTGGATGTGAGGCAGGCACTGTCAGAGTGGGATGTGCCCCGGTGGCAGGGCAGGCTGCAGGGGGCCCACCAGGAAGGTGACAGGGAGGGGGCGGCCACATCAGGGCAGGGGTCTGCATTGCATTCCCCACCTTCCATCCCACCACCCACTCTTCTCTCCTCTCCATGCCTGGTGATGCCCTGATCCGAGCACTGGGGAGTGTGATTTAAGGAGATGCTTTCTATCATGCAGACATGAGTTTGGGGTTTCGAGAGGGCAGGGGGGACAGGGTGGAAGGCTCGCAGTGGGAAAAAATGGGTCCATCTTGGGGGGTTCAGCCATGCTAATAACACACCCAGAGAACGGCAGCCAGTCTGAGCCATCCTGGTAAATCAGGAGGCCCAGGTAGGAAGGAAGTGGCCAGATCTGTGCCTTCATTAGGGCCTCATCCCAAGGTAGGCTGGGCCAGGGAGAGGTCAGTGCAGACTGCAACCTGACCCCGAACAAGAGACCATGACCCGCCATGCACCCACAGAAGCAGGGGCTCTGAACCATGTCCTTGTAGACACCTCCCAAGACTGCCTGGGAAAGACCAGAGCCACCTCCAGAGACAGTTTACACCCACTGAGAGCTCACCATACTCTGGAATCATTGCCCCAGCTACCTTCACATCAGCCCTTTGAGCCAGATCCTGGGCTTCCCAGAAAGGGTGTGCTGCCATGCACGCACTGACTTTCAGTGCTTCGGGGGAATCGTGGAATTAGAGATTGTGTGCCTGCGTGTCAATTACCTCCAGTCCCCACCTCCCTTAGTATATGAAATACCCTGGTCAGGAATCCGCTCTCCAGAAGGGGTCACATTAGCATTTCAAATATGTATTGTTATGAAAACCTATACCACAGAGTTGATTCATTTACAAAAGGATGGTAGAAGTCATTTTTCATAGGAGAAGTGTGAGGTGATGGAGATAAATGATAGCTAGAAAGATTCCCGGGAACTCGCATCTTTGTACCAACTGGGAAAAGAGCCCACAGCCAGAGGCTGTGCTCTGGGGTCCCTGGGGTCCTGGGTCTCCCCACTCGCTGGACAGACAAGTCTTTTATACCTTTGCACTTGCTTCCTAGTAAATATTTGGACATTTGGCAGAATTTGACCTAAGACCTGCTTTTGTTGTAACTTTCCATCTGGTGGTAAGGTGGTTGGGGAGGGCTGTGGAGTCATCACCTGCCTCTAAATGGAGTCCACGTTTTTACCAGAAAACCCTGTCAGTTACAACTCGTGCCCAATGTCAAGTGGTGGAGGCTGCTGAGAACCAGGTCTAATTCCAGAACCTATAGCTGTAACCACTGTCCCACACTGCCTTCCCACATTGCCTTTGATTCGCTCCCGTGTGTCTGGCAGAGTTCTAGCGTCTTTGCTACAGACGCTGCCAGAGTGAGGCATGAGGCTGGGTCCCCAGCGTGGCCATGGAAGGTGCCATCTGTGCACCCCCTTCTCTGTGGCTGCTTCAGCCCCGAAGTGGGCCCTCCAGCTTTGTCTCCCAGGTTGGTGTCGGTCTGACGCTCCTTTTCACAAAACCAACTGTGAAACACAACCTGTTTTTGCAGGTGGTGGCTCATTCTAATGTTGGCTGCTTGATCTCATCAACCGACACATTCACGTGTCTTTCAAGGGCCCTTGGCCCAGAGCGGTAACATATTTCTAGCCAGCAGTTACACTCTTGACGTGACATTGCCTTTTACTGTTCTCCTAATTAACGTTCCCTCAGCAAGATCCAGAAGGCAAAGACTGTCACCTCCTCTGATCCCCCTCCCCAAAACACCTGGCACATGGGGAACCCACGCCATGCGTGTTGAGCAAGCATTTGGTCACTTAACTAGAGGGGAAAGAAGAGGTCCCTCCAAGATCCCAGGTTCCAGGCCGAGGGGAGCCATGGCAGAGGGCAGCCACTCGAACAGCCAAAGCATGGGGTGCCTTTCTGAGAGCCCCCATCGGAGCTACTCACCTACCCACCTCCCCTCCCGAAACACCCCTCCACTCGGTAAGTGACAAGTCTCTGGGCCCTCAGTGCCTGACACGTGGCAGGTGCAAAAGTTACGCACAGGTGAATGATTAGCTTGAATCCCCAGCAAGTGGAGAGTGGACTCCTCTTTAGAACCCAGCTGGGGAATTCCTGGGCGGTCCAGTGGTTAGGACTCTGCTCTTTCACTGCCAGGGCCCAGGTTCGATCCCTGGAACTAAGATCCTGCAAGCCGCATGCTGTGGCAAAAAAAAAAAAAAAAAAACAAATTAGAACCCAGCTGGATGTCCCTCAGTGTCAGCAGCTCCCCAGGCCTTCCAAAGTATGGTCCCAGACCAGCAGCCTCGGCATGGCCTGGTAACTTGTTAGAAATGCACATTCCTAGGCCCTGGCCCAAACCTAGCTAATCAGAAACTCTGCAGCTGGCAGTCTGGGTTTTAACAAGCCCCCAGGTGATTCTACAATGCTCAGTTCTGAGAACCACTAGTCTAGGCCCATGTTTTCAAACATTATTAAACCTTTAGAGAACCCCAAGACATGAAACAGGCAGGAATGGAAATGCTGGGAGTGATACGTGGGGTGGCGTGGGGATTCACTCTGCTGAACCCTTGGCTTCCCAGAAACACTCCTGGAAATGTTCTGGTTTAATCATTACACCCAAGGTTCTCACTCTGCACATTCTTTCTCTTGGGGAAACTGGGCGGACAACACCCAAAGCAAGAGAAAGGGTGTCACAGAAGGAAGAAGAAACCTAAAATGAAACAAAAAAGAAACAGACAAAACAACAGGTCCACACAAGGAAGGCAAAGACAAGTCAGGAAGCGTGTTTAATTGGCGTGACAAGGACGACATACAAGGAGAGCACGAGAGGAGGCCTGGGCGTGCTACGTGGCCCCTGTCCACCCCAGGGCCTGCCCCTCCCCCGGAGACACACACCAGCAGATTCAGACAGAACAACACCCCAAAAGAGGCTCAGAGGGATTGGGAAGGCAAACAAAGAAAATCACCACCCAGGAAACATTGCTTTTTTTTTTTTTTTTTTTTTTTTTTTTTTTGTGGTAAGAGTTGCCCAAATTCCTTTCCAAAGCTGCAGGCTCTGGGCGGGGGGCACCATGACGATTCAGACTCCCACTGGCCTTTCACCTCGGCCAAGGCTCTGATGATTCCGCTCATGGCTGCTCCCCACAATGGCCCTGTGACATGGGCTGAGCAGAGACTCACTCCCATCTGACAGATGGAGAAACTGAGTCCCAGTGAGAAGTGACTTGCCCGGAGTCCCGAAGGAAGCTGGTCACTGAGTCAGACTGGGAGCCTGTGGCCCTCCCTGGGGCCATGGGTCAAGGCAAAGACACATGGAAAACAGAAATGTACAGCCTGGGCAGGGGGCAGTCGGGGTGGAGGTGGAGGGGATTCTGCGTTTGTCCCAGTCATGGGGAGCAGACAAAGCCTGAGAGGCCTAGACGCCAAGACAGAAGATGGGACCAGCTGTGTATTCAACAAAAGCCTTTTATTCATTCAAAAATCAACCATTGGGTTTATTCCGCAGATATTAAAAAAGGTCGGGGGGCAAGGCTTCCCATTACAGTGCCCTTATGCTGATTCACTTGCTATCTCTGGGGTAGACCTAGAAGAAGGGCGTCTGGGAGACATGCTGCCAATAAGGTGGGGCTGGAAGCCCAGGGCCTGGGTGAAATCATAGCGCGCCCCTCCCTCGCCTCCCCATCTGCCGCCTCCCTCTCAAATCACCTATTTGTCTGGTCAGGTCCCCCAAATGCCTTTACTGACCATTGCCACGAGGGGGCGCTCGCGCGTTCCCCTCAATCCCTTAGAAGCTGAAACCGCTGGGAACCGGGTAGCTTTCCACTAGGAGAGCAGTGGGGCTTTCCCCAGGGAGAGGCTGCATCTTCCCAAGGGGCCCAGGAACCCCACACCCCAACCCCCTAGAGAAGAGACAGGGTCCCCGAAAGCCCAGATGCATCTGTCATCTAGGAAGTTGGCTGTCAAAATGAAAAGCATTTCAGGGGAAGAGGAGGACACACATCTGCCTTGACGTTATTCTAAACGTTGCCTGGTTAAATACTGGAAACTCATGACGTTCTCCTAAGTACCATCGACGCAGAGTGGGGAGCGGATTCTATGAGGAAGAGGCCAGGGCTGCTGCAGAGGGACTGCCCGAGGCTGGCCCCTGCCCCTGGGCTGGGGAGCAAGGGCTAAGAGCCTGGCTTCTGGCTGGTCTGGAAGCCCCAGAGAGCAGCAGTTGATGGGGCTGGGCCTCGGGTGGGAAACGGTGCTGGGGAGAGAGGCCCATGGGCTGCTCAGGGTTCCGAGGGTGCTGCAGCTAGAGGCCTGGTGAGAGGACGGGACAGAACTGTCCCTGCCCGCAACCTCGGGCAAAAATGGCCAGTGTCCAGCACCCTGCCAGGAAGAAGCGTGGCCCTTCCAGCAGCTCTGGACTGTCTCTGGGCAAGGACCCAAGGTGTGCCTGGGGCATGGGTCCACAGTACCGCCTGCTAAGGTCAAAAGCCACACGCGTAGCTCCAAACCAAAAGGCCTAACGGTGAGGAGGTGGGAGGAAAGCCTTGCACACACATCTCCCTAGACTCCTAGGAATCAGTGTTTCAGCGGGCGGGACCCACATGCTTAACCTTGGATAATTCTTAGCCACAAGCCCTTTCCCGTGATGCTCCAGGACAGGCTGCACAAAAGCTCCTGCCCAGTGGATCAGAGAGGTAAATCGAGGCTTAGGTGCAGGCCAGAGAAATCATGTGACCTGGGGAAAGGCCCCGCTCTCCCCATCTCCAGCCCCAAGCCACCAAGTTCACCTGCTGCCCTAGGGTCCTAGGTCAGAGCCAGGCTGAGGAACTGCAGGATTTGGTGGTGAGTACTGGGCCTCCTAGGCCAGTGGCCTGAGCAGGAAGGTGACCGCAGGGGCCTCAAAGAGCCCAAGCTTCGAAGTCACCCACGAAAATGGAACTACCGCTCCTATCCCCGCAGGATCTGGGGGGCTTCCAGTGGAGGGAGAGGGCAGCCAGAGGGCTGGCAAATGCAAGGAGGGAGAGACAGGGGCTGGCCAAGCGGTCCAGCCTGCAGAAGCGGACACGCAAGTCCCACGCTGGCAGAGCCGCTCTCTGGCGGGGCGTCTGCTGTGAGAGTTAAAGAGAAGGAGAAGCTCTGGCCTCCTGGGAAAGCGCAAAGTGGACGCCAAGGGCAATTTAAAGCGGGGGCCGAGGGTCAGCTCCTCCCCTCTGCTGGCCGGGATAAGTCAGGAGGTGATAGGCTGCTGACTTCGCAAAGAAGAAGCAAGGATTCTCGATTCTGGCCTGGCCCTAAACAGTCTGGGAGGCTGCTTCTCACCCAGAAGCCTTCCCTGGGTGAGGACTAGTTCTGGGCCTGAAAGATAGCTCAAGAGTCCAGGAGGGACCAGGAAGCTCTGCGGGGAGGGACAGGGTGTGTCATCCGAACGCACACACCACGAACAGTGGCTGCCGTGTCCCTGAAGACTGTGCTAAGAGACAAATAGTGACTCAGGCAGTCCCCGTGTCTGCTGGGGTCTGTAAACTTAGACACAGACCGCAGAATCACCAACTGCAGGAAACCCAAGCTTAGAATTAGACAGCATCAGCACGAAGGCCTCCCGGCTCTGCAGCAGGGGGAGGTGGGGCCCACAGAGGGCGTGGGAGCCCACAATCACGGAGCAAGGGCCAGCCTCAGGATCCTGCCTTCTGGTCCAAGGTCATCTGACTTTCCTGGTGACAGTTGTGGGCCTGCCCTGTCTCAGTGGCAGGCAGAGCTAGAAGCTTCCTGTGAGCACATGTGGGCCACAGCCCAAGAAGCTACCTGAATGGGATTGCCTGTGACCCTTCTCTCTCCCTCTCCCTTCCGGCCTTTCAGCTAAAAGAGGGAAAGATACTGTGGTCCGCTGGACGAGGCAGACAGGAAGGCAGGAAAGCAGGGTGAGCGGCTATTCTCAAAACTCACCAAGGAGGGAGATGCAGACTTTACACCTGCTCACTCCCTCCTCCTTCTCTCCTTAGGTTCTCGGCCCACCCCCGCCCCTTCCTGGCTCCCAGTCTCAGCACAAGCCTCACCACTCCCCATGGCGCTGCGAACACCAAAGCAAGAACTGAGAAACCGGAAGATGTCCCCTGTTTGTCCTCAGAAAACAGGTTATGGACCCAGAGGAGGATACAGGACCGAGAGATGTGTGAACTGGGAGCAGAGAAAAGAGATCCAGGAGGGAGGCATTCAAGCTGGAGGCAACAGTGCATTAGCCATTTAAGAAGCCCACCTTTCCCCTCTCCAAACATCGAGCGCAGTATCTGAAGAAAAAAAAAAAAAAAAAATTTTGGCTTCTTGGCCGCTGCAGGCCACCATCCTCCCAAGTGCCTGGGCAGGTGGACCCCGCATCCCTGGGAGCGTCAGACACACGAGGCAGCAGCAACGGTTACCCACCAATAAATAAAAGGTATCAATTATATATGTATATAAAAAAAAACCCTCACTTCCCCCACAAAAAGCACAATACTGTTATCACAAAAAAAATCATCAACATTGTAATGAATCATCCTAGCCGCGCAGGTGGTCTTGCTGCTCGAGGATGAGGCGCCAAATCACGACGGGCAGGCAGGCCCCCCCGCGCCCCGACCCCCCGTGGCCAAGGCCGTGACTCCCGTGGCCTCTCCCGCTGCCAAGGTCAAGGCAGGAGGCAGAGTTCTTTGACGTCCCCGAGGCCTTCTCCCCATCTGTCAGTCTGAATCTTCTAGGACAGAAGGTAGGTTTTTTTTTTTTTTCTTTTTCAATGTCTGTTTGAAATAGAGAACGAAAGCACACACGCAGGAGAGCCAGGAGGGACCGCGAGGCCGCCTGCGAAGCAGCCGGGTCCTTGGTTTTGCAGAGGGCTGGAGCTTTTTCCCATCCGTACTGTCGTTTTCTGGACAAGCAGAAGTTGGTGGCAATTAGAGCCGGTGGCTTCAGGCGGCGGGTGGGTGCGGGGCGGGTGGAGGAGAGCCGGGCCTCACGGTTCCAGGGCAGCCCGGCGGGGCGTGGATGCGGAGAAAGGCTGGGTGGACACATGAGGGTGGTGGTGTCGGGGCGGAGGTGGCCTCATGGCACGGGAGGAGGTGACTGGTTCCCAGGCATCTGGAAGACACAGGGAGGCGGGGCGGGTTCAGAGCTGGCTGCCAGGGACACAGAGCGGGCAACAGTCAACTAGAGGATCAGGTGGCATTCTATGTCACAAGTCCTAAAAATGTGCATGCCCTCCGATCCACACATTTGGTGCTTAGTATTTATGCTTAAGAAATAAATGTTTATGGGGGGTGGGGGAGGGATGGACTGGGAGTTTGGGGTTAGTAGATGCAAATTATTACATATAGAATGGATAAACAACAAGGTCCTACTGTATAGCCCAGGGAACTATATTTAATATCCTGGGATAAACCGTAATGGAAAAGAATATGAAAAAGAATGTATATAAAAAGAAATATGTATCTGAATCACTTTGCTGTACAGCAGAAATTAACATGACATTGTAAATCAACTATACTTCAGTAAAAAATAAGTTAAAAAGACAGAAGTAAATGTTTATGACAGTATCATCTGTAATAGCAAAATTAAAAGGGAGGAAGCAAACTCAGTGTCCACTATCAGGGGACAGGTTGGATAAATAAGGACAGAGCCATAGGATAAAAAAGTTTGCAACCATTAAGAACAATGTGTGCAATAGCCAATAATCACATGAAAAGATGCTCAACAGAATTAGTCATCAGGGAAACACAAATCAAAACCACAATGAGGGGCTTCCCTGATGGCGCAGTGGTTGAGAGTCCGCCTGCTGATGCAGGGGACACGGGTTCGTGCCCCGGTCCGGGAAGATCCCACATGCCGCGGAGAGGCTGGGCCCGTGAGCCATGGCCGCTGAGCCTGCGCGTCCGGAGCCTACGCTCCGCAACGGGAGAGGCCACAGCAGTGAGAGGCCCGCGTACCGCAAAAACAAACAAACAAACAAACAAAAAACCACAATGAGACACCACTTCGCACCCACTAGGATAAAACCTGAAACCAACAAGTGTTGGTGAGGGTGTGAAGAAATTGGAACCCTCGACCATGGCTGGGAGGAATATAAAATGACACAGCTTCTGTGGAAAAGTTTGGCAGTTCCTCAGAAAATTAAACATACTTACTATATGACCCAGCAATTGCACCCCAGGGATGTACTCTAAAAACTGGAAAATAGGTACTCAAATCCATGTACACCAATGTTCATAGCACCATAATTCACAACTGCCAAAAGGTGGAAATGACCCAGATGTCCATCAATGGATGAATGGATAAACAAATGTGATCTAACCACACAGTGGAATACTATTCAGCCATACAAACGAATGAAGTACTGGTACATGCCCCAACACAGATGAAACTTGACCACATGACGCTAAGTGAAAGAACCAGACATAAAAGGTCACATAGGGTTTCCCTGGTGGCACAGTGGTTAAGAATCAGCCTGCCAATGCAGGGGACACGGGTTCAAGTCCTGGTCTGGGAAGATCCCACATGCCACGGAGCAACTAAGCCCGTGAGCCACAACTACTGAGCCTGCACTCTAGAGCCCAAGAGCCACAACTACTGAAGCCCGCACGCCTAGAGCCTGTGCTCTGCAACAAGAGAAGCCACCGCAATGAGAAGCCCGTGCACCGCAACGAAGAGTAGCCCCTGCTCGCCGCAACTAGAGAAAGCCCACGCGCAGCAACGAAGACCCAACGCAGCCAAAACTAACTAACTAACTAAATTAATTAATTAATTTAATTTTTTAAAAAAAAGGTCACATAGTAAATGATTCCATTTATATGAAACATCCAGAATAGAGACAGAAAGCAAAGTATGGTTGCCAGAGGCTCAGTGAGGGGTGGGGGTGGGGGAGAAACTGCTTAAGGGATATGGAGCTTTATCTTGGAATGAGGCAAAGGTTCTAGAATGTACTAAATGTCACTGAATTGTTCACTTAAGATAGTTAATTTTATGTTATGTGAATTTCACTTCAATACATTTTTTTTAAAAAGCAGCAGCCTGGGGCTTCCCTGGTGGCGCAGTGGTTGAGAGTCCGCCTGCCGATGCAGGGGACACGGGTTCGTGCCCTGGTCCGGGAAGATCCCACATGCCGCGGAGCGGCTGGACCCGTGAGCCATGGCCGCTGGGCCTGCGTGTCCAGAGCCTGTGCTTCTCAACGGGAGAGGCCACAACAGTGAGAGGCCCGCGTACCGCAAAAAAAAAAAAAAAAAAAAAAAAAAGCAGCAGCCTGGGGGACAGTTATGTCTGTTACTGTCTGTGCCATCCAAAGATCCTTCCCATAACCTGCTCCACCCCAGTGTTTAAATCTCACGTCCCCACTCCCCACTGGACAGGTGTAGGTGTCTGATACAAAGGGGTCATTTTCCCAATTTGGGGAGATGACTTAAAAACATTATCTGGGCCAATCCGAATCTATGTGGAGGTGGCCCTGGGGCAGTAGGAAGGCCCTGCAGGACCAGAATTGGGGGGGCCATTATGGTGCAGGTGCCGAGGGAGAGAGAGTATGGAGCAACCACCCAGAGAAAGGCCAGAGCACCCAAGGGAGAGGCCTGGGTCCTCTCAGCCTTCCAGGTCCCCTGCCAGCCCCTGGAGGTTCAGCTGGGTCTCCAATCACATGCTTTGCCTTCCGCGGTGATCTGTGAACCCCTGTGACTTGCATTATTGTATCTGCTAGTTAAGGGAATCCCCTGGCGGTCCAGTGGTTAGGACTCCAAGCTCTCACTGCCAAGGCCTGGGGTTCGATCCATGGTTGGAGAACTAAAATCCCATAAGCTGTGCGGCGTGGCCCAAAAAAATGTAAAAAAAAGAAAAAAAGAACTGCAAACATGATGAAACTCACCCAATGCATTTAAATCCCTAAATTCACAGTTACACATATATTTTTTAAAAACTTCATTGGTCACCTCTAAGGATTTTAGAAATCCAACTTGTTTTGAAAACTGATAAAGAATCAAGTACCCATCATGCCTTCCCTATGAAAACCAAGCCTCAGGGTAACCAACGAGTGGATGAGGGGAAGTTTCCCTTTGTAAAAGTAATCTAGCCAATGACGAAGAAGGAAAGACGACTTTAGGACGTCACCATTTCGCACCATGTAATGAATGAATGGACAGGGGTGGCGATCAGCAACAGCTGCTGATGTCACTGAGGTCATGTGCACCTGCCAGACGCACACAACCCCGCTCATGAGGTGTTCTCGCCCAAAGTGGCCCAAACCCAATGCCAAGCCAGCCTGCAGATCTAACTGCCATTTCCAGGAAGAACAAGAAAGAGAAGAGCCTGTTAACAGCACCATGGGGCACCGTACAGAACACTCTTCTCAGCAAATAGCAAGAAGGAAAAGGGAGGGGGGGGAAACGTAGAGATTAAAATAAACGTAGACTTATCAACCACTTGCTGTCTATGGACTTGATTCAGATTCCAATAAACAAAGTGAAAAAAAATGTGAGACAACAGGAAAGTGGAATGTAAGTGCTGACGAGAGCGTATTAAGGAATTATTGATTTTTGGGGTATTATGGATTCTTTTTTTAAAGAATCGTTATCTTTTAGAAATACATTTTGAAATATTTATGTATGAAATGATACGATGTCTTGAATTTGCTTGAAAACAACCCAGTGTCGGGGGTGTGTGGGGGTGGGTATAGATGGCACAAGATTGCTGTGAATCGGTGATTCTGAAGCTGGGAGATGGGTACACGGAGTTACATATTCTCTCCACCATTGCATGAGAATGTTCCCATAACAAAAATTGTTTTTTTTTTTTCCACTCTCAAATTTCCAACAACCTAAGTGCCCCACACCATAAGACTGGTTAAGGTATGGTCCAACCATAAACGGTATACTATACAGCTATTAAAAATGATGATCTCGAGCAACATTTAGTGACGCGAAAAATATGCACGATCTCAGTTCCTGAATAATTCAGTGAATTATATAACCGTAATTTATCTAAGAATTATGATCCATCAGGAATCTGAGAAGGCAAATAAATCACAAAAACAATGGAACACAAATTGGATATAATTACTATCAGGCAGGCTCTAGGAAGTCCTGAGAAACCTGGTATATGGCAATTCTCAGGAAGAGCTATAGAAAAGGGGATCTTGGCACCCTGAAAACCTTGTCATGGAAATAAAGTTACGTCGTGTTGGCCGACATGTTGCTGGTGAGGGTAAGATATATGTCTACATAAATTGTGTTAAGGAAAGCCAGTGTAGACACAACAGGATGTGAAGCCAAGTTGGGTAAAACACATTAAAAATCTCTTTTCTTAGTGTTGAGTCTCCAAAAGAAAAAATAAATGTTTCCTACAAGTTGTTCCTTTAAAAAACAAACTAACAGGGCTTCCCTGGTGGCGCAGTGGTTGAGAGTCCGCCTGCCGATGCAGGGGACACGGGTTCGTGCCCCGGTCCGGGAGGATACCACATGCTGCGGAGCGGCTGGGCCCGTGAGCCATGGCCACTAAGCCTGCGTGTCCGGAGCCTGTGCTCCGCAACGGGAGAGGTCACAACAGTGAGAGGCCCACGTACAGCAAAAATAATAATAATAATAAAACAAACAAACAAACAGGGCTTCCCTGGTGGCGCAGTGGTTGAGAGTCCGCCTGCCAATGCAGGGGACGCGGGTTCATGCCCCGGTCCGGGAAGATCCCAAATGCCACGGAGCGGCTGGGCCCATGAGCCATGGCCGCTGAGCCTGCGCGTCCGGAGCCTGTGCTCCACAACGGGAGAGGCCACAACAGTGAGAGGCCTGCATACCGCAAAAACAAACAAACAAACAAAACCCAAAAAAACAAAAAACACAGCCAACAGCATATGGTTATGAACTCGTTGTTGAGGAAATATATATACATATATATTCATAGAAAACTGTAAGACAAAAACAAATAGGGTAATTCAAAAAGAATCACACACTTAAAGAAATTAATTACACTGTACAACTTTTCCTTGGAGGGATACAGCAAGAACTTATGTTTGCACCATTATTCCATGGCCTGGAGGTAATAAGCAGCTGTTATATGATAGTTGCCAATGAGGCCATTGGTGGTAATTCACAAAAGAGGGACTCTGAAAAATCAGACAACAGATCAGTATGCACTGTGGGACCCAGAGCTGCATACTGAACATTTTTAAGATTATAGAAATGACTGTCACAGTTCCTTTATAAATTGGTTTGATTATATGTTCCTATGTGACCTAGTTACTGAGTATTAAGTTTTTGTAAGTGTTCAATTCCTTCTGAATCATTCTGGACACAAAATGTTCACAGTGGTTATTTCTGGGTTATACATGAAGGGTTTTTTTCAATAAACTTTTTAATGGAGGTTTTCTTTTTAAACATATTTTCTAATGTCTCTTCAATGAAAAAGGATTTCTTGTGCAAAAACATAAGAATATTAGAAGCTTCAAAACAGGCTTCGTAAACAAAATATCAGCAAATCAAATCTGATGATACATAAAAGCATATCATGGGTGGCTTAGCATTCAAAAATCAATCGGTGTAAGTCAGAATGGCTATCATCAAAAAATCCACAAACAGTAAATGCTGGAGAGGGTGTGAAGAGATGAGAACCCTCCTACACTGTTGGTGGGAATGTACATTGGTGCAGCCACTATGGAGAACAGTATGAAGGTTCCTTTAAAAACTAAAAATAGAGCTATCATATGATCCTGCAATCCCATTCCTGAGCATATATCCAGAGAAAAACATGGTTCGAAAAGATCATGCACCCCAGTGTTCATTGCAGCTTTGTTTACGATAGCCAAGACATGGAAACAACCTAAATGTCCATTGACAGAGAATGGGTAAAGAAGATATGGTACAAATATACAATGGAATATTACTCAGCCTTTAACAAGAATGAAATAGGCATAGGAGGGAGGCTGGAGAGATCAGGAGAGGCAGGTGGGAGGGGCCATCAGGAGGAGCGGGAGAGAAGCAGAGGGCGATTGCCCTGCCCACTCGGGCCGGGGAGCCTGCGGAGCTCCCAGGCCAGTCCCCTGCCCTCCAAGGCCCCCTCCAGGCCACGTGGGTCCTTGGGGGCATAGGAAGGAGGCCGGGGGGAGAATAGGAGAGGCACGTGGGAGGGGCCTTCCAGGAGGAGAGGGACAGGAGCAGAGGGTGATTGTCTCACCCTCTCAAGCCCAGGAAGCCTGCCAGCCTCCCAGGTGAGGTCCCCTGCCCTCTGAGACCAGGGGTGGGGGGAACGCCTGGGCCCCTTCTGTTCCTTGAGCCTAAGTTTCACCCCCCTACAGCCCCCAGGGCCTTTTCCAGATACTGAGCATTGGCCCCACCCACCACCCAAACCTCGCCCTTGCTTAGGCCCTGCCCTCCACAGCTAAGGCCTTCTGCCCCCTTTTTTCTTTTTTCTTTTTTTCTTTTCCCTCCTCCTCTTTTTTACTATTGTGGGTATTTTTACTATTTACTATTTTACTATTGTTTTACTATTCCAGTTGTTGAATCATCTATATTTTTATTTTCATATTCTTCCTAACATATCTGTTAGTTTCCTAGTCTAATTTTATTTTTTACTTTGTTATTGTTGTGGGGTTTTTTTTGCCGCCCCAGGCAGCTTGCAGGACCTTGGTTCACAAGCCCAGGTCAGCTGAAGCTCCTGTGGTAGGAGCTCCAAGTCCGAACCACTAGACTAACAGAGAACCTCAGACCCCAGGGACTATTCATCGGAGTGAGGTCTCACGGAATTCCTCATCTCAGCACCAAGACCCAGCTCTACCCAATAGCCACAGACCCCAGTGTTAAAAGCCTCAGGCCAAACAACCAGTAAGACAGGAACACAATCCCAGTCATTAAACAAAAAAAAAAAAAAAAAATGAGATGGCAAAAAAATATGTCATAGATGGAGGAGCAAGGTAAAAACCTACAAGACCAAATAAATGAAGAGGAAATAGGCAATCTACCTGAAAAAGAATTCAGAGTAATGATAGCAAAGATGATCCAGAATCTCGGAAACAGAATGGAGGCACGGATTGAGAAAATACATGAAATGTTTAACAAAGATCTAGAAGAACTAAAGAACAAACAAACAGAGATGAACAACACAATAACTGAAATGAAAAATACACTAGAAGGAATCAATTACAGAATAACTGAGGCAGAAGAACGAATAAGTGAGCTGGAAGACAAAATGGTGGAAATAACTGCTGAGGAGCAGAATAAAGAAAAAAAAATGAAAAGAATTGAAGACAATCTCAGAGACCACTGGGACAACACTAAATGCACCAACAGTCGAATTATAGGGGTCCCAGAAGAAGAGAAAAAGAAAGGGACTGAGAAAATATTTGAAGAGATTATAGTCGAGAACTTCCCTAACATGGGAAAGAAAACAGTCACGCAAATCCAGGAAGCACAGAGAGTCCCATACAGGATAAAACCTAGGAAAAACACACCAAGACACATATTAATCAAACTAACAAAAATTAAATTCAAAGAAAAATTATTAAAAGCAGCAAGGGAAAAACAAAAAATAACATACAAAGGAATCCCCATAAGGTTAGCAGCTGATTTTTCAGGGGAAACTCTGCAGGCCAGAAGGGAGTGGCAGGATATACTTAAAGTGATGAAAGACAAAAACCTACAACCAAGATTACTCTACCCAGCAAGGATCTAATTCAGATTCAATGGAGAAGTCAAAAGCTTTTCAGACAAGAAAAAGCTAAGAGAATTCAGCACCACCAAACCAGCTTTACAACAAATGCTGAAGAAACTTCTCTAAGCGGGAAACACAAGAGAAGAAAAAGACCCACAAAAACAAACCCAAAACAATTAAGAAAATGGTAATAGGAACATACATATCGATCATAACCTTGAATGTAAATGGATTAAATGCTGTAACCAAAAGATATAGACTGGCTGAATGGATACAAAAACAAGACCCATATATATGCTGTCTACAAGAGACCCACTTCAGACCTAGGAACACATACAGACTGAAAGTGAAGGGATGGAAAAAGATATGCCACACAAATGGAAATCAAACAAAAGCTGGAGGGGCTTCCCTGGTGGTGCACTGGTTAAGAATCCGCCTGCCAATGCAGGGGACACAGGTTCGAGCCCTGGGCCGGGAAAATCCCACATGCCGCGGAACAACTAAGCCTGTGCACCACAACTACTGAGCCTGCACTTTAGAGCCCATGAGCCACAACTACGGAAGCCAGCGAGCCATAACTACTGAAGCCCGTGTGCCTAGAGCCCGTGCTCCACAACAAGAGAAGCCACTGCAATGAGAAGCCCGCACACTACAACAAAGAGTAGCCCCCTCTCGCCGCAACTAGAGAAAGCCCACACACAGCTATGAAGACTCAATGCAGCAAAAAAAAAAAAAAAAAAAATTGATAAACGCTTAGCCAGACTCATCAAGAAAAAAAGAGAGAAGACGCAAATCAATAAAATTAGAAATGAAAAAGGAGAAATCACAACTGACACTGCAGAAATACAAAGGATTATAAGAGACTACTACAAACAACTATATGCCAATAAGATGGACAACCACGACGAAATGGACAAATTCTTGGAAAGGTACAACTTTCCAACAATGAACCAGGAAGAATTAGAAAATATAAACAGACCTATTACAAGTAATGAAACTGAAACCGTAATTAAAAATCTTCCAACAAACAAAAGTCCAAGACCAGATGGCTTCACAGGTGAATTCTAGCAAACATTTAGAGAAGAGCTAACACCCATCCTTCTCAAACTTTTCCAAAAAATGGCAGAGGGGGAAACACTCCCAAATTCATTCTATGAAGCCACCATCACCCTGATACCAAAACCAGAAAAAGATATCATAAAAAAAGAAAATTATAGACCAATATCACTGATGAACCTAGATGCAAAATTCCTGAACAAAATACTAGCAAACAGAATCCAATAGCACATTAAAAGGATCATACACCATGATCAAGTGGGATTTATCCCAGGATGCAAGGATTCTTTAATATATGCAAATCAATCAATGTGATACACCACATTAACAAATTAAGGAATAAAAACCATATGATCATCTCAATAGATGCAGAAAAAGCTTTTAACAAAATTCAACACCGATTTATGATAAAAACTCTCCAGAAAATGGGAATAGAGGGAACCTACCTCAACACAATAAAGGCCATATATGACAAACCCACAGCAAGCATCATACTCAATGGTGACAAACTGAAGGAGAAAAACAAATACAGTATGCTAACATATATATATGAAATCTAAAAAAAAAAAAAAAAAATGGTACTGATGAACCTAGTTGCAGGGCAGGAATAAAGAGGTAGACATAGAAAATGGACTTGAGGACATGGGATTGGAGGGCAAAGCTGGGGTGAAGTGAGGGTACCATCAACATATATACACTATGGAATGTAAAATAGTTGGCTGGTGGGAAGCAGCAGCATAGCACAGGGAGATCAGCTCGGTGCTTTGCGATGACCTAGAGGGGTGGGATAGGGAGGATGGGAAGGAGGCTCAAGAGGGAGGGGATATGGGGACATATGTATGCATATGGCTGATCCACTTTGGTGTACAACAGAAACTAACACAGTATTGTGAAGCAATTATACTCCAATAAAGATCTATTAAAAACTTTTTTTAAAAAATGGATAAGCAACAAGGACCTACTGTATAGCACAGGGAACTCTGCTCAATATTATGTAACAACCTAAATGGGAAAACTAATTTGAAAAAGAATAGAAAAAAAAAGGTAGTGTATTTAAGTGGACAGGAATCCACGGATGATCCATAAAATGTATTCACACACAAAATCAATCAGTGTAATTCATCATATTGACAACAAAAAAGAGAGAAAAGTCATATGAGCATCTTGATAAACACAGAAAATTCTGATAAAGTTCAATACCACTCATGATTTTTTTAAAAAAACAAATAACTCCTACCAAACTAGAAAAGAAGGAAACTTTCTAAATCTGCTAAAATCTATCTACAAAGGACCTATAACAAGCATCGTAACTAATGGTGAATTATTGAAAGCTTTCTCTCAAGAATGAGACAAGAATGTTCACCATCACTACTTCTATGTGACTGGAGGGCCCAACCAGTGCAAGGAAGCAGGAAAAAGGAACAAAAGGCAGAGGGATAGGAAAGGAAGAAATAGAATGTAGACAATCCAAAAGAATCTAAGGCAGACTCCTAGATCTAATAAATGAAGTTAGCAGGACCATGGGTATATGATCAATAAACAAAAATCAACTGAATTTCTATAAATCAGAAACAAACAGAAAATACAATTTTAAAATTACTGTTTAAAACACCATCAAAAACATCAAATACTTAGGAATAAATCTACTAAAAGATGTGAAAGACCTTTTAGCTAAAAACAGCAAAATGTTATAGAGAAAAAAAATTAAAGACCTAAACACAGAGAGAGATATACCATCTTCATGGATTGGAAGACTCAACATTAAAAAGATGCCAATTCTCCCCCAAATTGAACAGTAGACTCAACTCAATCCCATTCAAAATCCCAGCGTGTGTGTGTGTAGATATTTATAAGTTGATTCTAAAATTTGTATAGAAATAGCATAAAGTAGCCAAGGCATTCTTAAAAAAGAAGTGATGGGATCTTGCTTCTCAAGATCAAGTTATAGGGCTTCCCTGGTGGCGCAGTGGTTAAGAATCCGCCTGCCAATGCAGGGGACACGGGTTCGAGCCCTGGTCTGGGAAGATCCCACATGCCGCAGAGCAACTAAGCCCATGTGCCACAACTACTGAGCCTGCCACAACTACTGAAGCCCGTGTGGCTAGAGCCCGAGCTCCGCAACAAGAGGAGCCACTGCAATGAGAAGCCCGTGCAGCAGAACGAAGAACAGCCCCCACTTGCCGCAACTAGAGAAAGCCTGTACACAGCAACAAAGACCCAACGCAGCCAAAATAAATAAATAAATTTATTAAAAAAAAAAAAAAGATCAAGTTATAAAAAGACTGTGCTTTCATCTTGGGTTCTCCTTCTCCCTCCCTCCCAGACAGCTTACCCTGCGGGAAGCCAGCCACCATGTTGTTAGGCAGCCCTGTGCAGAGGGCCACATGGTGAGGCCGCCAAACCAAATGAGTGAGCTTAGAAGTGGGTCACCCCTGGCTAAGCCTTCAGATGAGACCGCAGTCCTGGCCAACAGCTGATGATCATCCCAGTTTACCTAATACGGAGGGGTTTCCCAGGACATGGGACTTTCAGCACTAAATCTGGGACAGTCCCAGGCAAACTGGGATGGTTGGCCACCCTCCTGACAGCTTGGCTGCATCCTCATGAGAGACCTTGAGCCAAAGGCACCCAACAAAGCTGTACCCAAATTCCTGATGTTTGTTCTTTTCAGCTGCTGTTTTGTGGCACTGCAGTGTACAGCAACAGATAACTAAGACAGCACTGCACAAAAGGTGATGGTAACACGGAGGATGCACATATGACAAGGTGCCCAACTTCAGTGCTCATCAGTGAGATGCAAATTAAGATTACAACAAGCTATCGTGACACGCCCACCAAAACGGCTGAAATTTTAAAAGACAGAGAACACCCAGTGCTGGCAAGGAAGTGGGGCAATGGGAGCTCTCATACACCGCAAGTGGGAGTAGGAGATGGTACAACCATGTTGGAAGACTTCTGGAAGTATCTACTAAAGCTAAATATACACACATTCTATGTCCCAGCAATTCTACTCTTAGATCTATATCAACAGGATGCATCATCCGTCCACCAGGAGACACATACAAGAGTGTTTGTAAAACAATGGTCATGAAGAACCTAGGGGTAAGACGGGAATAAAGACACAGACCTACTAGAGAATGGACTTGAGGATATGGGGAGAGGGAAGGGTAAGCTGTGACAAAGTGAGAGAGTGGCATGGACATGTATACACTACCAAACGTAAAGTAGATAGCTAGTGGGAAGCAGCCGCATAACACAGGGAGATCAGCTTGGTGCTTTGTGACCACCTAGAGGGGTGGGATAGGGAGAGTGGGAGGGAGGGAGATGCAAGAGGGAGGAGATATGGGAACATATGTATATGTATAACTGATTCACTTTGTTATAAGCAGAAACTAACACACCATTGTAAAGCAATTATACTCTAATAAAGATGTAAAAAAAAAAAAAGAGCCAGTAAAAAAAAAAAAAAAAAAAAAAAAAGAGTGTTTGTAGCTGGACAGGACCATAGGGGTCAGTTCTCTGCCAGCAACAGAGGCCTCTGTGGGCTATCATCCTATGCTTAACAGAAATCCAACGGGGCAAAAAAAGAAACCACGCTGGAGCTATTGATCAAGAGAGTGGAAGCTGAGGTCTTCAGCCACCCCAACGGAGAAAAGATGAGAAACTCCTGTTCTCCCAGGCCCCTGGCCCTGGCTGAGAACTGGGATTTTCAAAGTGCTTTCACCCCAGGGAAACTTCTATTCAAGTAAACGCTCAGGCTGAATCTGGGTATATAAAAATGACAAAAATAGAGGAGCCCTGGCTGATGTGAAGGCCCTGCCTCCTAGGCCTCCCCTACTAGCTATGCGCCAACTGGGCAGACCCCGATTCCCCTCCGGGAAACTCAGGTACTTATCTGCCAACCCCAAGTGTCCTGAGGCTAGGTCTGCCCCCTTTCCCCCACCCCAGGCCCCAAGTCTCCCTCCACTCACCTCAGCTCTGGGCCTTGGACTATACCAGCCCGTCGTAGAGGGACAGCGCCTGCACGATGGACGGGTCCGCCTTGGATCCTTCCTGGAACTCCTGCAGCGTCAGCTTCCCGTCGGCATTCTGCAAACAGAGAGAAGAGGGTTAAGGCGAGGGGACAACCAACCTCCCAGGACAGGGGCCTCTGCCCTGGGCCCTGGACCTTCCATCCCCAAGCCCAGCCCAGGGCTGCTTCCAAAAGAGCTTCCACAGTTAAGTCAGGAGGGAGGCAAGGCAGCTCATTAGGTGGGAGGGGTCAGGCATAGACAGACGCGGGCACTTCCTGGCTGGGTGACCTTGGGCACATGACCCACCTCTCTGGGCCCTTGTTTCCTCATCTGGAGACTGGAGAGAACTGAACGGCTTCTTCAGGGCACTGAGGTGAGCACTCCTTGAGCTCAAGCTGTGTAAAGCGTTCGGCGGACTGGAAGCACCTGATAACTCCGCAGTTATCATCCTCACTGCTGTTCATCCCACACAGGGTGTTAATCCCACAGGGCCGAGAACCTGATGCATTTCTCCAGGGTCACCCTTGGAAGGGCATTTAAGCCATCCCCCGGGAGACCTACAAGGAGGCTGGACGGAGCCCACGTCAAGGGGCTTTAGTGGGTCTCTTGCAGAAGGAAATGGTTTGGGCCAGAATCCCTTCCCCTGGAGCATCTTGCAAGGAAACCCGTGAGAGAAAAAGAAAAAGGCCTTGGAACCCACCCACAGCCTGCACCCAGAGAGACCGTGACGAGGTTTCCACAAGCTCCGCAGGCAGACCTTGAGGGTCGTCTACCTGGGGCCCCGCTCATGCTATGCGTGCGCTTGGTCTCATGGGGTCCTCACAGCCGCTCTAAGAAGAGGGGCTGCTCTGCTTTCTCTGGTTCCTTTAGGTGTAAGTTTAGATTGGTTATCTGAGATTTTTCTTGTTTCTTGAGGTAGGATTATATTGCTATAAACTTCCCTCTTAGAAGTGCTTTTGCTGCATCCCATAGGTTTTGGGTCGTCGTGTTTTCATTGTCATTTGTCTCTAGGTATTATTTTATTCCCTCGTTGATTTCTTCAGGGATCTCTTGGTTATTTAGCAGCGTACTGTTTAGCCAAAGAGGGGCTGCTCTTATCACCGTTTCACCGGTGAGGATGCCGAGGCTCAGTCACCTATCCAGGGCCCTCTCTGGCTGCTAACTGGGGAAGCCAGATTTACACCCAGTCTGACTACAGCGTGGACTTTGCTTCCCCAAATAAGGGATGTCTGGATTGGGGGTGGGGGGGGATTTAACACCTTGGTGGTAAATAACATCGAACCACCCTGCGAGAGGTTAGTGTTCTCTGCCGCACTCTATGGACACATCTTCTGATTATTATCAGCAGCCCAGCGTGGTCTGAGCCTCTGTGTCTTTACTGCCTCTCTGACATGTGATCTCACTTTTTTTTTTTTTTACATCTTTATTGGAGCATAATTGCTTTACAATGGTGCGTTAGTTTCTGCTTTATAACAAAGTGAATCAGCTATACATATACATATGTTCCCATATCTCTTCCCTCTTGCGTCTCCCTCCCTCCGAACCCTCCCTATCCCCCCACCAGGTGGTCACAAAGCACCAAGCTGATCTCCCTGTGCTATGCGGCTGCTTCCCACTAGCTATCTATTTTACGTTTGTTTGGTAGTGTATATATGTCCATGCCACTCTCTCGCTTTGTCACAGCTTACCCTTCCCCCTCCCCATATCCTCAAGTCCATTCTCTAGTAGGTCTGTGTCTTTATACCTGTCTTACCCCTAGGTTCTTTATGACATTTTTTTTCTCACTTTTTAAATTAAGGAAGTAAGGCCTCAGGCTCAAAGCTTTCAGGGCAGGCACCTGTACCTAGCCAGAATGTAATAATAAGCCCAAGGTCACTGTTCATTTGAATTCTTTTATTGAAGGCAAGCAATAGTGGGTTTCCTTACCACCTTGATATCAAATTCCAGTTTAAAACAAAGTTATTTCCAGTTTAAACAAAATTTTGGTATAAAGAAGGGTTTCTTTCTTTTTTTTTTTTTTTGCGGTACGCGGGCCTCTCACTGTTGTGGCCTCTCCTGTTGCGGAGCACAGGCTCCGGACGCGCAGGCTCAGCGGCCATGGCTCACCGGCCCAGCCGCTCCGCGGCATGTGGGATCTTCCCGGACCGGGGCATGAACCCGTGTCCCCTGCATCAGCAGACGGACTCTCAACCACTGCGCCACCAGAGAAGCCCTAAAAAAGGGTTTCTTAACCTGAGGTCTGAGGACAGAATTCAGCAGGCCTGTGAACTAAAATGGGAAAAAATGAGGTTTTTCTTTTCGCTAACTTATAACTGAAATTTAGCTCTTCCTTCCATAATGAATCTAGGTAACGATCTCCCACAGAACCAGCAGTACCTGTGGTTTTGTCAGCTGTGGGGCTTGAGGGATTTTTATAACACTCCACGGTTGCTGTAGGCATCACCTATACATATCATCGGTTCGAAATTGTGGGGTTGGTTAAACCACTGTATCTCATCATCCGATGTGTTCATAAAGAAGCTCATATACCACATCACAAATTCTTTAAAAAAATTTTTTGATAGCTGCATTCTAAAATAGCTTCCTTCTTAATCCTGTGGATTTTATCTGATGCACTTAAAACCATTACTCTGAGAAGTCCACAGACAACTTCTTCAGAATGCCCAAATTTCTTGTCCGTGGCAAAAAATTTAAAAGGTTAAGAACCTTGGGACTTCCCTGGTGGTGCAGTGGTTGAGAATCCGCCTGCCAGGGCTTCCCTGATGGCGCAGTGGTTGAGAGTCCACCTGCCAATGCAGGGGACATGGGTTCGTGCCCCGGTCCAGGAAGATCCCACATGCCACGGAGCGGCTGGGCCTGTGAGCCATGGCTGCTGAGCCTGCGCGTCTGGAGCCTATGCTCCGCAACGGCAGAGGCCACAACAGTGAGAGGCCCGCGTACTGCAAAAAAAAGAATCCGCCTGCCAATGCAGGGGACATGGGTTCGAGCCCTGGTCCGGGAAGATCCCACATGCCACGGAGGAACTAAGCCCTGCGCCACGACTGAGCCTGCGCTCTACATCCCGCAAGCCACAACTACTGAGCCCGCGTGCTACAACTACTGAAGCCCACGCGCCTAGAGCCCATGCTCTGCAACGAGAAGCCACCGCAATGAGAAGCCCGCATACCGCAACGAAGAGCAGCCCCCACTCTCGCCACAACTAGAGAAAAGCCCGCGCGCAGCAACGAAGACCCAACGCAGCCAAAAATAGATAAATAAATTAATTAATTAATTTAAAAAAATAAATAAAGAATCTTAGTTGATCAAAGAGAAAGTGTTGGACAAATCTACTTAAAACCCTGGATGTCTGAAGGGGACGGCTGCCAACTGGACCAGTGGACGTCACACCAAGTGTGCTGCCTGCCTCGAGCCAGGCCCCTAGGTGGTCAGTGGCGCCTACGGGGAGGGGTCTCACCTTGTCCATCATGGCAAAGATTCGGTCCACCCGCTTCTCGGGGGTGTTCTCCTCCTCGGGGAGTTCCACGGTGTTCCCCTGCCAGGGACAGACATGGTGGGGGCTGGCTCCTGGCACTCTGGACTTTGGGCCCTTTTCCCAAAAATATGCTCCCCACACCTGGGCAGGTTCCAGATGAGGACCCCCTCTGCCTCCCACTCCCCGCAACGTCCCCCGCCATCTGTAATTCTGCTCCAGAACCTCGCACCCACCCTAGCCCCCATCTGCCACCCCAGCTGCAGATGTGCTGAGTGGCCCCAGCCAGTGACCCTTACCTGGCCAACGCTTGCCCCGGTCAGGAGAGCAGTCCCACGGGGGTGCTTCCTCTGGGACAGGCCCAGTCACTAACTTTGATGCCCCTACTGCCTCCCCCTACCCCATAGGACCCGGGCCTCTCACCACCATCTGGTAAATGGCGTCCACTATATCCAGCATCTCGTTCCTGGTGATGTAGCCGTCGTTATCCAAGTCGTAGAGCTTGAAGGCCCCTGCGGTCAACCAGCCAGGGCAGAGTGACCCCCGGCCCGGGGAAGTGGGTGCTTCTCCCCACCCCGCCCACTGCACCACAGCCCCATTACTCATCCAACCAATGAATATTTACATCAAAACAGACGGGACACGCGCACACGCACGCACGACAGGAACACATGCGCCGTTTCAACTAGGGTTATTAAAAAAAACCCTAAATATAAAAAGGAGGGGGGGGCTTCCCTGGTGGCGCAGTGGTTGAGAGTCTGCCTGCCGATGCAGGGGACGCGGGTTCGTGCCCCGGTCCGGGAGGATCCCACATGCCGCGGAGCGGCTGGGCCCGTGAGCTACGGCTGCTGAGCCTGCGCATCCGGAGCCTGTGCTCCGCAACGGGAGAGGCCACGGCGGTGAGGGGCCCGCGTACCGCAAAAAAAAAGGAGGGGGCACTGGATCTGCGAGAGCTGAGGCTGGAGCTGGAGCTGGAGCTGAGGGAGGGAGGGGACCCCAGAAGGAGCCCTAAAGGCCCCTCTCTCCTTCCCCATGCCCGGGCCTCTGCCTCCTTTCAGCCCACTTCCTTTCCACAATTACACTGTATCCTGCTGGGATCAACTTAGAAAATAAAATAATATGCCTGGGGAGGAGGGAAGGAGCTTCTGCATAAATAAAATCCTCTTTTATTTCTAAAAAGAGAAAGAAAAAGAAACTGCCGCGTTTTCTCGGTGCCGACGCAAAGCAGTGAAAGTGTCTCAGTGGGAAGTGAGTTCTGGCCCAGCTGTTTTCATCTTCTCTCCAGATTCCCTCTCGCAGCAGCACGAGCCTGCACACTCTCCCCTCTGAATCCTTCTCCCATCCCTCCTCAGGGCCTCGCACATGCTGCTCCCCTGCCTGGAACCCTCTTCCCTCCTTCCTCCCTGGCACCTTCACCCTTCCCAGCTCAGCTCCCAAATCATAACGGGGTCAGTTCCTCTCCTGTCGGTTCCCACTTCCCTCTTCCTGCCTTGGCTGCAGTTTTCTGGGATCTTTTGGATAAGGTCCCTGAGCTACACTGACAGCCGCGAGGGCAGGTGCCCGTCTATCTGGTGCACCCGTGGGTCCTGGCCTCTGCTCAGCACTGACACGTGGCCGTGTTTGGTCAACACCTGTTGGGTGAACCAGTAAATAAGTGAATGAATGAGATCAGTTATCAAAACAGCCTCCTAAGTAGTGGATCCAGCCCTGGAACCGGGTCTTTTAACTCCACGCTGTCCTGCCCGAGGTCCCATGTCTGCACCTGCTCGGATGCCCCTTTGCTCCCGCCCCATCTGTCCACACATCTAAGGAAGACACGTTCCTCCCGCCTGGCCTCCTCCAAGAAACTGCCTCTGACCTGGAAGGGCAGGACATCTGTGCCACTCTCAGCCCCAGACAGATGACCTGGCCCAGGTAGTTGGCCTCCCCCCGGCCTGGGACCGCCCAGTGGCCGCCCCATAGAGCCCAGGGGGCAGGACTTACACCGTAGCTTCTCATCCAGGGTTCCCCTCGAGGTCACCGACAGAGCCTGGATGAACTCAGAGAACTCAATCCGCCCGTCCTGCAGGAGAGAGGGGAGTGCGGGTGGGCCTCAGTTAGCGCTGAGTCACCTGGTCAGGCTGCACCTTGGGCAGGTGGTGATGGGTGGCAGCAGGTACCAGACACCCAAGTGGAGAGTGCGGGAGTGACGGGATGAGGGTCAGGAGAAGGAAGGGGAGGGGGAGGGGGTAGGATTAGAAATGGGAAAAGAGGACTTCCCTGGCGGTCCAGTGGTTAGGACTCCGCGCTCCCAATGCAGGGGGCACAGGTTTGATCCCTGGTTGGGGAACAAAGATCTCGCGTGCTGCATGGTGTGGCCAAAAAAAAAAAGAGGGAAAAGCCAGGCAGGAGGGACAGGGAAAAGAGTGAGGCCAAAGGGAGAGCCTGACACTCCACATCTGGTGGGAGGAAGAGGGACCACCAGCACACATGACCCTCTGGGCAGGAGTCACCCAGAAACCCATAATCCTCGGCCTTGAACCACAGGCTCAGAGGCTTTAGAAAAAGGTGGGGCTCTGGACTGTTCAATCCTATTTATTTTGCAAATAAGGAAACTGAGGTCTGGAGAGGCCAGAGCTCTTCCCAGGGCCAGGCAGTGTGATCGTCAGCTGAGGCCACCTGCGGAGAAAGCCAGGGCGTGACAGAGCAGAAAAAATCCGAGTGCCCTACAGCATGGAGCATGGAAACAAGTTACAGTACGTCCAGCTTGAATACAAGTGAGCCAGGAAATATGCCAGCGTGGCACAGAGTCTGGAGGACTGAAGATGCCCCAATGGTGGATATGCCAACTGTCAGGGTGGCCGTCACCAGGAAGGGACACGCTGCAACACGGATAAGCCTTGAAAACACGATGCTCAGTGAAAGAAGCCAGGCACAAAAGATCCCATATTATATGATTCTCAGTTTCCTCATCTGCAAAATGGGGGCAATTAAAAGGCATCCCTACAGGTAGTTGGTTGTAAGGTCTCACTGAAAATAATCCACAGAGCAACTAAGCCCGTGCACCACAACTACTGAGCCTGCACTCTAGAGCCCACGAGCCACAGCTACCGAGCCCGCGTGCTGCAACTACTGAGCCCGTGCACCTAGAGCCCATGCTGCGCAATAAGAGAAGCCACTGCAGGGAGAAGCCTGCGCACCGCAACGAAGAGTAGCCCCCGCTCGCCGCAACTAGAGAAAGCCCATGTGCAGCAACGAAGACCCGATGCAGCCAAGAATAAAATTAATTAATTAATTAATTAATTAAAAAAAAAAAAAACTACATAAAGAGTGTAGTACGTAGTAAATGTTCAGTAAATGTCAGTTATTATAAATCCTGTTATTATCCCTGGAGGCATTTGCATTTTGTGCTTGTAAGAAAAGGGTCAAGGTATACATATGTGTGCATGTGTGTATACATGTATGTCTGTGTGCATGGTATGTATGTGCATACACGGATCTCTGTGGGTTCCTTGTGCATGTGTGAGCTCCTGCAATGTATATACGTGCATGCATTTGTGTACAATGAGTGCATGTATGTTTGTGTGTGCATGCATGCGTTTGTGTGCATCTGTGTATAAGCACGTGTGGGTGTGCACACATGTGCGTGCGTTTGTGTGTATATGTGTATGTGTGAGTGCACACGTCTGTGTGTTCCTTCTCTGGAATGGAACATCAGCAGGACAGCGTCGGTGTGGAGCCGCGCAGGCTGCCGCAGGAGGGAGGGGACTCTGGGCTGGCACAGGCCCTGTCAATTCTCAGCTCACCTTGTTTTCATCAAAGACGTTGAAAACAAATGTGGCGAACTTGGTGGGGTCTCCAAACGGGAAGAACTGCTTGTAGATCTTCTGGAAGCCCGCTGCGTCCAGCTGCCCGCTGGGGCAGTCCTTGATGAAGCCTTTGTACCTGGAGGTAGAGAGCAGGTGAGAGAGGGTAAAGGAGACTCCAGCATCACCCACCTGCTGGGAGCTCCTGCCCAGCGCCCTGGAAGCCTATGAGTCCCTGTCCAGGGAGACAGTGCCACACGGGGTTGTGAGCACAGACCTGGACTCCACAGGCATGGGCTCATCCCACCTCTGCCTCTCGCTAGCTGTGTGACCTGGGACAGGTGGCCACACCTCTCTTAGCCTCATCTGTCCCAGAGGGATAAGAGTCACTTGGCCACTCGGCCCCCTGCTCCACACAGGCGACTAAAACAAAACTTGCAGGAACGACCTCCCCGAAGTCCCGCTCTCCCACAAGGTACTCCCCCCTCCCCGACCCTCTCCACTGAGCCCCTCCCGGAGCCAGGCAGGCTGGTGGTGCTGGTGGCGCTGGTGGGCAGAGCCACCATATGGGGCCGGCAGCTGGCTCCTCCCACATGCCTGCGCCCCCCCGTGTGCACACACCCGCTCCCCTGCCTCTGTTCCCAGAGAACTGTGTAAACGACACGGGAGCCGCCCAGCAAGCTCGGAGGGCATCCTGGTGGGTCCCAGCTGGACCTGTCCACCCTGCATTCCCAGTGCCCAGGGACCCTCCAGATACCCGGCCAGCTGATGGCAACATGGCTTTGCAGCCCAAATCCCAGTCCTGCCGTTGGCTGGCTGCGTCCTCAGGCAGGTGCCTTCACCTCTTAGCCTGACCCTCCTCATCTGTAAACAGGGACAGCTATCACGTCCATCTTGTGGGGACTGCGTGAGATGATGATGTAGCATACTTGGCACAGGGCTGGACGTAAAAACTAAGCAACGGCATGACCTTTAGTATTATGACCTCAATGTGTTCTTTTAAATCAGTTCATAAGTTGGCTCCTGCGTGTAGCTTGGCAACTCCAACTGGGACATACGTTCCTCTGAGGAGGATTCCCAGCACAAAGTGGGGCTAGAGAGAGGGATCAGCTATTATCAGCTACCAGCTGCTACCTCTGCTGGACCACTGTCTGCTGGGAACTTTGCAAACCTGATTCTCCTGGAATGCCCACAACAGCCCTATGAGCAATGTACTAGGATGAAGCCCTTTTTTTTTTTTTTGGCTGCGTGGCTTGTGGGATCTTAGTTCCCCAACCAGGGATTGAACCTGGGCCCCAGCAGTGAAAGTGCGGAGTCCTAACCACTGGACCACCAGGGAAGTCCCAAGCCCATTTTAAAGATGAGGAAACTGAGGCTTTGAGACGGGGAGATCTGCAAGTCCTTGCAGCCCAGACTGGGGCTGAGGTGGGGTTCGAAGTAACCACTGACGGGGCCAGATGCTCAGAGACACGGCTCGCTGACGACGTCCCCTTCCCCCCGCCCCACTGTTCTCTGGTCTACCCAGGGCCACCCTCCCGTCACGTCCCGGGAAAGTTGCTGGTGGCGCCGTGACTGAGGGCCGTACACACAGAGAGCATGTGGAGAAGCCACTGTCCCTCCACCCATCAGAGAACAAGCTAAGGGGCCCAGGCTGGGTGAAGGGACACGCAGGGCACCGGAAGTAGGGAGCCTTGGGAATTCTGGGGCCTAAGTGATCAAGGTCAGATGTCAGAAAGAAAGCAAGACAAGACTCTTGCTAACATGTCAGCGGTTCCTTAGGGGTGAGGGCGAGGCTGGGAGATGGAGTGGGGCGTGGCGTCGGGCTGCCGTGGACACCCACCCTCCCGCAGTGCCCCCAGCAAGCATGAGGCTGTAAAAAATGGCTGGGCCTCTGCGTGCCTCCCCACCCACCCCCTGGGGCACCTCGAGGGGCCAGAGGCCCAGGGAGGCGGTCCCGGCCCAGTAACCAGGATCGCTGCCCCATCTCACCACCGCCTGCACCTCTGACAACAGCCCCGTGCCGGGCACTGGACTAAAACTTCGTGGGCGGTTCCTCCTGCAGTCGCCACTCAGCCCTGCTCAGTGGGTTCAGTGATCCCTATTTCACAGATGAAGGCACTGAGGCACAGAGGGCAGGGCCCCTCCCACAGCAGGTACCAGAAAGGGACTCGGGCCCTCCGGGTCCCTCCCCTTGAAGCCTCCTTCCCAGCTGGGTGTTCCAGACTCAAACCTTCACATCTGGGCCAGGACGCAGAGCCAGAGAGGAGCGTTTCAGAGCCAAGATTTGGTCCATGACCCCAGGCCCCTGGTCAGGACGAGTCCCGGGGCAGGAGGAGGGAACAGGCCCGGCGCCAGGTCGTGAGGACCAAATGGGGGCACAGCCGGCTCTGGAGGCCAGAGGGGGGCCATCGCTTCCCCTCGTGTCCCCCAGAGCCTCCCAATTCCCCACAATGGCTGTGTGTCACTTGAGTAATTTGAAAAGATTATTAAAAACAATAAAGGGAGAACAAAAGGCACCCAGAGGCGTCTCGTGGCCCGGCCCCTGCGGGTGCCTGGCTCTTAGGAGGGAAGACAGTGCAGCAGCGGGAGCTGTCAGCGCTGTGAGCACCTGCGGGGGGCCCTGCAGCTTTACTGGGGGCAGGTGGGTACAGGCAGGCTGGCCTCAGTGGGGAGCCTCCGGGGGACTATCTGGTTTCCCCTGCAGAGACTGTCACTGTCACTGTGGGGCCCCAGCCCCCTTGGTGCCATTAGCAGCAGGCCCACCCCCTCGGGGGCCCAATCGATGAAGGTTTGCTCCAGCCTGACGGCCCAGCCTCCTCTGGCCACACACCCTCACCGCCCCACGCCGCCCATATTCCACACCTTCCCGCACTTTCCAGAGCTTGCCATGCCATCCGGCCGCCAGGCCTTTGGGCCTGCAGGTCCCTGTGCCTGCAAAACACATCCTCCTCCTCTTTACCTGGCTAATGCACTCCTCCACCAGGTCCCGGCTCCCCCCAGGAAGCCCGCCCAGGCCCCCAGGGGCCGCACTGCCCATCTGCGCCCCCATCCCTTGAACGACCCCAGCGCAGCATGAACCATGCTGTGTCATGTTTGTCCCCAGGCTGTGTCCTCCACCCAACAGTGAACTCCCAGTGCCCCGACGCCTGGCACATAACGGGGGCTCAGCAAATGCCCAGTGAGCTCAATGAATGAGCTGAATGAATGAATGAACAAATGAACACACAGAGAGAGGGAGAGGCCAGGTGTCAGGTGTCTTCTTCCTAAGCCCCGGGCACCGTGGTCAGAACCTGAGAACTCCGTGCAGATGGTTAGAGCACCACAGATATACGCCCACCCCTCTGTGGATTGATGGGGAACTGGGGGCCCAGAGAGGGAGAGAGACTGGCCCAAGGTCACACAGCAAGTTAGCAGCAGAAACAGGGCTCACACCCGGGACTCCTGCCTCCCAGGCTCCCTCTTTGCCAGGCTGCACTGGCCCCAGCCCCATGGAAAGCCAAGAGCCTGCTCCCCAAACATTGCATAACACCATCGTTCATCATCAGAAGATGGGGGGCACCCTGTCTCGCTGGAGCAGAGAGGAGGAGGTCTGTCCCAGAAGCCCCACTTGCCCCAAGCCCCAAATTTGCTCTTCAAGTCCTCACAGCTCAGAGGCCAGGATTTCCTGCCATGGTCCGATTCCGAGGTGCAGCCTAGCCCCCCGTGGTGGGCCGAGCCAGGAAACTCACCCAGGCACACACCCCCACCCCCACCCCACGGCGGGCACCCAAGGGAGCTGCGGCTTAATAACAGAGCTCTTGAGACCAGCCTGAGCAGGTCGCGGCGCAGGTCTGGGGCCAGGCGGCAGTGACCCCGGCCTGCCATGGTGCAGGCCTGGTACATGGACGACTCGGCTGACAACCCGCCGTGGCTCCACCACGCGGAGCCCGTACGCCCGGTCGGCCTGGAGCAGCTGCACAGGCTCGGGGTCCTTTACTGGAAATTGGATGCTAACAAATATGAGAATGATCCAGAATTAGAAAAGATCTGAAAAGAGAGAAACTACTCCTGGATGGACATAATAACCATAGGCAGAGACAAACTACCAAATTACGAAGATTAAGATGATTTACAAGGAGCATTTACACCTGGATGACAAGATTCGCTTCATCTTGGACGGCAGTGGGTACTTTGACGTGAGAGGTAAAGAGGCAGGTGGATCTGGATCATCATGGAAAAAGGAGACATGATCATGCTCCCTGCCGGAATTTACCACCGTTTCACACCGGACGAGAAGAAATGTGAGAAGGCCATGCGGCTGTTTGTGGGAGACCCGGTGTGGACGGCATACAACCGGCCGGCTGACAACTTCGAGGCCCGGAGGCAGAACCTGGAATTGCTGGCGCAGACAGCCTAGCGGTGCCCTGAGGCCTCGTGCACCCCGGCCCCCCTTGTGAAGGTTCCAGATGTGATGGCAGCAGAAAATCTGTCATTTTCTCCTTGCTTTTGTGTTGTAGACTTGAGGCTAGGTGAGCTTTCCTCTGCAAGATTGTTTGATCAGAATACATTTTAATGGAAGTAGCTGTAGAACTTGTTTGTACATGGAAGCACCTGTGGAAATCTGGGCAAATCCGTTCATTTTCTCTGATTCAGGATCAGTGGTCAGTGGCCCTGTGTCAGCTGGTGCCTTCAGCTCTGACCGAATGAATTTCATCTCCCCAGATGCAGCCATTTAGCTGCTCCATCTGGACAATTTTTGGACTTCAAGCAGATACCAGGCGAGGCCATGCCTGCCTTGTGCAGAGGGGTGACAGTGGATGACAGGACTGGGAAGAGAAAAGATGCTTTTCTCCCTAAACACGGGGGAAGCTGGGGGGCGGTGGGGTGCGTGGGGGACGAGCTGGCATGTTAGAGGGACACTCGCTAGCTTATGCCACTTTCTTGTTCAAAATATAGTAGCTGCCTTAATGTTAAAATAAATAAAAAAATTAAAAATAACAGAATTCCTGCCCAAGAATTCTATCCCAGGATGACTGAGAGATGTACGTGACTGCAGCCCCACCCCTGACCCAGGCTCAGGTTCCAACAGGCCTGGGCCTCTCCCTCTCCCCGCCCCCACCCCGTCTCTCCAGACACGCTGCTGCCTGGAAACCTGCTCTGGGGCCTGCCCTGTGCTGCAGTCCTGGCCCATCCTGTCTCACTGTGAGAGGGGCCCGAGCAAACCCCTTCCCTGCAATGCCCCCCAGTTTCCCTGCTGGTAAAATAAGTGACTTAGACTAGATCAGGGTTTTTCCACCCACGCCATTGACACTTGGGGTCAGATGATTCTTGGTGATGGGGGTCTGTCCGGTGGTTTAGCGGCATCCCTGGCCTCCACCTGCTAGATGCCAGAAGCACCCCCGCCCCAGGTTATGACAACCCAGACAGTGCCAAATACGCCCCCGGAGCAGAACCACTCCAGTGGAGAACCACGGGGCTAGATGGTCTCTGGGGACCCCCACAAAGCGGGGGGAAGGGTCTTCCCCAGCGTCTGCCTTCCAGTGATCTGCGATTCTGAATAACAGGGACCCACTGAGAGCCGGGCACGGAGCTATGTGATTTCCAGGCACCATTTCACCAAATCGTGCAAACAAGCCCAGGAGGGGACGATTATTATGCCCATTGTACACATGGGGAAACTGAGGCTGGGGGCTGTTAAGTCTCCTGGCTCAGGGCCTTCACACGGCATTTCTTTTGCCCGTCCCACTCCTTCCCCTCCTCCTTCCCCCTTTTTTTCTTGGCTTCCGTGCATCTCCCCTAGAGAAGCCCGCTCTGGCCACCGAAGACCCCAGTACACACACCGGTTGACACACTCACTGCACCCTGTCCCTGGCCTGGGCCTCGCAGCTGTGCTTGTAGCCTGTATGATGCCTGGGCCAGTGAGTGCACCACAGGGTCCGTCAAGGCAGGGACCCCGTCTTCTAGCTCACCCCGAATCTGCAGGGCCCACTGCAGGTGCTCAGTAAATACCTACTGGAGCTGCACAGCTAGCAAATGGGGGGTCACAACTGGACCCCTGCCACCGCCTGTGTGCGGCCGGTCACCAGCGAGGGCCGAAGCCTCCGTGGTCTGCTTTCCTCAGTGCCTTCTGCCTGATACCAGACCAGGGGTGGAAGCAGCAGTAGTCCTGGCACTGTCGCTGGCGCAGGTTAGGCCGGGGAGGGGGGTGAGGCACAAAAAGCGTTCTGAGGAATTTATATGGAGACCACCCCTCCCACAGCCGTGCTCAAGAGCAGGGGTCTCAGCTCTCTTTGGGGATGGGAGGAGAAGTTGTGGAGCCGAGCCTGGGACGTGGCGCGGCTCCTGAGCTCCACACACGCAGTTTCCAGCCACCAGAGCACAGGTTTTCCGCATGGTTGACTGTGCTTGGGAACCAGCTCTCCACGACAGGGTGGAGACGAGAGAAGAAAATCCCAGATTTGACAACTGCATTCTTAAGCCTCTTTAAACGGGAAAGGGGAAAAAAAAAAGAAACCTGTCATTTCATAAAAACCCTGAAGGCTGAATGCCACTGACAAAACACGCCCGACTCAACGCTGGGCTTCCTCCCTGTAAGCTTCCCACCCCGCATCTAACCCCCACTGCGCCAGCCTGTGTCCCCCAGGGGACTCCAGCAGCTCGGCTCCCCCAGTCCCTGCTGCCCCCAGTGCTGGCCACGGGCCTGGCACATAATAGGTGCTCAGTAAAGATTTACGGAATGAATGAACCAACAAAGGAATGAAGGAATGAGTGAGCGGATGAATGAATTAGTGAATGAGTGAGAGAATGAATGAGGGAGTGAGCAAATGAGGGAGGGAGTGAATGAGGGAGTGAATAAATGAATGAAGGAGTGACTGACTGAATGAATGAGGAGCAAATGAGTGACTGAATGAATGAATGAGGGAGTGAATGAGTGACCAGATGAATGAATGAATGAGTGAATGAAGGCATGAGGGAGTGAATGAATGAATGAATGAGTGATGAGTGAGTGCGTGAATGCGGCACGGGTCCAACTCCAGCTCAGCATCCCGTTCTCTGTGGCCCCCAGCATCCCCAGCACCGCCAGGGCCTTGGTTCCCCAAAGGCACCAGCCTGCTAGGACTTTCTGGAATTCACTGCTCGCAGTTCCCACAGAGCCTCGTCCTCTGGGACCCAGCTTGAAGCAAGCCTCGCATAGCCCTCCATGCCCACCTCCCTCCCCGCCAGGGTTAAGTGTGGCAGATGCTGCTCTCTGCAGTGTGGAAAGTGGGAAGTAAATAGATGGATAAATAATAAAGCATAACCCCCAACTGCAATCAGGGACTGCCACAGCGGCCTTGGCAAACTGTTCTCCCATTATCTTCTCAAACACCTCCCTTCCCCCCGGCATTCCCCTCCCAGCTCCCTGGAGACCTGCCTTCAGACAATCCTGGAGGAGGGGCTCAAACACATCCATGAGGGTGAGGCCTCTTCCCTCTCCTTCTCTTCCCTCTCCTTCTCTTCCCTCTCCCCTCCCCCATCTCTCTCCTCACTGCGTCCCCCCATCCTCCACCGCCTTCAGCTTTGTGGGGTTTCCCAAAGCCAGAGCCAGCAGAGCTGAGCCCCCATAGCCCAGGCCATGGAGGCCAGCAAGCTGGACCCAGACTCCACACACACACAGAGCTGTGAGACCCAGGCAAGTGTCTCCGCCCCTCGGAGCCTCAGTTTCTTCATCTGTAAAATGGGCTGTTCCTAGACTGACCCCACGGCATTGGCGGCGGCCTCCTTACCCACAGCTGTGACTGCGGAGGAGGGCCCAGGATTGACAGCTGGCCCTGCGGAGGCAGCTGCAGAATTCCTCCTGCTTCCGCCCACTATTTTTGTTACAATACCATCGGGTTATTTGGTTATTATAAATGTAACAAAAGCATTACAGACAACTTGTAAAATAGAAAATATAAGAGAAAAAAGAATACCCGTGATGCCACCATCCCCAGCACACCCACTTCTAGCCTCTGGCCAGTCTCCTTTCCATCTTCTTTTCCCTCCACACTTTCTTCATCATGGAACTGTGTTGGGGCACTATTTGTGCCCTACTGTTCCCCCTCGGGATGGCGTTCCCGTCACCCTCCAGGTGATCACAATTTCACGATCGGCTTTAAGGGCCTGGGACCTGCTACAGTTTCCTAGTCAGTCCCCACCGAGGTTCCCGATCTTCCACTGTGGTGAATGGAGCTTGGTCAAGAACAAGGGATCCGGTGGGCAGGGGCCTCGGGCTGGCTGTGGACCTGACACTGGCCCCACCTCCCGACGCCCCAGCCTCCTCCGGTCTCTGCCAAATACAGAGCCAGGAGCAGCGGAGATGACACCATGGGTGTCCAGCATGAAGCCGGGTGTGAGGTGAGTGCCCAGCTGGCCCGGCTCAGGCATCATATCCCTGTGGCCTGGTCTGCGCTCCTGACCACCTGGGGCTTCAGCTCTCCTGGAGGACCTGGGACGTGCCCAGCTCTGCTTCTGCTCACTGGGTGGCCCAGGACAAGTCACAGAGTCACAGAAGACCCCTGGGTCTGGTGCCTATTCTGGGGAGCAGCTACTGAAAGTCAACACCAAACAAGATGATCCTGTACCAGGCAGGAGAAACAGGGGCAGGGTGGTCAGTGCAGACCTCCCCCAGGAGGTGACATTGCAGTGAAGATGCCAAGATCTGGGGCAGAGGGAAGAGCAGAGGGAACAGCAAGGATGGAGGCCCTGAGGTAGGAAGGAGCGTGGCATGGCTGAGGGATAGTAAGTGTGGCTGGTGCCTGGTAAGCCAGGGAGAGGGTGAGGCCAGAGACCTTGGGGAGCCCCGAAGACCAGGCAAAGGGGCTGGGTCTTTATTCTAAGTGCAGTTAAGAAGCCACGAAGGGCTTTAAGCAAGAGAGAGAGAAACACAGGAGGAAACTGAAGCTGCCCTGGCTGAATCCACCCACATGTGTCACGGGTGGGATAGGAAAACTCCGTCCATTGCGGCAACGCTGCTCTCCGCGTGCCCCTCCCTCCCATTTCCCAATCCCACCCCAGATGGTTTGGTGCTAAATTGTTTGCTGCCCTGGTAGTCTGGGCTCAGGAACCTCAGTTTTCCCAAGGAAGGGCAGGCATTCCCCAGCTATCAGGTGCCAGAGAGCCGTTTAGGACATGAAAGGGCATGGTTGGAGACCGTGGTGAGAAAGGGTCCTCTGAAATGGGCCAGGGCACTTGGGATGCAGGTGCTTGTCCCATTTGTCTCCTGTGCAAAGGACAGAGGGGATAGCGGGCTGCATGCATCTGGCCTCTGACCCAGCAGGCTTGTGTTATGGTCCCAGTGAACCAGGGAGGTGTAGGCCCATCATGGGATTACAAATTGGTTCATTTCGTGTGCTAAGAATAATTACACGGGCTGCCCACAGCACTGGAGGAGACTGATCCAGAGTGCCATAATCTGTGATCCATTACTGATGTCTGCTGTGGACACAGGTGGGGAGAGTGGTGGTAAGAGTGTCGCTGTTTAACCATCCCTAGTCTACCTTCACCCTGGGGGGTATAACCATTCTAGGATACAACAGTGAGGTGGGTGGTGGGCTGACCCAGGAGGGTTAGAGAAAGGCACCACCAAAATGAATCAAAGGGCATTTACTTGAGGTCCATGGAACTTTGTGGCAAAGAAAAGATCTTTTTTTTTTCTTTATAAGCTCTTTAGAGAGAGTTCCCCTACAGCAAGGACTGGGCATCACAAGGGCCCTGGTTTTGTTGTAGAAGCCTCCACTGTCCCCTCCAGGCCGGCCTCCTTGGCCTCCCTGCTGTTCTTCAAACACACCAGGCCCCTTCCCACTGCTGAGCCTCTGTCCTTGCCGTTCCCTGTGCCTGGAACACTGTTCTGTGGTTGAGTCCTGTTGTCCAGGTCATAGCTCAGATGTCAGCTTGATGAAGGAACAAAACTCCCTCCACCTGTTTGGGATTCAGTTTCCCCATCTACGTAATGAGGAGACGACCCTCAATCTCAGGACCCCTCCGTGGTTGTACTGATCAGTGTTATTAGTAGTATTAGCGTTATTAACAAAACAGAGAACTTATGACTAGGCTCTGTTCCGGACGCTGTGTATGAATTAGCTCATTTATTCTTCACAGTATTCCTATAAAGCTTGACTATTATTACCCTCACTTTCCAGATGGGGAAACTGAGGCACCGAGCAGTCCAGTAACTTGTCCAAGGTTGCTCAGCTCAAGCCCTGGTTCCGGATCCCTTCTGGCCACTTTGCCTCCTGGGGAAGACCCAGGGGAGCAAGGGAGGATGCCGGGGCTCAGGTGTGCCCTGCACCCCCTGGGGCTCAGGAGCCTCGTCTAGGGAATGCCATGGTGGGACACCGCTCTGGGTGACTACGAGGACAAAATGACTAAGGCCACATCTGAGAGCAGCACTGGGGAGGCATCTGCCACCTCGCAAGGACAGACCTCGTCCTCATCCCTGCTCTGACCTTCTCTGAGCCTCAGCTTAGTTTTTCCATCGCTGTGGAGATGATAAGCCATGTCAACCCCCGGGACAGCGCCCAGGAGTCGATGACAATGTGTATGTGAAGCACCTAGGGGTGACAGATGGGTGCTGAGCACCTGCTATGGCCAGGCCCTGGGGACACAGCAGTGAACAGGGCAGAGCTGGCCTCAAGGCCAGGAGGGGAGGTGGAGGAGGACGCAGACCTGTAACTGCTGTTTGTCCCAGGTGTGTCCCGTTTGTGCCTGGTATGTCCCCGGCTGTGACACTGAGCTGTGGGAGGTCAGAGGAGGCCCCTAACTCAACCTGGGGGCTCAGGAGGTTTCAGGGAAGGAGGCCTGAGGGTGAGGAGGTGGCAGCCAAGCAAAGAGGAGGAGGGGTGTTCCCAGAAGGGGGAACAGCCCAGGCAAAGGTCAGGAAGCCCCAGAAAGTAAGGTGAATTCGGGAACGGATAGCAATTTGGGCAGGCCAGAGGGCAGAGGGCAGAGGAGAGGAGGAAATGGCAGTGAGACTGGAGGGTTCAGCACAGCAAGGCTGGCCTGAGCCAGGCCTCGTAATCACGTGACCATGCCAGAGGCGCAGACTTCACCTGAGTCCAGGGAGAGTTTAAGCAGAAGGCTGGCATCGTTTTTTTTTTTGCTCAACAAAGACCCCTCTGGCTGCCATGTGGGAAGGAGGGGGATTATGTACAGATGGGGAATCCAGGAAGGCTTCCTGGAGGAGGTGACTTAGGTATGCCTTGGGAGAGTGGAGTTCAGATGGCCCCGAAAGGAAGGGTGGGAAAAGTGAGTGACAAAGGCTCGGGAAGGCCGGGTAGGGCAATCCAGGAGGGAGAGCCTCACAGATAAAGACCTAGAAAGAGGGGCTTCCTTGGTGGCACAGTGGTTAAGAATCTGCCTGCCAACACAGGGGACACGGGTCTGATCCCTGGTCCGGGAAGATCCCACATGCCACGGAACAACTAAGCCCATACACCACAGCTACTGAGTCTGTGCTCTAGAGCCCGTGAGCCACAACTACTGAGCCTGCATGCTGCAACGACTGAAACCCGCGCGCCTAGCGCCTGTGCTCCACAACAAAGAAAAGCCACCACAATGAGAAGCCCGCGCACGGCAACGAAGAGTAGCCCCCGCTTGCCGCAACTAGAGAAAAAGCCTGTGCACAGCAACGACGACCCAACGCAGCCAAAAAAAAAAAATACCTAGAAGCAGGAGTATTTCTGCAACGCTCACCTGGGGAAGTGGAGAAGTGGAAAATGAGGTCAGAGGCAGGTCAGGCCCACCTGTTGGGTCCTAGGATGTGGGGGAGGAGGAAGGGAGTGGCAGCTGCTCCCTTCACATCCACTCCCCCTGTGGGGCACAGCCAGCTCACCCCTAAGGTTCTGCCCACCTAGCCGGGGTCTCCAGCAAGGGGTCAGCAGGGCCAAGCAGGGCAGCCACAACTCTCCCCCTCTGCCACCTGGACTCAAGGACAGGGAGGTGTAGGCAGTGGCCCCGGGGAGCCTGACCCTGCCCCCAGCAGGGCTCCACCAGGAGTCTCGTGGCCTGGGCCCTGCTGCGGCCTGCTGTGATGGAGGGCACGTCTGTAGGCCTCAGCTCCCCATCTGAACAGTCGACGGAAGACCGCTGTCAAGGCTGTCATCTCTTAGGGACTTTACAGGGAGTGTCGCCCCGATGCCTCCTCATTCCTGTCACACACGTGGGGGAATGGAGGCTGAGGGGGGTTGGATCACTTGAGGTCACTTGGATAGGAAGAGGTTGGGGCAGAGACCATTTCTAAGCCACCAGACTTTCTGGAAGGTCTCCAGGCTCGCCTCCTCGCTTACCTGCTCCCAACTCAGGTTCACCTGACCATGTGTGAGTCTCCCCTGTCTGCTCCACATTCCACAATGACAGACAGTATATACCACTCTCCCCTCTCTGCCCCAGGGCAGGCATAACTAATCCATTCCAGACCTTCCAGGCATTAATGATGCTATACTTTCCGTTTGCTCCATGATCTACAGCCTCAGAATCCTTCTTAACACAGCACTCCAGGCAGCTACTATGGATTGATTAGAGCTGGCATCCAAAAAGAAACCTATCTGCCATCCTTGGAACACTCTAATCAATCACTTTATAGACAGGGTGGTTGAACTCTAGAGGAGAGACTTCTCAAGGCCACGGGATGATTTAGGGACAAAGCTGGGCCTGGGATCCAGTCTCCTGACTTGTTTCTGGTCCAAACCCCTCCCTTGGGTGAGCAGGGTGTGAAATGAACACTGGTGGTCCTTAGAGATGCCACACAAGGCAAGGAGTCACCAGCACCCCACCCCCATCCCAGTTCAACTGGATCTATGTCAGTCTCCTGTGAACAAAGGAATCTGAACAAAGGCTGCCTGGACTGGTTTGCAGATAAGCCGCTCTCAGAGGGTCTTCCACGTGCTGCCGTCCTGGGCAGCTGGACTGCCATCTCATCAGCACAAAGCCCACACCCCCCCTCCCACCCAACGGTTTGGGGAAAAGCAGCTACTCACCACTGCTGGACCTCCTTCTCAGTAACTGCAAAAGAAAACAGAAAAGTGGCCTTTTAGCTCAGGAAGGTGTCCTAGGGCACAGACAGACACAGGGGAGCCTCCTTCCTGCCCTCCCCACCCCGGCCCACAGCCAGTGTGCCCAAGTCTGGACACCAGCCAGCTCTGAACAAGAAGGTGCCTGCAACTCCCACCCCGCCCGGTGGACAGTCCCAGTCAGGAGCTCTGTGTCTAACCCCCCAGGGGACGACACTGGCCCATCCCCTCCAGATGCCCACTGCACTGCCTGGAGGACGGCCGAGATCAGCCTCTTGCGGGCAGGGGCTGGCTTCTCCCTGCAGTCCTGGGCTGGGCAGGCAGGATTATTGTGCCCAGGCCAACACTGAAGATAATTCTTCCCCGTCTCGCATCCCTGGGGACAGGACAGTCACAGAAGTCACTGGCTTCCCCAGGCACTCAGCTGCCCTGCCTGCACATGGGGGGCCAGGGCAGAAAGGCTGAGCCCCCTCCTCGGCCCTGGCAGCACCCAGCACTTTCCCCTCCTTGACCCATCCCTCCAGCCCCTCAGAGCCATCAGTCCCGGGTTCTTTTTACAGGCAAGACGAGAACAGAACGGTGAACCAGAAGCTAGAATGAGCCATTAAAGTAGCTGAACCTCCAGCCAAGCCCAAATAGTCATTCTTTATTGAATCATGAAACAAATGAAAAAATGTTTTTTTACTGAATCGGTTCAGGTTAGAACAAAACCAGTAATTTCGCTCAAATCACTGAACAAGAACATCTAACCACCTCTAAGGCCTCACTCATTCTCGGGGCAGAGGGGGCGGGGAGTGACTTTGGGAGAGCACCTCCAGCTCCCCACGCCTCAGTTTCCTCGTTTGTAAAGTGGGAATGATAGTTATAGTACCTGCCACACGAGCTGTCCTGGGAATTCAATCAAACCACGTGTGAAAACTCCTGAATCCCCAGCACAGGGCCTGGCACTCGGATGTGCTCAATACAGGCCTGTAGAATGAATGAATGAACGAAAGAACGAATGGACAGGAAGGTGGGTGTTGGGTGCAGGTCAGGTGAATAAAGGAACTGGCATCCCTTCCCAGAGAAGTGAGGGGGGAGGCCCAAGGGGGTCCACCTCACCATTTGTGCCCGATCACACCTGAGGCCACTTTTCAAAAACTGTTCAAAGCAAGCTCGTAACAGCTGCCAAGTCCTGAGTGCCCACTGCGAGCCTCGATCTGTACCAGGGCGGGCCTCTGTGCTTCGACTCAGCTGCCCTGACAATGCTCCCAGGGAAGCTGTGACTCTGCCCTGGCTGAAAATGGGGAAACTGAGTTACAAAGTGGGCAGGACGTGAAGTGGTAGTGTGAGGGTCTGAACTCAGGTCTGTGGCTCAGCCATCTGCCAGCCAGGCCCTGGCAGTCAGGCTCTTGGGGCAGGCTGCAAGCTCCTGCCAGACCCCTTCTCGTTGGCGCTCTCCTCCCACGAGCCCAATCAGAGGCTAAGGAAGAGCCCGGTCCATGAGCAGGATGCTGACAAAAAGAGTGAAGCAACAGTGAGAGTTGTAGGTTACTGGGAACAGCCAGACCTGTTGTAAAAAAATGCAATTTTCCAAGAGAGTTTTGGCAGAGGGTAGGGGGTGGGAAGGGAGTCCAGCAGGGGGGTGGAGAGGGAAGTGTCCATGGTCTAACTCAGAGTGGGCTGCCCTACACCCACCACCCACACCTGGCAGTGAAGTGCAGCAGGGGCTGAGGGGCTGATGCTGAAAAACCCAAACTGGAGACACAGGAGTCCCACCATAGCACAGCTGGGAGCTTAGGGGCTTATACTCTGGAGCCAGACTGGACGGCCTGAGTTTCAACCTAGCACCACAGCTTCCTAGTTGTGTGTCCTTGGGCTAAGTACTTCCCTTCTCTGAGCCTCAGTTTCCTCATCTGTCAAATGGGCTTGTTGTGAAGATTAAAGTGCTTGGTGCTCTTCATGGACATAAGACTCCCACAGGTAGGTGTGACCCCATTTTCCCAATGAGGAGACTGAGGCTCAGGCAGGTCTGCTTACTTGCCCGAAGTCACCCAAGGTGACTGGGTGGGGCCAGGGGCCAGGACTGTGCCTCCAGAACCCAGGATGGATGTCCAAATGGATGCCCCCACCCGCCCACCTTGAGTAAGCCAATAAGCTGCATGACCTTGTATGACCTTGGCATCATGTGATATAAACGGCAGGAGCCGGGTAGCAAGGGCTCAGGTGGCTGGTCCACTGCTGACTTTAGGGGAGGCCTCCCAGGGTCAGAGAAGGCTTCCCTGGAATCCCCCAGCTCGGAAGTCCCAACCCTCTCCTGACCACACACCCCCGCCCCGTCCCCCAGCAGCCTCCCCCCAGGGCCTCTCAGCCTCCAGGCTCCCCTGTGCCCCTCACCAGCCCCTGCACCCAACAAGCTCCGAGGATGCAGACATGTTTGGCTGTCCCCTGCCCCATTAGAACGGTCCCATCACAGAACACTGTGTGGTCAGCAGGCAGCCAAGCTGTAAGCTGGCTGTGAGCTGGGGAGGCCCTGCCCCGTGCTTTAAGCGAATTAACCTTTAGGAAACAGGTATCCCCTGGCACCGTCCCAGGCCCAGCAGCTACCACTGCCTGACCCCTTGGAGGGTCTTGGAGGGGGGCAGGCAGCAGGCAGGTCTCAGGGGGCCTGGTCACCTGCCCCCAGCCCCTCCCCAAAGGTCAGGCAGGCCTGCATCCAAATCCCAGCCCCCCGAGTCTAATCATGAGGATATAACCAGGCAAATGCAGAATGGGGGACATTCTATAAGACAAGTGGCCAGGATAATTTTATAAGTCAGGGTGCAAAAGGTAAAAAAGGCAGGGGATTGTTCCTGAAAAAAAACCTAAAGAGACAAGGCCATCAAACGCAACTCGCAATGCCTGCATTGGGTCCTGGATCTGGAGTTAAAGACCAGCTACGACGGGGCTGGTGGGGGAAGCTGCCTACAGGCGGGCAGCTGGATGCCCTGATGGACTAACTCACTGTTGGTTTCTTTAGGAGCAGCAACGGTAGGGAAGTTATGTGGGAGAATGTTCTTTTCCTTGGGATGTGCCCTGAAGCACTTAGGGGTGACGATCAGGATGCCTGCAGCCTCTTGGGAAAGGTTCAGAAATATACACACACATATTTAGAAAGAGAGAGGAAGCAAATGTGGCAAAATGCTGACAGCTGGTGAATCTAGATGTGGACACACAGGTGCTCACAGCACTAGTGTTGCTCTTGATCTTTCAAAATAAAAAGTTGGGGGGAAATGCTTGTCCTCATCAGCCCACCACCTGTGTGCCCCCCTCACAGCACCAGAAGGGCCGAGGGTCCTGTCCAGGAGCACGCCCCTAGCAGCTCCGACCACCGCAGGCGCTAGCAGGGAGGAGAGGGCTGAGGGACAGTTATGGGGTCCCTCTGCTTCCGCCGTCCACCCAGATACTAGAGCGACAGGCTCAGGCTCCCAGCTTGGTCCCACCTCCCCATCTCCCAGAGCCGACATGCGCGTGTGAAATTAACAAGCACCCACCAAGCCCTCGGTGGGTCCAGGCTCAGCACTCAGGGCCCAGCACGAATGAAGGTCATTTTCAGTGCTACTGGCCCCTGCTCTCCTGCCTTCCCCCAACCCTGTGACCCCCTCAAGCTCCTCTAACTGGTCCCACCTCCGGGCCTTTGTACCTGCTGTTCCTTCTGCCCAGAACACATGCCCTCACCTCTGCTACCTGTAACCCCAACACACATTTCAAGTCCCAGCTGGGATGTCCCTTTTCGAGGAAGCCCTCCCAAGCCCCATTTGGGAACTCCCTTCATATGTGGGACTCCCTGTTTTACATGTAGTCTGTCTTCCCATCAACTGTACAACAGAGGATCAGATGGGGCACTGCCTGCCGGGGCCAAACCGGGGAAAGAGGGTAACAGGACATCGGTAAAGTAGGGTGGGCCACACAGAGGACTCTGGTTGTGTGGTCTTGGGCGAATGGCCCCACACCTCTGAGCCTTGGTTTGTTCATCTGTAAAATGGGACAAACAGACTGTCTCTTAGAGGAGGAGGATGGACTTAAAGTGCTTGGTGTGATGTCTGGCACCCAGCGGGTGCTCAATAGAAGCCCTTCTTTCCCCCCAACCTTCCCAGCTGGATGCTAAGCCCCCAGAGGTCAAGGTGCTTCTCCTAGCATCACCCTCAAAGCCCAGCCCAGTGTCCTGTTGATTCCCACATCAACACCAAGCCACTTGGCTGGATTGGGAACACATCCTAAAACACGTTTCTCACAACATGTTTACCTTCATAATTACAACTGGCTTCGGCCAATTTTAAAAACAAGCTGCCTTTCTCCAGCTCGCCCCTGCCTCCAGGCCTGGGGCGCCCAGGCTCATTAGGAAACCAGTATTTAAGACCTGTCTTGATCACTTTTCGACTGGGTTGCTCCAAACAAGTTACTTAACCTCTCTGAGCCTCAGAGTCCTCATCTGAAGGATGGGGTACAAACTCCTACCTGGCAGAGTCACCGGGAGGGTTTCTTTTCTTTTTTTTTTTTTTTTTTTCATATTTATTACCCTTTATTAATCCAGTTTTTTTTTTTTAGTTTCTGTTTTATAACAAAGTGAATCAGTTATACATATACATATGTTCCCATCTCTCTTCCCTCTTGCGTCTCCCTCCCTCCCACCCTTCCTATCCCACCCCTCTAGGTGGTCACAAAGCACCGAGCTGATCTCCCTGTGCCATGCGGCTGCTTCCCACTAGCTATCTATTTTACCTTTGGTAGTGTATATATGTCCATGCCACTCTCTCACTCTGTCACAGCTTGAGAGGCGGATAGAAAATTCCCAGCTTAGCAGGGGGCTGAGCTCTACCCCCCTCCTGCTGACCTCCCCCAGAGCTGGGGGCAGCAGAGCGGGAAGGAGCCTTCTGGGGGCTCAGCGTGGAGAGAGGGGCCCAGCCCCTGCCCCTGGACCAGCCTTCACCCCCCGGCTGTGGCAGGGGTGCCCCCAGGGCCCCCTGCTCCCCTCCACCCACAGAGCCGCGTCCTAGGGCCGCCCCACTCTCCTCCTCCTTTCCCCGCAGCTCTCGTCTGCCAGGAGCAAACACGAGAGCCGGTCCCTGGAGCCCAGGATAAATGTTGAGTCTGATTTTGATTTCCCTAAAGCAAAATACCTCTCTCCTGATTGAAGCTCAGCTCAAACATGGTGGGCACAGAAAGCAGGGGCTGCGGCCCACAGAGGCGCTGGCGGCAGCAGGAGGCATGGAGGGCACCCTGCGTGCGAGCTCTTGCCCCCGCTCCCCAGCCACTGTCCTGGGGGCCCTTTCCATCTCCAGGGACAAAGGCTGCGTGCCGGCTGTGCCTCCGCCACCCCCACTGCAGGAAAACCATTAGCAAAGGGGCCTCCGGTTTGCTTCATACAAAAAGAGAACTGGGGGCTGTTTGGACCTGGCCGCCAGCATTCCCTTATCACTGAATCCCACCCTCCCATCAGTCCTGACATCGCTGACTGTACACCTTCCAGAAGTGCAGCCCCCCTCGGACAGCTCCTCCCCAGGCCCTAGGCCTCCCCGTCTTTGCTCAGCCTCCAAATATTGGGGTTCCCCAAGTCCCTGACTCAGTGTCCTCCTCACGTGCTCTCTGGGGGGTGGCATGTGCACCCTGCACCCCTCCCTCCAGGCTTCTGGCTCCTCTTGACAGCCCAGGGACCCCTCATGCTCCAAGTGGCCCAAAGGGACCCCCATCCCAGGCCAGAACTCCCCTCCTGGATCCCCATTCTGTGCGCACCCCTCTTCCTGCCCTACCAGCAGCCCCACCCATCCTGGCTCCCTGGAGAGCACGAGAACACTGTCCAGGGCCAGCCCGGAGTCCCCCACCCCAGCCCAGGGCTGTGCCAGCCTCTTCTCAGCCTCCCACCTCCATTCCTCCCTCCCATCTGGTCCCCACCCAGCAGCCGCCAGCAGCCCTAATTTGGTCATGTCCCTCCCCCCCAGCAAAGCTTCTTCAGAGAAGGGAGAGAACATGCTGGTGGGCCAGGATGCGGCCCCCCTGCCCCACAGCAGCCTGACTCCCCCACTCCAGGGGCAGTGACCCCAGCATCCCCAAGGAGGGGCAGTTGTCTGTAGCAAAGATGGTAGAGCATGGTGGTCTTGTGGAACGTGGATTCCAGGGGTCTGCCGCCCCGCTCCTGCGTGACCTGTCACTTCCCTGGTCTGGGCCTCAGCGTCCCTGTCCCCGAAGGGGGAGAGGACTCCTCCCGCTGCTCTCAGCGACGCTACCCCGCTGTGCCAGTGCGAAGGGCTGCACCGGGGAGGGCAGGAAAGAGCACTGAATGCCCGTGGGGTTTCCCACCCACAGGGGCCTGCCACTCCGAGGGCTGGGCGAGAGGAGAGCCGCCCTCTCTAATCCCCCAGGAGCCACAAGCTCCCCGGCCCCAAATCACTCCCCACCCCCAGCTGTAACAGACCCGTGGACCACAGCCCCTGAGGTCAGCCAGCACGGTCGGAGCAGCTTCCAGCAGCCTGTGGAAATGCACTGGTGCCCCTGGGAGGGGCAGGGGACTTTGGGCTGCCTGCCGTGGCCACGCTGCTTCCCCTCCCTGGAGGCTCCTGAGACTTCCAGGCTCCCCGAAGTGACCTGCGGGCAGCAAGTCAATGACGATGGAGACCCACAGGCCCCGAGCCCAGGGAGCAGCCCATGGACACCATGAGGGACGGTATGGAGACTGGAGGGTGGGTACCCGCCCTGGGCCAGATAACCTGGGCTGGGTCCCAGATGCACTAACGCGACGGGTGACCTTGGACGGGGGGCTGGGAGGCTCATGTGTAAAGCACAGTCCTCCAGCAGAGCCACTGCAGATCAGATGTAACGTGGTAACACGCACGGGAGCCCGAGTGCCACGGTCACTGTCACTGTGATGATCATCCCGCGCCTCTGCCGGGAAGGGAAGAGATCGGACCCAGCGCCCTCCACCCCGCCCCATGCCTGTTTCCCATAAATGCCCAGCTGCAGGGAGCTGGGCCCCAGGGCCAGCCTGAGTTTCATCAGAAAGGAGGCCTGGCCTCCTGCCCAGAATCCCGGGCAGTCTGGGCTGCGCTGGGCGCTGCAGGAGTCCCTCGCCCTGACACAGAAGAAGCGAGGTGCCCAGAGCCCCAAACCCTACAGCCCTCCCCTTGGGGTGGCAGTGGCCCAGCCTCCCTGGCTCACTATTTCCACCCTCGTTGGATGAGCACCGGCTGGTAGGGGCCCCTCCTGCCTCGCTCACCCTGCACCCTTCTGTGCAGGCTCGCCCGCCACGACCCAGGACACCAGACTGCCATCCACGGGTAGGTAAGGACCTGTGAGCCACCACTACATCTGCCAGCCCTGCACCCAGCCCTTCATACACAAGATTCCGGAGACCCTCCCAAAGTGCCCAGGGTCCCGGGTACAGAGGGAACCACGTCCACGATCACCCAGCTGACCAGGCTCTGACCGCCTCCCGGGCCGCGCTCCTTACACCCTCACGGTGCCCCCAGCCCCTGCACTAAGAGGGGCCAGGGCGCTGGGGTGGCAGGAGGATGGCTGAGCAGTTCTGGGGCTATTTCACCTGCAGAAGAGGCCCCTGGGGGTCTAGGGGGAGCTTCAGGCCCATAAGGCCTGACTTCAGGAACCTGGAGTGGATGGTGGGTCCCTGACCACAGAGGCGGGGTTCGGGCTGGGACTGGGCCAGCTGAGCCCCCGGCTCCTGAGACCTGCTCTTCGCCACCTTGAGCTCAGACCTGGTGGACCTGACCGTGGCCCAAAGAACCTGGGCTCTCTCCCGCTGTTGGCCTTTGCAGAGAAGGGTCCACCCACCATGTGGTCGCTGTGTGACCCCGGTCAATGCACTCCCCTCTCTGAGCCATGGTTTCCTCCTATATCACAGGGCTGCCGTCAGAGCCAACAAGAGGAGGTTGAAAGCGTTGAGCCCAGCATGTGACAAGTGCTCCACGTGGAGACGTGGGCTATCATGACGATAGTTACGGCATTGGAATTAAATGGCAGGGGTCTCACCGCCACTGGGGCAGCAGCGGGACAAGTGGCTGGTGGAGCCAGGCTGTGGGACCCATGCTAAGTTAGGAAACTTTCCAGGACACAGAAAGGAGCCAAGCCCTCAAGGGAACACAGGTGAGAGAAGCTGCTCAGAGCCACTCAAGTCCCAGTTCAAATCTCCTGTATCCCACTTGGCCCCTCAGGATCCTCCCTGAGCCCCAGACGACTCCATTGGCTGAGCTTTTGGGCTGCATCAGCCCTTCTGCTGAGAGGTAGGGGGTCCCCAACAGCCCACTTCACTGATGAAGAAACTGAGGCTTCACTGAGAGGCAAAGGCACTCGTCCCAGGTCACATGGTCAGTGGCAGGGGAGTGGAGATGGGAGCTCAGGTCCATCTGACTCTGGAGCCCAAACTCAAGAAGGCTTTAGCCTGGCGATGGTCACCCCCAAGAAGGGGGCTGCACACCAAGCACCCCTAAGCCATGGCAAGCCCTCGCCGAGCACCTGCTGCGGGCCAGGCACTGGGGTGTGTGAGACTTGGGGAGCAGCCGGCTCCTGACAGTCCAAGTGCCCCTTGGCGGTACCTCCACTGGAGAGCCAGGCCCCTGGGCTCCATCTTTCTCCTGGATGCTGTGACCCTTCTCGCTTTCAGATTTACCAAATAGAGCTTGAATCTTTGTGATTCATTTCCCACTCCAAGCCTCAATTTTCTCATCTGACAAATGGGGTTAGAATGTTTACTTTGGGGCTTCCCCGGTGGCGCAGTGGTTAAGAATCCACCTGCCAATGCAGGGGACACATTTTCAAGCCCTGGTCTGGGAAGATCCCACATGCCACGGAACAACTAAGCCCGTGCGTCAAAACTACTGAGCCTGCGCTCCAGAGCCCACGAGCCACAACTACTGAGTCCGCGTGCTGCAACTACCGAAGCCCATGCGCCCAGAGCCAGTGCTCCGCAACAAGAGAAGTCACTGCAATGAGAAGCTCGTGCACCGCAATGAAGAATAGCCCCCGCTCGCCAAAACTAGAGAAAGCCCGCGCACAGCAAAGAAGACCCAACGCAGCCAAAAATAAATTAAAAAAAAAAAAGAATGTTCACTCTGACAAGCTCACAGGTAGGTGAAATCGCTTGGTCCCTGGAGCAAGGCCATGTGGTAGAAGAGTCCAAAGACTCACCAAAGGTGCCCTCCCCAGACCCCCTGAAGGGAGAAGGCCAGTGCCCCTGCCCCCGGGAGTGAGAGGTGGAGTCTAGGCAACCACCGAAACAAGGTGTAGTTCACATCTTGTGTTTTAGCTCAAATATTTCTGCAGATTTTGCATTCTATTCCATCATTTATAGATGTTTTACTTTAAAGTTACAAAACGCATTGATTTTAATTTCTGTGTAAGTTAAATAACTTTTGCCAAAATGTTCTCAAGTAAAACTGCAGGAAGATGTCATTCGTCTTATGGTTTCCAGGAATAGCAAGACGAAAGAGCTGCCATTTACTAGGCATGACTGTTTGTGTCCTAGACTAGGCACTTCACACGCCTGAATCTCATTCAGGCAAGGATTTCAATTATCCCATTGTACAGATCAGGAATCTGAGGCCCTTAGAGCTGAAGCCACTTGCCCAAGGACCAAAGTCAGTCTGCAGTGAAGCTGGGACCAGAACCAGGGTCTGGGTGACTGCAGAGCTTGTGCAGAAGTGCAGTGTTTAAAACGTCACACAAAAGCATTCTGAGAATAACCTTCTTTAACGTCCTGACTGCTTCCTGCACTCCGCTGTCTGGTCCCACTGAATCTTTGGTTTCTCTGAATCCCCAACAAAGGGCCACCGGGGCTCCGAAGCAAAGGTCCTCCATATTTGCTGATCTATTAACAACTTGCTTTGACTAAGTGGGGGTTCAAATTCCAGCTCTCCCATGTCCTGGCTGTGTGACCTTGGACACATCAGTTAAGCTCTCTGAACCTTGTCAGGAAACTGAGGATGATAAAGCCTACCATAGCTGTATACATAGAGAAAAGACTAGAAGGAACAGGTGAAAATGTTAACGACAGTGATGTCAGAGAGACGGTACAAGGAGTGGTTTTGTTCTCATCTTTGTGATGGCCCCTATTTTCCACTTCTGTCCTTCCCCAATCATTGGGGGCTCCGTGGGCAGGATCTGAGTCTGCCTACATCACAGCCACGGAACAGCATCTGGTACACAGTAGGCGCTCAGTGTGTACTCGTTCTTGTAGAATACACGTGTTATGCTTGATTTAGGTGGGTAAGTTGGAAAGTAGACATGCCTACTTTAGTTTCCTAAAACTCAGTTATTCCTGGCTAATAAATGGACTTGCCCTGGTGGCTACACATGGGCTCTCTCTCTCTCTCTCTCTCTCACACACACACACACACACACCCCAAGGTAAGACTCCAACTACTCCCTGGTTCAAGCCATCTCTACTGCAGGGAGATCAGCTCGGTGCTTTGTGACCGCCTGGAGGGGTGGGATAGGGAGGGTGGGAGGGAGGGAGACACAGGAGGGAAGGGATATGGGAACAGATGTATATGTATAACTGATTCACTTTGTTATAAAGCAGAAACTAATTAAAAAAAAAACAGACTCTGAATATTCTAGAAGAGTGGTGAGTCCTGAAGGAAGTGAACCACACCTTCTGCTTCCTTTGAGACCTTGGGAAACGGTCGGCATGTGGGATTTTCTCAGGACTCCTGGTGGAGAACCTCTCAAACATTTCAGAGCCGAGCCGAGCCGAGTGCTCAGGGGTTCGGTTCAGCCCAATTTTATGAACATTTTCCAAGCACCTGCCAAGGTCGGAGGCTGTGGGAGGCCCTGAGGCACCTGGTCAACAGGAAAGGTCTTCTTCTGAATTGAGTCATTCTTTAGCCCCTGTGTGACCTGGAGAAACTGAGTTCACCTCTTTGAGCCTCAGTTTCCTCACCTGTAAAATGGGGATGGTGGTGGTGACAATACCTTCCTTCCAGGGTGGTTAGAAGGAACAAATGGGATTTTTCACCCCTTCATTCATCCCACAATTAATTTCTGAGCACTCAAATGGGCCAGGGAACACAGCAGTGACCCAGACCCCGACCCCTGTCCTCCGAGGCCCTGATGTAACAGTAGATGCGGACCTACAGCACACGACCACACAGCTGTCTAATTATCTGCCATGATAAGAAGGGAAAGTGTAAAGCTGGAACCCGACCCAAGCAGGGGGGCGTCAGGGCGTGCTCCCTGGGGACAGGGCGCTTAGGCCGACACATAAAGGATGATCAGACTTCAGCAGGCAAAGAGAAAGGGCTTTCCAGCAAGGGGGGTGGGGCGCGATGTCCAAAACCCAGAGACGGTACAGAGAACGGTGAGGCCAGGGGACCACCAGAAGCCGCATCTCTCTAGAACAAAGCACTAGCCAGAGGAAGCGCCGTGTGGAGCTTCCTCTGGCTCCGGGGACAGAGCACAGCAAAGGGCTCCAAGATATTAACAACTGCTACTATTATTAACAAAGGTGTCACAGCACCCAAAGACGAGGCAGGATGACCAGGGCGATAACGGGAGCACCTGGGAGGGGAGGGGCTACAGGAAGCCGTGGACAGCTGCCACTCCTCCTACCCACCCCGTCCTGGGGCATGTGGCTTTTGCCTCCCCCCACCCATAGCCCCCACTTCCTTGCTTCATCCCCAGCCCTGGGAGGGGGTGGGACACGCTGGGCTGGCCTTCATCACAGCTCATGCATGAGCCCGATCAGCCACCGTCCTTAAGGTCACAACCACTAGAGCAAGAGAACCTCAGAATGGGGGTGGGGGAAGGGCCCTCAGAGCCGGGGGAGGGGCACACAGCGCCCCACACGGGGAGAGACCCAGGGAACCCTGACAAGGACACAGACAAATAAGCAGGGGCTGTTCCTGGAACGGGAACCGGGCAGTCATGGGTCATCAGGACCCAGTCCCACCCCACCGCCAGCATCCCTCCCTTCCCCTTCCCGCCCAGGATGGGCAGATCCCCTCCTGAGAGTAACTAGCCAGGGCCTGCACCTGAGCCGAGATGGGGCGTTATGACTCCAGCGGGGGGCCCAGGGGGTTCCGGGGCACAAATCCCAGGGCCCCTGGCCTGGGAGGGTGGAGCTCCAGGTGCCCCAGGGCGGCAGCACTGCGGGGTCCGGCTCCAGCTCTGGCCATTGAAGAGCCCAGGGCAGAGGCCAGCCCAGACCCACCCTCTGTGGGCAGGCACAGAAGGGACCCTTTGTGGTCCCTGTCCTGGTCCTGGGCAGCAGTCCCCGGCACTGGGACTCCAAGAGAGGCACAGCCGCACACCCATCAGCCTGGCCAGAGCCCCCCCAGAGGCTGGACCCTGATCCTGACCCAAGACGCCCACTGGTGCCTCCTTCGCCCAAGGAGGGCCCCGTCTCCCCTAGTGTGCCCTGTATCCTTGCCTGTTTCCCAAGACTAGCCCCATCCGTGTGCCCTCCGGGTGGGGCCCTCCCTGCTGGTCAGCCGGCCCCTCCGAGGGGCTACCCCGCTAGGCCTCTGGCTCACCGTGCATCCCCTCTGCACTCCCGCCCCCGCTCCGGGTTTCCAGGGCCTCAGAGTTGCAACCTCGAGGCCTCCAGACCCGGAACACACTGTTCCTTCTGTCTGAAACGCTCTCAACATCTCGCATAAACCCTCCCCCGCCCCCAAAACCTCTGTGTGCATTCTCAGCTCCTACTTCTCCCTCAGGTAGGGCTGCCAAATTTAGCAAATAAAAATACAGGATGTCCAGTGAGATTCGAATTTCACATAAACAATGAATAACTATTTAGTATGTCTGGCAGCCCTACCCTTGGGTCTCCGCTGAAACACTGCCTCTTCCAAGAAGCCCTCCCAGGCGCACCACAGAACCGGCGGGCTCCTGTAGCGTTGTGCAAGGCTCTGTCTTGTTTCCTCACCAAGCTGTGAATGCCACGAGGGCCAGAAATCCATCCATCCAATGTGCCTCGTGTCCTGGCACCCACGGGACCTGGCAGGAGACAGCTGTTCCACAGACAGTTTCTGCATCAGGCAGTGAGGGGTGGCAGAGCGGCCCGGGGATGCCCTCGGCCAGACTGGCCCACACGGGTACACAGGGCCTCCAGCTGTGAGAGGACGGGCCTCCTCCCCCAAGAAGCGCCCAGAATGCTTCTCATGACCACTCACCCCCCTCCACGGAGCCAGAGCGGAGGAAACACGAATCAAGGCGAGAGCAGCTAGCAGGCTCCTCTCCTGTGTTTTGACGGCCACTGTTGGTTTTAATTAAGATCCCGTCCTGCTCAGGCCCAGCAAGGGCCTCATCATAGGCAGTCTGGAAACAATAATCACCCAACATAGCCGTGTAGGCTACCGAGCCACGGAGGGTGGCAGGGCGACAGGTGCCGGGGGACAGGAGCCCCGCCAGCACAGGCTTTGAGCTCGTCTAGCTCCTTGCCTGCCCAGCACATACACCATATATTTTTGAACAGAAGGGAAGCGTTCGCTTTTCCCCCACAGTGCCAAAAATAGCCCCATCTCCTGCCTTTGAACAGGAATCTTTTGGTTCCTACAAAGAGAAAGGAGAAGGAGGGGCCTGGGAGGAGGGGCCAAGCTGGCTGGCTGGACCCCTCCCCGGCTCCCCAGCCCCAGACGGTGAGCGGGGCTGGGGTCTTTGCTAAGCCTCACCTGCTGAGGCCCAGCCTCCCAGCACCTGACTTCTGAGGACCGCCCCGCACCCCCCCCCATGTGTTAAGCCCCTCGTCACCCAGGCCAGGAGGTAGGAGGAGGCCAGACAAATGGAAAGCAAAGACCCGAGATGGATGAGAAGAAACACCGTTTAGGGACTTCCCTGGTGGTCCAGCCATTAAGACTCCGCGCTTCCACTGCCAGGGATGCAGGTCTGATCCCTGGTCGGGGAGCTAAGATCCCACGTGCAACGTGGCCAAAAAAAAAAAAAAAAGAAAGAAAAGAAATGTCATTCATTCATTAGCTTGTTTGTTTATGGATTTGTTTTTTCCTTCATTCCAACAAATGTGCTCCAGGCTGTGTCCCAGGAGCAGGGATGCAGCGGTGAACCGTGAAGCCAGACGCGTCCCACCCTCACGGCACTCACAGCCGAACGGCAAGAAGGTGGGTTAAACAGGTCCTCAGCATCAGGTCTGGGGCGGGCACTGGCTGGGCCCAGGGCACCTCCATGGAAGAGGACGTTGGGTGCTGATGCAATTTGAGTGTGGGCGGGGGTGGGTCCTGCTCAGGCTCAGAGGAACGAGGCAAACAGAAGGTCAGATGGAAGGCGGCCTCAGCTGCCCCTTGCCCAGGTGAGGACCCTCATTTCTCCGGCAGCAGGTCTGCAGGAGGCGTTTCCCCATTTTATGTATGAGGCCACCAGGACTCAGAAGAGGGGTTTCAAGAGCCTAGCGTGTGGGCTTCCCTGGTGGCGCAGTGGTTGAGAGTCCGTCTGCCGATGCAGGGGACACGAGTTCGTGCCCTGGTCCGGGAAGATCCCACATGCCGCGGAGCAGCTGGGCCCGTGAGCCATGGCTGCTGAGCCTGCGCGTCCGGAGCCTGTGCTCCGCAACGGGAGAGGCCACAACAGTGAGAGGCCCGCGTACAGCAAAAAAAAAAAAAAAAAAAAAGAGCCTAGCGTATGCGAGGCCCTTTTGCCAATATTTTCACACTCATTCCATCCACCATCCTGGGAGGCAGGGTTAGCATCATCTGCCCATTTTACAGATGAAGTGAGGAAGCTCAGTAGGAAAGGGCTTGGCCAAGATCCCAGCGCTGATGAGAGGAGCTGGGCTCTGTACCCAGGCCCGGCTGGTCCCTGAGGAGGAATTCCTGACGCTACCAACAAGCCATCTCAGCTGCCGTCCCCCTCCCCCCAGTTCCCTAGAAGAGAAAGCAGGGGTTCAGGGTAGGAAGTGACCACAGGGCTGGGAAGTGGAGAACAGGGGATTTGAACCTAGCTCTGTCTGCCTCCAAATCCAGCGTCCTTTCTGGTTCCCACAGCAGTTTTTTACTTCAAAAAAAAAAAAAAAAAGAGGCCACTTCCTGTCCCCAAAAGGCCAGAGCAGTGGGGGAGCTGGTGGAGCCTGGAGAAAGAGAGAATGGCGCTCTGAGCTCACTTCCTAGCTGAAAACCCAAGCCTGAAATAAAAAATGCAGAGTGCTATTTCTGCCTTGGGTTAAACATTCCTCAAAGCCACATTCCTCCGCTCTCCTCCTTCTCCCCTGCCAGGGAATCCAGAGCACAGTGGCCTGGATGCCCCGCCAGCTTCCTGGGGCCACCTCATGAGACCAGGAGTGCCAGGGCCAGCAGCTGCCCTGAACCCATCCTGGGCACCCCCAACCCAGACTCCCTTGGTGGGGAGCATGGCCTCCTAGATGGCACCGTCAGGGTTCCCTGGGGCCGAGAAAAGGTGACATCCATATCACTGAGAGTGGGACAGATGGGGACACTGAGACCCTGAGAGGCGCAGCCATAGTAAATTGGGCTGGAACCAGGACCCCAGACTCTTAGCTCCCTGGCAATTCCCCACCCCCATCAGATTGCAGGTCAGGGACACAGGTGGGCCCCACCCCGGTCAGCAGAGAAGCAAAACAAAGCAACACATGGACAAGCACTTTGGAAAGCCCAAGCCTTACCCAGAGGCATTCACAGGCCTGCACCGTGCACAGCTCCCGGCTGGGCACTGAACAAACGCCCAAATCCACCAGATGTGTCCCTACCCTCAAGGTGCCTACCGTCCCCCAGGATACGGCTACCAGACCTCCAGACCCCAAGGTCCTCTCTGTCACTGTGCCTCTGAGCCCTGCATGGCACCCGTGAGGACTTGGTCTCTCCCTTGTCCAACAGACACTTTCTGAGGCACCCAGGCCACGCCAGGCACGGGCAGGGAAGGATGGCCGGGGCACTCTGGGCCTCCACGGCGTCATCCTCGGGCTGCGCCTTAGCACCCAAGGCCGCCCTGGATGGGACAAAGGCTAAGAAAGCCTCAGAGGCCTGGGTGCGGCCCAGCCCGCTGTACACTCCTAGTGATGCTCCCTGGACTTGTCACGGCCCTTCTCCTGTCACCTTACTGAAGGCCTCGACTCTGCCTCCATCCCAGAGGAAGCCAAGTGAGGCTGCCCCCAGTCCCCTGCAGGAATCAGAACAGCAAGACCAGTAGAGCTGGGGATTCCCTGGCGGTCCAGTGGCTAGGACTCCGCACTTTCACTGCCGAGGACTCGGGGTCAATCCCTAGTCGGGGCACTAAGATCCTGCAAGCTGCACGACGTGGCCAAAAAAAGAAAAAAAAAAAGACCAATAGGGCTGTGTGTTCCCAGCTGGAAGGATCCTACCACCCCACCATCCAACCTCACATCCGGCCCAGGAATCCAGGACGCCTGGCAGTGTCTGACACTCCAGCAGTTGCTTGAATGCCTCCAGTGATGGGAGACTCACTACTCTTGGCAGCAGCTCTAAGGATACAAGGCTCACAGAGGTCATGGGAGGCGGGCACGGGGTGGGAAGGGCATGGCTCTGGCAAGACAAAGGTCTAAGTCTGAGCCCCAGCTTGGCCACTGACTGGCTGGGAGGCCTTGGGCATGTCCCTGAACCTGCCCGGGCCTCCTTTTCTTCATCTGTAAAATGGGCATAATAGCTCCTCCTCCCAGGGCTGTGGTGAGAACACAGGAGGGAAAATCTGTACTCAACACTCCTGGCACCAAGTGCCCACTTGGTAAACAAGAGTCATCACCACTGTCACTCCTCCCAATGACATTTCCCCACTGCTCGAGGGCAGAGGGGCTCCCAGAGACCATCGAGGCCGGGGCAGAAGGGGAGAGATGTGGCAGCCACGTCACCTGACCCCAGGGCAGGCAGCTGAGCAATCAGCTTCTGATCCAGGGCCCGGCCTGTCTGTGCCTCCCACCTGAGTGCCCCCACCCCCCTTGCACACCTACATTACAACCTGCTCAGACCTGCCCTCACACACACCAACGTGCCACTCACTCACTCCTGACACATGCCACGACCCCGTCACTCACACTCGGAGCGTGCCCACATAAGCCAGGGCTGCACACCCACACTCACTCATGCTCACCCGCACACCTGCACCGAAGCTTCTCGATGCCCCCCACCTGCATGGGGCCCCTCATCGCAGCCCAGGGTCAATTTCCCCCGCACCACTCACCAGATGTGTGGCCCTGGGCCAGCGCCGGTCCCCTCTGAGACTCAGTTTCCCCATCTGTAAAGTGGGGACCGTGCACGGCTCCTGGGAGGAGTGGGTGACGAACGCACCAACGCTGAGTTGGGCTGGCATGCTTAATGCCAGACTCCGACCGAGGCGACAGCCTCTGATCCTTACTCGTTGCTGGTTACGGGGTCTCCATCACCACTGATGAGCTACAGGGAGCACCCAAGCCACCAAATTCAGTGCCTTTGCTGTTTCTAACCTCGCACGCAACAGCCCTGTGTTACGAGGTATTATGATCTCCAACTCACAGATGAGAAAACTGAGGCATCAACAGATGAAAGACTTGCCTGTGGCTAAGCCAGCCAGAGAGTCCACATCATCAGACACCGGAGCCCGAGCATGTTCCGTCCCTGGGGCCCAGGAGGAGCTGCCCCACGGAAGTCTCACCATCTGGCCATCTGAATATTGTACAGAGCGGGAAACCGAGGCCCGGGGGGACTAGTGATTCTAAAGTCACTGTCCAGGCTGCAGTGTTTCTGGGACAGAACCCCAAGCAGGTGTGTCTCCAGTCCTCCAGGCCCGCATCCATGCAGGATCCTAAAACCCAGCACTCAGGAGCCGGCCCGCCCTCCCCAACTCCCAGAACAATCCGGCTACCAGCCAGGCCAAACACAGAAGCCATCTGCATTTACCATTCACTCCCAATTCAGCCGAGGGCCTGTGACAGCTCACCCTGTTACCTCCCAGGGGGGTGGCCGCGAACTGTCCCCTGACTCTGACGGCCAAGCAGCCCCATTCCTGTGAGGACATTTACTGAGCACTTATTAGGTGTCGGTCCCTGTGCCTGCCAACGGCACACACCTGGCACCCAGAGCTCAGCAGGGTGGGGGGCTCCCCAGGGTCACATGGCCGGCAAGCTGGCCCTTGAGCCCTCACCTGTCTGCTGTCCCACCCCCGGCCAGGAACCTGACCCCAATTTCACATTATCTGGAAACCTGGCGTGTTAATTTACGACGATCTCTGCCGTGGTAGATAGACCACTTGTGCAAAGTGTTTCGTCTCAAAATGACAGTAAGGAGGAACCTCTTTTTAATTTATACGGGTTTTTCTTTTCCTTACTTGAGAGCAAGAGAGATTTAGGACAAGATGAGCCCTATCAGCTTCAACGAAGAAAGCAAGACATCCTCATCTCCACCCCAGCAGGGAACCCATCACGGCACCACGGGAGGCACCCGACAGGAGTCAACCTGCCCCGGGTATTTGCCGTGTGACCCTGCGAAAGATACTTCACCTCTCTGGTACTCGACTGGTCCATTAGTAAAACGAGGACTTTGGACTACATGACCCCAAAGTCTCCTCTAGTTCAAAGATTCCAGGATTTTATTTCATGCTAATCAAAGAAATGAATATTGAAACAGTGAGCTACTCTTTTCTTCCTCATCGAGTTGGCAATTATGAAGAAAAACAATAACACTCAGTGCTGGCAAGGATGCAGGGAAATAGGCACTCTCTCATCCACTTTTGCTGAAAATATAAATGGGAACATACTTTGTGGAGAGCAATTGAACAATTTTTTCAATCAAAAGCCTTTTAAGATGTTCCCAGCCTTTAATACCACAACTTCATCTGGGGACATTTATCTTCAAGAAGAGACATGTGCAAAGATTTACTACAAAGATGTTCATGCCGAGATTTAGTACAAAGATGATTCTCAAGCACTGTTTATATTAGGGAGAAAAAAAACAACCTAAATGTCCAATGGCCAGGGATTCAATAAAATATGTTGCATTCATATGATGTACCGTTAAAAAATCATGGGCAAACATTCACAGTTGTCAGATTTTGAAAAGTTAAAAAGTATGTAACCCCCAAAATGAAACCTATGTACCAAGTCCTATTGAGTCTTCCCCCTAAATATATGTAGGATCTGTCCTTGACGTGATACCCCCAATTTATCACCATGATCACCCGGCCTTGATTCCAACCCCCTCCATACTTGGGACTACGTACTAAAAGGATATCCAAACCCAAACCTAACGTCTCCACCACCTCCATCCATAGATGGCCACCCCCGGCCCCACCCATCTCGGAAAGTGTCCAAAACCCTTCCTACGGCCTTTGGAGCCCTTAGTGAGGGATGGCGTGAGCCCAGGGCACTGGCCGGCTGCATCTGCCCCCAGAGGGGCTCAGGCTTGGCCTTGGGAGTAAAGGAATCTGGGCCCAATCCCAAGGCCACGGCCAGGAGGAAGGGCTCTCACCTGACACTGTGAGATATGACATGCCAGAACTCTCTAGGGTGGGGATGGGGGTGGATGGAGCTGGAGGATGCAGAAAGAGCCGGAAGAGGTGTTTGGAGGAGGCCTGGGCTCTGGGCCCCGGGGGAGTCCCTGCCCCTCTCTGACCTCTGCTTCTCTCAGCAAGGGGCAGCTGTAAACCAGTGGGCCCGTCCTGCTCTGGAGGACAGAGGACTTGCCTCTGAGGGTCAGTTGCCACCAGGAGGGGTTTAAAGGGTCCCCCCAGAACCAGGCACCACGCTAAACCCTTCAAGTGCGCCGATTCCTCCCACCTCTGGGGCCCCCCTGATGCCTGTTTTCCAGAGGAGGAAAGTGAAGCTCCATGAGACGGGGCTTGCCCAAGGAAAGGGCCAGAACCCCAGCGCATCTGGTCCCCGGGGCCTACTTCCCTCCCTGAGACTCTGTGGCTAAACAGCGCCCCCTCCCGTTCTGGCTCCCGCTCGGACCTCCAAGCCCTCTCCCCTTTAGATCCACAGAGTCATGTGGGCAGGTACTGCAGATGAGCAAACTGGTGCTCAGAGAGGGTAAGCAACTTGCCCAAGGTCACAGAGCCCGAGTGAGGACCCAGCCCATTCTCCAGGATACCGAGTTTACAACAGGCTTGATATTTCTTGCCCAACCCAGCTTTAACAGTCTAACCTGATTCCTCCTGCTGCTGCTGTTTAGCCTTCAGTGGAGTTGGGGAGCGGCCTCCTTGGTCTTACCCGCATGCACACAGGAGGCAGAGGGATCGCAGAAGCCGCCTCCCTCCCTCAGGGCCTTCCCTCTCCTGGGAGGCTCATCCCTTTCTCAGCTGTGGGGCCCTCCACACCCCAACTCGCTCATTTATCTTAAGATGGGTGCCAGATACTGCCTCCCCCCAAGGCAATGTCTTGCCCTCCCTGGTCGAGCAGAGTTGGGTGGGGGAAGCACCAATCAGAGAGTATTCCTTATTCTACAGGAACGGACCCTTCCCGAAGCCAGAGAGGCTGGTGACATCCAGCATCTCCCAACCCGACTCCTGGGGGTCCCCTTCTCTGCTCTGGGCCGCAGACGCTTTAGCTGCTGGCTACCCTGACCACCCCGGCATCCAGATGCCCCTCCCTCCACCATTCTGGCATCAGGGGAAAGGCCGAAGAGACCCAAGGTTGGCAAGCAAGGTCAAGGCAGAGCCTGCACTGACCAAGAACAGCAGGGAGGAGGTGACCTCCTCTGAGTTTTGGAAGGAGGCTCCATGGGGAGAGCCGTGAGCACCACGGGGAGAGAATAAGGGGGAGAGAGCCTCTTGGGGCTGGCTGGCTTGGCCCAGAAGTGTTTAAACGGATGCAGCTCAGACCACGACAAATGGCTTGAGCCCCACAAGCCCGGTTTTCCGGACGACCTGGCTAGTTTCCACCTGAGGGCATCTCTCTCATTCACATCTCCATATCTGTGCCCAGGACAGAGTGAGCATTCGGTGAAGCGCAGGTCAGGGCAGCCTCAAAATTAACAAGTGGGATGGGGGTGGGGGAGAGACTGCAGCAGGTCAAACAAGAACCTGCTAAGATTCTGGCGAACCAAAAGTCCCATTTTTCCATGCCTCCTGAGTGCCAGGCACAAAGACCAGGGCCGTAGGAAGGTTCCTTCATGGAGAGATGAACTTTGCTCACAAGATATATTTACGACCAGTTCGGGATGAAGCCGAATTGTATAGTCAAAACAACATGTTAATAACGATCGCTAACATGCATCCTTGCATCCTTGACAAGTGTGTGTCACGCATCAGGGACCTCTTATCATACGCCTTATACTCTGCTGTATGTGAATCATCTTGTTGCCTCCTTACATGCCCTTGGAGTCAGGGACCATGAGCACAACCATTTTGCAGATGAGGAAACTGAGGCTCAGTTAGGTGAAGGGCTGGCCTGTCCCACAGCCTGGGCACACAGGGATGACAATATCCTCACCAACAAACTGCACAAAAGTGGGCCAGACCTCACAGAAACCTGGCCGCTGGCCACACCGAGCACTGTTTGATGAGTCCCGGCTGGGCAGGGCCTCCGTCTCTCGCAAACCTCCTGCTGCCCCTGGATGTGAACTGTGCCGGGGAGGGTGAGGATTGGGTTACGGGGCGCTGACGACTTACAAAATCTTTTCTGCAGGGGAGGGAAAAAAATCTGCTCTGGGCTTCCCGGTGGCGCAGTGGTTGAGAGTCTGCCTGCCGATGCAGGGGACACGGGTTCGTGCCCCGGTCTGGGAAGATCCCACATGCCACGGAGCGGCTGGGCCCGTGAGCCATGGCCGCTGAGCCTGCACGTCCGGAGCCTGTGCTCCGCAACGGGAGAGGCCACAGCAGTGAGAGGCCCGCGTACTGAAAAAAAAAAAAAAAAAAAAAAAAAAATCTGCTCTGCAGTGTTAAGGCTGAATGACAGAGAGGTTTAGCTAGGCTGAATCCAGATGTGCCGCGGGAGGGCCACACGGTTGGAGCTCTGAGAACTCCTCCTGCGTCCTCACACACAGAGATCACCAAGACAGTCTTTCCCAGAGAGCAGGAGACTCACCACCCAGAACCAGTTGTGGGTCTTCAACTGGGACTCCTCAGAACCAAGGTCTGCATGACAAACGCTCGTTAAGGGTACAAATTCCTGGGCCCGGCCCAGACTCTAAGAATCGGAAATCTGGGAGGGCGACCAGACCCAGGCACCTTGGTGTTTAATGGACCCTCCAGGAGATTCTGATACTTGAGAGTCCTTCCTAAGCACTCATCTCTTGACCCCGTATAACACACAGAACCCCTGAACAAAGAGCAGACGGCTTCACGCCCCAGCCAAAGGAGGCCCATCTGGGGCCTTAGAACAGGCTGGAGGCTTTTCCTGCTGTTCCTGCAGGGAGACTTTTCATTCAACAGATACCTGTGGCCCTACTAAGTGCCAACGCAACCCGACAGGGAAGGGCCTGCCCTGAGGGAGCTGACATCAGCAAGGGAGATAGACAGGCGTCCCACGAGCCCACCACGACCTCCATCAGCCCAAACCCAATAAGAGCCCTAAGGAAAAGTACCTGGCTCACTCTCTCCCTCATTGAAACTGTTCCAGGTCTCCAAAGGCCTTTTAAAATAGCCCGGCCCAGCCCAGCACCATGGGCCTGATTCCTAACAAGGCCTTGTTGACTCTTCTTCTCCCAAAGTTAACAGATCTGCCCAGAGAGAGGGCGATGGACAAAATGACCGCCCCAGGTGCCTTCCCAACCCAGAGGCCACCATCATGGGCTTAGAAATCGGAAAGGGACGCACAGAAAAAAAGCCCCTCCAGATTTCTCAGCGTGAGCTCTGAGGTCTCTCAAGGGGATTAACTTGGGGGCCAGACAGGCCTGAGTGCGAGTCCTGGCACTGCCTGCTGACGGGCCCTGGGATCTCGGGTCCCGCAACTACTGTGAGGATTGAACGCGTTAGGGAGGCTAGGAGCTTGGTGCGTGATGTGCTCCAGAAGCAGGAAACCTGGCTTCACTCAGCTCGCAGGTGATGGAGACACCCTGGTGCAGCCCAAGCTCACCCCTCCTTTGAAACCCACTGGACCCTCTGCCTCCCCAAGCCCAGGGGCCCAGGAAGCCCCGTGTGCAGCCTGCCTGCTGACAGCTACAGGCCGCAGCTGGATAGAGCCTGAAGGAAGGCCCAGCAAATCTCACAAAACAGCAGCCAAACTGGGAAGGGCCACCTACCCACCTTGGAAAGAAGGTAAGAGCAGCAAGGACGGAGTCCCTGGTCCTCAGAGCCTCAGCCCTTCAAGGAGCAGCTACTGGGATGTGAGCGCCTTGCTGCAGAATTCCACTGGAGAGGGGCCAGTACCTCCCAGTGGACTAGCACCCACTCAGGAAAGACCCCTCCAATCCAAGCACATGGGGGTGAGGGGCATGGAGCTGAAGTGTGGGCTTGGAAAGACCGGCAAACGTGCCCAGAAGACCAATGGAGTGGGGGGAGGGGCGAGCAGAGGTTGTGCAATGCACCATCACAAGCTGCCTCCCAAGCCTCCATCAACGCGTGGAGGTGGCGGTCAATCTGCCTCCGTCTAGGGACGGCACAGAGCGGCTGGACCCACGCAGCCGCCCAGGTGCGGGCTCAGAATCCCAGCCCAAGCCCAGAGCCCCTGCCCCGTTCCAAGTCAGATCCCCAGGCAGAAGCCCTTCCAGACCACTCAGCAGTCCTCCTCCGATCCCCCAAAAGAAAGACCCTAAAAGAAAGACCGTGTGGTCAGGACCCAGTGCCATTAACCCTTGGCACTCTGGGACAGCTCCAAGAGGTTTGTAGGGAAGGGAGAAGTCTGGTACAGAGAAACTGGAGAGGTGAGGCGACCGGAGAGTTGCGAAGTTGGGCACGTGGAGAGAGACACACTGGGACAGATCTAGAGAAATCTGAAATTGACAGACCCTCCTCTCAGGGGTGCCGCAGACGGTTAAAAGATGAGATGGACCAGATCACCCAGGGCTGCAGAAACCCATTTCCCAGCTTGGCAGATACAGATAGAAGTTGGGAAGGTGCAGTCAGGGCCAGAGGAGAATTCAGCCTATAAACCCTGCAGCCAAGAGGGTGCCCAGGACCCTTCACCGCTGCCGCTGCCATGAGCTCTCTCACAAGTCTCGCCACCCCACCACACACGATCAGGGCCAGGGAGGGGGCGACAGGCCAACCTCGCAGCAGCAGCAGCAGCGGCGGCGGCGGCGGTGGCAGCGGCAGTGGCGGCGGCACCGTGATGCATGAATCACCCGCCCCGCTGCGCTCGTGCCAGTCGGCTCCGCGCAGCCGGAGCCACCTCGCAAGCAGGCGCCCCCTCTCCGCCCCTCGCCCTTGCACACCCCTGCCCTTTTGGACAGTTCTGCTGGGGGGGGCCGCGGGGGGGCTGGGGGCTTCCCTCCGGGCCGGGGGGTGGCCCCGCGCTCGCAGACAGGCGGCACTGGTCCCGGGCGCGCGTGGTTGGGGGGTGTCCTATAACAATAGGGCCAGGTGTGGGGCTGGGGGCGCGGCCGGGAGCTTCCGAGGAGCCCGGGGCGGGTGCAGGGCAGGGGATGGCCGAGGCAGGGTGGCGGCGTCGTGGGGAGCGGAGAGCGGGCCCGGAGCGGACGCGGGGTGGGGGGTGGGGGTGGTGACCGCGCGTGGGGGGAGGGGCGCGAGGGGGCGGAGGCAGCGCCCGGGAGCGCTGGGCGGGGGTCCCGGCGCGCGCACTCACAGTAGGTTTTCCTGGTCAGCTCCTCCACAACTTCAGGCTTCAACTTGCTGTTGGATTTCCCCATCCTCGGCGGCCGCGGCCCCCGCGCCCCGGGCCGGACCCCGTCGGGGAGCCCAGCGGGAGTGGCTGGGCCGGGGCGGGGTGCGCGGGGGGCCGGCGGGCCGGGGCCGCGCCTTTGTTTGCGGCTCGCGGCGCGGGGCCCGGGGCGAGGGGCAGCCGCTCGGCAGGCCCGGGCCGTCCGGCCGCCGCCCTCTCCGGGCGCCGCGGCGCAGAGCTGCGCTGGGCTGGGCGCCGACGCGGCCGCGGTGTCGCCGCGGTCGTCCCTGGTTACTGAGCTCCGCGGCACATGCTCGCTGCTGCGCTCCCTCTCGCCGCCGCCCCTGCGCTCCCCGCCTCCCGCCTCCCGCCCGCACCGGCGCGCCAGGGGTGGACCCGGAGCCGCCACTCAGCGCCCGGCGCCACCTCCCGCCCCGCACCCGCCCGGCCGGGCCTGCGCCCGCGGAACGACGACCCCGCGAGCGCCAAGCCAAGCTCGCAGAGGGGCGCCCCCGGCCTCATCGGTCCCCGGGCGGGAGGGCGAGGTCACCCCCGCCACCTCCCTCGCGGCGATCCGGCCCCCCACTAGGGCGGAGCCGGGCGGGGGAGGGCCCGGAAGATCTGACGTGAATGAGGCTGAGGCTCGGCTTGGCGAAATTCATTCATTCGACACTGATTTGTTGGGCGCTGGGGAAGCCAGGGAGCAGGCCAGGCGCAGTCCCAGCCCTGACGGGGCGGGGGCGGGAGGGGAGGACACGTCTCTGTAGGATGTCACATGTGGTGGCGGGTGGGGGGGGGCACCTACCGCGGCCTGGGGAAGGTGACCTCCAAGCCAGCGGGGAGGGAGGGTGGTTGGGAACGTGTTCAAGGCCCAGAAAACCTGGAGGAGGGAAGGAGGCCTGAACCCCAGGGAGAGCTCCTCTCCGTGCACGGGACTCCACGCACAGCCCGGGATATGATGTGAGGCCAGAGAGAAGGGCAAGGACCAGTGGGGACAGGCCTGCGCTCGCCCCAAGGAGCTGGGCCTCTGCGATTTAAGCAAGGAGGTAACAGGATCAGATCTGCTTTCTCTGCTTCTCTGGCATCAGTGTGGAGGGGCGCTCTGGTCAGGAGCTGTGGCCCAGACCAGTGGCCAGGGCTCCACCTGGATGGACAGAGGCAAGGGATGGGGGTGGGGTAAGTTTATGGTGAGGGAGAGAGTCTACGTGGGCTTCCAGGGCCACCCCATCTCCAATGTGAACATGTTGGGACCTCTTCTGACCCCTTCCCCAGCTTTATCTTTTTTCTCTTTAGCAACTATCATAGATCTCTTTTTTTTTAATTTAATTTTATTTTATTTATACAGAACGTTCTTATTAGTCATCAATTTTATACACATCAGTGTATACATGTCAATCCCAATCGCCCAATTCATCACAGCACCATCCCCACCACCCCTGTGGCTTTCCCCCCTTGGTGTTCATACGTTTGTTCTCTACATCTGTGTCTCAACTTCTGCCCTGCAAACTGGTTCATCTGTACCATTTTCCTAGGTTCCACATACCTGCGTTAATATACGATACTTGTTTTTCTCTTTCTGACTTACTTCACTCTGTATGACAGTCTCTAGATCCATCCACGTCTCAACAAATGACCCAGTTTCGTTCCTTTTTATGGCTGAGTAATATTCCATTGTCTATATGTACCACAACTTCTTTATCCATTCGTCTGTCGATGGGCATTTAGGTTGCTTCCATGACCTGGCTATTGTAAATAGTGCTGCAATGAACACTGGGGTGCATGTGTCTTTTTTTTTTTTTTTTTTTTTTTTTTGTGGTACGCGGGCCTTTCACTGTTGTGGCCTCTCCCCCTGCGAAGCACAGGCTCTGGAGCACAGGCTCAGTGGCCATGGCTCACGGGCCCAGCCGCTCTGCGGCATGTGGGATCTTCCCAGACCGGGGCACGAACCCGCGTCCCTTGCATCGGCAGGCGGACTCTCAACCACTGCGCCACCAGGGAAGCCCTTGCATGTGTCTTTTTGAATTATGGTTTTCACCCACTTCAGACCTAGGGACACATACAGACTGAAAGTGAGGGGATGGAAAAAGATATTCCATGCAAATGGAAATCAAAGGAAAGCTGGAGTAGCAATACTCATATCAGATAAAATAGACTTTAAAATAAAGAATGTTACAAGAGACAAGGAAGGACACTACATAATGATGAAGGGATCAATCCAAGAAGAAGATATAACAATTATAAATATATATGCACCCAACATAGGAGCACCTCAATACTCCTATGAAAGTGAGGGGATGGAAAAAGACATTCCATGCAAATGGAAATCAAAAGAAAGCTGGAGTAGCAATACTCATATCAGATAAAATAGACTTTAAAATAAAGAATGTTACAAGAGACAAGGAAGGACACTACATAATGATCAAGGGATCAATCCAAGAAGAAGATATAACAATTATAAATATATATGCACGCAACATAGGAGCACCTCAATACATAAGGCAACTGCTAACAGCTATAAAAGAAGAAATCGACAGTAACACAATAATAGTGGGGGATTTTAACACCTCACTTACACCAATGGACAGATCATCCAAAATGAAAATAAATAAGGAAACAGAAGCTTTAAATGACACAATAGACCAGATAGATTTAATTGATATTTATAGGACATTCCATCCAAAAACAGCAGATTACACTTTCTTCTCAAGTGCACACGGAACATTCTCCAGGATAGATCACATCTTGGGTCACAAATCAAGCCTCAGTAAATTTAAGAAAATTGAAATCATATCAAGCATCTTTTCAGACCACAACCCTATGAGATTAGAAATGAATTACAGGGGAAAAAACGTAAAAAACACAAACACATGGAGGCTAAATAAAACACTACTGAATAACCAAGAGATCACTGAAGAAATCAAAGAGGAAATCAAAATATACCTAGAGACAAATGACAATGAAAACACTACGATCCAAAACCCGTGCGATGCAGCAAAAGCAGTTCTAAGAGGGAAGTTTATAGCTATACAAGCCTACCTCAAGAAACAAGAAACATCTGAAATAAACAATCTAACCTTACACCTAAATGAACTAGAGAACGAGGAACAAACAATATCACATTTCATTAGCAGATTTTTTCGTTGTGTTTTGCTGTCTCCTCAGCTAGAGTATGAGCCCCCCGAGGGCAGGGATTCTTTCTTATTTGTAGTTATATCTCCAGCACCTGGAAGGCACCTGACTTGCAGTGGCCACTCAGCAAACCTCTGTGAATGAGTGAAGGGCTGAGGGAGGGAGGACACCGGTGCTGGGGGCCTGGGGGTGGACACAGCATGGCAGGAAGAGGCCGCCCTCCTCAGGGCCGCAGGGATGAGGCGGTGGGCAGGGTGTCTTTTTGTCCCCACTTTGGCACAGTGTTCAGACCTCAGGGGATCCGGGAAGGAACAGGGGAGACAGAAACCCTGCCTCTCAAACCCCCAGATGCCTCCTCCTCCCTCCAGACATGCCCCATTCCAGCCTTCGTCCTGAAGGCCTTGCCTGGCTCGAGCCCCCAGCCCCAGGAAGCCTTCAGAGAGGGGTACACTTGCTGGCCTGCTAGAGCTCATTCTGTCAAGGAAGTGAGGAGGGTACAGACCCCAAGAGCTGGGCCCACAGTTAGAGGGACCTGGTTTAAACGTGGGAACAGGATGTCCCAACCATGAGGACTGGCTAGGAATGGACAGTAGGGAGGGACCCGTGGGGAGGGGTTTAGAGCTGGCCAGCCCAGCCTGAGCGTCCTGCCTGGGAGGAGGGGGAGCCAGCAAGGGGACCAAGGCCTAGTTGGGACGACAGTGACAGCGGTAGCAATTAAAACCCTAAATCCAGGTGCTCCTCCTGTATTTCTTGCCCACTGTCTACATGCCAGGCACTGTGCTGAGCATTGGGGACACCACCGTGACCCACGTGGTCCATTTCCTCAGGGAGCTCAGGGACCTCCCCCTCCCCTGTCTGCCCCACATTGGTCCCCAAATCACACTGGTGACAAACTCCACGAAAGGATGTGAACCATACACAGAAACTCCTGTGGGGGCAGGGAGCTTCCTGCGGGCTTCACAGATTCACTCTGTCATTCAGCAAGTATTTACTGAGCACCTACTATGTGCCGGGCCTGCAGGATAGAGACGAAACTCCTGCTGTTGTGGAGTGTACAGTTAATGAGGGCAGAGTGATATAAACAAAATTCATGAGTAAAATATATAATGTCAGAGGTGAAATATAACAATAAGGCAGGGAAGGCGGATGGCAAGTGCTGGGGTGGGAGCTGTGAGATGTTTCCTGGCAGGGAGCCCTCCCTGAAGAGGTGCTATTTGAACAAGGACCTGAAGGAGGGGGATGCCCTGCAGTGGAGCCTGGTGGCCTGTGTGTGGCCTGGCAGGGGCGCAGCAAGATGGGGCTTAGAGAGTGAGGCAGAAATGGGAGATTAGGTCAGACTCAGGGATCTGTTGGTACTTAACCGGATCCCTGGGCTGCTGCACACTGACTCCAGGCAGGTGGGGTGGAAACAGGGACCCTTGGGAGGTCACAGCGTCATCAGCTGGGGCGGTGGTGGCCAGGTCCAGCGTGGCAGCGAGGGCATAGAGGGAACTGGTTAGACTCGGTTATATTTTGAAGGCACAGACGGCAGGATACCTGAATGGACTGGGTAGGGGCGTGAGACAAAGGAAGAAGGGAATCAAGGCCAAGGATTTTGACCTGAGCCACTGGGAGAATGGTTTCCATTTGCTACCGTGGGGAGTGGCCAGATTTGCAGGCGGATAGAGCAGGAGTCCGGCTCTGGACGTGTGAGGTATGGGAGGCTTATTAGACATCCAAGGGGAGATGCCGAAGAGGCAGGTGACACAGGTGCCTGGAGTTCATGGACAGGGCCAGGCTGCAGGGATCAGCTGGGGAGTCATCCTGGCAGAGATGGAATTTAAAGCCCTGCGACAGGATAAGGTCACTAAGGGAGCATATAGATATATAGGAGCTGGTCGGGCAAGGCTGGGCAGAGTGCTCCGGGCCCCCATGACGTGGAGAGGGCATGTGGGAAGGTGCTGGGCCTTGGGGCCAGCCTCACCCTCTTTCCTGACCTGGATTTCAGCCCAAAGGGTCCCTGCCAACATCCAACTACCTTATCCCGAACCACCCCGGACTAAGCGCTCAGATCCACTCTCTGATGCCCGGGTCGTTCTGAGAGCACCGGTTCTGGGTCTTTCTGCCACAAGAATTTGGTGTTTAAGGTGAAGAAAAACGTGCAGCCAGGCTTCAAGCCAGGGTTTCACGACCAGATTCCCACTTTCAGAGGCCCCTTCTGGCTGCTGTGGATTGCAGGGGACAGAGTCAAAGCCCAGAGGCCAGTGAAGAGCCAGGGAGTTTGAGTAGCAACTGATTAGATAGGGGTTGGGGGGATGAGAGAGAGGAAGGGACGGAATGGATCCCTGGTGGCGCGGGGGGTGGGGGGAGCCCGGCAAGGAACAGGTCATAAACCAGTGCGCACAGAATCATCGAATTAGCTCCATATACCTACGTAGAAAGCAGTCTGAAGGGTATACCTCCAGGGGGTTACAGCAATTGCTACCAGTATATGTGGGATTATAGGTCCTTTTATTTTCTTCTCTCATCTGTATTTTTCCTTGTGTGTATTTTTCCTGGGCCCCGGGTTCAATCCCTGGTCGGAGAACTAAGATCCAGCAAGCCGCTCAGCGGAAAAAAAAAAAGGGATGTAATTCACATAACATAAATATACCATTTTAAAGTATATAATTCAGTAGTTTTAGTATATTCACTAGGTTCTGCAGCCATTATCACTACCTAATTCCAGAATCTCCTCTGTGTCTTATATAGACTGTTTTCTACAACTAAATGCATTGCTTTTGAATAAGAAAAATATTTGATAAGTCATTTTGCTCAGCTGCCAGTAGCCCCAGGAATATGCACTCCTGAGTCAGCTGCTAGAGCTCGTGGATGACCTGGATGCCCAGCCCCCTTCCAGACATGGTGAATCTGAAAGAGGTGGCATCATGGCCTGGGAATCTGCATTTTAACCCAGCATCTGGTCTCCCTCTCTCACCTTTCAGCTGAGAGTCCCATCCCTTGTGTTATAAGCTCACCTGGGAGAGATGCTACCAGATGCTTGCTTGGTAGTTCTTCCAGAAAGCTTTTGGTCGGGGGGAGGGAGAAATGACACACATGTGGTGGGCAGAGTCAGGATTAAAGATTCCCCCAGGTCACTGCATCCTGGGTGTCGGTCACCTCTTCTGCCTGATCAACAGCTCCATCCTGATCTCTTCCAAGTCTCAGTCCATGTATCCAGTGCGTTATGGGGTGTGTGCATTTGGACGTCTCGCTAGCATTTTTTTTTTTTTTTTTTTTTTTTGCTTGTCGTGTCTTCATTCAGCTTCCATCAGAAACATACAGCACAGATGTAGCCTCACCCCACCTGCCTCTGTGCTTGGGACTCCCCCCACCTCAGGTGGCCACCTCTGCTGCCAGTTGGTCCAAGTCCTCTGTTTCCCGGGGTCCTTGTTCAGTGAACTCGCTGCTTAGCTGCCACACCTTTACCATGCCCTTGGCATCGCCAGCAGCCAGGGGCTGAGTCTGCTGACGATTGAATTCAAGACAGTAGACCAGGCTTTCATCCTGGGTTTGCTTGATCGAAACTGTGCATTTGGACGTCTCTCTAGCATCTCATCACGACAGAAACATAACTTATCCCCTCCCTCCCAAAAAGAACCTTCTCCCCTTGGGCACATGGCGCCCCCCATACTCAGTGGCTCCAGTCAGAAATCTGAAACATCTTAGGCTCCTCCCTCTCCCCAGGAACTCCCCTCTCTAGATCCATCAACCTGGTCCATGGGATTTCACTACCTAAATAGCCCTCAAGGCGTAACGCTTTTCTCCACTCCTCCCCAGCCCACAACAGGTCTAACCCAGCCACTGCCCTTTCTCAAAGCCACCGTCTCCTGCCTCATCTCTTGGTCCCCCTAACAAGCTGTTACCCCGCCGGGGCTGCCCTCCCACCCCCTCCCATATTGCAGTGACTGCCTAGGCCTTCAAGCTCCAACACGGAAACCCCTCCCACACCTGCAGCCACTGAGCAGCTGAGACGTGGCCGATCCAATGGAGATGTGCTCTCTGCACAAAGTACACACTGGATTTCGAAGGGTCATACAAAATAAAAAGAATGAAAACTATCTCGTTCATATATTTTAAAAATTTGATTACACATTGAACCAATAATATTTTGGCTATAATGGGTGAAATATATTATTAAAATTGATTCCATCTGGTTCTTTTAGTTTTTTTTAAATGAACCTACTAGAAAATATAAACTTCCACCTGTGGCCACATTATATTCCTAACAGACAGTGCTGTCTTGGACATCCCTTCTAGCCTCCATTTAAGCATCACCTCCACAGAGCCTTCCCGGGGTCCCACAGGTGACCTCATGCCCCCCTAGTGTGCACCTACGCCCAACGGCACCTGGTCCTGGGGTTTGCAGCACTTTATGTGATTTAAGGAGGTGTGTCCCGAGGAAGTCCTTTCCGATCCCTCGCTCCATCGGTCAGGTGGGTGCGAATGGGGGCTGCCCAGGTACAGCCAGCTGCTAGGAGTGGGGGGAAGGGTTTGCTGGAATTTGGCCCAGTGTGGGGAGGCAGAGGAGGGGACCCACTGAATCCCCGGCATGGAGCATGCATCCTGAGGCCCAGGTTCAGGCCTGATCCTGTTCCTCATGCACTGTGTGGCTTTGGGCAAATCATTTCCCATCTCATGGACGAATCTGATCTTCTCATGAGGGGAGGGTTTATAAGCATCAAAAAGGCTGGGCACAAGCGCACGACAAACAGTTAACATCTTTAACCTATTAAGAACTTTCTAGGCTAAGAAGCAAACGGTGAGCCCCCAAGTGAAAATGGGGAAAGGACTCAAGGAGGTGATACTGGAGCGAATGCAAGCCTCCCGTCAGCACAAAAGCTGTCCCTGACAACTCATCAGAGGAGCACAAAACAAACTGGAAAAAAAAAGAGTCAGTGACCATAACCCAGTGTTGGCAAAGAAGTGAGAAAATGGGCAACCAGCCACTGCCAGGCAGGTTGAGTTGGTACAACCTTTCTGAAGAACATTTTGGCAGTAAATATCCATATTCTCTGACTCAGCAATTCCACTTCTAGGAAATTACCCGAAGCCAACAATTGGAGCTCTATACAAGTGTTTAGCTTCAAGGACATTACTATAGCGGCACTTATAACAACAACAACAAAAATGGAAACAACCTACATATCCAAAACCGAGGGATTCCATTATCCATACCATGGAATCCTGTCCAACAGTATTAAATTACAGCATGGACAGAAATCTACTTACATGAGACAGATCCGTTAACAGCACAAAAAAGTTTCAGAAATCCTAGGATGATGTCAACTGTGGGATGAAAAAAAAAATCTGTGTTCTTCATTGTGTGTGTGTGTGATTTTTTTTTGGCCACACCGTGCGGCATGCAAGATCTTAGTTCCCAGACCAGGGATGGAACCCATGCCCCCTGCAGTGGAGGCGCAGAGTCTTAACCACTGGACCGCCAGGGAAGTCCTGTGTTTTTTAATTAAGTAGTTTTTAATCATATTTTTTCTCCAAATTATAAAAAGATTATCAAAAGTATATAATCCAGTATCTCCTGAAGAAAAACCAGTCTCAGTCGTACACATGTCCTGTGGGGAAAAGGGTTCCCTGGTCAAATGCTTTGGGGGGATATCCCATCTAAGAGTCAGGCACATTAGCATACTAAAGGCTCTGAGAAATCCTGCGGGAAAGAAATTTGTTTTATTTCAGTATTTCTACTCTTATTTTTTCCTTAACTCCAGATAGCATTTGAAGAACTGATGTCCTGTGGAATACACAAACATGAGGAATCCACTGTTTTATGGGTTCTCCCGTGGGAGAAATGATGTAATGAAGAGGTGAAATGGATGGAGGCGAAGCATTGAGTCTTTAGTTGTCATATTCACAGGGTCGGCACTGCTAGAGAGAGCCCGCCCAGTGGCCAGCTGTCTCCCCGTCTCAGACGTCCTGCAGGTACCTGGCCCACAGTGGGAGCTGCATGACCACAGGGTGGGTCCAGCTGAGCTGATTCACCCTGTCGCCAAAACATGCTGCAGTGGGCTGCTGACTCCAGCCCGTGGGCAGTGGCTGCTGTAGCATTGTGTTGGGCAGGGGCTGGGCTGGAGAGAGTGGCATGAACCACTGCACTGCGGGTCATGGCCATCACGGAGGAAGAGGCAGCACTGTGTACCTCCGTGTTCCCTTGGGAAGAATTCTGTGGTCTTTCCCATCCTTTCCTGCGGGGCAGGCTACATCATTCACCCCGAGCGAACTACCACCCAGTCAGGGCAAATGGCGATTGGAGAGGACAACTAAGACCGCTGCAACTAAGACCCGGCGCAGCCAAATAAATAAATATTAAAAAATAAAATAGGGCTTCCCTGGTGGCGCAGTGGTTGAGAGTCCGCCTGCCGATGCAGGGGACGCGGGTTCATGCCCCGGTCCGGGAAGATCCCACATGCCGCGGAGCGACTGGGCCCGTGAGCCATGGCCGCTGAGCCTGTGCGTCCGGAGCCTGTGCTCCGCAACGGGAGAGGCCACAACAGTGAGAGGCCCGCGTACCGCAAAAAAAATAAATAAATAAATAAAAAATAATAGTAGAATAAAATAAAGCCCTCATTCTCAACGGCCGCTGGGCCATCACTAACATACTGACGTGCAGACCACACACCCGCTCCCCCGGCCCAGGGAAATTCACGCTCCCTCACTGACTGCTGGCCAAGGATGCCTGACCCAGGGCTCCATGCCCAGTATGGGATCCCTGCCCGCCCTTCGAAGCCCAACCCACTGCGGGGGACTCAGAAGGGGTCTTCGTGTGGATTCTGGGAATAAAGAGGCAGAATGCTGCACATTAGGATGTAGGAAAAGCTCCTCTGGTAGGTGAGGGCACAGGGCTGAGAGTTTGGAGGAGGAGTTCTAGAAGTGTCTTTCCTGGACCCCCAGCCCCCATCTCTCTGCCCCTTCATTTATAAAAGAATGGCCTCTGCTTCTCCTGACTGTGAAATGCTTCTAGAGCTAGCAGGGCCACACGCCCCTTCTCGCCCCACAACAGGTTAAGTGTGGGCTGGGGGCTGGAGAGGGGACGTCCTTCCCCGCCTCGCTCCCACTCCGATAGCCCATCCAGCAGCACACCTGACCCGAGTCCCAAGTCGCTCCCAGGCTGGGGACGGGAAGGACAGATATGACCTGATGTCCGTGGAACTCGGCCTCTCTCGCCTTCCTGCCCAGCCCACCAGTTTCTGCTTCTTGTGGTTCTCTGCGCCACTCCATTTGAAGGACACCTGCCAACAGCAAGCTGACAGCAGGGCCCTGCAGGTGACAGAGTGTCCCTCGGGGCCTGGGGCCTGGGGCGAGACTGAAAACAACAAACCAGAGGGAAAACAGGCATAACTTTTGGCTCCTTCCAAAGAGGCTGGTGGCTCGGGGGTGATTTAAGGGCCAGCTTGTCTCCAAGGGTGAGGATGGGCCCTGAGCCTGGCAGGCCGTGGGAGCCAGTGCAGGCTGTGGGGTGGGGGAGGCCCTGTGATGACTTGTCCCCTTACTGCCCGTGTGGCCCTAGGTTCTCCCTTGTTCTGCTGCATGGCCAGGTTTCCCGGCAGTTCCCTCCGGAGAAGTAAATATAGCCTTGTTAATAATTCTGTCTGAATCACCCGGCCTCTGGCTGCTCTGTGCTAAGAGTGGTTCATAGGGGCCTGGAGAGACTCATAACCGGGAGGTTAAACACGACTGAAAATCAATGAGGCCACCCGCTAATGGGTTTTATGAGGCCTGGACCAGGAAAAGGCAGGAGCCACAATAGTCGGGGCCACCAACATGCATGTGGGCAAAGGAGCCCGCATGTGAATTCCAGAAGAGGTAAACAAGTTTTCTCTCAAAACCAACAAAATCAGCTTTTATCCCAGGCTCAGCCCTGGAAGGCTTGTTGCTTCCAGTCAAAACCCAGAGTGGTGGGTAGGAAGGACTCGCCCCAGGATACAGCACAGCTGGGCTCCAAGTCCGGCACTTGCTGTGTGGCCGTGCGCAGGTCAGTTGCCCCCTGGGACCTCACCTTGGCTGCCTGGTCTATGGAACTGGGCGGGCCCCCTTTCGTGCTCAGTGTTGGGTCTGGGGTCAGGGTTGCTGAAATCCCACCTGGCTGCCTGCCCTCAGGGCATCGGTGATGAATGAACGTCATCAGCAGATTCTCAGGAAGGACACCTTGTATAAACCATCCCCTCCCTTCCCATGACAGCCCCTCCACCTCTGCTAACTCCCCCCTTCTCGTCTCAGAATTCAATGTTTTCCAGGGAGCCTTCCAGAACCCTCCAGGCAGACTGCAAAGGTTCCTCAGGGCTTCCTGATCCCTTGTGCATCCCTTCTGTCAGAGTGTCTGTCTGCTGGAACACTTCAGAGTAACAGAAAACCTGACCTAAACTGGCTAGAGCATAAAGGGAACTTTGACGCATGTAACTCAGGAGTCCAGCAGTATCTGCCTTCAGGCAAGGCTTGATCCCGGCTTATAGGCTATGAGAGGATCTGGGTTTCCTCTCTCTGTTTCTGGCTCTGCAACCTCAGTGTTAGGGCCATTCTCAGGAAGCCTCTCCAACTTGCTGCAGGCGGCAGTTTAGGCGTCCCACTTGGTGTTCACATCTTGCTGAAAGTGACCCACTTCCTCCCCGCCCTCATACTGCCAACCAATCAATGTAGTGGGGTGGGGAGACGAGGGATGTGCTGATCAGTTTCAATCACTTGAGGTTCAAGCCTAGAGTTAGGAGTATGGGGTCAGTCTCCTCCAAAACACAAGCCTGAGAAATCTGAGGTCCAGTTTGGGATAGAGAAGAGATAAAAGTGCGAGAGGCAGCCAGGCCATGTCCCCACATCACTCCTTTGTGCTGTAATTACCAGCGCGCTAGATGATCAGGGTGCAGTCTGACCACATCACTTCCCTGATAAAACTTGCCAGCGCCTTCCCACTGCCTTCATGGTGAAGGCCAGCCTCCTCAGCAGAGGGCCTCCTGATACAGCCCACATCTGCTTTTCTAGTCTCATCCCTCTCTGCTCCCGACTTCCCACTCACGATTCCAGCTCTACTGGATTCGTCCCAATGTGCCAGGATCTCATCACTGGCCTTAGCACATGCCATTCCCCCCACCCAAACACCTTTCCATCGCTGCCTGCTTCATTGAGCTAATCCATACAAAACGGTACTTCCTCCATGAAGCCCTCCTTGACCTACCTAGGGTTGGGTGCACAGGCTCTGTGCTCCCACAGACACCTCTCAGTTTGGACCACTATTTTTTTAACAGCTTTTGTCAGCTATGAGTCACATACCATACAATTCACACATGTAAACTGTACATTTAATGGTTTTTAGTATCTTCATAGTGTTGTACAACCATCACCAAAATTTTAGAACATTTTCATCACTTCAAAAAAAAATTCTAAAAAAAAAAGTGTATATATGTATAACTGATTCACTTTGCTGTACACCTGAAACTAACACAACACTGCAAATCAACTAGACTCCGATACAAATTAAAAACAACAGCAGCAAAACTCACTCTTTAGCAGTCACCCCTTGCAAGCCCCCTCCCTCAGCCCCTGGCAACCACTAATCTACTTTCAGTCTCTACAGACTTACCTATTCTGGACATATATACATGGAATCGTACAATATGCGGCCTTTGTGTTTTCTTTCATTTAGCAAAATGTTGTCAAGTTTCATCCATGTGGTAACATGTATCAGTACTTCATGCTTTTTTTTATTGCTGAATAATATTCCTTTGTATAGGTAGACCACTTTTATTTACCCATTCATCAGTGATGGACATTTGGGTTATTTCCAATTTTAGGCTATCAGGAGGAATGCTTCTATGGATATTCGTATCCAAGTTTTTATGTGGACCTGCGTCTTCATTTCTCTTGGCTGTGTACCTAAGAGTAGAATTGCTGAGTCACATGGTAACTCTACACGTCGTCTTTGGAGGAACTGCCAAACTTTTCTGAAGCAGCTGCAGCATTTTATACATTCCCATCAGCAAGTGTGTAAGGATTTCAATTTCTCCACATCCTCACCAACACTTGTTATTATATATTTTTTATTATAGCCACCCTAGTAGTGTGAAGTAGTATCTCACTAATTTTGATTCACTTTTCTCTGGATGTTGAGAGTCTTTTCAGGTGCTTGCTGGCCATCTGCCTATCTTCTTTATAGAAATGGCTATTCAGATGCCAAGACCATTTCACTGGGGTAAGGACAGTCTTATCAACTAACGGTACTGGGAAAACTGGATATCCACACGCAAGAGAATGAAGCTGGATCCTCATCCTTACACTATACACAAAAATGAACTCAAAATGGATCAAACTAAACCTAAGACCTAAAACTCTTAGAAAAAAAAATAAAAGCTTCGTGGCATTGGATCTGGCAATGATTTCTTGGCAACAACAAAATAAATAAATTGGACTTAATCAAAATTTTAAAATTTTGTGCAGCAAAGGACACTATCAAGAGTGAAAATTCAACCCACAGAGTGGGAGAAAATACTGCAAACCATATATCTGATAAAAGATTAGTATCCAGGGTATATAAAGAACTCCTACAACTCAACAACAAAAAAACCCAATCCAAAAATGGGCAAAGGGAACTTTGAGGACACGACGCTAAGTGAAATAGGCCAGTCACAACAGACAAATACTGTGTGATTCCATTTATACGAGGTGTCTATAGTAGTCAGATTCATAGACAAAGTAGAATGGGGGGGGTGCCAGGGATTTGTGGGGTAGGGGAGAATAAGGAGTTGTGGTTTAGTGGGTGTCGAGTTTCAGTTTTGCAAGATGAAAAGAGTTCTGGAGATTGGTTGCAGAACAACGTGAATGTATTTAACGCGACTGAACCATACACTTAAAAATGGTTAAGATGATAAATTTATGTGTATTTTACCATAATTAAAACTAAACTAAAACTAAAATGAGCTAAGGACTTGAATGGACATTTTCTCTGAAGAAGATAAACAAATGGCCAAGCAGCACAGAAAAGATGCTCAACATCACCGTTCATGAGGGACATGCAAATCAAGACCACAATGAGATACCAAGTCACAGCCACTATGATGGCTATGCTAAAAACAAAATCACCTACAAAATAATAAGTGTTGGCAAAGAACACTCGTGGAGAAACTGGAATCCTTGTGCACTGCTAGTGGGAATGTAAAATGGTGCACCTGCTGTGGAAAATGGTATGGCAGTTCCTCCAAAATTTAAATACAAAACTACCATATGATCCAGCAATCCACTTCTGGGTATGTACTCAAAAGAGTTGAAAACAGGGCTTCCCTGGTGGCACAGTGGTTAAGAATCTGCCTGTCAATGCAGGGGTCACGGGTTCGAGCCTTGGTCCGGGAAGATCCCACATGCTGCGGAGCAACTAAGCCCGTTTGCCACAATTACTGAGCCTGTGCTCTAGAGCCCACGCGCCACAACTGCTGAGCCCGCGTGCTGCAACTACTGAAGCCTGTACGCCTAGAGCCTGTGCTCCACGAACAAGCCACCGAAACGAGAAGCCTGCGTGCCACAACTAGAGAAAGACTGTGCACAGCAACAGACCCAACGCAGCCAAAAAAAAAAAAAAGAATTGTAAACAGAGACTTGAATAGATATTTGTACACCCATGTTCACAGCAGCACTACTCACAATAACCAAAAAGTGGAAGCAATCCAAGTATTCATCAATGGATGAATGGATAAACAAAATATGGTATGTCTATATATACATAAAATGGAATGTTGTTCAGTCTTAAAAAGGAATGAAATTCTGATACACATTACAGATGAACCTTGAAATTATTATGCTAAGTGAAACACCTATTCAGATCCTTTGCCCATTTAAAAAATGGGTTATCTTTTTATTGAGTTGTAAGAGTTCTTCATATATCCTGGAGACAAGACCATTCTCAGATATACAGTTTACAAGTATTTGGGTTGTCTTTTCACTTTCTTGATGATGTCCTTTGAAGCATGGAAGTTTTAATTTTCATCAACTCCAGTTTATCTTTTTTCTTTATTGCTTGTCTTTGGTGTCTTATCTAAGAAACCATTGCCTAATAATACAAGGTCATAAAGATTTACTCCTGTGTTTTCTTCTAAGAGTTTTATAGCTTTAAGTGTATGGTTCATTTTGAGGTAATTTTGGTATATGGTGTGAGGTAGGGTTACAAACTTACTTTTTGCATGGGGATGTCCAGTTGTCCTTAGCAGCATTGGTTGGAAAAAAAAATTCTTTCCAGATTGAATGGTTTTGGAACACTTGCCGAAAATCAATTGACCATAGATATATGGGTTTATTTCAAGACTTTCTATTTTATCTCATTGAGCTCTACATTTATACTTCTATCACTACCACATTCTCCGATCACTACAGTTTTTTAGCAAGTTTTGAAATTGAGATGGGGGAATCCATCAGCTTTGTCCCTCGTTTTCAAGATTGTTCTGGCTATTCCGGATCCCTTGCATTGCATATGAATTTTAAGATCAGCTTGTGAATTTCTGCAAAGAAACCAGCTGGGATTTGGGTGGGGATTACAATGAATTTGGAGATCAATTTGGGGAGTATTGTCATCTTTAACAATATTGTTTCCTGATCCATGAATATGAGACGGCTTTCTATTTATTTAGATCATCTTTCAGTGTTTTTGTTTTCAGAATATTAATTTTACACTTCTTCTGTTAAGTATGTTTTATTCTTTTTGATGCTGTTGTAAATGGAAATGCTTTAATTTCATTTTTTGGACTGTTCATTGCAAGTATATATAAATAGTTGATTTCTGTATATTGACCATGCATCCTCCTTGCTTGCTTTTGCACCTATATGCTTAACACAGTAGGCAGGCACTTGGCCAAGGCATGGCAAAGGCTGGGAGTGGGGCAAGACTGGAGGTCAGGCCACCAGCTGCAAGGCAGCAGCTGATGTTGTAATCCAGGTTACGGGTGAGTGTGGCTGGCCTGGTTAGTGGCAGTGGGGAGAGAGAAATGGGTAGGCTTGAGCCACAGGACTGTGATGGGGTGAGGGAAAGGGAAGTGTCAAGGATAAGGCCCAAGTTTTTGGCCTGGATCACATTTACTAGGATTGGGGAGGAGACGTGGTAATTTCATTTTGAAAGTGTAGCTTTGAAGTGCCTTTAAAACAGTCCAGGGACTTCCCTGGCGGGCCAGTGGTTAAGACTCCATGCTTCCACTGCAGGGGGCACGGGTTCGATCCCTGGTCAGGGAATTAAGATCCCGCGTGCCACGCGGCACGGCCAAAAACACAAAAACAAAACAGTCCAGGAGGCAGCTGGATAAACCATTAGCAGCTCAGGACAGTTCTAGGCTGGGAATACGATCCTGGGTGTCAGAGAGCAGAAGAAGAGAGCTGGGGCAGTGCCGAGGAGCCCAACACCAAAGGGCTGGGCACAGGAAGCCGACTGTGGCCAAGCACCTGGAGAGAAAAGGAAAACTACCGGGAAGTCTAACCTGGCTGGCGTGGAATTCCGAGGAGGGAGGCAGTGGGTGCAAGGTGATGTGGCCAAGGGTGAAAGGCGAGGGGTCCCACTGTGCCACAGGCTGCTACAGTCACGGCAGGTAATAACCAAGCCCCAGAGGCTGCGGGAGACTTTGGCCGGTGGAACCCAGACCTCAGTGAGTTGGGGGTACTGGAGGGGAAAGAGGCAGACCTGAGAAGTCCACCCTGTAAGTGGGGGGCGGGGGCTGCAGCTTGGCCTAGGGAGATTTTTTTTTTTAATGGGAAGAAAACTTGACCAAGCTGTACTGGTGATGCGAAGGGGCCAGTAAAAATGGAAAGGGTGGGAGGCAGGAGGGGAGAAAGCGGGGGCAGCAGTCATGCGCTCAACTCTCCCCCACGCACCCCCCCCACGCACCCCCCTTATTGCTCTCCCATCATGCGGTGGAAACCAGGCTCACATCATTTTATGCTGTGGTCCTGCAAATACTAGTGTGTTGAGGAGTGCTTTCAGCCCTCGGTGAGGCTTGCAGCCTAGAGCCCGGGCCCTGAATGAGACACGTGCTAAGTGCATAAACAAGACCTAAGCTCGGTTGGTTGTGCAGATGTTTCCATGAGCAGATTCCTTGTTTTTTATTAAAGTCAGCAACCCTGGCAAACTGGGAAGGAGCGGTGCAGGGTGCAGCTCCTGCAAGGGGCACACTGACCCCCTAAAATCCAGCCCCCAAACCGCTGAGGCAGCTTCTCCCCACGTGGTGGGGGCCAGGCCAGCTCTAGGGCTGGATGGATGCTCGGAAGCGCCCGTTGTGTACGCAGCTTGGGCGCAGATCTGCGGGAAGAAAGTCAGCACTTTCTCACCCCACTTACCAGCCTCACTGTCGAGTAGCCTGAGGGACCGCGCAGCTCTCAACCTGCCGACCTGACAGATCCCTGGGGAAGGGTAGGGCGCCCGAAGGCGGCTGCTACAGGAAAGGAGCCCATGTGGGCGTTGGGAGGACTCCACAGGGTCCCAGGGGCGGTCGGCCGCTCTCAGCAGGTAGATCTGGGTCAGTTGTCCGCTGCCCACTTGGTCTGCTCTTCCGGCTCATTAGAGAAACCAGAAGGCGAGTGAGCTGTGGTCGGACCCACTGGCACAGGCCTTCCTGACCCTGAGTGGCACTGGAGGTGCAGGGTCCTCGGCCCGCGAAGTTCACAGGTCGTCAGCCCGGACGGCTGCATTTCTAACGGGGGAGGAGGAAGCCAAGGCTGATGGAGGGGAGCAGTTCAGCTGGCCCACTGGCACCCCTCACCGGATTACCACTGCAACCCTGCCAGGCAGGCCCGGAGTCAGGACGCCGTCTCGCTGCTGTGTGTCCAGCAGGTGTCTGCACGGGTGGGTGCTCAACACACCCCCTGAATGACTGGGGCAAGTCTCAAGTAGGGAGCTGGGTTACATCAGCGGTTCTCAAGGTGTGACCTGGGACCAGCCGAGGTGGCATCACCTGGGAGCCTGTTAGCAATGCAACGTCTCGGGCCCCGCAGGAGACCTACTGAATCAGAAGCCCTGGGGCCTCCGGGGACACTGATGCTTGCTCCAGTTTGTGAAGTACTGGATTAGATGGTCCCCAGGTCCTTCCCACACCTTTCCTCAGCTGTCCCCTTCCTGGGGGGCCTCAGCATCTCTCACCCTTGAGAGTCTCACCCGATTCCTGGGCTCTACTCTTGGAATGCCCTGTCCCCGCTCCTCAGGCTTCTTTCCATGGACACCCTGGGTAACCCAAGGCCTCTGCAGAGTCAGGAAGGAGCTGTGGGTGAGGCATGGCCAGTAACCGGAAGGCCCAGGGGAAACGACATGGACTCTGAGGCCCTTCGTTCCGAGCTTCTGGGATACAGTGAACTGAGGATCATTCTAACGTCACTGTAAACACAGCAACAGAACCCGACAGAGCTCCAGGCCAGGCCCCTGACTTAATCCTCATCACCACACCAAGGCTGGAGTCAGGAGACCTGGGTTCTCACCTCAGCTCCGATACTTATTGGCTGGGTGAGGGGGAGGGTGGGGCACAACCCTCTCTAGGCCCCCATTTTTTGCAGCTTTAAAGCCAGGGCTTTGGATGGACAAATCACAGACAGTCTCCTGAGTGGAAGAAGCCATACACGGAAGTGTGATTCCACTCACGTGAAGTTCCAGAATAAACTAACCTACAGCATAGACATCAGAGCAGCGGCTGTGGTAGTTCTGGACAGGGGGCGGTTTTGACTGAGAAGGGGCACAGGGGACTTTATGGGGTGGTGGAAATGTTCCATCTCACTTATGGCGGAGGCTACAGAACTGTATATACACTTGTCAAAACTCATCCAACTGTACGCTTAAAGGGTAAATTTTACTGTATGTGAGTTACACCTCAATTTAAAACATTCCTAGTAAAATAAGGGGTTTGGGGTTGGATGACTTCCAAAAATACCTTGAGTCTGAAATCTTGGATTTCTCTGATTCTGATGTGGGAACACCAGCAGGGTTATCTGATGACCAACATCATAAAAGGGTGAACCCGAGCCTGCCGCAGGGTGGGCTTTACCCCAAGTCTCCGCCGTCATCTCCCCTCAAATGGCAGCAGTGCCCAGGCCTTGACTCAGAGAGCACCCCGTCCCCAGTGGAGGCAGGACACCAGTCAACTACAACTGATCTTCAGCTTGTTCCAAAACAAAGCCTCTGGAGTTGAAGTCACGTTTGAGTTTCAATGGCAGCTGAGACACAGGGAGATTCTCTAGTAGGTGTCACTCTTGCCAATGGGAGCGAGTGGGAGGCAATTAACTAATTTAATGAACAAAAATCACAAAGGAAAGAATTATAAGGGGGGAGGGGGCGGAGAGACAGCAGGCAGGAGTCGGCAACTCCCTCGGATTACAAACATACGTTCCTGTCACAGAATCTTTATTTTACACGTTTGCATCACAGCAGGAGAACCCGTCCCCTACATCATCCCGATCGGAGCCTCCACCCGGCAGATGTTCACATAAACACTCTTCAGTGACCATCAGTGTTTAAAAAAAAAGTACTGAAAACTCCTGCTGCATCCCAACCTAACCTGGAAAGCAAAGAATATTTACATTTTCTCCCCCAAATGAAACTTATTTCTGGATTGGATGTTCTTCTGAGGTCACATGACTAGGCAAATCCAATTTATCATCCGCAAAGGCTGCTTAAGGCATCAAGAAACCCCCCTGTGTGCACAGGATTTTTGGATCCTTTTGTAATAAGTGTCTTAAACGCTAAGAAGGCTGACCGCCTGGCCCCCTGATGGTTTGGCTGCCCACCCCAAAGCCTCAAACCCCGCCCCAAGAGAAGCTTGCTGTCTGGGGGTGAGCTAGCTCTTCCATCTCACCTTGACCTTACTGACTTTATCCGCACTCCTGCCCAAACGGCCTGCAGACTTCCTGCCAGTAGGTCCCAAAGGTCCTTGACGCGACACAACCGAATCCTTGCTCCTGGGTCTCCCCGCCCCGCCCCGCCGAGTGCTTTCTGCACACAGTCTCTCAGAGGATGTGCGTGTCCATGTCCTAGCAACGAGCCACTGAAAAACATTATATTTCAAGCATAAGCCGTGCGGAGAGGGCAGATGCATCGCCAGGTGACAGAAGGGGCCCGGGGGGGAATGTCCGGCTTGCCAATCAGTATCTACATTCCAGGTCGCAGTGATGAGTATTAGCATCAACTCAGGTGAAGCTCTTGTACGACCTCCTGCCAGAAACACCCTAGAGAAAACTGGAGTAAAGGGCAGATCTTCTAGAACGTCTGGTATGGTTTTTGATATACCAAGAGGTATCAAGTCAAAGTCTAACTTAACTTCTTCAGTGGGGAATTCTGAATTCTGAAGAGAAAAAAAAAGCAGCAGGCCACAGGCATCCTGGACTCAGCGTGTTTGGAATCTGCTGAAGGCCAGGCGTGGGTCAGGGAAGCAAGGGTGAGGTGTGGAGTGCAGAGCAGGAGGAGGAGGAAGCGAGGACCCGTGTCCTCTGAACGAGCTGCTCGGCAGCAGGAAGCACCAACGGTCCCACCGCTCTACGGGGTGTACAGAGCAGGACCAATAACCCATCAGACTGTCTCAGGTCCTAGAAGCCTCCCTCGAAGGATATGCTCCAGGATGGCAGAGATGCCCAGAGCCACTCACAATTAAAACTGGCATCTCTGACACTGTTCCTTGGTCAGTATGGACTAAAACAAGACAGACGTTTCTGTGCGGGGGCAGAAGATCATATATGGTCCGAAGCAGTAATCTGTGCTCTTGGGATACAATTCTGAGCTTGGAAAAGACATCCTTCACACAGCTGCTGGGAGAAAATGCTGCAATGCACCAAAGGCTTCAGCCCGTATTCCCAGACTGAGCCCATGTGGAACTGATGGGCGAGGGCCAAGGCGAGGAAAGAGGAGATGGGCGGGGAGGGGGGAGGAGGAGGGGGGAGGGGGAGGGGGGAGAGGGAGGGGGTAGGGGGAAGGGGAGGGGGAGGGGGAAGGGGGAGGGGGAAGGGGGGAGAGGGGGGAGGAGGGGGAGGGGGAGGGGGAAGGGGGGGAGGGGGAGGGGGGAGGGGAAGGGGGGAGGAGGGGGAGGGGGAGGGGGAAGGGGGGAGGAGGGGGAGGGGGAGGGGGAGGGGGGAGGGGGAAGGGGGAGAGGGAGGGGGAGGAGGAGGGGGGGAGGAAGGGGGGGGAGGAGAGCAGCCTGTGGTGAGATCGCAACGAGGGAGTGGACGTCTGGCCGTGGCAGCCCCGCGGAGTGGACTTATGAAGAGACTGGGTGCCGCCTTGGCTGGCTGGACTTGTCCGGGGGAAAAAAAAAAACCTGGAAATTTTACTCTAAAGTGGTTTCTTGAAAGGAAACTAAACAGACTCAGGCTATGATCTGAGAAACCATCTCTTACACTAGAGCAAGCTTCTCTTTCCAAGAGGAGCCAGCAGGCGTGTTCAGGGGAGGCACTGCTGCTAAACCGTTCAAGTATCACGGGACCAAGAAACAGGCCGATGGAGTCTCTGGCCACTGTTAAGAGCCAGGATTAAGAGATCAGTGACTGTTCTTGTTGTCCAAGAAGTAATTTTCTAGCAAAACACACACACTTTATTAAAGGAAAACAGACCCTTTACTTCCTAAAGTTTCACAGCCAGCGGCACTTCCAGTCCACGGCCGGATTCGCAGAGGAAGTACGTATATTTCGCGTAGGCAGAAACCGGGAGCAGAACACAGAGCGAAGCTATAAATACCACCGACCACTCCGTGACGTGCACCAATCCTTTCTGCCCAATCCCCGAAATACGGAGAGGGCTTAGCTATTCAAACACGGCATCACCATGAGCCCAAGTGGACTGTGAGAATCAGGGAGTGGGCTGTCAGCTGGGGAAACAACTTGGCTTTAGACCCCAAGCAGTCATCTTTACTCAAGAGTAGAGACGAATGCTCTTCACTGCCATCAAGTCATAGAGAAAGAGAACAAATGTTTGCGGAACAGGATGAAGAGCTTAAACAATTGTGTCAAAACTTGAACTACCACCTATTTTCCCAATCTTGGGCTGGGGTTTCGATTCCTCTTGATCAGCGGCCTGCCTTTAAACCTTCTGCCAGTTAAAATACAGGACGTGGGCAGACGACCCGTTTGTTAGGAAGCCTGTGGCCTGCCTTTATTTCTAATCCACTACCTTATCTCATCTGTACCTTCTGGTTCCGGAAGGGTCAGGACTGTAAAACTGTAGCCTCTCAGCCATTCTGCAAGCCTAGAGGTGCCGCGTGGGATTTGAAGACCACCCGGTACCACAGAGAAGCCCAGCCCTCTGGCTCACGCCCTCCTGTGACCGCTGGGGCCCGGGGACCTCAGAGCAGGAGGGCTGAGCAGGGGCCGGTGCCAGCCCACATGCACACACTCATCTTCATTCACTCGCTTCCCCGCTTCCAGCACATGAAGTGAGGACACCTCTGTGGAGACCCTTTCGTGGGTGTGTGTGTGTGGTGGTGGTGGGGTGTTTCCTCAAACCTTTGGTTCTTGCCAAGAGGTCTACGGCCTAGCCGAGAACATCTGCTTGCAGGACAAACAGCAAACACGTCCCTCGGAAGGAAGCAGCAAAGGGAGTTCTGGCCACAGTATGAGACACATTTCTTAATCACTGGGATGGTGTTCACGTCAGGAAAACAAAGTCTCAAAAATACTCCCGTCCTCCCTGCCACTTCCTTCTCCTGTCACACAGCTCCAGGATTACTTACAAGACAAAAAAAGGCCCTTAGATGAATACTTGGGGCGTATTTCCTCGCTCCTGAAGATGGGAAGACACACGAACCCTTCCCTAAGGTATCTGCGGAGAGGTGGGCAGCAGCAGCCTTGGAAGATGCTGGCTCTTCCTCCTACTCAGCCAGGACCGAGCCCCTGTGGAGGGGGCACTGGGCAGAGCACAGAGGGCTCATCGAAGCGCATAGAAAGGACACTTGCTTCCTCACTGATCATTTAGGAAGTGAAATGGTACAGGAGAGGGAAAATAACTGTTTTCTGAGTAAAGACATTTCAGGTTCCCAAACCGGGCATACTGAGCGGCACCCCTAAATCTTGTGGCTTCTGATCGACCCTTCCAAGCCAGAGGTAAGAGAATAACCACCAGCCACCGTCACCATCCAGCACCCAGGAGGCAGGCCAGGAGGTCGGGGCCGGGGTGGGGGGGGGCTCGGGCTCCTCACGCACGTGGGCACTGGGAGCTACCCCACCCGGCCGGGGCCCCACGCTCCAGGGAGCTTGCCTGATGCAGTGTTTCAGTCCCCATCTCAGGCTCCGGCAGCCAAAGCCTTCGTAGGAAACGAGCGGCAAGCCCTGCTATGCCCTCCGTCATGGGGAAACTTCTGAGCTTGTCCCACTACTCAGATGACTTGGCTACGAGCTGCAATACTGTTCACCTCAGGCAAGCTATCCGTGTTCCTCTCCAAGCCCTGAAAGTTTGGAAGGGAACCTCACTGAGCTTCTGTGAAAGATCTCATCATCCCCACACCCCGAGAGTAAACCTGTTTAATCACCCGCATCTTCTTCGCATACTTACTCTTGGAATACAGGGACAAGGTCTGCTTCATTCCTCCCTTTAGAAGTCCTACCTGGCTACAGGAAAAGCTTTGTCATGATGACGATTTGCCTTAAGGATGTGCTTCGACATGATCCTTTCTGCCCCCAGCTGCTCCTTAAGGAAAAGTCCTTCCCGTTTCCCCGTATGCTGATCACACAAAATAGACGCAGCTGCGAGAAGAGAGGGCCGCCAGAGACAGTGCTGCTCTGGGCCGTCGGGGGGACCAGATGTTCAGGGAAATCCTACAGGAGGCGGCTTTTCGAGCTTAAACACACACTTCCGTCCATCCATTAGGTAACACAGAACACACTTCAGTCAAGAGAACCATTTGCCATCACCAGGGCCTTGACTCTGACGACCGTTGTTTCTGGTCACTTTCAGAATCCGGGATGAAGGTCTGGGTGACATTCAGGGCCGGAAGTCCTGGGGCAGTCTCTTAATACTAAATTGGGTTTTGACTTTGCTTTCTAAAATAACCTGATCTCACTCGTTTTTTGTCCCCAAGACGCAGCGATGCTCACCTTTCCCTTCTTTGTGAGCCTCCGTGCCCTACTCGACATCTGCTCGTTTCCTAAAGCCCCTTCCCCTGAACGGCTGCAGACACACCGCCCCCCGCCGTGCCCCATCCACCAACATTCCGCTGCTACACACTGGGTCACAACTGCACCTACCTGAAGAGTTCCCAATTTAAAATAAGAGAGATTAAAAACAAAGTCTTCCTTCTACCCTCCTCCTCTTACACCCCCTACCCAGCACTCCCACCTGAAGGAGAATTCTAGCTGCCTATCACCAGCCACAGATCCAGCTTCCAGAAAAGAGTGAAAAGTTAGGCTTCCGTGGCAATTTGCTCCCAGCCACATGCTCTGCGGTGTCACCGTCGGGAGGGGCCGACCTCTCTCGCTGACCAACAGGACCATGAATAAATTGTTTCCTCTGACAGTGCCGCCTCGGAGCTGTTCCATCACGCGCTGCCTTCCCACTCACCCTGCGGCTCCACTGAGCCGTTGGTCACCTTCTTGACTTTCTTCATATTCTCCATCACCCCTGACGTGGTCACTCTGAGGGAAAAAACGAGGAAAACCTCACTCTTAAAGTAAAAGGCCGTCTTCACCACAGCACGGTGGCAGCCAGGGGTAAAGGGTGTTGGCTCTGGAATTAGACACACCTGGGTTCAAATCATGACCCGCTCTTTGCAAGCTGTGTAAGCTTGCCCAAGTCACGTGACCTCTCTGTGCTGCAGGAGAAACACAGTCCCCAATTTCCAGAACTGTCGTGAGGGAAAAACGAGATTCTCCGTCGTGCCCAGTCACTACATACCAGCTGTTACCACAACCAGCATTCATCTCTTTCTTTTTGTCACAAATTTTTATGTTACATATATACACTAGTCACAATTATGACACCAGTATCTGTATCATAATTAACATTCTAAAAAAAAGCTAATCAGCTGTAGACATTTACACTAATCAGCCACAGTGGGTCATTTCTGAGTCCTGGGACAGAACCACAGGTTTGGAGGAACTTTCTGGGCCCAAAGATTCTTTGACCGTTAGAGACAGAGAGTGACTCACGACATCTCCTGAGAAGGTGGGGGTCTATGAGAAGACAGCCTCTTGCCTCACAAAATGTGAGCTAGACAGATTCTAAGGATCTGGGTATCCATGACGCAACTGAGGAAACACCAACCAGATACTGAACTCCACCTGGTAGGCGGAGCACAGGGGATTTTCAGGGCAGCAAAATGACTCTGTATGATTCTATTATATAATGGTGGGCACACATCCGTCCAAACCCACACAGTGTACAACACCAGGAGTGAGCCCTACTGTAAACTACGGGCTCTGCATGATAGTAAGTCGATACAGGCCCATCAGTTGTAAGGAACGTACTACTGTGGACAGGGGATGCTGATAATGGAGGAAGCTATGTGTGTGTGCGGCGGGGGCATATGTGAAGTATCTGTCCCCTCTGTTCAATTTTGTTCAATGTTATGAACCTAAAATAAAGTGTTAGAAACAAACACCCCTGGCCCAGCATCTCCCTAGGGACTCTAGGAAGCAAGGAGGCACCTATGTTCCTCCATCGCGGACCAACAGGAATTTCCTAATCAGTAGAATAAATTCAAACAATCATTCCAACAGACTCTCTCCAAGGACCCTACCTAGCCCCCCCACCAACTCCCAAATCCTGTTACTTACAAATGGCGACTTAGTGGCCCTACATGTGACATCTAGAGTTTGTCCAGCTGGACCTAACAGTAGATAAATTACTTTATTTGAGTAAGGAAAGAAAATTTTTTCTCCCTTCTTTCCTGCCACCATGTTGCTGCTGTGACCAAGCCCCAAAGCCATCCAGTCCTCCCCAGAGGTGGGGCTTTTCTCAAACAAGAGTCCTTTGGACTCATGCATTATCTGTACTTCTGGTAAAGTCAGGACAAAGTATGCTGCAGGTAGGTGGCTCTTGTGGGAACTGAGGGATCCCTGCAGAGGCTGTGGGTGAGTATAAATGCAGCCCTCAAACAAAGGGAACACCAACTGAGAGAACCTAGCATCACTTCCTGCCAGCCGGTGCCCGTCTCGGGCCTGACTTCACCGGGAAGCGCTCACACTTCTCCCAGGAGAAATCCATGCACCCAGGGCAGCTTCTAAAGGGACCTTCTCCAGACTAGAACACGGGCACCACAAGCCTTTCCAGCCCCAGCAGAGCAACCCCTATGCGCCTCCAAACCTGTTGATGTAAGGGAAGAAGTACAACCTTGAGTCTTCCAGAAACACTCCTGGCAATAGCCAGCAGATCTGTGGCTACTGCCCCAGGTTAAAAAGGACAAGGAGGAGGCCAACCCGCACGGACGCGGAGGGCAGAGCACAGGTGCCGTGACCCGAGGACGGCTCGTAGAGCGGGCCTGAGAAAACCTTTGCTCCCTTTCCTTCCCTAAGGAAATAACTCCTTGCCAGATGGCAGCCCAACTGAGAAAACAACGTTCCCTCTGTCAGGACAGGCCTGGGCCAGGACAGAGAGCTGGAACTGGTGCTCCCAGGGAGCCCGCTGCCCAGCAGAAGGGACGGTCTTCCAGACGGACACACAGAGCCACTTCATACAGGACAGGACGGGAGTGCCAAGGCGCAGGTGTGACGACGGCTTGGGGTGAGAAGAGTCACCTCTGCTGGGGGCCGCTTTGAAGCCTGTGTTGAGAGGCGAGGAGGAGCAGCAGCGAGATGGAGGGGTGGGGGGAGGGCAGGGGAGTTTCTGAAAAGAAATCTAACAAGAAAAGGCTTGGAGGAAACACAAGAAAGCCCCCCAACAGTCAGGGAGTGCTAAGAAGCTGCTGGTGAAGGAACGTGGCAGGAGAGTTGAGGGTGGGCGTGCGGGGCTGTGGACGGCCTTCCGTGCCATGTCGCCGGGGTGGGCGTGACTCTTATACCTGGGTTCTCAGGCCTGGCCTCCAGCAGGATCCAGGGGAGTCAAAAAAGCACGGAGACACCTGAACCCCCAACACTCAGAATCTAGTCTCCGGAGAGGAGCCAGGGTATCCTCTTAAAAAACAGTGTACAGGTGATCCGGGTAGCTGAGGAGAACGGACGGGAAGGGAAGAAGATGGGAGGTGAGGACATCGGCCACACGAGGGCAGGGCACCAGGATAAAGTGGGGAGAGGGCGGGAGACATGACGCTAAGCCTCCAAGAAGCGGTCACTCACCCTACACAGGCCGAGGGAGAGGGAGGCATTTAGGCCAAGACCCATATTCTGCTGACAACGACTGGGTGGATGCCGAAGCCCACAGGGTATGCAGGGGAGAGGCAAGCTTGGGGTGATGGTGGACAGGTGGACAGAGGGACCCAAAGCTCAGGACAGGCAAGGGGGCTGGAGCTGGAGACTGGGGAGCGGTCAGTGAGCGGAGGAGGAGCCCCGGGCGAGAAGCGGCTGAGCGGGAGGCTCCCTGCTGCAGGGTGAGGGGTGCGCGGGCACAGAAGGGTGGCACGGGCGGAGCCAGCGATGGTGGGATGTGGTGTGAGGCTGGATGGGCGCTGCGCCCTGGCTCCCCAGTGAAACCTCTGAGAAGTGAGAGGGACGCCAGGTGCAGGAGACAGAGGAGGAGCCCGTGGTCAGACTGACGCCCGGGAGCCTCCCGGGCAGGAGGCGGCGCTTTGGCAACTTCACAGCTCCACGCACACCCCCCTGCGTGCCCTGGTTTCAGTACAAACACTGAAGGGGGACCAACAGCCGAAGCCCTGTCCTCGGAGCAGCACCCCGCACGACACACAACCTGCGCAGAGGCCCTCCGTGTGGCGCAGAAAGACGCCGGACAAAGCTCAGGTCAAGCACCGAGCAGCGGTGATTTTCAGCCTAAACTCAAACCCCAGGGATGCGAATGCAGGCGCAGCCCCCGGAGCCGCCCAGGCGGGGAGAGCCTGGTCCCCAGAGGGCAAGGCCTGCCCATTCCTGCCCTGCCTGACCAGCTCCTTCTCGCCCCCACTGCTCAGATGCCTTTCTGTGGCTCCAGACACACACCTCTATCGCAGTGCTGTCCACACTCTGTCATGCTGTTCCTGTAGGGAGACTGGGGGATTCGGCACCGGCTGGTGTCCGGAACCACCTGCAGGGCCGACAGAGCGCTCACACCAGCACGAGTAGACTCGGTGCCCGGGCCAAGCCAGCCTCTCTGGCTGCCAAGTCCCGCGCTGTTGCCAGCAGAAGCTGTCCTGCCCCCAGGGCCTGCTCAACGTTTTTGAGCCGAGGTGGCCACTCCTGACTTCAAGAGGACACTGGCCCAAGGGTCAGCAGCTCCTGAGGCGGTCTCAGGCAAGGGGCAACAGTGCTAAGCCGGCAGAGGTGCTCCCAGGGGGATGGGTCCAGGGGAGCGTGGAGGATGGAGAAGACAGTGGAGCAGAGAGGTGCCCGGAGGAGGGGGGAGAGGCGCCCAGAGGAGGGGGGGCTCCAGCGGAGACGGTGGGGGGGGGCGGACGGACCCAGCTGCCTCCCGCTTTCCTTCCACCCCTACGTGGTGACCTCTCTTTTCCTTGTAGAGGCCTGAGTCTCGTGTCTGCAAGCAACAGGGCCCTAATGAATACGGGAAAGACAAGAAAGGGGGCTCCGGGTCCCCACTGCTCCCTCTGCCACACGAGACTGCCGTCAACTGTGGCCTGGGCCCAAGTGGCACACGGATGCCTCTGTTTCTGTAACCAAACTAAATCGAAATGCTAACCATTTCTGGACTTGAAATGTAGAGAGGCTTGGTTAAGAGACAATTCTATTAGTCTCCAACCTCTGTTTCTACATTTACTGGTTACCCACTTGCACGAATGCAGGAAGTAGTAAAAGATTACCGGCAACCCCGAAGCCGGCACTCTGGAAGGGGGGCTCCAGAGAGACAGCTTCTGGAACCCAAACCAGATCTCTTCCCACTCCCGCTTCTCAAGATGGCAGAAATAATTCAGAGCATCAAGGATACGCACAGCACGTGCGGTGGCTGTAAGTCTGATAACTGAAATTACATCCAATACTTAACTTGCTGATTTTGTTATGATAAATTCTGTTACCAAAATCAGTAAGCCACTCTGAGCTTGAGCCCAAAGAGATGTCAAAAGGAACAGAAGGAGAAAAAGATGGAAAGTCGGCATTGCTTCCGAAGGCGCCCTCATTCCCCAGGCCCAGAGGGCGCAGCTGCCCGGACTGCACGCAGCCCTAGTCTGGGGGCGGGGAGGACGCACTACCCTGGGCCAGACTCACTTCCCGATGCACTGCCTTCCCGCAGCTCAGCTTCAGACAGAGGAGGTAAGAAGAGGTGAATGAGAAGCTACCCAGAACCTCAGTCGGCAAGGTCAGTGCATGGCCCAGGTCAGAGTTCTGGTGCAGAGGGCATGTTAGGAAGGGTGTGAATTCGTCTTAGGTGTGCGAGGCATAGACATTATCACTGACACTTTGCACAGAGGTGCTTGATGTCCTGGGTGGGGATCAGACCTTGTGCCTCCTTCAGGAAACACCCTCCAGTGTGCAAGACAGAGTACTCACGACCTTCTAGAAAACACAGACAAGGCTCTGCTGGTCTCTGGTTTGGGTTATTTCTGGAGGATTTAAGAAGGGCCCTCCAGGAACGGTACTCCTGAGCAGAAGAGATGACAGCCCGGCCTCGGCGGTCCCAGAAGCTGCTGAGCCTTGACCCTCACCTGCGGCTGAAGCCTCCCCACTCAGGCCTCTTCTGCCGTCACGTCTTATAAATTCACAGAACTTTCCCAACAGTCGAGTTCTCAGCTAAAGAGAAACCCCAGCACAACTGCCTTGCTGACTAAAAGGCACCTGGCCTCAACTGGCTCCTCAACGTGTCTTTCACAGGCTCATCTGGGCCGGTGCTCCCGGGAACACCACCACCACCCCTGTAAGCAAACCTTCATTAGGGCCGACTCCCTCTCTAGCTGGTACACGTGCAGCCCTCCCGTCATGGAAGAGACGCTCACTTCGCCGTTATGGGAGGGCCCACACTCAGCCAACCCCGGAGAACAGAGCACGTAGCGCCCTTCCCCGGTAACAGGAGCAGAAGCTGAGGCAACCCAAGGGTCAACCTTGGCTCAAACTGCCCACCCTCCCCAAATCTTGCCAGAATAAAGAAACACACTCCCCCTAGGCTCCAGTGGACTGCTGGTCTGTCTGTCTGCTTCCCTTTTCCTCCCGATTTTAACACACACACAGGCCCTCTTGCGTTTTCGTTACCACTACCACCAAATACTGTCAGAGAGAAATAAAAACCAAAACAAATTTTTAAAAATTTTGCCAACGAGACAAATATATCTTAACAAAGCATCTGCACTTCTAGATGCCATGGCTGAAGGAAAGGATGTGGGGAACAGGAACGCCTGCCTTGCTGGGGAGAACATCAACTGATCACACTTCAGTCAAAGGGAAGATGCTAGGAGCCAGCCATTCAGCTTCTCGCTATGACCCCAGAGCAACCCTGCCTTAACAGTAATGGAATGCTGAGCTGAAGGGCTCCCCACAGGGAAAGGAAAAACACACCACGTCTCCGGTTACTTCCCAAAGCTGCTGCTTACCAGATGGACTCTATTTTTTTATTTTTTTACCAACAGCTTAAGTATTTTAATTGTTTCCAACTAAGCTTGTTCACTATAAATATATAATAAAAATGTACAAAGAATAATGTTGCACTTTTTGGTTAGATTTAAGTCAAAGGCATTCATCAATAAGGAATCTTCGGATGTGAATATTCCAGAAATTTCCCTAAGCCATCTGATGAGGGCAATTGTCTCTGAATATTACCTTCCTTTGGAAGGTACTGGTAGACATTTAAATTGAACTCAGACCTCTTCAAAATAAACCTTAATTTAAAAAAACCATTCTGGCCTGAGGGTGTGGCTTCCGAAAATCTGCCTGAATCTCGGTGCTGCCTGAGCTCCTTCCCTTCGGGACTCTGATAAAAAATAAAATAGGCCACTTGGATGACCACAAAGGTTTGAGAGACAACCAAGAGCCAGGGCAGGGCTGAAGGGGGAGGCTCATCTCCTCCACGAGGCCCCTTCAAGCCTGGGAGAGGGGGCTGTTTATCTAACGCACAGACACCAACACGGAGTCGAGCAAAATGAAGAAATCGAAGACTATGTTCCAGACAAAAGAAAAGACAGAACCTCAGAAAAAGCCCCTAATGAAACAGAGAACTGACCAGAACGCTTTCCTGAAAACTAAAATGACTAGTTTAAACAACTTGTGTATGAACGTGAAGCATGAAAACAAATCTACACAAATGAGAGACCTAATGGAAGGAATGGCTATCTTGATTTAAGGCAGCCCGGGAGCATGTCTTAAAAGGCAGTTATGCAAGATGATTAAGTTCCATATATATGTTGTAAAACACTGTGGCTATAATTAGCAACACTGTATTATATACTTAAACATTTATTAAGAGGCTGCATAGCTGACAGGGTCTTGGTGCTCCAGCCGGGTGTCAGGCCTGTGCCTCTGAGGTGGGAGAGCCGAGTTCAGGACATTGGTCCACCAGAGACCTCCCAGCCCCACGTCATATCAAACGGCAAAAGCTCTCCCAGAGATCTCCATCTCAATGCTAAGATCCAGCTCCACTCAACGACCAGCAAGCTACAGTGCTGGACACCCTATGCCAAACAACTAGCAAGACAGGAACACAACCCCACCTATTGGCAGAGAAGCTGCCTAAAATAATAAGGTCACAGGCACCCCAAAACACACAACCGGACGCAGTCCTGCCCACCAGAAAGACAAGATCCAGCCTCATCCACCAGAACACAGGCACCAGTCCCCTCTACCATGAAGCCTACACAAACCACTGAACCAACCTTAGCCATTGGGAGGAGACACCAAAAACAACAGGAACTACGAACCTGCAGCCTGCGAAAAAGAGACCCTGAACACAGTAAGTTAAGGAAAATGAGAAGACAGAGAAACACACAGCAGATGAAGGAGCAAGATAAAAACCCACCAGATCAAACAAATGAAGAGGAAACAGGCAGTCTACCTGAAAAAGAATTCAGAGTAATGATAGTAAAGATGATGCAAAATCTTGGAAACAGAATGGAGAAAATACAAGAAACGTTTAACAACAACCTAGAAGAACTAAAGGCAAACAAACAATGATGAACAACACAATAAATGAAATTAAAAATTCTCTAGAAGGAATCAATAGCAGAATAACTGAGACAGAACGGATAAGTGACCTGGAAGATAAAATAGTGGAAATAACTACTGCAGAGCAGAATAAAGAAAAAGGAATGAAGAGAATTGAGGACAGTCTCAGAGACCTCTGGGACAACACTAAACGCACCAACATTCGAATTACCGGGGTTGCAGAAGAGGAAAAAAAAGGGACTGAGAAAATACTTGAAGAGATTATAGTTGAAAACTTCCCTAATATGGGAAAGGAAATAGTCAATCAAATCCAGGAAGCGCAGCGAGTCCCATACAGGATAAATCCAAGGAGAAACACGCCAAGACACATATTAATCAAACTATCAAAAATTAAATACAAAGAAAAAATATTAAAAGCAGCAAGGGAAAAACAACAAATAATATACAAGGGAATCCCCATAAGGTTAACAGCTGATCTTTCAGCAGAAACTCTGCAAACCAGAAGGGAGCGGCAGGACATATTTAAAGTGATGAAAGGGAAAAACCTACAACCAAGATTACTCTACCGAGCAAGGATCTCATTTAGATTCAATGGAGAAATTAAAACCTATACAGACAAGCAAAAGCTAAGAGAATTCAGCACTACCAAACCAGCTTTACAACAAATGTTAAAGGAACTTCTCTAGGCAGGAAACACAAGAGAAGGAAAAGACCTACAATAACAAACCCAAAACAATTAAGAAAATGGTAATAGGAACATACATATCGATAATTACCTTAAATATAAATGGATTAAATGCTCCAACCAAAAGACAAAGACTGGCTGAATGGAGACAAAAACAAGACCCATATATGTGCTGTCTACAAGAGACCCACTTCAGACCTAGGGACACATACAGACTGAAAGTGAGGGGATGGAAAAAGATATTCCATGCAAATGGAAATCAAAAGAAAGCTGGAGTAGCAATACTCATATCAGACAAAATAGACTTTAAAATAAAGACTATGGGCTTCCCTGTGGCGCAGTGGTTGAGAGTCCGCCTGCCGATGCAGGCGACACAGGTTCATGCCCCGGTCCAGGAAGATCCCACATGTCACAGAGCGGCTGGGCCCGTGAGCCACGGCCGCTGAGCCTGCACGTCCGGAGCCTGTGCTTTGCAACGGGAGAGGCCACAACAGTGAGAGGCCCACGTACCACAAAAAAAAAAAAAAAAAAAAAAAAAAAGAGGGACAACCTCTGGAGCAACAAACTGCGGAGAGCAGCTGCTCCAGTTCATACCACACTGCTCTTAGTTACGTAAGGGACGAGGGAGGGGAGGGAAGAAAGGAGATTCTTACACAGATTCCATTTCCAAGTCATCTTCTTCCTGAGAAAGTTGTAGGTAGGGGTTATCTGAAGCTGGACGGAACTTATACCCCGTTAGAACAAAGAACACCAGCGTGGCCATTTCATCCAGGAGCTGCAAAGTTTAAAACCACCCCCAAATAAAGGGATTAGAATGTTGTTCTTCAGAAAGCAGTGGAACTAAACAAACTGACCCCCTCCCCCCGGCCACTCGCCGATCAGTCACTCAAATGCCAGAGCTGACCGCTGGGGAGCATTTTCCTTAGAGGATTTGCTGAAGCCTTAGCTAGAAGCATTCTGCCCAGACATGACATTTGAGACTCCCTGCTTTAAGTGTCTTCATTGGCATCTTTTAAGAGCTCATTACATACATACATTTTCCTACAGGGTCTAAAGCACCAAGTGAGAGCTTCCAGAAAAAAGTCTCGAAATCATATGGTGGCTACCCTAGTAGTTAAACTAGTTCTAGTATATTGCAAAGATACTTTATTATTGAAATAGTAATAATGGGCAAGAAAAAGGGAGGTCTAGATTCCAAGTTATTCTAAGCCCAATATAACTGATTTCATCTAGATTTTAATTATACAGGGCAAGTCTTTCTCGGCCTGAGGCTTTTCTCTGCAAAAACTTTTAAAATTGAAAACTAAAATCAATAATGCAATTACTTCCAGATTTCTCATGTAATCCAGCAGCTTTCCTGGACAAACATATCGTCTTAATTGCAGACCGGAAGAGACAAAAGGTCTTAGTGGCCACTGCCAAATAAATTAGTAACAATCTTAAGTTACACCCTAAGACTTCATCCTCAGACACAAATTCTCTGGCACTGTCCCCTCTGAGCAGCATACCTGGTAGAGCCACTTCCACTGGAACGGAACAGCAAGTTTGAGGAGAAATGCAATAATCCTGGTGAAGTATATATAACATACGATCTATATGAGGGGCAAAGAAAACAAGAAATAAAATCAACATAGAAATTATGGCACCACTTTCTTCCAACGACCTGCTTTCACAAACTAACTACAAAAGAGAAAACAGAATTACCTGAAGATTATCTGACACTTATAGTGCTAATTGTAAACATGGCAGAGAGACAGATGCTCTCTGCTAGTTACGCTAGAAAGGATTTCTTCTTTTTCTCTAGGTGACCAAGATATTGATTGATCACAGTCACACCCACTGGGAGGACACTTCGCTGTAGTTGCTCTTAATTCCTGAGTAACCCCTTCGTCGCCTAATTCTCATACATGACCCACTGATTTCAAGCCCCAAAGGGTAGTAGTTTTTTATTCCCAGGATTTGAGAAATATTTTCCAGCAGTAATAGCAAAATAAAGCCACACAGGGAAAATACTGATTTTTAGTCTCTTCAGCAGATGCTGTAAATGTTCGAGGTCCACGCTCAGAGGAAGTACCAATAATCCTAAGCATTCTAGTGAGAGAGGATGTGAAAAGGATTCAACACGCTGACCCCTCGACAGCGGACGGCTCACTGCAACCGCACCCAGGGCAGACAGGCTTGCAGGGGACTGTGCAAAGTGACAGCCAATGCCCAAACCACAGATGAAGATGACTCAGAAGCTTTCGTTTAGGAGTACGGAAGCAAATTCCAGAAGAAATCTATACCTTATATAGTCCAGGAAATTATGACTCTAATAACTTATAGTAAGTCCTGCCTCTGGTGCTACGTTTATAGGGACTTTTCATGTTCATTCCAGTCCTGTTTGTAGCTATGATCCCATTTTTGCAAATGAATTTTTTAAAAAGCAAGTCAAAGGAACAGCTATGAGTGGCATATGCTTAGAAAAGAATCTAGAGAAATAACCACTGAACTGTTAACCATAATACCTGGGGGAGGAGGAAGAAAAGGGGAAGGGATGTAGAAGGTCGGGGGTCATAAAGGGCTTTTGCTGTGTTCCTATAATCCTGCATTTTAAAAATATCAAGCATGTATTACTTTTCTGAGTATTTAAAGCCAAATTTAAAACTAAAATTTAAAAAGAAGTAACTCAGATATTTAATTTCCCATGTCCATGGCCACCATTTAGTTTTGTAAAACGAACCCCACACAGCTCCAGGTAGCACACTTCCTGTGCTTTACCAATGCTTTGGAAGTTCATTAGCTCTACTTCATGAATTGACCTTATTTACAAATTCAGGAATTTTTTACTCACCAAGACGTAGTAATGTCTGAAAAGTTTCAGCTTTGCCAAGTTAATGGCAGCTGGGGAGAAGAAAAGAACAAAATGAGAGGCTACTTCTTTTCTCATTCTTAAAGCCCATCGCATTCAGGTACCCTCTCAGTCAAGAGGCCAAGTCTAATGCACATGAGTACCGCCCAAGGGGTGGGGGGGAACATCTGTATTTCTGGAAATGCAGTTCGGCAGGGTGTCCCCCAGTCACCAGGAAGAATTTGGGAGTTGTGGCGGCAACATGCTGGGACTCCCAGCTCCAGTAAACCAGTGCACCTCCCCACTCCACGTTCAGAAGCTTTAAACAGCCATGCTGAGAATACAGTGACACCACAGAAATCAGCAGACACTACAAATCAGGACTCTTCCCCCGCCCCCCCCAGAGCCATCATTAAACATTTCAGCTCTGCCACTGTGGCTACAGGGCTGCACCCCCAACAGGACCAGTCCCAGGTGGGTCCCTGAGCCCCATCCAGGGGAGCCTCCAGCTAACTTGAGGGTGTAAATTCAATTAACCCATGGGTGCGTCTTGCAAATTTCACTTAGGTTTGCACTAAGTGTCTTGTAACAGAGCCTTTTAAATACAACCTCCCCAGCTTTGCCCTACCTTCAAGATTGCTCAAGGTCAGGGAGCCAGGACAGCTAACTTCCTGACACCGCCAACGGCCATGAAATATTGATGACCAGAGGATAGCCTGGCTCCCTCCCCGATCAGCAATCCTTTCATTCATCAGAAACCTCCCTGCAGGAGGCAAATTAATTTTGCTTAATAACATTTAATTACTGGTTCCCTTTAGGAATGGAACTGTGGGTGGTGAAGGAGCGATTTCCTTCCGTCTCCCTCCTCTGACTCATGACTAGTCGGGGGGCACTCAAGCTTAGGATTCCTGGAATCCTGAATTAATCTTCAAGGTGATTATCAACTAACAGTATCTGCAAGAATACGCTGAGAAACTGAGTGTGTCAATGAGAGACGGTTCAGAAAATCTGAGAAATTCCAACTCCCCAAATTGAGAGGCTATAATACCCACATATAGAGCTGTGATGGATTCATGCACTCAAGTAACACGTGAAGTAGGCAGATCAGCAAAAGCTTTCTTATCTAGCAACCCTTCTGGCGGTCTTGCTATTTTTTTAATTAAATCTCTCTGGTTCTCGGTCCTTCTTCATCTACTCTGACTCTGGGCCAGGCCCCGGGATGCTGCACTGACCATGGCGCCTGCCCCAGGGGTGGCTGCCATGCCTTAGGGAAGGAGAGGCACTGGATCACTGGCCATCCACTCACAATGCTAAGCGCACAGAGTACTGGGCGGTGCGGGTGCGGGGTCAGGTTCTCCTCCCCGCCTGGGGGACAAGAGAGGCTACGCTACACGAGGTCAAGATGTTAAAACTGAGAGGTGTCGGATAACTACGTCACAAGATTTCAAACTCTGCACGTTTGCATGAACCAGCATTCCTTCTGTGTTCCTCTTTGCGTGCGAGTCTCTGCTCACACTGGCGGCAGTCAACGACATGGCCAGCTGCTCCTGCACTCTGCCCCATAAAACCAGGTGGCCTACAAAAACTGGGCCCCTTCCGAACAAGCAAAATCGGTCTTGAATTTGGACGTTCAATCCTCTTCTTTGTGAATAACTGACAAAAAACAGCACCAACCATCAGCCCATTTAAACAATAAAAATGCTTTACAAGTCTCTTCTGAATTTTGCTTGCTGAAATAACTCCTGGCAAATGAATCTCCTGCCTTTGCTTCAACAAGGAACATCAGCCCAACAGAGAGAAGTGGCATGTTTCTATTCCTGGATTTCAAGGTGCCATGCTGGGATATGCATGGTTGCCATGGCCACGCCCAATGAAGGGCTCCCAACTCAGACTAAGGGGATAGGGAGGAAGGACAGTATTCCCAAAGGAGGTGGTGTCCAAGCAGAGGCCTGACGGGGGCTCAGGAGGGAGCGAGAGTGGAGAGGCTGGGCGGAGAGAACGTTTGGGAAGAGCAGATACCAAGGTTTGGAGATGCTGGTATCACGTCTCAGTGCAGAGAAAGCAGCTCAGCACAGCTGGACCGCGGAGAGGCTAGGGACACGGCCGGGCTGAGGACAAAGCCCAAAACTCAGTCAGACGCAGACCATGAGCTGCACTCCTTGTTAGTGCCAAGGCCCCAGGGAGTCTCTGAAGCGTCTCAAGCAGGGCAAAACCTGAATCACATCTACATTTTGGAATAATCTCTCTAGAGAAAAGATGAAGAGTCAAGAATAAGAGTCCAGGGACTTCCCTGGCGGTCCAGTGGTTAGGACTCGGCGCTTTCACTGCCGAGGGCCGGGGCTCAATCCCTGGTTGGGGAACTAAGATCCCACAAGCTGTACAGCACAGCCACAAAAAAAAAAAAAAAAAAAAAGAAGAAGAATAATGAGAGCCCCACTAAGGTCAAAAACCTTGAATTTGTAAAGGTTCCTCTAAGAAGTGGCGAGGGATCTGTCAGGGCAGAGCAGTGGTGGGCCAGGGAACAAGGTGGATCCTGTCTTAGCGGCTGGGGGAGGGGTGGGATGAAGTTGAGGGTACCAGAGAGAATTCTTCAGGTGAAGTCTGAGCCCCCCCGCCATCACAGGACAGCAAATCAGGGGCAGAGGGAGGGCTGACTGAGAGGAAGCAGAGGGGTCAGGTCACCGCAGGTCTCCATGGGATCAGAGGAAGGGGGGGGGCGCTGCCTCTCCCATCCCCTGCGATCTGCACCACCACGGCTGCCTGCCAGACACTCCGAGAAGTCAGGCAGGCCACGAAGCACTCGAAAAATGAGCCTGCACACGCACGTCCAGGCAACACGAGGAAACGTCAGCACGGGCACCGATGCTGTGCCATCCCAGGACACGTGCTAGGACGGATAAACGGACCTTGGGAACAGCCGGTGTTGACTCTTAAGAAATGCGGCCACAATACGCAGAGCTCAGGGTTGATCCCGAAACCCACCAGTCACGACAGACATCATTTCCGGTCACAAGAAAGACATCTGTTTGCAAGTCTGCTGCTCGTGGGATCAGGCTCCCGGGTCCCACACGGGTGTTCTAGTCACAGCCAAGGCTGGGAAGGCAGGAAGCAAGCTCACTTATTGTCGTGAGTAACAGCGTAGGCCCTGCACATTTGAACATCTTGGGTTCTAATTCCAACTGTGCTGCTTACTAGCTGTGTGACCTCAGATAATTCACCTAACTTCTCTGAGCCTCAATTCCTTCATCTGTAAAACAAGAATAACACCACCTACCACTAGGGTTGGTTGGAGGGACTGATTGACACCGTACATGGAAGAGGAACAGCACACAGTAAGCACTGGATGAACGTCCGATGTTACAGCATTAGGACTGTATTAGGATCACAGCTGATCCTTGAACAACACGGATTTGAACTGCTCAGGTCCACTCTTACGTGGATTTTTTTCCCTAACAGTAAATACTACGGTCCTAGGGGACCCGTGGTTTGTGGAATGCAGATACGGAAGAACCGTGGTGACTGTAAGTTATACTCATCGATTTTCGACTGCGCAGAGGGTTCGACTGCCCCAAGCCCCACGTTGTTCAAGGGTGAACTGTTTATAGTTTTCCAATACCAAATGCGTTGTGGTGGCTGCCACATCTGGCAGGAGTCCAGGCTCTAGTAAGTGAAACGGGAACAAGTGGTGGCCCTGGGCTCTCCCGGAAGCAGGGCTGCCACGTGCACATGCTGAGTCAGCATGCTGAGCAGAGGAGGACCAGCTCTGGGGTGCAACCTCACCCGTGTGCTGCAATGGGCAGGGATGCGGCACGTCGCAGCCTGGAATCCCAAGCCTCCCCTTGCTTTTCTTCCAAAAAAGCTTTCCCTGCACTTAAGAATGCTGACAGCCTGCAGCTCACTGGACCACGGCCGGGCTGGTCTCCCATGGGAGTGAAGGCTCACCAAGTCTGGGCTATTTCTGACCCCACCACGAGGAACAGCAAATATGGTAAAAGAATGAGCAAGACGAGAGGAAAAATACCTCGGAAGGAGCCAGGAGACCTGAATTCTGGTCGCTGCACCATCGTAACTCAGTGTGCCCTAGCCTGGCCTGCCACTTCCTTCTCTGGGCATCAGTCTCCTTTAGAGGAGAATGTCTTTATGGTGGGCTAGAATTTCTTTATGGCAATGGCTCTTAACCAGGTGAGCACCAGAATCACCTGGAGAGCTTTATTTAAGGATAGAGGCCCAGGTTGCCCCTGATTCTTCTGCAACTGGGCCTGGCTATAAGGATTTTGAAAAGCCTCCCAGGGAACGGGGAAGGGCAGGGATTGGGGGCAGGGAGGGAGCAGGTCCACCTGCTTCAGGAGCTCCTACAAGGCTGGCCTCCTGTGCATTCCTCTTCCTCCCACTCACTCTCAGGAAAACAGCCATGACCCTGGATTTTGGCAAGTGCTTTTTACTGATGAGAACAGAACAAGTGCCCGCGAAGCAGGAAGAACCCAGGTTCTCATATACTTAACGAGTCAGTTCTCTAACGCAGTAGCAAAAGAGCAAACGCACCCGATCTAGAGGAAACACCACACCTTCCCTAGACTTTCATCTTTCCTCTTTACACCAATGGGCAACTAAACAAGCTGGCAAGAAGGCAGGTCGTCCCCTTCCTCCCCAGTGGTCTTCCCTGGGTGGTCTCGGAACTGTGACAATGGAAAGAACAATAGTGCTGGTGGTCACATCTACGGAGTGGTAACCATGCACCAGGCACCTGCCTGGGCACCCCTCATGCTTCATCTCATGTAATCCCCACAACATCCTCTACGAGGGAAGAGGCACTGTTACCACTGCCTCGCAGATGAAGGACTCAGGCCTGAAGAAGTTTAGTCAATTACCAAGGTCACAGAGCTTGTAAGTGGGGAGGCCAGTGCTCAAACCACACACTGACCTGGGACCCCACTGTTCTGAAAGGGTCCTTTCTGGGGAGTGATCAGCTCATGGGGTGCCCTCTGGCCTCCATTAAGAAGAGATTCCACTAACGCATCTCGCAGAGAAGGTATCAGGAGCAAGTACGGGGAAGGGTGCACTAATACAAGAAGAACTACTTAGAGAATGAAATTCTTTGACCTTCAAACTGTTGAGGGTTGTGTGAAAAGTGGTTCAAAATACATTTCCAATATATACTTAAATCAATGACCCAGGAGTGGTCAAAAGTCACTGAACTGAACAGTTAATGACTGTGCATCTTACTGTAAGCAAAATTTTATCTTAAATGACTAATAAAAAGAAAGAAACAAGAATGGCCCAAGAGAGCGGCTGATGGCCATCCCACACAAGGAGAGTAATTCTATGAGGACTTTCACTGTCAAGTCAAGCAAGTTTCTGCCTTTCGCTTCCCTTATACTCCAGTACCACACCAAAGGCCCCACTGGAAGAGGGGTCCTCAGGGCCAAGCTGATCTCAGACTCGGCTCCTGTCAGCCTCTCCCATCACGTCCCGTCTCTGGAAGTCCGCAATGAGCTGAGCTGAGTAGAGTGTCTGGGACTACCCCCGCCCCAGGGCCGCCCACTGCACAGATTCAGTCCGCGGCGGTGAGGAAGTCAGACATCCCACTGCTTGAAGACACAGCTGGTTAACAGCGGACAGCACCTTCTCAATAAGAGAACCGGACCTCCCTGAGTATGCAGTGATGGAGAAGAGCTGGTTTCAGCTGTGTCTGTCTCGAGACTCTCAGAGTCAAATGCGTGCTGACACCCCTAGACAGGGAACCACGCCCGGAGTCAAGGTGGGCCGCCAACCCAGGTTACTGACCAGGCCCGCTGGGTGGCCGAGGGAGGGACCCCTCAGGCAGTTAGGTTCCCAATGTTTTAAAGGCCTAATAAAAAACTGGTAATGTGACCATGATGAGGCTGGTTCTCAGCCTGAGGACATGAGAGGCCCCTTTGCTTTTGGTTGTAGATTATACGAACTCAGGGCGGTATCACTGGCTAAATGATTATTTCAAAATGTTGATCAGAAGCTGTGATTAGGTTCACGACATTGAAGGAATTTTGTGTGACCTGCAGAGGAAAAGTAATGAGAAGAGGTTTTGGTGTTTAAAGAAATTAAAAATCACTGGGCTTCCCTGGTGGGGCAGTGCTTAAGAATCCGTCTGCCAATGCAGGGGACACGGGTTCGTGCCCCGGTCCGGGAAGATCCCACATGCCGCGGAGTGGCTGGGCCCGTGAGCCATGGCCGCTGGGCCTGCGTGTCCGGAGCCTGTGCTCCAGCAACGGGAGAGGCCACAACGGTGAGAGGCCCGCGTACTGGAAAAAAAAAAAAAAAAAAAAATCCGCTGCCAATGCAGGGGACATGGGTTCGAGCCCTGGTCCAGGAAGATCCCACATGCCGCAGAGCAACTAAGCCCGTGTGCCACAACTACTGAGCCTGCACTCTAGAGTCCGCGAGCCACAACTACTGAGCCCACGTGCCACAACTACTGAAGCCCACGTGCCTAGAGCCCGTGCTCTGCAACGATAAGACACCGCAGTGAGAAGCCCACGCACCACAACGAAGAGTAGCCCCCGCTCGCTGCAACTAGAGAAAGCCCACGCGCAGCAATGAAGACCCAACACAGCCATAAATAAATAAATAAATAAATAATTTTTTTAAAATTAAAAATCACTGTATTAAGCCAGTCTCATAAAATACAATTTTTTCTCTCATTCTCTCTTCATGACAGTCTACTTAGCTACGGTTTTCACCCTTCCTAGGGTCACAGACTTGTTTGAAAATTTGCTGAAGGCCATGCACCCCCTACCCGCGCCTGAAGTGCCTGGTGGCACACGCCAGGGTAAGGTACTCACGGATGCCATGGGAAGAACATCAGAGTCAGAGGGTCGCCACACACTTCAGTGAAGTGGCCCTGAGCACAGGACAGAATCCTTTTGAGAGCTCGACATATGCCCGCTCACCTCATGCCTTAAGAGAGGCAGGAGTTTTATGAGTACTTGTATCACACTGCCGGAGAGAAAGCGTTCCTGCCTGCTGACACTCCACCCTTCTGGAGCCGAGAACTGTTACAGGGCTCCCGTGGTATGCATCAGACTGCTGGCACAGAGGTGGGTTTGCAAGTACGTGCTCTGGCTACACACGGACAAAAGCATGAACATCTTCTGAGGGACCAGCTAAAGGGAATCTCATTTTTCTGCCTCTTCTCTCCTATCATCAGGAAACAGCGCTCCAGAGCCAGGAGCCCAACAGACTACCCTCCACAGCGGGGCAGACACTAGCAGACGGCAGTTCTGGAGGAAATCAGCCTTGCCCAGGCCGCATCCCGTCCTAGAGCACCGCCCTCAACCCTCACCTCCGGCCCCAGCCCCACGCCGAGGAGGTGGAATCACGCCAGATGTGCAGCCGGGAGGCTCCCCCTTCTCCTGCCCTCCTTCTCCCCCTCCAGGCTTCTGACCCAGAGTCTCCAAGTTTAACCTAATCACAGTCCTCAGTGCCTAGAGCATCAGTACATCTGGGGCTACCTTAGTTTCCACTTGGAAAGTGAAAAAAAAGTTTGGACAAAATTCTGGTTGGAATTATAACCAGGAACTGAGGAAGAGGTGCTTATTCACATGGGCCAGGTGGAAGGGTACAACCCAAAGCCCCGCTGGTAAACAGAGGAGATCCATGCGAAAAGCCATCTTGCTAGTTAAAGGAAAGTACCAATTCCCATTAGAGTAACAGGTCAGGTAAAACATCAGAGCAGATGAAGATGCAAAAGCTATTGTTCCAATCAAACAACAAAGAACACAGTTCTGGATACAAAAGTTGGAGTTCGGCAAATGCTTAAAAGGAGTGATTTCTTACATCTATGTGAGCTTAAGAGTTTTCAAAGTGCTCAGTATAGAATAAAGTCAGTCAATAGCACCACATTGTAGGTACGGTTTTTAAAATGGTATCTCTTCAATGTCTACAACAGCCAGGAGCCGGCAAACTGTTTCTATACAGGCCTGGAGAGCAGGCGTCTAGGCCTTGTGGGCCAGGCATCTCTGCCACCTCAGTGCAAAAGCAGCCACAAACCACAGGCATACACACTGCACAGCTGTGTTCCAGTAAGACTTTATCTATAAAAACAGACAGAGGATATTTCTCTTCCTTTCTCATCAGTGGGTATTTCATTAGGCCTGTTTATATGAATACATCCAAATAAAACATTTTTCCCCCTGTGAGTTGCCCAGAATGAACAGACATCTTAAATAGTCATAGAATATGGCCAAGTAAGTCTGAAACGGGCTCAGGAGGCACAGGAGAAGAGAACCAGGCAGGCTTTCACTCCCCTTCATGGTCATTGTGACCACCAGACTCAGGAAGCCTTGTCCCTAACACACGTTTCTCAAACTTTCAGTCTCAGGACCCCTTCACACTTTTAAAAAATTACTGAGGACCACAAGGAGCTTTTGTTAATATGAGTAGAGTCTACCAATACTTACCATATTAGAAACTGAAACAAAAACATTTAATAATTCATTTAAAAGTAACAAAAATAAATAATCCATTACATGTTAATATAAACAATGTTTTCCTTATTAAAAAATAACTTTCAAAAAAAATTTCATGAAAAGAGTAAAACTGTTTTCCATTTGTGTAAATTCCTGTAACGTCTGGCTTAATGGAACACAACTGGATTCTTGTATCTGCTTCTGCCTTCAAATCTGGAGTGAGGGAGTGTTTTGGTTGAAGTCTATAAAGAAAATAGGGCCTAATCAGATGTCGGCCTTCTCAGAGAACTGTGAACAGTCGTCTTTGATTCTGCATTAAAGCTTGACAAATGGCAGCTTCTTAAAGATAGGTGAGGTAGGGAATCTGAAACTGTAGCAATGAACTTTTTCTTTTTTAGATTATTGGGTTTTTTTAATTAAAAAAAATTTTTTTTTTAAATTTTTGGCTGCGTTGGGTCTTCATTGCTGCACACGGGCTTTCTCTAGCTGTGGTGAGCGGGGTCGCGGGCTTCTCACTGTGGTGGCCTCTCTTGCTGTGGAGCATGGGCTCTAGGTGCACAGGCTTCAGCAGCTGCAGCACACGGGCTCCGTAGTTGCGGCACATGGGCTCAGTAGTTGTGGCACACGGGCTTAGTTGCTCCGCTGCATGTGGGACCTTCACGGACCAGGGATCGGACCCATGTCCCCTGCATTGGCAGGCAGATTCTTAACCACTCCGCCACCAGGGAAGTCCCGGTAGCAATGAACTCTCGCACTCTGTCACAGTAAAATCCACTGGTCCATCTTAGACTCTGAATGGATCTTTTATTCATGCATGACTGTGTAACATGCACTGATCAGGTAGAAAATATTGTTTCACTGAGTTAAGCAGATCTCTGAAATACTGAAACTTTTATCATAAAATATTTTTAAAGTCATATTTGTTGAATATCACCCCTGCTCACACCAGATGTCTGTTAAGAACCGGGAAGCCGTCAAGCTTACAGTGGTAGATTATAAGTTTTCCTAAATTAAAATCTGTGCTTTGGGATTCCCTGGTGGCGCAGTGGTTGGGACTCTGCCTGCCGATGCAGGGGACACGGGTTCGTGCCCCGGTCCAGGAAGATCCCACATGCCGCGGAGCGGCTGGGCCCGTGAGCCATGGCCGCTGAGCCTGAGCGTCCGGAGCCCGTGCTCCACAACGGGGAGAAGCCACAGCAGTGAGAGGCCTGCGTACCGCAAAAAACAAACAAACAAACAAACAAACAAAACCTAAAATCTGTGCTTTCAAGTGAAAATTAGATCACTGACAACAAATATTTTTAATTGTTTTCCTGAAGTGACACATTCACTTCGTTCATTTTCAGGAAAATGTTTGTCAAAAGCCCAGGTCTGAGTAAACATAGTTCGACTGTCATCATTCTTTCAAATAAAAACAGTGTCCCGAGAGAAAGCAGCTAGTTGGGCTCACAACTCAAACAACTGCACACATGCTTTTCCTCAAGATGACCACCACACCCCGGTACGATGCACAAGTGCTTCCTGGGTACTTCCCATTCCACACAGAATGGTAAAAGACATATATTCAAGGGTTGAGACTTAATAACATTAGTACTTTCTCCTAATTCATCAAGGTCATTCTTTTTCGCCCCCAGGAAGTAGATGGTAATGAAGAATGCAGCGGCCACTAACAGTTTGGTGCCACCGTCCTGAATCATGCTAAGGCGCTAGCTGTTTTACCCACCTCTGCTTTTGTACCATCAGTGCAAACATCAACAGCAAAGAAGGCTGATAAAGACTTGTTATGAAAAAAGTTCTGATCCTGAGGACCCTCTTGAGAACGGCTGCCCTCTCAAGGCCACAGCTACTTTCAGAACATAGTGGCAGCTGGGGATGAAGCCTTTCCTCCATAACCTCTTCAACCAGCCAATCACCATTTGTTTAAGTGCTTTTGAAGCTCACGTGAAAGCTAAGATTCCGAAGAAGGCTTCTGCTGAAATTTCCTCAGAAACAAAAGGGGAAAAAAGAAGATGCTCAGAAGCAGAGATTGTTAATTAGATGTATGGTGTGTCTCCCCAGTCCAGTCCTCTGAGGTAATGACACTGGAGTAACAGAAGGGAACAAGGGTGCAGGCTCAAAGGCAGAAACAGCCAGTGACTCCTGGAAGGCAAAACATAGCGCAGCAGAGCTGGGCGTGCCTGTGAAGACTCAACGAAGCCTCCTCTCAGAGGATGTGGCACGGCAGTGACACTAAATGACAGAGCACCTGAGAGAAGCCACCACGTGTAACAGAAGAGACAAAGACACGACTTAAGGACAGTGGGCAGCTTTGCCCTTAATGTTTTCCTTTATACTTTCTCAGCTTCTGTCAAAAGGAATCTAGACACAAAGAAGTAAACAAATCCAAACCCACATTCTTTGAAAGCAACATGCCCCCAAATAGCTGGAACACCCCCCCCACTCATTACCTATGAAATTACCCACTCCTATAAAAACTGACAGCCCCGTACCCTGGTGCCGCTCTAGCCTTCTTAGATGGCCCACACTCTGTGGAGTGTGTTTCTCTCTAAATAAATCCACATCTTACCTCTCAAAAAAGAAAAAAGAAAAAAAGAAAAGAAAGCAATATGAATCCCAAGTGCAGGGAGAACAACTACAGCCTTTCCCCCACTTGCAATCAGTCAGCCTAGACTGCACTTAAACTGACATTGTTAAGCCCAAGTCGCGGTCAAGGTCATGTAATGAGTCAGTGGAATAATGAGACTAAGAATAAGAACCAAAGTGTCAGGCTCCATCCAGCCAAAAGCTTCCAAATCCCGCAGGAGACTTTATCGCCCACGGCCTTTGCTCTGTCAGCTGCCTCCAGGATGGGCTAGATCTCAGGCCGCGTGAACTGAGGAGCAGAGAGGGTCAACCGCAACGTTCCAGAACCAGCAGGCGGTGGGCAGTGCGCTCACTCAAGCTCTCCCGTGCTGCCTCACCTCTGTCCTGGGGCCGCTCAGCAGCCATGCCCGAGGATGGTGTGCCAGCACAGCGTGCTGTCCCTGAGTTCTCTGCAGGGGAGACTTCAACCATGGGGACATGGCTGCCCTGTTTCTGGAAGGGTCACAAGCATAACCATTCTTCAAAGTTCAGAGTGAAATATGCATTTGTGGATTAGCTCCAAAGCACCCCACAGCCTACATCAGTTCAGTGAAAGAAGACGAATCAAGAAGACACCCCTATTCTAATCAACTCTGTCCCTCTTTCAAAGGGCTTGTGATATCTGCTGACGAGAAATGGGTGCTTTCTTAATGGTATGTCCCGAGAATGGTGGAACAAAAGCCCTGGTGTGCCTGCATGACTTCCGGTTTTCATATTCGCTCTCTGCTGAAGAGGTCCCATGCTGTCACCTGGTGGAAAAAACAAGAAACTGCCTTGTATGCCCCAGGGGATGACAAAAGCGTTCCTGTTCCATAAAGTTTCTCTTTACTACAGATGCTGGGGGACAACTGCGACCCCCCCATCTTGGGCTTCACTTGCTGTGTTGTCCACCGCAGGCAGGACACTTTACTAAGATCCTCAGCCAACAATTAATGTCTCATGGAATAAATGGTCACAGAGACAGTTAATTACCACAGTCACCTCCAAGCCCTCTAAAAGCAAAGTGGAGAAGGCAGAGAGGTGTCAAAGGATCAGAACAATGAAGAAGGGGAGAAGGGAGTGGTGAGGAAGGAATAGAGGAATTCACAAAGGGGTAAGGATGAAGCCAAGAAGAAAAGTACAGATAGGACTTCTCTGGTGGTCCAGGGGTTAAGCATCCACCTTCCAATGCAGGGTACACGGGTTCGATCCCTGGTCGAGGAACTAAGATCTCATATGCCACAGGGCAACTAAGCCCTCACACCGCAACTACTGAGCCCGCACGCCACAACTAGAGAGCCCATGTGCCGCAACTACCGTGGGACAACTAAGCCTGCACGCCACAAACACTGAGCCTGCGTGCTCTGGAGCCCACGCACCACAGCTAGAGAGAAACCCACGCGCTACAACAAAGACCTGATGCAGCCAAATAAATTAATTAATAAAAAAAAGAAAAGTACAGATAAAACTTATCAACTGGAAAACATTACCCTTGGGATTTTTGGACATTTTCAGTCAAACAGTCAGTAAAATGAACCTAGAACTACTGAAGTGTAAAAAGATGAAAAAGTTAACATGTCTCATTTCAATATATTAAAATAAGAGAAAGACCTATTCATTAAGTTACAGAAATAATAAAACCAACTTTTTATATAACATGCATAGAAGGAAAAAAAAAAAAAAGGCAAGAATATGCCCAAACAATAAGTTCCCAGAAGGTGGGTTTTTACTTTCTGTTTGTGGCAACGTGCTTTATCAAGATTCTAATTCATGGTTTATTTTTTGCTGCTTTCCTTTACCCCACTCCAAGAAGGCAGAACGGCTCTCTGAGATCCGTGGCTCAGAAAGCCAGGCTAAAAGCAAAAGATTTCTGCAGACCACGTTCCAGCTTAAACTCACTGAAAAGAATCTATCCCAGGAGTTTCTTGGTGGCACAGTGGTTAAGAATCCGCCTGCCAGTGCAGGGGACATGGGTTCGAGCCCTGGTCCAGGAAGATCCCACATGCCGTGGAGCAACTAAGCTCGTGCGCCACAACTACTGAGCCTGTGCTCTAGGGCCCATGAGCCACGACTACTGAAGCCGCAGCGCCTAGAGCCCGTGCTCCGCAGTAAGAGAAGCCACAGCAATGAGGAGCCCGCACACCGCAACGAAGAGTAGCCCCCGCTCGCCGCAACTAGAGAAAACCTGCGTGCGGCAATGAAGACCCAACACAGCCAAAAATAAATAATAAATAAATTTAAAAAAAAAATAAAAAAGAATCTATCCCAGAGCGCATTCCAGAGGGAGAACGGAATCCAGGGCCTTTGAAGGAAGAGAGAGAGAGAAAAAAAAAAGCTATTTCCTGGGACTAGAAAGAGAGCTGGTACATTCTGCAAGTGGCGCCTTATGGCCACCTGGGAAGCTGGGGGCACCTTGGGAGCCTGGAATCTGACGACCGGGGCTCCCAGCCTGGCATGACCCTCACGCACCAGGCTTCTCACAGAGCGCTTCACGGACCCGGACAGCAGGAATCCCGACAGGAACTACCGTGGACCCCAAACTGGAGACGCCCCAGCGAGTGCTGTGCTCTCAGTAAGAACACCGGGATCGTGCCTGACACTGGTATGAAGCCTTGAAGTCAGGTTAATTCAATTCAAGGAAAATCATGTGATATTAACTGTATAGCAAGTGTGAAGGAAGATCTGTACCTACTATCTATTTTCCAAAATTTCCAAAATGAATCTACATTACTTCTACAATCAGAAAACAGGTCAGCAACAAAATTTTATTTAACAAGAACAAATGAATAATCTGCCTTAAAGAACATTACTACCAGCACTGGGTGTGGGATTTCATGGATCCAGAGGCAGAGGGGACCTTAGAGAGAGCATGCCTCCTCAACCAGCTGTGGCCTGAAATCCCCGCGTGGCCCACGGCAGCCTGTAGTCATGGACATTATTCAAGTAAGCCCAGAATCGCAAAACATTTTCTCTGTGGTTTCTTTTCAGACTTAGGAGGCATGGTTCGAAAATCAACAAGATGCAAAAGGGTTATAATGGCACAACCATTTAAAAATCAGAGTTTCAGAGGTTCTTTCTGGCATGAGTCTCTTTTTAAATTAATACTGACACAACTATTTTGAAAGCGTGTTAAATCAGCAGGAAGGGATGCTTTACACGTAGCCGTTCCCAATCCATAATAGCTCCTGTTCTCACAGTGAAGTGTTATCTGGTCCTTCCAAGACAACATCTTCTCCTCCTGACTCAGCTCTGAGAAGGTGAGGATCACACTCACGAGTGGAGGTAAGCAGTCACCTCCAGGCCTTACACAACCTCTCGGTAATGCTCCCCACCTGCCTCCCCGCCAAACAACCCGGGGCTGCTCTTACGAAGCCCCTAGGGCTCGCCCTTGGGCACCGGCCTTCCTGCTCCACCCTCAGCAGTGCCCAGGCCTGCTGCTTCAGGGAACGCTGTCCAGCCCCGAAAGGAACTTGCCTTTTCCATCTGTTGCTGATGCTTCTTGTAAATGTCTGATTGACCTAAAAATAAACATTTGGAGAACAAAAAGGTTAGCTAACAAATTTGCATTCCTCTCTATTTTCAGCACTAGTAACTTGAGGCCTTGGATTTCTCGATTATCAACTTAAAAGGCTGGACTAGATGATTTTAGAGCACTCTCCCTAGACAACACGATTGTTGATAATCAACCCCTTCAGCATGTATGGTGCCCAAGCCTGAGGGTTAAAGATGCCCTCTGCTGGCTCAAAAAAGCCTGGCAGAGACCTGGGTGTGAGGGGAAAGATCAAAACACAATAACACTCCTCATCTTTTTCTACCTAATCTCTCAGTCCCACAGCTACGCCCCCGCCGCAACACAGCTAGGACAATGGAGCCTCAGCAAGTTCACCTGCTACCTGGAGAGAATGGACCCTATAAGAAGGTCACAGGCCGACTTCTGAAGTCTAGGTCTAGGAGCTGCGAGCACAAGGCTTCATGCAAACTCGATACTTCATCGACCTGAGATTTCTAACTTTGCTGAAAAAATGCCAACCTCCAGGGAATCTTTTCTGGCTGTGAGGTGCTGGTAACTAATTACCATTCAGACAGGGGAACGTGAACGTTCTTAAAGAACCTGTAGACCAGCGTCCTAGGCAGAGTTCACAGGCACCGAGGGAAGGACTGTGTGGGAGGAAGGGCACAGCACAAGCGGACATGGCACAGGGGGAGGAGGGCTGGGGTCTCACAGACCCAGGCTACAGTCCTGGCACAGCTGCCCACTCTCTACCCAACTGTAAGTAAGTCATTTCTCCTAAAACCTCCGCAGTTTGCCCACCTGTGAGAACTGAATGGTGCAACATGTGAAATTAAGTGGCACAAAGCTGACACTGGACCAAAGCTGGCCGAATCTGAATGTTTAAAAACTTTTTGATACTGTTTCTTAAATCACCTCTCTAGTACTTGAGTTTCTTCATTTTACAGCAATTTTCAGAGCGTTTACCTTGAAGAATCCTGCCATCTGGCACCTGCTCCTTAGTGCTGTAATTAACAAATGGCAGGAACCTGCCCCTTGTAGCTCCGGAGCGCATGGGGCTTCCCCGTCCCCCAGGGCCTTTCTATGTCATGCGCACATGTGGCGGGGGGGCGGAGGCTCTGTTCCCTGATGATAAGATGCTCCTTCTACCTGAAGACAACGCTGGCCATCCTGTCACAGAAGCCTGGGCAGGGTACCCGGAGGTTGTGGAGATTAACGAGACTCACTAACGCTCTCTCTCCTGTGCTGGCAGCTGTCTGCTCTATCTACTGAACTGATGCATGTACACATGTGAAGTATGACAAAGTTAGGGTCAAGAGTGAATCTAAATAACTGGCCAGAATGAGCATTACACTCCACTGGCACCATGTTCTAAATAATCAGAATAACTGAATGACCTGATCGACCCCAGGAGTCTAAAAATATTAATTCACTGCATGGGGCACTGCAGAGTGGAACACCTCACTTCTAATAAAAGGTAGGTAAATCTGTATTTTTAAACTTTATTCTAAAAGAACTGATTGCTTTCAAGTAGCCACGGAACTAGATCATCATGAAGGCGAGTGTCTGATTTTTGTTAGCCCTTCTTCCTCTAACTGCTTCCTACTGAAGCAAGAATTTCCTTCACTTCGATGAGATCTCAGGAGGATATTCTTTCTCATCAACCACTGACTTGGCACTAACGTGTCTTTACACACAAAGCACAATACATATATGCATCTAAAGTCTGCCACTTCCAGGAATGAAGCAAACCATTCTGAAGATATCTGCAATGTTTATGAGCTGAGAACTATCACTAGTTTTATGTTAATAAACTTCCTCACTTTCTACCTAATTTGGCAAGATGAGGCTCTTTATGGGCTTTCTTCAACTCCCTTCCCTTTAAATTCATTCTGCTATTTTATGTTGCTACTAAGTTCTCATCTCAAGAATCTTCTCTAGTGTCTGAACTGCTAAAAGCCTGTGCCATATGAGCGCTATCACAATCTACTGGGAACTTGAAAGAGACAAAAATTCCAAAGTCCTGCCCCTGGAGACTAATTCAGGTGAGTCTGGGGCCCAGGAAGTTGTCATTTTTAAACAGATGCCCTGTGTGATTCTGACCAGTTTGGGAACGGCGGGTTCAGCCGTTGGGCTGGACAGACAAGCCCACGGTGCACACGCGGCCTCCCTCCCTGCAGGCACTCACCACACCACCGGGAAGAGGATGGCTCCACAGCACAGCAGGTCCACCAGAAACAGAGAATCCTTCCACAAGCCATACTCGGTCGTCCCCTCCTCAGTGGACTCTATGATGATATAGGCCACGTTTGCCAGGACCTGCAGGACACAGAAGTCGCTGAGGCCCCAAAGCATGGACAAATCTTTACAAGAGCAGCCCCAACGCGGGGGGGACACTGGGACCTAGAGGCCCCACCCTGGGGCCACAGCATGGTTTCCAGGTCCACGTGCTTTCACAGAACTTTGCTTCCCTCCAATCAAGAAGTAGTCTCGGGCTTCCCTGGTGGCACAGTGGTTGAGAGTCTGCCTGCCGATGCAGGGGATGTGGGTTCGTGCCCCGGTCTGGGAGGATCCCACATGCCGCGGAGCGGCTGGGCCCGTGAGCCAGGGCCGCTGAGCCTGCGCGTCCGGAGACTGTGCTCCGCAACGGGAGAGACCACAACAGTGAGAGGCCCGCGTACCGAAAAAAAAAAAAAAAAAAAAAAAAGAAGTAGTCTCCGTGCCTCCTCGAGCTTGCGACTGCTCTGACCAATAGAGGGTGGCCGTGACTGACACATCACTTCCAAGGCAGGTCACGCCAAGGACACTGCCCCTGCCTGGCTCTCACACACCTTTGGAGACCCGGTCTTATAAGAAGTCTGGAAGCCGCCCTGCCGGAGAACCCAGAGAGAGAGAAGATGCCCGAGGAGTCCCCACAGTTCCCCCTTCATCTGATCAAGTCCTCCCAGCCCAGGAGACAGAGGCAAGTGAAGACGGCCCCACCGCCGTCTACCAGAACTGCATGAGACCTACCAGACCCACCCACGTAAGCCACTGCCGAATTCCTGACGGACAGAAAATGTGAGACAGAGTGAACAGTCACTGCGCTGTGAAGTCACTAAGTCATAACAGGGTGATGTGTTATGCAGCCACAGACAACCGGGACACTCTGCTCTGCAGGCACCTTCAGCCTCAGCAGTGGCTCAGGTGCTGAACAGGTGGCACTTCACATTCCCTTCAGCCACCTCCTCAGGCCTGAGATCTCACGCATGGGGCCCCTGGCCCTCGGGGACAGATAACAGGACTGTTTTATCAGAGACCAGAGCGGCAAGGAGGGCCGGTTTCAGCCCAGTGGGTGAGTGGCCACGTTGCTCCTCAGAGGAATAACCCGGGTCGGCCTGCCCCACAGCAGACGCGGCTTGGTTCTCCGCACTGAGGTGCGTCCGCGTCCACGGCCTGCTTCAATCTCCAAAGTGAAGGACATGCCTTGTACATTCGGTCCTGTCATTAAGCTCTTAGCATGTTATAAAAGTCCCTCAGCTGGCTAAACAGAGAGAGCAATATTTTTAAAACTGTGACACTACTGAGCATAAGGGAGACATAATTTATGAGATATTCTTTCGAAGATTATCACTAGGTCCGAAAGCAGAGATCAGAATCCCACCTCTGTACTCCATGCGAAGTCCGTGGTCCCAAATACTCTGCTTCACTGCTCTAAAGGGAATTCTCCACACTTGTACAAAAATGTGAAACCTGTCGTGCAATGACTTGGGGAGGGTAGTTTCTCTTTCCATCTAGGACTTACCAGTTAAATCATTACTGAAGCCCTAATTCACTTAATACAAATGCAAAAATTAGCTTGAAGTTTCCGTCTCCCACCGACACCCAGCCTCTGGGTTCCTCCTGCAGCCCAGTCCATCCTAAACATCTGCATTTGTGGCTCTGTCCATGAAGACAAAGTGGGAAACTGACAGCTTAAATGTTTAATGCCATTTTGTCCTTAGTTCACACTCTTGACACGAGACACAAAATGTTCCCAGAGGCGCTGGTGTGGAACCAAGTGCCAATCATGTTCTCGAAACTCCATTTTTACATCCCTCACTCCCTACTCAGAAACGCACAGTGGCTCCCCATGACCAAAAGGAAACGGTTTCAACTTTTCAGGGCTGGCGCTCAAGGACTTCCCAGACGAGTCCTGACACTTAAACACTCCTAACTTCCTTACATTCAGTTTTGTAAGTGGCCTTGTTTCCTCCGAGTGACCTGCCACGTAACCTTGTGGGGAACAAAAGGGGGGAAGCTGTGTCCCTTATATCACAGTTTAGGCTATGTGAGGAAGAGTCAAACTGGGGGGGAAGGCAGCGGCTCCTAGAGGGAAGGCGAGACGGGGCAGGACGGCAGGGGCAGGAGCACCCCAGCCCACCGCCTCCGAGCTCTGAGACCTTGGCAGGCTGGAGAGCTCAGCCCGGCAGAGAAGTGGCCCCAGTGGCTCAACAGCCAAGACCTGCCCAGCGCCTCAGCATCTCCTGTACACCAGACGGTCGTGTCATGTTTGCCTCCGTCATGTGTCTTACCTTAAAACCTAGGCAAGACCCATCTCCACGATAAAGCTCTTCCAGATCATTCGAACTGGGGTGAATACCCTCTCACTGGAAACCTACAGCAGCTGGTCTGCACCATTCCCCTGGCACTAGCGTGTGGCCCGTATTATTGAACGTGAAGATGGTTTTGCCGCAAGCATTGCCAAACCGCCCATCACCAGAGTGGAGGAGGCCGACCTGGGTGCCCAGAAAGGTGTCCCTCTCCCACCCTCACCTGCCACACTTACACTGTGCTCCAAAATGATTGGCTGACGAGAACAACTTTATCAAATTGAAGCTCCCTGGTCAAGCAGAGCTGAGGAGCTGTGCATCCCTGCTAGGACCTCTCTGTTTATGCGTCCCTTACATCCAGGTTCTATATCCAGTAAGACTGTTATACGTAAGACAAGGTTCCTCTCCTGAGGGGCTCACAATTTTATAAAGTTGGCCTCAGTCCAGGGCCCCAAACATATGAAGCATTTAATAAATCTTTGCCCCAATGTCTCATATTCTACCTTGTGGAAACTCACTGATGTCATTCAGTTTTAAAATAATTTGTTGGGAATTCCCTGGCGGTCCAGTGGTTAGGACTTGGCGCTTTCACTGCCATGGCCCAGGTTCAATCCCTGGGTGGGGAACTAAGATCCTGCAAGCCATGCGGCATGCCGGGGGGAAAAAATTTGTTGGTCAAGTCACTGTGTACCCAAGCTTCTTTGCTAACAGGACCATCTTGTTACAAGGCAAACAGATTCCCTAACTTCTCAGCAGCTCCCTATTCACATGCTGGCTTAAAGATGGTAGATGGTGGAGCATCCCCCAGTGCAATGACCTGAGGTCTAGAATTCAGAAAGAGAGGCCCAGTCTTCAACCCCAAAGGCAGAAGCGGGGGTTTCCAGGAGAACTGACTCCCTCTTCCCAGGCAGGCCTGGAGCTGAGCCCAGCTAAGTGTCAAGAGAGAACGAGGACAAGCAGGACGAGGGTTCCTTTACCTGAAGCGGGATGACGATCATGAAGATCTTCTTGTCTTTATCAGAAAGGATGTGCTTAATGAAAGCCCAGCCGGTGCCAATGAGCGCAATGGTGATGAACAGCAGGGCCCCTTTCAAGCTGCAAAGGAAAAAAATGAACAGATACCAACGGGTGTCTTTAGCGTCTCACTTTGAGAGTTCTATGATTTCACGCCTGCAAAAGACAGGTGGCCAAACTCAGGGAATCCACCGTAAGTGAGCGTCACTTTCAGGCACATGGTAGCTAGCTATGCACCCCGCTATCTGATCGGCAGGGGCACGTCGACGGCCCCACGTTCTCAGGTCGGGACAGCCACTACACGCCACACGCCTCAGGCCTGGCAGGAATCCGGCAGGCTGCCCTGGGAGGGTGGGGCCAGTCAATGTGGGGCAGGTCTCGTCCTACCACGGCTCCCCCAACTTGTCTGGCAAGCTACTTCGTGGGATGGGTGCTTCCTGTGTCACTCTGCATACTTACAGGTGAGTGATGTAGTACACCACAGCCCACCCCTCGATCGGGAAGCCCTGGGAGGAGATGTAGTGGTAGTCGATCTGCAATCAAACAAGTGCATTTCAGAAAGATCATCTACTACACGCCTTACACACAGCAGAACAGGAAATGCCACCAGAGGCCCTCGTGACGGGGGACACCCGCTCCCAATCTGTAATGCTGAGCTTGCTGATGCACAGTGAAGCCTGTAAGCGCACTACAAATGTCAGGAAACTTGCGTCCTGACAAGGAACTTGACGCAAGGGTTCCATGTCACTAACACCTAGTCCGGGTCCCTCTCTTTTTCTGGCCGTGCCACGTGGCATGTGGGATCTTAGTCTCCGACCAGGGATCGAACCTGCACCCCCAGCATTTGAAGCTCAGAGTCTTAAGCACTGGGCCACCAGGGGAGTCCCAGGGCCCCTCTCCTGAGGCAGGTGATTCACTCTGGCAAATGGATGCCTATTCTTTTCTTTAAAATCTCCAAGGGAGTTCCCTGGTGGTTAGGATTCCAGGTTTTCACTGCCGTAGCCCAGGTAAAATAAAATAAAATAAAATGACGTATAAAGCCACCAAAACAACGGGAGAGGCCACGGCAGTGAGAGGCCCGCGTACCGCAAAAAATAAATAAATAAATAAAAATAAAACCACCAAAAAACAAATAAACAAGAAAAAAGACCTCCAAATGCCACAGGTCTTTTCAATGCCCCAGTCAAGAGCTTTATCTTTCATAGCCTTGCTGCTTACATAATAAATCAGTCAGTAAAGTCAGTAAATAAATCTATGTGGAATCACCTAGCTTCAACTATGTTTTCTTTGGAAAAAAATCTGTAAATTTAGAGCTACCTGAAATCACCAGTGCAGTTTAACTAAAGTGACCAGTTTCAGTAGTGGCCCAAATGCTTCCAGGCAGGACTCCCAAAGCTGACATCAGTTTCTTTATACATCTTTCATTCTCCCACACGTGGCTGTCTAGATATGAAAGTGACTCAAGAATCTTATCATTCGTCATCTACACGGTTCCAGAAAGAATCTTTTACTTTACACCCAAATGGGAAATTATCCAAATAATTGTCATTTCTTGAGATTGTAACTGGCTATATTATTACTTTTTCTATGACAATATTTTTAAGTGCAGTAGGATCTTGTGCACATGTCTGGAGACTGTCACCCTCACGTATGACCCATGGATACCTCGTAGGCCTACAAATCAGGGAAGCTGTGATCTTACTCCCATGGGCAGGCTCATTTCAATCTGCATCAGGACTAAATAGTCAAAGCTTAAGCTCAATTCTTATGCCTCAATCTTTAGAGCATCAGTTTTCTCTCAAATAAGTATCCTAACACTGAACTTCAAATCAAACGGGAACATGAGGGAATATTTGGAAAAATAAAGGAAGTCATGGAAACAATTCAGCAGATGGCACACTAATCTTAAGAAATGACTGGGAAAACAAAAACAAAACAAATAAACACCAACCAGTGTTCTGAGAAGACTCTTGAGTCTGAAGGTAACGTGTGAAAATCTCAAGTCTAGCATTAGGGAGATTGTGATGATTCATCTCCGTGATCAGAGTCCCTCCCAGACCAAAGGAGGCTTCATGACAAAGGTATTCTTTCATCTTTCATTTGATGTGTCCTGTCTTCTACTTTATTTTTCCAGACAGTATAGGTATTGTACATCATTTCGTAAATGACCCCAAAATACTAATACGTACTGCGTGGAACACCAAGGAGAGAGACTTGGTGAAAGGAAGGGCGGCCATCAACCAGTGAATCTTAAATACATCATTCCTATGTAAAGACAGAGAGGAAAGAATTAAAGGGATATTTCATACTCCCAAAGAACACGTGAAGCTCCAGGCATCATATACTTATAAGGAGGCAGTAAATATAATCTAAGCAAACCACAAACATGAAGCTTTTTAAACAAGTGGTTGCTGGCAGCAGAAAAGGCCTGGAATGGAGTCCCAAGTCACCTCTACTATATAATTCAATGTTGTGAATGGAGCCGAGTTATGCACAATGGGTTTCCAGGCCTGATAAGATGGAAATCTAAACAGGCCGCCCGCTGCTTCTCCAGAAACCACCTTGGAAAGCCCGCAGAATCAAGAATGAGGCAGATGGATCTATGAAAATGGCATGAAACCCCCAAGAAGGCCGAGGTGATTAGGCACAGCTATAGGGGAAATCTGCAGCCAGGAGGAGAGGAGGCTTTGGAGCCAGGCAGCAGGGCTGGTCAGAGAGAAAGCGCTGGGGTTGTGCCCCTCTCTCTCCCCTCACAGCTAGAACCTGCCAAACATACCAGGACAGTGGCGCAAAGCACCCACTGCCCACCTCCCCCTACGGGCACGAGTCCACCTTCAGGCTGCCGGGCACTCAACTCCACTACCCCTTCTTGCCTCATCCTAGGAATTAACCTAAGAAGACAAACAAAACCACGATGGAGAAAAGTCTTAAAGAAAGCAAAGACTTGAGTAAGCGCTACAGTGGGGACTCCCACTTTCGGATATCAAGACATTCTGCAAAGCCACAGCCGTAAAAAACGGGAAACGGGTGTCGCATCAGACAGGTAAACCAACAGAATAGACTAGAAGGCTTAAAAATAGATTCGTGTGTGTACAGAAGCTTGATAGTTAAGGGGATACCAAGTCAGTGGGAAAAGAACAGCCTGCTTAATGACTGACATTGGGAAAAAATTAGCTCAAACCTATATAAGAAATAAGGAAAGCTGGATCTCTGCTTCACACTTACTTACAACCCAGGTGGAGTCTGCTGCTAAGCATAAAATACACATTTTGTAATCTTGGAGTAGGAATGGGCCTCTTAAGTTCCAAGGAGCACTGCCCCAAAGACTAAAATTAGATAGCTGTGACTCCGTTAGTATGAAAGATTTTTACTCAACAATTCAACTGGGAGAAGAAATTTGCAATGTCTAAGACATACAAGGGATTGAGATCCGAATGTGTGAGGAATTTATGCAAAGCAACAAGAAAAACACAGAAAATCCCACAGAAAAATATGCAAATACAGGCAGTCACAGAGGGAAAACCCAGAAGGTTAACATGTCTCTGCAAAGATAATTCATATCACTGATATTCAGAGAAATGCAGAAGAAAATGAGGTACCAGTTTATACCCGTCACACTGGCAAAACATAAGGTGCCAGTGTTGGCACACGTGTAGTAGGAGCACAAGCCGGCACAGGCACGCATCCTGGCGGGCAACCGGCGGCACTTAGCGAAATTAACGGAGAGCTCCCCGACACCCAGGGCACCTCCTCCCGAGGATGTACTTCAGAGGCTGCAGACCCCTCCAGGGACAGGAAGGAGGGTGGATCATGACAGCATGGGGAAGCAGGGAAATGAAGACAACCTAGGGGTCCACCATTAAGGGGGTGGGTGGGTGGAATGGGGACACTCACTGTGGCTGAACAGTAATGAACTGGACGTGCACGCAGCCACGTGACTAGATCTTAAGAGGATATTCTGAGTGAAAAATGTACAAAAACAATACCTACAGATGGAACAGTTTATATAAATTAAAAATACATGCAGGGCTTCCCTGGTGGCACAGTGGTTAAGAATCCGCCTGCCAATGCAGGGGACATGGGTTCGAGCCCTGGTCCAGGAAGATCCGACATGCTGCGGAGTAACTAAGCCCGTGCGCCACAACTACTGAGCCGGCGCTCTAGAGCCCGCGCGCCACAACTACTGAAGCCTGTGCACCACAACTACTGAAGCCCGCGCGCCTAGAGCCTGTGCTCTGCAACGAGAGAAGCCACCGCAATGAGAAGCCCGCGCACCACAACAAAGAGTAGCCCCTGCTCGCTGCAACTAGAGAAAACCCACGTGCTGCAGTGAAGACCCAACACAGCCAAAAATAATAAATAAATAAAATAATAAACTTATTTAAAAAAATACATGTAATACCAATAAACATTATTTGTTTACAAGAATACACGAATATCCCCAAAACACACACTAAACGCATCCGAGTGGCTGGCCGTGCGCGGGGAAGGGACGGGAGAGGAAGTAAAACAGGAGAGGGCGTGCACAGAACGATAAGGAGGGCGTGTCGCGCAGCTGACGCACACCCAGCACACCCAGTTTCCCGATGACTGGTTTCCTCCCTGGTACTTTCCTGCTCCAGTGCCTACCTACTTGAAGGTTGAAAGGGAAGTCAAGGCCAGAGAGTCTGTCCCTCCTGAATAGTAATGAGACTTACCCAGAGTGCAGAACCGTCAAGGGCTGTGCTCACCACACGCCCCGGCCACCAAGGCTCACGGTCCAAGTTACAGCACTCATGGCTGGGCCGTTACGTGAATGAGGGAAAGGTCTCGGGCACTGGAGCCACACCGACCTGGCTCACATGCGGGGTCCACCCTGACGACCTTCATCTCTCTAGGCCTCAGAAACCTCTGCTGAAAATGGGCCAACAGTGGCCTCAAGGAGCCGTGACATCCAGTGCCTGGCTGGGCAGAGAGCAGGTACCAAACCGATCAGCTGCCCACGTGCCCCTCCCACTTCCCCGTGCTCTGGGGCCCACGACAGAGCCACAAAGGCACAGCAAGCCAGTCTGGGTCCCAGGGCCAGCTCTGTCGGGGGATGCTAGCCATGTCTCTCACTTCCCCCCCTCAAGGCCTCAATAAGACGAGGCAAAAAAATCTCTCAGTTCCCTCCAGCACTAAGAGGCTACAAGTCTCTGAAATGCGCTGGCAGCCCTGGAGTCACATCTGTGACATGACTCACGTGGCTGGCTGTGAGCCTCCAGGAAAAACACGGGGATGGGGCAGGGGGCTGAAATGGCACGCTTCTGTACACACGCTGTACTTCCACAAGGAGTGTAAAATACGGTGTACAAAGTAGGTCAGCCGCGTTTAACCACAGATTTCAAACTGCTGCCACGAGCTTACATAAGTGAACCAGTGACAGTGACTGTTGCATCACTAAATAAAGGGAAATTAAAATACCACTGAACATCTGGCTAAACTATTTTGTATGCCCCTCATCTTTGCACGGCACCCTGATCTGCAAAACACTCTCGTACACATCATTTCAGGGGGAATCACATAAGAAAACTAAGGATCTAAGACTGAGGGGAAGGCAGGGCAGTTATGACTGTCCCAGTTCTGTAGCCGAGGAGAAAGAGGCTTAGATTGAAGGAAGGCACACAGGCAGTTAAGAGTCACAGCATTTACACCTGAAATCAGGTCTCCGACCCCTAGTTCTTACTTTTCTAATAACGGCAAAAGCAAAACTTTCTTTAAAAAAACAAACCAAACGCCACCCCCCAAACACCTCTTATGGCCTGAATTTGTAGGATTCTTTTTTTCTTATTAATGGCTGCCTGATCTCCAGTCCAAACATGATTATGCAGGGTTCTTCACAAGTAAACAAGACACAGTTCCATCCAGTGGATGTACAAGATTTACAACAAACAGGAACCAGCAACCACATCCAGCAGAGCCCAGTACCCGAGCTGAACACGTCCACTAGAAGGCAATCTGGCCACCAGAGGTTAAAGAGATCTCAATGTGTCCCACTGCTCCAGAGAAAGAGGTGTCTGGTACTTGGGGGTGCTCGATTATTGTCTGAATTTAAATCCGTATTATAATACCGTATTCACATACCATCATTTACACAGTTTGTGGGCCTTATACTATAACGAACACTTCACACTATTTTTTAACTGAAAATTAGTATCCTGTTTTCCATTTTGGGGGATGGACACAAACACGAGCTCCACACATATGCTGCTGCTGCCCTCAAGTACCAAGAGACCAGGAAGTTAAAGCCTCAGGGATTTCAGAAGAAAGGCCAAGAGTCAGGCAGGTGGGCTTTGCAGAGGTTTTCTCAAGTGATGATCCTCTGGAGGTCAGTATGCACCCCGCCCAGGCTCTGGGCAGGGGCCTTCGGTGCTCAGCAGCAACTCCATGCTCCCATCAGGCACTGGGCTGTCGTCACTTGTCTCTTAAGAACAAAGAGCCCCTGAATGGGACCAATGTGTTCACACTGAGTCCTGGACTATAGTGTCCTCGCTATGGAAACGCTTTGCTTATACATTTTATTTTGCTTGTATATTATTGAAATATTTGGATTTGCTTTTTAAACAAAGCAATGGGAAGTGAACAAACACCAAGGCATGCAAAGGCCTCCCAGGCGGCAAGGCTCCTGCACGGTCTCCCTTTGTTTTGGGGAAGATGCCCTTTGAAGAGAACAGGATCGCTAGTGCCAAGTGCTCCAGGTTCAGAAGACAGCAAAAGGTGAAATTATATAAATCCCCGAACACTCGTGGATGAAGGGCTCAAGGAGGTGATAATTTACCGTCGTTTTCGAAGGATGTGAATCCAGATGGTCCCAGAGAGCAAAAAGAAAAAGGCCATAGAAATGTATAATTTGGGGAGAGGAATTTCTCCCGCTGAGAGGTAGCTGTCAGGATTCTTCTCTGTGATCTCAATCTGAAACCAACATGACATTAATTTTTACTTTTCAGAAACAGATCATCCCATATTCAGCAATCTGGAATCTTAGCTGTTTCACGGAAGTTCAAGAAAGTGAGTACCAGCAGATAACACCCACATTCTTAATGCATAGGCTGAAAGTGTAAACACATCCTAAATCGCTTTATATTTTCTTATTTATGAACCCTCTGCTGAAGTATCCTGCCCACTGGCATAAATGTTATTTTGGCCACATGTTTCTCTTACTCTGGCTTAAGTGTTCTTAAGACTACTCTCATGAAGAAATAACTGTCTCCCATTTTACACGGCTGACAACACCCACATGTGAGTTTCTGTATGGTACTCACATCGAGGCTGAATGAAAACTTGTCATTAGACCGTATTTCACTTCCAGGGCATTTATGAAAATAAAGACTGTAGAGGCCTTCTTGGTCTTCAGTGCTGATGTTAAAGAAAAACTGAAAGTGAAGAAGAAAAAAATTTAAGCATACCCAAATCCTCGGCTAAATTTTTAAATCTTAGAAATAAATCGTGAATACCATGAGCAGAAGAAAACAGACTGCTTACTTAGATTAATCAAACTGTCCCAGAGCAGAGTTTAAATAGATGTTTTCTTATTCTATGATACCCTCCTAATATTTTGTTATAACAATTTTCAAGCTAACAGAAAGGTTAACAGAATTATACAGTGAATACCTATGTACCCACTACCTAGATTCTACAATTAACAGTTTACTACACTTGCTTTATCACATATTTATCCATCAGTGATGGGTTTTTGCAGAAGTCTGCAGAGCTAACCTAAGATACAGTTTTCTAGTTTTCAAGCCAACATATTGTTGTTTTGCTCTTTGGTAAAAAATACTTCTGAGAAAGAAAGGAGGTTCATCTGATACTTGAAAAGTTAAAGGACCAGTATTCCCTCATCAAAATTTACCCATATGATTTTAAACAATAGTAACAGAGGCTACAATTTCTACATTTAGACATTTTTCTTTGTTTTCAACATTATTTCATGTATTCAAATGAAGTTTAATGTAAATTTTAAAATGTATATATATAAAAAGATCACAGAATGTGACACCTTAATCAATTCCAGAGAACATTTTACTCAAAGCCTAAAATATACTGTTTAGGGTTACATATATAGGTGGTAAACTATGAAGAAAAGTGAGGAAATGGTTACGATAACATCTTTCACGATAGGGGTTACTCTAGAGTTGAGAAGAGCATGAGGGCCACAAGGGGGTTCTGGGTGTTGGCACTGTTCTAGTTCTTGTCCCAGGTGATGGTTACAAAGGTGATTATTTATAATTACTTGTACTCAACATAAGTACTATACACTCTTCTATAGGTACTATACCTCAAAATTTAAAAGAATGGGAGGAAAAAAGAGACATCTGACAAGAAGATGAAAAGAAAAGACCAAGAATTATTCAAGCTGAAATTATTACCGAAAAACCATGTCCCAAACTCATCACTGTAAAGTGAGAGCATGTATTCTTGTCCACCCAAGGTAGCCACAAAAAGAAAACTTTTCTAAACATGTAATTTTAATTACAAAAGTAAGACTCTCATGAAATTTCTAAAAAATATTTTTTTAAAAAATCAATAGAACCATCATGGTGGATCAGAGTAGAGACCTGACACTTGAAGGAAAAAAAAGAAAACAAAATAAAGCAAAAATGAAAACGTTAGGGTTGAGGTAAGCCCTGACAGTCCCTTTCCAGCTCTAGGTAGACAGACTATCAGACCTCCTCTGTGGATGGAGCAGAAAAGCTCGGAGTGACTGTGCTGTCCAAAACCGGGAGGACACTGGGTAGCAGAACACTAACGAGCCGCCTGCTGGCTTCTTTACAAGGAGGGGGGAGGCCAGAGAGAAAGCGAGCTGCCCATTCTGTGTGCCACCTGTTCTATGCATCCCAAGAACCCTATGCACTGGCTGCTTGAGGCAATGTTCTGAATCACCACGAATGCTGCTTTCCCCTCAGTACTCACCTTGACACAAAGCACTAGTAACTGACAAATGTGTATCCTGTAAATGCTTTCCTTTTGTGACTTAAAAAAGAAACATTCAAAATGCTTATTTTATTAACAAACATTTTAAAGTGAAGGAAAGAAGACAGAAAAGTACCTCTTGTATTTTCTTAAGAAGGTAGTAAAGCAAAGTGATTAAACACATGGGCCTTGGAGTCAGACAAACCTGGGTTTGAACCCTCCCCTTGGGCAAGTTACTTAACCTCTCTGAGCCTCAGTTTCCTCATCTGTAAAAGGAGAATAATAACAGTACCTAATTCACAGACTGTTGGGAGGATGAACTGAGATAATGATGACACATAAGTACTCAGCACGATGTGTGACTCACTCATTCATCTCCATAATGACAGATGGGCAACCTGTTATGGGCCAGGCCCAAGACGAGGAATTTCATATACAGCGGCAATAAAGCAGATAGAAACCCCTGCCCTTATGGCTACCTTCTAAAGGGAGAGACAGATAATAAACACAATAATAAGTACAGGTATACCGTACGTTGGAAAGAAGCACTAAGGGAAAAAACAGAGCCAGGGGCGGGGCGGGGGGTGCTGTGTTTAAAACAGGGCGATTGGAGTAAACTTTGTTGAGAAGGTGACATTTGAGCAAAGACTTGAAGGAGGAAGAAATTGATCACACAGATTCTGAGGGATGAATGTTCCTCCAGCAGGTACAGCTAGAGCAGAGCCCAAGGCCTGACCTTTTCTAGGAGCAGCAAGGTGGCCTGTGTAGCTGGAAGAGAGTAATAAGCAGGGGCTGGGGAGGAAACAGGAGCTGAGGTCAGAAAGTTGACAGCAGCTGGACCACACAGGCTTGCAGGCCACGTGGAAGGACTTGGGCTTTTACTCTGAGACAGATGGGAAGCTGCTGAGGACTCAGAGCAGATGAGCGCCCCAAAAGCTCTCAGTTAGCTGTTAATACCGACGGCCACTGAACTTAAAAGAACATATAAGAATTGTTAGATACGCAAAAGAATCTACGGTGAAAGAAATCAGAAGAGCAGAGGCAGGGGTGGGGGACTTTTGGAGATGGTAAAAATACAGAGAAGCTTGAGAGTGGGTTATGTGGGTGCATGCAGTTGTCAGAACTGATTGAACCATACACGTAAGACCTGGGCATTTCCCTCTAAGCAAATTATACCTCAATTAATGAAAACTGGTTAGAAAAGAGACAGTGATTCTTATAAATTAATGATAAAAGATTATTTGTATAGTGCTTTACAAAGCACTTTTATTTTGGAAGAATGATACACCTAACAACCCTGGGAGACACGCGCCCTCATTTTCCATTTTCAGATCATTCAAGAGCGAGGTTCAGAAGCTGACTGAGCTGTCCAAGGTCACCAGCTAGCACATGGGCTCTGAGGTCCAGTCCAGTGTCCTCCCCCGGACCCCACACATGGGCTGTGATGCTGCGCAGTTAACAAGGGTGACAGCTAAGCAGGTCACTCAGGCCTCTAAGGCTCAGTGAACTCATCTCTGAAATGACAACATCACCCTAAAAGATCACAATGGTCCTTTCAGGTACAGAAGTCTGTGTTTCTGACACACTCTGCATGGGAGGCGGCATGGGGTTGGAGAGGCAGAGGTGTGGGGACAGCCAGGGAGGACTGGGTTGGAATCCGGGCCTCCTCACTCACACTGGACATAACACTCTGAGTTATTCTCTCAGAGATTTACGATTTGATAAGTGGTGGCTAACAATACCCACCTTGTAGGTTTGTTATGGAGAGAGCTACTGTATTCAAGTGACTGACACGTAGCATACCTAAATTACTACTCCTAAATCCAAAATTTCTATAAAAATTCACCCTTCTACATGGTAGAGATAAATTCTACGAAGCTTGACTGAAAGAGAATACATACCTGAAATGAAACTGCCCCATCATTATTACGAACAGAAAAGGATTTCTCTCCTGTTGCCTAAAAAAGACAGTAACAACCTATTTTAGAATGAGACTGGTGGAAAAAGCATGCTAATAAAAATAAAAATTCTAAAACTCCAAAACATGCTTTTCTTAAACCCAAGCTTTCTTCAAAAGCTCACTGAAAAAGAAATTCACCATTTTTTCAAGATGTATGAAATCACCTTTCACAGAGAATGGTAATTCTTTTACCCATTTCCTTTTCTCATCTACCTCTTGTCTCTTCAATACCCCCTACTCACTAGTGACCACCTCTCTAGTCTTAAAGCTTCAGCTAGACAACGGATGCCAACCCAGGTCACACCCTGACACGGCACCTGGGCTCCATCCCCGACTTCAAATGATCTACATACTGCCACCGGTACAACGGACTAAAGGTAAGTAACAAAAAGAAGGAACTACTGATCCATGGAACAACACGGGCGAACCTAAAATAATTATGCTAAATGAAAGAAGACAAAAAAGAGTAGGTACTGCACAATTCATTTATAGCAGCTTCTGTAAAACATCTCTATAGTTACGGATCAGTTGTTACTTAGGGACAGGAAGGTGACAAAGGGACAGGAGAAACCTCTGGGGTGATGGACAGGTTCACTCTCTTGTTGTGGTGGTGGTTTCACAGGTGTACACACAAGCCAAAACTTATCGAATTGTCACTTTAAATATGTGCAGTTTATAAATATCAATTATACTTCAATAAAGCCGTTAAAATAAAACAAAATAAAATACTGCCATTTGGATGTCCCATCACTGAAAAACCAAGATATCCCAAACCAAAACTTTCCCGTTTTTCCTTCTGCTATTTCTACTTCCTACACCTCTGGGGGGGAAAAAAAATCTACCTCTTCTCCTACCCTCCCACCACCCCCAAATGACCTCCCAGACTGGTTCCAAAGCTCTGCGCTAGTTCAGATCCTCATCACCCTAAACCTGTATTATCACAACAGTATTCCTCCTGGTCCCTCTAATTTCACTGCCTCCCTCTCCCTACACATTCCTTCAGAACTACGACCTTCCCTTAACACCTTCTGTATCACATTCCATCCTTGTCAAGAACACATGATGACTTCCTGTTTTCTGTGCATCGATGCCTTCAATCTTCCAGCCCTCTGTTATCTAAGACACCTCTCTCTGCTCCCAAACAGGTACCTTTTACTTCCAATAGGCCAGTGCCCAGCACCTGTCACGCTCATCTCCACTTCCGGTCTTTGCTCATGATGGTCTTCATCTCCTTCGTTCTCTTCTTCCCCAAACAATCTACCAAACTTCAAGCCCTGGCGACGCCTCCCTCCAGAGGGCTCTCCGAGAGCCCGCTTCCCTCTCCTCTCACTATCTGAGCCTCTATCATGTAAGTGCTGTATAGCTCAGCACTCAGTCTTACTTTGAAATTGTTTCCGAGTGCCTAAGTTATCTCCCCAAACAGAAGGCAACCCCCTGTAGATCAGGCATGCAGATGTATGTGTGTGCACCTGTGTACATATATACATATGTATATACATTCCTATACGCACACACATACACAGACATACATATACACCCAGGAAAGCTGAGAGCATAAGTCAGGTTATTTCTTACCTTTGAATCCACTGTACTTCTTTCAGACTTTGCACTGTCTAGAAGCAGAACCATTTAAGAGCTATTATTGCATGATTCAGCTCATATGTATATTACAGTATCATTTTATGAGACTCTAGCTCGTCTAATATCAAATAATTCAAACAATCAAAACGGTGAGGCCACGTGCCATCTTGTGAAATGCCATCTGCTTAGAACCCCAAACACTCCTGAGCTGTAGAAGCCGCAAATGGCAACCTGTTCTATTATAAATGCAATCTAATAAATGATAATACTCAGTACAGATGAGGGAAATCATCTCTCAATAACCTAGTGCATGTTACTGTCAGAGATAGCACGTGGAATGACTTCCTTATCTTCTAAGTAATTACGTTTGAAAACAGATCATTGTTTAAAATACGTATATATATGAGATTTATTTATATACACGGAAAAATAGGAAATAATATTAGCATAAAGCATACTATTTTTATTTCCACAGCAAGGAGTGTAGAAATTGCTAATGACTTCTTTCAATGAAAAGAGAGGGCATCTGTGTCTTATTTTTACTTAAGACCCTCTTCATGAGGAAGACAGCATCTCAAACTCCCTGCAGGAAGGGAGAGAGTTTCAGAATAAAAAGAAGGAAAAGATTTTTCTGCCCAGGGAATGGTTATGTGAGCCTGAGGAACCTGGACAAGGAGGAGATGGTGAACATACGTGAAACTACCTCATCACACAAATGTAACATTTCTGCACATCTTTTAACCTGGGTTAGAATTTTGACAAACTGAGAAAAAGACACATAAATAATACAATAAATAGTTATCGTTAAAGCACTCATATAAATTATTAGATAAACCTAACGGTTAATGAAAGAGGTGATAAATATAAATTGGTTAATCAACATATGGAGGAAAAGAGCAGCCTCAGTAATACGAGTGACTTCAGGGCTTCCCTGGTGGCACAGTGGTTGAGAGTCCGCCTGACAATGCAGGGCACACGGGATCGAGCCCTGGTCCGGAAGGATCCCACGTGCCGCGGAACAACTAGGCCCGTGAGTCACAACTGTTGAGCCTGCGCGTCTGGAGCCTGTGCTCCGCAACAAGAGAGGCCGAGACAGTGAGAGGCCTGCGCACCACGATGAAGAATGGCCCCCGCTTGCCACAACTAGAGAAAGCCCTCGCACAGAAACGAAGACCCAACACAGCCAAAAATAAATAAATTAATTAATTTTTTTTAAAAAGTGACTTCAAAATCAAGAATACCTTTTTGCCTTTCACTTTAGAATTTAAAAAACAAAACAAAACCAAAAACCCAGTATTTTCTAGGACATGGTGACGTGGGCACTATTCTTATATATTTCTCAACAGCAGTATAAATTCACACAACTCATATGGAGAGGAATGAAAATATGTATCAATATTCTCAAAAGTATTCATATCCTTTGAACCAGAAATTCCAATTCTGGGAACCCATCCTAAAGAAAGTTCTACATATGAAAAAAAATCTACAAATAACAATGTCTGATGTAGCAATGTTTTAATATAATAGCATCAAGGTAGAAATATGTCGCTTTAAGGGGAAAGGCTGAGCAAATTACAGTAGCCATTTAATGGGATATCTAATAAGTATGAAATAACTTAAAGGTGAGTGAACAGGGATGCTTATAAAATTATAAACATGTATGAGTTTTAAAAATCAAATATTCTAGACTTAGGAAACAAGTTTAGAAGGAAATATAAATTACTAAAATTCTAACACAGAGAGTAAGGAGAAATGACATTTCTTCTCCCACCTTTTCCACATTTTTCTTTGTTACATATTTTTATATCACCTCAAAAATAAAATAATGCTAAGATCATATTTGTTTTTACTTAGGAACAAAAAAGAATCTACAAATCAGGGTAGTGAAGAAAATGCTAGCTTCTACCTCACAGTTTACCTTGTTTTTTCTGAGTCTGGCTGCCTGCTGAAACAGCGTTAACACCAGGCTCCTGGCTCTGACCAAGGACTTTCTCATCCTTGCTGAAGATGATCTTTGGTAACTGGGTACCAGCTTCTGGTGGAGATTTTATTCGCACTCTATATTCAAAGAAGACAGAAGAAAAAGAGTTCAAGGTAATGCTTATGGCCAGTAAGTGTTATAAGTTAGGTGTTGTTTCCAGCTCTAAATCCATCATCTCATGCAGTCCCATGATGTCCTATGATGTAAACTCTATTATCTGCATTTTACAGATGTTGAAATGAAAGCTCAGAAAGGTTAAAGAACCTGCCCAAGAGTAGTGAGCTAGTGAGCAGCTGGGCGAGGACCTGGGCAGTCTCACTCTAAAGCTTAAGTTCGTAGCAACCATACAATTCTGAGGTACACACTCCCCCCTAAGTATGTGCAATGTGTTCAACAAATTGGTGTACAATGGAAAAGGAACAAGAGGTAAAAAAAAAAAAAAAAAAAAACCCAGTAAGATGTTAAAGTGAAGCCTTGGGGAGCATGCACAGGGCAGTGAGCACTATTAGTAGCCCACCTAATATGCATTTCCTCCCTCCTCCCTGCTTACCAGACCGCAATTTTGTTTGCCCCATCCCGCCTGAGGAGGAACAAGCAAGTGTCCATGCCTGAGCGGACACGCAGCCTCAGCTGGCACCATCCCTCGTACCAAGGGGAGCATGTCTAGCACTGAACGGGGCGGAGCCTTCCTCTCTTCCCCTTAGCTGGATGCGGACAATGACCTCACCTCACTGAACACACCATGCTATTTCACACCATTCTGCCTTTGTGTATCACGTTCCCTTTGCCTAAAATGCTCTTCCCTTTCCTATTCATCTGTAAAGTCTATTCATGGGAAGGGCGGTCGCACCAACACTTCTCTGAAGCCTTCCCTTCTCTTCTGCAATCCTCCGTCTCCCTGCTCTACTACTTCTCTAGTTTGCTGTGGTCGCTTGTATTGCTCTTGTCTCCCTCACCCATCTAGAAGCTCCTCCAGGACTGGACCTTTGTCTTCCTCATCTTGTTTTTAATCTCCGGCACTCAGCAAAATATTTGGCATGTGGCAGACAATAAATGGTAACTTAACTACCAAATTCCCCCTAACTTTACTCTGGGATTGAACTGAAGGATTAGTAGAATTACTTACTCACTTCTGGAGATGTCTAGGATTAGAAGGGTGACAGAGGAAGACTGTTTCTTTAAAATACAGTAATTCACATCTTCATCCTGAGAAAGGAAGACCCAATTACACACCACCTTATTCATTCACACTAGAGTAAGAACAAAATGTTTTCAGGAACAAAGCAAATAAGTGGCCCAGACTCCGTTCAAATAACACAACTGTGGGTGCTCAGAGATGCTTGCAAGTCAAAGCCACTACCACCTCAAGAAAACAGCACTGACGGAAGCAGGGTGTTTCCACGCAGTGTCTTGGGTTCAAGTGAAGGGAGGGATCAGGTCAAGCGTTTGATGCTCACCAGGTAAGAAGAAAATCCATCATTCTTTGTGCGGTCTAGGCTGAATCCAATCTAAGAGGAGGTAAAAACAATGGAAGTAAATAACCACATGATGCCTGGCGCCCTTACCTTCATTACTCCAACAGCAGAAAGGTGACTCTTTTGGCCTGGCCACCTCTTGGTTTTCTTAGCATTCATTTTGTAAGAAGGATCAGTTGTTACTAAAATTATTCAAGAATTACAACTTGGGCTTCCCTGGTGGCGCAGTGGTTGGGAGTCTGCCTGCCGATGCAAGGGACGCGGGATTGTGCCCGGTCTGGGAAGATCCCACATGCCATGGAGCGGCTGGGCCCGTGAGCCATGGCCGCTGGGCCTGCGCGTCCGGAGCCTGTGCTCCGCAACAGGAGAGGCCACAACAGTGAAAGGCCCGCGTACCGCAAAAAAAAAAAAAAAAAAAAAAAATGTTAAGAATAAAACCATCGGGCTTCCCTGGTGGCGCAGTGGTTGAGAGTCCGCCTGCCGATGCAGGGGACACGGATTTGTGCCCCGGTCCGGGAAGATCCCACATGCCACGGAGCGGCTGGGCCCGTAAGCCATGGCCGCTGAGCCTGTGCGTCCGGAGCCTGTGCTCGCAACGGGAGAGGCCACAACAGTGAGAGGCCCGCGTACCGCAAAAAAAAAAAAAAAAAAGAATAAAACCATCTGACGCCCGCTCACAAATTTAATTTTCTCTACATTCTGATACTTCATATTTAAGTATGGGATGAAGCTTTCACCTAAGCAACAGAAAAGATCTCCTGGAAAGGCACTTACCGTTGCGTCCTTGTCTATGGCTCCTTCAGGCTCATTCACGGAAAGGCTACTGACATTCACCATCATGTACCCATTCCTGAAGAATCCAAAGGTGTTCAGATGAACCTTATGCCTCACATCGTCCTAAAAGGATTTGCGGTGGTGGAATTAGTAACATGGAGAAGTTAACTTGATGACTTAACCTATTCATTTGCTTGGAAAACTATGGTTATCTAGGTCCCTGCTACCTAACCAATGTTTCTATATATTCAGTAATATAGACAGCTGTGGGGCCTTTTCTTGCTCCCAAAGCTGAAGAAGACTCATCAGAAACTCATAATATAGCAACAATTTTGCAGAAGGAAACACACAATAGATTCGATTCATTCCAGTGTATCTGTAAGGGTGCTGGGGGCAGACTCGATGGCCTGTGGAATGTGGATTCCAGGAAAGGAGGAACAGTCATCCTCCCATGCTTCCTTCAAGTACAAGGCCTGGCATCCAGTAGGCACTCAAAACATGGAGGCGGGGGAGGGGGGCATGGAGGGAGGGAGAAGAGGCCAAAGCTGCTCCAAGAATACACTCATTCATGTGAACCTTCTTAGGCGTTTTGGTGTAACCGGCTCCTCCCACTGCAGGACAACAGGAATAGCTGAACATTACTTGAAACTATCTCAAAATGGTGATTCCAATGTCAACTCAGTCAACAAATTTTAGGGCCAACGGAACAATGGTATTAGTGAGTACTTCTAAAGTTGAGGTTCCACAAAGATGCTTCACATTGTGTAAAGTCATGAGTTTTATATTGAGAATTATTTGCCCAAATGTTCACAGTTATTAAGTAGCTCCTAAATGCAAAGGCATTATGCTAAGTACTTTTCTAAAACTCGGATTTGGTTCTTCCTCAAATCTGCATAGTCATTAATGATAGTGTTTGTTTCTTGCTCATATTTTAAAACTCTATCAGTTATTTCTTTCATTTTAAATATAGCCATCTTACAACATAACGAGGAGCTCTGAAACCCCTAATTCTGTTCTTAGTCATCTCTGCTGACTTTCCTAGCAATTTGTTTCTTTGTGTGAGGGGTAATTTTTTATTTCTAGACTTGGAGCTCCTGGACTTCAGAGGTAGTGTAATTGCAAACACCAAACGCCTATGATGAGAGGCTAAGGACCAGATCTTCAGCAGAAAAAATCAAATGGACTCCTCCCACTGCCGTTAGGAGGGTTCTATTTCCTAGCCCACTCCTTCATTCGAGGAACAGAGCTGTTGAGAGTCTGCTGTTGTGAGCCGAGGAGAGGGACACAGTCCCAGCGGCCCTCCTGGCCTGGGTCTAGGGCTTTGGCTCCTGCTCTCCCTCACCAGCTGCTCAAAATCCAAGGCTCTGGGTCCAGATTTCTACACCTTGGGACAGCCCTGGCTTGTGTTATTTTGCCACTGGGGTTTCAGCTCCTTCTCTCCCTCTCCCCTTTATCTGGCCCTGGGACTTTCCCTCCCCTTTCTAGGAGCCCAGCTATGCATTTGCTAGACTTCCTTCCATTTCCAGGTGGGATGGAGGAGCTTGCAGCAAACCAGCACTCCCAGGGAGGAAAAAAAAAAAGCCAGATAAGATAACTGTTATCTTCCAGAAGTCATCTGCTAGAAGACACTGGAGAGCTGCTAGACCACAAAAACCAGAAAAGCTAAAGTTCCCAGTCTTTCCTGGGACTCTACGAGAGATGAACCTCCACGGAACATGATTTGAGCGGGCATCTTCTCAGTTCTCCCGAAAGCGTTACAAGGCTACTACCATCCTAGACTCACAGGACAGAAATTAATTCAGCTACATATGATGGATCACTTTGGACATCAGGGCTTAATACTCTGGCAAAATCCACAGATGAGAAGGGCTACAGAGGGACAATGAAGGAAAATGAAAAAATTCCTGCCCCACGCAAGATGGATGGATCTCACAGACATAACACTAAGCAAAACAAGCCATATTCCCCATAGGTATAACAAATTCAAATTCAAACGTAGGGGGAAATACGCTAAGGCAATAGAGGTCAGGATGGTGGTTGGTTATTCTCGGTAGGGAGAGACTTCCCAGTCACTTGGGGGATGCGGCCTTTAGGAGCTTCTGGAAATGCTTGGTAACATTGTTGCTGGTTGCACAAGTATTCTTACACAGTGGAAATTCATTGAGCTGTATGCTTACAATGAGTATTTTCTTTAGCATGTATATTATACTTCAATAAGTTTAAATTTTGAATGTTTGTTCTAATTTATCCCGCATTTAGATGCTGTGTAGCAAAAATGGAAGCCTGTTAATTGATTTTTATCTTCACGTAGTCCACCACAATGTCTATTTTCTAGGTTTTGGGGGGAAAATGTTTCAATTGTAGCCTTATAACAGTGATTTTTTTCCATACAAACTCTATATTCCTTTAGTGGTTTTTTTTCCCACTTTTGTATAGCATTTCACTTGATAATACAATGCCATTAAAAACATGTTTTTGAAGAATATTTTAAACAATCACAACAGCATCACAACTCCCTGTTTTCAGCACTTACCAAGAACTGGGTTATGTGCCAAGGGCTTTCCTATGATGTCTAATCCTCACTCAGCCCAGTGTGGTTAAAAGCAGTATCCCCATGACAGGGATGAAGACACAAGTTCAGAGATGAAACGCTGCCCAAGACTATGGACACTCTAAGTGGTAAAGCTGGGATTTCAACACAGATCTGACATGAAAGCCATTTTCACACCACTATCCCCTAATATTGGAAAGTAATAACAATATAATATTAAATGCAGGTTGGAGTACCTAGAAGAAATGGACAAATTCCTAGAAGCATATAACTTACCAAGACTCAATCTGAAGAAACAGAAAATCTGAATAAGGAGACTGAATCAGTATTCAAACAGTTAAGGAAAAATTAACACCAGTGTTTCTCAAACTCTTCCAAAAAATTGAAGAGGAGGGAACACTTCCAAACTTATTCTACAAGGCCAGAATCATCCTGACACCAAGCCTATAAGGACACTACAAGAAAAGAAAATTACAAGTCAATGTCCCTGATGAACAAAGATGCAAAAATCCTCAACAAAATACTAGCAAACCAAATTCAACAGCACATTAAAAGGCTCATACACCATGATCAAGTAAAATTTATCCCTGGGCTGCAAGGATGGTTCAACATATGTAAATCAATAAATGTGATACACCACATTAACAAAGTGAAGGAAAAAATCCTATGATTATCTCAGTAAATGCAGAAAAGGCATTTGACAAATACAACATCCCTTCATGATAAAGATGCTCAACAGATCAGGTATGGAAGGAATGTACCTCAGCATGATACAGGCTGTAATATGACAAGTCCACAGCTAACATCATACTCAACAGTGAAAAGATGTAAACTCTCCCCCTAAGATCAGGAACAAGGCAAGGATGCCTACTCTCACCATTCAACACAGTACTAGAAGTTCTAGCCAGAGCAATCAGACAAGAAAAAGAAATAACAGGTATCCTCCAAATTAGAAAGGGTAAAGTAAAACTGTCTCTGTTCAGAGATGACATGATCTTATATATAGAAAACACTAAAGACTCCTCCAAGAAACTATTAAAACTAATAAATTCATGTGACTTCCCTGGTGGTGCAGTGGTTAAGACTCTGCACTTCCAATGCAGGAGGCCTGGGTTCAAATCATTGTCAGGGAACTAGACCTCATAAGCATGCTGCAACTAAGAGTTCCCATGCCACAACTAAGGAGCCCACCAGCCGCAACTAAGACCCAGCACAACCAAATAAATAAATAAATAAAATATTTTTAAAAACCTAATAAACAAATTCAGTAAAGTTGCAAGACAAAATCAACATACAAAAATTAGTGGCATTTCTTATACAATAACAAAATATCTGAAAGAGAAATAAAGAAAACAATTCTATTTTCAATAGCATAAAAAAAAAACAGGGACCTCCCTGGTGGTCCAGTGGGTAAGACTCTGCACTCCCAATGCAGGGGGCCCAGGTTTGATCCCTGATCAGGGAACTAGATCCCGCATGAATGTCACAACTAAAATTTCACATGCTGCAACTAAGAAGTCCGCAGGTCACAACTAAAGATCCTGCATGCCGCAACGAAGATCCCACATGCTGCAACTAAGACCCACTGCAGCCTAAATAAATAAATAAATAAATATTAAAAAAAAAACACTTTGGAATGAATTTTACCAAGGAGAAGAAAGAACTATAAACTGAAAACGACAAAAACACTGATGAAAGAAATTAAAGATACAAATAAATGGAGACATAAGCTGTATTCATGGATTGGAAGAATTAACATTGTTAAAATGTCCACTCTATCCATATCATTCAGTGTAATCCCTATCAAAATTCCAGTGGCATTTTTCACAGAACTAGAACAATCCTAAATTCACATGGTACCACAAAGACCTTAAAGCAATCTTGAGTAACAAGAACAAAGCTGAAGGCATCACACTGACTGATTTCAAAATGTATTACAAAGTTATAGTAATCAAAATAGTATGGTACTAGCATAAAGACATATAGACCAATGGAAGAGAATATAGAGCCCAGAAATAAATCCACTCATTTATGTTCAACTGATCTTTGACAAAGCTGCCAAGAACATGCAGTGGGGAAAGTATAGTCTCTTTAATAAATGGTGTTGGGAAAACTGTATATCCACATGCAGAAGAATGAAACTGGACCCTTTTCTCACAACATAGAAAAAATCAGCTCAAAATGGATTAATGACTTAAATGTGAGACCTGAAACTGTAAAACTACTACAAGAAAACATAGGAAAACAGCTTCTTAACAATGGTCTGGGCAATAACTTTTTGGATAGAAACCAAAAGCACAGGCAACAAAAGAAAAATAGACAAATGTGACTACATCAAACAAAAAAGCTTCTGCACAGCAAAGAAAACAATCAACAGAGTGAAGAGACAGCCTATGGAATGAGGAAAAATATTTGCAAACCATGTATCTGATAAGGGGCTAATGTCCAAAATACACAGGGAACTAAAACAACTCAATAGCAAGAAAACAAATATCCTGATTTAAAAATGGATAAAGGCAGCTTCCCTGGTGGCACAGTGCTTAAGACTCTGCCTGCCAATGCAGGGGACACGGGTTCAAGCCCTGGCCCGGGAAGATCCCATATGCCGCGGAGCAACTAAGTCCATGAGCCACAACTACTGAAGCCCGCGTGCCACAACTACTGAATCCTGGGCGCCTAGAGCCTGTGCTCTGCAACAAGAGAAGCCACGGGCTTCCCTGGTGGCGCAGTGGTTGAGAGTCCGCCTGCCGATGCAGGGGACACGGGTTCGTGCCCCGGTCCGGGAAGATCCCACATGCCGCGGAGCGGCTGGGCCCGCGAGCTATGGCCGCTGGGCCTGCACGTCCAGAACCTGTGCTCCGCAACGGGAGAGGCCACAGCAGTGAGAGGTCCACGTACAGCAAAAAAAAAAAAAAAGAGAGAAGCCACGAGGATGAGAAGCCCGCTCACCACAACTAGAGAAAGCCCACGCCCAGTAACAAGACACAACACAGCCAAAAATAAATAAATATATTTTTAAAAAAGGATAAAGGATCTGAATAGACATTTCTCAAAAGAAGACACAGGGCTTCCCTGGTGGCGCAGTGGTTGAGAGTCCGCCTGCCGATGCAGGGGACACGGGTTCATGCCCCGGTCTGGGAAGATCCCACATGCCGCGGAGCGGTTGGGCCCGTGAGCCATGGCCGTTGAGCCTGGCGTCCGGAGCCTGTGCTCCGCAATGGGAGAGGCCACAACAGTGAGAGGCCCACGTACAGCAAAAAAAAAAAAAAAAAAAAAAAAAAAAAAAAAAAAAAAAAAAAAAAAAAAAAAGAAGACACAAAAGGTGCTCAATATCACTAATCATCAGGGAAATGTAAATTAAAGCCACAATGAAACATCACCTCACACATGTTAGAATGGCTATTATCAGAAAGTCAAAAGACTACAAGTGTTGATGAGGGAGTGGAGACAAGGGAACTCTTGTACACTGTTGGTGGGAATGTAAATTAGAAGAGTCATTATGGAAAACAGTATGAAGGTTCCTCAAAAAATTAAAATTAGAACTCTAGGGAATTCCTTGGCAGTCCAGTGGTTAGGACTCACTGCTTTCAATGCCGTGGCCCAGGTTCAATCCCTGGTCGGGGAACTAAGATTCCTTAAGACGCGGGTGCGGCCAAAAAAAAAAAAACTCTATATGATCCAGCAATCCCACTTCTGGGTATAAATCCAAAGGAAGTAAAATCACTCTCTTGAAGAGATAGCTGTAACATTAGTCACAATAGCCAAGATATGGAAACAACCTGAGTAGCTGTCAGCAGATAAATGGATAAAGAAAATGTGTGTTTATGTATGGACTATTTTTTGGCCTTAAAAGAGAAGGAAACCTTGTCATCTGCAACAACACAGATGAACCTGGAAGATATTATGCTAAGTTAAATAAGCCAGACACACAAAGACAAATACTGCACAGTCTCACTTCTATGTGGAACCTAAAAAAGTTGAATTCTAAGAAGCAAAGAGCAGAATGGTGGTTACCAAGGCTGGGGGTAGAGGGAAATGGAAAGATGTTCGTCAAAGGGTACAAAGTTTCAGATACGCAGGATGAGTAAGTTCTGCAGATTTAATGTACAACGTGGTGACTACAGTTAACAATACTGTATACTTGGGGCTTCCCTGGTGGCACAGCGGTTAAGAATCCGCCTGCCAATGCAGAGGACACGGGTTCGAGCCCTGGTCTGGGAAGATCCCATGTGCCACGGAGGAACTAAGCCCGTGAGCCACAACTACTGAGCCCACGTGCCACAATTACTGAAGCCCGCACACTCTAGAGCCTGTGCTCCACAACAAGGGAAGCCACTGCAATGAGAGGCCCATGCACCACGACGAAAGTAGCCCCCGCTCACCGCAACTAGAGAAAGCCCGCACTTAGCAACAAAGACCCAACCAGCAACAAAGACCCAACGCAGCCAAAAATAAATAAATAAATAGATAAATTTATTTTAAAAAAAAATACTGTATACTTGAAATCTAAGAGAGTAAATCTTAACTATTCACACACATACATACAATTTTTATTTGACAATTATATCTCAATAAAGCTAAAAAATATTAAATGCAAAGAACAGAAACAAACTATATACAGTTAAGAGTTAAATTTGTTTTAAAAAATTAAAAGGTATATATATTTACAATTATTTATAAAGGATTTGAAAGAAATCCATCAAACCATGAAAAGGTTAGTACCAGTGGGATGGTGGGCAGCAATTTTTTCTTTATACTTTTCTATATTTTCTAAATTTCTAACAAAGACCATGTGTTAATCTGTAATTACAAAAAAAAAAATCAATCGTTATTTCTAAGTATTACCATTTGCCAGTAATAACTGCAGGACCCTCGCCTAACCTAACCTCTGACACTCCATTTTAAGCTATCATGTCACCATATCAAATAAGATACGTATGGAAGTGACTTTGTAAACTGTATTTCACTATACAAATCATAGAGACACAAACTTTGAGATTGAAAGTAACCAGGAAGGTCAAACATTTTAACCACTCATTCAACTTTGATTTAATTCAATGTAAATAAACCAATATTTACAAAACACCCCTAAGGGCTGAGGCCCAAGAAGTGATAAATACTCAGTCTCAAAAAAAATCTCCAACAGCCAGGCCTAACTGTCCAGGAACAAGGAAACCTCTCCTTCTACCAAGAGGAAGCCAGAGATCTGGGGGCCCTGGGATGAACATCCCGCCCACTGTAAGTGCTACAGCCAGAGTGCTACAGGCAACATCTGGGGATGGGGTGTGAGAGGGGAAGAGAGAAGCCTCAGCACTCACATCTGTCCCTCCAGATACTCTCCCACGTAAGAGGCAGCAATGTCAGTGTCTTGGCAGAGTGACAAAGTAAAAGGAGGCAAGGCAAGGAGTTGCCAAAGTGGGGTGAAGATGACAATATCTGACACAAGCAATGAAGATTTAATTACATTTTCAAAGCCCACTCAATCATTTCCATTAGCACTGAACCAGCAGTAAGGTTTGTCTGTTTCTCCAAGGATCACAGAGATCGCAAACATTTGACCTTGTACCCAGTACTGTGTTAGGAAGAACTCTATCACCATTCACTCTTATTACAATACTATGAGACAGGTGTTGTTATGCCCATTTTACACATGAGGCTCAGAGTGGTAAAACTTGCTTAAAATCGTAATGTTAGTAGGTGGCAAAGCCAGTATTCTAACTCAGGTTTGTTTAAAACCCAAACCTGTGCTCTTATCCATCTCATACTTTTTACAGGGACTCCCCTGGTGGTCCAGTGGTAAAGAATCTGTCTTCCAATGCAGGAGATGTGGGTTCAGTCCCTAGTCGGGGAACTAAGATCCCACATGCCGCATGGTGCAGCCGAAAAAGAAAAAAAGAAAATTAATACTTTTTACAACCAAATAAATGGTTATCTTTTGTTTTAAAATTTTTTTATTATAGAAAATTTCAAGCCATCAACTGTGATCAATTTTGTTCCCTTACATTCTTCCCCATATAGGGGAGGAATAAAAAAATAACCATAAAAACAAGTTATATTCCTAATCACAGGAAACTGCTTATCAAGTTAATTAAATGAATTTGTTCACTCATGAGAAGTCAAGGCTACCAGAACATAAACAAAATACAGGACTGTTCCCAGGTACATATTTATATGGTTGATTGTAAAAACTTACACTTTTTCGTGGCCTTCCTTAGCAGATTTATGTTATCGGAAGTTGGTGGAAACATAATTGGCCCACAGTTATAATCTCAAAAGTACTAGTTCAAACAAAGACATAAGCATTAGTTTGATGATGATGATGAAGCCATCTGAATTAATGTATACTTAATTTATCATAGAGGATCTCAGAAAAAAATGCAGCATCAGATTATTCTGGATTATTTCAGATTATTCTGAAAGGTTTTTTGGTAAATAAATAAATAAATAAATAAATAAATTTATGCATGCATGCTGTGCCGGGTCTTAGTTGCAGCACGCCAGATCTTAGTTGCAGCATGCATGCAGGATCTAGTTCCCTGACCAGGGATCCAACCTGGGCCCCCTGCATTGGGAGTGCAGAGTCTTACCCACTGGACCACCAAGGAAGTCCCCTGAAAGGTTTGTCCTTATTTGCAATTAACTACTTTGTAAAATTAAAACTTTAAGATTATTGAAATTCTAAGCCAAAAATTTACCCAAAAAGTTTATTTAAAATGTGAAGTTTTGGGGCTTCCCTAGTGGCGCAGTGGTTAAGAATCCACCTGCCAATGCAGGGGACATGGGTTTGAGCCCTGGTCCGGGAAGATCCCACATGCTGCGGAGCAACTAAGCCCATGTGCCACAACTACTGAGCCTGTGCTCTAGAGCCCGCAAGCCACAACTACTGAGCCCGCGTGCCGCAACTACTGAAGTCCATGCGCCTAGAGCCCGTGCTCCGCAACAAGAGAAGCCACCGCAATGAGAAGCCCGTGCACTGCAACAAAGAGTAGCTCCCACTCGCCACAACTAGAGAAAGCCCACGTGCAGTAATGAAGACACAACACAGCCAAAAATAAAAATAAATTAAATTAATAAATTTATTTTTTAAAAAGTGAAGTTTTGGGTCTTAATTATGGGTGCAATTTTTTTTCTCTTCATGTTTTCTGTTTGCATGCAACTTTATTTTTCCCACCACAAATGCTTTACCAGCATTTAAGAACATATATACACTGAAAAGTATACTCTTACTGAAATAAGTTTTCCTAAAATTTCTGGTCTACAGAGAAGATCTGAAATTAAAAGCCAGCAGGGGGCTAATAAACATGCTGAGATCCTGAACCTCACCAACAGTCAACTTAAAACAAGATGTCACCTTTTCCCCATCAGGCTGGCATAAGCTAAGACATAATGTGCTGTGGAGTATGTGGGTAAATGAGCACTCTGAACATGCTCATACTCTACTGGTGGAGTGTAAATTGATAAAACCTTCATAGAGGGCTATTTGGTACCTTTCCTAGGAATCTACTCCACAGAAATACACAAAGATATATGACAAGAATATTCATAGCAGCTTTGTTTATAATAGCTAAAATCAAGCAATAAAAATACACTATAAATTTCAATCAACAAAAGAATGATTTTTAGAAATGGTGAGTCCCTCTTACAATGAAGTATTATTGCAGTAGTTAAACAGAAGGAAGTAGACCCACATATACACTTACATTTTTTAAATGTCCATAACTAATAAATGAAAAAGTTCATTCATTCGACATGTATTTATTGCGTACCTACGGGCACTGCTCTAGGTTTTGAGAACAAAACACTGAAAAATGAACAAACAGGCCTCTCTCACTGAGCTTACATTCTAGTAGAGACAGACAGATAAGAACAAATAAACAGTATAAGACATCGTCTGCTCAATGGTGATGAGCGCTACAGAGAAACACAGCAGGGAAGGGAGAGGAGGAGGGCGCGCAGCACTGCCACCTAAGCGAGGCTGGTCAGAGAAAGCTTCACTGGAAGGCATCTCTGAACAGGGACTGAGAGGAGCTGGGCATCAGCCTGCAGGCGTAAAGAGGAAGGGCACTTGGGCCTCGGCACCCAGGAGTGCCACCCTCAGGTGAACCTCTGCTTTGTGGACGGAGGACTGCAAGAGGCCAGGATGGCTGGACATTGGCTTAGAAATCATCGAAGAGCTCTGCACACACCCTGACCTGACTTCGATGTTATAAAGTGATTACACCAAAAAAAGAAAAGAAAGAAACATACGTGTGGGGAATGTGTATATGAAGACCTTAATGTGGAAGGGACACACCAAATGGTACCAGTGGTTAACTTGGAAGAATCCAACTAAGGGGATGGGGAACAGGAAGGACTAGGACTCATAATAGAAAAGCTCTTAGGTCACCAAAAAGCAAACTTACTTGTCCTATAATAAATGCTATTTGACTCCTTCAAATGTTTTACGAAAGGTAATTACAACTTCTGTTGTTCGAATCTACACTTTATCCAAGCAAAAAAATTTTTGGTTGTCTGTAAACTATGCCTCTGAAATGAAGTACTGTATTCAAAAAAATCATCTTTATTTGACTTCAAGAGTGAATAGGATAGTTTTTGTAATCAAATTTAATTTTTAAAAATTACAAATGGCTGGGAGCTTCCCTGGTGGCGCAGTGGTTGAGAGTCCGCCTGCGGATGCAGGGGACATGGGTTCGTGCCCCGGTCCGGGAAGATCCCACATGCCGCGGAGCGCCTAGGCCCGTGAGCCATGGTCGCTGAGCCTGCGCGTCCGGAGCCTGTGCTCCGCAACGGGAGAGGCCACAGCAGTGAGAGGCCCGCGTACCGCAAAAAAAAAAAAACAAAAAAACAAAAAAACAAATGGGGAATCTCCTGGCGGTCCAGTGGATAGGACTCCGTGCTTCCACTGCAGGGGGCCTGGGTTAGATCCCTGGTCAGGGAACTAAGATCCCACATGCTGTGGTCAAAAAAAACAAAGACAACTATATGAGGGAAAAAAGAATCAAAGCTCTCCCCTGTCCCCAAGTCACTACTATTTCACCACCTTGTGAAAACTATTCAGAATATGGAGATTTCCCTCTAATTTCTGTTCTATTTTAATATCATTTATTTTGAATTATAAAACTTGCACATGCTCACAGAAAATGTAATTGGAAAAGTACAGAAAAGTAGCTGCAACCTTACCACTCAGGTATAAACTAATAATAATAGTTTGGTGTTTTCCTTTTCCATCTAAGAATACTTAAAACACATTTTTCAGTCATTGTAGCTTTTCAGTGGTACTAACCAAACAAAACAGAAAAGTACAGAGCCATAATCTATCATCTTGCTGTTTGGTGGCATCTATAACAAGATCAGCCACGTACTAAGCACTCACAAGCCCACCACCCAGGTGCAAAGAATTTCTATTTTTATAAACACTGGCAACCATACTTTTTCCAGTACTAAGCACTCATTTTAGAAAAACTGGAACACAGACACACATTCATCTCCTCATTCAACATACTCTTCCTGAATCCTCATCTGTGTCAGGCCCTGCGCAATCAATGGTCAGCGAGACAAGCGAGCCCTTGCTCTCAGAAGACTCACAATACCCCTCGCTATAGAACAGTAAAAGGAATAGCGACAAATACCCAACTACCCACTCCCCACAATTACCAAATGTCTGTGTTGTAGTTGCTTCAGAGCCACAGGAAGGGAGGGTGGGAAGGAGGAAAAGAACAGAACTTCATTGACAAAGTGAAGCGCCTTTGTACCTCTACTGAATCCTATCCCCCTCCACCATCGCTTCCCAAGCGCATGAATTGGTTAAGTGCACTTCTATTTTTCACTGGACGTATCCATAACCATAAACATCATATAGCATTGCTATGTTTTTAAAATCTGGATAAACTGTGTCCCAATGTATGTGTATGTCTGGCAACTTGCATTTTCAGACAACACTGTATTCTCTGAGCGCCTAACTGTGCTGATACACTGAATATGCTCTAGTTCCTCACTTTTATCTGCTTGTGTTCCATCATTATGTACATCACAGTATATCCATTTCCCCAAGGCATTACTTGTACATTTAGGTTAATTCCCAATCTTCTGCTGTGACAATGCTGTTACGAACATTCCCTGTACATATCTTATGCATTATGTGTGTGGGGATTGAGGGTATATATATCTAGATGGCACATTTTCAATTTTACTAGAAATTGCCAAATGGATCCCCAAAGTATATGAAAGTTTCCTTACATCCTTACTGAAACTTGATGTCATCAAACATTTCATTTTTCCCAGTTTTGGGGAAAATCAAGGCTGATGTTGACTGAATTTGCATTTCCTGGTACTTCATGAGTAAGAGCACCTCATCTAGGTTTATCAGCCATTTGGGATTTTCTTCTGTGAAATGCTTTTTTAAACATATCGTATGTCCGGGCTTCCCTGGTGGCGCAGTGGTTAAGAATCTGCCTGCCAATGCAGAGGACAAGGGTTCGAGCCCTGGTCCGGGAAGATCCCACATGCTGCGGAGCAACTAAGCCCGTGTGCCACAACTACTGAGCCTGCGCTCTAGAGCCTGCGAGCCACAACTACTGAGCCCACGTGCCACAACTACTGAAGCCCGCGTGCCTAGAGCCTGTGCTCTGCAACAAGAGGAGCCACCGCAATGAGAAGCCTGCGCACCGCAACAAAGAGTAGCCCCCACTTTGATTTTTAAAAAGTTTAAATCCATTTATGACCAATGGAAATGTGAACCTGATTTGGTATTTCATGATATTAAAGATTAACTTTTTTCTTTGTTATAATGGCACTGTAGTTACATTTTTGAAAGAGTCCCTGTTTCTTATAGGTACATACTGAAATATTTATGGATCAAACAACATGATGACTTTGATTCACTCTAAAATAACATAAGAAGTACTAATGTTGGCACAATATGTAGAAAGGAGAACCCTCACAGATTTCTGGTGGGACTGTAAATGGTATAGTCACTTTGAAAGTGCTTTGGCAGTTTCTTTAGAAGTTAAATACCATATGACCCAGCAATTCTACTCCATTCCTAGCTATCACCCCCCAAAATGAAAACATATGTCCCCACAAAGACTTGCATGTGAATGTTTGCAGCAATATTATTCACAATAGCCAAAAAAGGAAACCCAAATGTCCATTACTGGTGAATGGCTGAGCATAACGTGGGATATGCATACAATGGAATAGTAGTCAGCCATTGAAAGGAATGAATTACTAATACACAGTACAACATGTATGAACCTCAACAACATAAATAAAAGAAGCCACACACAAAAGATCATATACTGCGTGATTCCATTTACATGAAATATCTAGAAAGGGCAAATCTACAGAGACAGAAAGTAGATTAGTGGTTGTCTGGGGCTGGAGGTGGGAATAGGAATTAACTGTAAACCAACACAAGGATCTTACAGAGGTGATGGAAACATTCTATGGCTGAACAGTGGTGATAGATGCACAACTCAGTAAATTTACTAACAATCACTGAATCATACACTTAAAATGGGTGAATTTTAATGAATATAAACTATGCCTCAATAAATTTGTTTCAAAAAGTTAAGGAATCTAAAGAAAGAACAAAAGAGAAGAAATTGGAGAAGACTGAGAAAACCAGAAGAATGATGGAAAATGTAGCATGGGATGAGAAAACTGAGTAAAAAATGAAAAGACTTGTTTCTAATTAAAAACTAAAGAATGCAAGTGAGAAGTGATTTGTGTGGGGAAGGGGAGGAATTAGCCACTGGTTAATGGTTACTGAGGCTGGGTGACAGCTACATGGGAGTTCACTATACTATTCTATTTGGTGTATGGTTGAAATTCTCCTATTTCTCTCAGTCTCAAGCAAAAGAAGATAATCTAATGTTGCTGCTCTGACAGGCTCTCTTCAGGTGATTTCCATTTCCTTGGGCAAAACGCCATACTGTTTAAGAGAAAAGGAGCAACTACAGTATTGACTATGGAAAGGGCACCACAGTACTTGAGAAACAATTACAAAAATTAAAAATATTAATTAATTTAGCACAATATGGAGAAACCAATCACCAGAATTACACCAACTCGGATTGTTTCTACCACTGAGGACAGTATACTTTTTCCTCTATATCAATATGGTCAGTATTTATTTACCTACTGATGCTGGCCATCCGACACTTTAATTTTAGAAATGCCCAAAGCCAAGAGACATGATCCAGTGTGTCCCAGTATTAGCTTTGTCTCTAATTTATAAACTACATAAACTCAGTTGCATGACTTCATCTAAGACTCATGATCCCAAACTATAAAGTGAAAGAATTTTAGGAGTTCATCTCTTGGAGTCGTAAACCTGGGGACTACGGCCTATGGATAAGCTTCCGCAGAATTATAAAGCCCTAGAAATTCCAAGAAAGTTTTGCCTACATTTCTACCTGCATTTTCTGGGGACGATTCAATACCTTTCAGCAGATTCTCAAAAGGAGCCAAGACTCACTTGGCTTCCTGCGGTTGAGAACCATTTTAATCAGGACACATTTTATTTACAAACAACTGACAGCCAGAGTATGGAGTATGGGTCTGGTCAGGTTTTTTAATCCAGATTCTGTATTCTTTAAACTGTACATTCACAAAATACAATGCTTTGTTAAAGTACTGTTTTAATAAGGCAAACTTTCTACAATCCCACACTTCTAAGAAAATTGTATATTATGAAAACAATGCACAAGGCTTTGAGTCATAACGATTTATTTTTCAACTTTCCAGATATATTAATCGCTGAATCGCCTGGAGGCATGTTTTGAATTATAAAGCAAGGATCCAAGGGATCATTCTAGGCCTATCATAAATCTCTTCCCTAGACAGACAATGACAGGAGCGAGAGATAAAAAGGCAGGCCCTCTAATTAGAAACATATTTTAAATGTTGGGTTTAAATTTCCGGTCACGTATTTCAAGCGAGATTTGAAATGAAATTCCTCCGGGAGATTCCCGCTTTGATCAGTCCAGAGTGCGCCCGAAGCCGAACCAGGAAATTGAGGCAAAGGTTCTGCCAAGTACAAGGGCATGGACAAGTGGAGACCGCGGACAAGCGAAGTGGGAAATAAAAGTTGGAGGTGAGAAGGGAGGAGGAAAAGCAGGTTGCTGTCGGCAAGGAAGCTAGGGAAACCGGCAGGGACTGCAAGCGCGGCCTCCGGAGTCCTTCGGGGTTACGCCGCAGTTCAGCCCCTTCCCCTCTCTCAGCTCGAATCTTCCTGCCCTTTTCAGACAGACCGAGGCCTCCCGCCATTCCCACAGTTCCCAACAGACCCCTCTCGGAGGGAGGCCGCGCCCGGGAAAAAAGGCGGGAACCCAAAGGCTCACAAACACCCCCCCCTCCTCTGGGCCAAAGTTGCCCCCAGCCCCCGGAAGCGGCCGCGGCCTCCGGCCCCCGGCCCGCTCCTACCCGGCCCCGGTCAGCCTTACCTTGAGCGCCAGGTGGTGGACGCGGCCCAGGCCAGGCTCGGCCAGCAGCTGCAGCAGTCCCAGTAGTGGAAACAGCCGAAGGCCGGCGGCCAGCCGAGGACTGCGGGAGCCCGAGGAGCCGACGGGCGCCGGGGCGGCCATATTTGTTCCAGCATCACCAGCCGCTTCCTCTCCCGCCCACTTCCGGGGGTTAAAGGACGGCGGCCGCCGGAAGGGCCGGGAAGGGGGGTTAGGGGCTCCGCGGACAGCGGCGCGGGGACTGTGGCCTTTTTCCTGGAGTGTGGGGCCCGGGAAGTCGCCGAGAGGTCTAAGCCGGCCACTTCGAGGCCGTTCAGTTGGCTTCCGCTGTGAGGACTTTAGGTTAAGCCAGAAGAGGTGGCGCCTCCAGTGGGGACCCTGTGGCGGTTGCCATGGCAGCGGTCGCTGGGCAGGACCAGCCCGGTCGTCGCCTCTGCCCGGCGGAGCTTGGAAAGCGACCTTGGGCCTGTGCGACCCGGCCCACCGAGTTACCCGCTTTCCAAGGGAGGGGGTACCTCCAGGGCGCCTGGCCGTTGATGGGACTGATTTCCCGAGCAGCGTTGACTCGGTGGAAAATGCCAAGTTCGTGGCTTGTCTTTAGTCCTTTGGTTTTTTTGAGGCTCTTCACACTGAAATTTTTGACGAAGTGGTTGTAGTGATATGAATTTATTGAGCCCTTATCAGGCACTTCGTTAGACCTTTGTGTGCATTTTTGCATTTAATCCTTGGAACAATCTGATGAGATAGGAGGTAGGTATAAGCATTATCCCCCTTTACCGGTAAGCAAACTGAAGCTCTAAGAAATTAAGTCATTTGTTCCAGGTTGAACTGGGAATCACGTGGAAACTACTAAAGACTATGTTATATTGCTTCATGCTAGTTTATCCAACCACTAGAGGATGAATCTTTTAATTCTGTGTGGAAACTTTCTTTGCCTCTTATCTTTGGAATTTGTAGGGAGATCTTTTTTTCTTTATTATTTATTTTTTAATTTATGTAAGGAAATCTTTAAGGGAAGGATTCAGTAGCTGATTGCCTTCAACTCACTATTTTTTATCAAGGAGTTATAGAAGAACGTGCTTATTAAAATTGCCGATAGACTAGCTAGGTTTATTTAGTTTTGAGTTTTTTGAGTTTTTTTGGTTTGTTTTTGTGTTTTGTTTTTCTTGCCACACAAATAATGCATGCTCTTTGTGTGCAATCATTTAAGCAAAAGAGGAGAAAATAAAAACCACCAGGAATCCCAATACTGAGTGACTGTCAGTGTACTAATGTGTTTTATGACAGAATCAGAGTCTTCGTTTTTAACTGGACGTAGGAACTGAAATTAACATGATATATTTAAAGGGAGCTAAAGTGCTGCACTCAGAAAGAATCAGTTGAGAAAGTACAAAATAGAGGAGGGAGGGTCCTAGATCTTTTAGCTGTGCAATCATAGTAGTAAAAGTCATGAACCTATGAATTCTTCCCTTGAGTCAAAAACCAGTACAGGTTCTGTCACACCCTCTGCAGGAACAAAAACAGGGTACTAAGGTGTAGCCGAGAAGCTAGAGAGGCAATGTTTACTATTTGGTGGTTTACTTCTTTCTCCAACCTCATATACTTAGCCATCTATTGTGAATATGCAACCTTACTTCTTTGAACAGAATTCTCATCTGATCTCACTACCCCATCCTACAGGAAACTGCGAAGAAGAAACTTTACTGTTTTGGAAATCCACAAAGGAGATGATAGTTAATGTATTTATTGAGCAATTAAGTTTGCCAAATATTCTGCTAAGTACTTTATATGTACATTTTCTAATTTAAGACCAAAATCTTTATAAGATCTATATTTTTGTTCCTTTTTTAAAGATAAGACTTGGTTAGATAAATTAATTTATTCAGGGTGGTCTGATCATTTATAAATGACTCTCATCCAGGCCTCTCCCATAAAGCCCAGCACTTAATCCCTGTCCTGCAATTGTAAAACTTTCATTTCATATGAGGCTGGAAGGGTCCTTAGATAACCAACAGATCCTTCCACCTTATTTAACAGATGTGAAAACAAATCCAAGGAACTCAAGTGATTTGCTCAAGATCACACAATGAGTTGGGTAATTTTTGGCAAGCATCTTTAGAACCAGGACTGGAACCTCATCTACTTCAGAACAGGATCTGCGCTTCTTGCACTATACCGTACATGGTTTTCTAATTCTTATAATTTTATTGTTATTTTTAAATTCTTATAATTTTAAATTTTCAAAAAATAAAATCCCAGAATCTGAGTAACCAGTGTGTTATCAAGTGAAATGCAAGAGAAATTTTCAGAAAGTATTTTAACAATCAGCAGTATGAAAGAACATAGAAGAAATGTAAAATAGTTGATACTTTCTTTTAGGTATCTAGAGGAAATACCAAAGTCAGTTAGCTGATTCTCACTTCAGTATGAAACTAATTGTTTAAAGAAATGGGGATTTTCAAGTGCAGTTTCATTTTTAAAGGCAATTTACAGTGTTTTGGAGTATTATTATAGTTTACTTTTTAAAGTGAGGTACCATTTTTGAGAATCTCTGGTTTTAAATTTGAATATAATAGGCTTCTAAAAACAGATTGATCAGGAAGAATATTAATTTTATTTAATATTATAATAACTAGTTTATAAAGTAGAAGACATTTGTCTTTTAGTCTCTGGAAAACAGTTTTACAAGGGCTCAAAGCTGGGTTCTTATTCCTTGCTTCTTTTCATTTGGGAATTATGTGACCTTCACAGGGTCACATACCAATGGCATCTGTCCAGACGTTTATGAGGAATAGCTTCTTCAGGTATTTGAGAACTATATTGTGCCAGTCATTAGCTTAGAATTGAGAGAAGTAAGAAAGGGAACACAAATTACAAAGACTTAAGTGAAGTATTGATTAGACAGTTACTTCTCAAATTCTGTGAAAACTGCTATCTTGGCAATTTTATATTTAATTATATATTTTTATATTTAAGCACATGATTTCAGAGTTTCAAGAACAGATTATTTGCATAATCATGGTACTGTAACTGGGAACAGACCTGTTGAGTAACAGAACAAGTTAGGCCTGCCTCTCCCTGGCAACATTTTCAAAGGGGCATTAAACTTTGAGGTACTGACTGCAGGTACTGACTGCAAAGGCCTGGAGGGGCTGGAAATACTATCTCCTAAACCTGACTTTCAGCCTTATCCTCTTAGTCAAGTGGATTTTATTTTTCTATTTCCTCTAACTTTGCAAGATCCACTGAAGTTTGCCCCTAGTAGCAGAATTGGTAGTTTGAACCTAGTGTGATTCATAATGTTTAGCATCAGTTTAGAAATTTCCAGAGATGTTTAATGTAATTATTGGGTTAATATTCTCCAGTTATGATTGCCATTTGTCTTTCTTATCAAAAGAGATGACATTTCAGACCAAAACCCTCTATAAACACAGTATAGGGAACCAAAAGTCCAATTGGGGTCTGGCAACACATTCAGAAGTCAAATGTCACTTTCGTTCTTTGGCTTGAAATGTCATTTCTTGGGGCATGGGGGAAGCCCACGGCCTCTCCTTGCAGAGAGTGATCTTGGAAAAGCTAGGCCCTGACCCATCTTGAATCCTGCAGGCTGGAGAAAAATTTCCAATTCACTACTCCTCAGTTTGGTGGCACAGTGTGTAACTTGCTCAGCCACATACAGCTGGTTTTTCCTGATTTTATGCACATCTTTATAGAACTTCAGGGGAATTCCACTGTCAGGTACAAAAATTGGTTTCAGTTTTAAGATTCTACTCACCACAGAGTTCCTACTTTTATCCCACTTCAGCTTTTTCCACTGGAGTTTGAATGATAAGCAAATGGAGAATTTAAAGCTAGAAACTGATGGAAGCTATTTTAACAGAAAAAAAAAATCTTGAGAATTTCATTAGGAAGAGTACTTCACCAATAGACAACCACCAATCAATTGTAGTTCAGGCAATCTGTCTTGCTGCATCAGAAGTGCTTTAAAGGATTGCTTTACTTGATAGAGGAAGTAAAAATCCTCCAGAAAACAAGAGGAACGGAAAGGGAACCAATACTTGTGCCCTCACGTGCTAAGCATTTTGCATGTATTCTTTTAATCTTTGCAGCAACCTTTGGAGCAAAGTAGCATTATTTCCATTTTATGGAGGAGGAGAATGAGGCTTAGAGAAGGAAAATAATTCAACCAAAGCTCTAGAGCTTTCTGTGCAGGGCTATCCACTCTGGCTAACACCAAAGCCTGTGCTCACCGCCAGCTCCCTCCTTCCAGCCTCACAACAACCTGTGAGGTCCCCGTTTTCAGTGAAACTGAGAGTTTAAGTAACTTGCCGAAGGCCATGTACCTAATAAGTAGTGGAACACTAGGGTGCCAATTGAACAATTACAAAACCGAGCTTCTTTAAAATAGATTAGATAGAGATATCTGTACATCTAAGCCCCTGAATTAGATGTTTATTACTTGTAAGCAGCATTAGAGTTGCCAAACGACCCTGTTAGAATTGTTTACCTGTAACTACATGGCAACTATACAGGGTCTCTATTTGTCTAGATACCTTATTTCAGTGCTAATAATGTCCATGTGATCAGATTATTCAGTGGAAATTTATACAGTCACCTGCCAAGATCATAACTTTGTAAATCAGTGTTCTCTAGATGTTCCTGAAAGGCAAAACAGGTGTATATAACCCAGACTGACCACCTAGGTAATTCCAGCCTTTACATAGACAGGGTTTACAATACCTCTTGTGAAAATTGATTCCTAAGTAGGTCAGTCACAGTAATGTTAATATAATTTCTTAAACTCACTCCCTTTTATTATAAGGGAAACTGAAGTGGATTTAGTTCACCCTAAAAAATATTATGCTGTATTTATCTTTTTCTCTGCTGGCTTATTTCTCTTTATCCTGAATCCTGTTGGCTTCCATTGTTTTAAAATCAATGGTGTTTTTTTCTTTTACTTCTTGGAGATTCTGATACTTTCAAACCTTTTTCAGTTACCACCAGTCTTAATGAAGTTAAAGATATTTGCAGTGTGGTCTGATTAACCCAGTTCCATATAGTTCTGCTGCTGTGGCTTTTTATGGGCTCCTATAAGTATTTCCTGCTTACTCATCTTCAAAGGTTTCCTTTTAATATGGTCTCTTTTTTTTTTCTGCTGTTCCTTCCTCTTTGTCCCCTCTTCTTTCTCTTCTTTAGAGCAGCAGGTTGTTTTTCCTCCTGATTAGCATCTTTTCACAAGTGGTCACTCTGGTTTTGAGAAGTCTTCTAGAAGGCACTCAAGTGTACTTGAAAAAATATTAAACCTTGGCAGGAAGGGAAATTGAGGTGAATACTGAGGCAGGGTCTTGTTAGATGATCTGCATTTCACTTACCGTTTCCAAATAGCCAACTAAACTGTGCAGTATTGTTTGAATTTCTAACCCCTCCAACTCACTCTGGCTATTAATCTACCTTGGGAGATAAGTGGATGGCAGTTCTGATTGTTACACATCTAGCAGGCTTGGGTAAAGAGTTCCCAGACCTGGTAACTGAGAACAAAATATTTAAATACACACACTAAAAACAAGGGGATGGAGGGAACTTGTAACTGAAGACAGACCAAAACAGTTTTGACAGTTTAAATTTATTGTAATTCTGTCCAACAAAGGAAGTAGAACTTGGTTTATCTGCAAGAGTAAAACACCACCCTTGCTCCACCCTCTCGTGGAGAATGATAAGCTGGTTGAGGCTGGGTGTAGTGGGATTGGAGAGATGCATCACTGTGAAATATTTCTAAAATGGGGCGCATTTTAGGAGTCCGCAGTTATTCAGAAAAGTCAGTAGCATTAGCTGAGGAAGAAAGAAAAGTTGGGGAGAAAAGTCCTAGCGATTCAGAGGAAGGAGTTGGAACTCAAGCAATTCTCCATTCCTGGAATGTTATTTGTGTAGACCCTCCAAATACAGAGAAAAAGGAGTCCGTATCTACTGAAAAATGAGCTCTCAGTTTACCAACAACAGGCCAGGTAACAGGTGCTCATTTCCTTGATCCTCGCCAGCACACGGCAAGATGGCTACGTTATTAAATAACTCCATTTGTCAGGCGAGGGCTCTGAGCTTCTAGAGGTGGAGGCATTGTCGGAGGCCACCCAGCTAGTAAGTGCGGGAGGCTGGTCCACGCGTCATCCGTGGACCCAGCGCCTTTCCTTTTACCCACTAAGCGGCAACGTGATTTCACGTCTGAGAGTTTCTTGGCCGAACAAGTTGGAAATCACTGGTTTCAGAGATAAGAAATCACTGGTTGTGCGCCCCTGGATTCCTTCCCCAGGAATCAAACTCTAAGCTGTTTGGCCGCTCTTCGCCTCGACGTCCCTCTGTGTGCAGTACACACACAGCACCGTACCAGGCCCCACTCCCACCGCGCAAGGCTGCAAGGCTGCAAGGCGCCTCGGGCCTCCACGGTTCCCGGGCGGTGGGGAAAGACCATCCGAGCGAACTCCGGTCGGTGTGAATGGCTGCCAGGGAAAAGTATGGTCCTGAAATTCAAAGCGGCGCTCGGCGCAGGGGAGCAACCTCAGGCCTCTGCAAAGCACCCGTAATAACAGGGGCCAGCTATGTTCAAAGGCGAGTGGTTGTCCTAAGAGCAGAGAGTGTGGTTGCTAATAAGTAATAAAAAAAAATCGGTGGTGGGGTGGCGGGGAGAAGGTCAGGGCCTTCAAGTCCCGGCGGAGCCCCCTCCTCCCTCCGGGTCCTTCCGGACCCCAGGGCCACGCGGGCGGGGCGGAGGGAGCCTAGCGGGAGGTGGGGCCGGGGCCAGGGCCGGGGCCGGGGGCGGGGCGCGCGCGTGCGCGAGCTGTCAGGCCGACCCCGCCCCCGGCTGCAGTCCCGCCCCTCCCGCCCCTCCCCCTCCCCTTGCTCTCCGGCTGTGGGGCGGGCGGGCTGGCGGGCGCTGCGGCGACCGCGGCTGCTGCTTCCTCGGGCCATTTTGCTGAGGAGCGAAGGGGAGGAGGAGCTGCCGAAGAGACTCAAGGCGAGGAGCGGCGAGCCGGAGGAGGCGGCGACCGCGCGGGCACGGGCTTTCCTCGATCGCGGGGATCTCGAGGGGCGAAGGGATCGCCTGGGAAGGGGACCGGAGAGCCGCGCCTGCCGCGCGGCGCGCCCCTTCCCGCCCCCTGAACCATGAGCTGGGGCACCGAGCTCTGGGTGAGTGAGAGGCTGGGCCCGCCGGGATGCGGGGGAAGGTGCCTGGCGCGCCTGGGCGGGGGGCGCGGGCCGGGCTGCCCGGGTGGAGGCGACCGCGCTCTGGTCGGGGTCCCGGCGGCCTGGGAGTAGGCGCAGGTCCGGGAGCCTCTCGTCGGCCTTGGCTTGAGCAGGAGGTGCGAGCCAGATTCGCTCTTCGGAGGTGAGGGGCGCTGGGGTGGGTCCCCGGCGGCCCGAGCAGGGGGCGCGGATCTGGGTCCCCCCGCGGCCTGAGCCGGAGGCTCAGGACTCCCTCTCCTCGGCGCCCTGAGGCCAGCGGTGTGTGTTGGGAAGAGCCTTAATCCCCCGGAGCGAGTAACCGATGCGCCGCGGGCCGACTCAGTGGGGGCGTGGAGGCCCGGGGATTTTCAGGGCTGCGTTCGGTGTTCGGCGCCCAGACCCGAGGTCCTAGGCTGCTTTCTCTTCGTGGAGGTGCGGGCGGGTCGGGCGCTCCTCCGGGGGGGCGGGGCGGCCCTGGCGGGGCCAGTCCCGGGTCTTGGGTTTTGGGGCGCAGGGGCGAGAACTGGTGTCTTCCTCCTAGTGGCGAGGACGTTTGCCCTGTGGTGGTTTAGGGGTGCACTTGTGATTTTTTGAGGGGCAGCTCAGATCCTCGATTTGATGTGGGGACTGCGGCGTTTGGCCTGGAGGGGAAAGTAGTCGGAGTTAGAGGGAGATCTGGTGTTATCACCTTCAGGAAGAGGCACTCGCGGGGTAGATTTTATATTTTTTAACTGCTCAGAGGAAAGAGTCTAAACTGGGGTAGGGAGCGCCCCGCCGGGATTCCTAACCTGGGGCGCGGATGGATAAACAAGTAGCGTGCTGTCTGGAAGCTCCTCTCCCCGGACCAAGGCGCAAGGAGGATGCCAAGACGGTGCACAGGCCGTCCTCGGGGAGGAGAGGCTGTGGCTTTTGGACTGGAGCTTGTTTCCCTGCCTTCCTCTGGATTCCTGAGGCAATCACTAGGCAAGGGATGGGCAGAGTAGTGTCCAGAGGGAGGAGTAGATGAAATCTCAATTATCGCCCTGAAGTGTTCTCAAGAGGAGACGAAACCATGATGAACTCGAAAGTGCCTCCCTTCGGAATCCCATTTGTAAAGGGCGTGGAGGAGAAAGCGTGAGGTGGTGGCTGCTCTCTGAGCTGAGGCGAGGAAATCTCACGTCAAAATAAAACAAGGTTAGAGCAGCTATAGAAACAGCACATCCTCCCTTATTTATTTATTTTTTTTTTTGCTTTAATTGTTTTTACATAACCATTTCTTAGGCTCAGAATCAGCCACTGGTATTAAAACCAAAATCCTGAAGGCAATAGCTCCCTTACATTAAGATAACTCATTTTATAAACATCCTCTATCAAAAGGGACTCCAATTTTCGACTGATGTTTACAAATATTCATTTTAAAAATAAAGTAACAGATGGTTTTAAGTATTTACACAGGCCAATTAGGCAGAATCTACCATTTTAAGTGTTGAATTTCTTTCTTCTTCTATTCCTTCTCCACTCCCTTTGGCTCATTTTACCTTTTCTGGGATGAGGGGAGCAAATCAGAAGGAATTTTTAATCAAGAGAATAGAAAATTTGGCACGATTTTTTTCACTTGTTCAAACTAGAGAAAGGGATTATTGGGGTGGGGGGAATACAATATATTTCTAAGTGAAATAGGCTGTAGTTAAGGGTACTGAACACAATGGTGGGCACTTCACGGTGATGTTGGTGAACGTTATTAGAAGGTGATCCAGAAAAGGGGGGGTAGCTAAGAGAAGAAAACCAGTAAAATAGCTACAATCACCTGTATTATTCTGTACACTTCTTTTTGGAAGTAGAGGGTGGGAAGGAAGGCAAAGACAGGGAGTTGTTGAAAATCAGTGGGAACTGGAATATATATGAATGAAAGGAAATCTTGGATTTGCTTCAAAAGAATTTGGGATGGTAGTGGATGGGGATGTCGATGAAGGGAACGTGCTTGGGAGTTGATCATTGTTGAAGCTGGGTGATGGGTACAGGAGGACTTGTGATACTATGCTTTCTACTGTCTATGTTTGAAATTTCCTACAGTGAAAATAATTGGAAAAGATTTTTAAGGGAGAAGGTGTGTAAACTAATTGAGAATTTTTTTCACTTGGTTTTAAGTTTATGAGGAAGAATGAGTCATCTGTTGTCTCTATACAAGTATGTGTCAGCGAAGAGTTAAAAAAAAGAAAAAGGCATTCCAGTAGAGTATTGCCCTTTGCCCTTGAGTGGCTTAGAGGTTAATAGAGGGAAAAGAATGATCACATAATTTGTGCTAAGAGAAGTGCAAAATCTGAGTTTAAATTCCAAGAAGTAGAAGGGGAACGAAATGTCTGTTTCCAGTTGCCTTGTTTTATTAATATTTGAGATTTTAAAAAAATCAGAATAATGAAGGATTCTGAAAAATAAACCTCCAGTTCTCTGGTGGTGAGAGACTCAGTGTTGTGTGGTGCGTTGGGCAGCAGTGGGCAGCCTGGCAGGGCTGTGATTGAGGGTTTTCCTTGAATGGTGGCTGTGGGGATCATGCACATAGGTAATGAGATAATGATGGGGTGCTCAGGCCTAACTTGGCAGAATGGTGCTTCTGTATGGAGAGAGATGGAGATCTGGTTCGGGTAGCCACGAGCTCTTTGTAATAGGTGCTTGCAGCTTTCATAGACCTTCACAAATGCCATCAAGTTTCACACACATTTTAGGATGCCAGTCAACGTTCATGCAGGCTTTTCAAAACGACAGGTTTCTAACTTTACATTAAAGGCCTGTTCTTAGCCACATCCTGCTTTGTAGACAGAGTAAAACCGTTCTCTTTTCTTTTTTTTTTTTTTTTTAACCTCTCCATAGGCGTAAACTTTGATATCCTAGGACATTTTTGAGAAATCATGAAATGTCAGGAAGTTATCAGGCAATCATAAAAATGGACTCAAAACCCATAATTTGTAATAACTTTATTGGATTAGATTGTATTAAAATAAGGGCTTTCTATTTTATATCAGAAGTTATAACAAAGTATAAACGGCTGATTTAAAGTGATTAGGGTAAAATTGTTTCTGTACCAAAATTAACCAAAATGCATTTACTCAAGACTTTGTTTAAAAAGTCATGTTAATAGGCTAAATAGTTTTCACTGACTTGTTGAAATTGTGACTGGTCATTGGAGAAATGGCAAAGCAAGAATTTCTTACATTTGAATTTTTTTTTTTTTTTGGTTTTGTACCTACATGTTAGAAAGAAGTGAGAAGTTATTGAAGTGTCAGCTCAACTTTTTGTAAGCTTGATCATTAATGTGAAGTAAGAAAAAGTCCATTGGAAATTTTAGCTTTCCTTATAACTGTTCTACTCTTTGTGGCTAAAAATTTACTCAGTGATAGAATCTACCTTTATCTCCTAGTGTCCTCTCTGCCATCTTTCTTTTGGTGCTAATAAGAAATGGAGTAGCCCAAAATAATAACAGCAAGAAAGCAAACAGAGAGACCCGAATAATACATATTGGTTAACATATTACTATGTTAAGCCACCTGTGTTGATTGTACTTCATTTTTTTTCTTAAACCTATGTTTTTAGGACAGGCATATAATGTGCATTCCACAATTTGTTGAATATAGTGACATTGATTGTGGTGTGCACCTTTAAGAGGCAGCAGTGAAAGAGTTGTCTACTAACTGGACCAGGAATAGTTGGGAGTTCAAGAAATATTTATTGAGGGACTTCCCTGGTGGGGCAGTGGTTAAGAATCTGCCTGCCAGTGCAGGGGACTTGGGTTCCAGCCCTGGTCCTGGAAGATCCCAGATGCCGCGGAACAACTAAGCCCGTGCGCCACAACTACTGAGCCTGCAAGCCACAACTACTGAGCCCACGTGCCTAGAGCCCGTGCTCCGCAATAAGAGAAGCCACCACAATGAGAAGCCTGCGCACCACAGCAAAGAGTAGCCCCCGCTCACTGCAACTAGAGAAAGCCCGCCAGCAGCAACGAAGACCCAGCGCAGCCAAAAATAAATATATTTAAAAAAAAGAAAGAAAGAAATATTTATTGAATAAATGAATGAATCCTTTTTTTCATTTTGTCTTAACATTTGCTGTTTTAAAGTAATGGGAGGGTAGTTTTAATGCCTTTCTGCACTTTGGCAGTTGTAAACATTAAAAAAAACTAATTCTAGGCACCGTTTTTTTTTTAAATAGACTATTTTTTAGAGTAGTTATAGTTTCACAGCAAAATTGAGCAGAAGGTCCAGAGATTTATACTGCTTCCTCACAAATACACAGTCTAGATCTCCTTTTGGGGAGCAGGGAGGCACACTGCACGGCCTGTGGGATCTTAGTTCAGAAGTGAGGAGTCGTAACCACTGGACTGCCAGGGAAGTCCCTCTAGACCATTTTTTAAAATAATTTTTTTAATTAATTAATTAATCTATTTATTTTTGGCTGTGTTGGGCCTTCGTTGCCCAGTTGGGGTGCGCGGGCATCTCATTGCAGTGGCTTCTGTTGTTGCGGAGCGCAGGCTCTAGGCGTGCAGGCTTCACTAGTTGTGGCTCGCAGGCTTCAGTAGTTGTGGCTCGTGGGCTCTAGAGCACAGGGTCAGTAGTTGTGGCACACGAGCTTAGTTGCTCCGCAGCATGTGGGATCTTCCTGGACCAGGGCTCGAGCCCGTGTCCCCTGCATTGGCAGGCGGATTCTTAACCAGTGCGCCACCAGGGAAGCCCTAATGGACTGTTAATAGTTGCAGGATTTGGAGAATTAGTACCTCTTCTTACTGCCCAGTACTAAATGGTGTAGAGTACTAACAACGGTTCATAGCTCTTCTCCTGCTCTTTCTTCTTTAATCCTTCAGAGATTTCTGTTTGGGATAAACATGGCAAGACCAACAGGGGAGACATCACTCTTGGAACTTCGCTGAGCAGAGCAGAACTGCCTCAAAAAATAGACCAAATCAAGTTTATTTCTGTCATCCCTACCTCTCTATTAAAACAGGGTTTGCACAGTCTTTTCTGGTTAGTCGATTTTTTTAAAAATTAGTTTATTTTCTTATCTTTATTTTTTGTAATTGAAGTGTAGTTGATTTATAATGTTTCAGGTGTATAGCAAAGTGATTCAGTCATATATATATATTCTTTTTCACATTTTTTCATTATAAGCTATTACAAGATATTGAATATAGTTCCCTATGCTATACAGTAGGTCCTTCTTGTTTATCCTTTTTACTGATATATAGTAGTTTGTATCTGCTAATCCCAAACTCCTAATTTATCCCTCCCCGCCCCCCCTTTCTCTTCTGGTAACCAGAAGTTTTTCTTCTATGTCTGTGAGTCTGTTTTTGTTTGTCTTTATTTATTTATTGTGCCGTGCAGCTCGGGACATGCGTGATCTTAGTTCCCCGACCAGGGATTGAACCTGGTCCCACAGTATTGAAAGCACCAAGTCCTAACCACTGGACCACCAGGGAATCCCCAGTCTATTTCTGTTTTGTAAATAAGTTCATCTGTATCATTTTTTTAGATTCCACATGTAAGCGATATGATATTTGTCTCTCTGGTTAGTAGATATTAAACAAAACAGGGGCGGTCAGGTTATTCTGTGGTTGGAGATTTACCCATCAGCTTGTTGCCTTCACTTTATACATTAGATATCATCCTGAACATTGCATTTTTGGTAGGTAAAACTGTGTTTCAAGCACCGTAAGGGGTTTCGTCTGTGCTTACCATGTGACCACATTTAGAACTCTTGCTTTACGTTCATGCGACATGGAAAGTGCCTCTTTGAAGGACTATTCAAGTATCACCCACTTCCTTGCTAAAGCTAATATTGTGTTTCCTGCAAGTATTACTCATACTTGTTTCATCAACACCACCCACATTTAAAAATAAGGCTTTATTTTGACACTTAAAAATTGCAAGCTACCAAGAATACACGTATGCCCTGGGAAATTAATCTAATTAGATTTTGGAATGTGGGTGTGAAGTCTTCTGGAATTAGTGTTTGTAATGCAATATTTGTTTCCTGATTTAGTAATATATAGTCATACTAGCTTGAGCCTAGTGATGTGTCTAGGTAAAAACAATTAAAAAGTCATAATAAAGGGTCAAATATGTATATTGTATTAAAGAGTTAGTTGGGAATATACAAGTTTTTAATATTGATTCTTTTAACTCATAAGCCTCATCTGTAAAAGTTATGCTAAATTTATGTAACTCAGGACTTCCGTGGTGGCTCAGTGGTTAAGAATCTGCCTGTCAATACAGGAAACACGGGTTTGAGCCCTGATCTGGGAAGATCCCACATGCCACGCAGCAGCTAAGCCTGTGTGCCAAAACTACTGAGCCTGTGCTCTAGAGCTTGTATGCCACAACTACTGAAACCCTTGTGCCTAGAGCCCATGCTCCACAACAAGAGAAGCCACTGCAATGGGAAGCCCACACGCAGCAACAATGACCCAACACAGCCAAAAAAAAAAGAAAAAAAAATTATGTAATTCTTTTTTTAATTTGAATTTTACTTATTTATTTACTTTTATGCAGCAAGTTCTTATTAGTTATCTATTTTATACATATTAGTGTATATATGTCAATCCCAATCTCCCAATTCATCCCACCACCAGCCCCCCGCCTTGCCCCCCTTGGTGTCTATATGTTTGTTCTCTACATCTGTGTCTCATTTCTGCCTTGCAAACTGGTTCATCTGTACCATTTTTCTAGATTCCACATATATGCGTTAATATACAATATTTGTTTTTCCCTTTCTGACTTACTTCATTCTGTATGACAGTCTCTAGGTCCATCCATGTCTCTACCAATGACCCAATTTCATTCCTTTTTATGGCTGAGTAATATTCCATTGTATATATGTACTACATCTTCTTTATCCATTCGTCTGTCGATGGACTATGTAAATCTTAACAACTTCAATTGTTTAATATTAGCACTGTATTCATACCACCACTGCCAACAGCAAAATAGATGAAACTTCCAATTTCTTCCTGCAAAAGTTATTAAAACCTGTTCACATTTATATATATATAGTGTGTGTGTGTGTGTGTGTGTGTGTGTGTGTGTGTGGTATGCGGGCCTCTCACTGTTGTAGCCTCTCCCGTTGCAGAGCACAGGTTCCGGACGCACAGGCTCAGCGGCCATGGCTCACGGGCCCAGCTGCTCCGTGGCATGTGGGATCTTCCCGGACCGGGGCACGAACCCGCGTCCCCTGCATCGGCAGGCGGACTCTCAGACCTGTTCACATTTAAACTATAAAATCACATTAGCTATATTGTGGTTTCTTTTTAAAACTTTGAACACACCATTCTAATCATTGGCATGAAGTTTTTAATAAGAATTATTTCTTAGGACTTCCCTGGTGGCACAGTGATTAAGAATCTGCCTACCAGTGCAGGGGCCATGGGTTCGATCCCTGGTCTGGGAAGATCCCACATGCCGTGGAGCAACTGAACCCATGCACCACAACTACTGAGCCTGCGTGCCACAACTATGAAGCCCGTGCACCCTAGAACCCGTGCTCCGCAACAAGAGAAGCCACTGCAATGAGAAACCCACGCACCACAATGAAGAGTAGCCCCTGCTCGCCTCAACTAGAGAAGGCCCGTGCACAGCAATGAAAACCCAACGCAGCCAAAAATAAATATATAAAATAAATAGCAGACCGTACCCTAAAGGAGGCTGTCCGCTAACCAGCTGGGCAGGGAGTCCTTTCTGGAAGAAGGATCTGAGCGGCACATCTCTGCACTGGCCACATCCTCATTATCCCCTTTTACAAGAGAGTACATCGAAGCACAGAACGGTAAAATAACTTATCAAGTTCACAGAGTAGAAAGCAGAGATTCAATCCCAGGTCTGGGACTCTAGAGCTCTCCTTCTCGTCCTTTTTTTTCAAGTTAATACCATCAAAATGTATTTTTACTGTTTGTACTTTTTATTATAGGAATTTTCAAACATACTTAGAATATGATGAACCCTATGTACTCATCACCCAACTTCAATATCATCACTATCTTGGGCGTTCTTGTTTCATCTTTTTGCCGCCACATGGTTTTTTAGATCAGTCTTCCCCGCCACACACTGTAATAAATACTCCTGCTCCCTCCCTTTCTGAGGAATCATGCATAGAACCCAAATTCTTCCTCCATCTTTTAAAGTATGAAAACAGAAGAGAGCCAACTTGTTAAGTGCTTGACACACCTTGATGAGGGTATTTAAATGCATCCTGTCATAACCTAACAAGGACCCTGTGAGTTTATTTCCATTTTATAGACCAGACCCACCCAAACAATGAATGCTAGTGCTAGAATTAAAATTTTTTTTTCCCAACACTAAACAAATGTTGTTGTAAAAAAATTCATCCTCTGTATTAGTAGCTCACAGTCCCTCTTTTCCCCATTACTCATATTTCCCCTATCACTGATGGAGGTTTTGCTTTCTAAAACATTTCATGTTACTCATATTGAGAATCATTAAGAGCCAATGACTCACGGTACCGTGCTGTAAACGCAACAGAAACTATTATGAACGAAGCGTCTGTTCTAGCAGGTGTTTCATATATGTCTAGTGATTCCCCCCCATTCCTTTAAGTCCGGAGGTTTTTTTTCTTTTTAATTTAAAGAAATTAATTTGTAAAGGTATTAAATAGTAAGAGTAATATCAGTTTTCTGATTTGGGAGTCTAACAAAATTATGTCTTGGTGAAAAGTATTTTTAATGAAATTGAGACGAAACAAAGAGAATTAGGTATTGACCACTTTGGGGGTGCTCTGGCTGTCCCATGCAGGGCTTCAGAGTTTTGGTTCTTGAGAAACAGGAAACTAAATATTTCCTTTCATATCAATAGCAAAAGAAAACTCAGCACCTTTACAGGAAGCTATTCCCCTTGTACTTCTATTTGCACAACCAAAACTGAGAGTGGGTTCCTGAAATTCATTAAAATACCCGACGGGTCCTTGGGAGAAATGGCGTGGGCCCACCCAGGTGGATGAGACAGCCTGGAAGGGCTAAGCCGGGGCCGTATGGCTTGCCTCATCCGGCATTTATTAGTGTCCCGCAAGTCTTCATCTCTGCTCCTCCTTTTTCCCCGATCTATGAAGTGATGTGGTGATGCTTGCCTTCGGCTCCACAGAAAGCATAAAGATCAGTGCTTGTTTGTGAAGTGCTTTGAGACTGTTGGATGAGAGGTGATGGAGAAGTACTTAGGAGAGTCTAGGGGAGGGTTAAAGGGAAAAAAAAATCCTGTTCCTTGAGAACAAATTGCAGAGCTCTCCTGCTGGAACTGGGGCTTGTGAAAAATGAGCAATTCTGGTTTGCACAGTGCAGTCTGTCCTTTGATTTAAAATTCTTTTTTCATGTGAACCATAAAATAAAATAACCTAATAGTAGGAAAGTGCCTGGAAATCAGTGCTTTGGAAAGGATATCTGGATTATAGGAGACTATGCATGTTTATCTCTTTTCTTTTTCCTTTTTTTCAAAAATATAAAATGCACTGCAAAACTCTAACCATACTAATTTTTTAGCAATATACTTGGGTCTACTTAAGGGATAATTTAAATGTTATCCCTCAGAGGGAGATAGTTCTCTTTGGCTATTAATACCACTTAAAAAAATTCTACCACATATTTCCCCCCAAAAGCTGGATATTTGCTGCTTGAGACAGCTAATGAATTATTCTACATATCAGCTTAGTTTGAGATAGTTTTCTTCTTAGCAAAGAGAATCAAGAAGTTTTAAAATATTTGTGTTAGGACAGATATATTTGGAAATGCCTGGCAATGGTTGTTTGGGCAAAGAAATTTGTATTTCATGAGTGTGTATATGTATGTAAACTGTATTTTTCAGCATGACTGAATTTTTTTTTTTAATTTTTATTTTTAGCTGTGTTGGGTCTCCATTGCTGTGCGTGGGCTTCCTCTAGTTGCGGTGAGTGGGGGCTACTCTTCATTGAGGTGCGCGGGCTTCTCATTGCGGTGGCTTCTCTTGTTGTGGAGCACAGCCTCTAGGCATGTGGGCTTCAGTAGTTGTGGCACGCGGGCTCAGTAGTTGTGGCTCATGGGCCTATTTGCTCCGCGGCATGTGGGATCCTCCTGGACCAGGGCTCGAACCACTGCGCCACCAGGGAAGCCCAGCATGACTGAATTTTTAAATTTAAATTTTACTTATCTTTGGTGGTGCAGTGGTTAAGAATCTGCCTGCCAATGCAGGAGACACGGGTTCGAGCCCTGGTCCGGAAAGATACCACATGCCGCGGAGCAACTAAGCCCATGTGCCACAACTACTGAGCCTGTGCTCCAGAGCCTGCGAGCCACAACTACTGAGCCCTCGTGCCTAGAGCCCGTGCTCCACAACAAAGAGAAGCCACCACAATGAGAAGCCCACACACCACAACAAAGAGTAGCCCTAGCTCGCCACAACTAGAGAAAAGCCCAGGCACAGCAGCAAAGACCCAGTGCAGCAAAAAATAAATTAATAAATAAATAAATTTAAAAAAAAATAAAATTTACTTATCGTTAAAACTAGCAAAGCAATCTGTTTGCATTGTTCAACTTTCAAACAATACTAAAGTGTACATGAAAAGTCTCCCTATCATCTTAGGATAGATGTAATTCTTTTTTTGTTTTTTGGCTGCTCTGCTCAGCTTGCGGGATCTTTTAGTTCCCCGACCAGGAACTGAACCCCAGCCATGGCAGTGAAAGCACAGAGTCCTAACCACTGGACTGCGGGGAATTCCCAGGATACATGTAATTCTTAATTTCCATTACTGTTTTTGGCAGAGGGATAGGTGATGTTGGTGGCAAGTAATGTGACTTTAGTACATAAGAGACCAAAATTATAAGAATTATATCAGACAAGAGAGATGAGAATGATTGAGATGTCCATATTTTGTCCAAAGTATCTATTTGTTCTTTGAGCATCTACTACGTGCCCAGGCATGGTTCTTGCCTACAAGTAGCTTATAGTCTAGTTGGGGGGGGCAGAAACATAGATAGGAAATTGCAGTACAGTGTGACAAGGACTAAGGTAGGGTAACTACGTGGAAACTTGTACACAGGAGTATAACTCAGTTGGGGAAGAAATGACATCTATATGGTGTCCTGAAGGACTGATAAGTGACACAGGTGAAGGGAGGTGGTCAGGTTGGGAGGGTGATCTAGACAGTCTTTCTGGAGGAGGGAGTAGCTGCCATGTCCAAAGGCTCATAAGTGTAACAGGACACAGAGCTCCAGAATGAGCCAAGCACGTGAAGAGGAGCCTGGAAAGGTAGACTGTAGCTGAAACCAGGTGACAATGGCTTTACCTTGAGGGCAAACAAGGCACCCACGCTTGAACTGCTGAAAGCAGTTGCTATGGGGCTAGATCGTCAGTCTCCTTACTGCCGTGTGGAGAGGACTGGAGAGGAGGGAGATAGCTTCGGGCTAGACTAGGCTAATTGGCTGATTGGCTTTATCCTGTGAGTCGGAGCAGAGAGTACCCCTCCACATGTTTATAAGGGCAGAATTGATGAAAAGGAATTGCTAAGGAGTCTTGGATGCCAAGAGAAGACCTGGCAGTGTACATCGTGAGTGGTGAGCCAGGGCATTGGGAGGATGAGGTCAATTCACTGCTTTGGCTAGTGGGTTAAGTAGTAAGTATATCAGCCTCGGTTTTTTTTTTTTGTTTTTGTTTTTTCTCCAGTTGGATACAAAACCAAAACCTACAGTCACTTCTTTCTTTCTTGCCCTCTCTTTGTTTCTGCTCAGTGCAACCTTGATAGGGCTACCAGTGTCTGTTCCTCAGCTCTTTTAAGCTAACAGAGTTGGTATTTTCAGTATGCCTTGGAGGTGATTCACATCAACTGAACTCCCAAGACTGATGCACAAACCAGAATGCAAGTTTCATATTTATAATGAGAAGTATATCCATAAGGAGACTAGCTATTCATATTTGCTGAAGTGCACATTTTCTCCCTGAAGGCTAATCTATGTGGCAGGCTAAATTCTATACACAGTTTCTTGGAGAGCATAAAATCAAAATCCAGTTGGAGGAATTTAATGGATTGTGACACCAAGCTATGGAAGCCTGAGGCATCTATCTCTTCTAGAGGGATAGATTTACATTAAAGATAGAATAGAGTCTGTTTTTACAGATGCTATGTAGTGATTCCCTTTCCTTTTAACCTATCCTTTCTTTAAACAGACTACAGGGTGTTTGGTTATACAGATAGATAGATAGATAGATAGATAGATAGATAGATAGATACAGACAGATAGATAGTTTGGCTGCATTGGGTCTTTGTTGCTGCGCACAGGCTTTCTCTAGTTGAGGCGAGTGGGGGCTACTTGCGGTGTGGAGCTTCTCATTGTGGTGGCTTCTCTTGTTGTGGAGCATGGGCTGTAGGTGCGCAGGCTTCAGTAGTTGCAGCGTACGGGCTCGGTAGTTGTGGCTCGCAGGCTCTAGAGTGCAGGCTCAGTAGTTGTGGTGCACAGACTTCGTTGCTCTGCGGCATGTGGGATCTTCCCAGACCAGGGATCAAACCCGTGTCCCCTGCAGGCGGATTCTTAACCACTGAGCCACCAGGGAGGTCCCTTTGGTTATGTTTAGACCTTCTAAATTCTAATCTCTGTTCCATCTTGCGTCCCTGAGATTCCATCCAACATTTCCCAAACTGGCAAGAATGAGCATCTATAAATTTAAAAGCTCTCCTCGGTAATTCTGATGTGGCTTAGGTAGCATGATTTAACACTAAGATTCCTATGCATACATTCTCAGTTTTTGCTCATTTTTATTCTTTACAAAAAATTTAAAATCTAGCAATATTTTGGAGCTACTTTCTTACCCTGTCAACCACTTACAAGCATAATCGTTCTAAGGTACCCTTTATTCCTTTATCCCTTTATTCCTTTGGTTCTCTCCTCGTGATTTACTCAGGGACCCAGATAAGTCATAATTCATTCAACAATATTATTGGCCACCTGCTATATGCCAGGCATATTTCCCTTTGTTCTAGGCGAAGGGAAAATGGCAGTAAACTACAGAAAAAAAAAATTGCCTTAATATATGTGATCTAAAGGCCAGTATAAGGGTATAGCTAATGTATCCAATAATGATAAATGCTATGGAGAAAAATAAGGCTTTGAGAGACTGAAAACGGTAGGATTAGGGTTGATGGGGAAAAGAACAGAATTTTAGTGCTGGACATTTTGCAAGATGCCTATTAGATATCTAAGTATCTTGTATCTAGTAGCTAGTTAACTGTATGCATCTGGAGCTCCGGGAACAGATCCAAGCTGTTTGGGTCTGTTTGGATCTGATTACCCAATGTAAGTAGGAAAAGCTAGAATTATAATGGTAAAATTCTAAGCTCTCGCCATAGTTATATTCCTGCAAGCACTCTTATTTAACTTTAGAACCCTGTCACTTGGAAAAACTGTCATAATACGTTGCCCTTTTGGACAGTGGCTGTGCTCCCTGTTTGCTGAACTGTTTGCCTTACTGAGAATCATTATGTGAAACTTGATTTAGGTTAGGAGGGGCATAGACTATTAAGAGTTGGTTGGTTTTGTAAATTGTCATGTGAGCATAATAAACAGATCTTGAAGCTTCGATAGGTGTAGAAATAAAACTAATGTACCAACTTGTAAATGAAAAAATAAAAATAAATGGCCACTGATGGGTAGTGAGTTTTTGGTAATAATTAGAAATTAATGTCACACATGCATCATTTTAATAGGTTTTTGCAGACAGTGTAAGATTTTCAATTTTACTTCTTTGAAAGCTGCCTATTTGCTTTGGAGATGATTAACAAATGTTTAGAATTATTCAGTTTACACTGTGTTGACTTAGATCTCTGTCGTACCTGATATATTGCTTACTTTTCCTCTTTACATTTCTCGGAGATAGTTTAAAATCGGCAATACTAGATCACCAAATTGATCTGATTTTGGGGGGAGCTCTACTTCATATGTGTGACAGATTCTGTTTTGCAAGGACGGCCACAGCAGTATCTCCAATTCCACGTGCTCTTCTAGTGTGACATTGAGACTCCTCCCACTGAGGGGAAGGGGAGGGCTTACATCCCTTCCCCTTGAACCTAGGCAGATCTTTGTGACTTCCTTGATGGGTAGAATACGGTGAAATGGTGCCATATGATGCCATGTGATCCTTTCTGAAGCAGGATCATAAATATGCCATGCACTTTTGCCTTGCTCTTTTGGGATGTTTCCGCTTAGAACTCAAGTACCATATTGTTAGGAAGCCCAAGCAGCCCACATAGAGAATCCGTATGGAGAAGTCAACTGTAGGGGTTCCAGCTGACAACCCAATTGAGGTTTCGGCGAACAGATGTAATCAGCGGCCAGCCTGAGTGAAGGGTGTCCAGATGATTGTACCCCCTCGCAATCAAGTCCCCGCAGCCTTCAAGCCTTTCCAGCTGGGGCCCCAGCCACGGAGGAGCAGAGACAAATTGTTCCTGTCAAATCGCCGACCTATATAATTAAATGGTTCTCTCCAGCTAAGTTTTGGGGCTGATTTCTTATACAATAACAACTAGAACAATATCTTTGGATGTCAGGCTAGATAATACTACTACTATCCTTGTTTATTCATTTAAGAATAGGGCTACCATGTGTCCTTTTCTTAAAAATAAAATAAAATCACTTTCTCTTTGAAGAAATCCCTTCAAATAAGAAATTGAAAAGTTGGGGAACATTCAAGAAGTATTTATATTTACTTTCTGTGAAGATGATGGACTAGGAAAGCGAGAAGCTCTGACATGAAGACTTATAGGAGCAAGTAAACCCCTCAAACTAAGTTTGTCCTAAGGTTCTTGTCACAAGATTGTACACTTTGACTATGATGATGCTGTGTCATTCTTTACAAAATCTCAAGAATTTCTACATTATTGTCATAGCCATTGACCCACAGAAGAGGACATTTCATTGCCCATCCTTTTTGTAAGAAATGGTTTTTCTAGTTTTTTCCCCCTAAAATTCATCTTCTCTCCTTTGAAATGTAAGCCATGCTGATCCACTAAAGAAGTGTTTTTTAAGAAATATAAAATAAAGCGCAGTAATTTCTGTAGCTTTAGTTGTGAAATAGAAACAATATTCTGGAGGCAGTGAATCTGTCCGACTAAAGCTAAGCATATGGATCTCGCTGTCTCTCTGCTACTCACTCTATCTTCACTCTCTGAGTGGAACACTTGGGCTTCTAGTCTCTAATGGCTGCTTATTTTTAAATTCTTTTGTTTTATTCTTAGAAGATTTCTACAGTTTAGTCAGTGCCATGTTGTTCAAGAGCATGGGTTTGGATGCTGACTGCTTGGTTCATAGTGTGATGAACCTAGCTGAGTAATTTGGGACAAGTCATCTAACCTCAGTTCCTTCATCTGTAAAATGGGGATAATAATAGTGCCTGCTTTATGGGATTATTGAGAACATTAAATGAGTTACTTAGAGCACTAAATGTCCAACACAATAAGCTCTATGAGCATCGGCTATTGTTATTCACCTTCGTATGTTGCTGGTTGCGGTGATATTTGGGTTCACGTCTTGGGTTCCATGTTGAGAAGAAACTGAATGAATACTTCTTTGTTGGGGGTTTTGTAGACATGACCAGTGAATTGGGTGTAAATTAAACTGCATGACCTCAAGTCTCTTCAACTCAAGTGCTCTAGGGTAATCCGAGTTCCAGGATCAACTGACACTGGAAGTGGTTGTCCCAGGAGTACTGATTCATAATACACGGAGCATACATCAAGGTCAATTATGGTAGAGTAACTATGTCCAAGGCTAGAAACTCTATTTAGTAATTTTATGTATAGTTCCCACACTGTAGCCCAAAGAAATGCCAATAATGTTAATAGGAGGTTTGTAAAAGTTTCAACAATTCAAAAAGTGACACAGAAATAGAATCATTAGGCACATTCCTTGAGTTGTCAGGCACTCTGTACATGGATTGAATGTCTTGGGTATGACACTATAAGCAGAAATATCAGGGACTGTTTTGCTGAACAAAAGCTTTTTGGCTGAGAAACCTGAAAGGCTTGATGTTTAATTTATTTTGTCACTTTGGTAGATCAGTAGGTAAATAAGGTAGATAAATAAGACCATTCCAGAAAAACTTTAGGCAAGTGCTTCATTTCTAGATAAAAATATTCAGGCACCTGATGGAAATGAAATGCAGGTTGATGACTTCTTTCTCCTTTACTTTCTGGATTATTTTTGGATTATGAAGTGCTGGTAATTGAGAAAGTGAAAGGAAAAGCTAATTAGATGAGAAGGAAACCCTCAGTTAGATGAAAGACATTGGAAACAGTTGGCTGGGATAAAGAATGTTTCTGATAATTTCAAGCAGATCTATACATTCTTTGATTATTACCAAAGAAGAAGAAGAAGGAGAGAAGAAGAAGATTAAAAACTTTAATCAATTGCAGAGTCAGTTGTAGAATTGGGCAAAGGATTATCTCTATCAGCAGTGCTCAGTTAGGTGTTACCCATGTCCGGTAGTCTGTAAAAAGATCTGTTTGTTTAAAAATAAATTGTGTTTGTTTGAGGTATAGACCACACCCAGGTCACATGCTTGGAGTGTGGGGCTGGCTGTTAAATGATTGCAAATGTCGGCCAAGCTGAAGATTATACTTAACTTGGTTTTTCAATGTGGCAGAGACTAGGGTATCTCAAAGGGAGATTAAAGGATTTTCTACACTATTTGCTTGGTCATCTTTGAATTGTGGGCCCGTCCTAGGGACAAGGCAGTCTCATATGGGATGAAAGTAAAGAAAGAAAGGGAGAAAAGAGAGACTAGCTAGAGGGAATGTAAGATTTGCTGATGTCAATAGAAGGTTGAGCTCAGAGAAACTGAGTAAATGCTAAATGCCCAGATTTAAAAAGATGACCCATCCTTTGGATCCTGTAGGCAGCTCCAAGGGGTACTGTGGGGAGAACATGTAGGAACCTGGGTTACCTCCTATGCCGTGGGTGAGGGGCAGACCTGAGCCCAAACCTAAGGAGGCCTTTACCATCTCAGAGTAAAAGCTGAATTTAGACAGTCCTTTACCTTGTCTGCCTACCCGGTGCCCCTAGACACTCTCTTCCAGCCACATCTGCCTTTTCAGTCCATCCTGCGCACCAGCCTGCTTCTCCCCCAGGGCTCTGTACTGCTTCGTCCCAGCTTTGCCCTCCACCAGGAACACCCTTGCCCGGGGTAGCTACGTGCCCCTTCACCTCCTCCTGCCAACCCTACTTGTGTGTCGTTTTGTCCCCGTAATATACTTCATGCATTTCCACACTTAAGTGAACTCTGAGAGCTCAGCCATGATAGAAGACTCTGTTAAAGCAGCCAAATTGGGGAAAAGTCATGATTTCAAAAGCATGATTTATTTCTTATTTACGTCTTGAATTTATTTATGTATTTGAATAGACGATATACCTCTTTTCCTCCCTGGGGGCAACCACTGTTACCAGTTTTATGTGAGTTCTTCCAGAGAGCTATCAAGCATTTATAAACAGATGCCCCTCCCCCCATACAAATGTTAGTATACTATTCACACTTTTTTTTAACCTTACTTTTATCCCTTATAATATCTTGGTGTTTTGTTTTGTTTTCCTTAGCTGCCTCATTCTTCTTCTTTTTTTCCCCTTTTTTCCTTTTTTTAAAAAAAATTCAAGTATAGTTGATTTACAATGTTGTGTTAGTTTCAGGTGTACAGCAAAGTGATGTAGTTATACATATATGTATATAATATATATTTTTTCAGATTCTTTTCCTTTATAGGTTATTACAAAATATTGAGTATAATTTCCTGTGCTATACATACCTCATTCTTCTTAATGTAACTTAATTCTTATTTAATAAATAAAATTCTATCCTATGGATATATTGAAATTTGCTATGGTCACTAAATTGTCTTCAATATATTTTCCTATTAAACACAGTACAGATTAATAGTCTTATATGTGTCATTTTACATCCGTGTAAGTATATTTGGAGGATAAATACCAAGAACTTAGATAAGTATCACCAAACCACCCTCCAAAGAGCGTCTAACAATTGTGCTCTCACCAGCCATGTATTAGAGTTTTCCCTAACTGTGTGTAATCAAACGTTTTGATATCCACTCAACAATCAAATGCTGTTAATTTTATGTTATGTGAATTTCACCTCAATTTAAAAGAAAAAAAGACTAAAAAAGCAGACTGGTACTGGGCATATTTGTTCTCTCTAAGATGGCAAACAGCTCATCTGGGAAGCTCCTTGGTCTTTGGAAATTTAAAATCCATTGTAAACACTGTATAAAACAATTGAGTTTAAGCTTCTCAGAAGGGTTCTAGAAATTTTTTCCAAATAATTAAAGGATTGCTGTGTCGTGTTTGAAGTCTCCTTAGTGACTGTCTAAGAATTCTTGTTGCAAAAAAGGTTCTAAGGGTATATTAGGTGCTATTTAAGAATACACCCACAACATGAGACTGAACTCAAAAAATTAATTGGTAACTGTTGTCTCTGCAAAATTAATTTTTCACCAAATCAGTTGTTAAGCTATCTACCCAAACCAGTATTTAGTGGCTTTCAGTTAAGTTGGCTAATGATAGTGGGGTTTTTTTGCCGTACGCGGGCCCCTCACTGTTGTGGCCTGTCCCGTTGCGGAGCACAGGCTCCGGAAGCACAGGCTCAGCGGCCATGTCTCACAGGCCCAGCCGCTCCGCGGCATGTGGGATCTTCGCGGACCGGGGCACGAACCCGTGTCCCCTGCATCGGCAGGCGGACTCTCAACCACTGCACCACCAGGGAAGCCCAATGATAGTGTTTTGAAGTAGAAGAGAATAGAACTGAGAGTGAGCGGTCAAGGCTGACTTTTTTACACCTTACTGTAATTGCAGCGTGGGACCGAAAATACCTATTTGGTTCTCTCTTTTTCTAAAGCCACTATAGCTAGATTGACTATAAGCATCATTCAGTTTACCTGTGTTATAACTCACTTCCACAAACATGCATTGTGCAAGACACCGAGCGAGGTGCCGAGGGGGTGGGTATGAAAAGATCTGACAGCCGTCCTTAAGTTGAATAGGTATGAGATTTCTAGAAATTGCTATCATAATTTTTCAACACCTAAAAACCCATCTGTTCTGAATGACCAGTTTTATGTTAGGTCAGAAGCACTTTGGAAAAGTAGCCAGCAATCTGAGATTATTTTGGAGAAGTCTTTTTTTTTTTTTTTTAAAACAGAGGTGGGAATCTATGGGTATCTATTTAACAGTGATTTTAATTCATCTCAGTAATAGAGGATGTTAGAACTAACTCTGGCTGTATGCTGACACCCATGATCTACAGGGGCCAGTGGGTTTTATATTCTCTGTTGTTCCTGCAGTGGGAATGAAGGGCTGAAGGCTGCCTGCCACTTGAGAAAATGGCAGCTTTTCAAAGTTCTGGAGTGCTAACCTCCCTTGAATCTGTTAAGGCATTCGGAGCAGAGTACAAGAAACTTAAGGTTTGAATTGGACTCTATCTCTGCTGAGTTGGCATAGCATAGTAATGCTCTCTTCCTATTGGTAATTTTTGGTGTTGTTACTAAATTCTTAGTACCCTTTGGTTTTATGTTGACGTGAGGTAGTTTGTGTTACAGAAACAGTCGTTTTAAAGTTATTATTGCACTAAGAGTCTCAAATAGACAACACCTAGTAAACCAAAAAGGGGGAAAAATGCCTAACACAAGAAAAGTTAGAGGACATTTCTAAAGTACCCCCGATTAAATGAGAAAATCTATGTTCATGTATATTGCTGATGTGAAAATAAGCACATATGACATTGTCTCCTAGGCAGAATCACTGCTGTTCGTGGCATGTGTGTCATGCTAGGGTTTTGACAGCCAATGGGAATTTCCCCTTTAGTATCCACATGGAGAAATATGATTAAAACATAGTTCTGTTGCCTAAAAGGCAAATCATCAGAACAGCTTTATAAGGGACTTGTGGTTACTTTCAAGTTCTGTAGCCTTTTTTGTTTTGTTTTTAATCTAGTGGGGTCCTGTTAAAATAGTGCAGTGTTTATAGAGATAAAATCAGCATTGTGCATTTGACCCCTTGAAAAATTTGAGGTTCCTTCCTGGCCAGCCATCATTCAGAAAACCAAAACAAACAACAAAACAAGCAGGGGTGGTATTGTTTATTTCTTTCCAGTTAATTACTGTCAGATTTGAATTTGTGTGGCAGTTTGGGCTCCAGATGGCGCAGTCATAATGATCTCTTTTGGAGCTTTACTCATTGATTTTAGTAAACATCAGAGCAAATTACAAAATTGGTATTCCAAAATATTTTCTTAAATCACTCCATGGATGTATCTTTCATCCAAAATCACTGTTAAACTCATAAAGACTTTTTATGAAACCAATGCAATCTGATTGTCAGTTCAATCCAAAAAATCAGCTTGGCTGGTGTATGTTGGCTTTTGTCTGGGGAAAAATATGATGATTTGATTGTCTTTTTTAATGTATTATTTTACTATTTCTAGCTAGCAAAAGATGATTCTTACTTGCTTGAAATAAAGTCCGTACTTCAGATTTTCAGGGGGCAGAATTTTCAGAGTTAGTAGAAATTCTTCTGGTACAATTCAGCTACATTATATTCTTCTTTACCTGAGCTTTATTGAAATATAATTGACATATAACATTGTATATGTTTAAGATGTACAACTTGTTGATTTGATACACTTATATATTACAGAGTGATTACCACCTCAGTGTTACCTAACACCTCAGTGTTACCTAACACCTCCATCATGTCACATAATTACCATCTCTTTTTTTGTGGTGAGAGCATTTAAGATCTACTCTCTCAGTGACTTTTAAGTATATAATATAGCATTATTATTAACTATGATCACCATGCTGTACATTAGGACTTGTTCATCTTCTAACTGGAAGGTTGTACCCTTTCCCCAACATCTTCCCATTTCCATATTCTGCCCTGGTCCTTGTTAACCACCATTCTACTCTCTGTTTCTCTGAGTTTGGCTTTTTTAGAGTCCACATATAAGTGATACCATACAGAATTTGCCTTTCTCTGTCTGACTTCTTTCACTTAGCATAATACCCTCCAAGTCTATCCATGTGTCACAAATGGTGGTATTTCCGTCTTTCTCTTGATGAATAATATTCCATTGTTTATGTAGACCACATTTCTTTATTCATATATTCTTATTTTACTAAGTGGTAACTGTATATAAAAGTGGACTCTTTTGACTGCATTTAAAGTAATCCAGGTATTCTCTATATGCTATGTGGCAGGTCTAAAAACACAATTTTGAGATAGTGAAAATTGCAGTGAACCTTAGTAATTCTTTTGTCTTTTCTTTCTACAATAATTTTTAATTAGCCATGAATGTGATGCCATTTAAATCTTCTCAAAACCAGAAATATGTTTTTAAGTTTAAGAAATTTCTCACTAACACTGGCTCTTTTGATATTATTAAAATAGTACTTTTGGGGCTTCCCTGGTGGCGCAGTGGTTGAGAGTCCGCCTGCCGATGCAGGGGAGACGGGTTCGTGCCCCGGTCCGGGAAGATCCCACATGCCGGGGAGCGGCTAGGCCCGTGAGCCATGGCCACTGAGCTTGCGCGTCCGGAGCCTGTGCTCCGCAACGGGAGAGGCCACAGCAGTGAGAGGCCCGCGTACCGCAAAAAAAAAAAAAAAAAATGGTACTTTTGCCAAGATATTCATTCTGTTATGTCCTGTGGGAATACAGGGGTGAGCACCCAGAGGGTGTCTGCCCTCTTAGAGCTTACTAATTAAATAACTTCCCAGGTAGATGTGGATTTATATTCTGATCAATGTCGCAAGAGAAAGGTACATAATATTATGAGACTGTGATTGGGGAGCCAGCTAAGTCCAGGTAATTTCAAGAGGCTTCCCTGGAGAAGTAAATATTGTCTTGCTAGTTTATGCTATCTTTACAAATACTGCCTTAAGAAAAAAATTGCACAGCATTCTTACAATTTGCCCCACCTTAAATTATTCATAATTCTTAAAGGTGCCATGTCCTTTTTTGTTCATTAGAATTTCTTATAAATGCCTAATAGTGCTGAGAGAACCATCCAAGAGAAAGTTTTCTTAATTTGAGGAAATCCTGACTTTTCTGTGCAGTGGGCTTTTAAAATAATACTGCCATTCTTTTGTTATCCATGTCGCTTTTTAAAATAAAGAAATAAAGAGAACAACTCCAGAACAAAAAAGAATTTTTTTTGGAAGGGAAAATATCAGTCAGACAGGCACACTGATGTTTATAGCTTTATTCATAATTGCCAAAACTCAGAAACAACTGTGATGTCTTTCAGTAGGTGAATGGTAAAGCAAACTGGTACATCCAGACAATGGAATATTATTCAGCAATAAAGAGAAATGAACTATCAAGTCACAGAAAGACATGGAGGAACTTTTTTAAAAAAATCTTTTAATTGAAATATAGTTGATTTACAAAATTGTGTAAGTTTCAGGTGTACAGCACAGGGATTCAGTTGTACATATCCCATATATATATATATATATATATATATATATCTATCCTTTTTCAGATTCTTTTCTCTTATAGGTTATTATATAATATTGAATATAGTTCCCTGTGCTATACAGTAGGTCCTTGTAAGATATGGAGAAACTTTAAATGCGCATTGCTAAGTGAAAGAGCCGGTCTGAAAAAGCTACCCACTGTCTGATTCCAACTGTATTACATTCTGGAAAGGCAAAACTATGCAGATAGTAAAAAAATCACAGGTTGCCAGGGTTTAAGATGGAGGGAGGGATGAATAGGTGGAGCATAGGGGATTCTTTGGACAGTGAAACGATTCTGTATGATACTGTAATGGTGGATACATGCCATTATTCATTTGGCGAAACCCATAAAATGTACAACACCAAGAGTGAACCCTAGTGTAAACTATGGACTTTAGTTAATAGTAATGTATCAATATTGGCTAATGATTCATAGGATTTACCACACTGACACAAGATGTTAATAATAGCAGAAACTGGGATGGGGAGAGCAGTATATGGGAACTCTACATTCTGCTCAGTTTTCCTGTAAACCTGAAACTGCTGGGGAAAAAAAAGTCTATTAATTAAAAAGTTAAAAAAAAATCAGTGCTGTAAACCAAGATCATTAAATAACCTATTAGCTCTTGTGAAGGAAAAAAATTGTCAATTTTTATTTTAAACTTAAAAGCACCTGCATTGGTTCTTTCCTTTCCTTTTTTTAAAATTAATTTTTATTGGAATATGGTTGCTTTACAATGTTGTACCTTTCTTTTAAAAAGACATTTTCCGCCCCCAGAGGCTAATGTTTTAATTTTTTTTTAAATAAATAAATAAATTTATTTATTTATTTTCAGCTGTGTTGGGTCTTTGTTGCTGCGCGCGGGCTTTCTCTCTAGTTGCAGCGAGAGGGGGCTACTCTTCGTTGTGGTGCGCCGGCTTTTCACTGTGGAGGCTTCTCTTGTTGGGGAGCACAGGCTCTAGGAGCACGGGCTTCAGTAGTTGTGGCATGCGGGCTCAGTAGTTGTGGCACACGGGCTTAGTTGTTGTGGCTTGTGAGCTTAGTTGCTCCACGACATGTGGGATCTTCCCAGACCACGGATCGAACCTGTGTCCCCTGCATTGGCAGGCGGATTCTTAACCACTGCGCCACCAGGGAAGTCCCCTAATGTTTTATTGATGTATGATTTCATAGAATAAGATGTTTCTGAAGATTCCATTTTTTAAAAAATTTATTTTATTGAAGTATAGTTGATTTACAATGTTGTGTTAATTTCTGCTGTACAGAAAAGTGATTCAGTTTTATATATGTATGTACATATATATACATATATATGTACATATATACATGCATGTATATGTACATATATATATTCTTTTTCATACTCTTTTCCATTATGGTTTATCACAGGATATTGAATATAGTTCCCTGTGCTATGCAGTAGGATCTTGTTGTTTATCCATCTTACATATAATAGTTTGCATCTGCTAGTCCCAAATTCCCAATCCACCCCTCCCCCACCTCCCCCCCCCTTGGCAACCACAAGTCTGTTCTCTATGTCTGTGAGTCTGTTTCTTTTTTTCTCTTTTTTCTTTTTAAAATTTATTTATTTTTGGCTGTGTCGGGTCTTTTGTTGCTGCACGCAGACTTTCTCTAGTTGCGGGGAGCGAGGGCTACTCTTTGTTGCAGTGCGCGGGCTTCTCATTGCGGTGGCTTCTCTTGTGGAGCACGGGCTCTAGGGCGCGCAGGCTTCAGTAGTTGTGGCACACGGGTTCAGTAGTTGTGGCTTGTGGGCTTTAGAGCGCAGGCTCAGTAGTTGTGACACACGGGCTTAGTTGCTCCGCGGCATGTGGGATCCTCCCGGACCAGGGCTCGAACCCGTGTCCCCCGCATTGGCAGGTGGATTCTTAACCACTGCGCCACCAGGGAAGTCCCTGTGACTCTGTTTCTATTTGTAGATAAGTTCAGTTGTGTCATATTTTACATTCCACACATAAGTGATATTATATGGTATTTGTCTTTCTCTTTCTGACTTACTTCAATTAGTGTGATAATCTCTAGGTCCATCCACGTTGCTGCAAATGGCATTATTTCATTCTTTTTTATGGCTGAATGGTACTACATTGTATATATGTATCATATCTTCTTTATCCATTCATCGGTCGATGGATGACCATGCAGATTATCTTGAGTTGTTAACATCTTCTGCACCTTTGTGTTTGCATAATTCTTTGAAGAATTCCTGAAATATGGGCACTTCCCACTGAATTAGAGGTTTCCTACGGTCCTACCCAAAATCCCTGGAACACTGGGATTTCTGCTCTTATACTCAGGATTATGGTCATAACCACTAGCAATGTTGGATTCCTTACTAGCTCACACTGTGAGTAAGCCATGTGCAGAAAGTAGGAATGGAATCTAGTGTTAAAGATGGTTTTACCTAGGGCTTCCCTGGTGGCGCAGTGGTTGAGAGTTCGCCTGCCGATGCAGGGGACACGGGTTCGTGCCCCGGTCCGGGAAGATCCCACATGCCTCAGAGCGGCTGAGCCTGCGCGTCCGGATCCTGTGCTCCGCAACGGGAGAGGCCACAACAGTGAGAGGCCCGCGTAACGCAAAAAAAAAAAAAAAGATGGTTTTACCTAGTCTTTTAATTTTTTATTTTAATTTTTAATTTTTTGGCCACACCACTTGGCATGCGGTATCTTAGTTCCCTGACCAGGGATCGAACCCGTGCCCCCTGCAGTGGAAGCATGGATTCTTAACCACTGGATGGCCAGGGAAGTCCCTTACCTGTCTTTTAGGGTACAGAATTTAACCATTTGACCTGTGTTATGATATCACTATGATGTTTAATTTGTCAGTAAGCTATTATTTAGCTACTTAATTACTTGGTGCCAATTCTCAGCACTTTACTCCATATTCACTCATTTTATGTCCCAACCACTTTACCAGGTTGGTACTTCTTTTCCCCACTGCCTCATTTTCGCTTTTCAGATCTCATGAGCATTATCTCACTTGTGAAACCTAAACACAGATCCCTACGTACAAGAGAGTCTGAGAAATGTAGTTTTTAGCCTTCTAGTCTCTATGGTAAAGTAGAAACTTCGAAGGGGTGAAAAATGAATACTGAAAGTCAATAAGCAATATCAGAACAAATTCACTATTCTCAAAGTATTTCAGTGACTCCCCAACCTACTCTAAAACTCCTTCCAATGGCCGGCATGGCCCTATATTGTCTAGTCTAATGTGATCTTTCTGACTTCTCTTAATAGTCTTTTTCGTAAACATTTTTTATTGTAAAATATACATAATATAAAACCTGCCATTTTAGACACTTTTAAGTATACAGTTCAATGGCTTTAAGTGTGGTATTATTATTTTCACTTACAGGTGAGGAAACTGTAACACAGAAGTTATGCAACTTCACACTGCTAGTGCAGTGAGGCGCCGAGACTGGAGTCTCATGCCGCAGAGTCCACAAACCTCCCCCTGCCCTGCAATAAATCACTTAGCCTGACCAACAGTGCTGTATGTTTTTAGTTTACTCATTTTCGTTTGTTTTTAAAGCATTAGTATAGTGTATGGGTTATATTTAGCATTTGCCCAAAAGAAATCTGTAACACAGAAATAGCTCAAAAGAATGAAATAAGATGCAGCTAGAAATAATTTACAACCACTCAAAAATAGAGCCAAACATGCGGGTTTTCTTTGAACTATCTATTCATGTTTATTTTTAAAACTTGAATAGCTTTTAGTTATTAAGAAAACTGACTATCCGTGTTTAATTAATGAAAAGAAAACACTTGTGCCAGGATTATAGGTATCTAAACATTTAGCTGTCTCACATTCTTTGGCAACAGCTTAGGGAAAGCAGCCATGTACTAGAATTTTTTTTAAGCTTTTTTTTGCACCCGAGCTCAGGGACTTAAGTGCTCCTAATGGTATGATTGGAGGTTTAAGAAACAAGACAAAAAAAAAGAAAGCAACCCTATATATGTAAAATCTCATGTTACTGCAGGCTCTTCAAAAGTAACATTTTTAATAGCTTCATGAGAGCAGGGTACTTTTCTGTTCACAGTTGCATCCTTAGCTCTTGGCAGAGAGGCTGGCACACATTATCCTGAAGTCCAGGAAAATAAACGGCATATGTGAACTAAACTGACTCTGATAATGGGCTTGAAGGAATTAAATAGCAGAAGAATTACAGTGACGGCTGAAGGAGTTTCCATTGACTCATTCATTCACTCCACAAATATTTAACAAGGGCCCCCAGGTGGTATGTGCCATGTTAGTCTTGACTGATGGTGCAAGATGTAGTGAGTCAGGCTCAGATGAGGTCGTGCTCAGTGAAAGAGGTAACTGGTGTTGGGATTACAGGTAAGAGTGCCTGGTGCACCTTCGGTAAACTGATTAGTAAGAAGGTGGCAGCACTTGGCAGTAGATTTAGAAATTTAGAGGAAAAGACATTTGAAAGGGAACCCTGGATTTCTATTTAATGTTACATGATATGTCAGTAGAGATGTTTTTCCTTTTATTAAAAGCATCAAACTTGAGTAAAATGGCAACATTTATGTTATTTTATCATGAATTACTACCTGGAAGGAAGTGGTAATACAATAAAGTGAAGGTAAAAGTTACTTCCAGAATAGATACTTCCTTATGTTATTTCCTTGGGTGTCTTTAAAATAATAACTTGTTAATAACTAAATTAGCATTGTACTATATTGATAATCAGGAAAAATGCTCATTGAAGAAAATTTGGAACACACAGAGAAGTGGAAAATAGTCACAGTTCTAGCCCCTAGATAAACGTACATTTATATTTCTGTGTCAAAAATACATATCAAATTTTAAATCCAACATTTATACCAAATATGACACTCTAAGATATGATGAGCTTATGCAGAACAATAAGATAATTTCAAAATTTCTAACAGAGAAGTGAATAAGGATTAAGAAGAGAACCCTTATAAGAGGAAATTCCAAATGCTAATGAACATGTCTAAAAAAGGTTAATTCCACGAATAATCAAAGAAATTCATAATAAAGCACTTTCCTTACCAAATAAGCAAAATGGGTTTTTTTGTTTTGTTTTTTTTTGTTCATTTGTTCTTTGTTTTACAAATGGTAATATTCAGTTCTGGTCAGGGTTTAGTAAGATAGGGACCCTTGTTCTCTGTTGGTGGGGTGTAATTGGTTCACCTTTTTTGGAAGAGGCTTGGGCAGCAGACAAGGCTGGTTTTCAGTCAGGATGCTACCACACAGTTGGCCTCTGTTCTGATTGGATGGGGAGTCAGTTGATAAGTGGTTGTTAAATATTTTGACTCTCACTTCTGCTAATAGGTATCAGTGGGTGTTAAGATGTTTCCATCTGGAGACCCAGTAGTTCTTCTCAAGGGAATGTAAACTAATTTTGAATTAATCTTTCTGAGATTTCTTTATAGCATTGTACAGTAAAGATCTAGTAGTATGTAAGCTCCATGAGAATAGAAAATTTATGTTTCTCTTTGCTGCTGCGCCCTCAGTTCCTAGAATAGTGTTTAACACATAGTAGGTGCTCAATAAAAGATCGCTGGATGAATGAATGGATGAATGTGATTTTGGCATAGGGGAGAAACAGCATTTGTTGTTGACTGTAATATTTTGTGTTCTCTTAAACTTCATCGACATTTTATTTGAGAGAAATTATCTATTATATTCCTGTGATAGTATGTGAAAAATGTTTCTGCCTTTTAGACAATAATAGTCTTGGATTTTTAAAAAGTTTTTTCTTTCTAAGTGTGAAGTCTTTTTTTGCAATCAATAATCAGTCCATACTTGGGTATTAAATGATGCCCATCTTCTGAAGAACGTTTTATATTTTTTATGGGAACAAAATAAGCACATCAATCAAGGAAAAAGTAATAGCTCAATACTTTAGGTGAGATGTTTCTATTGACTTCATTTTTTTTCTTTCATAAATGTATCTTTATTTTTGATCTCCAGTTCGCAGAGGTTCAAGTGATCTTAAGTCCCTCTTATACTGAAGATTTCCCTATCAATCCAACTGTAAACTAGCAATTAAATATTAATTATGGTATATTAAAAATGAATGTATGAAACTGTATGGATAGAATGATGTGTACAGAAATAGCAGTGAGATGAACATCCATGTGCATTTCACCCAGGGAAAGAAATAGAACTTTACTCCACTCCAGAAGCCCTCTATGAGGCTGATCACATCTCCACCTTCATAGTCTCCTGCCCTAATTGAGTATTATTCAAAATTTTGTATTAAAAATATTATTTTGTTTTTCTTTGTAGTTTTTTGTCACTTATGAATATATTGGTAAACAATACATTGTTTCGTTTTGTCTCTTTTTGGACTTTATATAAATAGAATCAGATGGACAGTTGGGTTGTTTGTATTTTGCTGCTGTGAATTATGCTGCTATAAACATTCCTTTGCATGTCCCTTGGTGCACATGAGCAAGAGTTTATTGTTTTGGTCCTAGACCTTAAGATACATCTCCAGCAGAAGAATTTCTGGGTCATACAGGGGCAAATGCTCACCTTTACTAGGTAAACCAATCTGTGTTCCAAGGTCCCCAGCGGTATATGAGCATTCACCTAGCAACACGTCCTTGTTAACGCTTGGTGTTTTCTGAGTTAAAATTTTGCCAGGCGGGTGGGTATAATTTTAATATGCATTTTCTTGATTACTAATAAAGCTAAATATCATTTCATTCTTAAAATTATTATGATTTTTGCCCCCTTTCCTATTGGGTTATTTCCTCTTTTTGAGAAATGATTTAGTTCTCATCACAAGAAAAACATTTTTTTGTAACTGTGTATGGTGACTGATTTTAACTAGACTTACTGTGGCAATCATTTCACAATATAAATATCAAATAATTATTTTGTACACCTGAAACTAATATAATGTTATATGTCAGTTATACCTCAGTTAAAAAAAGAAAATTGATTTGAAGGAGTTCCTTCTATATTCTAGATACTTACTAACCCTTTGTTGATCACGTGTTACAAATATCTTCTCCCAGTTTTTCCTGTATCGTTTCACTTTCTTCGTGGTATCTTTTCATGAACAGAAGTTTTTAGTTTTTATACAGTCAGGTTTATCAATCTATTTTTCTTTACAGTGAATGCTTTTTTGTATCTTGTTTAAAAATCCTTTCCTACAAGGTCAGAAAAGCATATTCTCCTGTATTGTCTCCTGAAAATGTTATCGTCTTGCCCTTTCCATTTAGGTCCTTAATCTACCTGGAATTAGTTTGTGTATGTATTGTAAGAGATAGAGGTGTTTTTTTTTGTTTTTTTTTTAGCGGTACGCGGGCCTCTCACTGTTGTGGCCTCTCCTGTTGCGGAGTACAGGCTCCGGACGTGCAGGCTCAGCGGCCATGGCTCACGGGCCCAGCTGCTCCGCAGCATGTGGGATCTTCGCGGACCGGGGCACGAACCCGCGTCCCCTGCATCGGCAGGCGGACTCTTAACCACTGCGCCACCAGGGAAGCCCTCCAGAGACTTTCTGATGGGTCCAATCTAGCCTGTCACGTGGGTTCTTTGGGTCAGACACTGGGTTGTGGCAGTGGGATTGAGACTTGGTATCCCCTGTCTTGGAAAGGGACAGCCTGTATTTGCTTAACGTTCTTTACTTAAAATTGGAAGTGAGTAAATTGCTAAATGTTTAGATAATCTTTTTCATCGACGTTAACTAAGTTTCAGGTGCCAGGGCTTAAAAAATTTTCCCTGTGATATTTCTATAATATTTTGCCCAACGCCCCACACACACCTGGAAATATTTTTATAGAGTTTAGAAATAAGTCAGACTTTTAAAATCTGGCTTTTCCTTTTCATTAAAAATTTAGCTTATATACTTTGCTCTTCATTAGTCTTTGGACTGCCTTCAAAGTTCTTCCTGGTATTTAGAGTGTGTTTTCCTCCTCTTTCCCTGCTTCTTTTCTTCTGCCCTTGGGTTGGTCTTGAACATGCTTCCTGGAGGAGAGGATCACCCGTGGAGGACAGTGTGGGATGTTTGAGAGGTACAGTGAGTCCTCCAGGGCTCAGAGGAACGCTGGACAGCTGGAGGAGGGGAAGGGGACTGAACTCTCTTGCACCTGCTGATGGAGTGGGCTCGGGAAAGGAACCAGTTCATATTTAGACAACCTTCAATGTTCCAAGCTGATGCACAGAAACCAGGAAATGAATGAGGAGATTCCGTGCCAGGTCGAAGCCAGACAGTAACGATTCTGGCTGTTTGTGTTACAGATGTTCATCTTACAGTCATGAGTTGACAAAGCAAAGCCCCTCTTGTGTGCTGTCACAATGAGACAGAGCGTTTTTTCTTATAAAGAGCAAGATTTTGTTCTCTGACTAGTTTCTATCTTCAATTAGCATTGATTCAGCCCACTACTTACAAGCTAGACCCAGCTTTCTGAACCTAGTTTTTATAGCTTCATCATCCTTTTTTCTTTCTTCCTTCCTTTCTTTCTTTCTTTCTTTGAAGTATAGTTGATTTACAATGTTGTGTTTCAGGTGTACAGCAAAGTGAATCAGTTGTACATGTACATATATCCACTCTTTTTTAGATTCTTTTCCCATATACATCATTATGGAGTACTGAGTAGAGTTCCCTGTGCTATACAGTAGGTCCTTGTTGTTTATCTACTTTATATACAGTAGTGTGTATCTGTTAATCCAAAACTCCCTAATTTATCCCTCCCCCCTGACCCCATCATCCTTAATTCTTTGCCTCCTCTGCTTAAAGATATTTGATAATGCCTATCTGGAAAAATACTGTTAAAAATATCATTTACAGGGCTTCCCTGGTGGCGCAGTGGTTAGGAGTCCGCCTGCCGATGCAGGGGACACGGGTTCGTGCCCCGGTCCGGGAAGATCCCACGTGCCGCGGAGCGGCTGGGCCCGTGAGCCATGGCTGCTGAGCCTGCGCGTCCGGAGCTTGTGCTCCGCAACGGGAGAGGCCACAACAGTGAGAGGCCCGCGTACCGCAAAAAAAAAAAAAAAATCATTTACAAAGTTAGTGGATTTGTTTGTTTGTTTGTTTGTTTTAATGAAAGAAAGTAAGCGCTCTTTGAAATGTTTTTTCCTTGAAAATCTTATCCTTTGCAGTCTCTTTCACTCAGTCTGTTTGGGGCAGTTACAGATGTTTCTTTGTTGCTTTTACTGTATCCAAAGGAGCAGAGATAGGGGTGGAAAGTGACTAAGGTGTTCTAAGAACATTGAAATAGCCCAGAAGCTCATTGTGGCTTCTTTTTTTTTTTTTTTACTTTATTGATTTTTGGCTGCGTTGGGTCTTTGTTGCTGTGCGCAGGCTTTCTCTAGTTGCAGCAAGCGGGGGCTACTCTTCGTTGCAGTGTGTGGGCTTCTCATTGCGGTGGCTTCTTGTTGCAGAGCACGGGCTCTAGGCACGTGGGCTTCAGTAGTTGTGGCACTCGGGCTCCGTAGTTGTGGCTCACGGGCTCTAGAGAGCAGGCTCAGTAGTTGTGACACACGGGCTTAGTTGCTTCGCGGCATGTGGGATCTTCCCGGACCAGGGCTCAAACCCATGTCCTCTGTATTGACAGGCAGATGTTCTTAACCACTGCGCCACCAGGGAAGTCCCCATTGTGGCTTCTTAAAGGAATACGTTCCATAGCAATTTCCCCTCCAAATCTCATCTGCTTGGACTCCGGTAGAGTCAAAATTCTGGTACTTTTTCTCCATGTTATAGTTGTAACCTTCTCTTTTCACTTCAGGATGCAGTTAAAATCGCATCACATTTGGCTGAGGGCACCCCACATTCATTAACCCCAAGTCTTCTGCTTTCTGGGGCCTCTCATTTGATGTACATCCAACATTAGCCTCTTTATTGCCCTTTTTACACAATATAATTATCATTAGAAAAATTCCAAAATGCAGCTTTTCATGTTCTGTGCGCCTTTCCACATTCTTCATGTCACTAACTTCATCCATATGCTGTTGCCTCAAACTTCAGCTACAGTTTTTTTTTTTTTGACTCATACATGTATTTTCATCTTGTGTTTGTTTATGTTCTTACCTCTCATGTTTCCAATGCAATGGCTGGAAGGAACCATGAACATGGACTAATTCTTTAGTATTTTCACAACAGAAAGAGTGTTCGATGGTGACTCGTTACAATAAATATACCTAAATTTGTATACCTATTTTTATGACATGTTGTAGACTTGCTTTTTAAAGAGATTGAGTTCAGGAAAACCTTTCATTTTGCGTGCATTCCCTTCCTAATTAAAATCCATTGTACTAACTTGACTGTCCAGCCATGACCCTATGATATCAGAGCCCCTATTTTGTCAATTATGTCACAGGCTCTTGCTTGAGTAGGCATTTTCAACCCAAGGAGCACACCACACTAATTCACAGGACCCGTTTCAGAATCAGCAGAGGTATTGTGTATATGGTTTGACAGAATCTGCCTCTACTTGTATTGCCAAAATACAAGGGTTTCTGGCTGCTTGAAAGAAACACTCTAATGCTGCCTTTCACATTTTATCTACTGTGGTCAAACATTGAAGTCACTTTGGGTAATGGTTTTTCATCACTTTTAAGGTTTGACAACTTTTATGTTGAACCTATATTTGGGGGTATTTCTGCTTTTAATGTAATGTATGAAAACAAGTCTTCTTTTGTCCATGAAAATGAATTGAAGTCTTTGTTAAACATTCAAGAAATAGAATTGCAGGTGCTATTTTGGATGACACATTTTTGTTTATCAAGTTTTTTTAAAGTTAATTAATTTGGCTGCGTTGGGTCTTAGTTGCAGCACGTGGGATCTTCACTGTGGTGCACGGGCTTCTTGCTAGTTGTGGTGCATGGGCTCCAGAGTGTGTGGACTCAGTAGTTGCGGTGCGAGGGCTTAGTTGCCCCGCGGCATGTGGGATCTTCGTTCCCCGACCAGGGATCGGCCATGTCCCCTGCATCGGAAGGTGGATTCTTAACCACTGGACCACCAGGGAGGTCCCTTGTTTGTAAAGTTTTATAAAACTTTTTTTGTTCCTCTAGATGCAGCCACTTGACTATTCAGACTCAAATGGATTTTTTAAAACATTTTTTAAAATTGATTTATTTGGTTGCACCGGGTCTTAGTTGCAGCACGTGGGCTCCTTAGTTGTGGCATGCGAACTCTTAGTTGCGGCATGCATATGGGATCTTGTTCCCTGACCAGAGATTGAACCTGAGACCCCTGCATTGGGAGTGTGGAGTCTTATCCACTGACTGCACCACCAGGGAAGTCCCTAAAAACACTTTAAATGGAGATTTTGTTACATTTACTGAGGATAAATCTATGCCTTCTGACACTCTTATTTTTTAATTTTTATTTTATATTGAAGTATAGTTGATTAACAATGTTGTGTTAGTTTCAGGTGTACAGCAAAGTGATTCAGTTATACATATACCTGTATCTATTCTTTTTCAAATTCCTTCTGACACTCTTCGCTCAAAGAGAAGAGGAAACCAACACCGGTAACTGCATTCCAAGCGATTCTGTTGAAATGGAGCCATTTAAGGTCTGCCGCTTTATAAAGTGCCCAAGTCCTTAGGAAAGTGGATATTTACAGAATTAAAGTATCCTAACATGGTGGTTTGATAGCACAGATGGAAGTGCCCCAGTGATATGGCGGGGATAACTGAGTAACTTGCTGCAGAGGGACTGATTTAAGTGGAGGAGAGCTACCCTCAGTATACCCTTCCTCTGAGTCTGAGCCATTTACACAGAGGTAACTTTAACAACTTAGTTTCTTACTAGATTGGCTTTTTCCAGGGACTTTGAATGTATCTGTTTAGCATACTTTATTTATTTATTTATTTGGTTGTGCTGGGTCTTAGTTGCAGCAGGCGGGCTCCTTAGTTGTGGCAGGCAGGCTCCTCAGTTGTGGCATGCATGTGGGATCTAGTTCCCTGACCAAGGATCGAACCCAGGCCCCCTGCATTGGGAGCGCAGAGTACTAACCACTGCGCCACCAGGGAAGTCCCTAGAATACTTTTTGATTACGGGAAGTATCGTGTTAAAAATTGACCTACACTTTGGAGAAAACTTCCTTGTGGCTGATTTGGTCTCCTCATCTTAAAGTAAATAGCTTTTGTGCATGTAGTTCCTGTGTTAGTTCTTTTGCATCATTTGAAAAAAAAAAATCAGATTTCAGAAGTCTTCCTAAATGACTAAGAATAATCATTGTATGCTGACCTACAGAGACCAGTCTCAACCCTGATTGGTGGGTTTATATTGTAGGTATATAGGAAGGCAAAATTTGTTTGTATTCAGCTTCATGATTTTTTAAAATAAATTTATTTATTTTTTTATTTTGGCTTCATTGGGTCTTCGTTGCTGCGCGTGGGCTTTCTCTAGTTGCGGTGAGCGGGGGCTACTCTTCATTGCAGTGCAAGGGCTTCTCTTTGCGGTGGCTTCTCTTGTTGCTGAGCACAGGCTCTAGGCGCGTGGGCTTCAGTAGTTGTGGCACGCGGGCTCAGTAGTTGTGGTGCATGGGCTTAGTTGCTCCGTGGCATGTGGGAGCTTCCTGGACCAGGGATCTAACCGGTGTCCCCTGCACTGGCAAGTGGATTCTTAACCACTGCACCACCAGGGAAGTCCCAGCTTCATGATTTTTTAGAAACTCATGAAGATATAATGAGCCAAACAAATGCCAGAGTTCATGCTTATTTCGGTTCAATCTTCAGCGTATAAAGGAGCTTTATCACAGTCTAGGACAGAAAACCACACCTGAAAAATAATTGTAAAATACAGCAATTGTATGCTGATTAATACAATTGCAACTTTCCTCATTTGTGTCTTCAGCTTACTCAGCCCCTTATAGCTGAAAGCTCCTGGCAGGAGCCTTTGGTTGGTTGGAATTCAGGGAGCAATGAGAATTGAAGAGGAGGCTCTGTGGGAGGGGGGAGATTCTGGAAAGGTACCTGTCAGGTTGTAACCAGCTACTTGGACACATCCATTTGCAGTCCTTTTGGCAATTTTGGAGTTACTTGTTGAGTGTATATATAGTATGCTCTTATAAATTAAACATTTTCCATTAGGTCCTACATTATCTGACTTTCTTCATCTTTGGCAATATGAAGCTTTCTAGTAGAAATTTTAGAGTATGTGTCATATTACAGTGGTTCCTGAAGTGTGGTCCCTGGACCTCTGGATGTTCCAGAAACCCTTTCATGGAGTCCATGAGGTAAAAACTATTTTCATAATGATAGTAAGACATTGTCTTTTTCACTGTGTTGGCATTTGTACTGATGGTGCAAAAGCAGTGGTGGGTAGGATGGCTGGTGCCTTAGCAGGAATCAGGGTGGTGGCTCCAAAATGTAGTAGAAGTTACTGAATTCTTCACCATTAGTTGTTTAAAAAAAAATCAGTTTTATTTTTATTTATTTATTTATTTATTTATTTATTTTGCGGTATGTGGGCCTCTCACTGTTGTGGCCTCTCCCGTTGCGGAGCACAGGCTCCGGACATGCAGGCTCAATGGCCATGGCTCATGGGCCAAGCCGCTCCGCGGCATGTGGGATCCTCCCAGACCGGGGCACGAACCCGTGTCCCCTGCATCGGCAGGCGGACTCTCAACCACTGCGCCACCAGGGAAGCCCCAGTTTTATTTTTAAATGTCCTTGATGAAACAGTAAAGATTATTAATTTTATTAAATCTCAACCTTTGAATATACATCATACATCTTTTTAATAGTGTGTGTGACAAGACAGACAGGAAGTATGCTTAAACCAAAATACTTAAGTGATTGTTTTGAGCTGGTCTAGCTGCTTTTATCATAGGACACCGTTTTTACTTCAAAGAACGATCGACAGACAAACTCTTGGGCATTTGGCAGACATTTTCTCAAAAATGAATGAAGTGAGCCTGTCACCTCAAGGAAACAACTGACAACATTTGTTGCCAATGATAAAATTCCAGCTTTTAAGTGGAAATTAGAATTTTGGAAAATGTGTACATGGCACTGTGAGCTTGACAGTTTCCAAATATTTAAAGACTCATCAGATAAGATAGGTAGTGAAATAAACGTGGAATTTTAAAATATTTTATACTGAAATGTGTCAACACTTGGAAGATCTGCATATATCAGTGAAATAATATTTTCCAAATGACCAATGCATAATGCACTCATACATAGGTAAAAGATCCATTCAAAGTGCAAGATAGACTAGTGCATTTTATTGTAACCAGTATGAAAAATTCATTGCCGTGGTTTCAGATTTCACATTGCAGCTAGCCTTTAAGAAACTACTATTTGTTGAGTTTGGGTATGGTGTCAAATAAGAACATCTGCAATTACCTAGAAAAGGCATTGAAATACTTCTCCACTTTCTAACTACATATCTGTGTGAAGTTGTATTTTTTGATGTACTTCCACCAAAGTAAAGACTCATAACAGACTAAATGTAAAAGAATATGAGAATCCAGCTGTCTTCTATTAAACCAGACATTAAAGAGATTTACAGAAATGTAAAACAGTGCCATTCTTCTCATTTTTTTGGTTTGTTTTGGAAAGTAAAGTTCCTAAAAATAAACAAAAAATTTAAAAAAATATATATGCTAGTTACATTAATATATAATGGATTTATTATTGTCTTTTTAAATGAATTGATAGGTATTTTAAAAATCTTTTAGTTTTTGATTTCTGATAGAGTAAATATTGATAGCTATAAACCATGTAAACAAAAGCTCTTTGGGGTCCTCAACAATTTTTTAAAAATTAATTAATTAATTAATTAATTTATGGCTGCATTGGGTCTTTGTTGCTGTGCGTGGTCTCTAGTTGAGGCGAGTGAGGGCTACTCTTTGTTGTGTTGCGCAGGCTTCTCGTTGCGGTGGCTTTTCTTGTTGCGGAGCACGGGCTCTAGGCACGTGGGCTTCAGTAGTTGTGGCTTGTGGGCTCAGTAGTTGTGGCGCATGGGCTCTAGAGCACAGGCTCAGTAGTTGTGGCACACGGGCTTAGTTGCTCCGCGGCATGTGGGATCTTCCCGGACCAGGGCTCGAAAGCGTGTCCCCTGCATTGGCACATGGATTCTTAACCACTGAGCCACCAGGGAAGCCCTCCTCAACGATTTTTAAGAGGGCAAAGGAGTCTTCAAAACTGTCATCATGTGACATTAAACAGGAAGGGATGCATTTCTCTCTCTCTTTCTCTCCCTCTCCATCCCTCCCTCCCTCCCTGTCTTTAATTGAGGTATAATTCACAGATAATGGAAAGGACTCATTTTTGATAGCGGTACCATCCCCAAAGTAGCAAAGGTTATTTTTAAAAACACCACTTAAAATATTTGCTGACAAAAGCGTCTTTTTAAGATTTGGAGGTTTTTTTCCATTAAGTTTTCCACATTTTAGTCAAGAATGTAAGTGGGTTGATTAGTTTTTCATCTGTTTTGAATTTTCTCGTAGCTGCTGTCAAGAAAGTCCATGTTGTGGCCATCCATGTGACAGCAGCAGTAAAGTCTGGTGACATTGGAGATGTTTTAATGTAGCATAAAAAAGAACTATGCTATATTCACAAGCAAGTACTAGTTTATTTGTTACTGAGTCAGGTTTTTTATTATTAAGATCTTCTATCTCACTTGGACCCTGTTATTTTAGTAAGTGCTTTATTATAGCTTGCAGAATGTTCTTGAATACAGATAACTTTATTGAAAACATATTGTTGGTTTGAGGCCTGTAATTTTTAAGGTGGACTCAATTCAAATGTAGATTTTAAAAAAAGTGTTTTGATCTCAAAAGCTGTTGCTTTATATTATACATATTAGGGCTAAAAAGAATTGCAAAGTAATATAATAAGGAAAAATATGAACTTAGGTTGTTAGCAGGACAAGGGTGAAATCTAAGAGCAGACTATCTTAGTAAGTCTTCAAGGAAACATCTATAAACATCTATAGATGTTTATAACATCTATAACTGCTAAAAATCGTAAGGCTCTGGAGACAGGAAATTATACAGAGAGAGGGCTCTCAAACGGAGGGAGGTGTGTGAAAAGGAATTTTAAATAAATAAGGTCAATATGAAACTATATTAACAAAGGGTTACCGATTAGCAGAGAGCTTTAAAGAAGCCTTGCTCTATACAACTAGGAATGATTGTAATCATTACTTGAACTTTTGTATATTTGCTCTCTCAAGTAGTTTAAAGAGATCTACAGTCTTGTTTACACTATAAATTTGCCTGACAACCCTTGACCTTATAGGTAACATAAATAAATAACATTCTTTTTTTTTTTTTAATAAATTTATTTATTTATTTTGGCTGCGTTGGGTCTTTGTTGCTGCACGTGGGCTTTTTCTGGTTGTGGCGAGCGGGGGCTACTCTTCGTTGCGGTGCGCGGGCTTCTCGTTGCGGTGGCTTCTCTTGTTGCAGAGCACGGGCTCTAGGCGCACGGGCTTCAGTAGTTGCAGCATGTGGGCTCAGTAGTTGTGGCTCATGGGCTCTAGAGTGCAGGCTCAGTAGTTGTGGCGCACGGGCTTAGTTGCTCTGTGGCATATGGGATCTTCCCGGACCAGGGCTCAAACCCGTGTCCCCTGCATTGGCAGGCGGATTCTTAACCACTGCGCCACCGGGGAAGCCCCAATAAATAACATTCTTGAGCAGTGTTTCTTGAAATGAAATCTCAGAGTTTGTGGAATATGTTATTGAGGACCAAGAATCAATGAAAATCTTAAATGGTCTCTGATTTTTTATGATAATATTAGAAATTATTAGGTATAAAGGTAAACATTGTACAGTGATTACTTTCAATTAGAAAATATTCTTGTAAAAGAAAGCCTGAATTTCTTAAGTTGAGGTTTCTCAAACTGTTCTGTAGGCCTGGGCAGGAGTAAGGTTGAGGAAATTATTTTTCTTCAGAGGAGGGTTTCTCTTGTGCAGCTTGCAGGATCTTAGTTCCCCAACCAGGGATGGAACCCATGCCCCCTGCAGTGGAAGCGCAGAGTCCTAAGCAGTGGACCGCCAGGGAATTCCCAGGGTTTCTCAAGTTTGAGAAAAAAAGTGTCTTGACTCTGCCACCCTCCTGCTCTAAGTCAAGTATATGGAACGTTTTCTCATGTTACAGTTGGCACTGCTTTGAATGGAAAATAGAATCAAAGCACAATGATAGATTTAAAATTGAAGATGCTGGATCTAAACAATAAGCTGAAGGATGATGATGAATGTATATGGTGGCTTTGTGTTTTTATATTTGACTTGGCGTTTTTCCATTTTACATGATCCTCACGACCGATTTCTCAAATTAGGCAGGGATTCTATCTTCATCTTGTAGGTGGATGACTAAAACCTTGAGATGTTCCATGGCCTTTCTCTGCAAAGTCCCAGAGCTGGGGCTAGAACCTCATCCTCTATTACTGTTACCTCTCATGAGGAGACTTTCACCTTTGCAAATTCTCTCTTCCCCAGTGTTGTGCTAACACCCCACCTTCGTAGGTCCTTCTGGGCTCTCCTCCCTGGGCTTGGCCCACTTTATGAATTCAGTGCAGAGCTGCAGCCGACTCTGGGGTTCTGATCCTTGGCTATTGTTTCAGATCTTCCAGCTCCCTGGCCTCCGTCCTTGAGCCCTGAATCCATCTGTGTTTCCAACTCTCTTCTGGACATGTCAGTCCCTGACTCCACATGTCACTTCACCCCAAACTGCTGCCCCTCCGCCTGTGTACTCACAGGAAGCAGAACCAAGGAGTCGCCCTAGAATCCTCCCCTCTCCTGCATATCCCTTCCAGCCTCCCCAACCAATCAGTCACTAAGACTAGCTGATTCTTTGTTCATGGTCTATAAAATCCTCCCCTCTGCTCCCAGTTTCTCTGCTTTGGACTATTGAACAGTCCCCTGACATCCAGCTGCTGGTGATGCTAAACATGTCTCTGGTGTGCCACTCCCTTTGCGAGCCCTTCAGCGGCTCACTTGTGCCCACCAGAGAGTCTAGACACCTTAACTCGGCATTCAAGGCCCTGGGTGATCAGGCCCGGACCCTCTAGTTCCGTCACCCACCGCCACTCATTCCCTTGTGCCCTACCCCCACCTTGAGCTCCAGCAGGGCCGGTGCCCCTGATTCCTGGGCCTCTCCCTGCCTTTGCATTAGGGGTGGCTGGAATACCTACCCGCTCTCTTCCAGACTGGGAATCTTGAGGCAGCCTGTACATCGTGGCTATAATTCTCTTCTTTCTTGTTCCCCAGCCCCAAGCACCATTCCTGGCAAATAGTGTAGGCTTGATGCATGGTTGAATGTTGGAATGAAGTCCGCATGAGTCATTTGTTTGAAGAAAGCAGTATTTTGTAACTCTTCTTCCTGCCATTTCCTTGCCCCAAATTTCAGTGAGCTTATCCTGAATGCTAACTCAGAGATAACAGTTAAGGTGCTAATAGTGTGACTGAGTTGACACGGGAGTGTGTTTCATCTCTCAGTTTTTGCTTTGCGCTAGGACATTAAATACATCCAAGCACCATGTTTCAAACAGGAATAGGGGACGTGAGCAGAGGGGTCAGAGTTCAATATCTCAGGCAGTTTTCAAACCAAATTTGGTAATGTTGATTTAAAATTTGCTCAGCGAAAAAGCACCCAAGTACGATCATGGAAAATGTTAGAACTGCTTTCTACGTACTGATTTATTGTTGAGAGAATTGTTCACTGAAGTTACGTTAATCACAGAGAAAGATTACAAGCTCTCCCTTTGTTTTTTATTAACAGGATCAATTTGACAACTTAGAAAAACACACACAGTGGGGAATTGATATTCTTGAGAAATACATCAAATTTGTAAAGGAAAGGACAGAGATTGAACTCAGCTATGCAAAGCAACTCAGGTAAGTTGATATTGAGTAAGGTTGTTTGTTAACTGCAGAATGGATGTAAAGATAATTTATATCCTCATTTTATACTATAAATGTATAATCCTTTAAGTATTTCTTTTCCCTTTTCATGTAAGCTTATATTTCAGTAGAAGCAATTGTTTAATATTGAAAATTATTTTTTAGAGGACAGTAAACATAAAAACCAAGTTAGTGCTTTTAGGCTCTGTTTCTTTTTTTTTAATTTTTAAATTTAATTTTATTTATTTTTTTATACAGTAGGTTCTTATTGGTCATCAATTTTATACACATCAGTGTATACATGTCAATCCCAGTCGCCCAATTCAGCACACCACCATCCCCACCACCCCTGTGGCTTTCCCCCCTTGGTGTCCATACATTTGTTCTCTACATCTGTGTCTCAACTTCTACCCTGCAGACCGGTTCATCTGTACCATTTTTCTAGGTTCCACATACATGCGTTAATATACGATATTTGTTTTTCCCTTTCTGACTTACTTCACTGTGTATGACAGTCTCTAGATCCATCCACGTCTCAACAAATGACTCAATTTCATTCCTTTTTATGGCTGAGTAATATTCCATTGTATATATGTACCACAACTTCTTTAACCATTCGTCTGTCGATGGGCATTTAGGTTGCTTCCATGACCTGGCTATTGTAAATAGTGCTGCAATGAACATTGGGGTGCATGTGTCTTTTTGAATTATGGTTTTCTCTGGGTATATGCCCAGTAGTGGGATTGCTGGATCATATGGTAATTCTATATTTAGTTTTTTAAGGAACCTCCATACTATTGTCCATAGTGGCTGTATCAATTTACATTCCCACCAACAGTGCAAGAGGGTTCCCTTTTCTCCACGCGCTCTCCAGCATTTGTTGTTTGTAGATTTTCTGATGCTACCCATTCTAACTGGTGTGAGGTGATACCTCATTGTAGTTTTGATTTGCATTTCTCTAATAATTAGTGATGTTGAGCAGCTTTTCATGTGCTTCTTGGCCATCTATATGTCTTCTTTCGAGAAATGTCTATTTAGGTCTTCTGCCCATTTTTGGATTGGGTTGTTTGTTTGTTTAATATTGAGCTGCATGAGCTGTTTATATATTTTGGAGATTAATCCTTTGTCCGTTGATTCATTTGCAAATATTTTCTCCCATTCTGAGGGTTGTCTTTTCATCTTGTTTATAGTTTCCTTTGCTTTGCAAAAGCTTTTAAGTTTCGTTAGGTCTCATTTGTTTTTATTTCCATTATTCTAGGAGGTGGATCAAAAAAGATCTTGCTGTGATTTATGTCAAAGAGTGTTCCTCCTATGTTTTCCTCTAAGAGTTTTATAGTTCCGGTCTTACACTTAGGTCTCGAATCCATTTTGAGTTTATTTTTGTGTATGGTGTTAGGGAGTGTTCTAATTTCATTCTTTTACATGTAGCTGTCCAGTCTTCCCAGCACCACTTATTGAAGAGACTGTCTTGTCTTCATTGTATATCCTTGCCTCCTTTGTCATAGATTAGTTGACCATAGGTGTGTGGGTTTATCTCTGGGCTTTCTATCTTGTTCCATTGATCTATGTTTCTGTTTTTGTGCCAGTACCATATTGTCTTGATTACTGTAGCTTTGTAGTATAGTCTGAAGTCAGGGAGTGTGATTCCTCCAGCTCCGTTTTTTTCCCTCAAGACTGCTTTGGCTATTCGGGATCTTTTGTGTCTCCATACAAATTTTAAGATTTTTTGTTCTAGTTCCGTAAAAAATGCCATTGGTAATTTAATAGGGATTGCATTGAATCTGTAGATTGCTTTGGGTAGTATAGTCATTTTCACAATATTGATTCTTCCAAGCCAAGAATATGGTATATCTCTCCATCTGTTGGTATCATCTTTAATTTCTTTCATCAGTGTCTTATAGTATTCTGCATACAGGTCTTTTGTCTCCCTAGGTAGGTTTATTCCTAGGTATTTTATTCTTTTTGTTGCAGTGGTAAATGGGAGTGTTTCCTTAATTTCTCTTGCAGATTTTTCATCATTAGTGTATAGGAATGCAAGAGATTTCTGTGCATTAATTTTGTATCCTGCAACTTTACCAAATTCATTGATTAGCTCTAGTAGTTTTCTGGTGGCATTATTAGGATTCTCTATGTGTAGTATCATGTCATCTGCAAACAGTGACAGTTTTACTTCTTCTTTTCCAATTTGTATTCCTTTTATTTCTTTTTCTTCTCTGATTGCCGTGGCTAGGACTTCCAAAGCTATGTTGAATAATAGTGGTAAGAGTGGACATCCTTGTCTTGTTCCTGATCTTAGAGGAAATGGATTCAGTTTTTCACCATTGAGAATGATGTTTGCTGTGGGTTTGTTGTATATGGCCTTTACTATGTTGAGGTAGGTTCCCTCTATGCCCACTTTCTTGAGAGTTTTTATCATAAATTGGTGTTGAATTTTGTCAGAAGCTTTTTCTTCATCTATTGAGACGATCATATGGTTTTTCTCCTTCAATTTGTTAATATGGTTTATCACATTGATTGATTTGCATATATTGAAGAATCCTTGCATCCCTGGGTAAATCCCACTTGATCATGGTGTATGATCCTTTTAATGTGTTGTTGGATTCTGTTTGCTAGTATTTTGTTGAGGATTTTTGCATCTATATTCATTAGTGATATTAGTCTGTAATTTTCTTTTTTTGTAGTATCTTTGTCTGGTTTTGGTATCAGGGTGATGGTGGCCTCATAGAATGAGTTTGGGAGTGTTCCTTCCTCTGCAATTTTTTGGAAGAGCTTGAGAAGGATAGGTGTTAGCTCTTCTCTAAATGTTTGATAGAATTCACCTGTGAAGCCATCTGGTCCTGGACTTTTGTTTGTTGGAAATTTTTTTTTTTTTTGGGGGGTGGTACGCAGGCCTCTCACTGTTGTGGCCTCTCCCGCTGCGGAGCACGGGCTCCAGATGCGCAGGCTCAGCGGCCATGGCTCACGGGCCCAGCCGCTCCACAGCATGTGGGATCCTCCCGGACCAGGGCACGAACCTGCGTCTTCTGCATCGGCAGGCGGACTCTCAACCACTGCGCCACCAGGGAAGCCCTAAATAAATTATTCTTAAATTTACTTAATAAGAATTTAATAAGTAAATTTATTTTTATAAATAAATTTTATTCCAGATGAATTTCTGGTGCCCTGTATGTGTATCAGCCTCATTATCACTTTAAGGCTTTTAAAACTGAAAGTGTGAATGGAGAATGAGCTGCTTTGTGTTGATTATTTAAACATTGCACTGTCATAAAATATTGTCTCTCATGTGGAAATGGGTTACCTAACAGCTTTAGGCGAAGTAAGGTCTCATCTAATGGATTTCTCTATATTTGTTGTATTCTTTTTCTCTTAGCCTGGTCTCTTCTTTCCTGGTGCCTTATCCACTGTCTTGTTTTGCTTTGGAGGTTTGTCATGGGATGTCATTAAGTCAGTTCTCAGCAAATTTCTCCATCAGTTCTATGTCATGAAGGGAAGGTGCTTTCTTTGTTTCCCTCTGGGAAGCATCTGGCTCCCTGCACTTTCTCATCCCCCTCTATGAGGGGAGTGATATTTAGGTAACAAAATTGGAGGCTATTGGAAAAGACTCCAAATCCCAGTAATAGGTGTGGGATAACATTTAATAGCTCTCCATCGACCGTTTTACCCTGTTCTGGATCATGTTTCATGACTTGAAATAGAGTAGCGGTATTACTGCTATGATGGTAATCTCTTAGGAAGTCCTTTTCCTGAGATTTAAATGTTAACATTTGTTTCATCACATCCCTGCAAAGTATCTAAATTTGTGCTTATTGGGAGAAGTTGATAAAAAAAAGATTATGAGTAACTGAAGACAATTTAAGACAATTACTAATCCTTTGGAGGTGTTTTCTACAATTACTAATCCTTTGGAGTTGTTTTCTACAGTTACTAATCCTTTAGAGGTGTTTTCTACAATTACTAATCCTTTGGAGGTGTTTTCTAATCCTTTGGACTGAGATCTGGGTAGGGCCCTTGATGCTGATGAGTAATCATACTCTGCCCTTTGTTGATTTGCTTTCCCACTTGCCTGCGTCTTTCATAGCTTCTCTTTCCACAAACCCCAACACCTCCCTTCCCATCCTCACCACTTGCTTCCTACTTCACTGAGAAAATTGAAGCAGATAGAGGAAAACACCCTCAGACTCTCAGGCCCTGTAACCCATCTGTCAGCATCTGTTCCCACACCTGGATGCCCCCTCCCTCTGATGCTCCTGGCTGAATCCAAGCCCTCCTCTTGCACACTAGATCTTCCCCCATCTCTCCGACTCCAGAGCTCTGTTCCCACTAGTTTTCCTCTGTCTCCTATGTTATCAAGGCTTTACTTTCTACTGGATTATTCCCATGGTCACAAAAATGTACCACTGTCTCCCATCATTAAAAAACAAACAAGAAAACAAAACTTCTCTTGAGCTCACTTCCCCCACGAGCTGCCACCATTCCTTTGCCTTCCTTTGCAGCAAACCTCCCCAACAATGTCTCTCCAGTTCCCCTCCTCCCCCTATTAAGCTCACCTGCACCTCTGCACCAGAACAGCTCCTCGGGGCACCAGTGCCCTTCATCCTGTCCCACCCAGTCGCCTGTCCTCAGTCCTCACCGCCCTTGACCCCTCAGCATCTTTGAAGGGGTGGATGCTCCCTCCTCGAAACACTTTGCTCGCTTGGCCTCGGAAACCCCAGTCTCTTGGCTTCCTTTCTGTCTCACCAGAAGCTCTTCAGAAGCTCTGCTCAACCCCCTTCGCGGTTCCTCCTCTCCTTCTGCCACTTCACCCCGATGTGCCCCGGCACCCAGTCCTCCGTCATCTTCCCTTCTCTATTTATACTCTCCTGGTGATGGCTTTAAGTACGATCTCTACGGCAACAGATATGTCTCCAAGCTTGACCTCTGTCCTGAACTCCAGAAACAGGTTACTCAGAATCTGCATTTCCGGTGCTTCCCTGGTGGCGCAGTGGTTGTGAGTCCACCTGCCAATGCAGGGGACATGGGTTTGAGCCCTGGTCCAGGAAGATCCCACATGCCATGGAGCAATTGAGCCTGTGTGCCACAGCTACTGAGCCTGCGTGCTACAATTACTGAAGCCTGCGCGCCTAGAGCCCATGCTCCACAACAAGAGAAGCCACCGCAATGAGAAGCCCGTGCACGGCAACGAAGAGTAGCCCCCACTCGCCGCAGCTAGAGAAAGCCCACGTGCAGCAACGAAGACCCAACGCAGCCAAAAAACAAACAAAAAAATCCCAACAAAATCTGCGTCTCCGCAGCCCGGCTCCCCGCAACTCCCCGGCTCGGCTCGAGGGCAGCTGCATCCTTCCTTGCTTGGGTCAAAAACTCCAGAGTCATCTTTGGCTTTTGTCTTTCTCCCACACTCCCCCGCCCCCATCGGGAAGTCCTGGTGCCTCTGCTTTCCAGATTGATCCAGGATCCCTGCCCTTCTCAGCACCTCCACTGCTGGCATTGTGGTCCAAGTCCCCATCACCTCTTACCTGGCTTACTATGAGTCTTCTAACTGGTTTCTTATTCCTCCCTTATTTCCTACTGTCCGTCTTTTCCACAAGACAGCCAGATCACAGTACTCCTCGTTCAAAACACCAACGTCTCCCCATTTCCCTCGAAGTAAATCGAATATCCTTACAGTGGATGTCCTACAAAGCCCTACATGAATGGGTCTCTCTACCTCTCAGACATTATCTCTTTCTCTCTCTCCCTTCTTTTCTCTGCTCTAACAGAATTGGCCTCCTTGCTGTATCTTGTACGTGCCAGGCATGCTGTCACCCCAGGGATGCTGCATTGGCCTTTCATATAGATGTCGCCTAGAGGTTCATCCCCCAGGATCCATGTGGCTGACTCCCTCACCTCCTTCAAGTCTTTGCTCCCTGCTGGACTTTTCGGTTTTTCCAAAGCACTGATAACTTTCTAACATTATGTAATCTTCTTATATATTGTGTTGTTCATTGACTTCTGCTCCCTCCCTGCTAGAATATAAGCCTCTCAAGGGCAGGGCTCTTTGCGCTGTGTTCACTAATGAATCCCTGTAGTATGGAACAGTGCATAAAATAGGTGCTTAGTAAATAGCTGTAGAAAGAGTGAATCAACAGGGAACAGGTCTACAATATTTGGTCAGCACTGCTTCAAGGAGAATTATGTGTTTGCACAGGCCTATGGGAGCTGATGAAGGTTTAAAAACAAACAGAACAACTAATAATGTGTCAACAGAGTTGGGGGCGGGGGGACTCTAGTGAATGAGACACAGGAAGTGCCTGAGCCTGAGGGACTCACCTTCTCACTATGGAAAAAAGACTACATGCAAATAAGCAAGGCAGTAAATCATTTAAAGATAGCATTTATCACCCCGAATAAGTAAAACCAGTGATGCATTAGAACATGATGGGGGGCAAGGCTTACTTAGCCTGACTGGCCAGGGAAATCCATTGCTTGAGAACTGACAAGGAGAAAGCAGGCATGCAAAGATCTGAGAGCAGTTCTTCCAGGCCAAGGAATTAGTGAGTGCAAAGGTCCTGAGGTGGGGACATGTTCAAGGAATGGAAAGACCAGTGTGACTGGAGCATATTCAACAAAGACTTGCTTAAAACATCAATGTGATGTTGAAAAACCATCATGGTCTCTTTGGGGAGTTGTCTGTCGTTAAATAATTTCTTTTCTGCATTAGAGGAAAAAAAACTTTAACTTATTTTAGACATGAAAGATGATAATTAGGGCTTTGATTTCTGTAGGTCAGTGGTTAACAAACTACTGGCCATGGCCATGGCCAAACCCATCACTGCCTGGTTTTGTAAACAGTTTTATTGGAATACAGGTGCATCCATTCATTTATGTATTGTCCATGGCTGCTTTTGCAGCCCCATGACTATGGGGCGGCAAGTCTAAAATATTTACAAGTCTAAAATATTTACTGTCTGGCCCTTTATAAATTTGCTTTTATATATAAGCATATACATATATATGTGCTTATATATAAGTTTGCTGACCCCTGCTATAGTTATTATCCATTCAAGACAGCATAGGGTCAAATTCTTAATACAATCTTTTTTTTTTTTTAAGATTTATTTATTATTTATTTTTGGCTGCATCGGGTCTTAGTTGTAGCACGCAGGATCTTCGTTGAGGCATGTGGGATCTTTCATTGTGCTGTGTGGGCTTCTCTCTAGTTGTGACGTGTCGGTTTTCTCTTCTCTAGTTGTGGCGCTCAGGCTCCAGGGCGCGTGTAATCTGTAGTTGTGATGCGCAGGTTCTAGAGCATGTGGGCTCTGTAGTTTGGGCTCACGGGCTCTAGTTGAGGTGCATGAGCTCAGTACTTGTGGCACAGGAGCTTAGTTGCCCCGTGGCCTGTGGGATCTTAGTTCCCTGACTGGGGATTGAACCCATGTCCCCTGCATTGGAAGGCGGATTCTTTACCACTGGACCACCAGGAAAGTCCCAAATTCTTAATATAATCTTTTTTAAATTTTTTATTTTTTATTTACGGCTGCATTTGGTCTTCGTTGCTGCGCGTGGGCTTTCTCTAGTTGTGGCGAGTGGGAGCTACTCTTCATTGCGGTGCGCGGGCTTCTCATTGTGGTGGCTTCTCTTGTTGTGGAACACGGGCTCTAGGCTCGCGGGCTTCAGTAGTTGTGGCTCATGGGCTTAGTTGCTCCGTGGCATGTGGGATCTTCCCGGACCAGGGCTTGAACCCATGTCCCCTACATTGGCAGGTGGCTTCTTAACCACTGCGCCACCAGGGAAGTCCCCTTAATATAATCTTAAAACATCTTACATGACCTATATAAGAGAACCAACTACTGATTGCCCCTTAGCAACTGTTTCTTTAAAAATAAACAGGACTTCCCTTGTGGCACAGTGGTTAAGAAGCAGGCAACTACAGAAAGCCTGCCCTCAGCAACGAAGACCCAATGCAGCCAAAACAAACAAACAAACAAACAAATAAACAAAAACAAAACAAACTAAATTATTTGTTATGACCAGGTAATGAATTCATATGATTAAAACTTCTAAAGTTACAAAATGGTTTACAGTGGTGTGTCCCTTCTCTTACCCCTGTTCCCAGGGACAATAAATGTTATCTGTCTCTTACGTATCCTTCCAGGGAGATATTATGGATACACAGGCAAGGAAGTGTGTTTTCTTCCTTGCTTCCCCAGCAGTTCAGTGTGCCCTTGCCTTTCTGCATCCTGGAAATTATTCCGAGAGTTCATTTTTATTTTTTACAGCTATACAGTGATGCACTGAATTGGTGGATATGTTGTTTCCAATTGTTTGCAACTCTGAACAAAGTTGCACTGGATAACCTTGAATGATACACTTGGGCAAGCATATTTAGAGAATAAGTTCCTAAAAGCAGCACTTTGGTTCTGGTAGAATTTGCCAAGTTGCCCTTCTCGGAAGTTGTGACCCTTATCACCATTTCAGAGTGCGTGGCGGCGGTGCTACTGGCCTTGACCCTCAATGCTTCCTGTTACCCATCCTTTTTATCTTTGCCGATTTGTTAAGTAAAAATTGCCAAGTCTGAAAGGTAATTTGTGTTTCTCTTAGCATGAATGAGGTTGAGTATGTTTTTATACATTTGAGCCGTTTGTACTTTCTTCTTGATGAACCATTCTTGTCCTGGTCAATTTTTTTTTTTAATTGGATCTCATTGTAAATAAAAGGTAACTGTGTAAAAGTCATTTTATAAAATATGTTGCATATTGTATATGCAAGGTATTAAATTTAAATTTACTTGAACAATTAAAAAGATTTTATTAAAGTGAAACTGAAGGATTTAGCGAATTTGAAATATTAAACAAATTCTTATAAGGTTTAGCAAAAAGATTATGAAAAATGTGTAGGGTGTCATTCCTGTTATTTGTTTTTGTTTTTGTTTTAACTCATGTTGTAATTTTAAACAGGCTCAATTGACTCACACTGCTAGGAAAGATAAAGAAAATGGTATTTACCTGTTTTACTTCCTCTCCTAATTGAGTTATATAATTTAGTCTGTAACATGAGTCTCACAGTTAATTTGTCTTAATTATAGATTTATGCTCATCACCATTCCTTCTACCACAGCCTCTCTACTTGTTCGTTGGCCTCAAGAAAAATAGGGTTATTTTCCCCCTATAGGAGCCTGTGGCATAATCCTCCAGTTCTTTCTTGTTTGAGAATGCCACTATACAGTCATCCCTCAGAATCCGTGGGGGATTGGTTCCAGGAACACCACCCCCTGCCCCCGCCCGCCTCGGATACCAAAATCTGAAGATGCTCAAGTCCCTTATATAACATGGCATAGTATTTGTGTATAATCTGCACACATCCTTCTGTATACTTTAAATCATCTCTTGATTACTTATAATACCTAATACAATGTAAATGCTGTGTAAACAGTTGCCATCATGAAGTAAATTCACGTGTTGCTTTTTGGAACTTTCTGGAATTTTCCCCCCAATTTTTTTGATCCACAGTTGGTTGACTCTGTGGATGTAGACCCCACAGATGTGGAGGGTAGACTGCACTTAACAACAATTTGACTTGATTATTCTCTGGTCATACTTTTCTCTCCAAACTTTGTCGCTGCATTGTCTTCTCGTTGAAAAGTCTGGGGCCAGCCAAATTTTTATTCTTTGTAGGTGACTTGCTTTTTTGACTCTGTATGTGAAGAATTTTTTGTTCCACTGAGCAGTTTGATAACTTTACCAAGCAATGTCTTGTGGTTGATCACTCTTTGTCAATTTCCCTTTCATATGAAAAGTCAATAATTTATTTCAGGGGAACTTTCTTCAATTATATCTGAATTTTTTTCTATTCTACTTATTGGGTCATATGCTTCAGAGATCCATTTTCCTTATGTTACAGCATCTTGTTCTTCATATCTTTTTTCTTTTTATGATTATGAGAGTTGCTTTCCACGTTATGATTGTCTTAAAACTTTCCTCTCTTAAATTTGATATCCAGCCTAATTTATTTATTAGCTCTGGAGTGGTGTGTTTTAGTTCCTAGTTCATTTCCTTAGCTTTGCAGCCTCCCAGTTTCATCCCATTCTGTTTTATCCTGTAGGCTGGGGATTCTTGCTTTATTGGCTTTGTGTTTTTATTAAATTTATTCATAGTGTAAAATATTCTGGAGGAGTTAGGATTTGCTTCATTTCCTTGTATGTTTTCTTCCAGATTGGGTTTTTCTATGTCATTTTCTTCCTTCCTTTTCTTCTTCTTTTTTATTTTTATTTTTTTAAATCTTTGGCTGCATTGGGTCTTCGTTGCTGCAAGCGGGCTTTCTCTAGTTGCAGTGAGTGGGGGCTACTCCTTGTTGCGGTATGTGGGTTTCTCATTGCTGAGCATGGGCTCTAGGCGCACGGGCTTCAGTAGTTGTGGCGCACAGGTTTTGTTGCTCTGCAGCACGTGGGATCTTCTTGGACCAGGGATCGAACCTGTGTCCCCTGCATTGACAGGCGGATTCTTAAGCACTGCGCCACCCGGGAAGTCCCTTCCTTTTCTTCTGTATTACATACTACATCCCTTCACCTTGCTTATATTTAATACAGGCAGTTTAGTGAAGTGGTTACAAGTAACAGACTCTAGAGTCCCAATGCCTGGGATGTTCTTCCACTTAATAGTAATATGATTTGGGACAAATTACTCTCTGTGCTCTGTCTTTTTCATCTGTAATATGTGAATAATAATAATGTTGATAATTCCCACCTTATAAGCCTCTTGAGGGGACTTAATGAGATAAAACATGTAAACGTCTTAGGCTGATGCCTAAGCATGTTTTTGTTACTAACACAAGCAACACCAGTGCCCCTGTTTGATATGATAGAATGTGAATGATCACTGCTGTGCTTCCGTGCCATTGGTCTTTCCCTCTGAGCTCCCTTATAGGGTAAGGGTAGAGGAAAGTGTTACCAAACCAGGTTCGTTTGCCAACATGCAGCAAGCTAAACACTGAGATGCCGAGGTTTGCAGGTGGGAAAGGGTTTATTCACAAGGCGGCCAAGTGAGGAGATAGGAGAACAAGTCTCAGATCCATCTCCCTGAAGGCGAGAGACTTGGGATATTTATGGGATAAAGAAGCAGGGTGGTCTTAGGCATGGGGAAAGGGGACTGCAGGTAGGGAAAAGGTGTGGTAATTAGTGTTCTGTGCAGGCGTATCTGAGTTACTTGCTTCTTCATGGGATGCATGTTCAAAAATGGAGGCGCTTAGCATGATCTGAGGGTGGGGTTTTTGGCCCTCTGGTGTCAAAATGTCATTTACCAGACACCTGTGCAGGCCCTGTTTTAGGTAGTCCCAACCAGTCTTAGCTGGCTTGAGCTTGAGCTAGACACAGCTAGCTCTAAGTTCCTGGAAAACAACCCAGGCAAACATCTTATTGTTTCGGCTGTGTGATGCTTGGAGGACAGCTCAGCGTTTTGTAGCAACAATTAAAGCATTGGCTTGATCGGTGAAGGCAGGTTACACGTGCAGGGGTTTTTAATAAACTGGAAGGCAAGCTCAAGAATTTCTGTTAGTCACCAGTTTTTATTAACCCCATGGGGCATGGTCTCAAAAGCACTTGTTTTTGTATATGTTGTCTTTGAGACTCTGAGTTTTGTTGTCTGTTCTGAAACTTTGTTAGAGGTTCTGTTTTAGCATTCACTCCATTAGGTCAAAGGCGTTCATCCCTATTCCTTGGGAATCGCTAGGTTTTGTGGTGATCTTCCCTAGGCATTCACCCTGCAGCCCTGGGAAGTAGAGACCCAGGTGGCCAGCCCCAGCTCCTGCCAAGTCCTGGCATCTGGGTGGTCAGCCTGCATGTCTTCCTCTCAGATCTTTTCTGTCACTGTTCCCTGAGCGCTTACTCACCCCTCAGTTTACTTCTGTCTGAATCGGTTTTCAGGATTCTGTGGACTTGTTTCCCTCCCTGTGACTGTGAGGGTGGGGTCAAGCATCTGTTCTACACTGTTCCAGAATTTTCTGTCCCTCATGCTGGTCACCACTTCTCAAAGTGTGTAGACTGAGGTTATGTGCCTTTCTTCATTGGTTTATTTTCTGCTGTTGAAAATTTCCTGGCTTTTATTTCGCCTCTTGTTGGAAAAGCGCAATTCTCTGATCAGATTTTATTGTGCCATCTTTATCTGGCAATCTGTGGTGAGCTTTTAAAATATAAAAGACAGATTAAAAAAAAAAAAGACACAAAACATTCCTGTGTCCAGCCTTGGACCTTCCATTTCAGAGGGTCTGGAATGAGGCCCAAGTGTTTCCTTTTTAGAAGCCTCACTGCAGTTCTTAGGACCAACCAAATTTAAATCCAGTATCTTTATTAAAAGATATATATTTTCCTTTTACCTTTTAATTAGCCTATCTGAAGAGCAAGTATATAAAACAATTTAAACTTCTCAGAAAGACCCCATAAATTTAAAGGTGTTTTTGGTGTTTATTTGCTTGCTTATTTTTAAAATAACCTCATACAAATAGGGCAAGAAAGCCCGCCTCCAGAGAATGGAAATGCAAGTTGCTCTTTTTTTTGTAGTGGTCCCTGAGAGAAATATCCTGAGATCTGAAGTTCCCTTCTAGACCTCTTAAGCTTTTAGTTTTCTGCTGGTGTTTATAGAGTGAATTATTCATTGATGCTTTTAAGAAGCATTTTGAATGCTATATATGCTAACATCGTCAAAGTGATACTCATTCTTCAGTACTGGACCGTCTTTACTGGAGATCACCCACAACAGGTCTTTAATCCTGGTTAGGATTTGACTGGTAAAACGGAACTATAAAAAGTACTGACTTCACCTGGATGTCTTCAAGCTATGTTTCCTTCAACTAGATATAAAGTTTAAGTTATTTTTACGTCTGCTAATGACTGAAAGCTAAAAAGAAAATGTAGATTTAAATCAACCTCTAAAATAACAGTTTTGAATGAGTTTTTATATAAGATGTGAATTTAGAAGTGACATTTTCCATTTGTAATTTATAGTTAGCAGAAGAAATGGTCGATATTTAAAACCATGCACTAAAAATATCTCACATGTAACCTCTAGGCTTTTCAATACTGCAGGTCCCATATATGCTGCTTTAAATATATTTGGAAAATAACCTATTGATTAGTCATCTGCTTTCCATGGCTCCTCTTTATTCCTGGTATATGTAAGTTGGAGCTATTGTTTTTATTAAATCTACCTTTTTAAGGACTAAATGTGGTAGGCAACTCAAAGAATTCTACCATGCTTTCAGTATATAAGATTTATCTCTTTTAACAAAGTGAATCAGCTATGTATAGCTGATTCACTTTGTTATAAAGCAGAAACTAACACACCATTGTAAAGCAATTATACTCCAATAAAGACGTTAAAAAATTAAATTAAATTAAAACCAAAAATTTCTCTCTTTTGCATTAATTTTTCTCTAAGGCACATGCTTTAAGGAAATACTGCTTTTTCACATTCTTTCAAATCTAGATCTATTAGATAATCTTTACCGTGTATCCAGAGTATCAGTAGAGAAAACACAATGTAGTTTGTTTAAGCATAGCTCACGTGATAGCAACCTCCAAGTCAGTACATTTTTCTTTCATCAGTTTGTCTAATTATAATTTTTAAATTGTTATATACCCATGGCTTCTTCTTCTTTTTTTTTTTTTTTTGATACGCGGGCCTCTCACTGTTGTGGCCTCTCCTGTTGCGAGCACAGGCTCCGGACGTGCAGGCTCAGTGGCCATGGCTCACGGGCCTAGCCGCTCCGCGGCATGTAGGATCTTCCCGGACCAGGGCAGGAACCCATGTCCCCTGCATTGGCAGGTGGACTCTCAACCACTGTGCCACCAGGGAAGCCCCATGACTTCTTTTTATTTTTTTATTTTTTATTTTTTTGCTGTACGTGGGCCTCTCACTGCTGTGGCCTTTCCCGTTGCGGAGCACAGGCTCCAGACGCACAGGCTCAGCGGCCATGGCTCACAGGCCCAGCCACTCCGCAGCATGTGGGATCTTCCCAGACCGGGGCACGAACCCATGTCCCCTGCATCGGCAGGCGGACTCTCAACCACTGCGCCACCAGGGAAGCCCCATGACTTCTTTTTAAATTGCAACAATCACTATTTCTGTTGGGTGATATATATTCCCTGGGAACTTCCAAACTTTAAGGGACAATAGAGGTCATTTCACCCACCTGCCTCGGGCTTACAGATGAGGAACTGGAAGCACAGGCTTGCCCATTGCTTTGTCTGAGTTTACACCATCTAGTCACATGGCCTCTGGATTCCCAGAGCAACGTCCTTTTTACTAAAGTCCTCTGCCTCTCATGTCACCTAGTAACACCTGTTAGAGGTGAACTCACATTTCACTTTGTCTGTAAAACGTACCATGATCAAAATTGTACATTTATTACTGCACACTTTTCTAGGCACATCTGTAGATTCAGGGGAAATGAAAGAAATAGAATGTGAAATAATGAAAGTAGTTACTATGAAAGAGGAATAGCAACATGGAATAAACAGGGAAGTGAATACTGAGATGCTGTCATATGAAGAGACCCACTGTGGACCACTAGTTCACTCGTAGGGCTATTCTTCTTCTTTTTTTTTTTTTGCGGTACGCAGGCCTCTCACTGTTGTGGCCTCTCCCGTTGCGGAGCACAAGCTCCGGACGCGCAGGCTCAGCGGCCATGGCTCATGGGCCCAGCCGCTCCGCGGCATGTGGGATCTTCCCAGACCGGGGCACGAACCCGTGTCCCCTGTATCAGCAGGCGGACTCCTAACCACTGCGCCACCAGGGAAGCCCACTTCTTTTTTTTAATTGAAGTATAGTTGATGTTAATTTCTGCTGTACAGCAAAGTGACTCAGCTCTCTCTCTCTCTCTCTCTCTCTCTCTCTCTATATATATATATATATATATACACACACACACACACATTCTTTTTCATATTCTTTTCGATTATGGTTTATCCCAGGACATTGAATATAGTTCCCTGTGCTATACAGTAGGACCTTGCTGTCCATCCATTCTATATGTAATAGTTTGCATCTACTAACCCCAAACTCTCAGTCCATCCCTCCTCCAGCCCTCTCCCCCTTGGCAACCACAAGTCTGTTCTCTATGTCTGTGAGTCTGCTTCTGTTTCATAGATAGGTTTATTTGTGCCATATTTTAGATTCCACATATAAATGATATCATATGGTATTTGTCTTTCTCTTTCTGACTTACTTCACTTAGTAAGGTCCATCCTTACTCCAGGTCCATCCATATTGCTGCAAATGGCATTATTTCATTCTTTTTAATGGCTGAGTAGTATTCCATTGTATATATGTACCACATCTTCTTTATCTATGGCTGTTCTTCTTCCTTTTTTCTCAATATTTATTTATTGGCTGCATCAGGTCTTAGTTGCGGCACGTGGGATCTTTTGTTGCATCGCGCAGGCTTCTCTCTAGTTGTGGCGCATAGGCTTAGTTGCCCTGCGGCATGTGGGATCTTAGTTCCCCGACCAGGGTTCGAACTGGTGTCCCCTGCATTGCAAGATGGATTCTTAACCACTGGACCACCAGGGAAGTCCCTTTATGGCTGTTCTAACTACAGAAGCCAAAATCAGGACCCAAAGGAAATCAATCAGTGGAACAGATGTTAGTGAGTTTTCTTTTTTCAAGATTACCTCTTAGTTTTTGTGTAACTTGAAACATGCAGAATGTAGAGGGGAGTATCTGGATTCTTGACCTGGAGATGGGATTAGGAAGAGAGATTAGAACAATTTTGACTAATCTGAGCGTGTTCAGTGCAAGCCTGCTAGGCAGGTTAAAAGTTCTCCTTGCTAAATGTCTTAGCGTAAACATCTCCCCAAATATTGTCTCTACTTCCTGCAAGAAGACTTATTCACAAGTAGTTTTCATTAGGTTTTGGGAGAGCAGCACACAGCCTTGAAAACCTGCCCTTGACACTTTGATTTTTCATTTAAACATCTGGACTCAGTCGATATGCTTGCCTTGGATTTAGAGCAATAATGGTTGCATAGAAACACATGGTCTGCCCTCTCCGGTTAAATAATGTCAGGTCTTAACATCCAGGTAAACAACCAGTTGGCGACCATTTCTGTTCTTATTTGCTCTACCTTTAGGTAAAAGAGTCAAAGCTATGCAAGTCTTTCACCCTGAAAAATGGAAGGAAACAAATGGATTTCAGCTGTGGACATTTTGTGACTTTTCTTTTTTTAACTTGTAAACAAAAGCACTGACTTCTTTCATTCCTGATTTCTCAGTTATCTTTCTGTATAAGGTGACATGTCTGCCTTTTTGTTTTAGGAATCTTTCGAAGAAATACCAACCTAAAAAGAACTCGAAGGAGGAAGAAGAATACAGGTGTGTTTATCATTGATTGTTATGTGGTAATATCTGTGTGGCATTGGTGATGATTATAAAGGAAATCTACATATATTTTGTAGATATAATATATCTACAAAAACAAGTTGCCTTCCTCATTCATATCTGTGCCAGTTTTTAAATTGGGGGAAAGACAATAAAAACCTACTCCTATTCCAGATTGTTTCAATTAAGGTAATTAGGAAAAGCTTAGAATATAATCTAAACAAATACAGGAAGTGTGGACCATGCATTCTACATCTTGATTTGGTTTTGTAATATCAGGCGTCTCATTCATCCCAGAAATATGTCTGTTTCAGACAGCAATTAAGACATCTTAACGTGAAAAGTCCAAAAGTATTATCTATAATTTAGATCTAAATATCCATTATATTAGTACCTATAGTACGTATATGTATTTTGGGTTATATGTGGGCTATTAACAAAGCCAAATAGTGCCTTATGTAGGGCAATTTGGCTTTACAAAATGAAAAATGTTTCAGTTGTAATTTATTCTGCGCCATTTTGATGAGAACCCTCTTATGTGTAATGAATTGTCAAGACCCTATGGGAGCTGGATGCAAATTAACCTGATTTTAATTACTATTTCGCTGGTGGGAAGCAACATGAGAGAGGATGTGCCTTGTTTGAAAAGGAGGGGTGTGCGTTCTGTTCCGTAGGTATACAGCATGTAAAGCCTTCCTTTCCACCCTGAATGAGATGAACGATTATGCTGGACAGCATGAAGTCATCTCCGAGAATATGACCTCCCAGATCACCGTGGAGTTAGCACGCTACGTCCAGGAATTGAAGCAGGAGAGGAAATCGGTAACTAAAATTTGTTTTTTCTTCCTACGAGATGGACCAAAGATGATGGGAATATCCCTACAAGTTTTAAAATTATCAGTAAATGGAATCATATGAGATGGTGGGTCTTAAATTGCCACCTTTGAGACACGTATAAACCTTCCTGACCCTGTTCGTAGAAAGTGTTTCTAGGTCTTTACATACGATTTCAAGCGTCCCTCGGACATTCTGAAACTCATTTGTGGATCCCAGAATACTAACCCCTCTGAGGAATTTAAATATATTTGTGGCTATCGGATATACAAGAGTAAGCAATACAATATGATGTATGCTGTGTGGAATAAACTGTGTTAAAATAAATGTTATAAGGAGTTCAAAGGAGCCAGAAAGATGACCTCAGCTACAGCCACTCCGTTCCATGGCTCATTCATTGTCATCTAATGAAGAGGGCCTTTTTGCTCCTCTTGTCATCATTACAGTCTTTTCATAGCTTTTGTTGTTAACAAAAGGGAAAAATGTACCCTCAAGTAAAATATATTCATAGTCAAGATTTTGCCCTAAGAGATTTATCATTAAGACATGGTGGTCTGTGTCATGGTACTTTGATCACCTGTGAGGTGCATAATAATTTGTTAGTAATAAAGTACCAAAATTGGCCAGTGATATGCTTTTCTATATAAATTTGAGTCCACAGTAATTCTTGTAATGCTCTGGAGATACATGAGACAACAAGATTGATAGGGTTCTTGCTGAAATAGGGGAGATATTAAATAATAATGACCAAAATACTTATTTAATTGCAGTTGTGATAGTTTCGACAAAGTACGAGTACATACGTGAGAACATATAATGAATGGGAACACCTCACATGCTTATGCTCCGGATCATGGGAAAGCTTCCTGGGGGGCTTGACAGTTAAGGCTTTAACGGGACTTGAGGGACAAGTAGGAGTTGCATGGGACAAACATTCAATATAGGGAGCAGCTGTGTTTGGAACATCTGAGGGATTTAGTTCTTTCTGAACTGTAAATATGTAGCAAAGAACTTTGGGTATGTTTAGAAGTTAGGAAGAGATATATGCCTTAGGATCAACCCATTGGATTAAAAAAAGGCTTAATACACTGAGCTGATGTTTTTATCTATTCACATTAAAGCAGTGATTACCAAGCAGGCACAATTTTGCTCCCCACCCCAGCAAACATTTGTCAATGTCTGGAGACATTTTTGATTGTTAGGGGCATTATAGCTGGGGGGTTACTACTGGCATCTAGTGGGTAGAACCCAAAGGTGCTGCTAAACATCCTATAACACACAGAACAGCCTCCACAACGAAGAATTACCTGGTCCAGAATGTCCATAGGGGCTGAGAAACCCTGCACCAGAGCTCCAATTAGGTGACAGTCTCTATAGACCATGGAGACTGGTCTTTTATAAGAAAAGGAGAGCTTTTCTTTTATATGATGGAAAGGAAGAAGTGAAACAGGATATTAAGGTTTGGAATTAAGCAAAATACCTAATATAATCATAAAGTAAACACAGTAAATCTGAACACGATGCTGGCCTACTTCCCTGGTTCCTGACTTTCCCTTGACCTTGCAAAGTTTATACCTTCTTCTTATTTGTTACTTTGGGCAGTGGCTGTGTCTCTTGCTGACTTTCCTTCACTCATACCGTTTAGCATTTTAACCAACACCCTAAACAAAAACTCTGTGCATTTACCTTAGTAAGAATCATTAATTGTATTTCTGGAGTGAATCATGAAATGTGAAGCCCACATAACATGGCCTCCTCCTACTTTTTTGAATTCTCCTCCTCCAACCACATGGCCTTCTTACCCTGTGCGATCCATGCCCTTTGCAGTCCTGCCCCAGGGCCTTTGCACTGGCTTTTCTTGCCTTGGTAAGCTTCTCCCCCAGGTATCTGCAGAACTCACTTCCTGACTTCTTTCTCAGGAATATCATCTCATTGAGGTCTATCTTGTTTACCTTATTTAAAATTACAAAGTCCCCCCACCTTCTCCACCCCATTTCTACCACCTCCCCCTGCTTTATTTTTCTTTAGTACTTAACCAACATCTAACATTTTATGTATTTACTTGTTTGTTTTTCTTTCACCCCATGTTGTAAGCTCCACTAGGGCAAGAATTTTCTTGTCCACTGTTGTAGTCTCAGTCCCTGGAACGGTGCCCAGTGTGGCACAAAGCAGGCTCTCGATCAATACTCTTGGAGTGAAAGAAAGAATTGAGAAGTAGAAGCAGCCTTCTTCGACATAGCTTAGTTTTCAGTTAGACTTTGTTTTACTAGTTGCAGATCCTTGTATTTCTTTGCTGTGTTATGATTGTGTCCTTTTGTTTTATTTACTCACTGGTAATCATGTCTTTTTTATAGTCTGTCATGTCTGTACTTTGAATTCTTTTCCTTTTTTAATAAAAAATTATAGTAATTTAATGAGTAAATTATAGGTGGTGCAGACACAGGTTAAATAATATCTTGCGATGCATAGTGTTCCTTTTATTTTAAGGAGAATTACATGTACACGTCTCTGAGTCAGATATTCTGTTGAGAGGAGCTGTAAACAGTATGCTCTCTTAAAGCCTTTTGTAATTCTATTGAGATGAAAATTTTGGAAATTGTGAAACCTTTTAAAATTCTAGAAAGAATATCAGTAAGTACATGTACATTTGTGGTGTTTTAATATCATGCATCATGAACATTTCTGCTTTGCTTATTATGTGGGTAATAGCTACCATTATTTTGAATGGCTGCATGATATGGCATTGTGTTGATGTTCTCTGATTTCTAAAATTACTCTCATAATATTGGATATTTAACTGTTTGGCCTCAAGTGTTCGTTTTTACAGGTTATAATAACTGACTTCTATCCTCACAGCGTCCCTGGGGGAGGGGGAGGGCTGTTATCTTATACATTGTGCTCATTATCTTACATTTTGCTACCAGGCAGCCCACGTCTCAGGGCAGCGCACATTCACACACATGCTCTGGTTCCCACTGAGTTATTTTCTTGACCTTCCACCCCAGGATGCTGGGCTGACTGGTGTGAAGGTCTCCATCAGCAGTCAGCTGTAGAAAGGGCTCCTTGAGATCATCTCATACTATGCAGTATCTCTCCTTGCAACCTTTCACTTTTGGCTACCCTGGCTTTTCTTAGTAAGTGATCTAATTTTCATAAGGATGACTATCAAAACCACAGTAGAATGTTTTCCAGTAGAAATGGTTTCCACTTTCTGGTGACAGCAATTATCAGCAAAAGTGCCACAACAGAGCGAGAGCCCAAATCCAGCTCTTCTGGGGTCAAATGCAGTTGCTGCTTCGATGCAGGACCATGAAGGGCTGACAGTGAACTTAAGATCTTCTTTAGAGGAGAGGAGAGCCTCAATCAGCAGTATATCCAGAGAGCCACAGCTCCCGGCCGTCAGGGAGGAGAGGAAAAGGACCCAGGCTCTGCAGTCAACAAACCCACTCAGGACTCCGGCAGCCCCACCAGCTAGGAAACCTTAGGCAGGTTATGTAACTCTCTGAGCAGCCAGTTCTGCATCTATAACAGGCTGATTATAATAAACCACCTTCCCAAGTTCAGGGGAGGATCACAAGAAGACAGGTACAAACCGCCTAGCATCACATTCTGTGTATTGATATATAGGCACTGCATATCTGGTACCTTCCATCAGGTCATTCTGTTTCTCAATACAGAATCTCCTTTCTACTGCAGAAAGGGTTTGATCAGGGTTTACTACAGAAAACAGGAGCAGATACAGGTCTCCTTGTGACCATATGTCATAAAAATATTGTCCATAACAGGACCAGTCTAAAAAATGTTGAATTGGCTGATGGCATTGAAAACAAGCCGCTTTTAAAATTTTAGGTCGAGTTACTGTTTCTCATGGCTGACTAGAAATAGTGTCTTGCTTAAGTACCATTCTTAGCCATCAGCCTAATACATTTTGGGCCATTTGATACAGTGGCGAAATCCTCCCTGCCCAAAGGGAAGATTTAGAATTTACAGGATTACTGCTGGATCTCGTTACTGCATATAGAGAGGATTTCCAAGTTCAGTTCAGAATACTAGTAGAAAATTATTTTTCATGTAGATTTTGCGATATTTGAATAGATGAATCTCTAACAAGAGTGCCTGGTGAGAAATAGCTCACCATGCAAAAGATGAAGTTTCCTTCCTTTTTTGAATGGATTTGAAAGGAAGTAGAAGACAGTAACATAGTGGGAGAGATGGATATTCTCCTTGCCTCTGAGGCCATATCGTGCTCATGAGCCAGCTGTTTGATCTTAAACAAAAGCTTAAAGTCTTAAAGGTATAACTGATTCACTTTGCTGTACAGCAGAAGCTAACACAACATTGTAAATCAACTATACTCCAATAAAAATTAATTTTAAAAACTCTTGAAGTCTTAAAAGTGAAATAGGATAGTACTTGCTGTTCATGTTTTTGGGAGAAAGGATGATTTTTTTAAATTTATTTTATTTTTTATTGAAGTATAGTTGATTTACAATGTTATGCCTGTCTCTGCTGTACAACAAAGTGACTCAGTTACACACACATATATATACATTTCTTTTGGGACTTCCCTGGTGGTCCAGTGGTTAAGACTCTGTGCTTCCGCAGCAGGGGGCACAGGTTTGACCCCTGGTTGGGGAACTAAGATCCCACATGCTGCATGGTGCGGCCAAAAAAACAAACAAACAAAAGTGTGAAAAGACTTTGTCAACATAAAAAAAAATTCTTTTCCATTATGGTTTATCCCAGGAGACTGGATATAATTCCCTGTGCTATACAGTAGGACCTTGTTGTTTATCCATTCTAAATGTAATAGTTTGCATCTACTAAACCCCAAACTCCCAGTCCATCCCTCTCCCTCCCCACCACACCACCCCCACCCCCCCGCCCCTGGCTTTGTTCTCTATGTCTGTGAGTCTGTTTCTGTTTTGTAGATAGGTTCATTTGTGCCATATTTTAGATTCTACATATAAGTGATATTATATGGTATTTGTCTTTCTCTTTCTGACTTACTTCACTTAGTACGATAATCTCTAGGTCCATCCATGCGGCTGCAAATGGCATTATTTCATTCTTTTTTATGGCTGAGTAGTATTCCATTGTATATATGTACCACATCTTCTTTATCCATTCATCTGTTGATGGACATTTAGGTTGTTTCCATGTTTTAGATATTGTGAATAGTGTTGCTGTGAACATAGGGGTGCATGTATCTTTTTGAATTACAGTTTTGTCCCGATATATGCCCAGGAGTGGAATTGCTGGATCATATGGTAGTTCTACTTTTAGTTTTCTGAGGAACTTCCGTACTGTTTTCCATAATGGCTGCACCAACTTACATTCCCACCAGCAGAGCAGGAGGGTTCCCTTTTCTCCACACCCTCTCCAGCATTTGTTATTTGTAGACTTGAGAAAATATGATTTTTATGCAGCAGTTTCCACATATGCTATGTTTTCCTATTACAATGCATCCCACTCACATAATATTATGAATAACCAGTGTTGGTCCTGACACACAAGAATCCGTTTGCTCGTTTTGATGAGAATATGTTGATTTTGTAAAAGGAAATTCTTTAAAAGAGAGCTTTGACTTGCCATTTGCAAGAGCACAGCCGTTGAGGTTCTTTCCAAAGCCTGGTGTTCAAGCCAGCAGCAGTTCTCATTAGGAAACACCAACACTCCTGGAAGCCTGAGAGGAGGGGGGCTCTTAATTTCTTCACCTCATGGGCTCCACTTAAGGCAACTGTATTTTTGGCAAGATACTCACCTTCTCTTTAGAGGTAATGGACTCAGTGGCCAGTCCTTGGGGTGAATATAAGTCAAAGTACACAGTGACCGTTCCTTTGTTTTGCCTTCAGTCTTTTATTCTCAAACATAAATTATCAATGCATCTGATTCTGTGACAATGTCTGGGATTTACTGGTGTTCAATGATAATGGATAGAAATAACTGGAAAATCAACAGTTCTTTCTAAGGCAACATGATTAGTTTTAATGTGTAAAGTCTAGACATTTTATACTTGCTTGATTTTCCTAGATTTTTACAAACTTACAGGAAGTACAGATCCCTCATCTCTTTAAGCTGACCACATACAATAAGAACGTCTGTTTCTTTTATTTACTTTCCCTTTTTAAGGGGAGTTGCTGTGATTCATTGATTAGTTACCAAAGTTTTTAAAGAATGTTACTGAAACTCCAAATTAAAGAACAAAAACTCACAATCCTTATCAATCAAAATCATCATTTTTCCAAGTTTCCTTCTGGATGTCATTTATAGATATATAGATAGTTATTTATATAGAGAAGTATTGATATCCTCTATATATGGATATAATATACATATAATATTTAAGAGTATTAGTCCTAGTATAGGTATAATTTGTTTTTCTCTATTCCCCATTCAATATCATAAACACTTTATATGGTTCTACATGAAAATATATAGTTTTCATAATTAGAATTTTAGTGGCAATGTATTATTCTAACACATAATTCACTTAACTAATTATTGTTTGATCATAGGCTATTAGTGGTTTCTGACTAGTTATTTAGTTATTTAGTTAGTTATATAAATAATACTGCTGTGAATTCTTTACTTTTGTAGCTGTTTTCTTTGTGTGTGGGGTGGGGATTATTTCTCCAAGCTAAATTCCCAGAAATGAGACTATGAGGTCAAAGCAGACTAGATTCATGGTTCTTGGTTAAACTTTGGCCATTTGTGAGATTGATGGTCTTTAAAAGAAGAAAAGATGAGATTCCCAGATTGCTGAAAGGATCAACTTGGGTGTGAATTGGCTTATCTGAGATGTGGGTAATTCAGAGTTGCTATCAGATAGATTCCTGTGAAAGAACTATTATAAATATGCTCTTACTAGCAATTTTTGCACTCTGAATCAAATTATTAAAGAATTTTAGAGAGAGAGGTTCAGCTCCAACCTTTGAGTCTGTGTAGGGTTATCTGCAGTGGTCACCACTGACCACATATGAGGGATTTATGGAGATTTATAGCTCCAGGAGGGGAACGCGGAGGTTCCAGCCAACATTTACTGGAACCTCCAACTACATTTCTCCTGGCAGGTGGAAGGAACGCTTGATTACGAAATTTTGGCAAGGAGCAGAATCACTTTTTGGCAATAGTTATCTGAAGAGTTCTGGAGGAAATAATTATACCTTCAGTGACTCACTAAAATTTTTATAAATCTCAGATAATGCTTGCAAGACCCCACATTACTGAGAATTGACAATATGAAATTTCCCCCCAAGGTTTTGGAAATGTTTAAAAATGGATACTAAAAGCTACACATTTACACAGTGGTTAAGAATCTGCCTGCCGATGCAGGGGACACGAGTTCGAGCCCTGGTCCGGGAAGATCCCATGTGCCGTGGAGCAACTAAGCCCGTGCGCCACAGCTACTGAGCCCGTGAGCCACAACTACTGAAGCCCACGTGCCTCAACTACTGAAGCCCATGTGCCTAGAGCCCATGCTCCGCAACAAGAGAAGCCACTGCAATGAGAAGCCCGCGCACCGCAACGAAGAGTAGCCCCTGCTCGCTGCAACTAGAGAAAGCCCATGTGCAGCAACAAAGACCCAACTCAGCCACAAATAAATAAATAAATAAATAAATAAATAAAATTTTAAAATAAATAAATAAAATAAAAGCCACACATTTAAAAGTTTAGGTATTGGCTATGTCCTATTTATGAAACTTACGAAGGGGCTTAATTTCCTATAAGGCAGTTCTGCAGCCCAGACTGACTCTAATATGTTTAGAACATGTTTTGGGTTTTTGGTTGGTCTTTGTTGGTTTGTTTGTTTTTTGGCTGCACTGTGCCATGCAGCTTGTGGGATCTCAGTTCCCTGACCTGGGCCACAGCAGTGAAAGTGCTGAATCCTAACCACTGGACCACCAGGGCACTCCCTAGAACATGTTTTTATAAGAGATGACAGCAAAGAGACAAAACTTAGCATGAAGGAAAGCAAAAAGTAGAAGGAGCATATCTACATGACCAAGCTAATTCCAAATCTGTTTTTGATTTATTCAGTCCTATTGAGATTCAACTGTGGATACTCTGTTATAAAGCCAGAACCTGTAGGAAGAAAACACAGAAAAGCAAGGCAGATTTTAGATTTCATGATCTGGAAAAGAAGCAGTGGGTCTAAAGAGCTGTTCTTCCTTACTGGTGTTACTGCATTTATTTAAATAAATCAAAAAGCGGGGAACCCTATCAAAGTTGTTGGTCTTCTGCGTGTCACGCTTATACAGCACCCACTAATAGCCCCTGGTTTAATGTATGTCTAGAAGGTGTATTTTGTTTTGTTCTGTTCTCTTTGTTTTCAAAGAACATGTGACAGCGGCATTCGATTAATTAACACCCTGTCCCCACTGTGGTTCTGTCACTGCAAAACCATTGGCCTGGTGAACCAAATAAATTTTATTTTCTCATTTATGGGGTCACATACTTAATTATCAGGATCCTTAAATTCTGTCCTTGATTTCATGGATTTGAAACGCGACTTTGGGTTTTGTATTTCCCCCTTGTAAGTTAGAATGAGACCTTCGTTTTCTTCTAAAAGTGTGAGAATTTCTTGACTACTGTGGTGTGTCTCACCTGACTCTCCTATATCCAGTCATCTCCCCTTAAATGTCCGATATAGCATCACCCATCACCCATGTCTACACCGCTGTCAGCAGAGGCCCTGGAGCCCAGCAATAGTGTGAAGGATGCCCCAGAGCTGTGCAATGCGGTGGCCCTGTCAACCTGTCCAAAACAAACTTTGGATTCCCCAAAGTTTATCCTTTATCATGCCCCATTCCAAACTGTAATTCCTGTCATCTGTGAATGGCAGTCCTTTTTAACCCAGTTGTTCTGGCCAAAAACGTGGGGCACCCAGGACTTACTTTACCCTTATGCCCCATCTTCTGTCTAATGTCAAGTCCTGTCGGCTCCCCCTTCAGTAATTGTTCTGAATCCAAACACTTGTCGCCACATCCAGTCTCTCATCATCTCTCATCTGGAGGACTGTCCTAAGCCTTTTATTTTTAATTCATCTCTGCTTCCAGGCTTGCCCCATGGTCCGTGATCCAGCTCCCCATCTCTGTCTCCACCACCAGCTCATACTTAGGCAGGTGGTCCCCATCCTCCTGCCTGGTCCCCCTGCACCTCCTGCCCCCATTCAGTCCATTCTCTATACAGCAGCCAGCACAACCTTGTGATAGTGCAAATCAGACCATGTCCCTTCCCTTCTTAAAATTTCCAGTAGCTTTCCATTGTGCTCATGTGGCTTGGGAGGCTGTCCACGGTCTAGCCCTTGCCTTCTTCTTCTGCCTTATCCTTCCTCTCAGTCTAATTGCACTGGCTTCTAGCTGTTCCTTGGATACGCCAAGCCCTTTCCCACTTCAAAGCATCTGCATTAGCTGTTCCTGCTGCTTGGAAGGGTGTTTCCGAGAACTTTGCAATTTCACTCCTACACTTTATTCAAGTCTCTGCTCAAGCATCCTCCCAGACCGCCCTATCCAAATGCTGCCTGCACCCACACCCATTCCTCTTTAGTTCCTTACCCTCTTTCTCTTACTGCTGTGTCCACTATTTCACTAGGAAAGGGGCTTTGTTTTAATTCACAAGTAAAGCAACACCCTGCACATGTGGGTGTGGAATTAACACCTGTCGAGTGAACGCTTTGAGTTAGATTTTAAGATCTTTCAGCCCAAGGAAGGATTACTGTCCCGAAAGTTTCACCCATCAACCTCGCACTCTACCTAAAATCCTTATTAAGGGCGATTTTCCTTGTTTTGGTTTGGAAGAACAGTTTCATACCCTTGGAAGAGATCAAGTGAGGAATCTGAGTCATTTGCTGCTTAATACTGATTATTTGAAGATCCTTTCATCCTGAGTTAATCGGGATTCTTCAGAGGAATTAGAATTTTAAGGGATGTGAAAGAAGGGATCGTTTTTAAGAACAGTTTAAAAAAGACTACTGGAGTCTAGGTAAAAAGTGTGGATATGGGGAATTTCCTGGCGGTCCAGTGGTTAGGACTCAGTGCTCGCACTGCCGAGGTCTGGGGTTCGGTCCCTGGTCGGGGAACTAAGATCCCACAAGCTGCACGGCAAAGCCAAGAAAAAAAAAAGTGTGGATGTGGGGAGAGTTCTGGGGAGTAAAAGCCAGCATGAGAATAAGAGGGTCGGTGGGGTAAGGGCTCAGCAGGAGAGGGGATGAAGGAAACTTGGCCAGGGCTGCTGGACCTGGACCTGGACTGGGGGTGGGGGTAGGAGTGGGGGGGCTGCCCAGTGCCTGGATGGTCAGTGTTACGGGGGAAGTTAAATAACTGAAAACATGGCACGGGGAGGCAGGCATTTTTAGGAACTTTAAACAAGTTCATAGAGAAGATATTTTTATTATAAATCAATTTGGGGGAAACAGGCCTTACTGAAGAAAAGCAGAATGCAACTCCTGTCAGGAACGTTTCTGGGTTTATGGTTTGGGACTTCGGTGAGGTGACAGAATGCTCCCTTGAGCAGGTCTGAAGATGCTTCACAGCTTTCCTACACGGTCCACATAAAGATCTACACACACAGATTTATCGCTATGTTAATTAATCCTGAGTCAGGCTTAGAAGCTGCTAGTACTCAAACCCACCACATTGTAGGTTTTGAGGAAATTCTAATATTTGTCGCAGACATGTTTTCTGGAAGCTCCTTTTCTCTTGGCCTTTTCAAGTTTTTGTGTTCCTTTGTTTTCATCTGTGGAATCTGAGTTTTATTTAAAATTCCAGATGGCTGACTGTCCTTAGTTGAGTGTTTATTCTTTTTTTTTTCCACTTTTTTTTTTTGAAGTGGCTGTTCTCACATCAATGCCATATTTTGCTTTTTTAAATGTAGTTTTAAAAATTAATGAAATATTATATATATATAGTAAAATGAGCAGCTGTTGTACCTAATTGTAACATGTGAATAATAAACATTCTCACCGTTTGTCTATTCAGCCTAAGTATGATTTCTTGCAGTGCAGTAAAATCTCCTTAGAAGCTTTGTCATTGTCATTTTGCTTTAAGTTAATGCTTGCCTATTTTAGGTTCCCTGTGATTTTTTTATCGCAGCTACCCCTGGTCCCCAGGAGATTTCTAAAAAATTTTTCAAGGCTGATTTTATTTGTATAGATTTTACCTGTATATTTTTAAGGTTCGACCAAAAAGTTGAAATGAAAGTAAGTTTAGCTGTCATCCCAGATACCATCAGGCATTTTTAAAAGGTCTATTATTATGTTTGAAGAGAAACTAAAGCATCTTATTACAGGAGAAAGCAAAGAGCATTTTTCTGGGTCTCTAGAGATGACATTTCCTGTCTCTTCTCTGATAGGAGAAAAGAGCTGTGATGACTTCACTCTGTGGCTCCAAAAGAAGTGCCTATTATCTTTTTCTAGAGAACAATTCCTCTTTATTTAGCGCTTGGAGACACAGTTTTTAGATCCACACTTGCTATCTGCCCAGCGAAGAAATGTTCGACCATTGTTTGTTAATAAACAACAAACACATCTGGCAAGCTGGTTGCTTTGTTTAACTTTGTAACTGTTAAGGTAGCTTTTCCGATTAAAGGAGGGAAGATGGAGCTGGTTACAAAGGGCCGCTGCTATTTAGGTCATGGGATGCTCAGAACTGTCAAGAGGGCTTTTGTTCCATCCATTAGTTTCCTAAGGGATCAGGCAGCACAAGGTTTTTTGGGTTTTTTTTTTTGGCCGTACGCGGGCCTCTCACTGCTGTGGCCTCTCCCGTTGCGGAGCACAGGCTCCGGACGCGCAGGCTCAGCGGCCATGGCTCACGGGCCCAGCCGCTCCACGGCATGTGGGATCTTCCCGGACCGGGGCACGAACCCGCGTCCCCTGCATCGGCAGGCAGACTCTCAACCACTGCGCCACCAGGGAAGCCCACAAGGTTGTTTTTGTGTGTTGTAGGCAAATCCATTTTGGAGGAAAACATACTAGGCAAGAAAGACTGGAAGGAAAATCAGTGACACCTAGATTTTTTTTCTACATGAAATGCAATCACAGGTGTAGTTCTCAGATAATTGTTTCAGTCCCACCGAATTGTGGTGTCATGGGGTGTGTTGTGACAGGAGTCCTTCCTGGCAAAAAGCTCACCAGTAACGTCAAGCAAGGTCCACACCGTGCTTGAAAAATAAATTCATATTTATTTTTGAACCTTGGAATGAAGAAGTGACAAGAGAGTTTACTATGTAGTAGATTTTCAATAAAAATCATCCCTCGTGCTTCCAAAAACATGACCTTTTCTGGAACACTATTGTCTTCAGAGAAGATTCCTTTGCTAGTAAAGCCCAGTCCACCTTTCCTGTGCCGTGTCCGTGTTCTTTGTGTGCGTTTCCTCTCCATCAGGACGGCCCTGGCTGTGAGGGAGCTTTCGTTTTGTGAAAACATTCACTTCAGAGTTGCTGTCGAGTTGGAGCGGAAGCCTAGAGCCCAGCTCTGAATTGGGTGCTGAGCTTTTCTTTTTCTTTTTGTGTCTGTCTTTGAATCTCGAAGTAAGATTTGGGGGGATGGAGGTATCTTTTCTGCAAACTGCAGAACACAGGGGACCTGCTTAGGAAATGGGGCTGGTCCTCTGGACTGTTTGGGACAATGACGAGGGACTCTCAGGGCTGAGGGTCACAGCTGAGCCTTGGTCTCCCTCCGGAGCCTCCTGCCCCCCTCCCTCCCCAGGCCCTCCCTCCCTCCCTCCTTCCCTTCCATCCTTCTTTAAAATGATATATGTGGCTTTCAGAAAACCTGTACTTCCTCCAAAGCTCCCTAACTCTGCTCTCAGCTTACCTTACTCCTCCCGAAGCCCAAGCCTTTCTTGCTTGTTTATTCCTACCTTTGACTCCATCTCTTTTCGGTCCTATCCCTGTGTCTATTATGAGACTTGAAAAATGAAGCCCCACGGGGCTCCCCTAGACCAAAAAATTGCTAGATGGATAAACCTTGCTGTCAAGAGGCGCTTAAAATGGTGAAACATGACCTCAGAAGAGAGACAAGAAAACATTCCCTTATAAAGGAGCACTGTTCTTAAAAAAAAAAAAAAATCTGATTTTGTCTCCTCCTCCCTGGCCTCCCAGGAGTCAGCTACCTTTTGTGACTCGGCTAAGCCATAGGCACTGACGATTGAGAGAGAAGGCTCTGAGGCTGTACCGAGGGGACCTGTCCGTGCCTGTCCCCCTTTCACCATGCCTTCTCTACAGCACACCCTTCCCAGCCGTGCTTACCTCGGCGGCCAGAAAACAGACAGCACATTCAAGCCTAGTCATTGAGGGAAGGCCATTTATTAAAAGGAGCATTTACCACTTGTGGAAAGGTCTCAGGAAAAGCAGTAAGGGATGGACCGGTACCCCCAGGCTAATCATGGTGGGGAGCTGCCATGGCCCTGGGTCTCAAAGGGCAAGGCAGCCTTGAAGGAACTTCAGAGATCAGCTGCAGGGGTGCTGCCTGAACGGAGCTGTGGCCTTTGGTCAAAGGACCTGGCCAGCCCCTGGCATCCTAGCGAGGGAAAGCTGCAGATGGAAATTCACGCCCTCTGATATGCCAGAACCCTCTCCGTGGCAAATCTAACAGAACCAGAGGGCAAGGGCTTCTGTTCACGTAGTCCATGCAAGTCTGAACAACCTTGGAATCACTAGGACCCCTCCGTATCTCACAGCCCACGTCTGATCTGATTCGCCAGCAAATCCTAGTCGTTTTCCTGAGCAAAGGACACCCAGAATCTGAGCCTCTGTCACCACCTGCACTGCTACCCCATGGTCCAAGTCTCCATCGTTTCCAGGGTTGGAGAGAGACTCCCACCCGGAACCTTCCTTTACGGCATCTGCAGATCCCCTGCTCATTCATACAAAAAGCCTACGAGACCCTGCACAGGCTGCCCCTTTCTTCTCTGACCCCATCTCCTCATATTCTTGAGGCTCACTTTGGTCTGGCCCTCTGGTGTCCTTGATGGTCAACACCAAGCACATACCTGCCTCAGGGCCTTTGCAGATGGCAGGGAGATGAATTTTAAGTTTTAAGAAAATCTAAGTAATGGAAACATCTATCCACACAAAACTTATACAAATGTTTGCGGCTGCATTATTCATAATAGCCCCAAACTGGGAGCAGCCAGATGCCCATTAGCTGGTGAATGGACCAACAAAATGTGGTATAGTCACCCAAAGAAATATCACGCTGCAATAAAAAGGAATAAAGTACTGATACATGTGATCATGTGGATAAACCTTGAAAACATTAGGCTAAGTGAACATTATGAAATAATGAAGGCATGATGTCAGTCACAAAAGACATCATATTGTACGATTCCATTCATATGAAACTTCCAGAATAAGCAAATCTATACAGACAGGAAGTGGTGTGGTGGTTGCCTAGGGTGACAGCTAAGAGGTACGGCGTTTTTTTGGGGGGTGATAAAAATGTTCTAAAATTGACGTGAGGGTTGCCTATTTTGTGACTATACTAAAATCCATTGAACTGAACAATGTCAATGGGTGAATCTTTTGGTATATGAATTACATCTCAAAGCAATTAAAAATAAAGATCAAAGTGATTGCCGTCTTAATAAAGCATTCCTGTCATTTTTACAACTGGTGTATGTAAGTCTTAGCATTCAGTATTATTATAGCTAAAGTTTGAAAGTGAACTCTTGACTATTACTGTTTTCATTTCCCATTTATTTTTTAACTCTTAAACTTCTCTGTCATGCACATGCTAGATATTCAATATTTAAATATCATTGAAGTGGATGAATTTTTCTTTCTCAAGTGTTAATATGAGAAAGAGGGGGTACTAATTATGGGTTTGTTCCCCCCTCCAGCACTTTCATGACGGACGGAAGGCACAGCAGCACATAGAGACTTGCTGGAAGCAACTAGAATCAGTAAGTGAAAACCGAACCTCTCAAGAAATGTCTTTATAGATTTTCTCGTTTGAATTTAACTTAAGCTTGAATCAACCAGTAAGTACAAAACAAACAGAGACACTATTTATTGTCTTGAGAGATTTTTATAATTTGAATTTAACTGGTTTCGAGAAATCATTACTGAAAGTAAAATGTTAAGCCCAAAAGAGTTCAAGCAGAGTCTTTTTCTAAAAATCATATGGAAAGAACAAAGATTAGACAGTTTGGATGGAAATAAATGTGGATTTTGAAATAACTTCCTGAAATGATGACACGGAACAAATCAGTTTGGAGAAGAAAGCTTTCGGTGGTGGTGGGGGGCAGATGTCGATAAAATTACATCTTCTCATAAGAATCTCATAGTTTCATTAAAAATTACTTTCCCCCCCACCGTCTTCCTCTGCTTTTAGAGTAAAAGACGTTTTGAGCGGGATTGCAAAGAGGCTGACCGAGCCCAGCAGTACTTTGAGAAAATGGATGCTGACATAAATGTTACAAAGGCAGATGTTGAAAAGGTAAGGTGAAAGTGAGGGTCTTTCTTTCATTTCCCTTTTTAATGTTCATCACGTATCCTCCCAGACTGCTGGTCCCCAAGTTCTCCTTTCTGCTGCAACCACAAAAGGCCACTTAACTTGGGATCATTTTCATTTTGTGTCAACGGAGGGATGTTGGCGGTGGGGTGGCAGGGGGAGAATCTAAAATTTGGGGAATCTTCGGTGTTATGATCTGAGCAGTTTTGTTGATTTATTTAGTCATCAGACACGGAGACTTAGACCATGAACATACCTTAGGGGGTGGTTTCCGCAGACTGTGGTTCTCTCTTAATGGCTTTTCAAAGAAAAAGTCAACCTCTTAAAAGCTGGAGCAGACTGTCCAGTGCCATCTGGAAGAGCTCAGCCGCTTACAGTGCTTCTGTTCAAAAGGTAAAGAGATTCACACAAGTGGCCTGTGTTCTAATGGATTCATTCAGGTTGATAACAGGTTGTACTTGAAGGCTTGCATTGGAAAGTCCTCCCAAAAGCTTTTCCCAAAATGGACTTGTATTGGCAATTAGGAATATTATTATAAAGCTTGTACTGTGTCTTCCTGTGGTTCCCTCTGTGTTTTTTCCCCTGGAAGTTAAAGTTTCTTTTTATAAAAGTCATCAATGTTAGTGTAAACAAAAGTAGGCTGTTAAATAACAGTATTCACTGGTGACTGCCCAGGGCTATTTTGTCATTCACAGACTCATGCTTTACGTGGGGAAAACCCCTGCTTTTGCGTAGATTTCTTTCACTTTTGCCAGATTATTTGGAGTTGGATTTGCTCAGAAAATAGTGTGAATTCGTTATTTATTGCCCAATTCTGCCAAATTCCTTGCTTAAAGCCTAGGTATATATTAGCATGCCTTCCTCTAAAATTATCTAATATATTAGAAAACACACTCTTTTTTTGCGGTACGCGGGCCTGTCACTGCTGTGGCCTCTCCCGTTGCGGAGCACAGGCTCCGGACGCACAGGCTCAGCAGCCATGGCTTACGGGCCCAGCCGCTCCGCGGCATGTGGGATCTTCCCAGACCCGGGCACGAACCTGTGTCCCCTGCATCGGCAGGTGGACTCTCAACCACTGCGCCACCTGGGAAGCCCCACATTCTTAATGTCTATATTTGATCTTGAGTGGAGATACTTACTTTACCAAAAGATATATTAATTTGCTGGTAAAGTTACCATAAATTTGTTATAAGTTCTCATAAAATATTAATTCCCCGAAGTATTTAATATGTTATTCCATTGAAATAAATTGACCCAAAGTTTATCAAAAAAACATTTGGGGTTAAAGGAGGTAAAATCAGTATATGTGTCCCAGAAACATGCCTGGCACAAAGGTGTACATTCTGTAGCAAATATTTTATACCCTAAATGTAAAATTGGAGTGATTTTTATTTATTGAAAGACTTTTTAAAAGGCATTACTATTATGACCTTTTCTTGGAAAAAAAGCTATCTATCCTTGCTCATTGTAGAAATACCTGAAAATACAACCAAATGAAGTGGGAGAAAAAAATTAAAACATCCAACTGTGGTTAATAAAATACCTTTCAGAGCCTCCACCATTCCTTCCTGGTCTCTAAACAAAGCTATTTTACTTTTTTTTTTTTTTTGGCCACGCCGCGTGGCTTGCGAGATCTTAGTTCCCTGACCAGGGATCGAACCCGTGCCCCCTGAAGTGGAAGCACAGAGTCCTAACCACTAGACCGCCAGGGAATTCCCTCAGAGCCTTTTCTTTAAAAAAGATTATGTATACTACACATGTACAGTGTAAAGAATAGTAACAAAGGGAACAGCTGCTAATCCACAATCTATCTTAAGAAATAAAAATCTTATTGTTGCTTTTCAAGTCTCCCTTCCTAACTTCATCCTTCTCTTCACCCTAGAGGTAAACTTTATTCTTAATTTGGTGTTAATCATCTCCTCGCTTCTTCATAGCTTTACCGAAGGTGTCTGTATCTCCAAAGAGTTTATTTCATAATTTTGCGCCCTTTTCACCTTTATAGAAACAAAATCATACTTTCATTTCTTTTCTTGTGACTTGACTGTTTTTCATTTGATATTATGTTTTTTACTTAATTCGTGCGGACTATAGGACACATAACTTTTATATATTAATTTTAGAGCCAGATGCTTGCTAAACTCTCTTTTTATTTCTATTTTGGGGTTTTCCATAGAGACAGTCATAACACCAGTAAATAATGACAGTCTTATTTCTTCTGTTTCAATCTTTATGTCTTTTATTTATTTCTCTTGTCTTGCTCTGCTTGTTATGACCTCTATTATGCTGGCAGTAGCAGTTATTGTGGACTTCCTTATCTCGTTCTAGATTATAAAGAGAGTGCTTTAAATGTTTACCCATTAAGCATGATTATAATATACCCTTTATTGGGCTAAGGGATTTCCCTTCTTTTTCTATTTTGCCAAGAAGTTTTTTTTTTTTAAAGCTTGACTTAATATTGAACATCATCAAATACCTTTTCTGCTTCCTTTAATCCATTAACGGGTAGATTACATTATTAAATTTTCTTGTATTGAACCAAATTAGCGTTCCTGGGATGAATATAACTAGGTTATGATGTATTTTTTTTATACAGAGCTGAATTTATTTTGTTAACATTTTAAGATTTTGCATCTATAGTCATTGAAATTGATCTGTAATTTTTCTTTCTTGGCTGTTCTAGTTTGCTTTACTTCTTTTTAGTTTTGGAGTGTTGCTCTTTATTCTCTGGATAATATATGTGAGATGAAATTAACTGTTCCTTAAATATTTTGTAATACTTCATTGTGGGAGAGTTTCTAACTACTGATCCAATTCCTTTACTGTCTTTTTCTTTGGTTGATCCTAGTATGTTATATTTTTCTGGAAATATATCCATCTCATCCCAAGTTTTCAAATTTAGTGGCCAAAAGTTGCCTATAATATTATCCCATATTAATTTTTTGCTGCATATATTGTGTCCCCCTTATTCATTCCTAATATTATTTATTTATACTTTTTGGGGAGGGCCTTTTTTTAAAAATCAATTCTTATTTATTTATTTATTTGGCTTCATTTGGTCTTAAATGTGGCACCCGGGATCATCGTTGTGGCACGCGGGACCTTTCGATGCGGCGTGGGCTTCTTTCTAATTGTGGCACATGGGCTCCAGAGTGCACAGGCTCAGTAGTTGCGGCGTGCAGGATTAGTTGCCCCACGGCATGTGGGATCTTAGTTCCCCGACCAGGGATCGAACCCACGTCCCCTGAATTGGAAGGCAATTCTTAACCACTGAACCACCAGCGAAGTCCCGGGAAGGGTCTGTTCTGTTTTGTTTTGTTTTAATAATGTACATATTTTTACATTTTTATTTATTTATTTATTTTTGGCTGTGTTGGATATTTGCTGCTGCGCGCGGTCCTTCTCTAGCTGTGGTGAGTGAGGGATACTCCTCTTTGCGGTGCGCTGGCTTCTCATTGCAGTGGCTTCTCTTTGTTGCAGAGCATGGGCTCTAGGCGCATGGGCTTCAGTAGTTGTGGCACATGGGCTCAGCAGCTGTGGCTCACAGGCTCCAGAGCACAGGCTCAGTAGCTGTGGCACATGGGCCTAGTCGCTCCACGGCATGTGGGATCTTCCCTGACCAGGGCTCGAACCCGTGTCCCCTGCACCAGCAGGCAGACTCCCAACGACTGTGCCACCAGGGAACTCCGAGGGTCTGTTGTTGTTTTTTTTTTCAAAGGACATTAATGGTCTTCATCTTTTATTTATTTGTTTGTTTGTTTGTTTGTTTTTGGCCACGCTGTGCAACACGGGGGATCTTAGTTCCCCGACCAGGTATCGAACCGTGCTCCCTTCAGTGGAAGCACAGAGTCTTAACCATTGGACCACCGGGAAAGTCCCGAGGGTCTGTTTTTTAAAATAATTTTTTATTAGTATTTTACAAGAACCAAAAGTTATCTTTATGGAACTTCTTTTTACTTTCTATTTTATTTATTTTCTTTTTCTTCTTCTTCCTCCTCTTCCTCTTCTGTCAATATCTTTGGATTTATTTTATTGCCCTTTTAAAAATTTCTTTCTTCAGATGCTTTCCTCATTTCAACTTTTCTTCTTTTCTAGTGTAAGCATTTAAGGAACAAAGTTCCCATTTAACTACCGTTTTATTTGCAACCCACGAATTTTGGTATGCAGTAGTATTATTATTGTTCATTTCCAGATATTTTTCACTTACTATTTAGTCTCTCCAGTAATTTATTTGGAAGCATATTTTTAAATTTCCAATTGTATGACGTATTTAAACTTATCTTTTTGTTAATGATTTCTGATTTAATTGCATTGTGGTTATAGAAAGTCTGAGTTTGAGACTTTTACGTTTGTTGAGACTTGTCTTATAGCCTAGTACAGGGTCAGTTTTTATAAATGTTCTCCAAGTAATTGAAAAGAATGTGTATTTTCCATTTCTTGGTCGCAGAGTTCTACATTTTTCATTAGAGCAAACTTGCTGATTACTCACATCTTCCTATAATTAAGGATTTTTTGTCTACTTGTTGTAAAGTATTTTGATAGAGATATGTCACTTCTTTGTGCCTCACTTTCCTTGTCTGTAAAATGGGAACACAGAAGGAAAAGATTGATGCGAGTGTTGGTTGAGATAATATGTACAAGATACTCAAAGCCATTTATGGCAGTGGCCAGTGATCATTACGTTAACTATTACGATGATAACGATGGAAGATTTGTCATTTTCTGTCCATTTTGCTCTTCCATTGTAAAGCTGTTTTATTAAAGAATAAAGTTTAGAATTGTAATGTCTTCAATGTGATTTAATTTTTTACTGATATATGGTGATCTTCTTTCCACAGTCATGCTTTATGCCTTGAAGTCTATTTTACCCAACATAAACCAGCCTTTTCTTTGGGTCAGCATTTGCCTGGCAAGTCTTTCCCATAGTTTTAGTCTACATGTTTCTTTGTTCCCATATTTAGATGTGTCTTTTGTAAATGGCATATAGCTGGATTTCTTTTTAATACAGTCTGATGGTCTTTACCTTTCACCTGGAGAGTTTGGATGGATGTATACCTTCTCATTTTATTTCTATTTGTTTCACTTTTTCTATGTTTCCTTCCCCCTTTCCCTGGTACTCTCTGTTTCTTGCCTTCTTGGATTTTTGAAAATTGTGTTTTGTTTTCCTCATTCCATTTTCTCCTCTACTGCTTTGGAGATTATGTATTCTGTTTCTGTGCTTTATTTGGTAAACCTAGACTTTTTTTTTTTTTTTTTTTTTTGGCTGCCTTGGGTCTTTGTTGCTGTGAGTGGGCTTTCTCTAGTTGTAGCAAATGGGGGCTACTCTTCGTTGCGGTGCGCGGGCTTCTCATTGTGGTGGCTTCTCTTGTTGCAGAGCACGGGCTCTAGGCACGCAGGCTTCAGTAGCTGTGGCATGTGGGCTCAGTAGTTGTGTCTCATGGGCTCTAGAGCGCAGGCTCAGTAGTTGTGGCACACGGGCTTAGTTGCTCCGTGGTATGTGGGATCTTCCTGGAGCAGGGCTTGAACCCGTATCTCCTGCATTGGCAGGCGGATTCTTAACCACTGCGCCACCAGGGAAGTCTTAGACATTTTAACATATATGTTCAGCCTAACTATAAAGTAAATTGGGATCTTTACTAATGTCCACCCAGACAACTTTAACTAAAACCAGCTCCCTCTTAACATTGCAATGTATTTGTGAATATTTTTGGTTCAACTGCATTAATTTTTTTTTATACTTCTGTAAGTATGCTTTCTATTTTCTTTGTTCACCATTTCTTTTTGTACCTGGGGTCTTATTCCTTCTTCCCAAAGGACACCTTTAGAAGTTCCCTTAGCAGAGATTTATTACAGTAAAATCTCAGTTTTTGTTTGATTAGGACTGTCTTTTTTTCACTTTCATTCTTGAAACATGATTTCTCCATGTGTACAGCCCTAGGGTGATTGTATTGCACCTGGAGGGTCTTATGCTGCCATCTTTTGACTCCCGTTTGTAGTTGAGAAGTCACAGTGTGTGAGAAGCCAGTATAATTGTTAATCCTTTGAAGATAATCTGTCTCTTCTTTTTAGTAACTATTAAGATCTATTTTCTTGTCTTTTTGTCTTAAAATAGGGGTGACTTTCTTTATCTACCTTTTGATTCATTGGGCTTATTGCCTCCAGATTGGAATTTTCTGTTGCTTGCCTATTCCTCATTCTGTTGTTTCCATTGGAACTCTGATTATGAGGCGTTAGTTAAAATATCTATTCTATCCTCCATGCCTATTAAGCTATATTTGTATTTTTCATCTCTTTGTCTCTCTCTCTCTCTGCTGTGTTCCATGTAATTCCTTTAGATATAACTTTCATTTCAGTAATTCTCTCTTAAACTGTGTCTAATCTGTGGTTTCACATGTCCATTGAGTTTCTAATTTCAGTTGTTACATTTTCATTTCTAGAAGTTCTTTGTAGTTCTCTTTAAAATCTATATAGTCATTTGTTATTTTCTTGTTGCTTTGTCACACCCTTGTACCATATTTTACTTTAAACATACTAAACACACTGACTTTATATTCTCTGTTTGATTAATTTCAGTATCTGCAATTTATGTGGGCCTGTTTCTTCAGTTTGTTGTGTCTGCTGACTTGTTTCCTCCTATATTTTTGTCCTTTCTTCTATAATGCCATAAATGCGTTGCTGAAAACCTTTATGTTCTGCAAAAAAAAAAAAAAAAAAAAAAAAGAGCTGCTAAAAGTAATGAACAGGACTTAGGGGAAAATAGGCTTAGAAATAGATCACTCAATACTTACAGAACTTTGTAACCAGAGAACCAACAAAACAACAATCCTAGTAAAACAGCTAGCGTTTGAATTGAGTATCACAGCCCTTGTCCTTTAAGATGTAGGTCCTTCTGAGTATTAGGTCCTTAAGACATGTAGGTCCTTGGAAGCATTCACTTTCAGCAAAATGAAAAATCTGATTCTGGATAAATACTTCCTGCACTTATCTGTTGTTCTGCCACAGGTGGAAATATCTTTCCAGATTTTGCATACGTAGCTTTACCAGGTAGTTCAACAGAATGAGTACTGTAGCAGTTCTTGAAGCCACTGAAGCAGCCACTAGTTGCAATTCTGTAGATTTTTAGCCTTTTTCTTTCTTTTTTTTTTTTTTTTGGCAGTACGCGGGCCTCTCACTGTTGTGGCCTTTCCCGCTGCGGAGCACAGGCTCCGGACGCGCAGGCTCAGCAGCCATGGCTCACGGGCCTAGCCGCTCCGCGGCATGTGGGATCCTCCCGGACCGGGGCACGAACCCGCGTCCCCTGCATTGGCAGGTGGACTCTCAACCACTGCGCCACCAGGGAAGCCCTCTTTCTTTTTTTTTTTAAATTGAAGTATAATTGACGTACAATATTATATTAGTTTCAGGCGTACTTACCCTTTTTCTTAAAATCTGCATGACCTTGCTAAGGCTTACCTGTAATTGCTTCCAAACATTAATTTACTGTGAAAAATTGCATATAGACTGGCAAGCCTTCTATGTTATACCAACATCATTGCCTTATATTTCAGTCACATAAGAAAGTATGTCACAGCAGAAAAACATGTGAGATTCAAAACAGAGTGTGTGTGATTATAAATGTGCGTTTCTTGGAATTTCATCTCTGGCCTACATTTAAAGTGGGTTCTCCAGGGAGCTGGCATTACCTGGGGTCACTACCAGGCCAGGACTGCATCAATCTGAATTTCCAACTTGGGGTTGGGGATCCACACATGCTGTGTGAGTTCTAGTCCTTTGTGATTGAAAAATTTCCAGGATGACTTTTTAATTTTCCTCCCTCAGGTCAGATCCAAGGTAGTTAACTTAACAAAAGTGCAATTGCTGGGTCCAGTTGCAGCTTTAGGACTTTTGGAAGGTGCTACCAAATTGAATTGCTCTCCTCAACTATTTTAATATTTCCAAGGATGTATTATTATTTCTTTTTCTTTTTTCTTTTTAAATTTACTTATTTATTTATTTATGGCTGTGTTGGGTCTTCATTGCTGCACGCGGGCTTTCTCTAGTTGTGGCGAGCGGGGGCTACTCTTCATTGCGGTGTGCGGGCTTCTCATTGCAGTGACTCCTTGTTTGTGGAGCACGGGCTCTAGGCGAGCGGGCTTCAGTACTTGTGGCACGTGGGCTCAGTAGTTGTGGCTTGCGGGCTCTAGAGTGCAGGCTCAGTAGTTGTGGTATACGGGCTTAGTTGCTCCGCGGCATGTGGGATCTTCCCGGACCAGGGCTCGAACCCGTGTCTCCTGCATCGGCAGGCGGATTCTTAACCACTGCGCCACCAGGGAAGTCCTATTATTATTTCTTATACGTAGAGAGTCATTTTGTTTTTTTTATGGAAGTACTATTTACCTCCTCCCTAAGGATGTGATAAATTACTGGATTTTAGCATCACAAATGTTGAAGCTCATAGAGCAATGTCTAAACATTGGAATTCTTAAGTTATTTTGCTTATGAGTATCACTTGAAGCACTGTAATTTCCCCAAAACAAACTGTGATTTGATTGTTATATCAGTTTTTGCATTATCAGCAGTGAAGCCTCTTGTCAGTAACAAGCTGAAAGGACGCAGTGTTTCAGTTCTTATGGATACTTAATGTAATTTCCCATTTTGACTTCTAATAGCCTTCAGATCTAATATAAATCTTTTCCTCCAGTTTCTGCCCATGATTAAATTATCCAATTGTATTCAAGATCACTCCCCCTCCTTTTTCCAGCAGTCAGCCCCACGACATTTGGAATGCCATGCCTGTGTTTACAAAGACATTGTAGCTGCTCCCACCATGAGTAGGATGGACTTTCCTAAACTACGCTTGTGTTTGATGACACAGCTCATGGGAACTATATGTGCATGCATCTTCTAAGCTGCGTAGGATCTGGGTAGGAGCCTGATTTTCTTCTTCTCCTTTTGGGAAGTTAAATGTTCCACAGAGGGATTGGCTCTGTGTTCAAATTGCCTAAATCTGCTCGAGTCCACGTTGTTGCTTTGTGTTCCGTGTGTGGCCAGATGTTTAGTCATTTGCTTACAAGAGGGTATTTGTTAGCCTTGAGGCACCCAGTTTAACTAAATGTAAATTTACACGTTGAAAGTAGACATAAGAAAAAAAAACTGACAGTTTTACCTCTGGGCCAGTGAACGTATTTGTATGTTGTGAGGATGCCATGTGCCTTAGAAGAATGATGGGGAAAGAAAATCAGTTCAATGGAATGGTTTTTATGCCACTGTCAGAAAGCTTTGGATTTGAAGACTTGGAATGAGTTGTAGTGATTTGAAATTAGTGAAGCTGGCTATGTCAAAGAACCAGTAGAGGTTGGAATAGGTCATCTCATGGCTCGTGACCCATACGCTCAAGTTGAAGGTAAAACCAGACTTTTTTCCTCCTTTTTAAGGACATGGAAAAAGTAGTCCTTACTATCTGTCTTGTAATATTGAGCAGTCAAAGGACTGCAAGGGAACATGGAAAAATCAAACCATATTATGTCTTACTCAAATATAGGAGTCTCTTGTAAAAAACTTAAAGCACTGAGGATCAGGTGGAAGTATTCTCTGCTGTCCAGCCCTCCACCTCCCAGACCCTCCTCAGAGGTGGTCACTCTCGCCATTGGTATGTGTTCTTATAGACCTTTTAAAATAGGTTTTTATTGAGGTGTAATTTACATACCATAACATGGCCACATGTCACGTGGACAGCTCAATGAGTTTTTACATATATATGAAATCGTGTGCCACCACCCCAGATAAGGGACATTTCTAGGACCCCAGCAGGCTCCCTGGAACCCTCTCCCCACCCCAAAGTTATTGTAATAATAATAATAATAACTGTTATTCTGACCTCTGACATATATTCATTTAGCCTATTTCTGTACTTCATACAAATTACATAATATATATTCTTCTGTTTGACTTCTCTAACTCAATATGATGTCTGTGAGATTCATATTTTTGTCATTCAGGGGTGGTTTGTGTTGCCATGTGGTGCCCATTGTGTGGATGTACCACAATTTATCCATTCTCAGGTTGATAGATGTTTGGACTGTTTCCATATTGAGACTAAATTAAGAATAAAGCTCCTAAAAAAAAAAGAAGAAAAGCTCCTGTGAACATTTTTATACATGTCAGTTGGTGGCCATGGTCTCTCTGCCTTGGGCGTGTACCTGAGGTGCAGTGGAACCCTGAGTCACGGGTGCGTATTTGGCGCGGTGCACTGTCAGAGCTTTGACAAAGTGGCTGTACCAACCGACACACAGCGGCAGTTGCTCCTTGCCCTCATGGACGGTTGGTATTCTCAGTCCTTTTATTTTAGCCTTTTTGATGAGCATGGAGTGGACTCTGGTAGTGGTTTTAATTTGCATTTGCATTTCCTTGATGACAAATGATGTTGAGCATCTTTTTGTATGCCATTATCTGCCATTTGAGTAACCTCTTTTTTGAAGTGCCCAAATCTTTAGCTCATTTTATTTAAAAAAAATTTATTTAGGGGCTTCCCTGGTGGTGCAGTCGTTGAGAATCCGCCTGCCAATGCAGGGGACACGGGTTTGAGCCCTGGGCCAGGAAGATCCCACATGCCGCGGAGCAACTAAGCCTGTGCGCCACAACTACTGAGCCTGCACTCTAGAGCCCGTGAGCCACAACTACTGAAGCCCGCGCGCCTAGATCCTGTGCTGCGCAAAAAGAGAAGCCCCCGCAATGAGAAGCCCACGCACCACATCGAATAGTAGCTCCCGCTCGTGGCAACTAGAAGAAAGCCCGTGTACAGCAACGCAGCCGAAAATAAATAAATAAAAATAAAATAATAAAACATTAAAAAAAAGAAGAAAAGAAAAAATAAAGTGCAGTGATTTAACTGCATTCAAGGTCAACATTAAAATTTATTTATTTATTTATTTATTTGGCTGTGCCAGGTCTTATTGCGGTATGTGTGATTTTTAGTCACAGCATGGGGGATCTTTAGTTGTGGCATGTGGAATCTAGTTCCCTGACCAGGTATTGAACCCGGGCCCCTTGCACTGGAAATGTGGAGTCTTAACTGCTGGACCACCAGGAAAGTCCCTTTAGCTCATTTTAAAAATATATTTTCTTCTTTCTGGCATACAGGTGCTCTTTATACACTTCGTATATGAGTGTGTATGTATATGTGTGTGTGTGTGTGTGAGTGTGTACATATATACATATGTATGTATGTATATACTAATACAGTTATCTTTACTTACCCCCAATAAAGCCTTCTCTATGCCTTTCATCGATATGTGGGTCATCTTTTATTTTAAAATTTTCATCATTGCTATTAAAATATTGTTGTGTGGTGGAAAAAGCCTAGACAACCAGAATATTATCATTTCCAAGTTACACACTTTTAAGGACCGGCTTAGAAATACAGAGAGCCCAGCTCTCCATGGCCCCATCTCTCAGAAGACCAGTGCCATCAGATTGGACATGGTGCCAAAGGACCATTTAAACTCTTGATGTATTCTCGATTTGGGGGGCCGGGGGTAGAGTATAGTGTGTAAAGAGGTGGGCAAGAGACTACTTTTTAATGGAGTCAGTATTTCAAGTTTTATAGAGTTTGGAGATTACTTGTGAAGAATCAGAATGCTAAGTAGCCATTAATTTATTTTATTAAAATGTTTCTAGTAAATTTTTTCTTGCAGTTTGCTTCTGCTTGGTATAGCTTTTCATCCAACTAAATTCCGAATTTGTCTATTTCTGTTTAAACATGGGCTCCCAAATGAGTTACCGTATATATGTATTTTTTAATTTAAGAGAATTCTAATGGAATCATGATTTCATGGCCTTATTGTCATTTTTAAAAAGCATCTAACTTGTTGACAGAATTCCTGAGTTGTGAAGTGTTCCCATCCATTCATTCCCTCACCCATTATTTGTTGCCTGTGTGCTGGTGAGGTGTGGTGGTGGCATAGATACCGTCGTGGAATCACACAGTCCTTGACTTTGAGGAATTTGCCTTTCGTTTTCTTCCTAATACTTAGTGACTGTTTGGTGAATTTTCCCATGTGCTCCCTACATACTTCTTGAATGCCATTTTGGTGACAAACACTTTAAAGTCGGGTTTTATCTGTCGCTGTGCTTTGGAATAATAACATGCTAGACAAATGTGGATGAGAGGCAGTGCCTAATCTCAGCTTTCTGATAATGCTGCAGCTGGCTAGTGCGGTGCTGGGACGAAAAAGGAAAAGGTTATCAAAATGAATGGAATGTGAACTAATATTTCCGAACAGAGAGAACAGTGTTTTCTAAATGCATGCATTAAACTGAGTTCATCCATGTCAGGCAATGAATAATTCCCTTTCTCTAATTCGCCCTTGCCTTGTGACTGTTGGCTCTTACATAATTTCTAAGTGCAAAATAGGATATTGTTTAACAGAAACTGCAGTTCCTGGTTACAAGTAGCTGCAGAAGTTGTTAGTGAGCTCAAGTTATGGTTTTTAAACTCTGGCATCAATTTCTCCTTTTCTTACAGGTCTAGTTTCATTTAACTTGAGTGATTCTTGGACTGCTAACGTCTTCATTTTCTGGGCAGTTGTTTGCCATCAAACAGTTAACTTGGATTCGTAATTCAAATTCATTGCAGTTCTGAGTGTTGACTAACCAGAAGAATTCTCTATACAATGTGAGAAGTTGCCCTATTTGGCCTAATCATGAGTTTTACTGTATAACCCGATTTAAGGAAATGTTTTAAAAGTTAAATTAACTTAAAATGCTGACCATGAACCCTTAGAACAGTGTATTCATTTCTTAGGGAGTTTGCATTCCATTTTTGTGTGATATTACAGCTTCCAAACATATTTGGCTTTGAACATTGTTAGCTTTTAAATTCTACATAGATGCCCCTATCATGAAGTAGAATAGGACATTCTGAGTCATTTATGAATTAAGGTAGAATTCTAAGAAGTATGTGATAAAACTTCACATTTCTAATGACAATAAAATATGCATGCACTCTTTTTATGTGTCATATATTACATAAAAGGATCTTTTAAAGAGAAAAATACAATTTTAGTAAGGAATCTATGTCCGTGTTAAGCAAGAATGAAGGAATTTACTTGGAATGATTATCAGTTTGATAATTATCTTGATAAAACAAATGAAATTTACTAATTTGGGAGGCTGTCCTCACTTGGAATCAGGGATGCCTGCTCTGTGAAGCACGGGCAGGACAAAGTTGGTTCTGTTCTAACTGAAGCCAGCTGAGTAGCAGAGTGTTAAATTTTTTTACCATTTGGGGAAACATTCTCTAGCAAGATGACTACTTTAGTTATTGTACGTATAAGGAATTGTACTATTAAATTATTTTCTCTGCCCTTGCTGTAACCACTAGGTTGACATCTATATTAAACATGTTAATATCTTTGGGGCTTTCCCCAAATTTGCTTCATATCAAATGTCTGACTGGTTATCTGAAGGAATTGTTCACTGTAACAATTTAGAAAACAATTTTTTTTTCAAAAGAGGAAGTGGTTTGTATGAATGCAGGAAATACATTTCTCAACGGCAGCTTGATCTTTTAGTTTAAAATTGTTTTCGTTTGCAACAAGAGAAAAATGTATAGAATAATGGATATCGTTGCTGCGACTATTCTTTAAAAGTGGATAGTGTTCAAATCAAAGATTCTAGAAAAGTCATCTTTGTTATCCTCTTGTTTATATATGTCCTGTAAGCAGTCATATCTGTAGAGTTTATGTTTTGTTTCTTTTGCTTCTCAGTGTGCCTGTATTAAGTGAACATCCTGAATGGTTTCGGTTGTTTTGATGCTTAATGTTTGTCCTGAGTAATACGGGTATGTTTTCTTCTTTTTTGATGCTTCATATGGGAAATGGAATTTAATGGAAATTTTCCCCAATTATCAAATGTGGAATAAATGTATTTATATTTGGAAACAGGACGCAACTTTGAATATTAGTAGGATGCGGTTTGTTTTTTTTTAAGGCTGTGACACTCAATATTTAAAAAATGAATTTGTGATAGGAATGTTGAAACATAAAATTATTTACTATGGTTAGATGTTTCACGTACAGGTATTCTTATCGTTGCATTCAGCTCCCAGTTTTAGTTCATTTGCTAGCAATTACTACAGCCTCTATGTTGTTGACCTTAATTTTCGCTTCTTTGCTTTGGAAATAAGTGGTTTTTACACAGCAAATGGAGTTTGGGTAAACAAACATTTAAAAAGTAACAGGGGGGCTTCCCTGGTGGCGCAGTAGTTGAGAGTCCGCCTGCTAATGCAGGGGACATGGGTTCGTGCCCCGGTCCGGGAGGATCCCACATGCCGCAGAGCGGCTGAGCCTGTGAGCCATGGCCGCTGAGCCTGAGCGTCCGGAGCCTGTGCTCCACAACGGGGGAGGCCACAACAGTGAGAGGCCCGTATGTACCGCAAAAAAAAAAAAAAAAAAAAAAGTAACAGGAAAGTCAAAATGTCAAAATCTCAGAGCATCTGAAGTGTTGGGGGGTGGGGTCCTCCCCAAAGTGAATGTATATAAAGACCAAATACTTTTAAAAGCCTCGTCAGTGAACTATTTCCAGTATGCATTATGTCATTTACATGAAAATGCTAACATGGGAATCTATCTTAACTTTGCTTTAGTACACTTAACAACAAGCCTCTAAGTGAATGTTCAAAATAGCACTAGAGTGAAGTAAGATGATAGGTCATTCCCATACCCTAGATCTGAAAATAAAAGTGAACTGAATAAAACATGAATACAAATATTCATATTATACGAATATATGAACATGAATATAAAATAAAATAAATAAATGATATTTACTTATTTGAGTGTGTGTGTTTGTGTGTGTGTGTGGCTTCAATACTTGGCATTTCCTTTGTGCCCCTCATTGTTCTAAAGGCTTTTGTACGGCAACTCATTTAATAAAATATTTTAATTTTTACTGACAGTAAATGGTCTATCTTGGCCAGGAGCTGGTTCTTAATATTTTTTTTTAATTAATTCATTTTATTTTTGGCTGCGGTGGGTCTTCGTTGCTGCACGCGGGCTTTCTCTAGTTGCAGCGAGCGGGGGCTACTCTTTGTTGCGGTGCGCAGGCTTCTCATTGCGGTGGCTTCTCTTGTTGCGGAGCACGGGCTCTAGGTGCGTGGGCTAGAATCGTGAGCCCCCTGTAGTGGAAGCCCAGAGTCTTAACCACTGGACCGCCAGGGAAGTCCCTGATTAAGTATATTTTAAACATCCTAGACATTCTATTAGAGTATTTATTGAACAAATAGTTCAGAGCATCGTAAGATTATAATGAATACCTTTCTCGAGGGCCTTGGTTAGCAGATAACAAAGAGATAGAGAGACAAGGAAAACTCGGGTCGATTGCAGAATCAGATAATGTGTATAATAACATGCTAAGCTGCGGGGTGAAGATATTCAGAGCAGCAGTAGTTAAAAAATGATTAATGAGGTACATCATATGTGAAATCACCTGGTCTTATGACCAGCAAATACTAGGAGCTTAAAAGTTGCTCATAGATTCTGCAGCTGAAAAAGCTCCATGTGGATTACAGGTTGTTGGGATAGGGCTGAAGGAAGAATCAGGACTTGAGTATGATGGATGGGTAGAAATTGAATGGATAGAGCAGAGAGGGAGCATCTGAGATGGAGAGAACTTCATCCCAGGCATTGCGGGAAGCATGCTGCTGATGTTGACAGAACGGGGAGCTGAGTAGGATCTCCCAGAGAGGTGACATGAGAACGGATTGTGAAGGATATTAAGAGTGAAATGGGAGAATGAATGTGATCCGCATGAAATAGTATTGAACCTACTTCTCAAAAAACTTACACTGGGAACGTGTTTTATTTTTTTTGAAGAGGGTTTCAGTCCTTGCCATAATTCTTTTATCCCTTTATAGATTAAAAAAAGGTAAGGCTATACAGTGTTAAATTTCCATTAACCTGGGACTTCCCTGGTGGTCCAGTGGTAAAGAATCCGCTTTCCACTGCAGGGGATGCAGGTTCCACCCCTGGTCCGGGAACTAAGGTCCCACATGCCGCGGGGCAACTAAGCCCGCGCACCGCAACTACTGAGCTCGTGCACCTCAACTAGAGAGCCTGTGTGCCACAAACTGCGGAGCCCACGCGCTCTGGAGCCTGTGTGCCACAACTAGAGAAGAGAAAACCCGCACACCACAACTAGAGAAAAGCCTGCACTTCACAACTAGAGAGAAGCCTGCATGCCACAATGAAGAGCCTGCACACCTGAAAGAAGATCCCACGTGCCACAACTAAGACTTGACACAGCCATAAAAATAAAATTGAAAAAAATTTTAAAAATTGCCATTAACCGGGCTTCCCTGGTGGCGCAGTGGTTGAGAGCCCACCTGCCGATGCAGGGGACACGGGTTCGTGCCCCGGTCCGGGAAGATCCCACATGCCGCGGAGCGGCTGGGCCCGTGAGCCATGGCCGCTGAGTCTGCGCGTCCAGAGCCTGTGCTCCGCAACGGGAGTGGCCACAACAGTGAGAGGCCCGCGTACCGCAAAAAAAAAAAAAAAAAAAAAAAAAAAAAATTGCCATTAACCTAAAATGACCATGCTGGATGTGGGAGAGCTAGACTGAAGCACATGTCTATGAATTCTTTGTGAATTCAGTGTCCTTGCCAGTGTACCATATCTTTTCACTCCTGGTTTATATTAAATGAGCTCTTTATTGTTAGCCACTGCTCTTGCCTACAGAACTAGGCTGGTGATAATGGGTTGGGATAAGGTGATAAATAGCAATTGATGTGAAGCCTCAGTATGTACTAGGGGCCCAGTAAGGAGAAGTGGGCTCAGGGACCATCTAAAGGGGGCAGCCATGTCTTCAACATCTATCCACACAGCCAGAGACATGAACTAAGGCAGGCCAAGTGTTGTTACTTCGTGCATATTCCTCCTTTCTGGGTTAAATTCCCTCCTTTCTGAATGATAGGTTGTTTTTATTTTTATCCATAAGGGTTTGTGAGTAGCAAGTTCTTTATTTGGCTGAAATGTTTTTATTTTGTCCTCACTCTAATGGGATGGTTTAGTTAGGTATAGAATTCTAAGCTGACAATGATTTTCTCTAAACATTTTGAAAACCTCATTCCATTGTCTTTTATCATTGATTGTTCCTTTTGTGAAGTTGGCTAACTACTTAACTGTGTTCCTTTTGTGGATATTTGACTGTCCTCCCTAGCTCTTAAGACCTTATCATTGCCTTTGGTGTTCCGTGGCATCACTGTGATATTTCAAAGTACAGACTTTTTGTTTCTTATTTACTCTGTTTAGGGTTCATTGGGGATTTGTTCCTTTCATAAATGTAGGAAAACTCTCAGGTGTTAACTCTTCAAATATGCCTTTCTTTCATTCTCTTGAATTGTTGGTTCTGGGGCTCAGATATGTATGAAACTTCTCATTCTATTCCCCATGCTTCTTAACTTCTTTTTCCTTCATTTCATTTCTTTATCTCTATATATTACACTTTGTGTAACTTTCTCAGCTACTTCATGAGTTCTCTTCAATTATTCTATTGTTTAACTGATTTATTAAGTTTTTAAATTTCAATGAGTGCATTTTTTATTTCTGGAAGTTCCATTTGCTTCTTTCTCAGATATACTTCATCTTTATAATGTCTTTCATTTTCTTGTGGTTTCTGTTGCTTCTTTTATTTCTTTAATCCTTTTAAATGTTCTTGTTTTATATGTTCTTTAAATTTTTCTTTTAGCTCAGGTTTTTTAAAAATTAATTAATTAGTTTGTTTGTTTGTTTGTTTGTTTATGGCTGTGTTGGGTCTTCATTGCCGCGTGTGGGTTTTCTCTAGTTGTGGCGAGGGTGGCTACTCCTCATTGCGGTGCGCGGGCTTCTCATTGCAGTGGTTTCTCTTGTTGCAGAGCATGGGCTCTAGGCATGCGGGCTTCAGTAGTTGTGGCTCACGGGCTTAGTTGCTCTGCGGCATGTGGGATCTTCCCGGACCAGGGCTCGAACCCATGTTGCCTGCATTGGCAGGCAGATTCTTAACCACTGCACCACCAGGGAAGTCCCTAGCTCAAGTTTTTATGGTGATAGTTTTTCTCTCTACTGTGTCAGCTTTCACAGTGGTTTATTTCCTTGTGCGTTTATGATTGATAATATTATTATTTTTTATATGAGCATACCTTCAACAGGGATGGTTTTTTTCCTCTGGGAATCCCTTAAAAGCAGGATTGTGGGTGTATCCCCACTCCCATTAGGGTTTTGTATTTATTTTGGCCAGACAACCTGGGGCCGATTTTTATGTTAATTTCTTGTGGTGGAGATTCTTACAATACCTTTATGGTATACACAGGCTTAAGGTTTTGTTTCTCAGAGGACACTCTTACCCCACATCATCCCATAGCCTGATACCTAATCAAACTTCTTTGTTGTCTTCTTTGACCACTAGAAGTTTTGCTAGGTGTTGGCCAGCTTAAAGAATGCAGAGGAAAGTAGTACTGTGGTCAAAATTCAGGAAGGGCCTGTAATCTTTTATCTTGACCTATTAAGAATATATTACTGAAAATAACATCTGTAAGATTTTTAAATTAAACATTAAATTAAACATTCCTGATTAAACATCTGTTGTGACTTGGGTACTAAGGATGAACAGCTGCTCACCAAACACCTCAGATTTCTCTTTTTTTTTTTTTTAACTGAAGTGTAGTTTTTTAAATAATGTTTCATGTGTACAGCAAAGTGATTCAGCCATAAACATATATATATACTTTTTCAGATTCTTTTCCATTATAGGTTATTACAAGATATTGAATATAGTTCCCTGTGCTATCTAGTAGGTACTTGTTGTTTATTTTATATATAGTAGTGTGTATCTGTTAACCCCAAATTCCTAACTTATCCCCCTCCGCTCTCCCCTTTTGTAACCAGAAGTTTGTTTTGTGAGTCTATTTCTGTTTTATAGATAAGTTCACATGTCTCATTTTTTTTTAGATTCCACATATAAGTGATATCGTATGGTATTTTCTTTCTCTGACTTACTTCATTTAATGTGATAATATCTAGGTCCATCCATGTTGCTGCAAATGGCATTATTTCATTATTTTTAATGGCTGAGTAATATTCCAGTGTGTGTGTGTGTGTGTGTGTGTGTGTGTGTGTACATATATATACCTCAGATTTCATGGTATTTCATTTCTTTTCTGGGGTATATAACATGATTAATCTTTTCTACTCTTCTAAGGAATATATATGTTTTGTAGAACTGCATTTCAGAGTGCTTTCAGTATTTTTGCTCTTCTCAATAATGCCACAGCCATAGAGAATGGTGATCATATAGGCATCAACTTTCCAGAATCCGGGCTGTTCTCTTCAGCTGTGCACGTATGGAACCTTGTGCGTGTCATATTTGGGGTGACGTTACTTATTAAGGGGAGAAAGGGAAGAGAAAGAGATCATCAGTCTCAACCTACTATAACTGAAAACTCCAGACCCTTGCCAATAATCCTGTGTTAGAAGCCAGGGAGGAGGAGGGGGCAAGTCTTGGAGACCACGATTTATATTTTACCAAGACCTCTGAGCTCATACCAAGTTTGTTTTCACCAGCTTAACTTGGAGGTATGCCAGCATCAAGAGCAACCATATCAGCAGTGGCTTCTGTTTCAGCAGAAATTGTCACTCACCTTCTAATTCTACTTTTTAAATAAGGCAACTGGGGTATAGGGAAACAGAAGGCCTTTTCTTAAAACTGTTTAGCAAGTGAATGGCCCCTGAGGGATTGAGATGCTGGTCTCATTTGCTATCTTTCCATATTCTCTCCTATTTCAGCACTAAAGTAACCTACAATGCTGGGGCTAGAAGTTGTAAGCCTGTTTAAAAAAAAAAAGAAGTCAGGAAATTGCTGGAATATTTCAAGCATATTTCTTTGGTTAACTTATTTTGAAGTTTTTCTGTGTTCTGTATTTTAGCTGCCCTTATAATTTATCAAAGACAGACTCATTGTTTTGGCAAGTCCCGGCCTGGAAGTCTCCAACACAAACTCACGGTGCTCTGTCTGAATAGGAATTTTTAGATGCATTTTAGTCTTGAACTTGAAAATATATTCTAGATGCAACAGTTTGCTGGGAAATTGAAACAATGCCATTTATCATACAACAACATTATTCCAGACAGAGAGCTTTTCCATCTCTTCCTTTGTTAATATCCCTCCTACTATATCTTTCAGAGTAGTGTGTGTGTGTGTGTGTGTGTGTGTGTGTGTGTGTGTGTGTACCTCAAAGGCAAGCCATACCTCTTCAATCTTTCACTGTTTCTGGAATTCTGCATTAGAATTTGCCTCTTTCACTAAGCTTTTTGGCAAAATTAACTTAATCACTCTTTTCAGAAGTGATCATTATTAATGTTTTATTTATTATTATTTTTTTTTTTTGCGGTACGCGGGCCTCTCACTGTTGTGGCCTCTCCCGTTGCGGAGCACAGGCTCTGGACGCGCAGGCTCAGCGGCCATGGCTCACGGGCCCAGCCGCTCCGCGGCATGTGGGATCTTCCCGGACCATGGCACGAACCCGTGTCCCCTGCATCGGCAGGCGGACTCTCAACCACTGCGCCACCAGGGAAGCCCTAATGTTTTATTTTTATAATAATGAGATTATACTGTAAATACTGTTTTAGAAACTTGAAAAAAATTAAATTATATATAGCTTTCACTTTCCCTTATTAAATACTCTTTCGCATTATTTTTCTTCCAGGCTACACAATAGTCCATCAAGGGTATGACATATAATTAACCAATCACATTACTGGACATTGTCTCAAATTATTAGCTATTATAAACAGTTCTGTGTGGATATCTTTTGTGAACACCGAAAATTATTTCATTAGGATAAATTCCCAGAAGTAAAATTGCTGGGTCAAAGACTAGGGTGAAATCAGTTTTACTCCTAATCATTGACAAATCATAGAGAAATTCAGTTTACCAGTTAGAAGTTGAGGGATTCTCAATAGATTGCTGTTTTTCTGGTCTCAAAAATACCTAGAGGAGGACTTCGTGGCGCAGTGGTTAAGAATCCGCCTGCCAATGCAGGGACATGGGTTCGATCCCTGGTCCGGGAAGATCCCACATGCCGCAGAGCAACTTAACCCGTGCACCACAACTACTGAGCCTGCGCACCTAGAGCCTGTGCTCCGCAACAGGAGAAGCCACCACAATGAGAAGCCTGTGCACAGCAAAGAAGAGTAGCCCCCGCTCACTGCAACTGGAGAAAGCCCGGGCGCAGCAATGAAGACCCAATGCAGCCATAAATAAATAAATTACATAAAATAAAAAAAAAAAGTACATCCTTTATTTAAAAAAAAAAATCCTAGAGGGACTTCCCTGGTGGTCCAGTGGTTAAGATTTCATGCTTCTACTGCAGGGGGTGTGGGTTTGATCCCTGGTCGGGGAACTAAGATACCACATGCTGTGTGGTGCTCCATGGCGGGTGGGGGGAAACGACACACCTAGAGAATAGGTCACAATATCCAGTGGCCCCTACCTCTCTTGTATGCTGTGAAAATGTGTGCATTTCTTCTCTTTAACCTGGCCACGTCCAAAAGGAAAGGTGCTCCAATCGTTGGAGCTACTGGTGACTCTGAGACTCACCATCTTTGCCAGCTGTTGATTGGGGATCATTGTAATGTGATGGTGTCATTTAATGATGTCCTTGCAGCTGTGTTCTTGGAACTTTCCAGTGAATTTCCCAAGGCTGCTCTACCTCCTCTCAGTGTTATCTCAGATCCCGCTCCACCAGGGAAGGACACTAGGTTGTCACTATTACCAATGTTTACCAGAGGGTGGAATGTGCAGGGACTTTTACTTTCTAAACCTTACAATTCTGTAAACTTGAATTATTTACAGCAAGCATATTTTTGTAATTGGGTGAAAAAAGAACTAAGATGGAGAGAGGCCAGATAACCCAGGTTATTAAATTCGTAAGTTTGATTTTATCCACAATATTAAGTCAGCAGCTCAGGTAGTTGCAGAGGGGTGAATCGAGAGCCAGGTGCCCTGCTGGATTCTTGCTGTGTCTCCAGCCCAGGCTCTGTGCCCTTTTGGCTGGATTTCGGGGCTGGTGGTCAGGCCATCTGCCCCCTAAGTGGAGCTGTTGCAGGTCACTGGCTATTGGATAATAAATATGGACAGCCTAGCTGTGGTTCAGAACAGTAAATTCAGAAAAAAATCTCAATTTAGCCCTCCTTTCCCCTCTGGCCTAAAATACAATTGATCTCTTCTTATGATAATGATGAAATAAAATATTGAAAGTCCAGCTGCTCCAGAGAACATTTACTGCTGTTGGAACTACCAGTGATGAAACATTTTTCATTGTGCTCCCCAAATTTTTGGTAATCAAGTGGGGCCTTTCTAAGTTGTTATGTTTACATACTTCTAACCAAGGAAAATTATGACTTTCCAAAACTAGGAATGCTGCTGCAATAAATAGTTTATCATTTAAGGAACAGCAGTGTATACAGTCCTGAGAAGTCTGAGGTCATGTTCAAAAATTAATACATCTCGGGCTTCCCTGGTGGCGCAGTGGTTGAGAGTCCGCCTGCCGATGCAGGGGACGTGGGTTTGTGCCCCGGTCCGGGAAGATCCCACATGCTGCGGAGCGTCTGGGCCCGTGAGCCATGGCCACTGAGCCTGCGCGTCCGGAGCCTGTGCTCCGCAACGGGAGAGGCCACAACAGTGAGAGGCCCGCGTACCGCAAAAAAAAAAAAAAAAAAATTAATACATCTCATTATGTATTTAACAATAAATATATAAATAGAACCAGTCCATATTTGCTCATTTTATTAAAAAGTCAAAAGCTATAAGCAGCCCTGATAAAAGATGTGAGGGTATAACCTAGTAAGTATAACCCCATTCCTTAATATAGCTCATTTTCTCTGTTTATGACAATTGAGACTCAGCCAGCAGTGTTCTTTTCTTCTTATTATTTGAAATATTAAGGAAAAGGTAATAGCGAATTGAACAGGAAATAGCTACACATTTTGGCCATGCTAATCATCTAAATTTAACTAACTAAATGGATTTTAGTATTCTTGTCTTTAAACTTGTGAGGATTTAGAAGCATTGGGCTGCAGCTCAGTTTCTAAAATATTGTTTTCTTTATTTAGAAACTGTAACTCTGACCTTTCAGGCAGCACAGCTTTATTTCCATAGGATGTTGAGTTAGAGGTGTTAAGAATTACTAAGCAGTGAAGTAGTGCTTAAGCAATACATACTTAGGCCTATTTGGATTTATTTGGGGAGATTCCCAAGGATTTGTCAAAGAAATTCTAAAATTTAAATTCAGTCTTTCTGATTGACAGTGAAACTGGTGTAGTTCTTATTTAATGATGTCTGTGAATTACAGCCTCAGGCAGTTGTGGTCATTCTGGACTTTTTTAGAATGTTATCTCTAAATTCTGTAACTCTGAGTCATTAAAAAATAAAAATCCTCTGACCGTCTCTCTGCCCTACAGTAATATTGCTATAAGATGCAGTATCTTTTATTCTTAGAATGAGAACATGAATGAAAAGAAATAGCTAATGGTCTGGCTGAGAATAGAAATACTATACCTCTTTAAGATAATAGTTGCTATTTTCAGATGGACTTAAAAAGGAAGGAGTTGTGATGCTTCTAATCTTCATGTAGCCTTAGTCATTAGGAGATACACTCTCGAAAATATCTAGTTACTTAGCGGTTACTCCAAGTAAGTTTTTGAAAATACTTTAAAAGATATTTTTAAAAACATATTTGTAGTAATGAGTAACTGACTCAGCACTAGTTTTAGAGAGAGACTCTTGAAGTTCCATCGCAAAATAAACACAGCAGTTTACGAAACAAAAATAGATTTCCACAGTAAATCTTGGTCAGAACAATGGCACATTCCTGGGCCTGGGATTCAACCGTGGGTATTAATTCAAAGCAGCTGGATGCTGGGATTGAGAGTAAGACAGTCCTGTCTTCCTGCCGTGGCCTTGCAGAATCTGATGTGTGACAATATTTTGCTGCTTTTAAATGTTGCTTTATCCTTTTAGTGAGTCAGAGAGAATCTGCAGAAGTACAGAGGCTTTTGCAACCTCAGGTCCAAACTTTTCCTTTCAAGAAAACTCCCAGAGAGATCATGCTTCCTTTACAAAAGGTAGACCCATTCCCTCTGGGGTCTGTTTGTTTGCTTCTACTCGGCTCACTTTCCAGGCTGGATTTTATCCATGTTCTTCCTTATCTCAGTTTCTTCCATAGTTTACATCTACTGGTCACCTAGTTACACTTCAGGAATGCATTGTGCAGGGCACTGTGAAACTATTATGAATTAATATTAATTATGAATTAATTATTAATAGTTTAATCAATAATTTAATTGTTATGAATTAATATTAATAGTTTAATTAATATTAAACTATTATGAATTAATATTAATAAAAGCAATTATATAGCCAAAGCAAAAACATGATTAGAGATTCTGGGGAGTTCAGAGGTTAGAGGATGGCGACCACTTCCAATCAGATGGTGCTGGGGTCCCTCTGGCAGGTTCACCTCCAGTTCTCATGAGTAAAATATTCCATGGTCGTTATGATGGCTTGATTGTCAGGAAACATTCATCTGCTTATGTGGGCTGTGTGTATGTGTGTGTGTGTGTGTATACACACATAAGTGCATACTTAATGATGACATTCTGATCTCTGTTTCAGAACTAAGCTATTTTAAGTTTTCACCAAATTAGAATCATTTCTGCGAAATAAATAAATAAGGAGACTGTCCATCTTGCTACTCTCCTTACAAAAGAGATGACGGAACCTCCCTCCCCTGGGATTTTTCTGAGGCTTTTTTTCTGAGGAAGTTTTGTAAATGAGAGAGAGAATGTTTTAGAAATGGGAGTCTACCTGGGAATTTCCTTGTGTGTTTTTTTTCCCCCATAGTCATAATAGAGTGAGAAATGATAAAATTCTAGGTAATTGAAAGAGTTAAAAGGATTTTTGAGCTGGTTGCATCAGGGGAACAGATGGAGTGCACGTAGGTGGGGAGGCTACTATTTAAATGGAGGAGGGTTACTGTGTATTGGAAAGGCATGGATTTTGCAGGGTAGCTGGGGACTCAACATGCTGGGGACTAGCTTAATGTATTTGCTAGCGAACACAGTAAAGCGGAAGCCAGAGCGTATGGTCAGGAAGGGAGTTAACAGTCCGCTGACAAAGAGGAAGAATGTGGCAGCTGAACTAACTGAGGGGAGGTGAGAAGTTGGTAAATTGGTTTTGAGGTACCTAAAGGTCTTAAGAAACTAAGAAGCCTCAGGTAATAAGGAAATCAGTTTAGAAATATTAAGATTGTTCCCTGCATTTGGGAAGCGTTTACGTATGAACAGAGAAGAAAATAAAGGAAGCAGCTCTGAATGACCACCTTGGGCTTTCACAGATACACAGATGAGCGAAGCATATCAAGGAAGTGAAATCAGGTTAAGCCTTCAAGTCACAGAGGCAGGAAACCAATGAAGGACATGGAGGTGCGAAGAAACCGATCTGGTACCAGTGATCAGACAGAGAGTGGGACAAACGACTCCAGCCTTTCGTCTTCGTGTTGGCATTTGAACGGTTCTTTGTTTTTTCTTTTTCTTTTTTTAAGCAGTTAGGTTCAGTAAAACAAGACAAAACAACAAACAAAAGTTGCCTTGGGTATGTTGGAACAAGGCCCTTTTCCTGTTGTGTTCTTGGTTCAGTGTGGTAAGTTTGCCCAGTATACAGGCCAAGCCACCTCTTCATCTGGCAGGGGGTAGTTGTTGCCCTGCACGGACCTCAGATGTCTTAGAGATTCATGAGATTGTATTTATCAAGGCGCCTCCAAGGTGCTGAAGGAGTCTGAGGAGCTGTTACCAGCATAACAATCTCTGCTATTTGTGGAGGACTTTCGACTTTACAGACATTCTTGTTTGAACTTTCAATTCGATTCTGCAGCTTGTCACTAAGAGCCCCTTTCTTGCCTGTGTGTAATTAGCCAAAAAATGAATGAGAAGAGAGAAACAAGTGTATGAATTCTGTTATTATTTAGGAGAAAAGCAATGCAGTAAAACACAAAATAGCACACGCGCGCACACACACACACACATAAAAAGCACAAAGAGGGCACCATACTTACTGCTTCTTTAAAGTATATTCTGAAAATAAACATAGTGGACAGTTTTAGAAAGGTCCCTTTAGATCAGTGATTCATGTACCTTTTAAAAAATATTTATTTATTTATTTATTTATAGCTGCTTTGGGTCTTCACTGCTGTGCACAGGCTTTCTCTAGTTGCCGCGAGCAGGGGCTACTCTTCGTTGCGGTGTGCGGGCTTCTCATTGCGGCAGCTTCTCTTGTTGTGGAGCACGGGCTCTAGGCGCGCGGGCTTCAGTAGTTGTGGCTCATGGGCTTAGTTGCTCCGCAGTATGTGGGATCTTCCTGGACCAGGGATCACACTCGTGTCCCCTCCCTGCATTGGCAGGCAGATTCTCAACCACTGCACCAACCAGGGAAGCCCCGATATGCCTTTTTAATTCATGAACTCCGTTGAGAATTGGATTAAAAAATTTATGGATCACCCGTCCCCTCCTCAGGAAATAAAAAATATGATCAGCGGTTCCCATAAGGGAACCTAAATCTAGGTAACATAAATGTGCAAATTGGGCCAAGTGCAGACAATGAAGAATGTTGGCATGTGTGTCAAACTAGAAAGTAAGGCCAAGTTAAGACAACAGAGAATGTTGGTGGTTGTGAAAAATTAGGGTGCACATCCTTGCCTAAAGTAAATTCAAATTCTAAATAATTTCTTTTTCCTTTTTTTAAAATTGAATTGCAGTTGATTTATAATATTATGTTAGTTTCAGGTGTACAGCATAGTGATTCAGTATTTTTGCAGACTATACTCCACTATAGGTTATTACAAGATAATGGCCATAATTCCCTGTGCTATACAGTATATCCTTGTTGCTTATCTATTATAAATATAGTAGCTTGTATCGTTAATCCCATACCCCTAATTTGTCCCTTTCTGCTTTGGTAACCATAAATTTGTATTCTGTCTGTGAGTCTGATATTCATTTGTATTATTTTTTTTAGATTCCACGTGTAAGTGATCATACAGTATTTGTCTTTCTCTGTCTGACTTATTTCACTAAGCATAATATTCCCTAGGGTCATCCATGTTGCCGCAAATGTCAGTATTTCATTCTTTTTTATATCTGAGTAATATTCCATTGTGTGTGTATATGTGTGTCTGTGTGTCTGTGTGTGTGTGTGTGTGTCACATCTTCCTAATCCAGTCATCTGTTGATAGACACTTGGGTTGCTTCCATGTCTTGGCTATTGTAAATAGTGCTGCTATGAACATCGGGGTGCATGTATCTTTTCGAATTAATGTTTTCATTTTTTTTCTGGATATATACCCAAGAGTGGAATTGCTGGATCATATGGTAGTTTTATTTTTATTTTTTTGAGGAACCTCTATATTGTTTCCCATAGGGGCTGCACCAATTTCCACCAATAGTGTACAAGGGTTCACTTTTCCCTACATCCTCACCAACATCTGTTATTTGTAGACTTTTTCCTGATAGCCATTTTGACAGGCGCGAGGTGATATTTCACTGTTGTTTTGACTTGCGTTTCTGTAATAATTAGTGATGTCGAGCATCTTTTCATGTGCCTGTTGACCATCTATGTGTCTTCTTTGGAGAAATGTCTTTTCAGGTCTTCTGCCCATTTTTGGATTGGATTGTTTAAACAATTTTTTTTAAAACAGCACCTGCTAAATACAACAAATGGGAGGTAAATTTGATCCCCCAGTTCTTCCAGTTTGCAATCCTAGACTTTTACTTATTATGTGTAAACATGGGGGTATTCTCATTTTTTGCCCTAAGGCACGACAACAAGCTCAAATGCGTCACCAAATGGCAGAGGACAGCAAAGCAGATTACTCATCAATTCTTCAGAAATTCAACCACGAGCAGCATGAATATTACCATACTCACATTCCCAATATCTTTCAGGTAAGGAGCTCAGATCTCTCAGATTTGCTTTGCTTAGAAAAATGTTGCCTTGGAATCATGATTTCTGGGCTTATATTCTAAGTATTTATATAATTCTAAGTTTCCTCTAATACAAACCATTTTTTTAAACATTCAGATCAAGCACTGACTGACATTAAGATGAAATATAACATGAATCTCAAGATTAATCAACAGCCTTCGCAAACTTCCTTGGTTTGCCCCTGCAGCCATTCTTGGTCAGCCTTAGAATTGTGATTCTCAGATTAACACTCTTTTTGCTAAAAGGACCATTCTGGTTACAAAAATTCCAACTTACCTCTAGGAATCTAAGCAGCATTGAGACAGTTGTAGGATTTGAATAGATGGCAGTTCTTTCCTTTGAATTGTTTTTCTTTTGGCTACTTTAGGTTGTCAAAAATAGTGTGAGAAAAGATACATACATTCCCACTCTGGGAATTTTTTACAACTTAAAGTCCAACTGTAGAAAAAATAATAAATATTTGTGTCATAGTATCTACACAGCAAACAAGAACCTCCAGCTTGTAGAAGGCAGGTATACTAGTTAATGTAAGCCTGTGTTGTGTCAAGGCAGTTAAACAAACACCATACTTTTTTTTTTTTTTTTTTTTTTGTGGTACGCGGGCCTCTCACTGTTGTGGCCTCTCCCATTGCGGAGCACAGGTTCCGGATACGCAGGCTCAGCGGCCATGGCTCACGGGCCCAGCCGCTCCGCGGCATGTGGGATCTTCCCAGACCGGGGCACGAACCCGTGTCCCCTGCACCGGCAGGCGGACTCTCAACCACTGCGCCACCAGGGAAGCCCAACACCATACTTTTGGTAAAGGATAAAGCAGTGCCTCAAAGATAGAGATGTTTAAAATCTAATACCAAATGGTGTTAATAGTAAAACTACTTGAGTTTCGGGTTCTTACTGAAATTGGAATGGAATTGTGTAAAGTGTACATTTAGGCAGCCCAGCAATTCATAAAATAGGTGTCCAGCTGGCTAAGGTAGAGGCACAAGAAATTTACGGTTGTAACTCTAACCTTTTTATAGGCCTGTTTCCCGCCTAGAGAATTTTTTAGAGGTAACAGTGCTGCCAAAAAAAAAAAAACTTCCTTAAGTAACAGTGGACCAAATTGGGGCTTCCTTGGTGGCGTAGTGGTTAAGAATCTGCCTGCCAATGCAGGGGACACAGGTTCGAGCCCTGGTCTGGGAAGATCCCACATGTCACAGAGCAACTAAGCCCGAGTGCCACAACTACTGAGCCTGCACTCTAGAGCCCACGAGCCACAACTACTGAAGCCCGTGTGCCTAAAGTCCATGCTCCGCAACAAGAGAAGCCACCGCAATGAGAAGCCCGCGCATCACAACGAAGAGTAGCCCCCACTCGCCACAACCAGAGAAAGCCCACGCGCTGCAACAAAGACCCAACGCAGCCAAAATTTAATTAATTAATTAATTAATTTTTTTAAAACCCAGAAAACGGTGGACCAAATTAATTTTATGCAAATTCTAACGTTTCAGAAAATACAAGAGATGGAGGAGAGGAGGATAGTGAGAATTGGAGAATCAGTGAGGACGTATGCAGAGCTGGATCGGCAGGTGATTCCAATCATCGGGAAGTGCTTGGATGGAATAGTCAAGGCAGCCGAGTCAATTGATCCGAAAAATGTAAGTACTATAGTTTGGACTTAATTTATAACTAAGAGTTTGGGGTCCCATTATTTCCCTGCCCCTTTCCACAGTGACCATATTTAATCACCTGAAAGTAGTTGCTTTCAGTGGTCACAAATACTTTTCAACAGTAGCAGCACCATTTTAGAGTTTTTTAATTCAGCCTTCTGTGTTTTGGATTAGTATAGTCCCTGGCACACTTAGGATTGTAGAGCTGAATCTGCTAGTATGGGTTTAGGTTCATATAACAATGGCAATAGTGTCTTAAGGTGGTTTATTTTTCCTTCCATGTAAAGATGTCTAGAGGCAAGAGGGTCCAACCATGGTATGGGCAGATGGTCCACAAGTTCTCAGCGACCCAGGCTTCTCCTAGTTAAAAGCTTTTGATGATATGACTTTCAAACTCAATATGGCTTCTGTAGCTCCAACCATCACATCCAAACTCCAGAAAACATTATATAGAGAAGGGCCCATGCCGTCTCTTTAAAGAGGCTTCCTAAAATTGCTCCCTGTACTTCTGCCTACATCTCAAGAGATCTCAGAGGCCAAAACTTAGGGGCCACCTCCTGCTGTACAAAAGACTGGGGAGTGAAGCCTTTTTGCTGGGTGGCCATGTGCCTGACTTAAAATCAGGGTTCTTGTTACTAAGAAGGAAGGGTGATTGGCTATTGCAAGACAATTGATGCCTATGGCACACCTACAAAATCGGTGTCAACTGAAATAGCTACGGCAAATTAAAATGTGGGCTCACTGTAGGAAGGTGAGATTTTTCCAAATTGTCTTCTCTAGTAGTTTTTTTTTTTTTTTAAGAGTTATTTATTTATTTATTTATTTATTTATTTAATATTTATTTTTGGCTGCATTGGGTCTCTGCACGTGGGCTTTCTCCAGTTGCAGCAAGCGGGGGCTACTCTTCATTGCAGTGCGCGGGCTTCTCACTGCGGCAGCTTCTCTTGTTGCGGAACACGAGCTCTAGGCACGTGGGCTCAGTAGTTGTGGCTCACAGGCTCTAGAGCACAGGCTCAGTAGTTGTGGTGCACAGGCTTAGTTGTTTCACGGCATGTGGGATCTTCCCGGACCAAGGCTCGAACCCATGTCCCCTGCCTCGGCAGGCGGATTCTTAGCCACTGCGCCACCAGGGAAGTCCCATCTAGTAGATTTTTTAAATCAGATGATCACCGAGTTAGAAAGTTATTACAAATCACATGTGCTTTTGTAACGGTTTAACTATACATCTATCTGTCTATCTTTGACATGACAGTTGCCGTTTCCTTACACATTGGTCTTCACCACCCGACCCCAAGAAGATTCTGAACTCAAAGTTCCTAGCAGGGTGCACAGCACAGAGTAGGCAATCAGTTCACTGACTTCTTCAGCAAACATTTATTGCACCATTATCACCAGGCACCATCTAGGTACTAGGGACACAGTGGAGGAAAAACAGAAGGGAGCTTACATTCTAGTAGAGGAGAGGCTGTGAACAAATATATACATAAAGAAAACTTATTCAATAAATTCATATCTTTGAACCACAATTAACCAAAGAAATCAGAGAGATTATCTACTCTTTGCTTTGACTTTGTGTATGCCAAATTGCTTTAAGACCTTCTGATGAGAAGCAGTTTTTGTACTACTGTATTTTTCAAGGGAATTGCATAATAAATGGCCCAATTTTTCTGCTTTTAGCAAAGTCATTCTTAATTAATATTTGTTTCTGTAAATGTAGAAAAATGGTTAGTTATTAAAAGTATCTTCAAATCTCAGCTAGACATGTAGCTTTACAAATTATTCTTTCTAATGATAAAAATATTACTAGAAAATCTATTATTAATCAATATAACTTATTTAGAATATCATCTGTATGAGGTCATCATAGTTCATTGTGTAAAAGGTATTTGCATGCATTTGAACGTATTTGTGTGTTATGGGTGTAATTTCAGGATTCACAGCTGGCCATAGAAGCTTATAAGTCCGGTTTTGAGCCGCCTGGAGACATTGAATTTGAGGATTACACTCAGCCGATGAAGCGCACTGTGTCAGATAACAGCCTTTCGAATTCCAGAGGAGAAGGCAAATCAGAGCTCAAATTTGTTGGCAAATCCAAAGGAAAGTTATGGCCGTTCATCAAAAAAAATAAGGTACTGATGGCTGGACCCAGTGTGAAATGAGTGTTATAAAGTGTGCAGATGTTCACTTTATCTTTTAGTCTTAAAGGAACGAAGATTTTAAGCTTGTTTCAGAATGCAAAAAAAAAAAAAAAAGCTAGTGTGCTATTTTATTTTAAGACAGTATCTCTCTTTGGTGATGGTACCTTGGCCATGGCCATTTGTCTTATTTCAGATGCGTTATCACCTGCACCGTGTCACCCACACTAACAAATTACTGACCTCTGCCTGTTTTGCATCATGCCTTTCACTCCTAAGTCTCCTAGATTGCTGGTTACCTGGGCTGGGAGAAGGAAAATTGTACAACATTTCTATAACCATGTATCAGCATATCTAATTGAAATTGTTTCCATGGGTTAATAACTTGGTTTCCAACTCATGTTAACATATGTATCCATGAACATTTTTCATTTTCTTTTTATAGTGTGATACGTAAGTGCATGACAGCATTAACATAGGCATAAAGTATGATCAAGGCGACATGACTGCTTTAACCTTAGAATAATTTAATATTTCAAGACTGTCTTTGCTGTTTTCACAACCTTAGCATTTAAGGACTTTCATTTTCTCCCATCAAGCTGTGTTAGTTTAGGTGGTTTAGAAATATTTACCCTTCTGGCTTACACTGGTTTAGAGTAACTAATTAGAACAGTAGTTTGCATGTGAAAGTCTGCATGAGCTTCTTGTCAGATATTTCTTGCTATTCTTCTGTTGCTTTCCTTACTAAAACTCCCACTTTCATCATATTCTCATTTAACATATCCTTACATATTTTCTTTTGGACCATGGCCTAAATATTTAATTGTTTGTGTTTGACTTGCTTTGGGTTTCAAATATTATTTGATGCTTATTTTTGTTTTGTGTCTTATCTTCTTGTTTCTGATTTTTTACTCTGTCACTGCTCCGTCTCTTACACGTAGCTTATGTCCCTTTTAACATCCCCCCATCAGCCTCCCCCACCTCCCCCTGCCTCTGCCTCACCCTCTGCTGTTCCCAACGGCCCCCAGTCTCCCAAGCAGCAAAAGGAACCCCTCTCCCATCGCTTCAACGAGTTCATGACCTCCAAACCCAAAATCCACTGCTTCAGGAGTCTAAAGCGTGGGGTAAGTTCTGCTCTGGAATCCTGTCTCTCTTGTGCGCTTTGGTTGCATGTTTTGTTCTGCATAACTTATTTTGTTTGTGAATGACTCCATTGTGTTTTCCCATAACATAAAACAATAAGAACCTATGATTCATTATAGCCGGAAAGAAGAAGAGCCACAGAGAGAGGAAAGAAGGAAGGAAGCAGGATGGGTGGGGGAGGGGTGGGGAGCCAGCCACCCCAGAGTTCTTTTTGTCTGTAGTACATTTTGGATGGACCTTTCTCCGTTTCCCTTTTGAAACATCTAAGTCATTAATATTTTACCTTGATTTTACCAAAAAAGGAAACTTGGATTTCGTTTCTAAAGCTAGCAACATTTGAGGCGTTGGAAATCACTGCAGAGTCAGAAAATATTTGCTTAATAATTACTGAAACAATGTGTAGTGAGGGTACTTTTCTCTGAGCTATGCCTCAGGATTTGAGGCGAAATGGTATGGGTTACAGCGGTTTCTTTAGCTATTTTGGTGATGTACAAGATGTTGATTAAATATCTGATAACAGACTGACTGCAAAAAGGCCTAATGCCGTATTTATCTTAAAGGGGGAAATAACAGCAGCTCACATTTACTGAGTGCTTGTCATTTGCCAGACTCTGTTCTATGCGCTCATTTACTTTTTTCAACCATCCTATGAACCTAGGTACTAAGAGCTCTTTATTTTACCGATAAGAAAACTGGTGCATACAAAGATGAAGTTAGGAAGATAGACAGCCAGGATTTAAAGCCAGGGAGCCTGCTTATGATCTGAGATTCTATGAGTCCATACTCAGGGAGAATCTATTATACTATGATTGACTCATAAGTGGATGTTATTTAGACTCAGGTTTGCCATCCTAATTAAGATCTCATGTGCTTAAGTCACAGGGTTTTATGGAATTGATCAGCAATCCAAAGTAGATACCAGTTCGGTTTTTTAGAAAAAGATTGGAACAAGCTCATTCCTAGCCTCCTGAATAAACCTAAATGGTCAGTCTAGTCTAAGCCATCCCCAGATATTCTTTATAATGAATAATGAGTAAACAAACATTAAGTGCATTAACATATCCAGTAAGGTTTTCTTTTGTCCTGTCCTGTGGGAGTTGAAATATAGTTGTAGTGGGATGTGTTCTTGTACAAATATAATTTTTACTTTTCCCTTCCTCTGTGTAAAAAAGTTGTAAATATAGTAGATAGCTACATTGTTACCTTTTAAAATAAGGGACAAAAACCTCATTTCTTTATATGCAGAGTTCCTTTAGTAATGGAATCTCAAAGTTTTATGCAAAGAATGCAGTTGGTGGAATTATCCTGTTTTAAGGTTACCCAGCATATCCAGGTTAAGAATTAGAATTTAATTTCCTAAAGATTTCAAGAGAGGCCTTGTTGGAAGGCAGAATATAGCTTCAAAAGTGGATGATGAATCGTGTTGAGTTCTATAATTAGATCTCCATTATGCTGGCTTTTAGAATTCTCCATCCATCTCTGCTCCTTGTTCATCGAAGAATTTTCAACATATGACTATGTGTTGCTATAGTGGACTATAGACTATAAAATTTTACATTAACTGTAAATCAGTTACCCCATCTCTGCTGCTTCCAAAACCTTCACATAGCACTCATTTATTATATTTATAAAAATATCTCTGCATTGTCTTTTGGAATCTCATAATGAAGGATGTTGAATATTCATGATTGTTTACCATTTGTGTATGTATCTATTCCACTCTTCTCTCAATATCACAGTCTGTTGGTTGCAAATGGTTTCTGAATCATGTTTCATGGTGTTCTCTAAATGTTTAGGAAGAGACCAAGAATGTCAGTAATCAATAAGTGTAAGAAAAGATGTCTAGGAAAAAATTAACACTTGAAAACAAAAACAGTGAAATGAGAAACAGGTTATTTTGATTAATTAAAGGAACCCTATCCCATTAAAAAAATAATTAGCAAAAATAAATTTTATTTCTTACACCTCAAATCTGTGCTCAGCAAACTTCTATTTTTTAAAAAAAATTTCCTAAACCGTGTGTTTTCAAGAACACACACACACACACACACACACACACACACTAGAAGCATCAGTGAATAAATAGAAACATATTTTTGCTTCCCTCATTTTTAGTTGATCTGTTTTTAGGATCAGATTTGATGTACTTTTCTTCAGGAAGTAGCAGTGCAGAAAAAAAAAAAGGATAGGAAATACATCATAGAAGTAAATGAGGAAGTTTAAAAAAATCTGAAGTTTGGGGAAATAAATTTGATTTTAAAGCAATTTCAAAACGGAAGGTACATGGTTTAACAGGATCCATGACTAAAATGATGCTGTCCTTGCTATTTCATTTATTCTACTTTTTAACTTTAAGACTGTTGCACCAAAGATAGGAAAAGGATTCTAGGAGAATAACAAATCTGTTATTTTAATGTCTTTTAATTTATCATATTTTGCAGCTTTCAGATCCAGATTTTAATCATTTGTTTCTATTATCAGAATGTATAAATCCTATGCAAACATTTCTTCGCATAAATAATTTCGTTTTTGAAGAGCTAAGTAGGATAAAATATTCTTTGTTGTAAATCATTCACATTTGTAAGCAAATGTCTCATTGAACATCTTTAAAGATTGGCATGCCACCATTATTAACCATTATTTCATCTTTACCGAAGTCAAAGAAAAATGAAGCTAGATTGTGTGTTCTCAATTTGCAGTCTACAAAGTAACTTTATTGTCTTAACATTTCTTTTTCTGGTGTGAGCAAGGGGCTTCTAAATCTACAATATGGACATATTTTCCCCACGTTTTAGAGTTAATTGTACGGAAAAATACCATCATCGTTGATCAGAAAATCCCTACCAATTGTTTGTCAGATGTAACAATCTTCTGGTTACTTTCATTTTATTTATTTTACCTTGTTCTCTTGCTGATTATTGGCAGACTCAGTCTCTCTGTTTTCACAAAGAACTCATGAAGAGGACGATAGGGAAACCCACGTATGCTTTTGAAGCTAGGGATTATTTTGTAAGTTAACCTGTGACGGCTAGGTCATACGGTCACGGCACAGGCACTAACCCCTGTGACAGCACCAAGACTGGGGACCCAGATGCTCTCTGACCCAGACACTGGGAAAAGCCTCACTGTATCGATCCAACCACACAGGCTTCTTCTTCCGGAAAAGTTACATGGAAAAAGGAACCAAACTATCCAACTTCCTAAAAATGTCAGTGAGCTGATCTTGTGTTTTTCCCCTTTTCATTGATTGGGATTGCCGTCTGAGCTGTTGTCACTGGGTATGATTTTACGGCAGAATTTCACCCCTAAAAGGCAGCTGGTCACGGGAGAATGACACTCTCGCAGACGGCAGCGTGTAGCACGCTTACCCACACCCACGTTTGAAACAGATGGATCCGTGGATCCGTAAGGGACAACCAAAAAAATCAGCGAAGGCTGAGCAAGGTCATAGAGCAGTGAAATGACTTTCCATGGACCTTAAACCAGATACTTAGATATTCATGTTCACTGTCCCCTTTCTTTGTACTTGAGGTTAGTACCTGTGACGGCCCAATAACACATGGATCTGCCAGCTCTGTGTGCCCTCATGTGTTATTGACACTCGTGGCTCCCCAGGCTCCGTAATTGTTGCCTGAAACTGACAGCTTTTTAGTTCTTCAGGTGTCTTGCCATGCACTTAATGCAACCTTTAAAAGTATTCTCTTGGCAGATGATTCAGTTTCTAATTTGAAATGATCTAACTGGCTGGCTTACAGCTTAAGACCAAAAACCAGTTTATAATTGTTAAAAAGGATACCATATACTGTGATGGCACTTCTTGTAGATTATCCATCACTGTTCACTTCAGAAAATTGAATGTGTCTGAGAATTCGATATTGCCTATCTCTACTGGGATCTGTTCTCAATCCTAATGACTTGTTTTTATTACGAAGTGGTTATATTCCTATGCTCTTAGTTTTGATGTTAGAATTCTGTTTTTGGAATGCTTAAGAAAGAATATATTACTTTAAGCAATGGAAGTAGCCAAATAGAAAGCAGATAGAGTGCCGAGTTCAAATTAGCGACATTTACACAGTGATGTCTGAGAAACATTTGTATATGGTCGTATGCTTTGCAGGGAAGATATTTGCAAAGTTTTCTGCTGTGCACCATACGTGTTGTCTGTAAAGAACTGAAATTGTGATGAACAGAATCTGTGCTAAAGTTCACAGGAGGGGCTCAAGGCATTCGTGTAGGTTGCCTACGGGAGAGCGGTCATGAATATGACTGTACCTGTTGCCCCCAGAGTTTTGTCTTGCTACTTTTTTCCTTAAAAGTCTTTTTCCCCACAGGGACAATTTCTTTAAAAGCTTAATGCTTGTTCACAAAGAAGTATCAACTTTGAGTTAATCTGAAGAATAAGATTTTTTAAATCTAGTTAAGGAACTTTTAACACCCTCTCCCCTCCCAATTTAAAATCAAAGGACACTTTCTTTGGTACTTTGTCTCTGACATATTTTTGGATCCTACCACCAATTGCCTAAACTTTAGGGTTGATAACAGCTAAGTAAGTGTGCACTGAGCTCTCAAAATACTGCTTTATAGCCAAAAAGCATGTCTCACCTGTTTCTGAAGAACCAAGGTTTCTTTTCCTAATTTTGAGATGCCTTTTAATCTGGTTTTGGATCCAGTAATTAGTATAGTTTTGCCAGTCTCCAGGCCTAGCAGAATTGCAGCTGCTGTGTCCTGGTAATTAACAGGAAATCCATAGCAAGGAGAGAGTACACCTCAGTAGTTGAGACAGTTGGCTATCTATTTCCTAAAGGTAACTTGTAAGAGCAGCAGCTTCTGTTAACTCCCCAGATGCTATAGAACCCCTGTGGGTAGGGCTCTGAGTTCGATAGAAAGCCCCAGGAGACACCTTCTGCAGAGCAAGAGGTGCATGCCGTCCACAGGTGGGAGAGAGCATCATGCTTCCACCTCCAGCCAGGCGCTGAAAGGCTCCCTGGAGGTTGGTTCTTAGAGCATCTTCCAGTCCTTTGTTCCCATTTACCAGTTTGAGACTTTGCCTTAATACCTTTAGGAAATGCCACTGTTCGTATTTATTAGATCTCCTTAAGATAAAAATATTACTGGGATGTTGTGGAACTAATCGCTTTCCCAACGCTTTTAGTCTGTGTGAAACTTTCCATGGGAAATTTGGTGAACAAAAGGCTATGTGATTACTTCCATCTTTTATAATCATGCTGTTTCACCGACTGCAAACTTATATTGGTTTATACTCAGGCTGATGTGACCAATCCAGAACAGTAAACGGAAACTCTCCTTTTGTATCTTTATTCTCTGCTCTGGCAACGTGGCAGCTAAAGAAAGGTTTTGGTCGATCAGCCCCTCTTGGGAACTTTGGCACAGAACCGCTAAAAATCATTTTCACAAAGCGCCAGGTGAATTGATGTGTTATGTTAATTCAGTGGAATGGACCAAGTTCCTCTTCTTCTCATGTGTTGTTGTTTCTCTCTCTCTCTCTCTCTCGCTCTCTTTTTTTCCCTGTCACCCCTTCAATTTTTACACGAAGCTTTCTCTCAAGCTGGTAAGCACAATTCCTCCATGCATGTCCTGAATCTAATCAGATTTTTTGGTGTATGTTTTGTGGGTGCTGTGCCATTGTGCAACAAATCTTCAGAGTTAACTGTTGATTTGTGTTTCTCTTGTGTGTGCTTTTGTTGGTGTTTCTTTATTAGACCTCTGGAATACAAAGGTCCAGAGTCTAACAGAGGTGATCGTAATCTTTTCTTCAAGTTGCTAAGAAAATTAACGCTTAACTCATGATTTGGTTTTCTTTACCACTGGAGTCTTAAGAGGATGACAGATGTTGATAAACTTTATTTAAATATGAACATAAATATGAATATTAAATATGAGGGAGTTTATGTTTTGGATCATTTGGAATAAAAGCAAATATAATCGTTGAAAATTGCTCCTCCCCGGGAGCCACAGAAGCAGATGAAAAATGCTGGGGACCTGAGGGAGACATGCAGGAATGATGCCAGGCTCCAACTCAGGTCTAAGGCACCTTCGAGAATTGGAGGTCATGAAATCTTTAAGTTGCTACATAAATACATTGGTGCCTTGTGCATAGCTGATTTAAGAAATCAAAGACAATTTTATAGACAATGAAAAGAGCCTCCTAAGCCTTTCTAAAATGATTTCTTTAGTGTTCGGTGTTGTTTCTACTTTTAATTCCATAGCCCTAGTAAATAGTCAAACTAATCATTAAATCTATTAAAAGAAACTCTTAACCACATAACCCATTACTGTACTTCAAATATGTGTAAGTTACGTAATAGTCTCAAACACCACAGCTGAGAAATATCCTAAAATTACGGACAATGATGAACTGTGACACTTCAACCAGGAACTGTGACACTTCAACCAGGAATAAGATCAGCATTTTATGTGCTGCTGTTGAGAATGTAGGACAGTATTTTATGGTTATCCTTATACATACTTTTATATGTGTTTCAGTATATACATAAACATATATAGACATAATTTTTCTACCTGACTCAGTATTTGGCGACTGTTCCAGCCCTAAGGAAAAGGAATATTTTATTAAATTAAACATTTCTTAGTCAGCAAAATAAAATTCCGAGAAGAGTTCTACAAGAAGGAAAGATCTTTTTTTTTTTTTTTTTTTTTTTTTTGCGGAAGGAAAGATCTTAAATGAACATCAGTCATTAGCAGCAGTATGAATTTGGGAGAAATTGGATCCATTAACTGGGAGTCTCTCAGATGTCGGGGTTTATTTTTTGCCCTTTACTTATTCTTTTGCTCACATGCTAGCAGCTAAAGATAATATTATCAGGCAGTGTTTCTGTTTGAGATCAAACATTTTACCAACCTTGTACTGAGTTGTTGCTTGATGCCCTTACGTTGAAGCTAATAAAGAAGTTACACACAGATGGCTTGGGTGTAAAAATAATAAAACTCAAGAAGCAGCTCGTGTTATTGCCCAGGAGCAAGTGTTTGATTCCAGTAGCACGTAAAACAAGATCCTCTTAGAGCCACAGCCATTGAAAATATACGTACTTTGGCCCCTTTTCCAAACCCTGGTACTGCCAGTATCCTAGGGGTCCCTCCAAAGAGTTCAGAAAATCTATTCTGACTCGAAGGTAGAAATAAAAATTCCTTTGTGGCAAAATGAATCATAGGTGAGAGTATTGTTCGAAAGAATTCAAGCTTCAGAAGGTGAATAGGACAGGACTTCCCTGGTGGCCCAGTGGTTGAGAGTCCACCTGCCGATGCAGGGGACACGGGTTCGTGCCCCGGTCCGGGAAGATCCCACATGCCGCGGAGCAGCTGGGCCCGTGAGCCATGGCCGTTGAGCCTGCGCGTCCGGAGCCTGTGCTCCGCAACGGGAGAGGCCACAACAGTGAGAGGTCCACATACCGAAAAAAAAAAAAGGAAAAAAAAAAAGGTGAATAGGACAAAATGAACCTTTGAAGGTACTTTCCAGAAACCTCAAGTTTCTTTGGATCTAGAAGAAGCTGTTGACCTGAATCTCCAATGGTAACATGAAGTTTGTTTGAGGCATAGTTACAGGGATTAGTTTTTAAATAACAACACAGAAATATAGAATATCTATTGAAAGGGACCTAATTGGTCAGTTAAACTAACTCCTGATCAAGTGAAGAGGATTCACTTATTATTTAATTGCTTTCGTTTTGTAGATAATCAGGGTTGCGTTTCTTGTTGTTGTTGTTTGGGCTATCTATTTATAAGTCATAAGTTAGAGTGTTTTTTACTACAGATTTCTTTGCACCTGTTTATCCAGTGCAAATCTTACACCCTGTTCACAGTCTAGACCTATGTGGTACAATATGGTATCCATTCACCACAGGTAACTTAATTAAATCTAACTTAATTTAAATGAAAAGTAACTAAAATTTTAAGATTCAGTTCCACAGTTGTACTGGGCACACTTCAAGGGCTCAACAGCCATATGTGGCTACTATATTGGACAGTGCAGATGTGAGAACATTTCCATCACTGAGAAAGTTCTTTTGGGTCTCATAGCACATAGCGAGGCTCAATAAATATGTATGAATTAACACTGACTGCTTACTAGGTTTGCTGACTTCTGCAGCAGCGTATCTCACGCTGTGTTTTGTCGCATTCTAGCATTAAAACAAAAATGAAAACAAAAACAAAATCTCTGTTCTAGAAAACATGCTGATCTGTTTTAAGTCAATTCAGCATGAGAAAAAGTACTGAGCTTTCAGGTTCAGTGATTGAGTTGAGAAAATTGAAAAGCACTTAATTAGGGCTTCCCTGGTGGCGCAGTGGTAGAGAGTCCGCCTGCCGATGCAGGGGATACGGGTTCGTGCCCCGGTCCGGGAAGATCCCACATGCCGCGGAGCGGCTGGGCCCGTGAGCCATGGCCGCTGAGCCTGCGCGTCCGGAGCCTGTGCTCCGCTAACGGGAGAGGCCACAACAGTGAGAGGCCCGCGTACTGGAAAAAAGAAAAAGAAAAGCACTTAATTAAGGTTTCAAGTGTTATAGCACAATAGTATATGGAAAAGGAAAAACAAGTCTGCTTTATTTTTATATTGAAGATAGTTGGCTTCATCTTAGTTTTAGAAGCAAGTTGAACTTCCTTGGTTTGGCATTAGGGAATAATCACTTCTATTTTGCTTTTCACTCACACACACACACACACACACACACACACACAAGTCTTTGAGACTATTAGCTGAAAGGTCTTTGGTGGCCTTAGTGGTGAACTATTTGCTGAATCACAAACTTCCAGCCCAGCAGCCTGGCATTTTCTCATAAGCAGCCTAGGAACTTCAGTCACAAGCCCCCGTGTAAGCTGCTTGGCAAACTCAAGCTAATTTTGCAATTACATTATCCGGGTCCCTTCTTTTCCACCCGCTCCCAGGCAAGCCTGTCTTGCCTTTGTTTAATTGGTTGTAAAGCAAAATCTCTTTTCTAAATTCCCTGGCTTATCCCTGGCTATTGATAAATTTATCTTTCTTTATGAAAATAGCCTCATTTAAGGAAAAGCACTTGATGGCCACAACTTAGCTACAGCTTCTGACATGTAAGCGTAGGTAGGAGTCTAGAAACTCACGGATGATATTTTCCACTTAAATCACATGCACAGAGGAGAGAGAGCAATTTTTTTGAAAGGGAATCAAGATATCAAAGTACACTTCTTCTGATGAATTAGAAACAGCTGAGGCTGATTTCATCCACTGTGGGAAGTTGGATTTGAATTTGGGGCTGGGGGCGGTGTTCTCTATGAATTCTCTGAGATGATCCTAAAGATGACGAAAAAGAACCGACCAGAGTTTTAGAGGCAGCAGAGGCAAGAAGAGTGCATGGGAAGGAGGTGGGGGGGGATTTTTTTTTTAAATGTCCCTTTTACCCACATTCTCTGAGGAGCTAGACGTCCCATCTGTCACTTCACAGGGATGGAAACTTTTGGCCTCAGCCTGTGTGAAGAGACGGGAAGGAATACTCAGACTGGGTGGGGTGGGGGGAAGCAGTGCCATCAAAATGAAACAGTTGGCGGGGGTACTTACCAGTTTTATGTGAAGAAACATAAACCTAAAGCTTCAGTGTTGCCACCGACACTGACAGTAAAGTGCAGAATCAGTCTCCAAATTTGCTTTTCATTGATCCTCTCTGGAGTCAAAAGTATATCTTCCTGTCTCGGTGCTCCCTGCCTTGTCGGAGGTGTCTGGGCCGGCATGAAACGGTTTGCGGGCCTTTTGAGGTTTGCATGCACTGATTTTTGCATCTCAGCTGGGTGTCGTGGGAAAGAGCTTAATTTAGTTCATGAAAACACATGCAGACGTCTGCATTGCCCTGTTGTCTGGGTGATCTTTCCCGCAGGCTACTTCCCTCCGTGTCTTTCTGTCAAGGAGTGCCGTGAGGTTTTCTGGCTTATTTCTATTTGCATCTGCAGGGTGCGGCTCCAGAAGATTTCAGCAACCTCCCACCTGAACAGAGAAGGAAAAAGCTACAACAGAAAGTCGATGAATTAAATAAAGAAATTCAAAAGGAGATGGATCAAAGGTAGAGTGGATCAATATGACTTATTAAGAAATTTGAGGGCTTCCCTGGTGGCGCAGTGGTTGAGAGTCCACCTGCTGATGCAGGGGACATGGGTTTGTGCCCCGGTCCGGGAGGATCCCAGATGCCGCGGAGCGGCTGGGCCCGTGAGCCATGGCCGCTGAGCCTGCGCGTCCGGAGCATGTGCTCCACAACGGGACTGGCCGCAACAGTGAGAGGCCCGCGTACCGCAAAAAAAAAAAAAAAAAAAAAAAAAAGAGAGAAATTTGAGTTCAGTTTGGAAAGATGGGAGGCCCTAAATTAGATTTTAATCCAAGTGATTATTTTAGCCCTGTGTTTGGTTGTAGTCTACTGGATTGCTTTATTAAAGACAGGCAGGATTCTTTTTTTTTTTTTTTTTTTTTTTTTTTTTGCGGTACGCGGGCCTCTCACTGTTGTGGCCTCTCCCGTTGCGGAGCACAGGCTCCGGATGCGCAGGCTCAGCGGCCATGGCTCACGGGCCCAGCCGCTCCGCGGCATATGGGATCCTCCCAGACCGGGGCACGAACCCGTATCCCCTGCATCGGCAGGCGGACTCTCAACCACTGCGCCACCAGGGAGGCCCAGGCAGGATTCTTTTAACAAATAGGTATTATTCTGAGTTTGGGCAACAAAATACATACGATTATCTTCTTTATTTTTGTATGTGTGCACTTACTTTAATAATGCTACACTTACCATGTTATCACCATGGAATGTAAATTTAGGTTAGACAAGAAAATTTCACAAGTACAGCAAAGCATTCTGTAGCATACCGAAGTTTATATAATGTCTGACCAAACCAGTTTGCTCATAAATCACTTCCATTATAGGTAATCTATTTAGTTTAATATTTAGGATTCTTATAGAGAAAATAAACAGACTGCACACATTTAAAAAAGTGTTTTTCATTTACCTTTGCATTAGCACTTAAAAAACACATTTCTATTTCAAAATGTATATTAGCCATAAAAAGGAACACAATTGGAACAACATTGAAACAAAAGGAACAACATCTCATTTGTAGAGACGTGGATGGACCTAGAGACTGTCCTACAGAGTGAAGTAAGCCAGAAAGAGAAAATCAAATACCGTATATTAACGCATATATGTGGAATCTAGAAAAATGGTACAGGTGAACCTATTTGTAGGGCAGGAATAGAGATGTAGATGTAGAGAACAGACATGTGAACACGGAGGGGAAGGGGAGGATGGGACAAATTGGGAGATTAGGTTTGACATAAATACACTACCATGTGTGAAATAGATAGCTAGTGGGAACCTCCCTGTATAGCACAGGGAGCTCAGCTTGGTGCTCTGTGATGACCTAGATGCGGGGGCAGGGGGGAGGTCCACGAGGGAGGGGATATATGTACACATACTGCTGATTCACTTCATTGTACAGTAGAAACTAACGTAACACTGTAAAGCAATTTTACTCCAATAAAAAATAATATTCTAATATAACAGCAGCAAAATATAGCCCTGCAATTACAAAAGTGCTAAACGGGGATCTACAATTATTTTCTTTTTAAAAATTAATTAATTAATTTCTTTATGGCTGCGTTGGGTGTTCATTGCTGCGTGTGGGTTTTCTCTAGTTGCGGCGAGCAGGGGCTACTCTTCGTTGCTGTGCGCGGGCTTCTCATTGCGGTGGTTTCTCTTTGTTGCGGAGCACGGGCTCTAGGCACGCGGGCTTCAGTAGTTGTGGCTCACGGGCTTAGTTGCTCTGTGGCATGTGGGATCTTCCCAGACCGGGGATCGAACCCATGTCCCCTGCATTGGCAGGCAGATTCTTAACCACTGCACCACCAGGCGAGTCCCTTAAGTTATTTTCATGTTTACAACTATGATTCTGAAATAAATACTACTTCTAAGCAGCTCTGTTATCAGCTTTTTAGGTTTGGTTTAAAAACATACACATAATTGCTAGGAGGTTTATAATGTTGTATTCCGTTCCTGAAAGCGTTCCTCAAAAGCCAACCAGCCCTCAAAACAGTACTCAGTCCACCAGGCAGTCAGAAAGAGTTAAATTAACTGGGGTAAATAAGAGTCCTACATTACATCAAAAGCATATGATATTCTGCAGCAACTAACTGGGAGCATTTCAGGATTGATTGGCGTGTTGTCCTCTTTAGACCTAATTTCATCAGAAGAGTTTAAGAAGGTGGACACTGGGGACTTCCCTGGTGGTCCAGTGGTAAAGAATCCACCTTACAACGCAGGGGACCGCGGGTTCGATCCCTGGTCGGGGAACTAAGATCCCACATGCCGCGGGGCAACTAAGCCTACGCGCCACAACTACTGAGCTTGCGCGCCTCAGCGAGAGAGCCTGCATGCCACAAACTACAGAGCCCACGCGCCCTGGAGACTGTGCGCCACAACTAGCGAAGAGAAAACCCGCAGTCCACAACTAGAGAAGAGAAAACCCACGCACCACAACTAGAGAGAAGCCCGCGCGCCACAGCGAAGATCCCCCATGCCGCAACTAAGACCTGACACAGTCAAAAATAAAATTAATTAATTAATTAATAATAAATAAATCTTAAAAAAAAATAAGGTGGACATTGTACCACTACCAAGTGCATTTAAAAGTGACATGTTTCTTCTGTGCTAATTTGACTCCCCTGAATGACCTAGCTAGTGAACTAGCTAGTGAACTAGTCACGGTAACTTGGTCACCAGGCAAACCAAGCCTGCAAGAAAGGACACCAGTGTTCAAATTACCATGTTATTGGGCTTCCCTGGTGGCGCAGTGGTTGAGAGTCAGCCAGCTGATGCAGGGGACACGGGTTCGTGCCCCGGTCCGGGAAGATCCCATATGCCGTGGAGCGGCTGGGCCCGTGAGCCATGGCCGCTGAGCCTGCGCGTCCGGAGCCTGTGCTCCGCAATGGGAGAGGCCACAACAGTGAGAGGCCCGCGTACCGCCAAAAAAAAAAATTACCATGTTATTGTCTGATCCAGTTTATTTTCAACATAAACATACAATCTCAATATGAGATGTCTAACTAAAGCAAGCACCGCCAACAAGACCAAGACAGCATCTCCTGTTCCAAGGTTTAGGTTTTGCCGAGTATTCTCGATACATGGAATAGCCCACACCAAGAGTCATTGCTCCCATAACAAAGCCTTGGGCTGCATGTGGATCAAATAAACAGACATTTTAGTATTTCCCCTGCTCTTCAATCTATATAATCCATATGCAAATCCATATGATTGCTGCAAAAACCTGCCATTCCAATGGGGACAAATGGTGCCTCTCTAGCTTTCTGGGTAAGTTTAGATCCTTGATCTTCATCATATGAAGAAAGAGAAACATCTATGTCGCTTGGCATAGTGATTGAAGAATCTTCAGACAATGACAAGACATCTCAGGCTCCAACTGGCTTCAAAAAGATTTTCTGGTGGTTTTTGTTTGTTGGTTTTTGTTTTGTTTTGTTTGGCTGTACCACGTGGCTTGTAGGATCTTAGTTCCCTGACCAGGGATTGAACCCAGGCTGTGGCAGTGAAAGCCCGGAATCCTAACCACTAGGCCACCAGGGAACTCCTGTTACCTCTCTATCATGAGTGTAGAGGTGAAGTTTTTGTACAAGTGAGGAGGAGCAAAGTGGCATGACCCCCACCCTCTCCCTTGCCCCACGTCCGAGCTTTGGATACAAAATGTACTTGTCTTTCTATTTGAGGGTAAGTAAAAATCAGCCTTCCTATAGATCCTCATGTCTTCTTGTCTTTTTATAGAGTGTGTTGATGGTATCTAGAAAACAAGTCACAGTATGTCTTGTACACATCACCAGCCATTAGAGGTGTAAATATTTGCTTGTTCTTGACAAGCATCTGCCCATCTGCCCAGGCTCCCACTGTGAGAGTCCCCTGGTTTCTGAGCTGTTCTATAAGTTTGATCTTAGGGATGGTAGGTTGGTACATATGCAAAAAAAGAAAAGAAAAAATTGGGAAAAGATTCAATATCTCTTCCCATTTGCACTTCCTTCCCACATTTATAACGAATAATACCTTCACATCATTTAGGGGATACTTGCTAATAATCCTGATTGCAAAGCCACTTTAGGGAACTATACTCAATATTTTGTAATAATCTATAAAGGAAAAGAATCTGGAAAAAAAAGATATGTATATGTATAACTGAATCACTTTGCTGTACACCTGAAACTAACACAACATTGTAAATCAACTGTACTCCAGTTAAAAAAAAGAAAAGAACAGCCACTTTTTATTCTCTCACCTTCTCTATTCTTACTGAGGGAATTAAGTGAATCATCATTAATGGCGATTTGAACTTAAAAGATAACTTGAGATTTTGTGCTCTATAAGTAGGCCAGATTGTAGTCCTACATAAATTTAGTTATATTGAAGCTGGGGTTAAAACTTGGTTGTGCAAAAAATAAACAAACAAACTTGGTAAGGCAGTCAGTTTGAGTACATGCAAAAGAAAAGTGGGTTTTGATTTTTTTTTAAATCTCTGGGAGAGCAACTCCTGAAAAATAGATCGTTTTATAAACATTTTTGCAGTATGTTAAAAAGAGGAACACATATGATGAACTTTGTTCTAGTTTTATATTAAAAATATACTTTATGAAATAAAAATTTTTGTACTTTTTATAAATAAAAGTCTTTGTACGTTTTATAACATCTGGGACCAAATATAAAAGGGTTTATAAATGTATTATAAACCTCCTGCTGTTTACTAAGTGAGCACTTATATTTTGCACAGGACTAACAAGGTATGACTCAAGTATCTGAAATGACATTTTATAGGTTGTTGACAGACTCTCTCTAATTGTTTGATATCATGCAGAAAAGTTTCTCTGTCACTTGGGTTGTGGCCATGGAACTTGGTTAACGTCTGAAACCCCAGAGCAGCGCCTGCTGGTAATAAGGCAAATCACGTTCAACCATTCACTTCGCCTCTGTTTATCGAGCATTTACTGTGTACAAAGAAATATTCTAGGTATAGCAGTGAGGATAAAGCGATGAACAAAACATCAAAAACATCTGTTCTCATGCAACTCACATTTTGTGCAGGAGGCACAGAAAATAAAAGGTTTTGAGCAGAGGTGGCATGATCTGGAAAAGGCTGGATTTTTGTTTGTTTTCGGTTTTGTTTTTTTTAATAATCCAAAAAGGCAAGAAAGGAGAGAAAAAATATTAATATATAGAATAGGCAGGACAAATCAAAAGCACAAAATAGAGTGGAAGATTTAAAATACCAAGCACACTAGACACCCCGGATTCCAATCTGGTTCCACCTGTTTCTTTTGCAAACTTTGGACAAGATTCTTAAGCTCTTAGCACCTCCGTTTCCTCACCTTGAAAAGGGAGTTAATATGACTGTCTATGAGGATTAAGTGTGTCAGGGTATGTCACGTGCTGAGGACAGTGCCTGGCATATTGTGTTTGTAAAATAAAATGAATCAGTATGTTAAATGTGAACAGACTACATGTTCCAACTAAGAGATTTTCAGACTGGACAAAAAACTAAAACCCACATGTATGCTAGTTACAGAAGACACGTCCAACTCATAAAGTGCAGAAAGGTTGAAAGTAAAGACTGGAAAAAGATGGGGCTTCCCTGGTGGCGCAGTGGTTAAGAATCCGCCTGCCAATGCAGGGGTCAGGGGTTCGAGCCCTGGTCTGGGAAGGTCCCACATGCCGCAGAGCAACTAAGCCCGTGAGCCACAACTACTGAGCCCGCATGCCACAACTGCTGAAGCCCGCATGCCTGTAGTCCATGCTCCGCAACAAGAGAAGCCACCGCAATGAGAAGCCTGCATGCAGCAACGAAGACCAAATGCAGCCAAAAATTAATTAATTAATTAATTTTTTTTAAAAAAAAGAATGGAAAAAGACAGACCATGCAGGTACTGACCAGAAGGAAAACTGGTGTGAGAAGACTTTCAGGCCAATAAACACCCCAAACTATTCAGCTTAAAAGGATCAACTTCATAAAATAAATGATTCAAATAACAAATGGCTCAATTCACCAAGAAGAGATACAATTTTAAATCTGTACAACCATAATAGCATCAGCTCAAAATATAGAAAAGGTTATGCTATTAACCTTCAGACATAAGTACAAGAAATACAAATACATCATTATAGTGGGAGATTTTTAATGCACTTTTCTCGGTAATTGATAGAATAGATTAGCAGAGAGTCAGGATAGAGGATTTGAACAATATAATTAACAAAACTGCCCTAATACACAGATATCCAATAACTGCATGCTACACATTCTTTTCAAGCACACATAGAACATTTCCAAAAATTGGGCATATCCTGGTTTTATAAAATGAATCTCAACAAACATCAAAGGATAGACATCATTCACAGTATGTTCTCTGAAGGCTGCAATTAAGCTGGATATCAACAACAAAAATTTAGAAATTAAGAAATATGGCTCTCAACTAACACAACATTGTATAACAACTATACCCCCTTAAAAAATAAAATAAAATGTGGCTCTCCGCATGGCTCAGTTACAGCATGAAGCCTGCTCAGTCAAGTTAGAAAGGCTCCCCACCCTTGTTATCACTCTGGCATGACATCAGGAAGAATCCTGTTAAGTTGGTTTAGCAGGAATCATCCATTCACTTTTGATTTTCCATCCACTGAGTCCCTCATTCTGCTTATTGGCTAAAAATCCCCAGCTGTCTTTACTGTATTAGGAATTGAGCCCAGCTCTAAACTGAGGTGTCTTTTCCCCGATTGCAATTGTTTTTTGGTTTTTTTAAAATAAAATCTGTTTTTACTGCTTAAAAAAAAAAAAGAAAGAAATGTGGCTCTAAGTAACACATAGATTAAGGAAGAAGTCATTATAGATACTAGATAATATATGAAACAGAACTGAGCCTTAACCTTAACGTACATTCTCTATCTTCGTTTTGGGGATGTCACTAAAGCCATGCTTATAAAAGGAAATTTAAAGCTTCCAATACATATTAGAAACAAAGAAGGCTGCAAATCAATGAGCTAAGCATCCATCTCAAGAAGTTAGAAAAAGAGTAGCAAATTGAACCAAAGAAAATAGAAGAAAGGAAACGATAAAGGAAAGAGTATCAATTAATGAAACAGAAAGAATCACACATTCAACAGAGAGGATGAACAGAGCCCAAAGCTGGTTCCTTGAAATGATTCACAAGATTGAAAAACCTGCAGAGATTGATTAGGAGAGACCTGGACAAGAGGAATGGGAGATAGTGATTTTTTTTGTTTGTTCTTGTTTTTTGGGGTTTTTTTTTGCGGTATGTGGGCCTCTCACTGTTGTGGCCTCTCCCGTTGCGGAGCACAGGCTCTGGACGCACAGGCTCAGCGGCCATGGCTCACGGGCCCAGCCGCTCCATGGCATGTGGGATCTTCCCGGACCGGGGCACGAACCCGTGTCCCCTGCATCGGCAGGCGGACTCTCAACCACTGTGCCACCAGGGAAGCCTGAGATAGTGATTCTAAACAACTCTTTTGAGAAGTTTTGCTGAGAAATAGGGTACTGGAGGTATAGGCCATGAAGTCAAGAGAAGACTTGTGTACATGTGGATGACCTTGCAGTTTGTTTGTTGTAGGGACATTTATTCATGTAACAAATACTTAGTGAGCATCTATAGTGCACCAGGTGTGGTCCGGTCACTGGGGGTTTATCATGGTCATAAAGGGCTTGAGCCCAGAAGGCTCCTCGGAGAGCTGCTGTTCTAGGTGGGAGAGACAGACAGTAAACAATAAGCATAATAACAAGTCATGTAGTGTTGGGAAGAGATACATGCAGTGGAAGTAAAAGAAAGTAGAGTGATGTAAGTGGGCTGGGAGGACAAGTGGGTGGAGGGCTCCCATGGAGACGTGGTCTTAGGGAAGAACAGAGGGTTCACTGTGCCCACCAAGGGGCAATACGGGCTCAGAGGCAAGGGGGCAGGTGGAGGGGTGGTGAGGACTTGTGGAAATTCTCTTCCACTTATTTCTGTATTTTTGATTAAACTATTTCCCATGACTCAAAATACAGTTTGTGTTGTTGGTCTTATGCTGGGTGATTGGTGTAGAGTTTCTTTTGCTGAAGCTCATTAAAGTTAGCCCCTCACCCTCGGCAGGGAGTCATTTGCTCTAAACTTAACTCGAATGCTCCTGAAGTCCCTTGAAGCCAGGGTTCCAGTTAGCAGAGCTCTCTGGTCCTAGAAACAACCTTCCGAGGGCTGCTATGGGCGGCCTTCCAGACAGGATTGCAGGAGGGGTGTGGGATCTTGCAGTGTGTAGCTTTAAGGCTCTGTTGCCCACCTGTCATGGATCCCGACTGTGGGTTCCGTTTCTTAATAGTTGAAATCAAACTGTTTAACTTAATCTTTAGAATTCCCAAATCAATGACCTGCGCTTCTTCATGAGGTAAACATTGCAGCCCACGAGACCCATGGTTTGCACGCAAAACACGTACATGGAAATATTGGGGTTTTGTCTCTTGTTATGTAGGGCAAAGTGATGTGCAGGATTCATTTATGTTTCTCACTCGCTAAAGACAAGAGGGAGATTTCGTTCCGAAAAGGCAACTGTAATTTAAATATGGGTCTCTGGATCATACAGACCTTGGTAGCAGAATCCTTATAGAGATGTTTTAGAAGGGAGGCGGACCCAGTATCCCCCTCCAGTCCACACCGCGGTGCAGTCTCGCCACGCCCTCATTCCCGTAGTTTTCATGGTGGTGGGAGAGTATGACTGGCTGACGACCGCATTCACCTTTACCACGTTCTGCCTCTTCTCCTTTTCAGAGATGCCATCACAAAAATGAAAGATGTCTACCTAAAGAATCCGCAAATGGGAGACCCCGCCAGTTTGGATCACAAATTAGCAGAAGTCAGCCAAAATATAGAAAAACTGAGACTGGAGGCCCAGAAATTTGAGGTAGGAAAAAGCTGTTGTGGAAAAGCTTTGTTGGAAAAAAAAGAAATAGAAGTGGGTGTAGGGGGTCACGAGACGCATATGGTTGTAAATCGCCAGCGTTTCTTTCCCTGTGAGCGATGCGGCTGGAAAAATCAGGTGTCTCACGAGTTATGATAAAAGGAAAAAGACACTGTCGTCCACTGGGTGTTCAGCTTTTCAGCATATCCTATTTTAATGGTGTCCCTTACAAGGGACACTATTTAAGGTCATATTTGTATACAGTGTTCGTTGTTTTTTTTTTTTTTTCATCTAAGTGTTTCACTTAAGTTGTTCTGCTTCATCTCCTGTTGACAGTGGGTATAATTGGGAATATATAGTTGTCCATCATCTCAGTGAATCAAAAAGACAATTTTTTAAAAACCATTGATATTTGTAATTTTCTTTTAATGTCTTTGCCTGGCTTTGGTATCAGTGTAAAAGTTTTCAAAATATATTCTGGATGCAAATTCCTTTTCAGATCTATGATTTACAAATATTTTCTCCCATTCTGTGGATAGTTTTTTTACTCTCTTCAAGGTGTCCTTTGAAACACAAAAGTTTTATTTATGTTTTTGTTTTTTTGGCCATGCCACACGGCTTGCAGGATCTTGGTTCCCCGACCAGGGATTGAACCTGGGCCACGGCAGTTAAAGCACCGAGTCCTAACCACTGGACCGCCAGGGAAGTCCCCAAAAGTCTTAATTTTGATGGAATCAATTTTTTTTTCTTCTATCACTTGTGCTTTTGGTGTCATAGCTAAGTGACCAGTGCCTAATCCAAGATCACAAACATTTATGCTTATGTTTTCTTCTAAGTTTTATAGTTTTAGCTTTTATATTTAGGTCTATGGTTCATTTTGAGTTAATTTTTGTATATGGTTGAAGGTAGAGGTCCACCTTCGTTCTTTTTTATGTTGTCCCGGCACCATTTGTTGAAAAGGCCTTTTCCTCCTTGAATTGTCTTGGCCCCTTTGTCGCAAATCAATTGATCATAAATACAAGGGTTTACTTCTGGGTGGGGGTGGGGGGGAACATTGAAATATGTTATTGTTCTTTCAAAGCATCCATTATCAAAAGATGTTATATGTGAAAACCAATAGGAAACACACATAAGAAATGAGGAAGAAACACAAATAATAAATCTTTTAAGGAGGGAGCGGGGCACTCAAAAGCTGTGGGCAGAAGGCTTCTTTTTCCCCTCGAAATGTAAAGACTACAGAGCCTGGAAAAATAAATTAGTAACTGAGCATTCCAACCAGAATAGATTATTTCTAGCAATAAAAGGTCAAATATGGCTTTTTTCATTCTTTCTAGAATCTGTCAATAAGGTATTAGCATTTGAGATTTTAGAACCTAGAAATGTCCTTTTCTGATCATTTTGATTCTTCTACACTATTTCAAATGTTGCTGAAGACACTTCGATCTACTTTGATTTCCTATGTATGAGTTTTCTTCACTATTTAAAAAAAGAAAAATGTTACACTCCTTAACGAAAATGGGAAGTGTGGCTTTCAAACTGAGTCATGGCTTAAGTGTGGCAGGACCCTCATGTTTCCCAGTGTGACCTCATGGTCACAGAATTCTTGGAATCAGAAGGAACTAGAAGTGACTTATCCAAAATCACACAGCTGCTCAAAAAGCCCAGGAGTATAACGGAGGCCAGTGTCTTTCTGCCACATTATGAGCAGTGGCTAAATATAAGTTTGCCTGTACTTCTCCAACTCTGCCTTTGAGTACATTTATACAGTCAAGGCACACAAACTGGAGACTCTGCCCCCACGGGGTCCTTCTCCAGTCTGCTTCAATGACCAACGAGCAGCCCAAATTTGGGGCCTGAAGCCTGCATGGTCAGGCCCTCAGCTGAGCTCAGACCAGTCTTTCATGGCTTCTGTTTGCAGGCCTGGCTGGCCGAGGTTGAAGGCAGACTCCCAGCACGCAGCGAACAGGCCCGTCGGCAGAGTGGCATGTACGACGTGCAGAACGCCCCAGCCGTCAACAGCTGCGCACAGGATCGCGAGAGGTACAGTATCTGTGCGGCGCCTGCTGTTGTTTGGCTTTGTATTTATTTCTCGATTCTGGAATCAGAGACGAGCCCAAGGTACCTGTTAGATCCCAAGCGTCTGTGATGTTTCCCACGGCGCAGGTGTCTAATTCCCCGTGGATGGTGCCCGAGCCTGCGGGGTGATTGAAGATGGTCCTAGTTAAAACAGTCGGGGGATGGGGACGGGGGCGGGTTGCAAGCACTTTGCTCCCGCGGGGGCTGAATTCAAGTCCTCGCTGGGGTCAGTGGCTATAGTTGCTGTGTGTTTTGCTTTCTTGAGCAGCCCGGATGGCAGTTACACGGAGGAGCACAGTCAGGAGAGTGAGGTCAAGGTGCTGGCCACGGATTTCGACGACGAGTTTGATGACGAGGAGTCCCTCCCCGCCCTAGGGACGTGTAAAGCTCTCTACACGTTCGAAGGTAACACTGCGTGTCACCTAATTCCCCCCCTTTTCGTGAACTGTCTGAGTCACTCTGCTCTTTCTGTCATCAGGCTTTCTTTTGAAGTCATCCAGAACTTTCCCTCATTGCTCTTTTGCTCTGCCCGTGGTATTTGTGATTATGATTACGATCTGGTCGATGGCTGTATATTTTACCTTTGGGTCTGTACTTTCAGACAACTTTCAGTGAGCCTCACTGAAGCAGATAGTATGGAATAACGATTACTTCATCCATTCATTCAATACTTAGAGAACTTCTGTCCTGTAAAGACCCCTGAAAGGGTGGGAGGCAGATGGTATGTTCTGGCAGCCACCTTTGGAGGAAATAAAGCAGACACACGGAGAGAGAGGGCCGCCTGCAGTATTCACCAGAGGACGGGTACAGAGTGATGGGGGATTCCCGCGAGGATGAGATCACTTCCTTAAGGGGATTTGGAGAACTTTCCGTGCTGAAGTGTGTCAGAGGCACGGGCACTGCCAGGCATGGAGTGAGGAAGGCATGGGGTTCGTATGGCTGGCGCTCAGATGTCTTAGGTGGTAAGCTGAGGGGGTAAGAGGTGCCAGTGGGGGGACGGGTAACAGAAACATCTGGATTTTATCTGGCAGACGTCGAGAAGCTACTGAAAGTATTTGAGCAGGTTGTTGACACAAGCAGAGCTGTACCTTGAGACATTTAGTGTATGTGTAGGATCAGTTAGAAGACAGGGAAATTGGTTAGAAAGACTAGCCTAGTGTTTCCTAAACCGATGAGTCTTGAAACGGCATCTTGCAGGATGCTGATAAGGATGATGTGAAAGAAGCAATCAGAGCTCAGATCATTTTCAGAAGCCCTGGGATAAATGAATTTCTTTACTGTAGGACTTTTTTTTTTTTTTTTTTTCTTTTGGCCACACCTCACAGCTGGCAGGATCTTAGTTCTCTGACCAGGGATTGAACCTGGGCCCCCTGCAGTGGAAGTACGGAGTCCTAACCACTGGACCACCAGGGAATTCCCTTTACTCTAGGACTTTTAGAGCCTTTAATAAACTAAATATTCATTGTGACAAAATAAGAAAGAGAAGTACCAGGTTAAATGTTCCCGGTTTTACTTCATGTCCACACCATCCCTCTCCCCGCCGCGCCCACAGTACCGCTATTAACAGCCCGCTAAACAGTCTGCCTTTCAGGACACTGCTTGGGCGATGGCGGCTAGTCTTTTGATATTGTCTTAGCAAATGGCGTTCTGGGCCTTGATTAAGGAATGGATGCAGAGATGCTGCAGCCAATAAACAAAGAGGGGAGGAAATCACAGATGATCCCTGAAGTTGCATTCCTGGGATGATGGAGATGGCCATTGAAAGGGGAAAGTGGGAGGAGGATCTAGTTTGGGAGGAAAAACAGTGAGTCCGGGTTCACCCCTATCGCGTTCCACGTGCCCGGGTACCATCAAGGTGGAAATGGGCTTCAGGCAGAAGGCCAAGTGGAACCTTACCTCAGACGAGAACCAGAACAGGAGAAAGAAAAGTCGGGGTGCTGTGTAAAGAGATGTAATTGACGCCATAGGAGTACCTTCAGGGAAGAGTAGAGAAGCGGACCCAAGATTTCCTCTGCGGAAAATACCTCCTGTTCTGGGAGGGAGGAACGAGAGGGCTCCCAGGAGGAGTTAGAAGAGGGTCCTAGAGAGACGCAAGGTGAGGACCTCGAAGCTTCTGTGTGGGAGGAGAGCAGAAGGGTCAGTGCATCCATCTTTTCCTACACTTGTTTCCTCGTTGCAAAGCTGTGCTCTCAACCCGGATTTGACAAGAAACCTAAAATACTCTGATATTGCTTTTCCAGGTCAGAACGAAGGAACCATTTCAGTAGTTGAAGGAGAAACACTGTACGTTATAGAGGAAGACAAAGGGGACGGATGGACCCGCATCCGGAGAAATGAAGATGAAGAGGGTTATGTCCCCACTTCATACGTCGAAGTCTATTTGGACAAAAATGCCAAAGGTGCTAAGACTTATATTTAATACAACTTAAAAAAAACCAAAAAAACAAAAAACTTTAAAACATTGGAGTTGTTTCTCCCCACAACTATGACTGTTACAGGCAGTTCTTCAAAAGACTGGATGGGGAGCATCGCAGTTTCTTTTAGGGACGAGGTGGACGTTCAGGCATCTTACACCTGAATTTCCTGGGCTGGTTTTGACGATAATCAAGTTTCACTTGCTAATGACATTTTACTTGGAAAGCTGCCAGCTGCCAATGTACAACTGTGTCCTTTGAAATCTGATAAACATTTCTTCTTGGGCAGCATCTGTAGATAACCAAAAAGTTGCCTTCTAGCTTCTAATCCGTATTTCTGAATCTAAAAGTCCGTGCACATCCTAGGGGTGCAGAAGACCAGTTCTCTTATTTAGATGTAGTATCTGCCAGAAATTGAACTACCTTAGAATGTTACACTTTGTAACTTCATAAACTGAACTACGCTAGTTTGTTAAATTTTACAGTCATTCACTTCGAAGGAAGTCATCAATGAAGTATAGAATAAGTAAAGAATAAGATTGGTACCAAAAGTGTGTATATTTCCTTAAACATGTTTAAGATAATTGTTAGATCACCGTGTTTTCAGGTTATGTCTATATGATCCTAAACAACCAATTGAAATATGGAAAACTTTGGTCGATCAACCAGTTGATTTTTACATATGACTACTGATCTTCCTTCCTTCTGCCAATTGACAGAGTTGATCAGATGTGCTAGTGCTGTTTAGATAAACTTACATAAAAACAGCTCACTTCATTCTGTTCTGTTGGGGGTTTTGTGGGAGGTGGAGCTGTATTCCGCTCATACGTGCCCAGGTGGGGCTGTGAATAGACCCTTGTAAGCAACTGCTTCTACACACAGACCCCAGCACGTCACTTTTCAAGGGTTTTTGGTTTGATTTCTAATCATTGGCATCTTTAAGACCCAAAGTGTGAATTTACTGAAAATTGTTTTAGAATTTCTAGCTCGTTTTATGGTTCACCATCTTAAAAGAATCTGGGTCACATGGGGATTTGCATTTTTAAACTGGCAGGATAGGTAGTGAAATTGGTGACATGCCCAATGGTTGCGCTCATTTCTAGAATCTTCCCTGAGATCACAGAGAACCAGCTAGAAGTGAGTCAGAATAAAGGTATGGGGTTGAGATTCTCTTTATTTGGCTTTGAAAATTATTTATTCATGTCCTTCCTACTCTTAAATAGGAAATTAGCTCCTTGCTTCTACACTGTGGGCTCCTTTTAGAACGTCAGATCAATTTAAAGCTGATTTTAAAACTGGCAGCAGCACATCAGGGGTCTAGGAGCTGGCAGGAGTTACGGGGGACTGCTGCAGAGTCTAGCAGAAAGCTCTCTTACGTTTCCCGAGGGCCGCCAAGATGGAATTTAGTAACCTTTACTTAATGACTGTCTGATTTGTTTTGTTTTGTTTTTTTGCGGTACGCAGGCCTCTCACTGTCGTGGCCTCTCCCGTTGCGGAGCACAGGCTCCGGACGCACAGGCCCAGCGGCCATGGCTCACGGGCCCAGCCGCTCCGCGGCATGTGGGATCCTCCCGGACCAGGGCACGAACCCGTGTCCCCTGCATCGGCAGGCGGACTCTCAACCACTGCGCCACCAGCGAAGCCCTGACTGTCTGATTTTTAAAACACTTTTTATTTTGAAATAATTATAGATTCTCAGGAAGTTGCAAAGATAGCGCAGAGAGATCCCCTACATCCAGCTTCCCCCAGTGGTTGCATCTGACACAACTGTGGCCCAATATCAAAAGCGGGAAACCGACCCTGGCCAGCCTGATTTTTTTAAAGTATAATTTTGTAATTCAGATATATTTTGCTTTATTATGCCTTTGCTGCCGTAATATTGATAAAGCCACTCACCCTGACCCCGGACCTCTCAGGAGAATCATTTCAGTTCTTCCTTTTAACTACGGCAGCAAGAAAATCAGCTGACCACGGGGATTTAACGAGCAGTAGGTGGTCACAGCTTTGGGCAGGTAACCAAGTGGATCCCTAAGATATTCAAACCTAACCTTTCTATCCTGTGATGAACTCATTTCCAGACTGTGAATTATTGGAGACAGCAAACTAAGCACTGAAAAAGTCTTAAAATGAGGCAGGATAACATTAGTCTTTTAAAAGCCTGACTTGAAAAGTACGGCATTCCACGAGGTTGGTTGGTGTTGTTTCTTTAGTTTTTCCCCTGCTCTTTCAGGAAATAGCTCAGCTGGCTTTCGGGGATGGGACGGGCGATTTGGGCACATAAAGTATGATCATTATTTTAGGTTGTATGCCTCAGTACCTTTACCAGATGAATCTATGTACTAGCGACTCAACAGTGAAAGATATTTTGTAGTTTCAGGTCCATCTAGTCAATGCACAGAGGATTAGCAAAAGTCTTGATTCGCAGAGAATCACAAATTTCCGTTTCCACCCAAAGTATACTTTATGTACTTCCAACAGTTATCTGTTAAAATAAAAGTAGCAAAGTCTCAGCTTGTGTACAAAGTTTTCTCCTTTTGTTTAGAGATACACTTAGAGGTTAATAATGTATGTCGAAGCCTTCCTTCCCTGCCTTGTTTATAAATCTGTTCAGCCTGCTCCATAAACACTGCCCTCCCCTTAAGCCCATCCCAGGTGGGCGGGGCTGCTGCTTTCCGAGGCCCATAACTCAAAAGGAGTTGTTTTATTGTCAGTAATGCCAGTGCACTTTTGTGTGTGTGTGGTGTCTACCATGTGACTATTTAATAATTGCCAAAATAGCTAGACTAGAGTAAGTTCCAACTGGTCAACTGAATTGTGACTGTCCTCTTTTATGGTTTTGGTTTTGTTTTTTTTAATTGCTCTCTGTGAAATATATCCATAACTGCCCCCCGCCCCAATAGATTTGTATATACTGCAATAGAAAAACTAAAAGGATTACTTGAATTCGTTGTTTTAATGTTTTACTCTTCTTTCTGTTTGTTTTATTGGTGATTCTGATGTCTAATGACCTTTTTGTTTTTGTAACCGCTGGGGGAGCCGGAAGGACGGTTACAGTGGTAGCTAGGTCCCCTGCCGGCTGATCCACACTTGAGTTTATTGTAGACACTTGGGTTCTGAGTAAGTTTTGTTTGAATATGGCCAACGTGACTGTTTCTCTCTCTCCTTATCTTACAAGAAAAGAATCTGTCTGGCACCTTTTAGTTGTACCCTCGTATCTGCCTCTCTAATAAACGTTATATTTTTCTCAGTGTTGTGTATTTTAAATGATTTTCCACCTTTCCGAGAAAATTATTCTGTGTAATCCGAGTATTTAACTCTTTCGTCTTCAATAATGGGGAATTTTCTAGCCAAATGCTTTTCCAAAAAAAAAAAAAATCCTACCCTTTCCCCCTTTTATATGATGACACCTCTGTTTCTCACCCTGTGTTCACCTCCGGGCTTGAGGAGTCTGTCTCCTGTTTCTCTTCCGTCCCCTCAAGATGAAGAACTTTCACTGTTTATTGCTGAGTAAACGCTGAGTGACAGATTTTCCTTTTCACCAAAGGTGTCGCCTTTTACTGCCAAGGAACTGAGAGTGTCAGTCGGAGGGAGAACCAGGCCTTTGGGCTCCCGGCGTCCTTCTGGGAAGCTGGTTTCTTTCTCTGTCTCAGAACTCAATTTATGAGAAAGATGAGTTCGGGTGCGTGGGTGCATCATCTCCTGGGCAGGCGGCTTCTCTTACCCCTGAAGGAAAGACTAGCTGCTCTGATTGCAGATAAAACCGTGAAAGTTCCTTATCTCCGACTCGCCCTGTGGTAACCCATTGCTCTCAAAATGCTCCTTCCCCTCCCCCCTCCCCAGGGCGGTGCAGTTTGCTCTGAGCTGCAGAGTGCCCGCCCCTGACCTGCTGCAGCCACTCTAACAGCCTTTTCCTTTCTCTGTCTTTTGTGTTGTAGATTCCTAAAGATGGTTCCGGGAGCCAGAGCCTCGGGAGAGCCTTCCCAGGAGAAACCTTCGGCCTGATTGTCTCCACAGGCCTGGGTGCCCGCCAGCACCTTGGGGCTCTGCTGGTGTGTGGCCCTCGGAACCTAAGCCTGAAGCGACATCCATCCCCACGTGCAGCTGCTTGCCTTTTTCTTTCTTTTCTTTTTACAGCATGTTCCTCGTAGCCTGGTTCCTCCCCTGGCCCAGCCTGGCTGCCTCTTGCGGGGAGGTCTGTCCCTGTCTCGGTCCCCGTCCAACTCGGGGCCACAGAAGGCGGCTTGACGCGTGGTCCCTCCTTCCTGGGCCTCGGCCCTCAGTCCATCTGGCGCATCCCGGCCCGTCCACAATTCACACCGTGCCTTTCGTGAAAACTTTGCCACTGGTCTCCTGGGGAGACAAACCGAATCTGAACAAGGAGGGTCAGGCCTGCACCAGGTGGACTGGGCGCCCGAATGTCACTCATGTGTCCCTGTGTCCTTTACGTTAGAAAATACTCTTTTCCCAAGTCCACTGGGTATTCGGTGGTCCTTTCTTGACTGTGCGTCCTCACCTCATAGTAAACAATTGGCCCTTGAAACGTTTCACAGCCTGAGAATGTCCGTGGCAGGCACTGGGGCATGTACACGCACATACACACACGTACACACATTTTTGTTTGGGGCCCTGTCTTCAGTGGCCTGGAAAAGTCCACAGCGAAAGTCAAATTCCAGCTCTTGGGCCAGCCCTGCTGCCCTGCCTGTGTCCACCTTTCACGGGGTCAAGGAAGGCCCCAGCCCACCTCCTCCCCGTTGGCCACCTGTTAATGAGAACTGCAGATCGTGAACGAGCGTCTCACCTCTGCATTAGCTCATTGCCAAGGGAAGACTCTCCCCTTTCCATGAAGTCCAAGATCCGCATCTTAGGATTCTAGTGCTTTCATCACCAAAGACCCTGTGCTTCTTGTGGTCCATCAAGTGATCCTGTGGCTACAGCTTCCACATTTTCCCACCTGCTCTCCAGGCCAAGTGGAATTAATCAAGTTTGTTTTTTGAGCTAAATTTCCTTCCTCTTATGGATCTTTGAGGAAGACATGAGGTCATGTACCCTGTGGTCACTCATGCCTTAGAGCAGCATAGCTTCTCTACTTATTTGGTGCAGAAACAGCCCAGAGAAATCATTGGCTGTGAGTTTCTGTGAGCGAGGATGCCGTCAGAAGCCCGAGGATGCCACCAGGCATCTTTCCTCTTTTGTTTGGCTTTTGGTGACCAGGAGGTCGCCTTGAGCATCCTCACTGCTTCTCAACACTTAGGAATCAAGACAAGGAAATCTTACAGGAGCCGAAGGGACAAGGACAGAAAGGACAGGTCCTGAGGGTCGGGCCTTTGTTCAGTGGTAGGAATACGGTTCCTCTCGGCAAACCAGGGTTGACCACACACCAGCCTCTGAGAGTGGCTCAGTCAACCCTTGGTGACAAGAAACCAAGAGGGAGCAAATACCAAGGGCAAGCAGGGGAAGAGGAAGTGGCTTCAGGTTTGAGCAAGCGTGAGACACCTCCTCGCTCTTTCTTCCCCAGACTGAGCCTCTGCAGCTGTGGGCATCTGAGGGCTGCTCCGTTAACACCCAAGGGGCGGCCCCATTGTCACACACTCCTCAGTCTCATGAGAGGACTGTCTTGGCGGATGACGGTGAAGCCAGGATGCCAAAGGGCGAGGAGAGTCAGGGCCTCACCCGTGTCCCTGCAAACCAGCAGGTGCGTGGTTCCTATGGACAGTCCCAGTGGCAGGGTGACCGGGTGTCTTCAGGAACTTCTGAATCTCACCAAGTCAAGCTGCCCGCTCTTCACTCTACAAGGATGCTAAACATTTTTTAAAAATCTGATTTTAGAGCCTTGGGAATGCATGTGCATTGCATCTTTCATATTAGGGGTCAGGATAGATGAATTTCTTACAACCTAGGGGAAAAGGCATAAAGTGCAGTAATTTGTTCTTTTAATGTCTGTTAAACCCAAAATAGAATATGCTGGTATCTTCTTGTATCCCCTGTGCCTTTTTTTTCTCTGTACCACCTGCGTCCAAAAAAGAATGGATAATGAGTGCTTTTCAATGTTAACCTTGGTGTTTGCTTCTCTGACAGTCTGTGTGGCTATGGGGAAAGGGCAATGCTGTACCAGCTGGGCTTAGTAAAGGAAATAAGTTATTATAGGATAGTTGAGATATATCATTTACTCTGGGAATCCTACTGTGAAATCATCTATATATTATTATAGAGCAGTTCACATAGAGTAGAAACGTGGAACTTCCCATGTGCTTCTTTCTCAGCCTTCCCTCGTATCCACTGCCCGTCACTTCTCCACCAATGCTAGGATATTGCTGTGCCGTAAGAATAACTCATTTTTAAAGAAGCTACCCTGAAAATAACTTAAACAAAATGAAAGAGAGGAACCTGTCGCTTACCCAATTTTTCCTTTGCAGGACAGGAAAAGTAAAAAGGCATGGAAAGCTGTAACGGGATTTTCCTTTGGGTTTATATCACGATCATCCTGAAGCTTTTGGGTGCGAGCAGCCTGTCTCTCCAGCAGTAGCGCAGAGGCCTCTAATGCCTTTTGGTAACATTTGTAATTACTGGGGAAAAGTTTACTGAACATGAAAAAGTTATGCTGATGCTAAGTATTTTTCCAGAAATGTCGATTTCATACTTCCTAATGGCTCTGCCTCCTGTGCTTATATCAAAAAACTTTAAAAAGTGATCAAAAATTTTATTTTAACCTGGTGTTGAGCACCTTTAAACTTCTTGGTTTATCTGTGTGTGTTGCACTAATTCTACACTTTGGAGGCATTTCAGTGTTGTAAACGGCCCATTGCCATCGTAAAGGTTATGGAATTGCCCATTTGTCTCTGGAGATGGAATTAAACCAAATAAACTGCTTCCATTGGAAGGCTTATATTGACCTTGTAACTATATGTTAATCCTCTAAATGTTAAATAAAAGTGTAACTTCTGGCACGGTATCGCGGGACTGTTCTGTTGCACAAGAGGCGACCCGGGTCACAGAAGCAGTCAGAGTCCCCTGGGCTGGAGGCTGGGCTCCGATCTGCATGTCACTGATTTACTGTGTGTCGTGGTGCCATCTGCTTGGGGAGGGGCCTGAGACCCAGGGAGCTCCAAATTCCAGCCCCACCCACTGGGGGAAACCGTCAGAGACCTCAGTGATGTGGGATTCGGTTGAGTCAGTGCAGGGATTTGGGGAGGCTCCTTAGGCCCAGGCCATTTTTTGTGCATGCAAATTCAGCTGGCAGCTACTCTGGGGTCTCGGGGACCCTACTGTGGGGACTGAGGGGCCGGGAAATCGCAGCGGGCTTGCGTTTCATTGGCGGTCTGGTGTCACGAGTGCTCAAGCCCACCCTCTCCTTGGCAGCTTGGCTGGAATAATCACTGGTTTCTATGAGGCCACGGACAGCGTGCAGCGTTTAAGGGTGAGGGCCTCGTGCCTGCGCTAAGCGGCTGCATGCAGCCGGAGGGAGGACCTCTCCATACCCTGAGTTGAAAATCTCACCCCGGGCTTTGGGGGGAAGACTGGTTCGTGCCCACACCTCTTTGTTTCCTAAGGCTCTTTAGAGCTGATTTAGGAAGACAGTTGTTGAGGGAGTGAAATATTAAGTGAGCAGGGCGGCCTAATGCCAAGTGCCACTCGCTTGCGGAGGGGTGGGAGGTGAGGCCACCCGTAAGGGGCCAGGCCTCGCTGCGGCCGCGGCCTCCTCCCACAGACGCGTGTGACTGGCCTTTCAAGCAAGAGCTTCGCCAAGTACTCAGCCAAGTCTGCTGCCGTCGGTCCTGGGGAGGATGGTGTCCAGCAGCCAAGGCCTCCAAACAATCCAGTCGGGGTTCTCAGCAGGAGACGGGATGGTCAAGGGAACTAGGTGGCTCTACGACCGTCCTACTGAGGCTCTCTTGTCCAGGTTGTCAGCAAAAGGTTAATCTGGGAAGAATGTCTCCAGCATGTTCTTTCTGGGCTTTTATCAATATTTGGGGACTAATCTCTAACAGTCGGTAAGAGAAAGAATGTCTCCCTCTGTTTCACGTAGAACCTTCCCCCCTGCAGGACCCCGCCATCGTGAGGGGCTGGGAGCTGGGTCTGAATAGGGCGCGTGTCCCCACCTCCCTGGGCCTCAGTTTCCCCAGTAGTGGGGAAAACACTTGGTGGACGCCACCTCCACAGCCACAGATCTTAGCTGTCAGCTCTGATTCCGAGCTCCCTCCCGGCTCCGTGATGGAGCCTGTGTTATTCTGATTCGGGGACAGAGTTCACGGCTGGCACCTCTGTGACCTTACACTGCGCTCGCGGGTCTGAAACACTGAACCGCCTCCCAGCTTGGCCCGTCTTTACGCACCTACTTGGTTCAAGCGTTTGGGGAGGTGACGCCTCACCCCATCGCACAGGGAAACCAGCGGCGGCAGCGCAGTATGTGCTGCGGTCAGTTAGTTGGTTTCCCGGTGTGCTCCCGAAGGCAGCCTCTGTAAGCGCAGAAACCCCTGACTCAGACCCGTCGGTCAGGCTCCTCCGGTAGGTCTGGGAATCTCAGCATCCGCCCTGCTCGGCCCCGCCTCTCCCCGCTCCCCACCTGCCGGCCACGCCCAGGCCCCGCCCCCCCCCCCCCCCCCGCCGCCGCCGCCGCAGCCGCCGCGCAGAGGCGCTGGCGACCCCTAGTGGGAGAGAAGCCGGCGGGCGAGGAGGGAAGGACGAAGGTCCCCAGCAGGGTGACCAGGAAGGAAATGGAAGTGGGCAGAGGCAGGGGGATTCGAGTATGCCGTCACTTTTTAAACTAAAGCAAAAGAGATCTCTGGAATTGTGCGATCCACGGGACAGCAAGAGATGGATGGTGCGGGTCTGAGTGAGGGCCCACCTGGCCTGGAGGGGGCCTCTCTTCCTCTTCCCTGGCCTCTGCTGGCCTTTTCTGAGAAGGGGAGGCATAAGCCTTGTTGCCAGCGCCCTCTGAGACCGGGGATTAACGCGCAAACGCTGCAAACGGCACTTCGCACGCACTTCGCACTTCGCAGCCTCTTTGAGAGTGCCAGGGGCCGTTTCTCCGGAGCTGCGTGCATTAGGCCCTGACTTAAACGCTGTCTCTGTCCAGACGGTACAGTGAGTGCCATTTACTTAAATGACCTCCCATTAGCTGGAGACGCCGCTGAGCCACAGAAGGTACAGCATAAACTGAGAATGGCCGGCCCCCAACGTGGCTTTGTCCTCAGAGCTAAGGGACCAAAAGCCGCGGAAGGAAACGGGGATTTCCTCATTTTCCTCTGTTGGTCCCCGGAAGCAGCGGGGGCGGGGAGGATCCCCTGGGTGCTGCGGCATTCTGCCCTGGGAGCCTCGTGCCCCTCACGGGGTGCACATCCTCCCACACGCCAGGCCAAGAGCCCTGCCCGCAGTTCGGGCTCTCCAAACAGCCCTCAGCTGGGCTGCTCGCTGGTGTCAGGTCCAAGCAAGGCCTGGAGGCTGCATCCCAACACGTCCCTAGGGCAGCCTTCCAGGACACACTTTATCCAAAATGAGGACGACTCTTTTTCCCAGCTTTTCCCAAGGGCATCAATTTCTTCTGCACCCTGTGCCTTTGCTACGACCAACGGGGCCTCTCTCTGCTGTAGGTAAAGGTGTCGTAGGGAAGAGAGCCAGAGGGAGGTATGATTCCAAAACACCATTTGCTTCCCCAGAGGCTCTCTGGGGCTCAAAATGAGGTCGTGAAAGACTCGCAGGATAATTTACGTTTGCACATAATTCCAACTAGAACAAAGGTAGGAAGCTATACTCCTGGGGTGGCTGCACCTTGCAAATGTTTTTTGTTTGGTTTTGTTTCCTCCCTGCCACACCGTGCAGCACGTGGGATCCTAGTTCCCCCACCAGGGATTGAACCCGTGCCCCCTGCCTTGGAAGCGCAGAGTCTTATCCACTGGACCACCAGGGAATGTACTTTCTGATGCAGCTTTGTCAGCAGAAGCACAGACAGGTGGAAAGGCCTGCAGACACATGTGGCCTACAAACTCCCCAGTCTGCCGGCTGGCTTGTGACTCTAAAAGGTGTCGCTGGATCGAGGCCCGGGCCAGCCTGGAGGAGAAGCCCGACCACGGGACGCCACGTGGGAGAGAGGACACAGAGGTGGCCTCCCCTGCCGCCCAGCACTGCCTGTCTCCGCCCGTCTGTGACTGGAGGTGAACAACCACACGCTCCTGTCCTGTCTTCACATGCCAGCATCTCGGCCGAGCCACTGACAAGCCTGGTTATTTCAAGGGAAAGTATAGAGGAAACATCTTAAGGCCAACTGGTGCCTACCTCTCTCTCTCACCTTCCTGTAGTACATACAACAAATGAATGTCTCCAGACCTCCGGATCAAGCAACCCTCCAGACAAAGCTTTCCCGTTCCCATCTTCCATGTTTAACAGGAAAAGCCAATCACAAAATTTGTACCATGGGATCCAACATTGGAATGTGAGCAAAGCTAAAATGATGCTCAGACACGCACGTACGTTGTGAAACTATAAAGAAAAGTGAGGGCTGAAGGAAACGCAGGGAAGGAGCTTCCTCTGGGGTGGGCAGGGGGTTGGTGATCAGGAGGCCCCGAAGGGGCTTCAGTGGAACTGGTAACAGTCCTGCCTAGGGGCGGGTATCTGTCACCTGTTTCATCACTCTGTGTTGAACCTGTTTCTGCACATGCGTGTCTGATGGGATTTCACAAGTAAGTGTTTAAAGTCATACATAAAATCTCAAGTTCCCCCCTCCCCTCCAAACCCCCAAAGCATAAACAGAACCAACCAAAACCACAGGGACCATAAACCACTAGCATCACTAAATGTGGGGGAGTTCCCGATGCCACACACCAGCAACCACGATGCTGGGATGGAGGTGCCGACATCAGCCGTCAGGGGAGGAAAGGGAAAGGGTACCCCCAGTGCAGCCCTCGTAGGGTCCAGAGAGGGGAGCCCCTGCTCTGAGGCTGCTCTCTGAGCAGCCGGGAGGCACCAAGTCCGTGGTGGGATGCCAGGAGGGGAGCGGCCTGTGGGCTGTGCTGGCCTCATCCCCTGAGCACATCTGGCCCCCCTTCTCTGGGGCCGGGGCTGTGGTTCCAGGAAAGGAAAGACACAGGCCGACGGGTGTTTAAAGCAGCTCGGCCTCCACTTCCTCCTGAAGCCTCTGGATGAGCTGACTCTCGGGGAGCCATGCAAATCCCCCCGTGGTGTGTGGTCATTTGTCACATTAATTTTTTTTTTGATGGTCCATTGTATTTATTTGGCTTCTGAACAATGACGATCTGAAAGTTCCTCTGAGTTCATCATGATTTATCTGAGTCCATTTTACAATTTATATTTTTCTTAAGTAACTGAGACTAAACAAATGCCTTCATTCTAGAAATTTTAGTAATACTGTCATCTAGAAACAGGTAAAAATATTGCTGCTGCATTGACATTAGTTAGCACAGCCATCTTCAAGCAGCACTTTAAAATTTAATTCCTGTTCATAGGACAGTAAAAACGTTAGGCAAGAAACAATTTTTCAATATCACTATTGCAATGTAATATGTATAAACCAGATGCTTTAAGCCATGAAACAAATGCAGACTTTCTTTTCCCTGGAATATAAATAGGATTCTAGGCTTACTCTATTCAGTAGTAAGAGTTTAAGTGATATTTTCCAAAGCCCTTAAAAGAAAACATACCCTTTATCTTCACCGTCTGTAACATTGTTTTGTGTATCTAGTTTTCAGTACCAGAAGGCTGTAAACTTTGCATTAGCAATCTAACTCACAATAAAAGCTTTATAAGCATTTGAAATAGAGTGAAATGTTAATTCTTGTCTGATATCACTGGGCTGTACTATACACAGTTCCATATAAGTTAAACAAGAAATCTGACCCTTCTAAAAATGCTTAAGTGTAAAGAAGAGGGTTTAAATAAGAAATAAACATCAAGGTCTGTCGTGATTAAGCTACATTCTAAAAAAGCACCAACAGATTACAATAGGGTGACATGATTTTCATTTTTAAGTTCAGTGAAAAGTGCATATACTGTTTTTACTCTTAAACACAAGTGGTTTATACTGAATCAGGGATGCTAGCCCCAAGAAAGACATGAACATAGAAAGGTCTTATCCAACTTCAGTATTATTTCTGCAGTAATGTGAATAAAATCCACCCACTGCTTGGGCAACCTTAGGAGAAAGCAAGCCTAAGAGATGAAGACATTTACACCTTTTAATTATACTGTTACCTTATAAAAATGTGAGGTTCAACATTTGTTTCCCTAAAAGCAAAGCACTAAACAGTCTCCAGTACAGTAACCTAGCTGATAGTTAAGATGTGTTTAAAATATATGCAGGACCTTTAAGGCTAGAACACGTCAAGGAGTTTTTCTGAATTGCATATATTCAAATGATGGTGTTGTAATTCAAGCTGAACAACAACAAAATCTTGATAAGACAGGAAATGGGAGAAATAAAAACTGGTTTCTGAACCAAATGTGTACCATCTCACAGGAGAGTGAATCACTGGGAAACACAGATATGGAGTAGATAAGCTCCATGTGAAGAAAGCTGCACACAGGAATTCAAGAGTTACAGTACACACTCTTTTTTTGTTTTTTAAATATATAGGCTCAAAAAACTGTTTTATCAGGTTTTTTTAATAGTACATCTTTTGGGGCTTCCCTGGTGGCTCAGTGGTTGGGAATCTGCCTGCCAAGGCAGGGGACACGGGTTCGAGCCCTGGTCTGGGAAGATCCCACATGCCGCAGAGCAACTAAGCCCGTGAGCCACAACTACTGAGCCTGCGCGTCTGGAGCCTGTGCTCCGCAGCAAGAGAGGCCACGACAGTGAGAGGCACACGCACCGCGATTAAGAGCGGCCCCCGCTCGCAGCAACTGGAGAAAGCCCTCGCACAGAAACGAAGACCCAACACAGCCAAAAATAAATAAATAAATTTATTTAAAAAAACAAAAAAAACAACAAAAAAGAATCTGCCTGCCAATGCAGGGGACACAGGTTCGAGCCCTGGTCCAGGAAGATCCCACATGCCGCGGAACAACCAAGCCCGTGTGCCACAACTACTAAGCCTGTGCTCTAGAGCCCGCGAGCCACAACTACTGAGCCCTCACTCCTAGAGCCCGTGCTCCGCAACAAGAGAAGCCACTGCAATGAGAAGCCCGTGCACTTCAACGAAGAGTAGCCCCCGCTCGCCGCAACTAGAGAAAGCCTGCGCACAGCAACAAAGACCCAACGCAGCCAAAGATAAATAAATAAATAAATTTACATATTTTAAAAAAAGCACATCTTTTTAAAATAAATTCTCACTTTTCATTCCAGAAAATGTAAGAAGCCGTTTGCAAGAATTCATGCAAACATGTTTCTCTAAGGCCATGAACTGGTTTGCTAAGTTGCATCGTTTTATTCAAGTAAAAAGCCCTTCTAGAATAAGGGGTCTGTAAAGGAAGCCAATCGCCTTCAACTCCAGGGCCTGCACACTTGTAAGGACCTCTATCGCTCTGAAAGCCAAAAGGGAGCATGTTCATTTGAGCATTAACAATATGGTTTCTATCTACATTTTTAAAAATCTAATGCATGTTAAGTTTTTCTGGCAGATTCTTTTTGTATGTTACAAAACGAAAAAGCAAAAGCTTAGAATAAGAATCCTTTTTTCTTAGAAAGGTCAAACATTAATCACCGCGGCTCCACCGCCCTCCCCCATGACCCTCCCCCACGGCAGCCAGCTTCCCTCTCCCTCCAGGAACAGAACTAACTGCGGCGGGTGCAGAGACGAGAGCATGGGCTGTGGGGAACGTTACATATTTATTATGACATTCTGAGCACAAACTAGACGGCGCAGACGTGGGGCGAGATTACAACCTGCACAGCGGAGTCTACGTCACAAACAGTGCAACATGCAACCGCCGGGCTCTGCATGGGGGTCGCCGCTGGTGGCAGCAGCAACTTCCAAAGGACTGTGGCAAATGTCCAGAAATTCCAACAGTGGCTTGTTCTTTGATCTTATGCTGCCTCGGTGGAGAAGGAAACAGATCCGGGTGAAACGAGATCACAGAAATGAGTGAGACGTGAGAGCTTCAGGGGCTCCGCCAGAACCGCCTGCTGCAAGTTCCAATGACATCTGCTTCTATGGAGGCTGAGGGCCACGGTATCTGGGGGGTTTGGTCCCGGGACCTCTTTCCCACCTCCCATTCGCTTTGGCCCTGACGAGGTGAGCACTGGCCATGGCTGTTTCGTCCAGGGGCTTCAGTGCCACCTCGCTGTGCTCGGAGGTCCCAGCCCCCCAGCAGTGGCCTCGCTCAGCATCCAGAAGACGCACTTCCGGGACCCACGCATACGAGCCGGCCCAGGGGCCCTGTGCAGCTCAGTGTCGGGGAGAAATGTCAGCCCCCTGGGGAAGCTGCATCAGCAGCAAACATAGCAACGCGAGGTATTTCTGTTTCATCATCTGGGTCCCTGGCAGGGGCAAATGACAGCCAATCCACAGGGCCAGCTCAGCAGCACAGGGTGCGAGGGGACCAGCTGCCTCCAGAAATGAGCTCCACTGACAGAAAACCAACCCCGCCCTCGGGTCTCAATCGCAAACGTGTCCGGAGTCATTAGTCTGCGTGAAAAACATCGAGAGCCGCCCAGGATTCAGGAGACCTCCGTGACGACCGGGAGGTGCGGGGGCGAAGCGGGGCCTCGGGAGGACCAGGCCCAGGGGCCAGCGGCAGCACCTGCACTGCCGAGTGCTTGGCACCCTGCTCGCGGCCCTGACCGTCGACCGTGACTCAGGTGCTGGACCAGGAGCCTGTGGGAAACGCCTGCGGAGCGGCAGCCGCTCCCCGACCCTCTGTCCCAAGGCCATGGCCCCTGACTGAGGGTCCAGGGACAAAAGCTGGGCCCAAGCTAGCGAGAGGGCAGGTTTGGGGACACAACGACGGCAGTGACACGAGGGCACTGCCGAGACAAAGACCAGAGTTAACGTCGCAGAGCCTTGGTCGTTTAACAAGCCTGAAGTGGATGTATTTCCTAGTTGCAGCATTACTCACTGTGAACCAAAACAACTTTTCTGCCTCTTTACACATCTGGGTTTCCAGAGCGGCCGGCCTCTCTTCCGGGTACAGACGCCCCCTCCGCAGGGAGGAGGGCAAAGGCGGGGGGCCTGTGGGGACACCCGGGTCATCAGCCGGCGGGGGCCTCGTGAAGGTCCTTCCAAGCAGCCTCAGGGCAGGTGTGTGCAGGGCGCTCTTCCAACACGTGAGGGACACGAGAGGGTCTCCGCGGAGGGAGGAGAGGACTTACAGACGGGCCCACGGAGTCACACGGCCCGGGTCTCGGCTTCGATTTTCTGCTCCCCGTGCAAGCTCTCCGGGTCCTGGAGCTGGGCCACACTCTGGCGGAGGGCGATCTCGGGGCCGCCGCCATACAGGTTATTCAGGTACACCCAGGTCTCCTCTGAGATCTGCCCGTAGTCAGCTCCTGCAGGGCCCGAGAGGCTACCGGTCAGGCTGGGCTCAGCCTCGCCCCCTCGCTGAAGCCACCGTCTTGGCCGTGGGGGGTCTGGGAGGGCCAGGCCCCAGTGGGGACGGAGGGCAACCATGGGCTTCCGTGCAAAGCTGTAAATGGGAATCCTGGGATTTTCCAGGGGAATGCCCATTCTCTGAGGACCCTAGAGGGCACTACGATGGCTGCAGCCCCTCATTTCCCCGGGGGTGGGGTTCACGCAAAAGGGCAGGCAGGTGAGGTGGTGGAGTGGGGAGAGGGCGTGGGTAGGGGCACAGGGGCTGTGGGAACCACACAGAGGCCGAGCACCTTGGCCCATCTGCTCGAGCCTTGGACCTGGACACGCACAGATGTCACAGCCTGACTCAGACAGGTGGCAAGGGGGCGCCTGGTGAGACCGGCAAGCCAGCAGGGGCAGAGGGGAGCCGGGCTGGCTTGGGAGGCCAGGGCTGGGGCTGGTGAGACTCTCACCCTGCTTCAGTTGGATGTGGCCGCTTCCTTTGACTTGTGCGATCCTGCTGTTGTCAATGGGCCCGGGGGGCTCTGGAACAGACAGGGCTCAGGCTCAGTGCCTCTGGGCCTCTGCAGCAACGGGAAGAAAGCCCAGTCCCCTCCTCCGCCACAGCCTTCCACCCCTCAACAGATACGAGCCATTCTCAAAGTGTGCCACCGACACCTGTGATCCCGGAGAGGCTGTCCTGGGCCCAAGGGGTCAGTGTGAAGCTCTTACGGGCTGAGGTGCTTAGGGCACCAAATGTTCATCTCCACGAGTCTGAGAGCCAGAAGGGACTGTGGCATCCCTGGACCCAGCAGAGGGAGTTTTGAGGACTCGCACCCTAGTTTCAGACCTTAGCATGGCGGGGGGGTGGGTAGGGTAGCTGTCCAGTGCCAGGTGGACATTGTCCTAATCTGATGGCAGCTGTGCTTACTGAGCATCCTTCCCACGCGCCCCACTAGCTCAACCCTCAACAACTGGGTGAGGTGAGGCGGGCGACGTGACCGCCCAGCTCAGCGCTGGCAGAAGGCAGAGCCAGGGCCCGAGGTGGGGCTGCGACTCTGGAGCCGGGTTCTTGATCAACCGCAGCCACTAGGGAGGCCCCTCCCCCTTCCCGCGTCCTGGTGCTTATGCTCCAAAGGGCAGATGTCCAGTGCGCAGAAGCTCCTGGCTCTGCTGACCCCGCCAGGCTCCAAAGCCTGGCCTGGGAGCCGAGTGTGGGACTCGGGGGCGGTGAGGGTGGCCGCATGCAGGCCGCGGCTCGGGCTCAGCTGTTCCCTGCCGGGGACCGTGAGGGACTCTGGGAGCGGCCCTCTGCTGGGGCCTGTTTCCACCTCTGTAAAGCGAGCGATCAGAGGACATGGTGTCCGAGTCCTTTCCTAAGAGTCTGAAGCCATCTGTCAACTAAAATCTATTATTTAGGGCAACAGAGTCCCCAAGGGAAAGGGCCTGGCAGGAGGGGAGAGCAGCCACCCCTGGGCACCTGCAGACAGAGGGTAAGGGGCGGAGCCAGATGGCTTCTGTCCTGCTGCAGTGAGGAGGCCTGGCCAGGGTGAGGACAGCGCTCCTGCCCAGAGGGCGCGTGCCTGAAGGGGTGACACCGAAAACCTGCCGGGCAGGCACAGATCCTGGGCGGCCCACCTCCGCCTCCTGGGACACTCCCAGCAGTCGGCAGCCCCAGGCCCCCCCTGGTGTGGGGGGTGGCGGGCACGTGCCATCTGACTCACTCACCGTTGTCCTTGCCCTTGACGAAGGCCTCCCACTCCCGGAACCACTGCATGCTGATGCAGTAGATGACACTGGGCGACTCCTCGGCCTGGAACGCCTTGTTCAGCTGGGCGGGGCCGAGGGGAGGGTCAGCGTGACTATCCAACTCCCCACCGGTCAGTCCCCACCCCGGACTCTTACCAAACACTAGATACTCAGAGGAAGTTTCGAACGCCCAGACGAGTTCAAAGAAAAGAAACATCCCCCACGGTCCCACCACTCAGATGACTGCTGCTAGCATTTGGGTGAATCTCTTGTTAATAACTTTTCAAAAAGCCACTTGAGATCAGACGGTAGATGCTGTTCCCCCACCACTTAATAGAACGTGTCCCCTGCTCACTCCTTAACTGGTCTGACGTCTCATATTTAATGACCACAAAGCAGGGTATCTAACAGTCCAACCCTGGACTGTTGAACGACGGAGGGTCCCCGAGTCCCCCTGCTTTGAGCAGCACCAGGGGCCTCAGTCCTCACACACCCCCGTGTCCCCTGCAGAAGTCCCCTTCCTTAAAATGGGGTCATGCTGGGTCCTATCTTGCAACTTGCTTTTTTCACTTAATGCACCTTTCCGTGTCAGTTTGTAGAGCCCGGTGGTTCCCAAAGGGGGGCGTGCGGGGGGGACTCTGCCCCCAGGGGGCACCCGCCCATGTCTGGAGGTAATTTTTGTTGTCACTGGCATCGAGTGGGTGGAGGTCAGGGATGCTGCTAAACATCCTACAACCCGCACAATAAAGAACCATCCGGCCCCTAACGGCAGCACTTATCCCTTTACCAGCTGCCTAACAGCCTCCAGCAGAGGGACCTGAACTCGCTAAGCCCAACCCCCTTCCGCCGGTGAAAATCTTCAATGTCAGGCCAGGCTCTTCAATGTCAGGCCAGGCCTCCGGCCACCCTGATCTCCCACAGAACAGGTCTTCCAAACAGAGCCTGACTGCACTCAGCTCCCCCGGCTCTTCCGCGCCCCACCCCCTTCCCCAGGCACCTTGATGAAGGTGTCAATCTCGATCCGCCTGCGCTTGGCCAGCGCCTCGATCTCCACCTGGCAGATGGAGCACACGTACAGATGGTTCACGGCAGGGCCGCCCCCAAACCTGCACCAGGGCGGGAGGTGCAGAGAGAGAGGGAGTCACGAACCCTGAGGGGAGGCCCCCGTGGGGAAGGCAGCAGAGAACCTGCGGGAGAGCGAGGCTTCCTGATGCTGCCCTGGCCCAGCCACTGGGCCCCTGGGCACCCTATGCACGGCCTGTTTACTTGTCTCGTCTTCCTCCCTTGACGGGCACGGCTACCTGCGCACCTGAGCACCCACAGCACCCGGGACAGTGCCCGCCGCAGGGGAGTGCCTCACAAAGGTGCTCAATGGCCGAAGGACAGTTGAATGCTCTCACCTCCTCTCCTGGCCACTGGGCAGGAGCCATGGCGGCCAAAGCCTGCCTGGCCTGATTCTAAGGACGACATCAAAGGGAGGCTGCACATCCTTCTGCGGGGGGTCCCCCCACAGGACCTGGGGATGCCGCTCCCTGTGGAGTTCTGACCCATCCACCAACCACAGGGCACAGGCCGTGCCTGAGCTGTGAGTGGGTGAAGCAAAGCCAGTCCAGCGAGTCTCCCCAGCCTCTCCTTCCCCGCCCGTCTGACCACCCCCTCGGCCGCGACACAGCCGGCCTCCCGGATCCAGAGTGACCCGAGCCCGGCCAGGGGCTCTCCCCTCAACGACAGAGTCACACGCTCTGGGTCTTGACGGACTTGAACCTGGAAGGCCCCAGGCAGCACACGCCCCCGGCCCCCTGAGCCAGGCACGGGGTTGGGGAGAGACACCGCTCAGGCTGCCCGGCGGCCAGCAGCCCCACGACCGTCTGCGAGAGGGACTAATACCCTGCTTTGGCTTGACCAGTTTTCTGTCCCCTGTGACTGGGAGGGTCTGGCTGGATGCCCCCAAAGGCGGGCATCTTTTTCGATGCAGACAAGGCTGCCAGGGGCACCCCACAACTGCTTGCGTGCTGTCCTGCTGCCTGAGTGAGCACGGCGTGGGGTCACGGAGGCATCCCCCCACCTGGCCCCGCCTCCCGCCTAGCTGAGTGCCCGGCCTGGACGGCAGAGGCCGGCCGTGGCCGCTGGTACCTGTTGTAGAGGTGCTCCCAGACGCTCTGGGGCAGGATCACCACCAGGTCGTCGATGTAGTGGTATTTGTTGGGCGGGATGCCTGCGGAGGAAGGCACAGGACGGAGAGTTGGGGCGCGGCCCACCCACCCCGCGGCCCACCCGCCCCGTGGCCCATCGCAGAGAAGGCGACCTCACCTCCGTGGGAGCAGAGGAAGGTATGGTTGGTGATGGGCCCCGGCTCGGCGAAGGTGTTGAACTTGTTGAGCCATTCCCGGGACACGTAGAACCGCAGCAGGCTGGGCTCCCGCATGGCGGCCAGGGACACCACCTGCTGCCGCTCCCGCACGGCCTCCTCGCTGCTCTTCCTGGGGCGGCGGCGTTGGGGTGGGGGCACATCAGGAGCCGCAGCCACGCCCCATGCAGGAAAGCCCCGCCTCCCGGACGCCGCAGCATCCCTCCGCAGCCCCTGCCAGAGTGGCGGCCGCCATCACCTCCCACCGGGACCACCGGAGAAAACCCAACTCGGCTACTTGGGTTTCCAGCTTTCCCACCAGCAGCCAGAGGGCTCTTTCTTAAAAACCCAACTCCTTACTCCTCCCTGGCCTAAAGCCCTCGCAGGCGCCACCACCCCGACCTGCACCGGCTGAAGTCCTGGGGCGCAGGCGCGGTCCCTCAGCCCCGCACGCGCTGCCCGGGCCCCACCTGTAGAAGAGCACGTAGGCCTCGGCGTTCTGCACCACTGTCTCGTGAACCTCGGTGACGTACTGGTCGTCGAACTCATACCACTGCCCGTTGATCACGTTCTGGCAGTAGGCGATGTAGTGGCCACCTGTGGCGGGAGAGGCAGGGGTGACAAACACCCTAGGGCCGGGGTGGGGCCGGGGTGGGGCCGGGTGGCTGCACTCACTGCCTGCCGTGCCGTGGTGGCAGATGACCGAGAGGAGGTCGTAGGTGGTGATCTGGGACGTGCACTCCTTGGCGAGGAAGGGGCGCAGGTCAAGTCCCTCCAGGGGGAAGGAGACGTGGCTGCTGATTTTGAATGAGTACATCACCTCGTGTCGAAAGCGCTTCAGGTGAATGCACAGGATCTGGGGGGAAGGAGGGGAGGTGCCAGTCACTCCGGGGCTGGCCAGGGCCCTGGGAACCCTGGTAACCTGACGGGGGCCTCGGAGCAGGGCTCTGGGACACCCACTAATCCGCTGTTTGACCCACTCAGGCCCTGTCACCCAGGGGAAGACAAGAAACGTAGCGGCTAGAGCCTTCCGGAGACCCAGGCGAACTGATGGCCCCGCCCTTGACTCTGAATACACTTAAGAACCATGCGTGGGAGCCGGGCCAGGCCAACTTTCAGGGATAAAGGCAGATGTGACAGCAGAGCTGAGCTGCACTAACAGGACTGGCGGTCAGGATGGGCTGTCCCCGAGCACTGGGCTGGTCTGTACAGGAAGCTGTCACTGGCCCGTCGAGTTGACCATCCCAAGAACTCTGGCCACCAGTTCTGTGGGCGCCGACTTGTAGAAGGCTTCTCCGCCAAGGCTCCCCAGACCTGCTCAGCCCACCCTGGCACCCACGTCGGGCCACACTCCTCTCGTTGCAGCCACAAGCCCCGGCCAAGCCCGCTTCTGCTTTGGGGTTTTGCCCACCTGTTCTTTCCCCACTCTCCTTCCACCAGGCCGACCCCTGCCTATGTCCTCAGGCCCCACTCAGATGCCACTTCCTCGGAAAGGCATTCCCAACAGCCCCGCCTACGCTTCACTCCAGACGGTGCCCTCGGCGCCCCACACCTGCCTCCTGCCCACACGAGACGTGCTGAGGGATGAAGGCGCCGGGCTCCAAGCTACACACCGAGCAACGAGCCTCCCCACCGGCCAGACCCTCCCGGGGGGTCGCCCAGCCAGAGCAGCGGTCTCCACGGGCCTCCTGAGTCCGGGAGGGGGTCGGCCTCTGCCCTGCACGGCACCGCTCGGGGTGGAGAAGGCCCGGCAGGCAGAGGTGGCGGGAGGCTGCCCACTCACCTCTGGCAACCGCAGGACCTTACAGTACTTCACGCCGTTGCGCAGCCTGGGAGCAGAGAGTGGGGGACATGAGCGTCCCAGGGAGGGGGCCGGCAGGCAGGGGAGCACCCCTCCCACCCAGCTCACTCTGTGAGGTCAAGCTATCTGGGGGAGCCCAGGGGAAGTACGTGGAACACAGATGGACCACAGATGGAAACAGGAAGTCGGGGAGAAGCCTCTAGAACGCACACACTTACTTTTTACACCGTTCACAGCTATACATGTTGTCACCTAGGGCAGTAAAATACAGAGACAAAGGTTAGCAGGGATGGAAAATGGGGGAGAAGGGCACATAATGACTTATGCTTTAGAAATAAAACCACAACATTCTGACTACAAGAGACTCACTTTAGCTTCAAGGACACACAGAGGCTGAAAGTGAAGGGATGGAAAAATATATTCCATGCAGTGGTAACCAGAAGAGAGCAGGAGTGGCTGTACTTATATCAGATAAAATACACTTTCAGCCAAAATCAGTTACAAGAGACAAGGAGGGTCACCCCACAGTGATAAAGGGGTCAATTCATCAAGAGGATGTAACCATTGTGAATATATAGGCAGCCAACATTGGAGCACCTGAATATTAAAGCACAACTGAAGGGAGAAATAAACAGCAATACAATAATAGTAGGAAACTTCAGTAGTCCACCCTCAATACTGGATAGATCATCCAGACAAAATTAACAAGGGAACAGCAGACCTGAATAGCCCCAATGAACCTAACAGACATAAACAGAACATTCCATCCAACAGCACCAAAATACACGTTCTTCAGAAGTGCACACACACGTTCTCCAGAATAGATCGTATGTTGGCCCATCAAGCAAGCCTTAACAAATTTAAGAAGACTGAAATCGTATCTAATATCTTTTCCAAACACGATGGTATGAAACTAGAATAACAGGAGAAAACCTTAAAAATTCACAAATATGTGGAAATTAAACAACACATTCCTGAACAGCTGATGGGTCAAAGAAGGAATCAAAAGGAAATCAGAAAGTATCCTGAGACAAATAAAACTGAAAATACAACACACTAGCACTTATGGGATACAGCAAAAGCAGTTCTAAGAGGGAATTTTATAGCAATACATGCCTATATTTAGAAAAAAGAAAGCTTTCAAACAATCTGATTTTACACCTTGAGGAATCAGAAGAACAAACTAAATCCAAAGTTAACAGAAGGAAGGAGATAATAAAGGTTAGAGCAGAAATAAAACAGAGACTAGAAAGACCATAGGGAAAAAAAATCAATGAAACTAAGAGTTGTTTTTTTGAAAAGAGAAACAAACTTAACAAATCTTTAGCTAGATTAACCAAGAAAAAAAGAGGACTCAAAGAAAATTATAAATGAAAGAAGAGACATACAACAGACACCACAGAGGTATAAAGGATCAAAAGAGACCCCCATGACCAACTATACACCAACACAACAAGTTGGATAACCTAGAAGAAATGGATAAATACTTAGAAACATACAACCTACCCAGACTGAATTATGAAGAAATGGAAAATCTGAAAACACCAATGACTAAGGAGATTGAAGCAGTAATAAAAAAAAAACCTCCTAACAAAGAAAAGCCCAGAACCAGATGGTTTCACCAGTGAGTTCTCCCAAACATTTAAAGAAGAATTAACAATTCTTCTCAAACTCTTCCAAAAAATTGAAGAGGAAGGAGCACTCCCAAACTCATTTTATGCTGACAGCAAAGCCAGATGAGGACACTACAAGAAAAGGAAACTACAGGCCAATATCCCTGATGAATATAGACGGGAAAATTCTCAACAAAATACTAGCAAGCTGACTTCAACAGCATATTAAAAGGATCATATACCATGATCAAGTGGAATTTATCTCTGGGTTGTAAGGATGGTTTATCATACGCAAATCAATGAACACGATACACTACATTAACAGAATGAAGGATAAAAATCATATGATCCTCTCAATAGATACAGAAAAAGCATCTGACAAATTTCAATACCCTTTCATGATAAAAGTTCTCAACAAGTTGGGTGTAGAAGGAATGCACTCAACATAATCAAGGCCATATATGATAAACCCATAGCTAATATCCTACTCAACAGTGAAAAGATAAAAGCTTTTCCTCTAAAATCAGGAAAAAGGCAAAGATGCCCAATCTCACCACTCCTATTGAACATAGTACTGGAAGTCAGAGAAAGGCAAAAAAAGAAGTAAAAGGCATCCAAATAGGAAAAGAGGAAGTAAAACTCTCTCTGTTTGTAGATGACATGATCTTTTACATAAAAAACCTTAAGACGCCACAAAAAACTGTTAGAACTGACAAACTAATTTGGTAAAGTTGCAAGACACAAAATCAACATACGAAAATCAGCTGCATTTCTATACACTAATGATAAAATATCTGAATGAGAAATAAACAATCCCATTTACAAAAGCATCAGAAACAATAAAACATATAGGAATAAACTTAACCAAGGAAGTGAAAGATTTGTACACTGAAAAAACTACGAGACACTGATGAAAGAAATTGAAGGTGGATGTGAGATAATAGAAGATATACATATTGGGCTCTCCCAGAGGTTCCTGGCACAGAGCTCTTAAAGTCCTTGTAATTTCCCAAGTGATAAGAGCACTGGAAGCATCTTTTGTTCTAATATTTGGTCTTTGACTAGGGTTTCTAATACAGAGCTCCTAAATCCCTTGTCATTTCCTGAGTGATGGCAGGGTCTTTTGTTCTGACGAGGTGACTCTGGGTGGGCTTCTGGATTGGGGCTGGCCACCAGGAAGACCAAGCCATAACTGGAAGTTTGGAATTTTCAGCACCACCCGGCATTCTTCAGAGAGGGGAGAGAGACTAGAGATGGAGCTAATAATTGATCATACCTACGTGAAGAAGCCGCCATTAAATACCAACAGTATGGGGTTTGGAAAGCTTCTGGGCTGGTGAACACGGGGAAGTTTGGTGAGAGGGTCATGCTCAGAGCAAATGAAAGCTCCAGGCCCCTTCCCCCATGCCTTGCCCGATGTGCCCCTTCCCACATGCCTTGCCCGATGCGCCCCTTCCATCTGGCTCTTCCTGAGTTATATCCTTTTATCATAAACCAGTCACCTAGTAACAAAATGTTTCTCTGAGCTCTGCGAGCTGAGCCACTCTAGCTGCTCTAATTGAAGCCAAGGAGGGGGCCGTTGGAACCTCCCGTCTATAGCCAGCCAGTCAGAAGCCCAGGTGACAACCTGCACTTGTGACTGGCATCTGAAGTTGGGGAGGGGGAGGTCTTGTAGGACTGAGTCCTTAACCTGTGGGATCTGACGCTATCTCCAGGTAGATAGTGTTGGAATCAAGTGAAACTGTAGGATACCCTGGCGGGTGTTGCATAATTGCTTGGTGTGGAAAAACCACCGCACACCTGGTGTCCCAAGTGCTGTGTGGTAGTAGTGTGAGAGTAGAGGAGAGACACACAGGAGGAAGACTGAGTTGTTCCCACACAATGACACAAATAAAGAGAAAGCCTGTGGTCATGGAGCAGCAGAAGAAATATTGTTAAAATGTCCATCTTACCCAAAGTCATCTATAGATTCAAAGCAATCCAACGATGTTTTCATAGATATAGAAAAAAAATCCTGAAATTCATATGTAACTACAAAAGATCCCAAATAACCAAAACAATCTTGAGAAAGAAGAACAAAGCTGGAGGCATCGCATTTCCTGATTTCAAATTCTCCTACAATACTACAGTTATCAGAAGAGTATGGTACTGGGACTTCCCTGGCGGTCCAGTGGTTAAGACTCTGCCCTCCCACTGCAGGGGACACAGGTTTGATTCCTGGTCGGGGAACTAAGATCCTGCGTGCGGCATGACCAAATTCAAAACAAAACAAAACAGTATGGTACTGGCATAAAAACAGACACATAGAACAATGAACAGAATTGAGAGGCTGGAGATAAACCCATGCATACATGGTCCACTAATATTTGACAAGGCAGCCAAGAATCCTCAGTAGGGAAAAGATAATCTTTTCAATAAACAGTGTTGGGAAAACTGGATGTTCACATGCAAAAGAATGAAATTTTACCCTATTTCACATCACTCACAAATATCAACTTGAAATCAGTTAAAGACTTAAATGTAAGACCTGACACCATAACACTCCTAGAAGAAAACATAGGGAAAAACTCCTTGACATTGGTCTTGGCAATGATTTTTTGGATATGACACCAAAAGCATAAGCAACAAAAGCAAAAATAAACAAGTGGGACTACATCAAACTAAAAAGCTTCTGCACAGCAGAAGAAACAATCAACAAAATGAGGAGGCAACCTACAGCATGGTAGAAAATATTTTAGAAACTATATATCAGATTAGGGGTTAATATCCAAACTATATAAATAATTCATATAAGTCAATAGCAAAACACAAATAATACAATTTAAAAATGGGCAGAGAACCTAAACAGGCATTTTTCCAAAGAAGATATACAGATGGCCAACAGGTACATGAAAAGATGCTCAACATGATTAATCATAAGGGAAAGGCAAATAAAAACAACGAGATATCACCTCACACCTGTTAGAATAGCTATTGTCAAAAAGAAAGATTTTTCTTTCTTTGTTTGTTTGTTTATTTATTTTTGGCTGTGCCACGTGGCTTGTGGGATCTTAGTTCCCCTACCAGGCACTGAACCCGGGCCCTTGGCAGTGAAAGCGCAGAGTCCTAACACTGGACTGCCAGGGAATTCCCAGAAAGAGATTTTTTAAAAAGACAAGAGAGTACAAGTGTTGACAAGGATGTAGAGAAAAGGGAACCCTTCTCCACTATTAGTGGGAATGTGAATTGGTGCAGCTATCAAGGAAAACGGTATGGCGGTTCCTCAAAAAATTAAAAATAGATCGATCATATAATCCAGCAATGCCACTTCTGGGTATATAACCAAAGGAAATGAAATCACTGTCTTGAAGAGATATCTGTGCATCCATAGTTCATCACAGCATTATTCACAAGAGCCAAAAGGTGGGAGCAACTCAAGTGTCCATCGACAGACGACGAATAAACAAAATGTGGCCCATTTACACAATGGAATATTATTCAGCCTTAAAAAAGGAAGGAGGGACTTCCCCTGGTGGTGCAGTGGTTGGGAATCCGCCTGCCAATGCAGGGTACATGGGTTCGATCGCTGGTCTGGGAAGATCCCACATGCCACGGAGCAACTAAGCCTGTGCGCCACAACTACTAAAGCCCGCGTGCCTAAAGCCCGTGCTCCGCCACAAGAGAAGCCACTGCAATGAGAAGCCCGTGCACCGCAACGAAGAGTAGCCCCCGCTCGCAGCAACTAGAGAAAGGCCGTGCGTAGCAACCAAGCCCCAACACAGCCAAAAATAAATAAATAAATAAATTAATTAATTAATTTTTTTTTAAAAAGTAAGGAAATTCTACACTTGCTACAACACGGATGAGCCTTGAGGACATTACGCTAATAGACGTAGACTAGTCACAAAAGGACAATCACCGTATGATTTGACTTAGATGAGGAACCTCGAATAGTCAAATTCATAGAGACAGAAAGTAGGATGGTGGGTGCCCAGGGCTGGGTGGAAGGGGGAACAGGGAGTTGCTGTTTAAGGGATAGTTTCATTTCTGCAAGATGAGAACGTTCTGGAGATTGGTTGCACAACAATATGAATATAGTTAATACTACTGAACACTTAAAAATGGTTCTGGTGGCTCACTTTGTTATGTAGATCTTTTTACCACAATTAAAAATTAAACAAAAAGAGTTTTCCCAGAAGTTAGTGAGATGCCAATCACTGAACAGAAAAACAGGAAAAGGACAGGAATGGGAAATTCTAAAATAAGAAATACAGCCAATACACTTTTAAAAAAAAAGTTCACACTCATCAATAATCAAGGAAATGCAAAATTAAAGACTGTTATCCTTTTCGCCCACCGAATAGGTAAAGGAAAACAGGTGAACCCCTAAGAGGTACAGGCGGTGGGGCTGCGAGAATGTGCAGTCCCAGGCCCAGCCTGGCAGGGTCCACTCACCCTTCAGCTCATCAGCGGCAAAGAAGGCAGCGAGGCAGTCTTCCAGGGTGACGACCGGACCCCAAAACCAGCTGGGGGTACAGGATACCACGAACCTACAGAGACAGAAAGGGGGTGGCGGGGGTGCTGCCGGGGCCTCAGTGAGAGTAAGATGTGGGGGCCTTTGGGCTGGTGTCTGTTTGGGCCCAGACGGGCAGCTTGGCCCAGTGGGTGGAATGGGCCGCAGTCTGGAGCCAGAAGCCTGGGACCGCCAGCCAGCAGCTCCGTGTCCTTGGAAGGGCGACATCACTTCCCCCCGAGTCTCGCCTTCCTTATCTGTGAAGGGGCCCCAATCACGCTGGCCTGTCTTCTGGGCAGAGTACAGGTTCCTGACATCAGGCAGGTAAAGCTGGCCTCGGGGCACACAGTGGGGACTCCGGAAGGCCACCACGGCGCTCCCCACAGGGCCAGGCCTGCACTCCAGCCGCCGCCCTCCTTTCCAGCTGCCACTTGGTCACACTCTCCATCGTCACCTGCCTTCCGATCCAGAGGCCCACCCGAACCGGGCCATCCCAGGACGGCCGAGGAGCACTCCCACCCCACTTGCTAACCCCCGAGCTCCCTTCAGACTCAAGCTCCCTTCCCAACTATACTCTCAACCCTGCAAAAGCTTGTATTTTGCTGTTAAAGGTCTGTCGCCTGTCAGCCTGCGAGTTCCAGAAAGGCCAGGCCTGGGTGGTCTTGTGTCTCCAGCGGGCGGGAAGGTGGCGTACCGTCGGATATACTCCACGATAAAGGCCAGCCAGCCCTGGGCGGCGGAGCTGTCCCCACAGGAACCCGGTTTGGCTGGCACGTTCTGGTAGATGGCCGAGTGGAGCTTGGCCAGGTCTTCTTTGCCAGGAATGGGCAGCGACAAGTCCTGGAATGTCTCCACCGTGGTGGACACCTGTGGGGTCGAAGGTCAGCCTGGGTCTCCACCTCCCAGGGTTCCGTCCTGCCCAGACCAACCAGAGTTTGCACCCCAAACCCCAGCCACCAGAGGGCAGGTGTGGGGCAGAGAGCCTGCTCCCGAGCCCGGGACACGGGAGGCCCACAGCCGGGGCCCACCCCCAGAGAAAGGCAGGGGGCACCAGGCAGAGAAGCAGCGCCCAACCCCCAAGCTGCGCGAGGACCCCGGTGCATCCCTCCCTCCCCCAGGGCGCCCACCCGGTCACAGGTGAGACACTGCACGAGGCTGAGGATGGAGCCATCGAAGATGTCCGAGATGACGCTGCGGTAGCGCTGCTCCTTCCGCCGCCGGCTGCCGGCGCTTGGTACCTGGGCTGGGGGCACAGCACAAGGCTAGGCCCAGCCCCCACTGGCCTGTCTGGGGCAAGGGGTGGGTGCTGGGACTTGGAGTCAAATCTGTATGAGTCACGTGACTGCCTGTCACTTCACCTCCTGGTGCCTCACTCATCGTCTGTGGGATGGGGCCCCACTCGTGTCCCAGCCGTGTTAGGAGGCTGCAGAGACACCGTGTGAGGCATACGGCAGCCCAGCCCCTGGTAAAGAGCGCTCCAAACCCAAAAACGGCAGCCAGAGGCGCGGCTTCCACCCCAGCCCCGAGCTCCGCGCGGGGATGCCCTGCCCACCTTCCCTCCCCGCCCGCTCCTCCGAACCTTTCTTGAGCACGTAGGACGGCCCCATCCTCACGGGGCTCGCACGAGGAGGGCTGCCGGCCAGCTTGGCGTGGCCCTCGTGGTGATGGACAGGGCTGCAGGGGCGAGAGGCGCTGCGCATGTGGGCCTCGTTGTCCGGCTCTGGGGGCAAAGGGGGGACCGTGCTGGGGCAGGGCAGCCGAGCCGGCGCCGGGCCTGGTCAGGAAGACCTGCCAGCGCCTCCTAAGGGGACTGAGGCCGGAACCCCACATCTCCCCTGTCCTGGGCCCACCCCAGCCCCCCAGCCCCACGCAGAATGCGCTGTCCACACCCTTCCCGTTCCCAGCGGAGGGCTCAGGCGGGCTCTGAGTCCAAGTGAGTCTGGACACATCATTTACCCGATTTCTCACCGGTAAGTCGGGTCTCACGGGAGAGCCCCCAGGGTGGGGGGAGCTAAGCAAGCAGGCTGTGGGTACTCTGCCCCCCAGCAGGAGCCGGACAAACGGGGCTGCGAGGCCCCGAGGGGCTTGGCTGGTACCTGGTGTCCGGCAGGGGCTGGTGGACCGCGGTGACGGCGGCTGCGTGCCCGTGGGCTGCTGGTTCAGGGCGGCCATGGCGGTGTCCACGTCGGCGTCCTCGTCCACCTGCTCCGAGTTGGTGCGCTGCTGGCCCCACGAGAACTTGCGGTCCTTCATGCGCTCCTTCTCGGAGATGGCGCGGCCCGCCTCATCCGCAACCAGCAGCTCCGTCTCAGCCTGGGGGCCGCCCCCGCCACGCCCCAGCCCGTCGCCCTCACCGCGGTCGCTGCTGGAGTCACAGGACAGGAACTCGTCCTCTGATGGGCTCCGGTCGCCCTCCCGCTTCTCATCCGTGTCGCTCGAGTCCGAGTCCCGAGCCTCGGTCAGCGCTGCCGCCGCGGCCACCACGGGCTCCTTGAGCTCCTCGTGCAGCTGGTCCATCAGGCAGCGCAGGAACTCTTGGGTGTCCTGGAACCAGGGGCGGCATCGACACGGATGCCGGGGGGCCATTCGGGCGCCCCTCACAGTGGCCTCCTCAACACTGCTGTCCTAACCCCCCTCCTACTGAGGAGGACCCTGCGCCTCGAGAGGCTGGCCGACCCCTCTCAGTCTCGCGCTGTGAGGTGGCAGAGCAGAGGCGGTGACCCAGGTCCACCTGACTCCCAGCTCCTGCTCTCCATCACCTGCGGCCCTGCTTCCAACTCAGCATGGGAGAGAGGGGACGTATCGCGTTCAGCCATTGAAGTCGCCTCGCTCCCTAAAGGAGGGGACAGTGAGGGTGGGCAGGGAGCCCGAGTAGGACAAAGGTGACACTGTGAGTGCGTCTGCAGGTGAGCGCTCAGCTGAGTTCCACAGGGGGGGAGCAATGCCACCCGGCAGGCCAGGCTGCCTGCAGCCTTGACCTGCCTCTGGTTCTCTCTGCCCTTCCAGTCCTTCGCCAGCCCCCGTGCCCACGCCTTCCCCTGCCATTGTGACTGGTGCAGGAGAACAGGCTTCCCGCAGGCCTGGGCATGACTCGGACGAAGATGCCTCTTCAGGTTGGCCGGGTCTCAAATCCCAGCAGTGACACTGTTACTCTGACTACGCTGTGACTACGTCATAACCCAGAGGAAGCCAGGGCAGCGAGGCGTCTGGCACAGCCTGCCCACTGGCCCAGCCATGAGCAGTGCACACAGGAGGCACTTTAAAAGGTCAGAAGATGATGGTGGCCGGCCTCTGACAGCTGGGGACACTTGGTGCTGTGCGGGGCCACTGGGTTCAAAGTCCAGTCCTGTCCCTCACAGCCCCTGCCCTGGATGTCAGAAGCAGCTCCCGAGCCCACCTCCTGCCCAACGAGGCGGGGATCACACAGTGGCCAGACCCAGCCAAGCACCCAAAGCCTCGGGTCACCGATATGGAGAGAAGGGCCTCGTTTTCTCAGTTCTAGCAGAGGGAGGAGAGAGCTCTGGTTGGATTACATCGAGCATTAGGAAGGGGGCAGGAGACATGTGTCCTGTGTGTCAGGGACACTGAAAGGTTCTTTTAAGAAACAGGCGCTCAATACATCATCTACTTTTCTTTCTGCTTCTTCCTTTTAACAAAAGTACCCTGTGTTCATTGCTAAAATCTCAAGCCATGTGGAAGCAGGACAGCATCCTCTGGCCATTAAGAGAGGCCTACAGCTACCTGTATGTTTCAGACTCAGAAACGTCCCCTGTGCTACGTCCAAGATCCACAGAAAGGGATGCTTTGGAGTCGAGTGGATGTTTGGCAGCGGCCAAGTAGCCCTGCCCCGCGGTGTCCTCACTGAGAGCCTGAGGGCCAGCAGGGGTCCTTGTACAGGGAGGGCAGCACTGCGGTGAGGGACGGCTCAGGTAAGCCTAAATCCCGTCCCTGCTGCTGTGCGCTGTGTGACCTGAGCCACTTGTAGAACCTCTCTGAGCCTCAGCTCCTTACCTATAACGTGAAGGTGATGACGGGGCCCACTTCATGAGAGGTCTGTGAGTAGAAACAGGGCTGAACTCATGTGGCAGGTACTGACCACTTAATAAATGGTGCACGGTGGATTCTGATCACCGTGGGTATTATCACCCCCCAGAAAGGGCGGTGCGGAGGCAACGCTAGGCTTCTCAGGCAGAGGCCAAGTGTTCATCCAACTGAGGGTGTGAGCAGAGAAAGGCCCAGCAGCCCTCACCCTGGGGAGAGTGGGGGCCGAAGGAGGGGGCCAAGGGCATCCCTCAGTGACCGCTGCTCTGTTCCTGGGCCCCCCACGCAGGCAGCAGCGTCGGCAGTGCAAACAGGTTCAGGGCAGCAGCGAAACCCCACTCTGGGGCAGGACTTGGACCACTTGAACGGTCAGCCTGGGGCAGGGGGAGGTGTGTGGCTGCATTCTGCTTCATCTCGGGCCCAGGATTTTACACCATAGAAAGATATCACTGGTTTCAGAGGGATTCTCTAGATTTACAAAAACTTGTCATCAAAATGTTTACTTTAATAAAAGTGAAATTCTGCCTGCGACTTGGGGAACAAGAAACCACTTGCCGATTTGAGTGAGTGCTGAGGTGCACACGCCTGGAGATGAGGCTGCCTGAGGTCAACCTTCCCCTCTGCCATGTACCAGCTGTGTAACTGGTACATGGTAAGTGGGTGAGGACTTGGCCGCTGAGCTTCAGTCTCCCCATCTGTTGAGTGGGGAGAACACCAGGTTGCCGGGAGGCCCCGACAACCCCACACAGGTGAAGGGCTCAGGGACCAGGTCTGATCCAGGAGCCCTGCCTGGCAAAGCAGAGCTGCTGCTGCCGATTTCCACACTGGTCTTGGCTTCAAAGCCAGGCCTGGTAAGTTACAGCCCTGGGTGTCCCCCGGGCAGCTCGGACGGCCTACCTGCTGGGCATAGCCTCGGAACATCGGGTTGACCAACTTGATCCCATGGGACAGGCTGGTGGGAACCACGTAGCTGGGGCTGTAGGAAGACCGGACCCATTAGTACAGGTGGCCTGCTCTGAGCTGCTCAAGCCCATGAGGGCAGCCAGGCAGCCAGTACAGCCAGATCAGACTCAGTGATGCGTTTACTACAACTTTGGGAGGTGCCAACCTAGCCAGGAGCCCCAGCAAGTTTGCACGTCTCTAAGGTCAAGGAAAACGTCAAGTCACGGTTCAGTGAGGCAAAAGGCTCCTGACTGGGATGGCATCACGTCCCACCAGCCCTTGACAACCTACTCCAAAACTGTTCTCATTATAAAATATTTATTGTGGTTTTCTAATTTCAAAAGTAATACATGGGGACTTCCCTGGCAGTCCAGTGGTTAAGACTGCGCGATTCTACTGCAGGGCGAACGGGTCTAAACCCTGGTCGGGGAACTAAGATCCCGCACGCGGCATGGCGCGGCTAAATAAATAAATAAAAATAAATAAAAATGACAGCTGCTTTAAAAAATATATACATGTTCATGATTGAAAAACAGAAAATTTCAGAAAAGCACAACAAAGAATCATCAAAACTAACAGCACCACCCAGAGATAACTACCATTAAGATTTCCAGATTTTTCCACGAAAATACAGACGCATATACAAAATTACATGCAGGTAAACACTTAAATGTGGCTTCTTAGAATTGGAATTATATTGCATCACACTGTTTAATAATCTGCTTTTACACTTAATATGTTTCTATGCACTCACAGGTTTTTTTTGTTGTTGTTTTGGGGTTTTTTGGCCGCACCGCGCACCTTGCAGGATCTTAGTTCCCCGACCAGGGATTGAACCCGGATCACAGCAGTGAAAGTCCTAACCACTGGAATGCCAGGGAATTCCCAGCACTCACTTTAAATTAGTCCCAATTTTAACTTTTCCTGGAGAAACAGATCTAACCCAGGCTTCTGGTCCTTAAAGTCCTTTTTCACTGAGCTAAAGCCGCTGGACGTCAGTGCCAGCCACTTCTGAAATCCTTTCCTACGTGCGCGGATGTGGCTGAGACCTAGGAGTGGTCACCACACAACTCTGGACCTCAGCACACACGCTGCAAAATGCTGCCATCTTCAGTCAACACCAGGCTCAAATTCTAGCTCCACCTTTCACAAGACGTGCTATCTTGAGCGAGATCCTTAAATCTTCTGAACCTCAGTTCCCCAATTTGTGAAACAGAGTTGGCTATGACCTACAGCCCGAAGGGCTGATGTAAGCATTGCACAGGGTAAAACACAGCAAGTGATGGTGAGAGGCTGAAGGCACAGGAAGTGCACTATCAAGGGGCCGACAGAAAACCCATCCCCACACCCCTGCCCCAGGTTAGGGACTCGGTCAACTCACCGTTTCCTGTGCCAGACCTCAGAGACCAGCTTCTGGTAACTTTTGCACAGGGCTGGCTTCTTGTCTGTGCGCACCAGGCCTCCACACTCCAAGAAGAACTGGGTCAGTGGGGGGCTGGGGGATGGGGCAGGGAGCCAGGTCAGAAGAGAAAAGAAGGGGAGCGTGGCATTGTTTACACAGAGCCGGATGGAGAAGCAAAAGCGTCTTATGTGGGATGTGCCGTGGCCCCCTGGAGCCAGAAATGCCTGCAGAAGGCACTGAAGGACACCACCTGTTATGGGCTGAATTGTATCCCCCCAAATTCATACACTGAGGGCTTCCCTGGTGGCGCAGTGGTTGAGAATCCGCCTGCCAATGCAGGGGAGATGGGTTCGAGCCCTGGTGCGGGAAGATCCCACATGCAACGGAGCAACTAAGCCCGTGTGCCACAACTACCGAGCCTGTGCTCTAGAGCCCACGTGCCCCAACTCCTGAAGCCCGTGCGCCTAGAGCCCGTGCTCCATAACGAGAGGCCACCGCAATGAGAAGCCCGCACACCACAACCAAGAGTAGCCCCCGCTCACCGCAACTAGAGAAAGCCCGCATGCAGCAACGAAGACCCAAAAGCAGCCAAAAATAAGTAAATAAAAATTTAAAAACAAAAAAAAATTCATACACTGAAGTCCTAACCCCTGTACCTTAGAATGTGATTGTGTTTGGAAATAGGGTCTTTCTTTAAAGACTGTTGTGTGAACGAGAGGAACCACTGCCTGTCCTCCCGTCAGCCCCTTCTTGGAAACCTTCCTGAGCCCAAAAGCATCTCCCCCACTCCCCTTTTCTTTGTTTTTGTTATCTTATTACATAAGAAATACTCATTTACTGTAGAAAAACCTAAAAATACTAAGCAAACAATAATAATTTACCTTAATCCTACTACGTGAGGATAGTTACTCTGTAGATCTGGGGGCATATCCTTCTAGACTTTTCTATGCGTATCCCCCATCCCTCCCTCCTCTCTCTCTCACACACACACACACACACACATATTGAACCCCTACTAGGTGGGAGACCCTGAGTGCCAGGAATAGATGTCCCAGCCTCAGGGAGTGGACACCCTATCCTAGATGGAAAATAATATTTTCCCTCCAAAATGGGATTGCACCAAACAAAGGTTTATAACCTCCTTTTTCCTACTTATCATCTTCTGAACTCCTCCTCTTTTTAATAAACATTGTCCTGCACCATTTTTTCCTGAACTCACTGTAAGGCTGCCCTACAATAAATTTATGATTTTATCGACCTTTAAGTTGTTTCCAGCAAACGGCAGAATCATGCACCTCACTGCACAGCTTTCTCGACATCTCAGGGTATCTCCTTAGGATAAATTCCAACAGGAGGGATTGCTGGGTCAGAGGGCATGTGTGGTTTGGGGCATTCTGATGTGTATCCATATACAGGCTTCTGTGGGCAACATACAGAACCCGGCTTGGGGGCCCCAACTCCCAGATGAGGCGCAACCTACCAGTTGGACAGGGCCTGCAGGGCTGCGTTCATGTAGCAGGAGTTGCCAAGGTTCTTCATGCCCGTGAGGCCTGGGAGACCAGCGCACACAGAGGAAAGGGAAGGTGAGCATCTCGACACAGCAGGAACCCGTAGAGGATGGTTCTGAGTCCCCAGGACCCACCCCGGAAACCTGCCGAGTCCGCTGACGTGGTCCCACTCCCAGCAGCTCTGGTTACCGCAGTGTACGGAACCCACGGACCCCTCCACCCTCCGCCCAGCCCAGCCCACTGTCAGCACCGAGCAGGGGCAGCGGCCTGGGTGCAGAGGGGCCGGCCCGCCCAGGGGCACATGGCTGTACAAGGCTGAGGGCAGCGGCGGGCACCCCAGGGAAGCCCTCGTGCCCCACAGGCCACCCCGCCCTGCCCAGGCAGCGCAGCGCGTGGGGCCGTTACCTCGCGGTTTGAGGTCATCGTCCTCCGACTCGGACTCTCCTTCGTCAGCCACGGCAATGGGGACAGCTTTCAGAGGGTGGGAGGGCGGCGCAGAGTCCTGTGTTCGAGAACCAGAGTGAGGAAAACTAGGGGGGTGAGGAGGGAGAGGGGTTGGGGTCAGAGGCCCATGTGCCTCCCCCGCTGGGGTTCAGGGTCAGGGGAGAAGCCCAGGCCCCCAGCCTGCACTGAGCCAGCCCATCCGAGCAGAGGACACCGTGGAAAGAGAGGGCATTGGTGGCCTTGCCCTGGGAACTCCGTGACTTGTATTTTACTTACAATAATGAGTAGTAATAATTTATTTATAATAAATTTGGGAAAAAACAGAAACACAGAAAAAACAACAGGCAATCCAACTTTCCTGAGACAACCACTGTTGATAATCTATCTTATCTATGTAGCGTTTTAACTGTTAATACACATACACCCTCAAAACAGGATTTGTATATACTTCTTCAGAGCCTTTTTTGTAAAAAATCATAAATATCTACTATGTCCACAAACGTATTCTATATACACTTATCAAGCACCCATTATGTGATGGTCACTGTCCAACGTGAAGACAGCACTGCACACACACAGACACACGCACGCAAACACGCCTGGCCTACACACACACGCAGACACACCTGGCCTACACACACACACACGCACGCACACACACACGCCTGGCCTCCCGGGGCTCCAGGGCCGGCTCTCTGACTGCTCCCCGAGGCCGGCTCCGGGCTGGGCTCACCCGCCTGCCTCCTTTAAGGGCTGCTTGGCGCCCCGCGTGTGCCTTGCCTGGTGAGGGGCGGGAGGTTTCCGGGCGTTTCCCCATGAGAGGTGGCTGCAGGACCATCACCAGGGGCTCTCCACAGGCCAGGGAGGGTGTGCCCCGCCCCACGGCCCTGGGCTCATCCGAGGCCTACAAACTCCCTGCGGGAGGGCCGCCCTCCTTCCAGGCACCTCCGTGTCGCCCAGGGCTGGGGCTCAGCGGGCGTTCGCTGACACGAGCTCCTCAAAGCCAGCTGGGAACGCTGAGCAGGAATGGACGCCGTCGGGGACCCACCGCCCTGCCCTCCTGGGCGTCTCCCCGGCTGGCGCCCGCACCCGCTCACCTGCTCTGAGAACTTGGGTGAAGGGCCCGGCGGCTGGGCCGCCAGCCGAGGCTCCAGGAACACCTCCTTCTCACAGGCGTAGCACCACACCCGGAACGTGGTCAGGTTCACTGTCAGGTTGTGCTTTTTGGCCTAGAGGGCAAGATGCAAAATCAGAAGGATACAGTGGCCTGATGGGTGCCCCAGGCCTGCCTCAGGGCTGCGTGAGCTCTCCAGCCTCAGGAAAAAGCCCCATCAGGTCAGAGGCCTAGAAGCTCAGGATCCGCTCCCCCCACAGGCCAGGAGTGCCAGGGGCTGCAGCAGCATTCTCTCTTGCTTCTTCACCGTGATTCTTCCCATTTTACACATATAACCACTGAAGCCCAGAGCGGTAGACGGCGCTCGGTGCGGCCGAAGCTGGGGTTTGAACTCTGGGCTGTCGGACCGCAGCGCCCATGCTCCCGGCCACCAGGCTCACCTGCGCATGGATGGTGCTGTGGTCAGCGAAGGATTCTCCGCAGCCAACGTAGGAGCAGGCGACCTGGGGAGGGGGGTGGAGAGGAAAGGAGAGCGGACGGATGGGGCGGCCAAGAGGACGCTGCCAGCACGGCGAGCCAGTGCCCGTCTCCGCCCAACAGGACCCACAGGCACCGAGGCCCTGCCGCCCTGCAGGAACACAGGCTTGCACAGCCAAGGTCCGCGCTGGGCAGGGATGGCCACCACACAGCTGCCCCCGCCTCTGAGCAAGATGGGCACCGTGCCCCGAGCTGCTGCTCTCCTGCAAGAAGCCAGGCAGGGTCGCAGCCAGATCCGGGCACAGCTGAGGCCTGGCTGCTTGGCGCCCAGACCCTCTCCCCCTCCACTTGTCCCTTTTTCACCAAAACCCCACTTCCTGAGGGGCCAGTTATTGGGACCCACACTTTGGGTGGGGAGACTGGGCCTCACAGCCATCTTCTAACGGGGAACACTGAATCGGGCAGAGGCGGCTGGGGCCTGGTGTGGACCACATGCCCCTCAGTGTCCCTGGTGACCTGCCTCTGGCCTTGCACTCTCCTCTCCCAAATCCACCCAGCTCCCAAGGCCCAGCTTAAGGGTCTCTCCTCTGAGAGCCTCTGCCCCAGCGATCAGCCTGCTTCTCCGTAGGAGTGCTTTGGTGTCATTTCCAGCTGTGGTCAGCACTGCACAGGCTGGTGAGGACCTTTCAAGGAAACGACCTTTGGGCTGCGTCTAAAGGATGTGCCACTTTCTGCATCAGGTCCGTCTCTGTCTCTCTGGGGGCCTGTGGGCTCCCAGGAGGTATGACCACGCCTCGCACTTCTTGCTGTCCCCTGGGGGCCCAGACAGTGTCTTGCAGTGTAGTTTACACTGAGCAACAGGCCCAAAAGGAGGAGGCCAAAGCCCCGTGGGGGGTCCTATGTCTTCTGAAAAGACAGACTTGAACTATGGTATTTTCACCCCTGTGGGCTTTTTTGTTTCTCCTTGTATTTGTTTTCAAAGAAATTTTAAGTTAACAGCCGTTTTCAGTATGACTATAAAATGCAACACATACTTGTAGAAAAGTTGGAAAACACTACAAAGTTACAAAGAAAAATGAATTACCCATAATTCTACCCCCCAGAGAAAACTGTCACGTGTTGATACGGTTACTCTTTTTGGTAAGCAGTAATAATCACGACCAGATTTTCCTGGACACTGTCTACCGGCCACACGCCCTGTTAAGAACATCACAGGCATCATCTCGTCAAATTCTATGCTAAGGTGGGTCTGCAAGGAGGGGGCAGTTATCAGTGCTGTGGCCTCTAGGAAACAAAGGCCCAGGCCAGGGCTCAGAGCCAAGATGCTACAACGTCTCTCTCTCTCTCTCTCTCTCACACACACACACACTCTCTCTCTCTCTCCCTCCCTCCCTCCTTCTCTCTCTCTCTCTCTCTCTCTCTCTGCCTTTAATGCCGATGGGATCATTCAGTCCAGAGTCTTCTCCAACTTACTTTCTCCTCTTGGCATCTTTAATGGCTGCCAGGGCAGCCAGGCCGGGGGCTCGCAGACTCTGGGGCCCTCTTGGCTTGGGCTTGGGAACCACACCCGAGACATCCATGCCCTGTGTCCCTGCCCAAGGTTCCCAGCCGTGCCCATGGGGGACGGATGTTCCCACCCCAGAGTCTGGACCCAGCTCCCCACCCCAGACAGCTGCAAGGATACTTTACCTGGAGACAGGCCCACAGGTTGGGTCCGGAAACACCGCATGACTGACAGGTGCCCTGTGTGAGGTGCGGAGAGAGAGGAAGAGAAGGGTGTGAGCGGCCTGTTGGATGTGCACTGACGGACGCACCTGAAGGTCTCAGCTTAGAGGCTTTGCCTCAGAAAGGCCCTCGCTGGCCCACAGGGGCACTTTAAATTTTAATGTTTGAATTTTGTTTTATCATGTGCCTGTAAACACATTTTCAATACAATCATTTAAAGCCTAAATAAACAGACGCCATAATATGCTCCCTCAACACACCTTCTACTCTTCCTTCGTTGCATTTATTTATTTAAGCCTTTCTCCCCACCTAGGCTATGGGCTCCATGAAAGAAGGATGGTCTGTTTTGCCTACCCCTGTGACTTCACAGAGAGCCTGGTACAGATCAGGAGATCAATATATTTGCTGACCACAGAAAACACCCAGGTTTCTGGTGGTCTGGATGACAGAGCCTGCTTCTTGTCTACCAATCTCTCTCCTCCCTGCTTTAATAAAAGAATCCATGAATTTACACTGAGCACATGGCCAGCCAGCTGCAGACTATGTGTCCCAGCCCCCGCTGTGATCATGGGGCTCAGTTCTAGTCAATAGTATGACAGCGAAAAGCGACATGTGCCACTTATGAGTTTTGCATAACCCTTGTTCTTTCTCCTCTTTCCATTGGCTGGAATGCAGATGTGATGGCAGGAAGTGAAGCAACCACTTTGGACCTGGAGATGTAAGCCATGTGTTGAGAATGGCAGAACCACTCTATCAGTGCTACCTATGTCTGGACTGTTCAGCGAGAGAAAAGTAAACTTCTGTCTCATTTAAGCCGCCGTATCTCAGGGTCTCTTTGTTATAATTTAAACTGTTCTAAGTAATTTTGTCTGTGCCTGTCTAGAACAGCAATCCCCAATTGAGCCTCCACAATACCCAATGTGTCTCTGCCAGTTGTGAGATGAATTCTAAGAGCTAGTAGCAGTTACAGAGTACTTAATCAGAGTGACAGCTGACCTCTGGTGAGGGATCAAAATAGTCCAAGCACCCAGCTAAGTTTTTTACACCTTGCTCATGTAATCCCCACCACAGTCTGTGCAGCAGGTCCCATCAAGATCCCCTTCATAAGATGAGAAACTGAGGCTCAGAGAGGTCATGACCCTACAGAGCAGAGTCAGAAGGGGAAGCTGAGGAGCCGCGGTCATCAAACTTCCCAGTTTCCTCCCAAGGGTGACCACGTCGACCCCCAGGCCTCCATGGGAACTTCTTCGTCTCACTAAGCCCAGATTTTGGCTGTTTGTAAACAGCCTGAATGTGGGACTCTCACTAGGGTGGAGGTGGCACAGCTCATCCCATACAACAGGGCAGAGATTTGCAATCTGTGATTTAGGGTCTCTTGCTAAGGATGCTACGGCTGGCTAGAGATCAGTCTGCTTAGTGGACTCAAAGTCACAGCTCTTGACCTTTCCAAATCTGTCATCTCTTTTGTGATTTTCTGATTTCACAGTTCACTCCCATCTTCCCAAGTTTTTTTTTTTTCATTTCAGTCATTTGAATGATAAAAGTATTGTATGTTTAACAATTTAAATGATACACGTACACTGTATATAATGTGTAGTATGTTATATACAATACATATATTCTGTATATAATGTGTAGTATACTATATGCAATACATATATGCTGTAATAATTTGAGGTATATCCCTCCATATCTTCTTCTTATATAAACATATATGCATGGGGGGGTGTGATTTCTAGTAAAAATAAGATCATCCTATACAAATTTTTCGGTAACAGGCTTTTGTCACCTATTTGTGGTCATCCTTCTAGTCTGTCCACAGAGACCACATCTCATTCTTTGCCATGAGTGCATGGTGGCACACACCATGGGCACAGACACCACAATCTGTTCACTCATTCCCTTCTTGATGAATCTGCAGACTGCCACCAGTATTTTCCTTTTACAAATGATGCTCAATACTGCTGTATTTGTAACTGTTACTACACTTCTACTAGATAAACTCCCAGAGGTGGCATTGCACCCCTAAAGTCACAGTAATGCCTAACCCCACTACCATGCCTGGTCTACTTCCCTCCCTTGGTCAGCTCTGAGTGAGAGCAGCTTCTGCTTTGCCCACCTGAAAATGGTGTCATGTTGCTTCTCTGGCAAAATCCTTAACCACCGGGGAAGTCAGGCAACTTTTTTCAAGAGTTTCTCGGCCATTTGCATTTCCTCCATTTTGAGCTACCTGTTCAATCTGTGCCCCTTCTGGGTATTTTATTTTATTTTATAAATTTTATTTATTTGTTTGTTTATTATTTATTTATTTATGGCTGCATTGGGCACGTGGGCTTCGGTAGTTGTGGCACGTGGGCTCAGTAGTTGTGGCTCGCGGGCTCTAGAGCGCAGGGTCAGTAGTTGTGGCACACGGGCTTAGTTGCTCCGCGGCATGTGGGATCTTCCCGGACCAGGGCTCGAACCCGTGTCCCCTGCATTGGCTGGCGGATTCTTAACCACTGCGCCACCAGGGAAGCCCCTTCTGCGTATTTTAAAACAACATTGGTTTCATTTTGTAGATTTCCAAAAGGCTGCCACGTCCCAGCCCAGTCTTTCCACGTTCTGCCTCCCTCCTCCCACCTCGTTTATCTCCTCCCTGCTCTCAGATTCCCTGAGAAATCCTCTCAGCTTGTCTCACTTATTCCTTTGTGCAGACTCAGGAAGAGACCCAGCATTAGACCGTGCAAATGCACCAGAGCCTCGCTGCTCCTCCTCCTGGCCACACTGAAACCGCGCCCCTTAGGGTTAACAGAAACTGGTGATTAACAGAAATTGAACTTGTCTTACAGAATAGCAGCTAAGGAAACAGCTCCTTAAAAAGCCCCTCTGCTTTGAGCCTGCCTTCACTGAGCAAGCTTGTCTTAATTATTTTTCTCAAATTGCATACCCTCCAAGCTTCGCGTAGCCTATATATCACAAGACTCCTTAACAACCCCTATAGATAACAGCTCTAACAGCTCTGAAGTATGGGTCACTATAGGAATAGGGGCTTAAGCTGTTTTTTAGAAACTTGGAGTCAGCTCTTGTCCAGTTTGAGCTGGCTTAGACTGGTTGGGACCACTGACCCTAAAACTGGGCCTATGTAGGTGTCCGATGAATGACCTTTTGTCGTCAGAGGGCCAAAAACTCCACCCTCAGATCATGCTAGGCGCCTCCATTTTTGAACACACATCCCAGGAAGAAGGATGTAACTCAGACAACACCTGCACAGAACACCGATTACCTCACCTGTCCCCACGCCTAAGACCACCCTGCTTCTTTAATCCATAAATACCCCAAGCCCCTGGCCTTTGGGGAGGTGGACCTCAGGCTTGTTCTCTCGTCTCCTCGCTTGGCTGCCTTGTGAATAAATCCTTTCTCTGCTGCAAACCTCAGTGTCTCAGCGTTTGGCTTAATGCATGCTGGGCAAACAAACTTGGTTCAGTAACAGCCAGTGAAACTACTTCAAAAGAAGCCATGGGTACTTTGAAGAATCGCGCCCTCATGCGGGCCCAGACTAAACCAGCTCAGGCCAAAAGCCACCCAGAACCTGCTGGTGCAGGGAGGCTGAACGACCAGCATTCGGTGCCTGGAAAGAAGACAAGGAAGTATGTCTAGGAATCTGACCCACCCCCACTTCTGGGAATGGCCCCTGCACATGGCCCTTCCTCTGAACACGACGACACTGTATTGGCAGAAGGCTGCAAAGGGCCCAGATGTCCACCCACAGAGGAGCAGCTATGGAGTCCACACAGTGAATATGATACAGCTTCAAGATAAACCATGAGATCTATGTGCCGAGGCCAAAGAGCTCCAAGATACACTGTCCTGTGAATAAAGCACGTTACAAAAATAGCTACGGTACACTACCTTTTATGTAATAAAAGGGAAAATGAAAAATAAGTATTTCCATAAAGAAACTCTGAAAGGATATGAAAGCAACTAATGTCCCTGGTTACATGAGGGTGGAATGGAGAAGCTGGGCACAGGGCAGGTGGGGGGGTACTTCTTGACATTTTTCTTCTTACATTGTTTCATTTTTGAACCACATGTTACCTATGTAAAAAAATTTCACTTAACAAACAGACAACAACACATCTTCCCTATTCAAAGTGGCCCACCTTCTCTCTTTGAGGCTCCCTGAGCCCTTCACAGGTCACGTGTGCAAAAATGCCCGTGGACTCTCAGAGTCTGACTCATTCCCTGCCTTGCACCTGCTCCAACCACTAATGGGCAGAGCATCAGTGTTCCCAAATGGACTGGTCTACATGGTAATTAATGGCTGTTAGGACACAGCCCCCAGAAGGCCTCCTAAACTGTCGTCAGCTTTTCCATTTACAGAAAAGGCCAAGCAGAGACTGTCAGGGGACAGTTCTTCCGCTGCTTCAGAAACGTTTGTACCCCAGGAATGTGGTGGCCCTGGGTGTGGGCCTCAGCCCCGTAAGGTCTGACCCTTTACCTTGGATTTGAACAGCAAGTCCTCTTTGGTCACCTCCCCTATAGAGTCAAGATGAGGGCAAAGGTCCCTGGAGTCCCCCATGCTGGCCTGGGCTTACCTACAAGAAAACACAAGGAATCCTGGGTTAATGGCAGCCACTGCTGGCCAGAGGCAGGGGAGGCTGGTGGTGAAGTACACACTTTGGTCTCTAGTCCCAGCTCTGCCACATACCAGCTGGTGACCCAGGGAAGCTACTTAACTTTTCTGAGCCTCACTCTCCTTGCCTGAGAACTGGGGAGGGAGATAACACCCACCCTGATGGGTTGCTCAGAGGACTCATGAAGATAATATACGTCAAACGCCTGGCACAGGGCTGGCACAGGGAGAGCGGGTGCTGGGATGATGATTAGGATTCAAGCGCTGGGTGTGATGATTAAAAGTGTCGACAGGGAAGATGCAAGGGTCCTGCCTACATTGGGGAAGCTGCATGTCAAGGAATGTAAAACCGTGGTACTTTTATTAAAAGAGACCAGACCCATGCCTGGGAGACTACTCTACCCAAGGGGGCAGCAGAGGGCTGGGTGGAGAGGCTGGATCTCAAAACCAAGTGGAAAGGCAAGAAGCAGATGTTGACCTCAGTCTTCTCTAAGCAAGCAAGACCCCTCTTCTCAAGAGCTTCTGAGAGGCCAGGTGCCCCATAGGCCACTTATCTCACTTCCTATGAGAAACCCCACTTAGAGAAGAATCCTTAAACACCACGATACTAGAGGAGGCCATCAGAGCAGCAGCTCCTCCAGAAAATGTTTCCTGAGAAGGAGCAAGTCAGAGAGAAGGGCGGGCAAACCAACCTAGAAAGAGGTCCGAAAGATGTTCACTAAAGCACCAAATGGTGGTGTATCTGGGTGAGAGATTTCACAATAGCTTTGTTGTTTTTTTACAATGATACATGCTTATTATAAAAACAAAACTCAGATGATGTTACAAAAAAAAGTACAAAGTATAAAGTAAAATTGCTGATGATACTGTGGCAAACTTCCTTCCTGACACTCTTCTGTGTATAATTTCTCTCTTTTTTTAAATCAGAAGGAAAAAAGGTATTTCTGTTTTGAAAAACAAATGCTTCCTTTGAGGGAACTCCTTGGTGGTGATAGGTAGTTCTGTATTTTGACTGTGATGATAGTTACGTGGCTCTACATGTGTGTAAAACGGCTCAGAACTGAACACACACACACACACACCTCATACACACAAATGGGTGCAGGTAAAACTGGTGAAATCTGAATAAGCTCCCTGGGTTGTACCAGTCACTTTGCTGGTCATGACACTGTGGTACAGAAACACCAGAGATGTGTTACCACTGGGGGACACTGGGTGAAAGGTACATGGGACCTCCCAGCACATTCCTGGCAACTTACTGTGTATCTATAATTATTTCAAAAGGAAATGTTTAAAAAGAAATAACTAAGTAAATGCTTCCACAACCCAATATTTTAGCAGAAATTGTACCCAGGAACCTGGCTTTTGATTCTAGCTCCAAACTATTATCAAGAAAGGTCCAACCAATCAAAGATGTAGGTGGAGCCAAAAGTGCTTTAATCAAAGGCAGAGGCTGTGCATCCACCAGAGGGAGGTGGACACCCCCAGGCACCCTCCTGTAAGCCCCCTCCTCACTCCATATGGTCGGCCGGGGGTGAACTGGCCCAGACTCCCAGCCAGAACAGGAGTGATTGGGACTGATTAGGGGCCAGGTCCCAGACTAAGTGCTTTCTGTGTATTCTTTCATTGAAAACTTCCCCTGGCAATCTTTGAGGCAGCTGTGTTTTGCCCCATTTTGTAGATGAGGAAACGGGACACTTCTGGTCTCAGGTCTTGCAAACAGGAGCACCAGGGCTAAGGCCGAAACCCAAGCTGGTCAGACTCTTAAGGCTCTCTCTTTGGAACTTACGGAAAATGTAAACATATGCAGATGCAGACGGAAGTGTGTAACACACCCCCATGTACCCATCACCTGGCTTCACAATTAATCCATGGCCCACCTTGCTTCATCTCAACCTCCCACTTCCTCTTTTTTTGCAGCAAATCCCAGATATCACGTCATTTCATCCGTGTATGTTTTTCTACGAGACTTGAAAAAAGAAAAAGTAAAAACAAACAAACATAACCACAATTCCATTATTTCACCTAAAAAGAAAAATCCAAACTTCCTCCTTGGTCTGTGCATAAGGGCTACACCTGAGTGGAGCAGGCTGTGGGCCTACCTTTGTGCAAAGTGACAGTCCCAGGAAGCAGCCAGCATCCGCATTCTCCGGTGACGGCCGACAGTGCTGGGTTGCAGTGGGCCGGGGTGAGTGCAGGCTTCTGGCAGGGAACCTAGAGGGACAAACCAGCACACCTCATGTAGCTCCATTACCTTAAAATCACTCTTAGCACCAACCAGGGGCTAAAAACAGCCCAGAATTCCTCCTGGGAGAGAAAAGTGAATTTTTGGACATTTGGGGTATCCACAGGCTGGACACACTCCCCAGTCCATCCACAGGGACAATAAAAACACACCACTGAAGGGGCCGTTGAAGAAGGCTTGGGTGGAGCTGGCAAACAGGGCAAACAGCCCCTCCTGGGGGGTGCTGGACCTTTCACTAATCACTGCTGGGCATTACCATCGCGATCCCCGAGAGAGGGATCTGCAGGAGAGGGCCACGGGGCCTCTCCAGCTATTGCTCCCCACGGACAGAAGGATCCGCCCCTTCCAGGAGGGCCACTGAGACCCTCAGATCATCCTTTGAGCCTCCCAAGAACTTTGTACTGCTCAGAACCCCCGACCCTAGGCGATAGACACAATCAGATTCGTCCGCATGTCACCAATGCTCTCCCTTCCTTGGTGGGCCACAGCTTCCCAGGTGTGGGCAGTTCATAGAGGGAGAGGCAGTGAGAAGCTACCATTTAAAATGGTCACATGCCAATGACGGGGTTCAAGGTTCTAAATTCCAGTCCTCCTCCTTTGAACCCAGATTTTTAGTTTTTCGTTTCCACCGAGGCCAAGTGCGCTGGGTAAGTGGCAGCTCCACACTATTTTAAGCTGCAGTATGTGGGTTTTTTGAGTAGCTTTGGTATGTGCCCCATCTCTCCAGCTAGATGGCTGAGCCAGGTTATGAGCTTGATGCCCAGTGCCGTGAACATTGCCCCAGACAAGGATGACAGTGACAGGCCCACTCTTGACTCACATGTGCAATCAGACTACTTACGTTCCTGCAACTTCAGATAGAAAAAAAAGCCCTGTGGCTGACAACTCTCTGTGTACTCGCACTGCCCATTTTACAGATGAAGAAACAGAGCTGGAGCTAATGAGCTAGGAACTTGGCCACGGTCGATCCTGGGCTAGTACGTGGTGGGCGGGGACCTGATCAGGTCTGTCCAGTGCAGAGCCTTGCTCTAAGTCAGGGGTCAGCAAAATTTTTCTATAAGGGCCCAGGTAGTAAGGATTTAGGCTTTGCTGCCCACAGTGATCTTCAAAACATATTCTTCTTTGTTTCTGTTTTGTTTTATAATCCATTAAAAATATATTTAAAAAAAATTCTTAGCTCGGGACTTTCCTGGTGGCGCAGTGGTTAAGAATCCTCCTGCCAGTGCAGGAGACATGGGTTCGAGCCCTGGTCTGGGAAGATCCCACATGCCACGGAGCAACTAAGCCCGTGCGCCACAACTACTGAGACTGCACTCTAGAGCCCGCGAGCCGCAACTACTGAGCCCACGTGCCACAACTACTTAAGCCCACACGCCTGGAGCCCGTGCTCCACAACAAGAGAAGCCACCGCATTGAGAAGCCCGCACACCGCAATGAAGAGTGGACCCCGCTCACTGCAACTAGAGAAAGCCTGCGTGCAGCAACGAAGACCCAATGCAGCCAAAAATAAATAAATTTAAAAAAAAAATTCTTAGCTCGAGGGCCTGACAAAACAATCCTGGCCTGCTGTCACAGTTAGCCAACCCCTGTTCTGAGTCACTGTGCACTGGGCCTCACCAAAAGCAAGCCCGATCACTGGCATTCCACATTCCACCGCACACAAATGCCCACCAGTTTAAGTAAGGCAGAGAGCAAAGAACAGTCAAGAGGGTTGACTTGGCTCCAGATTTTCTCTAAGTAAGTCATCAAGGGTGTGTGCAAAGACAGAATGACAAAGACATCCACTGTAACACTGTTTATAATGGGGGGAAACTGGACATAATCTAAGTGAACAACAACAGGCAACTGGATAAATAACAACACAACCGTACACTGTTGTACTACGTTGCCATTGAAAATGATGATGAATGTTGAATCTTCCTATCCATGAAATTAAATTAGATCTAAATAAATGGAGAGATATACCACGTTCATGGACTAGCACACTTAATATTGTTAAGATGCCCGTTCTCCCCAAATTGATCTACAGATTCAATGTAATCTCAATCAAAATCCCAGCAGCCTTCTTTGTAGAAACTGCCGAGCTGATTCTAAAATTTATAAGGGGTCTTCCCTGGTGGTGCAGTGGTTAAGAATCCTCCTGCCAATGCAGGGGACACGGGTTCAATCCCTGGTCCAGGAAGATCCCACGTGCCGTGAAGCAACTAAGCCCGTGCGCCACAACTACTGAGCCTGCGCTCTAGAGCCTGCAAGCCACAGCTACTGAGCTTGTGTGCCATAACTACTGAAGCCCGCGTGCCCTAGAGCCCGTGTGCCGCCACTACTGAAGCCCCCGCACCCTAGGGTCCGTGTGCCGCAACTACTGCAGCCCATACGCCTAGAGCCTGTGCTCCACAACAGAAGCCACTGCAATGAGAAGCCCACGCGCTGCAATGAAGAGTAGCCCCTGCTCGCCGCAACAAGAGAAAGCCCGCGTGCAGCAACGAAGGCCCAACACAGTCTAAATAAATAAATAATTCTTTTTTTTTTTTTTTTTTTTTTTTTTTTTTGCGGTACGCGGGCCTCTCACTATTGTGGCCTCTCCCGTTGCGGAGCACAGGCTCCGGACGCGCAGGCTCAACGGCCATGGCTCACGGGCCCAGCCGCTCCGCGGCATGTGGGATCTTCCCAGACCGGAGCACGAACCCGTGTCCCCTGCATCGGCAGGCGGACTCTCAACCACTGCGCCACCAGGGAAGCCCAATATAATTCTTTTCATAAAAAAATAAAATAAAATTTATAGGGAAAAGCAAAAGACCTAGAATAGCCAAAACAATTTTTGCAAAGAACAAAGTTGGAAGACTTATACCACTTGACTTAAGACTTTCTATAAAGCTACAGTAATCAAGTCAGTGTGGCATGGGCTCAAACACAGACATACAGCTCAAGGGAACACAGTAGAGAGTCTAGACCCACACATTTGTTGTCAATTGATTTCCAACAAAGGTATTGATATAATAATTATTATTATTTTTAAGTTTGGCTGTGCCAAGTCTTAGTTGTGGCGTGCAGACTTCCTAGCCGCAGCATGTAGACTCTTAGTTGTGGTGTGCGGACTTCTTAGCTGCGGCATGCAGACTCTTAGTTGTGGCATGTGGGATGTAGTTCCCTGACCAGGGATAGAACCTGCTCCCCCTGCATTGGGAGCGTGGAGTCTTACCCACTGGACCACGAGGGAAATCCCAAGGTACTGATATAATTCAATGGGCAAAAGATGGTCTTTTCAACAAATGGTACTGGAACAATGATATCCATATGGTAAAAAAAAAAAAGAACTTTAACCCCTACCCTACGTATCGTATACAAAAATTATTTAGAAATGAATCACAGACTTTATGTAATTGGTGGTCAGTAGAGGGTTTAAAAGATCTTCCCTTTCTTCTCATTCTTCTCCACGGTTCTCTAAGAGTTTGGTTGCTCGAAAGTACAGTCGAGCTTTCCAGTTTGCTTTCTCATCTTCAAATTGATGACATTTTTCCTCCAATTCTTTTTTTTTTTTTTTTTTTTTTTTTTTTTTTTTGCGGTACGCGGGCCTCTCACTGTTGTGGCCTCTCCCGTTGCGGAGCACAGGCTCTGGATGCGCAGGCTCAGCGGCCATGGCTCACGGGCCCAGCCGCTCCGCGGCATATGGGATCCTCCCAGACCGGGGCACGAACCCGTATCCCCTGCATCAGCAGGCGGACTCTCAACCACTGCGCCACCAGGGAGGCCCTCCTCCAATTCTTTGTGCAGTGCTTCCAAGTTCTTTTTCATTTGCTCATGGCGCCGCTGGAGCTCAGCTTCAGAGTCCTTCAGCTTTTGAACTTCTTCTTTGGCCTTCATCTCCAACGCCTGCTCCATCTCCAACTTCATCTTAGCTACACGCTCCCTTCTTTCTTCTTCCATTTGTGCCAGGGGGCTCTTAGGAAGCTGCCTTTTGTTCTGTTGTTATCAACTCCATTGTAAGTCACAGCTGCAGGTTTTCTGCTTCTGTAGTTCTCGTAGCGCACGTTACCAATAACATTTTTCAAGTCCTGCATGTGTGTTCTTGGCAACATATTTCTTAGAATTGTCAAATCCCAATGTTCACCACTTTTAGCTTCAGCAATACCCCAAGGATACCACCTTCCTCTGACCCTTTTGCCATTAACCTTGAGGACAGTACTGCTACCTTCCACAGCAAGAGGTAAACGGTCCTCCATGTTTTTAACAAGTTTTTCTTCTTCATCATCACCTGTTTCTGGAAATTCACGTATTTTAATTTTATAGTTTTGGGTTTCTTTCATCATCTGTTTTCTAAACCGTTGGCACTTCTGCGGTGTCAGCTTTGTCAGTAAGTGGGATAATACCCACTTTTTCATGCAAACACTTCATAAACTCGATATCCAATGGTTGAAGTCCATGTCTTGAAGGAGCAACGAAGTGTAAACAACACAGCATCTTGCTGTCCAGCGTCTAACGTCTGTTCACTCGAGATTCTGCACTTAGGTGGTCCTCACATGTGCTATCAATGCAGTCGGTAACAGGCTGTCAGCAGTTACTATGACCAACTGCATCTCCAAACCCCAGGGCATCAACTATTTTGGGCAGCAACTGAACACCACCTTCTTTGTAGAAAACTTTGGATTGTTCCACCTATACGGTCTTTTTTATTCTATGGAAGGACCTGGATGCTCTGGAGAATACAAATCCGTGAGTTGGTTAATGTAGAACCCTAAGTGTGAATTCAACCGCTCTCTTCACTGATTGCTGTATACTTGATGTGAGAGATCTGCAAACCCCACGGAGCCCTCAAGGTCCGTCTGCTGAGCCACCACGGTGCTGCGGCTGACCTCCCCTCCACCGCAGCCCCGGACCTCACCCTGACCCTCCCGTTGACCAACAGCCCCTCCAGGACCAGCCTGGGCACGGAACAGTCCACCAATTCTCCGGATCACAGACTTTAAACAAACAAATTACAACTCTGAAACTTCTAGAGGAAAAGACAGAGAAAATCTTGGCGACTTTGAAGCTGGCGAAGGTCTCAGGACACAAAAGGCATTAATCATAAAAGGAAACATTGATGAACTGGACTTTTTCAAAATTAAAACTTTTTCTTTTCAAAAGATGCTCTTAAGAAAATGAAAAGACAAGCTACAGGCTGGAAGAAAATGTTCACGAAACCTGTATCTGACAAATATCCAAAATATATAAAGAACTCTTACAACTCCCAAAAGGATAAATGGTCTAATTTTGTTAAACGGACAAATGATTAAACAGATGCTTCACCAAGTAAGAACGGCCAATGAGCCCATGAAAACACGCTCAACATCATCTGCCATCAGAGACATGCAAGTTAAAACCATGAGATAACATCTCACACACCCAAGAATATCTAAAACTAATAACCTACGTTACCAGCTGTTGCTGAATTTGTAAAGGAATTCTCATATATTCTGATAGGAATGTTAAGTGGTATAAAAAGCTTTGGAAAATAGTTTAACAGTTTCCTACAAAGTTAAGCTTATACTTATCATAGGATCCTGCAATTCCTCTCTTAGATATTTTCCCAGGAGAAATGAAAACATGCATCCACACAAAGACTTGTACACAGACACTCATAATAGCTTTATACATAATAGCCCAAAACTGGAAAGACCCTAAATGTCCAACAAACGGGGGACTGAAGCAAACTACTGGTATTTTCATATCATAGAATAATACATGGCATTAGAAAGACCTACTGATACACACAGCAACATGAATCAATTCCAGAAACATTAAACTGAGGGAAAGAAGTCAAAGAAACAAAAAGTACACATTACATGATTCTACTTTTATGAAATTTCAAAACAGACGAAACTAATCTGCAGTGATAGAAACTGGATCAGTAGTTGCCTGGGGCAGAAGGTAAGGCTACACTGCAAAGAGGCAAGAGAGAACTTTCTATGGTCTTGGAATGTTTTAGATGACATTATGCGAAATGAAATAAGCCGGACACAAAAGGACAAATACTGTACGACTCTCCCTATATGAGGTCCCTAGAGGAGTCAGATCCATAGAGACAGACAGTAGAATGATGGCTGTCATGGGTAGGGGGAATGGGGAGTTGATTTGTGGGTGCAGAGCTTCCGCTTGGGGAGATGGAAAAGTTCCGGAGATGGACGGTGGTGATGGTTGCACAACATTGTGAATATACTTAACGCCAGTGAACTGTACACTAAAAAATGATTAAGATGGTACATTTTATGTTATATGTGTTCTATTGACATTTTAAAACTAGAATAAAATATAATAACTTTTAAATAAGTTGCAGAAGAATACATATAGTATGACACCATTAAAAAATTTTTGAAAAAGCTGGGACGGGGTATAATGAAGTAAAATACTCAATGACCAGGAAAGACACTGGTCCCCACTGGTGCCCTGCCATGCTGCTCCATGTATCTCTCCCTCTCTCATCCTTCAGTTCTCAGCTTCACTGTCCCCTGACCAGGTCCCCTGGCCACCCTGCTGAAGGCAGTCCCACCCTACCCCACTACTCTCTTTTGAGAAAGGCCCTATGTCCATCCTGGCCCATACTTGGCATGCTCTATAATCATTTTGGTCATTTATCTTTTTTTTTTTTTTTGGCCACACTGTACAGCACGCAGGATCTTAGTTCCCATCCAGGGATTGAACCCGGGTCCCCTGCAGTGGAAGCGCAAAGTCCTAAACACTAGACTGCCGGGTTTTTTTGTTTTTTTGTCTAATTCCTATCTTTCCTCAAGAATGTGAGTCCCCTAGGGCAGGGATCTGTTTTATGCACTGTTGTATCCCAAATACCTAAAACGGCACCTGGAACACAGTAACTTCTCAGTAAATATTTGCTGAATGAATCGGAAGTCAAAAAGCCATACAGATGCAAACTATTATACATAGAATGGATAAATAAGGTCCTACTGTATAGCACAGAAACGATATTCAATATCCTGTAATAAACCATAATGGAAAAGGAAAAAAAAGTCAAAAAGTTATAGAACACTGTTATAGTAAAATTTCATTTTGGTAAAATAATTTTGTTTTTGCACATACAGAAAGGGTGCCCTCCTCATCTCTGGGAGGATGGAGTCAAGTGATTTTTTTTCCTCCTTTTTTGCTTGTCTGCATTTTCTGCAACGAATTTGTGTTGCTTTTGTAACATAGACCCTAATAGGTTACTTTTAAGCATAATTTTTAAAGTTTCGAAAATAAGGGCTTCCCTGGTGGCGCAGTGGTTGAGAGTCCGCCTGCCAATGCAGGGGACATGGGTTCGTGCCCCGGTCCGGGAAGATCCCACATGCCGCAGAGCGGCTGGGCCCGTGGGCCATGGCCGCTGGGCCTGCGCGTCCGGAGCCTGTGCTCCGCAACGGGAGAGGCCACAACAGTGAGAGGCCCGCGTACCGCAAAAAAAAAAAAAAAAGAAAAAAAATATTCGAAAATAAGAGGAGCATGTGGGGTTGCCCCTCTTGCGTCTGTCCTTGCTTCTCTGCAGACCCCTGAGAGCACCCTGGGGGAGGAGAACCTCATCCCTTGGAGCTCTCCAGGCCCACAGAGTGTGAACAGGACACTTGAGGGCCATTTCAGAGAGGGTCAGCAGCACCTGAGTGGACCCGGAAGCCCCAACAGAGGAAATGCCTCAGCCGCTACCTGGATGGCTTGAAAGTACAACTCTTCACCTTGTGACTCATTCAGAAGAAGATTTGCTCTTAATACCTTTGTTTTTGCCTCATTAACTTCTGTGCTGGATTAAAAATTTTCATCTTCTCCTACCTATCCTGCAAAGAGAAAATGGCGTTTTTGTTTGGTTTTAATGAAATTAATATTCACCTCCATAGAAGCTGGAAAACACAGACAAACATAAAATGAAATAAAAATCACCTGTAATCCTTCTATACAGAAAAAAACTTGGTTACTGCTTTGGCAAGTCTTTATTCATATGTATGAATATATAAATTTTAAAACTAAACCAGACTGTAACAGATATAGTTTGTATACAGATTTTTTTTTGGTTTATATTATATACGTTTCCCACATCACTAGACTTCTTTTCAACAACTTCTTTTTTTTTTTTTTTTTTTTTGCGGTACGCGGGCTTCTCACTGTTGTGGCCTCTCCCGCTGCGGAGCATAGGCTCCGGACGCGCAGGCTCAGCGGCCATGGCTCATGGGCCCAGCCGCTCCGCGGCATGTGGGATCTTCCCGGACCGGGGCACGAACCCGCGTCCCCTGCATTGGCAGGCGGACTCTCAACCACTGTGCCACCAGGGAAGCCCCATCAACAACTTCATTTCTAATGGCTGAATAACATTACACCACATACAATTTAAGCTCTACAATACCTTACTTAACCATTCTCCTACTGTTGGACACTTAGGGTATTTGTATGTGTGTGTATGTGTTTTGTTATTAGATATATGGCAGTGAGGAATATTTTAGAATATAAATCTTTGACTACATCTTTGACCACAGGAAAAATTACTGGGTCAAAATGTTTGTTTTGAAGGCACTAGATATACACTGACAAATTTTCCTCCAGAAAGATTATATAAATTTATCTGCCTCCCAACAGTGTATGAGCAACATAGAAAGTTTAAGGTTTACTAACATTAGTTAAAAGTTAATGGTTAAAAATCATTTTATACAAATAGACCCACAAACAGAAAACAAACTTATGGTTACCAAAGGGGAAATTAGGAGGCTGGGATTAACATACACACCCTATTATATAAAATAGATAACCAACAAGGACCTACTGTATAGCACAGGGAACTATACTCAGTATTTTGTAGTAACCTGTAAAGGAAAAGAATCTGAAAAAGAATACATATATATACATATATAAACACACCTATATATATATATACCTATATATACCTACATACACACATATATATACCTATGCACACCTATATACGTATGTATGTATAACTGAATCACTGTGCTATACACCTGAAACTAACACGACATTGTAAATCAACTCTACTTCAAGTTTTAAAAAATCAGTTTACATACAGGGAAATGTCAAGTGGTAGAACCAAAAACTTTGGGTGCTTAATATTCCATGCAGGACCTGAAACATCTGAAGTGCATGTGTCTGCAAGGATCATACTTTACTGATCCCAGCCGTCTAAAATTTTTCATTTTGTTTTTTCTTGGTCCCCAACCAACACTGACCGCCTTAGGGTGATGGGAAAGAAGCCAGGCCCAGGCCCTGCCCTCATGGGGCACAGAGTTCCCTGTTTCCACACCAGGGCACCTGTGTGCAGCCACAAAGGATGCTATAATTACTAACGGGAGCCACCTTCCACTGCGCTCTTACTACATGCCAGTTGCTCCACACCCGTCATCCCCGGAGTTGTCTGTAATCACACAAGGCAATTATGGAGACACCTAGCCCCGAGTTCGGTTCCTTGCTCTTGTCATTTGCAAGCTGTGTATCTTTAGCTAAATCACCCAACCCTCAGTTTCCTCATCCAGGAAAATGGGGACAAAGACAGCAACTAGGGTAACTGAGAGGATGAAGTGGGACAGTGCATGGGAAGGATTTAATGACTTCTGATCACCGGGACTTGCACGGCGCTCAGAGTTTGTATTTATCTGCACAGCAACAAAGTTCAAAAAATGCTTAGTACTATAAATTGTGTTACTGGCCATGTTTTATAGATCTGGAAACTGAGATTGGTAGGAACATAAGTCGCATGTCCTGCATTAGCTTTTCACTCAGGGCTCCATTGCCCAGGGCAGTGCAGGCCGACCAGCCCAGCCGAGAAATGTATAACGTCCACCAAGTGTGACACACAGCAGGTGACTAACGCAGTTCTGGCTCTCGGTGACCCTTTTAAAGATCCAAGCTCACCTCCTGGTGCTTCTGACATCAAAGTAAAGCCCTGAAAAGAGACCCAAGGGAACGGTGCAAATCCTTAAATAGGGTTCCTGTCCCAAGGCAGCCAGCACCTCTGTTTCTAGAAATTCCCTTTCTCAACACAGGCTGAGAAACTGTTCCAGAGAAGAGGCACTAAAAAGACTTGACAACGTTGGATCCTGGATCAACGGGGAAAAGGACATTAGTGGAACAACTGACACATTTGAATATGGACTACATATTAGATAACAGCATTTGTTATGGACCCAGTTGTGTCCCCCCACCAATTCATATGTTGAAGTCCTAACCTCCAGTACCTCAGAATGTAATCTTACTGTGAGATAAGGTCTTTTTTTTTTTTTTTTGTGGTACGCGGGCCTCTCACTGTCGTGGCCTCTCCCTTTGCGAAGCACAGGCTCTGGACGCGCAGGCTCAGCGGCCATGGCTCACGGGCCCAGCCACTCCACGGCATGTGGGATCTTCCCAGACCAGGGCACGAACCCGTGTCCCCTGCATCGGCAGGCGGACTCTCAACCACTGCGCCACCAAGGAAGCCCCTGGGAGATAAGGTCTTTAAAGAGGTAATTAAGTTCAGTGAGGTCTTTAGGGTGGGCCTTAATCCAACCTGACTGGTGTCCTTATAAGAGGAGGAAATTTGGATACACAAGGAGGAACCAAGGATGCACCCAGAGAAAAGACCATGTGAGGACACAGCAAGGAGGTCACTGCCTACAAGTCAGAGAGGCCTCAGAAGAAACCAAATCTGCTGACATCTTTATCTTGTTGTTTAAGCCACCCAGTCTGTGGACTTTACGGCAGCCCTGGGAAAGTGATATAGTATTATAACAATATCAGTGTTAAAGTTTCTGAAGATGAAAACCATTTTCTGGTTATGTATTACAGTGGCCTTGTTCTTAGATAATTCCTCCTGCAATATTTAGGGGCAAAGGGTCATGATATCTGCAACTTACTCTTAAATAGATCGGCAATAATGATTCTGGTGATAATGAGTGTATAAATATACAGACAGTAAACAGGGCAAACATATTAATAATCGGTGAATACAGGTGAAGGGTATAAATGGGATTTCATTTTATTATTCTTTTCGCTTTTCTATAAGTTTGATGTTTTTTAAAATAGACACTTTTGAAAGAGTCCTTTTAATTCACTTAAGGTGGGAGCAGGGAGGAGTCTTTCGGAAAAGGTAACCCTAACTCAACAGCAGAAGCTCGAGGGCCTACTCTGAGCTAGGCACGATGCCCGGCACTTCACTACACACTCTTGGGTAAGGACCGCTGTTTCTCATCTTATGGAGGAAGAACGGAGGCTCCGAGATGGGAAGCCACTTGCCTGAGGCCACAGAGCAAGGAAGCGGTGCAGTGGGAAGTGAGCCAGGTGGGGTCCGCCTTCACAGCCCTTCCCACCCTTCCCTCTGTGCAAATAAATGGAGTGCCCACGGCAGGCGTTTAATAAAGACTGAAAGGGAAAGATACCTGTGCTGCTGAGAGGCCTGGATGCAGGAATGGGCCCTCTTGAGAGCCACGGCTCCGCTGTGCTGTTGGAAATCACCGCCCCCCAGCCAGCGCCCGAGATGCCAGCCAGAGGGGTTGCGCCTCCACTACAGCGACCCCAGGGCACCTCTCCCTCCTGACCCACCAGACCCACCTCCTCTCTCAGGGACAAGAAAGCAGGAAGAAAGGAGGCAGGCCGGTAGGTCTGGCACTGAGCCCACCCGTTGCAGGCCCCGGATGAGACTTCCAAGATGCTTCATCCTGAATAAGGGCAGGCACGTTCCCCCTCCCCGGGGCCTGCACGGAGTGACGGGGAAAGTAACCCACCTCAACCTCGCGCAGGAGCGCAGGCAGTGAGGCAGCACATCTGGGCCTGGCAGAGCTGCTGCGACCAGGCCTCAGGTGCCCATTACTCATCATCACTTTCCTAGGGGTTCTGGCTACATCCTCCTGCCACCTAAGAGCCCAGTTCCTCAGGATGGGAAGGTGATGCTACCAAGCCCGCCCCCAACACAAGGAGCCCACCTGCCCTGATCCCCACCACACTGGCCACTCCACACCCCACACACCTGTGCCCACACCCCTCCATGCTGCCCTCCGCCCCACAGAACACGTACCTCTTCCCTCCCTCGTGCCTTCTCTCCAGTCTACTTCCAAGCAACCCCATTTTCCCCAAATCCCAGATACATCCCTTCCTTTAACCAGTCTTAATTCACCGAGTCCACCATCTTTCCGACTCTCAAAGCAGGACCCTTAAACCTCCTTCCCTGCCAAGCCCTGCCTGCCACCGCCCGGAGTGGCCCTGTGTACTGGAACGGGTACTACTAGACCTCACTAAGTCCTCACAACCACTCTGGAGGTCGGGCAACATTGAGAACTAAATCCATCTCCACCTCCATCACTAAAGGAGGAAAGACGGAGGCTCAGAGAGGCGAAGTGACTGGCAGGGGGCCACAGAGCTACCGAGCAGCTGAGCCAGGATTCAAACCCAGGACTGCCTGCCCCAAAGTCAGTGCTCTGAACTGCCGGCTCTATCAGCTCCCAAATAGCCCTGGACAGACTGGAGCGGGGATGACCTCTACATGCTTGAACCCACACCCCCACACCCGCAGAGTAGCTTCCCCTGGCCTCCCTCACGAATACCTCTTCTGAGTCATTCTTCACCCAGCATTTTTCTGCTCAACTTAAATTCCTTAAGTTTAGGATAACATCTCTTCATGGCCCAAAACCTGGTACTGCACTTTGTTCCAGGATCCAAAAGAGTCTGTTAATGGGGTTTGTGGCTGCCCCACGCTGGCAGTCCCTGGGGCTTGACAGGCGGGAGGCAGTGACTGGCCACGGTCACTGAGAAGCTGCAAACCCTGGAGTAGGTCTAAGCAGAAACTCAGACTAGGACCCCTAAAACCACCAAGCAGGAAAGGATCAGAGAGGTTCGTGCCAAGGTCACACAGCCAGTAAACGGCACAGCAGGGACTCTGGTGGGGAAACTGGCTCAGAGAAGGGAAGTTTCCTGGCCAGACTCACACAGCAAGCTGGCAGAACTGGGACTTGAACCCAGGGCCTATAATTCAGTCCACTGCTTTGTCATGTTACCCACCAAACCGCAAACCAGAACACCAACTTAAATTAGCAAGTCAACCCTCCCTCCCACCCCTGATTCCCTTGCCTTGCTCTATTTTTTTCTATTTCCATGGCATCACCTTGTAACATACTTACATACTTATCATGTTATCAGAACATAAAGTCCACTAGTTCAGGGGTCTTTAGTCTCTTTTGCTCCCTGATGTTTTTCAAGCACCTAAAACAGTGCCTGCTCCATATACTGAAAGCTCAGTAAATAGCTGCTGAATAAGTAAACCAGTCTAACATTCACTGAATACGTACTATGGCCAGGCTGTGAACTGCAATCATTTTGCTGGATCCCAAAGACATTAATGCTCACTGACACAAGCCCACATTTCACCTGGCTCCAGAAAGGAGCCAGCACACTAACCCAAACTCAAGCCAAACCTGGACATTTCCTTCAGGAACCAAGCTCTCAAACCAAACTAAGACATGGTCTATCTCTGAACTGAAGAGAACCCAGATTTCCCACAGGCTCCCTCTGAGAAGCAGTTTCATCCCATCCCCAAAAAGGTCCAGCAAAACTCAGAGGATCTGCAGCCCCTCGGCCCAGCCACACGCTGCCAGATTCACAGCTGCCACTTATCAGCATTACTTTTGCTAAACAAGTCTCAATTAGATCTGCTACAGCCCAGGAGGTTATCAGTGGGCACTCTGGTCTTGGCCAGCGGGGACAGTGCATCTGTACCAGATGGTCCTCCCTGGGATGTCAGATGAGGAGGATCCGGAAATGTCCTTGGCCTTGTGGCCCTCTCCTCAGTGCTGTCCAGTACCCCCGGTAGGAGAGCTGCTGGGAGGGCAAAATTGCAGCCAACTCTGAGAGCGTGAGAGCTGCAGATGTCAACTCCCTGGGTTCCTGCAGCAATTCCCAAGGAGCCTCTCCTTCAGCCACCACGGACAAGGTGCCCAGTGATTCCATGTGCATCTGGGTTTGGCTGAACCAGGCTGCAGAGGGCAAGACTTGGAGGCTTTTAAACTATGGCTTTTCGTCAAAGCCAAAAGGCTGTTCCAACAAGTCCTGAGTCTACTATTTGTCTCAGTCCAAGGAAGAGAACAACAACCTCCAAGGAGACTGTTCCAGAGAAAAGTAAGGCATTCCAGAAATGCTGCCCTGCTTCAGAATGGTCTTCTGGAACAGGGAACCTGCAGTAAACACTTACTGAACTCTTATGTGCACAAGGAGCAGCAGAAGTAGGCCTGTGACTGATGCCTGCTCCACCTTCCAGCTGTGTTACCTGAGGCACATACTGCCTCTCTGAGCCTTGGTGTCTTCATTTGCAAAATGAAAAACAGTAACTGAATCTACTTCCTAGGACTGTTGGATGAGTTCAATGAAATAATGCTGAGTCCAGTGCCAGCCACATAAGAAGTGCTTAATAACAGGTAGTTCTTGCAAAGGAAAGGACAGGCAGTATATTGAGAAAAGAAAAACTAATAAGGGCTTTCTAGACGTCCCGTAAGCCATTATTTATGCATTTAGGTATATCCTAAGCGTTTGTTGATGCCTGTTTTTTCAAATAAACTTAATCCTCACAGCATCCTCGGGTAGAAGGGGCGGAGGCCGGAGAGACAGTCCTCGTGACAAAGGACGAAAACAAGGCCCCCGAAGGTCCCGGGAAGCGGCCAGCAAGCACCCTCTACCCTCAAACCCTCCCGGGTGGATTCAAAACACCAGACGCGACTCTCCTCGGGGAGAAGTGGCTGGAAGTGATCATTAGTGGGGCAGTCGGGGCTGGGACTTTAATTCATCACCGCTAAGAAGTGGTCATCTTTTGTCCCTAAAGAAAAAAGTGCCCGTCAGGGCCCAGACCCCGGGGAAATACAAGTCAGCGCTCCGAGACGCCACACGCGTGCCTTAAACGCTGGGTCAGGCCCAGGCAGAAATAAAAGAGATAGCGGCCCCTGTTCCGGAGAAGCAACGAGCCCCTGGGGGCTCGAAGTGGGCTGCTGGGCCCCGAGAGGATCCCCTGGGCGCCGGCCGGAGGAGGGGACAGGGCGGTGGCGGCCAGGGTTGGGGGGGGGTCCCAGGCTCAGCTCACCTGGCCGCGGCGTTCTGCGTACCAGGCAGGGCCAGGCCCCCGCCGGCCCGTAGCTGGACTGGGCTCGCCCCTGTTCGGAGAGACCCGGCCCCCTAAAGCAGCTGGCTGCGGCCCGGAACTCACCTGCCGTAGCAACCGCGCCACCTCCGCCTGTCAGTCAAGCGTGCCTTCCGCGGCTCGGCGCAGCGCAGGGTCATGAGGTCCGGCCGGCCGCGCCCCGCCTCCTCCCCCTCGGCTGCCCAATCGGGAGAGGCCGACGCCGGTGGTAGGGGCGTGGTCAGATGAACGGTGCGGGCCGCGGGCGGGGCCTGAGGGCTTGGGGGGCCGGCACTCTGATCTCACTGCTGAGCGCCGGAAGTATCCTAGATCTCAGCGCAGGGGCTCGGCGGCTAGACCGTGGGGTTGGCGCGAGTATGCCGGTCACCGGGAAGGCTTTCCGCCGGCGCCGGGCCGATTCGGAGTCGGAGGAAGATGAGCAGGACTCAGAGGAAGTTCGGTGCGTTTGGGGCGGGCTTCCACGGGGCAGGAAGAGAGAGGCAGCCTAGGGGGACTCACCACCGGCCAGGCACCTTGTTGACAACATTGCTAATTATGAGCCGGGTTGTTATCCCCTTCTGTGAAGAAATTGAGGCCCCTAGGGATGAGACCGCCGCCCCAGGGTCTCATGGTTGGGAGAGGTGCCCCTGGCATGCGCAGCGGTTCTGACTCCCGTTGGTGGGTCCAGACGCAGAGTCACCCTCTGGACCACTGCGGGCAGGCAGCGAGGCAGGGATGTCCTTCGAAGCTGCCTTTTGACTCTGAGTTCCGTGGAGGGTCTCTCATCCTGTGCATTGCCTTTTTAGATTAAAACTGGAAGAGACCCGAGAGGTGCAGAACTTGAGGAAGAGGCCCAACGGGGTGAGGTGGGTACTGCGTGGGGGAGAGGACCCGGAAGAGGAGGGGATGACCGAGACACCACCTACCCCGACTCCCCCATCCCCACCCGGTCGCTGTCACAAATACCTCCTCAGACATAGCCCCTTCTCTTGACACACTTTACACCTTGTACTGCCTGGGGAGGGGTCCAAGCGTTTTTTGCAGATGTTTAACCAGGACATGCCCCGAGCCTTGTGATCTTGAAGTTTGCTCCAGAGGTACAGAAACAGGTCATTGATCAGTGTTTTTATTGTCAAATGCACACTGTGATTAATTGTGAAATGCACACTGATCGTTAAGAGTTTGGGAAAATTTAGAAAAGTATAATCATGAAAATAAACAGTACCCATAATTCTCCCATACAGAGGTGATCAGTGTTAACATTTAATGTTCTTTTCCTGTCTGTTTGCTCTCTTTTTTGTAAAGACGATGAGCAGCTTTACTTTTATTCTGTTCTTCTTCGGTAGTCCCCTCTTATCCACGGGGGCTATGTTCTGAGACCCCCAGTGGATACCTGAAGCCTGGGTAGTACTGAACCTTATGTAGATTATTTTTTCCTATACTGATGGGTGGGTAGTATATACAGTGTGGACACTCAGGGCAAAGGGATGATTCACCTCCTCTGTGGGACGGGGCAGGATGGCAGAGATTCATCACACCATTCAGAACAGCTGGTAATTTAAAACTTATGAATTTTTTATTTCTGGAATTTTCCATTTAATATTTTTGGACTGCAGATAACTGACACTGTGGAAAGTGAAACCACAGATAAAGGGGGACTACTGTACCTTCAACTTATGATATTGTGGGCATTCAACCACATTGTGGGTAATTTTTCCAAAAACCTTTTTAATATCTGCATAATATTCTATCAGATGTACATATCATAATTTAACTTACCTCTTAGTTTGGGACCTGTAGATCATTTTTTTAAATTTCACCATCAAATAAGGCTGCAATAGTATTTTCCTGCATTTGTCTTTAGCTTCATTTTCCCTGAAGGCATAATCTTAGAAATGAGTTTTCTAAGCCAAGATAATGCTAAATGACTTTACAGGAAAATATACCACTGACATCACCACTACCCCCACCTCCAGCATCTAGAGTGTTTCTTGGACCCTGTTATTCTTGTAGGCTTTTCCAGCCGACTTCAGTGTTCACCCCGCAAATCTCACCCTTGCCCTAATGTTGCAGCCTACAGATTTCCTAAATGTTTCTCCTTATCTCTGAATTGTGCCCTTTCTCTCTCTCTCCCCCACTTTTTGGCTTTTCTTAGTGCTGTAGCCCTGCTGGTGGGAGAGAAGGTACAAGAAGAGACCACTCTAGTGGTGAGTTGTGGGGTCCTCCCTGGGCAGTGGGAAGATGTGGCTGCTCTTCAGTGGATGATTGTGTTTTCTTAAAAGAAAAAAAAAAATTCCACTGCAAGTTATATAGATGCTTCTTCTCAGCTGTGTTTGCTGTCTGCAGGATGATCCCTTTCAGATGAAGACAGGCGGGATGGTGGACATGAAGAAACTAAAGGAAAGGGGCAAAGATAAGTAAGTGCAAAACTGGCTGAGAGGCAAATTCACCTGCAGCCCCTGCCTGGGTCTGTGTTCCCCCAGGGAGCTGGGTCCTGCCACAGCTTTAATGAGACATCTTGGAGTACCCTTTGTGCTTTGTAAACGGTATGTTGTTTAAAAACAAAGAAAACAAAAACTCTTCAAAAGTTAACTTAGAGTGATGCGGGTAGGCACCTCTTGTAAAGATGCATTGTATATTGCCTTTTTAAAAAAAATTTATTTATTTATCCTTGGTTGCGTTGGGTCTTCGCTGCTGCACGTGGGCTTCCTCTAGTTGCAGCGAGCGGGGGCCACTCCTCGTTGTGGTGCGTGGGCTTCTCATTGCAGTGGCCTCTCCCATTGCGGAGCACAGGCTCCAGGCACGTGGGCTTCAGTAGTTGTGGCGCACGGGCTCAGTAGTTGTGGCTCGCGGGCTCTAGAGCGCAGGCTCAGCAGCTGTGGCGCACGGGTTTAGTTGCTCCGCGGTATGTGGGACCCTCCCAGACCAGGCCTCGAACCCATGTCCCCTGCACTGGCAGGCGGACTCCCAACCACTGCACCACCTGGGAAGCCGCTATATATTGTCTTTCAAACCCATGTGGAAGTTGTTTTTCTTTTTTGAGGAAAACATAGAAACAATTACAAAAATAATACAAACAATACAAAAGTGAAATATAAACGAATCTACTCATTCCCCCGAGGTATCTCCAGAGGCCGTCAGGGTGCTTGCATACATTCCTAGAGTTCCTTCGATTTACATATCATATATATGTATATATTTTTTGACCGTAAACAGGATGTTGTACATTTCGTTGCATACTTGTTTTATTCATGTAACATCACACTCAGCCTCATTTAGCTGTGACTCTAAGGCTCTGCTTCACTGTTCTCTCTTTTTAGGATCAGTGAAGAGGAAGACCTCCATCTGGGGACGTCATTTTCTGCAGAAACCAACCGAAGGGACGAGGATGCTGACATGTAGGTGTCAGTCTGTTCATCAGTAAGAGATTGGGGGAGGGCTCCAGCCAGACAGAGTCCAAGATATTCTGTCACAGATGACATTTCTAGACTCACCCAGAGACAGCAAATCGGCCCCTCTTGCGCCCCTGCCTCCCCTTTCCCCACCGCCTGAGGCTTGAGAACTTTGAAAAATTCAAAAATTCTTTAAAAGTGTGGTTCTTGGAATTTTAGATTCCTTGACTAGTAATGTTCCATCCCCCCAAAATTGCAGGGATAAACAATGGACTTGCCTATTTTTCATTTTGCCAACAAGGCTGTTAAACAAACTACCATCTACCATTATCTTTTTGTCTTCGAAGAACCTTACACATGGTGTGGTAGGACAGAATCTCATAATATGTAGGTTGGTGCTTTAAGTTGAAAAATTTTAGCTTGATTTAAAAACTCAAGTTATTTTTATTTTTCTCCTTCTCCATGAAACGATGGCAACTTCATCATCAGCCATCATGGCTCCGTGAGCCAGTGCTGGGGACCATTTAAAAGACACCCGTTGTGAGCCTTCTTGCCCCTTTTTGAGGCCTTTGGGTATCTCATTTCAGGATGAAGTACATTGAGACGGAGCTGAAGAAGCGGAAAGGGATCGTGGAACACGAGGAACAGAAAGTTAAGCCAAAGAATGCAGAGGACTGCCTTTACGAACTGCCGGAAAACATCCGGGTTTCCTCAGCAAAGAAGACTGAGGAGATGCTGTCCAACCAGATGCTGAGCGGCATCCCGGAGGTGGACCTCGGCATCGAGTGCGTTTCAGACCCACGGTCATGCCTCTCTCCCGCCCCTAGGCAGAAAAGACGAGCTCTCTGTTTTCCAGTTAAAAGTTAAGGGACTGTTTCTTAACCTGTCTCCTTGGACACCCACAGATATAAACTGTCTTCTGTGGCAGACTGACATGGTTGTTGCCCGGAGTTTCTCTGGAGGGTTGGTCAGAAGTAGTTAAAGAGACAAGGGACTCTGCCTGCCGAAAACAAGAATGTTTTTATTTAGCCTTTGTTCACAGCTCTTCAGCTCTTCTATTCAGGTCCTTGTATTCTTCTGCTTTATTCTAGCAGGAGCAATGATAAAGGCTCACCCACCCCGTGATCTGTCTTTCACTTTTACTACAAAGCATCTGCTCCAAAAGGGGATTTTTATGGAGGAAATACAGTGGTCATAATCATCTTCGGGTGTGGTAGGAAGTTGGGAGACTTCTGGGTTCTCGCTTCCTTTTTGGCCTTACTAGCTTTGAGCCTTAGTCAGTTCACCTGACCTCCAGCTCAATTTCCTCTTGATCAGAAGAGAGTAACTCCTGCATCTCTGATGCTGGGAGAGCTCCGTGACAGTCTGACCGCAGGGGAGTTGGTAAATTGTAGAGAGCTGTGCGCCAAGAAAGATGACGTCCTTATGCAGTCGGGGGGGCTGCCAGCCCCCTTAGTCAGTTCCGTCTGAGGGCCAGAGGTGTGACGATCTCACTGTGGTGTGGCTCCTTTCTCCCCGTAGTGCTAAAATAAAAAATATCATTTCCACGGAGGATGCCAAGGCCCGTCTGCTGGCAGAGCAGCAGAACAAGAAGAAAGACAGCGAGACATCCTTCGTGCCCACCAACATGGCTGTGAATTATGTGCAGCACAACCGATGTAAGTGTCGTGTCTCTGGGGAAGCAGCTCCAGCCCACGCCACTGGGTCGAGGTCCCTGGGTTCCCAAAGTCTGTCTGACCCGTCCCCTGGTCTCTTTTGGTCCAGTTTATCACGAGGAGCTCAATGCGCCCATACGGAGAAACAAAGAAGAGCCCAAAGCCCGACCGTTAAGAGTGGGTGACACAGAGAAGCCGGAGCCTGAGCGTGAGTACAGCAGAGGCCTCGGGTCGCCTGGCGTGACCGTTGCCCAGGGCCCGTGGAGGTGGGGAGGGACTCGGCAGGGGCGGCGCTTGGGCTTTGGGGTCAGGGCATCTGGGTTCTAGTCCATTTTCTGGACCATGGTCACGTGCCTTCCCCTTTCCAAGCCTCAGTTTCTTTACCTCTAAGATGGGGATAGTAATCAAACTTACCACTTGGGGTTGCTCTAAGGATTCACTGGGCTGTCAAATATAATAGAAACTCAAAAAATTAGAAAATTTCAATAAGCAAAAGTAAATTAAAAGTTAATCATAATTTCACCACCCAAAGACGGCCCCTGTTAACATTTTTATATATTGTTATCCCTCAGTGTCCGTGGGGGACTGGTTCCTGGACCCGCTGCAGACACCAAAATCTGTGGATGCTCAAGTCCCACAGTCAGCCCTCTGTATCCATGGATGCGGAACACAGGGATACCAAGGGCTGACTGTGTATAACCTTGCCCACTTTTAAAAAATATACAGATGCTGTATACATACTTAATAGGATCTCACAGCTTTTTAGTGTGCTCTGCCTGTCTCTCCATGACAGTAAATACATTTTCCCTTTCAATGGCCATATCACGTTCTGCTGTATAGATAGATGTCCTATAGTCTAACCATTTCCCTCTGGCGGGACACTTAGGTTGTTTCCCATTTTTCCCTATTTAATGATGATCATTCTTGCCCATGTCATGTCCTTAAGCTGCCTTCTGAGAACTCACCAAATGATCCTAATTTGTTCTCCCGCCAGCAGCATCCAGCAGTGCCCCTTTCCCACGTGCTCACCAGCACCAGGCGGTGCCATCTTTCTCATCAACAATGGGATGATTCTAAGGAAATGCTAAATTTGCTGAGGCTTCTGAAAATCCAGCCTGTTGCTCTGTTTCTTCCTTCCTACTTGAGAAATTATTTTCTGTAACACCTCAGCTGTGTAGTCTTTGATTCCCAAAGAGCTTCCTATTATTAATACCTAGGAAGCAGGGACTTTGGAGGCACCAGACTTGGGTTCAACTCAGCCCACCTTCACTTCCTGAGTGACCTTGAGCAAATCAGCTAACCTCTCTGAGCAGAGATGGTAACATGCCCCTGCTAGGATTGCCGGGTGGGTGAAAGGAAGTCTTGTCTAAAAAGATTTAGTGCCACGCCTGGTATGTTGTCAAGCTCTCAATGAAGCGTAGCTACTGCTGTTCACCTGGTCTAACATTGAAGTCAGCATGTTTTGGCTGGCACCTGACTCCACCGTGTTTATTGCTATTCACCCAAAAACACTTACTTACTTACTGAGGCCCTACTATGTTCCTGTTCACTAGAGTAGGCACTGGGGCTCCTGTAGGGAGTGAGACAGGCATGGTCGTCCTTGCCTACGTGGAGCTAAGCCTGTTGTTGGCTTCCAGCATGGCAAACAGCTTTTCCTCTTTTCCTTCTCAGGGTCCCCTCCCAACCGCAAGCGTCCTGCTAACGAGAAGGCCACGGATGACTATCACTACGAGAAGTTCAAGAAGATGAACAGGCGGTACTGAGGGAGGCTAAAGGGGAGAGGTGCAAAGTGGGATGTAAACAGTGTCGTTCACTCCCTTTATCCCCCTGATAAAAGGCTTCCTGGACAGAAGCCTGCTCATTGGCTAGCAGACAGTTCCCAAAACAGACTCTATCAGTCCTGCTGCTTACCTGCTGGCTTTTTCAGGCACTGAATTTGTACCTTTTGAAACAATGTGTAGTTTTCCTATTTGGGGACAAACTCTATTCTTGAGAGCATTATTAAATCTCGTTTGTAAATATGTTGGCTTTCTCCTAATATTTGCCCTGGGTCAGGAGGAAACAGTTGTGTGTTTCAGGGTGAGATAATACCCTTTAGATTGTGGTTTTATTATTATTATATATGCAATCATGTCTCCTATTTTCAAGTATCTGGAGTGGGGTTCAGAAATGCATCCGTCACTGTTTATGGTGGATCCAGCTGACAGCAGAAAAATCTAGGTTGAGATCAAAGGGACACTGGTATTTTCTGACTTTTACAAAGTTATCTGTTTCTTTTCATTATGAAAGAAAAAACAATTTCTATCACTTTTAGCACTTAAGTATTAAATATGAAATGGACCCAGCCTTATTGTTTGTACTGCGTCTTCTTATACCAACGCTAGGTAATGTGTTCAGAGTCTGGGGGTTGGGCAGCTCAAAAGCAGAATTCAGTCACTGAGAGGGGTTTTCTCATTTAGTTTAAAAGAGGTGGACAGGCTCCAGCCTCTGAGCTGTCAGGTATGGCCCACCTGTGCCATTTTTCCTGAGATAGTTACACAGGTTGTGACGAGGAAAGAACAGGTCGGTTGACTCCTGGGCTGATTTAAAGCAGATACTGTGTGATTAGAGAGGTGTGGCTTTGGAGTCAGATCCGAGCCCTGCTCACAGCTTCCTTAAGTCGTTGGACAAATCCGTTTGCCTCGGAGCCTCAGTTTTCTCATCTGTAAACTAGATTTTCTTCTAGCTTTTTTTCCCCTTCACTCGAATGAATGCAAGTTCACTGAAGGCAGGAATCACGTGTGCCTCATTTTTTTCTTGAATCCCCAGGATCGAGTCCATAGGCGATCCTCAAAATTATGAATGAATGAGGCTTCCCTGGTGGCGCAGTGGTTGAGAGTCCGCCTGCCGATGCAGGGGACACGGGTTTGTGCCCCGGTCCGGGAAGATCCCACATGCCGCGGAGCAGCTAGGCCCGTGAGCCATGGCTGCTGAGCCTGCGCGTCCGGAGCCTGTGCTCCGCAATGAGAGAGGCCACAACAGTGAGAGGCCCGCGTACCGCAAAAAAAAAAAAAAAAATTATGAATGAATGAGTGGAACTATCGTTACCTGGGAGAGACCTGACCAACACTACCTTGTCCAGGTGATGCAGGTCAACATCAACAGTCAGAAATCATGTTGACTGTATGTACCTTTGATATGATGTTATAAAAACAGCACTTTATCTCTGTAAAGTATATTCCTCCCCAAAACCCGTAACTCCAGTCTAATCATAAGGAAAGCATCAGACAAATTCCAATAGTTGGGGATCCTACAAAAGATTTGACCAGTACTCCCCCCAAACTCTCAAGGTCATCAAAACCAAGGAAAGTTTGAGAAACAGCCACAGCCAAGGGGAGCTAAGGAGACATGACAACTAAATATAAGGTGGTATCTTGGATGGGATCCCGGATCACAAATAGGACGTTAGGTAAAACCTAAGGAAATATGAAGAAACTTTAGTTAGTTACAATCTAGCAATATAAGTTCATTAATTTTAACAAATGTAACATACTAATGTAAGATGTTAATAATAGGGGAAACTGTGCGGGCGGGGGTGTGGTAATATGGAACCTCTCTGTACTGTCCTGTCAACTTTTCTATAAATGTAAAACTGTTCCCAAAAATGTTTTATTAAAAAAAAAATTGGCGGGCTTCCCTGATGGCGCAGTGGTTGAGAGTCCGGCTGCCGATGCAGGGGACACGGATTCGTGCCCCGGTCCGGGAAGATCCCACATGCTGTGGAGTGGCTGGGCCCGTGAGCCATGGCCGCTGAGCCTGCGTGTCCGGAGCCTGTGCTCCGCAACGGGAGAGGCCACAACAGTGAGAGGCCCGCGTACCGCAAAAAAAAAAAAAAAAAAAAAAAAAAAAAAAAAAAAATTGGCCCCTCCAGCGGCCCCAGCGCCCAAAGCAGGCAAGGGCCGTGCCCCTCACAAAGATGGCGGCCGCCGGCGTCGGAGGAGGTCCGCCCGCTACAAAGATGGCGGCCCCCGGAGGGAGGGACCGGAAGTGTAGTCTGGCGGTAGCGCCGGTCTGCGGTAGGCGTGAGAACGCGCGGGCGGCGCGGGTCCGGGCATGAAGCTGGGCCGGGCCGCACTGGGCCTGGTGCTGCTGGCGCCGTTGGCGGTGCGGGCGGTGGAGCCCATCAGCCTGGGACTGGCCCTGGCCGGCGTCCTCACCGGCTACATCTCCTACCCGCGCCTCTACTGCCTGTTCGCCGAGTGCTGCAGCCAGAAGCGGAGCCTCAGCCGGGACGGTAGGATGGGGAAGGGTCTGGGGGCTGGTGCTAGGGCTGGGGCGGGGGTCAGAGGCTGGGGTCCAGGAGGCCCGGAAGCCCGGGGGGCGCTGGGGGCTGGTGCTAGGGCTGGGGCGGGGGTCAGAGGCTGGGGTCCAGGAGACCCGGAAGCCCGGGCAGGGCTGAGGCCAGCGGGGGCTGGACCCGGAACCGGAGTGCGGGATGGGGCCTGGCTCCTGGGCCACGGCCACAGGCAGACCGGACTTTGGTCGGAGACCTGCGGAGGCCAGCTGCTGTTTGGGCACCTTCGCTCAGAAACTGGGAGTGTGGACGATTGGAAACTAACTCCAGAGAGTTTTTACTCCTTCCTCGCCGGAGATGGGAAGGCTGGTGGGGACTCTAACGGCGCGGAGCAGTAAGGGCCGAACCGCCGCCCTTTTCCTGCCGGGCGTGGGGCGGGAGGGACCGAGCGGGGATGAGGGGCTCACGCTGGTGGCGGAGGCACTGGAGCCAAGGGTCTCTTCAGGAAAGAGGGCTCGGGAACGGGCAGGACTAGTAGAGGGAGGGCCTGCTGGACCCGCCGGTCACCTGGGCCAAGTGCTTACCTACATCCGCGTCTCACTAGACGCTTGAAGAGCTTAGCGGGCTTCGCTGACTTTCCCATGAGCCTGTAAACTGGGCTGCGTTTTGCCACGTGTGTCCCCCTCCTCCCCGCCTGACTGGCTTTGTTTTTCCCAGCGCTGCAGAAGGATCTGGACAGCAAGCTCTTTGGACAGCATCTTGCAAAGAAAGTCATCTTAAATGCTGTGTCTGGCTTCATAAGCAACCCGAAGCCCAAGAAACCTCTCACCCTCTCCCTACACGGGTGGACGGGCACCGGCAAAAATTTTGTCAGCAAGATCATCGCAGAGAATATTTACGAGGGTGGTCTGAACAGTGACTACGTCCACCTGTTTGTGGCCACACTGCACTTCCCTCACATCTCCAACATCACCCTGTATAAGGCAAGGGCCAGATTTCGGGATCCTTCCTGGATGATGCTGGGTTTGGGGTTTCTTTGTTGGGGAACGGGATTTGGAAATTCCGTGTTGAAATGAGTGAGCCCTGAAAATGCATCAGTTCCCCCTTTGAAAAGTGTGGGACTTACAGAGGGTTGGAGATGCAGGAAGCAATTATACCATCAAGGCTCGTGGTGGTTTCTGAAAACAGGCTCAGTGTGATATTAAGTGGGGTCATAGGATTTGAGAGATGGACATAATCAAATCCAGCTTAAAGATCTTCAAATCTAACATGTTTTATAAAAGAGGAAATGTTTCTAGGGAGGCCTCAGTCTGCTTTTACGGTTTAACTCCCTATTTAACAGTCTGGCTTTGTTGGCAGGCACACCTGGATTTGAGCCCTAAGGCTCCTTGCAGCTGTGTAATTGTGGGAAAGTCACAAGACCTCCCTGAGACTCAGGTTCTTCATCTGTCAAATGGCAGTTGTGAGGATTTCTTGAGCTCTGTGTGTCAAGTATGTAACATGATGCCTGGCACATAAGCGTTCAAATCAATGTTAACTATTGCCTTTTTTAATCCTCACTTGTGCGAACACATTTTTCCCTTTGGCTTGGGAGAGCATCAGGGTCACCAACTGTCCAGGAGTTTCTGGGATGTGGGACTTTCGGTGCTACAACTGAGAAAGTTCCAGGCAAATAGAGATGAGTTAGTCATCCTAGTTAGCATTCTGTCTTCACTGTTTAATAGTTGTGTGACTTTGAGCAAGTTACTTAATCTCTCTACACCTCAGTTTCCTCATCTGTGAAATAGGGAACACAGTAGTAACTACTATGGTGGGTTTTGGAAGGTCACAATAAAACATTGTATGAACAGTGCTTAGAACAGCATCTTAACCTGCAGTGAGTGCTCGATACATGTTCTCTGCTATTGTCTGTAAGTGGGAGAAGCAGAATGGGAAGACCTTGGTTGCTGGAGCCTGCCAGACATGAAGGAATCCTTGTTTAAAAGGTGGTTCGCGGGGCTTCTCTGGTGGCGCAATGGTTGGGAGTCCGCCTGCCGACGCCGGGGACATGGGTTCGTGCCCCGGTCCGGGAGGATCCCACATGCCACGGAGCGGCTGGGCCCGTGAGCCATGGCCGCTGAGCCTACGCGTCTGGAGCCTGTGCTCCGCAACGGGAGAGGCCACAACAGTGAGAGGCCCGCGTACTGCAAAAAAAAAAAAAAAAAAAGGTGGTTCGCTTTGTGGACTCTGGCAAGTCACTTCAGCTCCCCTAAGGTTCTCGTCCTGTAAATAGAGGTTAGTTCATACCTACAGAGCAGAGTTACTGCTTAAATATGTACCCATGGAACATTGTAACCGTGGTCCGAGTAGCCAAGCAAAACGCCAAATCATAAGAAGTCAAGAAGTCAAGTCATTGTAACTTACAGATTTTTCCTCAGAAACAGATAGCTAATTCTTTCTCCTTACACCCAGGAAAGAACTGTATAGAACCATAATTCAAATTTCTGATGTAAAGGGTCCTTTCTCGCTCTTATCTTGATTGTTTAATATAAGAAGTACCTAAATATGTTCTTAGGGAATGTTCCACTTAAGCAAATTTATTTCAGCAACCTCCAGGCATTGTTCCAGAAACTCAAGAGTGTTGCCTCACCACACTCATCCCCAAGTGTGTATGCTCTGGAGTTCTCCTCACTTCCCCCACTGGAAAGTTAGAGCCCCTTCTCCAGGCTGATCTAAGGACTGAATGAGAAAAGAGGTTACTTGGTCTCTGCCTTCTTCCAAGAAGGCTGGTGTACACAGGATATGTATTAACATTGTCATTTTGATGACAAAGGCCCAACAACTCAGTGACACGGCATTGACGTGACATGTTGCAGGACAAGAATTACAATCAGAGTGTGGGGCCTTGGAATCAGGCAGGGTGGGATTCAGATCTTAGCTCTGTCACATACTAATTTTGTAATCTTGGGCAAATTTTGTATTCTCAGTTGACTATGCTCTCTGTGCTTCAGTTTTCTCATCTGTACAATGGGTATGATAATGCCTACTACATGGCGTTATGGTGAGAAACAAAAGAGCTTATATAAAGTTCTTAGCACAGTGGGGAGCACACAGTAAGCAGTCCGTAAATGCAGCCTTTGTAGAGGCAGTTGTAGCGTTAATGCTCACTCTGGTGGTGTCACTCGCACTTCTGAGCATCTGTATTGGCTCTTCCCCCTTGTCACTCAGGATCAGTTACAGTCGTGGATTCGCGGCAACGTGAGTGCCTGTGCAAGGTCCATCTTCATATTTGATGAGATGGACAAGATGCATGCTGGCCTCATAGACGCCATCAAGCCTTACCTAGACTATTATGACAACTTGGATGGGGTCTCCTATCAGAAAGCCATCTTCGTATTTCTCAGGTAAAGTCGGGGCTGGGACATGGTTTGAAGAGCTCTGAGCTCCAGCCTGGGGGCTTTGGGGAAAAAAACCCCAGTCCTTATTCACTAGCATTCTTTTGCAGCAATGCTGGAGCAGAAAGGATCACAGACGTGGCTTTAGATTTCTGGAGAAGTGGAAAGCAGAGGGAAGAAATCAAGCTCAGAGACATGGAGCATGCCTTGTCTGTGTCGGCCTTCAATAACAAGAACAGTAAGTGGGGGGGCTTCCCTGGTGGTCCAGTGGTTAAGACGCCGTACTTCCAATGCTGAGGCCATGGGTTTGATCCCTGGTTGGGGAACTAAGACCCCACACACGGTGCAGTGCGGCCAAAAAAAAAAAAACAACAGTAAGCGAGGCCATCCATTCCCAGCACAACATCCCCCTACTTCATGATCCCGCCCCCCTAAGTTTTAAATTGACCACCTCACCATCACCTGGGGGCTGGTTAGAAATACCAATTCTCAGTCCCTTCCCCAGGCCTCCTGAGTCCAAATTCCTGAGGGAATCTGTGTTAACAAGCTCCAGGTGACTTTTACACATACGCAAGTCTGAGAGATGCTGTTTTAAAGAAATAGGGACATTGTTGATCATCAAGATCTTGAAAACTCGTTTCCTGGTTTTTTCAGCCAAATCATTTTCCTTTGTAAAAGCGGGTGGTGGAACAAGGAAGGCTGCTGGGGAGCCTCTGATGGAGGAGATGGGCCCATTAGATCCCTTTCTTTCTGCACATTAACCTAGAACCCTGAGGGTCTGTGCCCGAGAGTAACAGCCAAGCAGTGGTTGGGCCCCTGTTCTGTACTGGGCATTGTGTGAAACTCTCTACCTGCACGTTTCCTTTAATCTCCATAATTACCTCCTGGGGTAGAAACTACTGTTGTCCTCATTTTATAGATGGGGAAACTGAGGCTCAGAGAGAGAGAACCCTTGCCCAAGGACACACCGCCTATTAGGTATCTCTATTCCGGAGCATGAGCTTTTACTACCAAGCTTATTGCTTTGCCAGTGACCTGACACATTCACTTTTGACCTTGAACCCTTGGATGTGGAAAGACACCATGTTGGAGACTGACCCACTGGGTAAAATCCGTGAGCCATGTGGGTGGGTTGCTACCATTTGCCCAGGTTTGTTCTTGAAATTGTAAAACAGAAGGTCTCCTCTGAAACAGACTTGTCAAGAAATTCATAGCACTTCAGAGTTACATGAACAGTAATGGGGTACTTTATGTCAGTTCGTGCAAGTGGAATGTTAACGGTGAAAGACAAAATATTTTGTAGTGTGTTGAGTAGATTCTTGGCATGCCAGAAGTATGAACACATGCAGTAGAAGTCTCAGCCCCTGAATACCACAGCAAGTGCTTCTGGCCTAGAACCCACGCTGCAGGTTCCAGAGGGTTCCAGAGGATGAGCTTTGGATCTGGGCAGGCCTGGCTCAGCCACGTCCTGACTCCGGCCTTAGGCAGATGGCTGAACCCTTTCATTCGTTCACTCAACGTATTTGTTGAGCACCTACTAGGTGTCAGGCACGGGTCCAAGAACTGGGGACCCAGCAGTGAACCAAAACAGAAATCCTCACTCTCGTGGAGTCTCTATCCTAATGATAACAAGTAAGGAGACGTGTCAGATGCTGGGACCCATATCTACGTAGAGGTAGAGATTTATCTTCCCCTTTTCCCACAATAGGGAAAAAGTAAACCAATAAATAGGGGTTGGGGGGTGTGGGACGAGGGTGAGCTGCAGTTTTATTTATTTTTTAATTTTTAAAATTAATTAATTAATTTATCTTTGGCTGCGTTGGGTCTTTATTGCTGCACGCGGGCTTTCTCTAATTGCGGTGAGCAGGGGCTACTCTTCGTTGTGGTGCGCGGGCTTCTCACTGCGGTGGCTTCTCTTGTTGCAGAGCACGGGCTCTAGGCGCGCGGGCTTCAGTAAGTTGTGGCACGTGGGCTTCAGTAGTTGTGGCTTGCGGGCTCGAGAGTGCAGGCTCAGTAGTTGTGGCGCACGGGCTTAGTTGCTCCGCGGCACGTGGGATCTTCCCAGACCAGGGATCGAACCTGCGTCCCCTGCACTAGCAGGCGGATTGTTAACCACTGCACCACCACGGAAGTCCCTGCAGTTTTAAATACAGTGGTCAGGGAAGGCTTACTGTGAGGGTGACATCTGGCCTGACCCGAGGAGTGAGGGAGCCATGTGGACACGGGAGGGAAAAGCATTTCATGGGAGGGAACAGCACACGCGAGAGCCCTGAGGCAGGAGTGTGCCTGGGCCAGGATGAACGCAGGGGACGGGAGGTCAGATGAGAGGTGGAGCTTGACGTGGGGTGCAGATCGTGGAAGGCCTGGGGACCCACAGGAGGGCCTTGGGCTTGGCTCCAAGTGGAAGAGGGAGCCCCTGGAGGGTTTTGAGCAGACAGTTCCCTGATCGGACCTAGTTTTAACAGGACCACCTGGCTGCCGGGTGGAGAACAGACTGAAGGCAGCAGGGACGGGGAGGCCAGCGAGGAGCAGCTGCAACACCCTGGGGGGAGATGCTGGCGGCTCGGTCCAGCGTGGCAGCCGTGGGGGAGGTGGGACACCGTCTGACTGGGATGTATTTTGAAGGTGGAAACAATAAGATTTCCTAAGGGACTGTGTGTGGGAATGAGAGAGACGAATCGAGAATCTGGCTTGAGCACTTGGCAGGGTGACACTGTCGTCTAGGGGACGGCCTGCAGGAGGAGGAGGAGGTTTGCAGAGAGGGTGGGAGATGAAGAGGGGCGTGTCCGGCAAGGGATGACTCGTCTGAAGGCAGAGATGCGGAGCAGGCGGCTGAAGTTCCAGAACAGTTCCGGGGCAGGGGGTCAGGCTGAGGACGCAGACTGCGGAGTGGTCGGTCAGTGGTTGGTTGGTGGTTTGTAAAGTCACTCACTCCACCTGAGCACTCTTCGGGGCCCCTGTGTGGCGGGTCCTTGGCGTCCTGACTCCCTGGCTGATTAGCTTCCTGCTCTCCTTGCCTGATGGCCCCAGCTCAGTGCTCACAGGCCGCGGCACCACCTGGAATCGTCTGTTTACCGGGTGGCCGGTCCACGTCTGCCTGGCTCTCCTCCCTCCCCTGCCTCGGGCCTCAGGCGCACCTGGCACAGGGCAGGCCTGCCGGCGACGACCTGGCCAGGGCTGTCCAGCTCGGCGCTCCATGTGCTGCTTTCCCACGGCCACAGACTCCACCGCATCCAGGCAGTCAGATGTTTATTGAGCACCAGCTGTGTGCAAAGCACCGTTGGGCAAGAAAAGAATAAACCCCAGATGTGATTGATAGTAAAAAAAAAGTATATTTGGTCTTCATCCGCATTTTCTGTCCCAGAGCTCCTAAAACCCTTGGAGTTTCAAAACGATAAGAGCCATAATGGTGTCTTTGATATTCCTAACAAACCCCTTTCAACCACATCAGAGTTTGTGTTAATGAGTGACTTTTGGAAAATACCAGGGTGGGGGGTGGCTTCCAGGGGAACCAACCCTTGATCGGAGGGTTGGAACTTTCCGTCTCCAGCCCTTGTAGACCTCCCAGGAGGGAAGAGGGGCTGAAGGTTGCATCAGTCGCCAGTGGCCAGTGATTTAATCAACCGTGCCTATGTAAAGAATTTTCCATGGAACCCCAAAAGGACAGGGTTTGGAGAGCTTCCAGGTTGGTGAGCACGTGGAGATCTGGGGCGAGTGATGCGCTCAGAGGTCATGGAAGGGTCACGCCCCTTCCCACATACGTTGCCCTGTGCATCTCTTCCAGCTGGCTGTTTCTGAGTTATATCCTTTTATGATCAACCGGTAATCTAGTAAGAAAATGTTTCTCTGAGTTTCTTTGAGCTGCTCTAGCAAATTAATTGAACCCAAGGAGGGGGTCATTGGAACCTCAGAAGCACAGGTGACAACCCGAACTTTTGGTTGGTGGCCGAAGGAGGGGACGTTCTTGTGGGGCTGCGTCCTTAACCTGTGGGATCTGATGGAGCCTCCAGGTAGAGAGTGTCAGAATTGAGCTGAAAGCAGGTGGGCTCAGAGAACCTCTTGGTGGTGCGGGGGGAAATACAGGATGGACTTGATGTCGGAGGCAGACCAGGATTAAGGCACAGGGGTGAAGTGGCAAGGCGGAAGGGAAGCCCTCCTCAGGAAGAAACGCTGAGTGTGATCCAGTGGGTGCTGCGTCATCTCCAAAGGGGAAGTGGGAGGGTCAAGAGGCCGGGAATCTTGGAGGACCCGAGACTGGGCAGAGGCAGTCCTCATCCAGGGAAAGTGCGAGCCCTGTGGCCGTAACAGAGCGCTGTCTTCACACATTACTGAGGATTCTAGCTTTTGGTCCCGCAAACACTCTGGAGGGTCGGGACATGCCAGCAGCCGCAGTGGGTCTCTACCGTGTTGCTAATCCCAGCCGCTGGAACCCCAGCCAGTCGCCAATTTCCAAGATGCGGGAGTGCTGGTCCTTCCCTGGGGCCTCTTCTTCTCACCTTTGACCTTCTGTGAAGCGGCTCCCTTTCCTGCTCGGCCTGCCTGCTTACTCCAGGGTGGGTGGTGAGCCCCTTCCCCACTTCAGATCCTTTTTTTTTTCATATCTAAAAATTTTAATAAATGCATAGGAAGGGTACCCGCCTGAGATCTTAGCGATCACATCTCGAGAGGCCTCCCTGCCCACTGCGGCCTCACCCTGCCCTTGGCTTTCACAGGAGCGTCACCCCTCGCGGTTGCCCTGGGTGAGCTCCCTGGCTAGTCTGACTGCTCATTAGGCTGTGAGCCCCATGAGGGCAGGTGCGGGGCTCCACCTCATGGCTGACACCCAGCAGATGTGTGTGGACAGGTGGGTGGACAATGGATGAACAGCACCTTTTTCTTTTCCCCAGGTGGCTTCTGGCACAGCAGCTTAATTGACCGAAATCTCATTGATTATTTTGTTCCCTTCCTCCCCCTGGAATATAAACACCTAAAAATGTGCATCCGAGTCGAAATGCAGTCCCGAGGCTACGAAGTTGACGAGGACATTGTAAGCAGAGTGGCCGAGGAGATGACATTTTTCCCCAAAGAGGAGAGAGTTTTCTCTGACAAAGGCTGCAAAACTGTGTTCACCAAGTTAGATTATTACTACGATGACTGATGGCGCCAGAGATGTCGCTTCCCGCATCCCCGCTCTGGTCCCGGAAGAGGAGTAAAATGAATTATCCCGGTGTGACAGGACAGGCACTTTCCTGGGCGTTATTTTCATCCGGCAGGGCCTGTGGGCCGTCGGTGACGCATCACAGGTGGAAACAGCCCCAGAGCCTGCAGAAGCAGGAGCAACCAGCCGCCAGGCCTCATGGTTTTTTAAAAATCATGTTTTAATTTCAAGTGTTTCTGTTTCAAGGAAGGATGAATCAGTTTTACTGAAAATGTGATAATTTTATTTAAAATGGTTTTTAACATTATGAAGAAACTTTTCAGACTCTTAAGTTGTTGGCTTTGTGTGTGTTTTTACGTTCCTCTCATTCCAACATACACTGTGATGTCTTTACTGCTAAAAAGCCTGAGTCCTCGGCCTGTCTTCTGTAGGATGGTGTCACTGTACTGGGGACGGAGGCTCTAGCAGCGAGCCGATCTGTCCCAGGATGACCATCGCAAGGGCAGTAAGTGTTTATAGAAGGACAGGTGTGTAAGGGGACACACTCAGGCCCGTCACAGACAAGACCTAAATGTCCTCCCCAAGAGTTTTCGTCACAGTAGCATTGTGAACTGTGGGAATGATCTTAGTAACGTCATGAACAATTTGTTAGAAACAGAATCTCCTCGAAAGAAAAGCATCTGCAGCTTGTCACTGGCCGGTCAGTCAGCTTTGCAAAGGCCCTTCTCTTCTTTCCATTCCTAAATGATCCACACGCTCTGTACCAGGTTTTGCCATATTTTCTTAAAACCTTCCTCACTGATTACTAATTTTCATTATGTTGAATCAGAACTCCCCAAACCTCTAGGGAAGCTCAGCTGCCCCCCAGGATGCTGAGAACAGTGTTTTTATTTATTAATGCAAACAGCTACCATTTTACAATAAAACTGTGTATGATTTGTGAATATATTTTTTTAATTTTTTTTTTTTTTATTTTTGGCCACATTGGGTCTTTGTTGCTGTGTGCAGGCTTTCTCTAGTTGCAGCGAGCGGGGGCTACTCGTCATTGCAGTGTGCAGGCTTCTCGTTGTGGTGGGTTCTCTTTGTTGTGGAGCACGGGCTCTAGGCACGTGGGCTTCAGTAGTTGTGGCACTCAGGCTCAGAAGTTGTGGCTCTCAGGCTCTAGAGCGCAGGCTCAGTAGTTGTGGCACATGGGCTTAGTTGCTTTGCAACATGTGGGATCTTCCCAGACCAGGGCTCGAACCTGCGTCCCCTGCGTTGGTAGGCAGATTCTTTTTTTTTTTTTTTTTTTAAATAAATTTTATTTATTTATTTATTTATTTATAAACATTCATGTGACTTGCTTTTGTTTTTAATTAAAAATTTTTTTTTATTTTATACTTTTGGCTGCATTGGGTCTTCGTTGCAGTGCGTGGGCTTCTCATTGCGGTGGCTTCTCTTGTTGTGGAACACAGACTCTAGGCGTGCAGGCTTCAGTAGTTGTGGCACGCAGGCCCAGTAGTCGTGGCTCGCGGGCTCTAGAGCACAGGGTCAGTAGCTGTGGCGCATGGGCTTAGTTGCTCCGCGGCATGTGGGATCTTCCTGGGCCAGGGCTCAAACCCGTGTCCCCTGCGTTGGCAGGCGGAGTCTTAACCACTGCGCCACCAGGGAAGTCCCTAAGCTGTGAATTTAGACCTAACAGTGCAGCCCAGGCTGGAATGGAGGAGAGTGTGACACGGACTCTGAGGACCTTGGCAACTCCGGCTCCTTGCTCAGCTGCCCGTGGGGTCACACTCCATCAAGGGGGCCCCTGGAGCTCCCGACACTCAGCTGTGGAGTTCATTCAAGTCTACAGACATACCTCCCGCTGAGAAGCCGGCCAGGAGTACAGAGCAGTGTCAGAATGTAAGCACGCCTTGTTTTGTGCAACACACCTTTGTGCCTACGAGGGCTGCTGAGGGCTGCTGTGGGAGCATCTGCACAGTGCTCGCAGGGGCAGTTATTAGCAGGCACAGAAGACGGGTTGGACCCCTCTGCCTCATGGCTACCCACCCGCCCAGGCCCCCTAAGGCAGCACGGAATGTAGGAAAGTGCTTGATGTTGACCTGAAGCTGGCCTGTTGTCACGGCCCCGGGGGTAACGGATTAGGGCAAACCGTTCATCTGAAAATGGCAGCCCCAGCACCTGGGAGTCCCTAATTAGGGAACACAGGGGTCCCCTGACTCCCCTTGGAAAGTTCAGTCTTTGAGGTGAGGCAGCATGGGGTGAAGTAGAAGCGACATTAGCCTGAGACCCAGACGGAGAAGGGCAGCCTCATGGGATGAACACCTCCAACTGGGAACTTACAGGAGTGGGTGACGACGTGGTGGCGAAGAGGGTCTCAGCTTTCTAGAAAGGGCTCCATCCTCAGTCCTGGGAAGAGCTGGTGTTAACAAATCACTGTCGAAGATAAGAGCCCAGGTTAAGGGATTAAGCTGAAATCTGGTTAACATAACAAGGATTTCATTATTTACCACTTCAGGGCGGGCAAGACCAGGCAATTAGGTTTCCCGGTCTGAGCTCGGCCTTGCTCAGGTTCAGAATGGCAGCCGTGAGTCACGTTTGAGTGCCTCAGTTTCTTCCTACGTTAATTTTAGGAGAATATATTTGTTAGGAAGACGACCAGCTCTTTCTGATGATATTTTCATCCATGAAAACTCGATGGAGTAGAACCCATCATCTAATCCAATTTAACTTTGTATTTGTTTGGGGATAACAGCCTTTAAGGTAAATGTTTTTTTAAGGTCTAATACTTTTTTTTTTAATTTATTTTATTTATTTTTGGCTGCGTCGGGTCTTTAGTTCCAGCGTGCGGGCTTCTCTCTGATTGTGGCACACGGGCTTAGTTGTCCTGCGGCATGTGGGATCTTAGTTCCCCAACTAAGGATCAAACCCACGTCCCCTGCACTAGAAGGTAGATTCTCCACCGCTGGACCATCAGGGAACTCCCTAAGGTAAATACTGATTCTTTATGAGGTAAAGAATGCCAGCCATCGTGTCCAGGGTACGGTGAGCCTAAAGACACCTGACTTATCGAAGAGCCTTTATTCTAAGCTCAAACTTTTCAGAGCTACCAAATAAACCAGAAACAAAATCTGCAAGTGGCATCTCACATGATAAAATGTAGGCTTTATTATTTGACATTCAGTAGGTCAATTTAAGTTTGTCTACATCTTACGTGGGGTGGGGATACTGGGCCATGAGCAGCTGTGGCCTTTTCAAGTTACAAATCAGTTAACAGCAGTCCAAAGGTAACCAACGTGTGTTGAGTTTATTGCATCATAACAAAAAATCTTATCTCCTCCTGACCAGACACCCAAAAGGTGACAAAAGAAACATAACTTAGCTCCAACTTGAGAACATGTACTAAAAATTTTAAGCCTCACCTTGGCTTTTTTTTGTGTGTGTGTGTGGTACGCGGGCTTCTCACTGTTGTGGCCTCTCCCGCTGCGGAGCACAGGCTCCGGACGCACAGGCTGAGCGGCCATGGCTCACGGGCCCAGCCGCTCCGCGGCATGTGGGATCTTCCCGTACCAGGGCACGAACCCGTGTTCCCTGCATCGGCAGGCGGACTCTCAACCACTGCACCACCAGGGAAGCCCCACCTTGGCATTTTTTAAAGACTAAGTGTGATCCTCTATAAGGCATTGCCATGTGGGAGGAACATTCATTCTGCCACATCTTATATAGAAAAAAGCTGCATGTTCTCATCACATGTCTGCAGTTGCATTGCAACTACAAGATAGAATGATCCACACTGGCTGGATATTTCCCAGTGGCCAGGGCAGCCCAGCCTGACACTGCCATACAGGGTACCATTCTCAGATGACACCCAGGATCAGCCGCAACCTTAAGAGTATCTGATAAAGGAATAGGCAATTATTCCTTCCCATGTTTTAAAATGAGCAATGTCCCATATTTCTATTATCTAAGATTCAGAAGTAAGAACATTATAAAAAATATACATATCCTTGAAAACTCGAGCACTTCTAGTGTCCAGTACTTCCACTTTAGCAACGAGAACGTGCAAGCTGACCGTTCAGTCGGCACGTGTCATCCGTGGAGGACTCTGTCCTACGGACTTCAAATGGTTCTGTGCAGTCAAGTGAGAGACTGACCCACGTGTAAACTGTAACAGACAAACATTTCACCGTGGGAGCCAAGGACTCAAGGCCAACAGTCGCGTTCTGATCCGACTTCAGGGATGATATGGCTGGGGGGACATCTAGCCGGGGCTGAAGTTAAGGAGTAGAGGTGGTACAAGGAAGGCGGCAATCAGTACCAAGTAAGAGTTGGGAGAAGGAATTCCATGACCAGGGCTGTCATCAGCAGCAAAGCCACGGACAGACGGAGAGGTCCTGCCCGTCCTGCCTGGCTGCAGGGCCCTGGCGTGGAGCCCCCATGCCACACACAGGCGGTTCCCCCAGCTGCGTGCTCGGCCTGTGGGCCCAGGTCCTCCCACACGACACTGCCTGAAGGTGCCACCGATTTTACCTGGAAATACTTCAAGTCAGTCAACGCGCTCTGTAAAAAAAAGAACTAGAGCAGAAGAATGTTTCTGGCAGGTGAAAACCCAGCGCTCCCCGGATTGCAGCAGGGCCCTCGAACTCCTTCAGTTCAGCTTCTGAGGTGTGGGTACCGTTGGGTCAGAAAGAGTCCTTGGTCTCACTCACACAGCTGTTTTCAAGGCACTTCTGTCATTCTGTCAAGGTCAGTTAAGTGGTAGTGGCAGGGGAGGGGAGGGACTTCAAAAGTTCATCTTCAACCACAATGAACAGCTCGGTTGCTGTCCTGTTGCAAAATGACAAGTACCCTTAACAGATGAGCATCATTTCAAAAATCAACCCTTAGAAGCTTCCATGTCCCGCAAGTCCACAGGTGCAAATGTGTAAACCCTGAAGAGGTCTTCAAAGTGCTTGGAAAGGCCAGGCCCCGAGTTCCCTGGGCTCCCAGCCGCGTCTCACCCCATCTGGATGAGAGTTCAGTGAAAATCCAGCCGTGACTGCACTGTCTTGCAGCCCTTGTCTGAGTAGATTTTCTCGTCTTTAGGGAAAAACGTCATTTCCTCTGCCACCCTGGTGACGACGTCTTCGTCGACGGCAGAACCGCGGGCCTTCATCTCTGCCCGCACGCACATCTTCACGTGGCTGTACTCCAGGGGCAGGAAGGGGATGAAGTAGTCGATGAGGTTCCTGTCTATCAGTCCGCTGTGCCACAGGCCACCTGGGAAACAAGGCACAGCTGGGTTTCTCGCCTGTTCCTGTCCCTGTCACCCGGCCAAGCTCGCTGCTCTAACAGGGCCCAGCACGTGCTTCACGTCTGTAGCCCTCAAGATTCTCTTTTGGTCAAGCGTGATGTAAGGACCGGTTGGCTACCCCTGCTAACTAGCTTCTAGAATAGAATGCCCTCCAAAAAAGTCCCTACTTCAACCAAGGCACGGAGGCGAGCAGATTCTGTGGTTTTGTGAGAGGCTTAAAGAGAGACACGTGACCGCGGACAGGGTGAGGGCTCCTCGCCAGGGGCACTCACTGTGTTTGTTATTGAAGATCCCAACAGACAGCACGGGCTCCAGGTCCTTCAGCTGGATGTCTTCCCTCTTCCTTCCCGCCCGCCAAAAGTCAAGGGCCGTCTTAGTTATGAGGTCCCCGCCTGCATTGCTGAGTTGGCCAAAGAAACGAAGATTAAAATCACACATTAAGACTTCTCTATGACATATACACACTACTATACATAAAATAGATAACTAATAAGAACCTACTGTATAGCACAGGAACTCTACTCAATACTCTGTAATGACCTATATGGGAAAAGAATCTAAGAGTGGATATATGTATACGTAAAACTGATTCACTTTGCTGTACAGCAGAAACTAACACAACATTGTAAATCAACTATACTCCAATAAAAATTAATTAAAAATAAAAAGACTTCTCTAATCAGGAAACGTACCTGCTCTAAGTTTATTCTTTTTTTTCCACTTTCTATGCAGCTTTTTTTTTTTTTGATGTGGACCATTTTTAAAGTCTTTATTGAATTTGTTACAATACTGCTTCGGTTTTCTTATGTTTTGGCTTTTTGGCCGCAAGGCATGTGGGATCTTAGCTCTCCGATCAGGGATCGAACCTGCACCCCCTGCACTGGAAGGCGAAGTCTTAACCACTGGACCGCCAGGGAGGTCCCTATACAGCTTGTTTCAAAGTCAAATATATAAGCCAGTCTATATGTATTAAAGGGTTGTAATGACTTCTTACAAATGTCACATATCATCAGGAAACACTGAGTTTTCTAATATGGAATCAGATTGTGATATTTCTCTAAGGTTTATTCTTAACCAAGGAACATTTACTAAGTGTTACTAGACAAAAAAAAATAGCACCTGCCCTCAGGAACTGAAAATCTTTTTCAGAACTTGGTGTGTCATGCTACAACTTTTTTTTTTTAAATTATTTATTTATTTTTGGCTGCGTTGGGTCTTCGTTGCTGTGCGTGGGCTTCTCATTGCAGTGGCTTCTCTTGTTGCGGAGCACGGGCTCTAGGCACGCGGGCTTCAGTAGCTGTGGCTCGAAGGCTCTAGGGCACAGGCTCAGTAGTTGTGGCGCACGGGCTTAGTTGCTCCGCGGCATGTGGGATTTTCCCAGACCAGGGCTCGAACCCATGTCTCCTGCATTGGCAGGCGGATTCTTAACCACTGCGCCACCAGGGAAGTCCGCTACAACTTTTTATAACCCTCAGAGACAACATGTGCAAGTAATGAAATTACCTGTTATCTACTATTTCCTTCATTTGTTTCCTCCTTCCCCTGCTCTGTACCATGCTGACACTAGCAACCCCAAAGTAAAAGAAGTCCGCAAGTCACTTTTGCCAGGTTGGCACTTTTGTCCCTGGCACCTGCTGAGGTTGCCAGGACCTCCTTCTAGCCCTGGCAGAATGAAGGGCTGTGTGCCCTCAGAGAAACACCTCCCACTGACCTGAGAAAGATGAAGATGGCCTTCCGGTAAGACACGCCATCAATCTGCTCGTAGTAATCTAGGAATGGCTTGATTGAATCAATGAGCCCCGGGTGCAATTTATCCATCTCGTCAAATATGAACACGGAGCTCGCACATGCACTCACGTTACCCCGAATCCACCTCCGTAACTGGTCCTACACCAACCATAAGAGAAGAAATAGGATGCAGGGATTCAAAAGATAGGCCCAGGGGAGGAGGAGCGCTCCACTGTTCCTCATGCTCAGGAAGGTGAAAAATCAGAGCTCTCTGGGGTTTAACAAAGAAAACTCGCACCCTAACCTCCACTCACTGGCTGAGAGCTTTTCCAAAACTTCATCTATAAGAAGTGGAAACTGGCAGAGAGATAGGTGCTAAAATGCAAATAAGTGTTTTCCTAACTCAAATGACGTGCCAAATGTGACTTTTTAAAGGTATCGGGGTCTAAGATACATGAATATTGATCATTTCACTGTTCACCAACCTGTCATCTTCATCTCCCTGGGGCTGGGAATCTCATGTTAATTTTACCAGACATACTGAGGAATAAGAAACTAGACTAAGACCGGCACAGCATCCCAAGACCAGTGCCTTTTACTGGTGCAGTGAACAAAGGTGCTGACCTAGATGACATTTCATGAAAAGCGTTTGTTCGTGTATTTCTAGGGATTTATGACAGAATTTGGTAAATAAGAAAAGCATTCTCTCTTTTTGGCAGTCTTCCCTGTCTTACAGTTTATGGGGCAAATATCCACTTTCACTTCCTTGTTCAGTTTCTATTCCTTATTTCAGTCCCCACCTAACAGCAGGAACACTAACTTTCACAAGGACATCCATTTAAATGAGAGCCCTACGGGACGACTTAACACAGCAAGGCCAAGAATGTGAAGGACGGGAGGAACAAAGGAAGTGAACGCTACTGAGGAGAAACAAACTCCTCTGGTCTCCAATGCTAACCGCAGAGGCCAAGCTGAAGCTGCATCATAGGAGGAGCCTTACATGAAGTCGTGTCCAAGCAAATCGCATGACCTGCTCCACTTAACCAAGGGCTGTGATGGGGATACTGAAGATACGCACCGCGCAACACAGCTACCCTGTGGACTGGGAGTCAGGAGATTTGGGTCCCGGTTTCTGATTTGCACAAAAATTCTAAGGAGCAAGTCGCCTTGCCGCTCTTGGCTCCATCTTTTAATGGAAATAACATCACCTACCCAGCTGTATTATTTTGGAATCAGCGAGAAAAAAAAATTGCAGGAGAACTCTGCAGATGGCAAAGGATTACGGGGGGGGGGCGAAGTGTGCAGGGGCCTGGGGCTACGGGAGTGCAAAGGAAAGCAGCAGAGGCCGGAGTCAGGGAGCAGGTCGCCCGGACGGGTCCGAGAGGCCAGGGGACGGGATAACAGAATTCCTTGCCTGGTACAGTTTTATGTGCTGCTCGTGAGGAAAGTGCAGGGTCGACACAAACAGGTGGACAAAGTCGCTCTTGAGACCTTTTGGGTGAAGATTTTCAGCCACAATTTGGCTGACAAAATTCTTGCCCGTGCCAGCCCAGCCGTGTAAGGAAAGGGTCAGTGGTTTCTTGGGATTTTTGTTGTTCCTGAAGCCAGTCAGCGCCTTGAGAATCACCGCTGTGGCCAGATGCTGCCCAAAGAGCTTCTCCTCCAAATTCAGCTTGAGGGCTGCAGGAGCCAGCCCGGGAACAAGAGAGAAAAATACACATTAAACGTGCACCAGAAAAGCAGCACTCTCCCCAGCTGGCCAAAGTGAGAGGCACAGGTTAGCAAGTGGTCCAGCAGGGTCTCTGCCAAACCCCAGGGTTAGCGCCGAGGCAGAACCACACGGGCTGCAGTCACACGACGCCACTTTCAAGGAAATGGACTAGAAAAGGAAGCTAAATGTGTTCGTTCATCCAAGGATTGGCCCTCTCTTGACTCAGCTGCTTGCTATTTCCCCAGCCACCCCTTCCGGCTTGTAAGAAAACCGAGGGCCAAATGTGGGCTTTCTGGGCAGACGCTGCACATCTGAAAACTACTTTAACAGGGGTGACATGGCGCCGAAGGGCTGCTGCTTTCAGTTTCTTCTTACTGTCATCCCAACGCATCCAAACTTTTAGAAAGGAACTTGGGCAGAGCCCCACGATCCGGAGAATCTGTCTCCGAAGACACGGCTTCCGAGGCTGGAGTCCGGGCCGAGGCCCCAACCCTCCTCCTTCCCACCCCACCTCAGGGTAAGCGCGGGGTGCCGGGCGCTGGCGCCCGCGCCCCTCGAGCCCCTCCGGGGCAGACCCGCCGTACCCGACGCGTTGAGCGGCTGCTCGTCTCGGCAGCACTCGGCGAAGCGGCAGTACAGGTCCTTATACGACAGGTAGCCGGTGAGGGCCGACGCGGCCCCGATGGCGATGCCCAAGCTGATAGGGTCGAACGCCGCCGCCACGTGGGCCTCCAGCAGCAGCCGCAGCGCCGCGGCGACCCAGAACAGCCCAGCCGGATGCATCGCCCAGCTCGCAGCCAGCCACAGCCGCTGCTAGGGCCGCCCGGGCGGCCGAGTTTGGGGACGAACTTCCGATCAGTGCGTCACCTCCGCCCGCAGGCCACCCCCCAACACACCGTGGGAAGGCCTTGTTGGCGAGGGGCGTGGCTCCGCGCCATCATCTTTGTGAGAGCCACGGAAAGGGGTAGTGACTCTCTCAGCTTCAGGTGAAACGCACGGCTAGCTTTTACGGTTTCTTTTTCTTAAGAGCTTCTCAGATCCTTCACGCTTTGCTTTGTCATCCCTCTCTTCACGTCCCCTGGAGCTATCGTGAGCCTTTCTCAAGTCTCCCCATCCTGCCTGCCTTCCTGAAACAGTTGCAGAGTGCTCTGGGTGCCTGGCCCCAGGCTGAGCACTGGGGCTACACCAAGGCAGACGTGCCCTGGTGTGCACAAACCCAGAAGCGCACTCTTTCATTGAGCACGCTACGAGGCAGGCCCCTTGCTGGATGCTGGGACACAGCAGGGAAGGAGATGGGGCTGCCCGCCCCTGCCTCGAGCTTCTAGGCTCTGGGAGAGGCAGGCAGTAGGCAGGGGCCAGTAGTGAGCGGTCAGAGAAGCACCGAGGCCATGGAGCAGGGAACGCTGTCAGTCTGAACTGAGAATTAAAGGAGTTCGCCGAGCAAACACTGAGGAGTAGGATGTTCTATGCAGAGAACAGAATATGCAGGATGTGCAGTTTGGGGAACGGAAAGCATTTCACACGGTGGAGGCTGGTGAGAATGAGGATGGAGAGCTAGGCAGAGACTGGAAGGGGAAGGCCTCTGTTTGGGGGGCAATAGGGAGCCACAGAAGGTTGCACACCGGAAATGACATGGTCAGATCAAAGATCACGATGGCTGCTGGGTTTGTTCAGGTAACGCTGGCCCAGGCTTTGCCAAAGTTGGTTGAGTTCACTCATCAGCCAGTGTATCAACAAATATTTAACAGACACTGGCTGTGTCAGATCCAGTGCCGTATGCTGGGGATAAAGCAGAGCACAGGGGAATTGCCTGGCGGCCCAGGGTTAGGGCTTCTCACTTGCACTGCAGGAGCATGGGTTCCATCCCTGGTCAGGGAACTAAGATCCTGCATGCCACAGCACAGCCAAAAACACTTTTTTTTTTTTTTTTTTTTTTTTGCGGTACGCTTGCCTCTCACTGTTGCGGCCTCTCCCATTGCAGAGCACAGGCTCCCGATGCGCAGGCTCAGCGGCCATGGCTCACGGGCCCAGCTGCTCCGCGGCATGTGGGATCCTCCCGGACCGGGGCACGAACCCGTGTCCCCTGCATCGGCAGGCGGACTCTCAACCACTGCACCACCAGGGAAGCCCTGTGTTATCTTTAGAGTCATAAATGCCAGCCACTGAGCTTTTGTAATTCCAGATCCAAACACCATCGATTCCTTCCAGCACTATATACAATCCTTAAAGACACAAAAGTTTCCTTTCAAACACTAGTGGTCTAAACAGTCTCTCCTGGTACTTCCCTGGCGGTCCAGTGGTTAAAGACTTTGCCTTCCAATGCAAGGAGTGCGGGTTCGATCCCTGGTCGGGGAGCTAAGATCCCACATGCCTCGCAGCCAAAAAACCGAAACACAAAACAGAAACAATATTGTAACAAATTCATTAAAGACTTTAAAAATGGTCCACGTCAACAAAATCTTTAAAAAAATAAACAGTCTCTCCTGACTTGTGAGCCTCACACAATTTGCTGAGAGAGTCAAAAGCGGTGACAGTCACAGTAAAAGGTCTTCCTGACCTCTTAACTGTCTGCAGCGGTAAGGGCTCTATATGCATCAGTCCATTGGTATGTCCAACAACTTCAAGAGGAAGAGACTGTTGTGATCCCCACTTTACAGATAGGGAAACTGAGACCCAGAGAAGTGAGGTCACATGTCCAGAACCACTCAGCTAGGAAGAGAAGGAATGAACCAGTTTCTGTAACTTTTATGGCTTCAACCTCCTGCTCTCCACACACTCGCCCCACCCCGTGTTGCAAATCCCCTGGAGGCCACAGAGCTGCTCCAACATCTCTCACAGCTGCACCCCAGGGAACGCGCTGGACTTGACCAACTGCATGCCCGAGGCGGCCTCTGTCCCAGAGCCAGCAGGAAAACCGATTAGGTTCAACAGATAACAGAGGGCCTGGCAGCCAGGCCACCTGCTCACACCAGCCCTGGTGGAGAAAGCTTGTCAGGCGTCCCTGGAGAGGTGCTTTGAGCCCCAACTTTCTGGAGGTAGGGTGGCAGCCCTTGTGGTGGGCCTTATCCTGTCTTAAGCCGGCCACCTTCACCCTGGGGTATGTGAACACCTGGAGGTAGATGAAGATTTCCCAAGGACATATGGGATGGGTCACTGTAAGGATGCCAATCCTAGAAACTCAGCCTCTTTCTTTTCTTTCTTTCTTTCTTTCTTTCTTTCTTTCTTTCTTTCTTTCTTTCTTTCTGTCTTTTTAATTAAAGTATAGTTGACTTACAAGGTTTTGTTAGTTTCAGGTATACAGCAAAGTGATTCAGTTTTTCAGATTTTTTTCATTATAGGTTATTACCAGATATTGAATATGGCTCCCTGTGCTGTACAGCGGAAACGTAGCCTCTTTCCTCTTTCCTCCCTGAGCAAGACCCCAGTGGCCCAGCTTCCTGCAGCTTCCTTTCTCACCTCCCCTGTCTTACCTCTGGCCCTCTGGAAAGAAGAAAAATCACTCAGTAATTTTCCCCAGTGGATACACGAAGTAAATGGAAAAAGAAAAGAGAGAGAACCCCATCCATCTCATTAATAGATTTTCCATAAAATCTTAATTCTTGGTTTAATAATTATTTATGAAAAAAATTGTAACCCTGGGCTTCCCTGGTGGCGCAGTGGTTGAGAGTCCGCCTGCCGATGCAGGGGACGCGGGTTCGTGCCCCGGTCCGGGAAGATCCCACATGCCGCGGAGCAGCTGGGCCCGTGAGCCATGGCCGCTGAGCCTGCGCATCCGGAGCCTGTGCTTCGCAACGGGAGAGGCCACAACAGTGAGAGGCCTGCGTACCGCAAAAAAAAAAAAAAAAATCTATAGCTCTCACCTCCCCCTAGATTGCCTGATTATCTAAAATAGCGGATTCCCACAGTTCCTTCTGGAGGTGACCCCTCTTTCCTACTGAGATCCAGCAGGGCTGTGCTGAGGCTGAAGAGAGGATGGGGGAGACCAGCCTCAGGCTGGGGGGCGGGCAGGATGCAGAACTTTGCTCTGTGGGGCAGGCACAGCTGTGGAGCCATTTCTGAGGGTCTGGAGTTCCAGTGCTGCCAAGTCCTCCAGATGCCCCCAGTGCCCTCTGCGCAACTGTCCTCATCCCACTTTTTCTCTAGCAAAGACTGGGAAAAATGGAATCAAACCACGATGTGGTTTAGCATCCATAGAATCCATGTCTGAACTCAACTCTCCAGAGGTCCTGGCCCTTTGGATGCTCTAGGAGATTTTTCCAGATGATTCTTCACAGAAAGGCCTGGGAGTCTCTGAGGCAAGATGTTGACATTTGCAACTGCTTTCGACTTCCCAGTTTTGTTAGGACTCAGCCCTATCCTGGTTCTGGTGGTGGAAGGGGTCTTGGCCTCAGCTTCTCAGGGTCCTGGAGCTCTTCCCCTCGGTGGGCATGTGGTCCCGAGGGGAGTCTGGGTGACACTTGCTTCTCTGTTCTGTCACTGCGGGCTCTGGGGCTCCCCTCTCCTGGAAGATGGAGATCGGGGAAGGAGGTGCCTCCTGCAGTGTCCTCCATGTGGGTTCAGTAATCAAGTCCAAATCCCTGCATTTCCCTGAGCTTCTGCGGCCTGTCTCCCCCTCTCTGTTACCAACTGTTTTATCAGATGAGGTTCTTTGCTTCCAAACAATAGACGGACACTGACTGGCTTGGGCTTCTCCAGGGCTTCTTAGAAGAACCCAGGGTGGCCCGTGGAAATGTAAAAAATGCTGAGCGACCCCGACTTGGGAGATAGGATCCCAGAGGTGGGGTGTGGGGGCCTCAGTGGCAGGAGCTCTGGGGCCCTGTTGCTCCGGCACTGCCCTCGGAGAGAGAAGCTGATGGGCCCAACCTGGGTCGGGTATCTTGACCTTGTATCTACCAGCCATGGGCAAGGGTGTTGTGCCTGGGTAACCCCCCCAGTTTGCGCTATTGTACATACTCAAATGACATTTTGTTTCCTTGAAAATGTGACTATTTCCTGATTTGTCATTTGGTCACTTATCTTGAAGTTGGCCACTGGAATTTATGGAGGGTGGGAAGATGACCACAAGAGTAGAGGGCCTCAAAACCCTCACAAAGAGCTCTCTGGATGACCCAAACATATCTGAGCCCCAGGAATGGATACAAATGGACCCCCCCAAGTGCCCCCCAACTACATAATGATCCTGACACTGCATTGTGCCCCATTCCCCCTCTTTTAAGAAAGTTTTAGGGCTTCCCTGGTGGAGCAGTGGTTGAGAGTTCACCTGCCGATGCAGGGGACACGGGTTCGTGCCCCGGTCCGGGAAGATCCCACATGCCGCGGAGCGGCTGGGCCCGTGAGCCATGGCCACTGAGCCTGCGCGTCCGGAGCCTGTGCTCCACAACGGGAGAGGCCCCAACAGTGAGAGGCCCGTGTACCGCAAAAAAAAAAATAAATAAAATAAAGTTTTAAAGAGTGTAAAACAACATATATTTCCAGTATCAGTGAGTATCTTAAGATAAAAACTAGTTCATTTAGCATATCTTAAGAGAAATTGCCTGTGAATGGGAACTTCTAGTACTCTGAGGTCTGCAAGACGTACCTAGAAAATTTGCTGCTGTGGAAAATGAAGAAATCGGATTGGGAGGCGGGTGGTGGAGAGCCTGTGGTTTATCTTTTTTATTAATTGCTGTAATACTGTCCTTCAGGCAGCTGAGGGTGTTTCATGTTTTCTTTAGACAACATTAGAAGCTGAAGCTCTCTTTGGACCAGTTTGATGCTACATGAATTCTGCCATTTTGCTAACACTGATTTGGCTACTGGGTGACCACTCCATTAGAACTATTAACTCCAGTCATATTAATTTTTGTTATAAATCTTACAAAAGGGAGTGCTTCTGGGTATTTATATCCACATTTTGTTTTCAAAAATCGTCCAAGCCCATGGTAGCTGCCACCTTGCATCACTGTCCCTGGAAGGCTGGTCATCTCACCTCCCACCCGTCCTCTTGTCCCTACATTATCCCCTTCCCTTTTAATTTTTCTATCATTTCTCTCTTGGAACATTACCTACAGTGTTTACATTGTTAATAAAAAAACATTCAAGGGCTTCCCTGGTGGCGCAGTGGTTGAGAGTCTGCCTGCTGATGCAGGGGACACGGGTTCGTGCCCCGGTCTGGGAAGATCCCACATGCCACGGAGCAGCTGGGCCCGTGAGCCATGGCCGCTGAGCCTGCGCGTCCGGAGCCTGTGCTCCGCAACGGGAGAGGCCACAACAGTGAGAGGCCCACGTACCGCAAAAAACAAAAACAAAAACATTCAAAACCACCAACTTGACTCCTTAAGGCCGTCATAACTTGAAAGCGCAACCAGGAAAGTCTTGGAAGGGAGCTGCAGATAGGGCTCTGCCCTTTGGTTCGAGGTGGGCAGAGATTTTCAGGACCAAAGACAGCGCCCCCTGGTCCACACCTGGTTCCAGGGAAGTTTCGGAGTTGACTGTAAGTAGAGGTGTGACCACGCTGATAGAATGGGAAACTGCTCAAGGCTGCAGAGACCTACTCGCACCGAGTGAAGCACTAGAGGGTACTGGTGAGCTGCTGGTCTGAGGACTCAGAGACGTGGGTTCAAATCCTGCCCTCACTACCTCTGTGACCTCCAGAAAAAAATGACAACAGAAGTTCAAACCCCTAGATTATATAAAAAACCAACTGTCGGACTTCCCTGGTGGCACAGTGGTTAAGAATCCGCCTGCCAATGCAGGGGACACGGGTTCAGTCCCTGGTCTGGGAAGATCCCACATGCCGTGGAGCAACTAAGCCCATGCACCACAACTACTGAGCCCACGTGCTGCAGCTACTGAAGCCCATGTGCCTAGAGCCTGTGCTCCGCAACAAGAGAAGCCTCCACAATGAGAAGCCCGCACACCACAACAAAGAGTAACCCCCGCTCGCTACAACTAGAGAAAGCCTGTGCACAGCAATGAAGACCCAACACAGCTAAAAATAGATAAATAAATAAATAAAAATAAAAAGCCAACTGTCAGCCCGAAGACTTGTTCTCATCTAAGTCTTATCAGTGTCTATTTTATACAGAGGGGCTCTGCTGGGGCACATGGTATTTGGCGTTCTTCTTGTTATCATTTATACAGGGATATGCACTTTATTTCTATGAAATCCTAATGGCTATAGAATATTACATATGCCTTCAAAAAGCTTTATTGAGGTAGGTTTGACATACAACAAAATGCACACATTTAAAGTGTACAGGGCTTCCCTGGTGGCGCAGTGGTTAAGAATCCGCCTGCCAATGCAGGGGACACAGGTTCAAGCCCTGGTCCGGGAAGATCCCACATGCCATGGAGCAGCTGGGCCCGTGTGCCACAACTACTGAGCCTGCGCTCTAGAGCCCATGAGCCACAATTACTGAGCCCACGTGCCACAACTACTGAAGCCCACGTGCCACAACTACTGAAGCCCATGCACCTAGAGCCCATGCTCCACAAAAAGAGAAGCCACTGACGTGAGAAGCCTGCGCACCGCAACAAAGAGTAGCACCTGCTCACCGCAACTAGAGAAAGCCTGCGCACAGCAACGAAGACCGAACCCAGCCATCAATTAATTAATTAATTAATTAAAAAAATAAAAGTGTACAATTTGTTACGTTTTGACATATTTATCCTCACAATCAGGGTAGTGAGCATGGCCTTCACGCCCAGAAGATTCCTCCTGCCATCTTGTAATTCTCACCTCTCCCCTGATGCCCCCTCCCGTCAATCGACCACAGATTTGCTTTCTATCACTGCAGATTCAGACACTTTTTATAGGCTATCATATGTTTTTAAAATAACATTATTTTGTATTGTTTTATTTATTAAGTGCTTGCTAAGGATCAGGTTCTGGGTGCACTAGACTCATCATCTCATTTAATTCTAAGGCAACCCTGTGAAGTGGCAATCTTTATTTTACAGGTGAATATCCAGAGAGGTTAAATAACGTGCCCAAGGAACTTGTCACATGAGTAGAAAGTGGTGGAGTCAGGATGAGCACTCGGGCCCTTCGGAGGCCCCACCTGAGCTCTTCCCCCACTGACCTGCCTCTCTCCTCCAACAGGCAGGAAACAAACTGCCTGGGTTCAAATTCTGCCTCTGCTGTGACCATGCATATGACCCTGGGCAGGTTACTCACGCTCTCTAGGCCCTGGTTCCTCATCTGTAGACTGGCCCTAACGATAGTCCCTGCCTTATAAGGTTGCCCTGAGGGTCACTTGACGAGATGAGTGTAGGGGCACCTTAGCAGAGGGCCCAGGGAAGACGGATGAGTAGACGTGTGGTCACGGTGTGGGAGGTGAGTGCAGTGAGACGGACATCCAGGACACGTTGGGAACCCAGGAGGTAGGAAGGGGGCAGTTGGTATGGGATGCAAGACTTCTGGAAAGTTCTCTCCTTGAATTCCTGGATGACCTTTGTCTGTTCTACTTGTGCTGGAAATGCACTCATCCATCTTCTAGCAGTCCAAGGCTTCCTCTATGTCAGGCGCTGTATCTGTCCACCTGGGGATTTACAATGAGTAAGAGAGACTTGGTGCCGCCCAACAGGGCGCCCATCTGGCCGGGGGTGGCGCCTGGGGAGGGGTCTCAGCAATTACCATCCAGTGTCATCAGAGCTGTGTGGGGGGGTTAATATTCTTCCATCTCACTTTTACAATCCCTCCAAGTTCTACCAACATCACCTGAGACTGACCAGCTGCCCCATGGAGAATTCTTTGTAAATGCATCATTGTTGGAAAACACCTCAAGGTGGTGTTGCTGTTGTTGTTGAAAAACCTCCTGGAAAGGTTTCCTGTCCTCTGCGCTTCTACACACCACTCAGGTCTCTCACTGTTGTTCCTTAAACAAATGTCACCTCCAGCCCCCAAGTCAATCACAAATGGATGGCCAGGAGCTGGGCTCAGGAATGACTGAACTGGCTTCTCCGAGGAACGTGTTTAACCCAAAGCTGGCTTCTTTTCCCCCTGGGACCTAGCCACCCTCTTTGACCTCCCGATGGGCGTGGGCTCAGGACTGCCAACCTGCTTCATAGGCAAAACACAAAGGGGAAAGAAATCTGCCTCCCAGATGGGTCATACACCCAAGGTTGGAGAAGGCAGTTAACTCATTGCATCCATAGGGACTGTGGGTTTCAAGCTAAAGAAAACACCAGGGACTTCCCTGGTGGTCCAGTGGCTAAGACTTCATGCTCCCAATGCAGGGGACCCGAGTTCGATCCCTGGTCAGGGAACTATATCCTACATGCCGCAACTAAAAAATTCCCGCCTACCTCAACTAAAAGATCCTGCATGCAGCGAAGAAGGTCCTGTGTGCTGCAACCAAGACCTGGCACAGCCAAATAGATAAATATTAAAAAAGAACTTTTAAAAAATAAATGTTAAAAAAGAGAAAACAGGGCACCCCTGGTGGTGCAGTGGCTGAGAGTCTGCCTGCCGATGCAGGGGACACGGGTTCGTGCCCCGGTCCGGGAGGATCCCACGTGTCACGGAACGGCTGGGCCCGTGAGCCACGGCCGCTGAGCCTGCGTGTCCGGAGCCTGTGCTCCACAACGGGAGAGGCCACAACAGTGAGAGGCCCGCGTACCGCAAAAAAAAAAAAAAAAAGTAAAAAAAAAATGTTGATCTCATCCAGAAACACCCTCGCAGACACACCCAGATATAACATTTAACCAAATGTATGAGCACCCCATGACCCAGTCAAGCTGGTGGATAAAATTAACCATCATACCCTTCAAAACAGGCCAAGGGGACCCTTCTCTTTGAGCCCTTCAGGCTTGTGATAGTGCTTTGTGCATGGTGGGAAAGGGAATTGTCTCGTGAAGAATGGTGAAGTTTCTCAGGTTTTGCCCTGCTTGCAAGCTCACAAGTTAGCCTGCCAATTTCACAGAGGCTGTCAAAGACATGAGCTTCCTGGGTCAGAGACAGGGATGTTATTACTCATGGCACAGCAGATGTCAGTAAATATCTGTGATGTAAACAGATGGTTGCACGCGCTCCAGTCCTAAGCTACATACCCAGGAAATGGCAGTCACCCAGATCTTTTGGGGGAACAAGAGCCCCCTGATGTCACTTAAAGTGACATTGAAGACAAGACCAATTTGGCAATACCTGGCAAAGTTGAAGATGTACATGCCCTGTGACCCAGAAATTCCATCTTCAAGCCTTTATCACATTATGATGCATGAAGAAAATGAAAGTATGGGTACAGTCCACTGGTGTTAGTGGAGGGGCTACTGGACAAGGTGACTGAGCCCAGGGCCCTGGCTGCCTTGGGCCTTTTCCGTCTGCCCACCTGTAACCCATTCATGGCAAAGCCCACTCCTAGAGGGACCCATGTACACAAGGAGACACATTCAAGGATGTTTGTTGAGGTGCTATTTGTAGTATTAAAAATTGGAATCAAAGCTAATTTTCCATCACCAGAGGAATGGATAAACAAACCATTGTTTAGTCCTAAAATGGAATATTATACAGAAGATAAAAATGGATACACTAGGGCTTCCCTGGTGGTGCAGTTGTTGAGAGTCCGCCTGCCGATGCAGGGGACACGGGTTCGTGCCCCGGTCTGGGAGGATCCCACATGCCGCGGAGCGGCTGGGCCCGTGAGCCATGGCCGCTGAGCCTGCGCATCCGGAGCCTGTGCTCCGCAACGGGGGAGGCCACAACAGTGAGAGGCCCGCGTACCACAAAAAAAAAAAAAAAAAAAAAAAAAAATGGATACACTAGAACTATGTGTATCAATGTCAATAAGTCTCATGAACCAGAGTTGAGTGAAAAAGAAAAAGTAGCCAAAGGAGATGTACAGCATACCATTTATGTGTTTACATATTTTTTGTTTTTTTGTTCTGTTTGGTTTTTTGGCCATGCCACACAGCTTGCAGGATCTTGGTTCCCTGAACCTGAGCCCTGGCAGTGAAAGCACGGAGTCCTAACCACTGGACTGCCAGGGAATTCCTTCTGTTCACATATTTAAAATGCACATTGTGGGACTTCCCTAGTGGTCCAGTGGGTAAGACTCCTCGCTCCCAATGCAGGGGGCCTGGGTTCGATCCCTGGTCGGGGAACTAGATCCCACATGCGTGCCACAACAAAGATCTCGTGTGCCACAACTAAGACCTGGAGCAGCCAAAATAAATAAATAGTTTTTTAAAATGCACATTGTATGCGGATACATAACATGTGTAGTTAAAATAAAAACAAAACATAACAAGGAATTGATACACGTCAGTTTTGGCATGGAGATGACTTTTGGGGAGGAAGGCCAAAAGGATGGGATTAGAGCTCTACTTTTTTTCTTTTTTTTTTTTTTGCAGTACGCGGGCCTCTCACTGTTGTGGCCTCTCCCGTTGCGGAGCACAGGCTCCGGACGCGCAGGCCCAGCGGCCATGGTTCACGGACCCAGCCGCTCTGCGGCATGTGGGATCTTCCCGGACCGGGGCACGAACCCATGTCCCCTGCATTGGCAGGCAGACTCTCAACCACTGCACCACCAGGGAAGCCCTAGAGCTCTACTTTTATTAAAGGTACTTTTATTAAAGAGAGCTGGAGGAAATACAGCAAAATATAACATCTATTAAATCTGGGGTGTTATATTGTTTCTTTTGATTAAATAGTTTATAATTAAATAAAAGAGTTAAGGTGGCCTCCAGAGAGGTAGCTAGAATGCATCTGGAGAACCTGGCCTCTGGTAACCTGAGGACTGTTGCTATTTTTGTCCTGGACAGAAGAGCTCAAGGCATTCATTCCCCCAAACCTTGCCTCACCCTGCGGCTTCTCAGAGGGAGGATAGTGTAATTCCCAAGTCGCACCACTAGATGGGGCGAGCACGCAGGATTAGAAATGGAGAAACGGGCTCACCGGAGCAACTTGAAACAAGGAAGAAATTTTGCGAGAGAAGCAGAGGCAGTGACTTTGAGAACATGAGAGACAGGTAGAGGTAAAAAAAAACAGCATCCAAGTAACAAAAGGACCCCTATCTGAAGTAGCAAACCATTCACTGGTGTTGATAAAGTATCTATTTTCTAGTCCTTAAAATTACCCAAGATGCAGTTCTTAGGCCTTAAAACAGATGTCAACAAGGGGTTCAGGGAAACTCCAGTTCCCACCCCCGCGTCTGACTGATACCATTCCACTGAACGACCCAGAGGTATGTTTAGTTTCAAGTGCCTGGACTTTGAAGGCCCTGAGTTCACATCCTGACGCTGCTTCTCAACAGCTGTGTAACCTTGGGTGACTGCCTTAACCTTTCTGGGCCTCAGTTTTCTGATCTGCAAACTAGGGGAAATAATAACACCTGGCCCACAGGACTGTTGCCAGGGTTGGATGCGATTACACATGTGAACCCCCCGGCACATAGTAAGCCTTTGGTAAATGGTAGAAGCATTAGACCCTAATGCCCAAATCGCTCTAAAGTAAGCAATTCCAGGGAACAAGGACAAGGTTTCAAACTGCAACACGATGAACAGAATTTAATGCTCTCCTGAGGGGTAAAGATATTCCCACGTACCCAGCCATGGGAAAGGATAATGGTGAGATATTTGATGACCATATAAAAGGAGCAGCTAGAGGGACTTCCCTGGAGGTCCAGTGGTTAAGACTCTTTCCTTCCAATGCAGGGGGCACAGGTTCGATGCCCGGTCAGGGAACTAAGATCCCACATGTTGCATGGCATGGCCAAAAACTAAAAATTAAAAAAAAAGAAGAGTACTTCCCTGGTGGCGCAGTGGTTGAGAGTCCGCCTGCCGAAGCAGGGGACACGGGTTCGTGCCCCGGTCCGGGAAGATCCCACATGCCGCAGAATGGCTGGGCCCGTGAGCCATGGCCGCTGAGCCTGTGCGTCCGGAGCCTGTGCTCCACAACGGGAGAGGCCACAACAGCGAGAGGCCCGCGTACCGCAAAAAAAAAAAGAAGAGAAGAAGAAGAATAAACAAGACTGAATTAAAAAAAAAAAAAACTAAAAATTAAAAAAAGGAGCTTCTAGGAACCCTGCCACTTTCTCAAGAAGAGGATGACACCATCCCTTTCTTCTTTCACTCATTAGACAAATATTTAGAGAGCAGCTTCCTAGAGCAGGCCCTGGGATGCAGTGTGAGCAAGACACAAACTGCCCCTCCCTCCCCTGAGGATGTACAGCCCAGGTGAGGCAGAACACTATGTGGTGAGGACTAGAGGGCAAAGGAGATGACGGCAGGGATAAGATCACACACGTCAGAATGATGGGACCCTGTGTGTCTGAAACCCCGAAAGTGTGGGTCAGTATGTTCCAGCCCAGTGACATTCGAAAACAACATTATTGAGGTATATTTGCATACCGGATTGTTCACACTTTTCATGTCTGCAATTGAGTGGTTTTTAGTAAAATTACCAAGTTATGCAACCATCACCATAAATCAGTTTTCAAACATTTCATCATCCCATTATGAACCCTTGTGCACATTGAATGTTAGTTCCGGTCCTTGCCCCAGGAAACCACTAATCTTCTTTCTGTCTGTAGCTTTGCCTTTTCTGGACATTTCATATAAATAGACCATACAACATGTGGTCTCTTGTGTCCCGGTTCTTTCCCTGAGCATATTTTTGAGGTTCATCCATGTCATAGCATGTATCTGTAGCTACATCATTTTTATTGCTGAATAGTGTTCCATTATAAGGATATGTCACATTTTGTCTCTCCATCTGCCAGTTGATGGACATTTAGGTTGTTTCCTGTTTCTGTCTAGCCCATTCAAATTTTAATTCTAGGGCCAGTGGATGGACATCACAGCTTGGTGGCCATCACAGCTTCTGTCAGCTCCTTGACGTGACATCTAAAATGTGTGTGTGTTTTAGGGGAATTTTGTCATTTTCAGAGTCTCAAAGTGAAACCATGCGCCTCAGATAGCGACTTGAAGCCAAGTGCCTAAACCCAGATTGGGACTTGAACCCACAGTCTTTAAATTGAGATCACACACCTGGTTTCAGGACTTGATGAAGCTCAGGTTCTTGATGTCTCCTCACATAAAGAATTCAGTGAGAGACAAAGTGATAGGTAAGAAGTGGACTTATTAAGAGAGAAGCACTCTCCACAGACAGAGTGTGGGCCATCTCAGAAGGCGAGAGGCTCTGAAATATGGCATGGTTAGTTTTTATGGGCTGGGTAATTTCATAGGCTAATGAGTGGGAGGATTATTCCAATTATTTTGGGGAAAGGGTGGAGATTTCCAGGATAGGCCATTGCCCACTTTTGGTCTTTGATGGTTGGCCTTGGAACTGTCATGGTGCTAGTGGGTGTGTCACTTAGCAGATGCTAATGTATTACAATGAGTATATAACAAGGCTCAAGGTCCACTGGAAGTCAAATCTTCCGCCATCTTGGATCTAGCTGGTTCTAACCAGTTTTGTTTTTTGTTTTGTTTTGTTTTGTTTTGTTTTGGCTGCATTGGGTCTTCGTTGTTGTGCACCGGCTTTCTCTAAGTTGCATTGAGCAGGGGCTACTCTTTGTTGCGATGGCTTCTTTTGTTGCAGAGCACAGGCTCTTAGGCGCATGGGCTTCAGTAGTTGTGGCACATGGGCTCAGTAGTTGTGGCTTGTGGGCCTAGAGCTCAGGCTCAGGAGTTGTGGTGCACGGGCTTAGTTGCTCCACAGCATGTGGGATCTAACCAGTTTTTGTCATGTCCTATGGCTATGCCATTCTTTTAAAGGTTGTGTGTGACTGTTGTCCCATATATTGAGAAGCATGGCTCTAGACTAAACGAAGTTGGTTTGATGAAGTCCAAATTAGGTGGAGTTATTTATTGTTCTGGTCAAAGGGCCTTGGCTTGGGGGTGTGGCTGCAATGGCCAAACTGACATGATTCGGGACTAATGTCCAGGATGTACCAGCCCAGCAAGGATGGGGACAGGGGTTCTGAAAATGTGCTAGTAGCACTTCTCCCTAGCAACAGCATTAAGAACAGTAGTGGGCTTCCCTGGTGGCGCAGTGGTTGAGAATCCGCCTGCCGATGCAGAGGACACGGGTTCGTGCCCCGGTCTGGGAGGATCCCACATGCCGCGGAGCGGCTGGGCCCGTGAGCCATGGCCTCTGAGCCTGAGCGTCCGGAGCCTGTGCTCCGCAACGGGAGAGGCCACAACAGTGAGAGGCCCGCATACCGCAAAAAAAAAAAAAAAAGAAGAAGAGTGGTGAGGCTCCCTGGCTGGCCCCAAACATCTGTTTGACACACAACAGCACACCTTAGTCGGGGACCCTTGGAGTGATAATGGAGGAATACAGAGAAGAGGGAGAAAGTTCCCAACACTTCTCCTAATGCAACAAGAAAGCAAGACCCTCTTTCTTAGAAAGTTGATAGCATTTCAGTTTGGAAAAAAAAACTGTTTTAAACTTTCAGATAAGTGGAAAGAATACTACGATGAATGCCCACATTTGCTCACCTGGATCCAGCAAGTGTGAACACTCTCCCATTGGCCTCCTCCTTCTATTCTTTTACTGACCCATCTGAAAGCACTTTGCAGCCATCATTAAACTCCAGCCCCAAACTCTTCATCAAGTGTGTCCTAAGGTTAAGGACAATGCCTGTAAAACCACAATACCATCATCTTACTCAATTTAATTTCAACACAATGTTATCAGCCATTTGGTCCACATTCAAATTTCCCCAGTTATCTCAATAATGTCCTTCAGGGTTTTTTGTTTGTTGTTTGTTGTTTTTAATTCAAGAGCTAATGAAGGATTAAGCCTTGCATTTGGTTGTCATTGGAAGCCAGGCTTTGAATTGAACCAAAATGAATGGAAATTGCTAATCCATGTGAGAAGTTGAACGGGTCAGGCTCCTGAGGGAAGTATATGCCAACAGCAATCACCCGGTCCTCAGAACAGCCAGGCAGGGGCTACTGCCCACATTCCCAGAGGAGAGGTGGGAGTTGATGTCACACCTCGCCCGCGTCCACCTACTTGAGCCTGGAGGAGTCAGAATTTGAACCCACGTCTGACCGACTCTGAGCGCCTAGACGCTGCGCTCTGAGCCTGCGCTCTAGAGCCCACGAGCCACAACTACTGAAGCCCACGTGCCTAGAGCCTGTGCTCTGCAACAAGAGAAGCCACGGCAATGAGAAGCCCGCACACTGCAACGTAAAGTAACCCCCGCTTGCTGCAACTAGAGAAAGCCCGCACACAGCAACGAAGACCCAACGTAGCTAAAAGTAAATAAATAAAATAAATAAATTTATTAAAAAAAGCAATCCTCCTGTGGTTCCCATCGCTCTTGGGGTGAAGCTCTAACCTGCTGCCTGGCCCTGCAGCCCTGTCCTGCACTCCTCAGCGCAGGACCTTCGCACATTCTGTGCCCTTTTCTGGAATGCTTCTCCCCCTCTGGAGCGCTTTTCCTCTAGAGCTCTGGTCGCTCTGGCTGTCTAATATATCTTTCTCTGACTACAGAGGAAAAAAAAAAATCACTAAAAATAGCTGGTTTCAGGCCAGCGTTCTGGGCAAGTGTTTCACCCCTTTAGGGTTGAATAGACCTCTCTGAACAAGAGGGTCCCTCTTCCTACATTGCCCCCAAGCCCAGACTGGGCGCTCCAGGAAGCGGGTGGCAGCAATCTCCCTGTCTGGTTTGCCACTGTGTCCCTAGTACCCAGGACTGGGCCTGGCACAGAGATGGCGCTCAGCAAAGGAATGAATGGACAAATGAATGAATGTGGGAGGGAACACAGATTGATAAAGCCTTATTGACAGTGTGAGTCAAAAGTCTTAAAGACATGCTTGTACACTTGGATCCAGAAATCCCACTTGTAGGAATTTACCTGAATGGACACCGACATTCACCTTGGCATTGTTTATACCAGGGAAAGCATTGAGAACAACTTAAATGTCCAGCAGTTGGTTAAATACAAAACCAAGTTCTTGATCTTTTCTCTCAAGACAGCATTTCTTCCACGCTTCCCATGTCAGTAAATGACATCCCCATCTACTCAGCTATTCAAGTCAGAGACCTGGGCATTGGGATTTTATTCTGGTTTTTTTTTTTTTTTTTTTTGGCTGTACGTGGGCCTCTCACTGCTGTGGCCTCTCCCGTTGCAGAGCACAGGCTCCGGACACGCAGGCTCAGAGGCCACGGCTCACGGGCCCAGCCGCTCCGCGGCGTGTGGGATCTTCCCGGACCGGGGCACGAACCCGTGTCCCCTGCATCGGCAGGCGGACTCTCCACCACTGCGCCACCAGAGAAGCCCTATTCTGTTTTTTTTGTTTGTTTGTTTGTTTTTTGCGGTACGCGGGCCTCTCACTGTTGTGGACTCTCCCGTTGTGGAGCACAGGCTCCGGACGCGCAGGCTCAGCGGCCATGGCTCACGGGCCCAGCCGCTCCGCGGCGTGTGGGATCTTCCCGGACCGGGGCACGAACCCGTGTCCCCTGCATCGGCAGGCGGACTCTCCACCACTGCGCCACCAGAGAAGCCCTATTCTGTTTTTTTTGTTTGTTTGTTTGTTTTTTGCGGTACGCGGGCCTCTCACTGTTGTGGACTCTCCCGTTGTGGAGCACAGGCTCCGGACGCGCAGGCTCAGCGGCCATGGCTCACGGGCCCAGCCGCTCCGCGGCATGTGGGATCTTCCCGGACCGGGGCACGAACCCGTGACCCCTGCATCGGCAGGCGGACTCCCAACCACTGCGCCACCAGGGAAGCCCTATTCTGTTTTTTTATTTTAAAAAAAAAATTTTTTTTTTTTTTGGTCGCGCCATGCAGCTTGCGGGATCTTAGTTCCCCAACCAGGGATTGAACCCGGGCCCCAGCAGTGAAAGCGCTGAGTCCTAACCACTGGACCAGCAAGGGATTCTCTTTATTTTTTTTACTGAGGTACCATTTACCTAAGTAAAATACACAAATCTTAAGTGACAGCTCAAAAAGAAAAAAAATTTAACCTACGTAGACATCCCTAAGTTAAAAAATTTTTAACTACCACCCAGATGGAGACACGGAAATTTATCAGCACCCAGTGAATTCCCTTGTGTCCCATCACAGTCACTACACCCCCTGCACACAGAGGTAACCACTCTTCTGACTTCTGCTGACATTCTGTCTCTAAGACCTAACAGCCAGCCTATTGCTGAGGCCTGCCAGTCCTTGTGCCATATCTTTCTCAGGCCCTGTCACCTCTCATCCGGGCAATAGCACCTGCCTTCTCACGTGTCCCCTCTCCTCTGGCACCCCCTCCTCCCCAGCAGCCAGGGACCTGAGCAGTACCCAGCCTGCCTGAGACTTCCCAAAGGCTCCTATAGTGCCCTCAGGGTAGTGCCAGCTCCCTCTGTGCTCAGCACCGAGACTAATCATCACCTGGCACCGGGCACCCTGCCTGCACCATCCCCTGAGTCCTCACCACACCCCAGACAAGGGAATGGAGGCACGATGGGGATGCCACTGGTCCGTGATTGCAAAGGCAGCAAGCAGTGGAGCTGGACACACCTACAGGTTGACTCCCAAACCCATGCTGTTAATAGTCCTACGGCCGGGCTTCCCTGGTGGCGCAGTGGTTGGGAGTCCGCCTGCCAGTGCAGGGGACACGGGTTCGAGCCCTGGTCCAGGAGGGTCCCACGTGCTGCGGAGCGGCTGGGCCCATGCGCCACAACTACTGAGCCCACATGCCACAACTCCTGAGCCCACGTGCCTAGAGCCCATATTCCGCAACAAGAGAGGCCACCGCAGTGAGAAGCCCACGCACCACAACGAGGAGTGGCCCCCGCTCACCGCAACTAGAGAAAATCCTGTAGCGCGGCAACGAAGACCCAATGCAGCCAAAAATAAAATAAATAAATTTATTAAAAAAAAAAAAAGTCCTACTGCCACTCCATGAATGAATGCAGAATGAATGAGAGAATGATCTATTCATCTATTCAGGTTTTCTTTTGCAGAAATACAGCTACGCTTAGGAAAAATCGTATGTCCCACTGCTAATGGGTTGCATTTGAGATCACTTTGCTGGCTGCGGAAGAGGAAAAGGAGGAGAAGGGAGGGGGAGAAGAGAGGTGGAGGAGGAGGAAGGAGGGAGGCAAGAGGTCCCTACAGTGCCGGGCAGAGCGCTTCTCTGGAGTGGAGGCTTTCCTCCACTGTGGCACTTTCCTGAGGACTGGCCTTGACCCCTAGCAGAGGAGAAGCTCTTTATTTACCCAGTGTCTGAACCCTGACAGTCATTGCGTAAAAATGGAGAGCCTTACCACATTCCAGGTCCTGTCCCCACCTGAGTCATGCTTGAGAAGGGGGAGGATAAAGCCAGAAAGCCGGAGCCGGAAGCCCCTGGGATTGCAGGCCAGCCAGGGCCTCTGGTGTGACATCACTGAAGTCATCGCCTGTGAGATCAGGCAGAGGGGTCTGGGGCCAGGGTGAGAGACAGGACGAAGGGCAGAGGCTGGCTCAGAGGAACTCCAGGGCTGGGTTGGAGAGAGGTCACCGGGTCGAGCGTCTCCTTGGAGAGAGCCCCAAACCCCTCCCAATGTTGGGGCGCCTCTGATGTGACCCCTGTGTCCCCAGCACCCAGCACAGTGCCTGGCACACTTAAGCACTCGGAGTTCAGGGGTTGAATGGACGAATCAATGAATGAATGAATGAATTAGGGAGCAAGGCACCTCTGCTGGGCACACTGGTCTCCCACTTTAATTCTGCAAATTTCAGAAGTGACTGTTCTTGGGGGAACTTCCCTGGCAGTTCAGTGGTTAAGACTCCATGCTTCCAATTCAGGGTACACGGGTTCAATCCCTGTTCGGGGAACTTAGATCCCACAAGCCTTGCGGCACGGCCAAAAATATAAATTAAAAAAAATGACTGTTCTTGGGAATTCACTGGTGGTCCAGTGGTTAGGACTCCACGCTCTCACTGCCGAGGGCCCGGGTTCAATCCCGGGTCGGGGAACTAAGATCTCACAAGCCACATGGCACAGCCCAAAAAAAAAAAAAAAAAGGACTGTTCTTGGGCTTTACATTTCCCTGGTTCCCATGAGGGCTGGTCTGGCATTCTGGTCACAGGCCAGCATTTTCACCAGCTCCGTACACAGCTGGGGAATGACAGACAACTGGGTGTAGAATGGCCTCTGGCCAGGAGGAAGCTGCACTTTTTCCCTTAGAGCCAAAACTGTGGTCAAAACTGTGTCGTTCCCAGGGCTGGAGGGCATCGCTCATGATGAGACAGGAGGGGCAGGGCCTCCCAAGGTGGTTAAAACTGAGATGCCTGGGTCCCTGGCTGCAGGTTGTGCAGGGCCAATGGGAGTGGAGGCAGCAAGGGACATTTCTGGTCCTTTCCTGGCTCCAAACTCAGAAGCTTCTGCAACACCACCCCTCAGTGCTCTGGGCTGAGCAGTCGATAATAGCACACGTGCTACCTGCCTGCAGTTCTGAGACACAGAGTCCAGATTGGAAAGTGGAGACTGGGGGGAAGGTCAGAGCATCCAGCTGGGCCTGTGGAAGATCAGCTTCGTGTGGGTATCAGCCCCTTCTCAGCCAAGTCCTTTCCTCCCCACTGGGCTCTCTGAAGAGTCTTTTTCACATACACCAGTGCAGTGATGTGTATATATCACGGTGGTTTAGCATGGAAATTGAGCAAGTCACTTCACTCCTCTGAACCTCAACTTCCTCACCTCTAAAATGGGGACAAGGAAGACAGTGGACTAATATTGGGCACAGTATCTGGCAGCTAAAGTTAGCTCTTATTCGTGGATGGATCTAGAGACTGTCCTACAGAGTGAAGTAAGTCAGAAAGAGAAAAACAAATATCGTATATTAACGCATGTATGTGGAACCTAGAAACATGGTACAGATGAACCGGTTTGCAGGGCAGAAATTGAGACACAGATGTAGGGAACAAACGTATGGACACCAAGGGGGGAAAGCAGCGGGGAGGTGGGGATGGTGGTGTGCTGAATTGGGCAATTGGGATTGACATGTATACACTGATGTGTATAAAATAGATAACTAATAAGAACCTGCTGGGCTTCCCTGGTGGCGCAGTGGTTGAGAGTCCGCCTGCCAACGCAGGGGACACGGATTCATGCCCGGTCTGGGAAGATCCCACATGCCGTGGAGCAGCTAGGCCCGTGAGCCATGGCCGGTGAGCCTGAGCATCTGGAGCCTGTGCTCCGCAACGGGAGAGGCCACAACAGTGAGAGGCCCATGTACCGCAAAAAAAAAAAAAAAAAAAAAAAAAAAAAAAGTTTAAAAAGAACCTGCTGTATAAAAAAATAAATAAAATTAAATTTAAAAATTAAAAAAAAATAAAAATAAAGTTAGCTCTTATTATTGTTAATCTTGTTATATAATGATTGTTATGTTATCACTTAGTTTGCTGCCCTGCTTGTGTTCCCAGCCCAAGCTGAAGTTCTGTCTCTCAGCGGCCCTGCCCGGGAGGGAGGAGCCTGTTCTCTTTGCCAGGTCTTACTCTTGTCTTGGAGCCAAATTGTGTCTGTTCATCCCCGGGGTCTCACCCCCTCCCACAGTGCTGGTCGGTCTCATCTCTCAGCTGCTGCTGCCAACATGCTTAACAGTGACACACTGTTGAGCCCTAGTGGCCCTAGTGGCCTTTGATGGGTCCACATGGCCAGAATCTTGCCCAGAGAATGGCCTCGCAGGAAAAATGCAGTGAGGAGGGGGCTGCTGGCCGCGAGAGGCTGGTCTGGGTCAATTCTGTGCTCTTCCGTGTCAGGGAGGATCTGACTCTTGGGACGAGGTGAGAGCAGGGAGGTCTTCACGGTGGAGGAGTTAGGGTCGGGTGGGGGGCAGGGAAGCAGTGAGAGGCTTACATAGAAAATGTCGTCTTACCCTACTATACCCAGAGGACAAGCGGAATCTGAAATGGCCTTCTGTGGGGCCTTGGCTTCACGTGGACACCGGCGCCCTGTAGAGCAGGTGGCCGACCAGCACTAGCTAGCTTGGGTTGGTGGTAGGTTGTTTTCTTGTTGCTAAGGCAGAGCCGCACTGAGGATTCTGGGATAGAGGGACTTATGGTGAGGATGCTGCGGTACAAGGGGAACTTCTCAGTCAGGACACGGAAACACAGGTGAGGATCCCAGGGCTGGACGGGACCCGAAGCAGATTCATGCAGGGGCCTGGTTGTCAACGTTCTTTGATCTGTTCCTGCTGCTTGCATCCCACTCCTCGGGCGCTGAGCTCAGACTCCTCTCAGTGGTCTGGGCTCCTGAACCACGCCCACCTTTCCATCTCTCTTGGTATCTTCTTTTTTTTTTTTTTTTTTTTTTTGTGGTACGCGGGCCTCTCACTGTTGTGGCCTCTCCCGCTGCGGAGCACAGGCTCCGGACGCGCAGGCTCAGCGGCCATGGCTCGCGGGCCCAGCCGCTCCGCGGCATGTGGGATCTTCCCGGACCGGGGCACGAACCCGTGTCTCCTGCATCGGCAGGCGGACTCTCAACCACTGCGCCACCAAGGAAGCCCTCTCTTGGTATCTTCTGTTCACACCTGGGAAGCACCTGTTTGAGCGGAGCTACCCCAGCAGCAGATTTCATTGTCTGTTGGCTAGCTTCCCATTGGCTGCCTGTGGTCAGGTGCTCTCTGCCGTCCAATCAGCTATGGCCATGGTGGCCCTACCTCAGGAATTGCCTGGGACTGCCTCCCTGGGGGAGATGTCTCTACCTGTGTGTGTGTGTGGAGGAGAGGTGGGAAGGACCCCTTGCAGGGGCTCAGTGAAGGCCCGCATTCTGGGCTTGTCAAGTACACCCCCTGGCTTCCAACCAGTCAATCAGGTTCCTGGGCAATCCAGCAAACCCCCAAGGCTCCCCAACGCCGACCACCTGTTTTCTTCTTCACCTGGTACACACTCATCATTATGCATGGTTCTTATCCTGTTGTAAGGTAATTAGTTCAATACCGGTCTCGACCCCCACTGGACTGACAACTGGAGAGCAGGTGGCCCTTTACACACACATCCCCAGCCCCTGGGCTCTGCCTCTGGAATTAGACTGGCTCAGTTGAATAAACCAATATGAACACCACCAGCAGCAGTGACAGTTTATATTTAATGCCAGAAACAATGCTACATGCTACCTGGATTACCTCAGTAATCCTCGGAGGAAGGTCTGTTCTCATGCCCATTTTAGAGATGGGAAAAGCGAGGCTTGGAGAGGGGAAGTATGGTGCTCAGAGAGGAAGCAGTGGTGCCCAACAGTGACCAGCACTGGCTCAGACCTGTGCTCCTTCCTGATCCTCAGCCGCTGAGCCCTGGTGGCAGGTTACTTGGCATCTCCAGGCCTCAGTTTTACTTTCTCCAAAAGTAGGATAAGAGGATTTAACATACGAAGTGGTCACAGAAAATCAGCGCTTTTCAAACTAAAACTCAACCCGTGGGTTGGCATTATTATCACAGATAGGAAGTGGATTTTTGCTGTTCTCTTGGTAATAAATTGGGGTTTTCAGAGTTAAATTTTAAGTCCAGCTTGCTTGAAATCATCCCCAGATTTGGGCACATACCTCACAGGCAGCTTCGACAGCTTGATTCACAGGTCTTCGGGTCTGAACTGAAAGGCTCAAGTTTCACCCGAGATTCTAATCACATCTGTGACCTTTGTACCACATGCCTTAAAGAAATAAAAAACCAGAAAGACAAGTTCTAGAACACTTTATGTAGAGATAAATTGAATCTGCTTTATGCACTGTCCACATGGCAGTCTCAAGCCAGATATGGTCCTTGAGCTCCTGAAATGTGGAGCTCCAAATTGAGACGTGCCATGAGTGTAGAATTCAAACCTAATTTTGAAGACCTAATATGAAAAAAAAGTTAAATATCTAATTAATAATTTTTAAATATTATTGATGTTAAAATGATGATATTTTGGATCTAGTGGGTTAAGTAAAATATATTATTAGAGTAGACTGGACAATGTCCCCCAGAGATATCAAGTCCTAACCCCTGCAACCTGTAAATGTTACCGTAATGGAAAAGGTGTCTTTCTTTGCAATTGTGATTCAGTTAAAGATCTTGAGATGAGGAGATTATCCTGGATTATCCAGGTAAACCCTAAATGTAATCACATGTATCCTCATAAGTGGGAGAAAGAGGGAGGTGTGACATAGACACACAGAGAAGAGGAGGAGAAGGCAGTGCGGTTGGTTGTGGTCATGAAGGCAGAGACCGGAGTGATGCTGCCACAAGCCAAGGAATGCCAGCAGCCACCAGAAGCTGGAAGACGCAAGGAGCAAATTCTCTCCTTGAGGCTGTGGTGGGGAGCACAGCCAGGCTGACAGCTTGGTTTCAGATTTCTAGCCTCCAGAACCGTAAGAGAATAAATTTCTGTTAAGTCACCAAGTTTCTGGTGATTTGTTAGTGTCCTCAGGGAACTCAAAGACTTGTTGAAATTAATTTCATTGTTTCATTTTATTTTTTTTAACACAGCTACTAGAAAAATTTTAATTACATATGTGGCTTGCACTTGTGGTGACCTTGGACCTTTCTCACTCTTCTTTAACCATAAGGGGAGGAAGCCACTTCCCTTCTCTGGCTCCTTGTCTGTAAACAAGGCATTGAACCGGGACAGCACTTCTCATCCACAGTCCTTGGGTCTTTGGGGGTCCAGGAAGGTGTCTGTAGATTTATTTTCAGCTTGGCAGTACCAGTTAAATAAATCTTTAGTTTTTGGCTGGATTATATGAAGTAAGCACTCTCTGGAGATCCAACCAGCAGTTACACGTGTCCTGTGGACATGTAAACACTTTTAAAAACACAGAAAGGCATTTTATTAGTTTCCTGGGGCTTCTGTGACAAATTACCACCAACTGGGTGGCTTAAGCAACAGAATTTTATTCTCTCATAGCTCTGGAAGCCAGAGGTCTGAAATCCAGGTGTTGGCAGCGTTGGTTCCCTCTGGGGAGTCTCTTCCAGTCCTCTCTCCCAGCTTCTGGTATCACTGGCAGCCCTTGGCGTTCCTTGGCTTGTGGCTGCACCACTACAATCTCTGCATCCACCAGAGACGCAGATATTGGTCTTTCCCTCTGAGTCTGAATCTCCCTCTCTGTTTTCTTATAAGGACACCAGCCATTGGATTCAGAGTTCACCTCAAATCTGAGCTGATCTCATTTCAAGATCCTTGACTTAATTACATATGTAAAGACCCTGTATGTCTTAATTTTATGTGTCAACTTGGCTAGCCACTGGGTGCCCAGATTAAACATTATTTCTGAGTGGATCTGTGACCCTGTTTCCGGATGAGATTAGCATTTGAATCAGTGGACTCAGTAAAGTAGGACACCCTCCCCAGCGTAGGTGGGCTTCAGCCAATGCTCAGGGCCTGAACAGAATCAAAGACAGAGGAAGGAGGAATTCACCCCATTTTTCCTGCCTCACTGCCTCACTAATCTCCCCCAGCCCTTGGACTGAGATTTTCACCATTGACTCCCCTGGTTCTCAGGCCTTTGGGCTTGGACTGAACTACACCACCCGCTTTCCCGAGTCTCCAGCTGGCAGATGGCAGGTCATGGGACTTCTCAGCCTCTATAATCATATGAACTAATTTCTCATTAAAAAAAAATCCCGGGGCTTCCCTGGTGGCGCAGTGGTTAAGAATCCGCCTGCCAATGCAGGGGACACGGGTTCGAGCCCTGGTCCGGGAAGATCCCACATGCCGCGGAGCAACTAAGCCCATGCGCCACAACTACTGAGCCTGTGCTCTAGAGTCCACAAGCCACAACTGCTGAGCCTGTGTGCCACAACTACTGAAGCCCGTGCGCCCTAGAGCCCGTGCTCTGCAACAGCAGAAGCCACAGCGATGAGAAGCCCACGCACCACAATGAAGAGTAACCCCCACTCACCACAACTAGAGAAAGCCTGTGCAGCAACGAAGACCCAATGCAGTCAAAAATAAATAAATAAATTTATAAAAAAAAAAAAAAAAAAATCCTGGAGCCTGCAGGGCGGCGGCAGCGGCAGTGGCGGAGGGTCAAAAAAAAAAAAAATCCCTCTAGATGGATAGATAGATAGACAATCTCTCTATATATAGATCATATATAGATAGATTATATCTATATCTATATAGTCATATAATCTCTCTCTCAATCAGATCAATAGGATTTGATTGATTCTGTTTTTGATTTTGTTTTTCTCTGGAAAACCCTGACTCATACAGACCCTGTTTCTAAGTAAGGTCACATTCACAGGCGCTGTGGGTTAGGACTCGGACACATCTTTTGTGGGGACACTATTCAACACACTACAGACATGTTACCTCTGTCTTTGATAGAGGCTGGACTGCAAAGGGGATTAGAGCAGGAGCTCTGCAACTGCATGGTTCTGGATTTGAATCCTCCACTTGTGTTCTCATTACTATGGTTGTTTTTTGGCCCCTGAACCTCAGGAATCCTCTAGGATAATTGGAGGTCATGGTGTTATGAGTAATTACCCCAAAAGATTGTTGTGAGACCTCTCATTAGCTCTTTTTTTTTTTTTTTTTTTCATTAGCTCTTTTTTAAAAATTATGTTATTTGGGCTTCCCTGGTGGCGTAGTGGTTGAGAGTCCGCCTGACAATGCAGGGGACATGGGTTCGTGCCCTGGTCCGGGAAGATCCCACATGCCACGGAGCGGCTGGGCCCATGAGCCATGGCCTCTGGGCCTGCGCGTCCGGAGCCTGTGATCCACAATGGGAGAGACCACAACAGTGAGAGGTCCAAGTACCGCAAAAAAAAAAAAAAAAAAAAAAAATTATGTTATTTATTTATTTTTGGTTGTGCCAGGTCTTAGTTGCCACAGGAGGGCTCCTTAGTTGCGGCTCCAGGGCTCCTTAGTTGTGGCCTGTGAACTCTTAGTTACGGCATGCATGTGGGATCTAGTTCCCTGACCAGGGATCGAAACTGGACCCCCTGCATTGGGAGCACGGAGTCTTATCCACTGCGCCACCAGAGAAGTCCCTCTCGTTAGCTCTTAGGGTAAGTTACTCAGATGCTCCATACCTCAATTTTCTCATCTGTAAAATGGGAATAACAGTACCTACCTCAACAGGTTGTTATGAATTTTTTGTTATGAATTTTAAATAAGTTTAATATTTCCCGGGCACATGGTGAATGTCATATAAGTGCTATTATTAAAAAGTAATCATGGGGCTTCCCAGGTGGCACAGTGGTTGAGAGTCCGCCTGCTGATGCAGGGGACACGGGTTCGTGTCCCGGTCCGGGAAGATCCCACATGCCATGGAGCGGCTGGGTCCATGAGCCATGGCTGCTGAACCTGCGCGGCCGGAGCCTGTGCTCCGCAACGGGAGAGGCCACAACAGTGAGAGGCCCGTGTAACGCAAAAAAAAAAAAAAAAAAAGTAATCATGATGCCTGGCTCAGGGGAAGTACTAAACAATGCTAGCTGCTCTTATTGTTCACGTTATTTACCATGAGATGTTGGTATCCTGAAAGGCCCTATCAAGTTCTGATGTTATCCTTTCTCTGGCTTTTATGAGGACATGGCTTCTTCCCTCAGCCCATGCTAAGTCACCCTGAGCTCAGAATCAGGGCCAGCTTCATGCAGTCACACAGGCTCAGTTTAATGCTCTTAAAGTTTGATGCATACAGGGTTTCCTTTGGGGAAGATGAAAAGTTTTAGAGAGGGTTGGTGGTGATGGTTGTACGACAATATGAATGTACTTGATGCCACTGAATTGTACACATTAAGATGGCTAGTTTTACATTAAAAAGAAAAGCCGTCTCATTTACGTTAAAAAGGGTGGCCGGGGCTTCCCTGGTGGCGCAGTGGTTGAGAGTCCGCCTGCCGATGCAGGGGACACGGATTTGTGCCCCGGTCTGGGAAGATCCCACATGCCGCGGAGCGGCTAGGCCCGTGAGCCATGGCCGTTGAGCCTGTGCATCCGGAGCCTGTGCTCCGCAACGGGACAGGCCACAACAGTGAGAGGTCCGTGTACCGCAAAAAAAAAAAAAAAGGGTGGCCGGTCTCATTCACGGCTGTATTGAAATTCGTAATAACTTCTGATCAAGGGGCTTTGCGTTGTCATTTTGCACTGGGCCCCGCAAACTGTGCAGCCAGATCTACTTGGAGTCACAGTGCTTCCTGTGTTTGTAGCAGTGAGGGGTGAATTTCCCACTCTGGTCTGAGCTGGCTCAGCAGCACACGGGGTGATGGCCCCTCTAAGAGGGACCTTTCCGAACTGGGTGGTGGCGGCTGGAAAACATGGGCTCCAAGGATGAGCTGACAGGGCAGCAGTTGTTTCACCTGGAAGAGGGGATTTGGCGTGGACACTGCGTATCCTCCAATTTCTGAAAGGCAGTGGGGAAAAGAAGGGAACTCGAGTATTCTCTGTGGCCCCAGAGGGCAGATCCAGCATGAGGTAGGAATTTTAAACAAGGAGAGTTGTGCAAGAAGGGAATGGCTGGCTTTAGTTCAAACCTCAGCTCTGCCTGGGGGCTGAGGCATGGGCTCTGTCTTCCGGCAGCTCCACCTCTGCCCAGATCTGTGACCATAGAGAAGGTCATTTGTAGCCCTGAGCCAATTTTCCCACCTAGGAAATGGGGCTGATAACGCTCCCTAATACAGGGTGAGATGCTAAAGATAAAACAAGGCAAGTTTACAGGTACAGCATGTAAAGAGAGCCCGGCTCCTAGGAGGTATCTCGTGCGTAACAGCTGCTGCCATTGCTGTTGTTGCTATTGTTATTATTATTGGAAGGTAGTGAGTTCCCCAGACCGGCAGGGTTCTAGCTGAAACGGATCAACAGGGAGCTGCAGAGCCGGCCCTTGCATCAGAGCTAAAGGAAGAAGTTCCCACTTCGCCCCCTTTCGGCATCTGGTGTATTTGGATGATAAGTTTAAAAACCTGCAGTCGTAAAATACCGTCTTGGTGACAAAGGCAGCAAGGGAAAGGGGTGGTGTTTTTTGTGGAGGAGAGGAAGCTTTGGCTCCTGGAGGCTGCTGAAGAAGTGGGAGGGGTTCCCGTTTTTCTTGCCTTTGGAAACCTCAGCCAGCTGTCCCCTGAGCCATCCCACGCTGAACAAGATCCCAGGAATGCAAAAGCTCCCCTCCAAGGGCCTCCTAGGAAATGGGTTCCTGATGCGTCTGAGAGCAGGACACCGGAAAACAGCATCAGTGGGTGGCGTGCGTGTGAGAGGGAGGTTGCATGTGCCGCTTGATGCACGGACAGCCCAGGCGGGGGAGGGTCTTGGCCCTCGCTGACCCTGGAGCCTCTGCCTAGAGTCACACTTGGGGTGACTGCTGCTTCCCTGGAAAAGTCTTGGCAGGGATTTGTGCTGAGACAAACGTTTCTCCTCTCCCTCCTCCCCCCATCTGCCTCTCCTGTTGTTTGTGTCATGTCCCCAGACTGCATCCAGGAAATACTCCTGGCTGACTGCAGCTCTGTTCATCAGTAACAAGATCTGAGACCCAGAGGCCGAGGAGCGGTAAGCAGATGGGCTCCATCAAGGGCCACGCTTCGTCAGAGCTTGGAACAGCCAGAAGGGTGTTTCTCTCCCCTGAGAAGGGAGGAGAGGACGGGCACCACAGCTAGCCCCAGAATTCACCAGCATCTCATGCGCACATTCAGGTGGTCCAACTTTTGACAAATATTTACCCAGCACAGCTTTATGCAGACACCACGTGAGGTGTGTAAAGATAGCCGTGAACGAGACAGCTGCCCTGGCTTTTCTTTTTCTTTTTAACGTAAAACTAGCCATCTTAAAGTGTACAATTCAGTGGCATCAAGTACATTCATATTGTTGTACAAACGTCACCACCAACCCTCTCTAAAACTTTTTCATCTTCCCCAAAGGAAACCCTGTATGCCTCAAGCCGTCACTCCCATTCCCCCCTCTACCTACACCCTGGCCACCATCAATCTGCTTTCTGTTTCTATGGATTTGCTTATTCTGGACATTTCATATAAATAGAATCATACAATAGGTGGATTTTTGTGAGCGGCTTCTTTCTCTTAGCTTGATGTTTTTCAGGTTCATCCACATGTAGCCAGTATCAGTATGTCATTCCTTTCTCTTTTTTTTGCCCATGCCACACGGCACGTGGAATCTTAGTTCCCCGACCAGGGATCAAACCCACACCCCCTGCAATGGAAGATAGGAGACCTAACCACTGGACTGCCACGGAATTTCCCCCAGGCTCCACATCTCTAAAATGGGTCTAATAGTCATCTCTCCTCAGGATTGAATACCATGGCGTCTGTGATTAGGCCAGTGTTGGGTATGAAGGCAATGCCCCAACGACCCTGGGGCCATCATCCCACATGACTGCTGTCCTTAGTGGGATGGCATCATCCCTGAAGGGAGTCTTGGCTGTCTCAGGAATGGGTTTCAGGGTCAGGCTGGGCTTAGGAGCCCAGGCAGACAGCTTGGCAAGAAGCCCCAAATCAGCCTGGTTCACTGATGGGCAGCTTCCAGTCTTAACCATTTATCCTTGTCAATAAATGTCAGCTTCTGTGTTTCTACACTGCTGGGTGAGTGTTTGTGCTGTTAACATGCAAACTAACCAAATTTAAAATTATGCCTTCTTTTCCAGTCCTAACTGAATGGTTATCAAAGGCAGGTACCCTGGGGCAATGCCCCAGTTACCTTGTTCTGGTCCCAACCTGCCTGGCAGCCAGTGCCACTCAGAGACACATAGTCCTCTTCCCTGGCTCTCCGCTTGTCAGGCAGGAGAGACAGCCAGGCTCCCCCAGGGGAATTCCAAGAAGTAGGCAGGCAGCAGTCAGAATGCAGAACCAAACTCTGGAGCTTTTTACTTATCTTGGGCTAGACTCTTTGGGTTACAAAAAAAGAAATCCAAATCAAATAAGCTTAATTCAGTTCAATTCAATTCAATTCAACAAATTACAGTTGTGTCTATATGTCAGGCATGGGACCAATGCTTGTGGTTCATCAATAAACAAAAGAGACCCCTGCCCCAGAAAGCCAGGTATTAGTAAGGATATTAAATAAATTATATGATGTGTCATTGAGTGATATGTGCTATGGAAAGAAAAGAGAAAGTGAAGGCAGGGAAGCGGCATCAGGAGTGCTGGGGGTGGGGACAGGATGCAGAACTGATTTAAGGTGATCAGGGTGGGCCGCATCAGGAAGCTGAGATTTGAGTAAAGACTTGAAGATGAGTTGTCAACCCAGTGGATGGCTGGGGGAAGAGAATTCCAGGCAGAGGGATCAGAGAAAGGACAGTGTCTGGCATGTTTGAGGACCAGCAAGGAGGGCGGTGTGACTGGGCTGTATGAATGAGGGGAGGAAGGAGGAGTTCAGAGAGAACCAGATGGGGACCAGATGGGATAGGGCTATGGGCCATGGGCCAAACTTTGGCTTTTGCTCTGAGTGAGATGGGAGCCACTGCAGTGTTTGGAGCAGAGGAAAGATGTGATTTGACTGATGTTTTGTTGAAGCTAAAAAGGAAATGCCTAGACTCCTAGGCCTGGGTGAGTCAGAGATTGGGGCCTCTTTGTTTCCTTGAGCATACAACCTCCTCTATGCGGGGAGAGGGAATGGCTGCACACTGCTTCAGGGCAACACCAGACCAGGGCCGCGTCCTGGAGCCTAAAGGGATTTCTCCATCAGTGTCAGAATATAAACTCCCAGGGAAGGTCTCTGATTGGCTCTGCTTGGACCAATCGCAGTGCCCAGATGCCAGGAACATTGTGATTGGCTGGTCTGTGTCACATGGCTGCCCCACACTAAGAAGATGCAGTAGTCTGGCTGCCCCACCAGGGTTACAGGCAATCAGGGTGCAAGGAAAGGAAAGGAAGGTTGTGATTTCCCACAGGAAGGTAGAAAGGAGAGGTGAGGTAGCAGACAAAAAACAACAGCCCTTCCTTGAATTGCTCATCCCTAGGGGAGCCCAGGGTTCCCCCCTGGTGGACCTCTGACCCAGGAGGGGCTGCAGAGCCATCAGAAAGCACTCACTCATTTCCATTTGCCTCTCCCATAGACCACGTACCACATTTCTCAAACATTGCTTCTCTGAGGAGCCTTGATGCCGCGGTGATGACTACAACACAAATCTGACCTAAAAGGTCACTTCAGTGACAGTGATTTTTATCACTGTGTTTCCTCATCCCTGGCTGGAGAAAGCCCCAGCAATATTCACTGAGGTCAGGAACCAGTGGCGAGGTGGAGCAACTTCCTCCTCTCTCTAAGCCTCCTCTGAACTCACAGACAATTAAACAGCGTGCAGAGCCGGGTCTCTGATCCTCAGGAAATGCCGAGGAGGGTGAGCTGGAAGAAGGCTCAGACACGGCAGCTGCTCTCTGCTCAGGGTTGTAGAATTGGGACTTTTGTGGGTTATTTTTTTAATACAGTATAGTAACACATTTTGATTATACAGCTCGGTGAATTTTTATGTATATATCCACCTGTGTAACTATCACCCGGGTCAAGACATAAAACATTTCCAACGTCCAGGAGGCCTCCTCCCGGGGTGGTCTCAGGGCCTTCTCTTGCCCTCTTTCTTTTTTTTATTATTTTTTTTAATTTGGCCACACCTCTTGGCTTGCGGGGTCTTAGTTCCCTAACCAGGGATTGAACCAGAGCCCTAAGCAGTGAAAGCTCGGAGTCCTAACCACTGGACCACCAGGGAATTCCCTCTCTGGCTCTCATTTCTGTGCAGGCACCAGTGTATTTTCTGGGGGCCTTGGGGCCAGGCCCACGGTGAGCCCTCCCATCCCTGAGACCCTGTGCCCCCACCCCCTGCAAGGCAGGGCAGGGGTGGGGGCACCGATCCCATTTTACATGCAAAGAACGTAACCGAGCTCAGAGAAAAGTAACACCATCATCACCATCTCCACCAAAAACAACAAGGGCAGCTCCACTGACTGAGGAAGGCTTTAGGGAAATTCTTGGCGGAAGATCAGAGAAGGGTTTGTTATCCTTACCAGGCCCTGGCTTAGCTGGTTCATTTCAGCAGAGGATGAAGAAAAGATTCCTATCACAAAGTCACACACACGGGTCAGAAGGGCCTCCCTACAAAGTCCCTCTTATTTTCCGCTGTGGGTAACAGTAGGTAATCATCTGCTCTTGGCCCATACTGGTTTTCCCAGCCTCTGCTGGTGAGGTCTCTATCTTGCTGTTTTAGAAGACCAAACAGAGGAGAGCACGCCCCCTGGTCCAAGGAGGGATGAACACAAGCGTCCCGTCTTGGTTGTCTCTGGTCCACGATTCTGGGGGTGGTGCAGAGATCCCAGCCCCGTAACTGAGCTTTTTTGACAAGGAAGACAGCCCCCTGCAGTGGTTCCCCTGAGTTGGGGGCAAGAGAAGCGGGAGTCCTCTGTTCTCAGACAAAAACATCGGCAAGGAGCAAGCCAGCACAGTCTCTCCCAATCTAGTGTCAGAGATAAAACATGTTTCAGGACATCCAATGCCTTCTATGTTCGTCCTACCATTTATCTCATGGGGCTGGGACAACCCAGCCCGGCAGCCCCATGCTGCAGAGACATGGGTGTCGGTTTACAAGCTCATTTTTTGTCCAGATAAAGGAAGGCTTGGCACATATAAATGGACAAGAAGCTATCCCTCACCTCACGTCCCCCACCCCCAATCCACTGCCCCCAGCCTCAGCGGCGGGGGGTTTCCAAGAGTCTCCCTCCTGGCAACCCTGCTAGGTAGGCATCATTTTTCCTGTTTTGAGGAGGAGGAAACTGAGGCTCAGAGGCTTCTGCAGATGGAGGGCCGACTATGTGCCTGGTGCCTGATAATTAGACATGATCCCTCCTGGTTCCCACAGCTGCTGTGGGGAGTGGCTGACGGTCGGCTGCATTTTACAGTTGAAGAAGTGGGTTCAGAGAGGGAAGCTGCTTGCCCAAAGCCACACAGCTGCCACTGAGGGCTGCTCTGGGCTTTGATGCCAGCTGAGTCTGGCTCCAGAGTTCACAGCAAGTGTCTTTGCCCTCTGGCCAGGTCTTTCCTTGGTCTCTGCTGCTTTGGGGCACAAGCCAGGCTGTAAGCATTTAAGGTAGGGGGTGCCCGGAGGAAAAGAACCAGGTATAGTTTTTTGGCATAAGAGAAGCCATTTTGGCCTAAGCCATTTTGTGATCTAAGCGTGGCCACAATGCTAGTCCTTGAACAGCTCTCAGTAATAAGGAGCTTCAGGGAACAAAAAAACAAACTGTTATCGGGCAGGAGGAATAACAATAACAAAGATAATTTATCAGTTGTTAAAACTCCTGGTTCTGTTTCAATGATCCTTCAATAGCCTGAAGCACTTTCTGGAGATATTTTGCAGAATTTAAACACCCCCCTCGGGCGCCCGACCACCAGATCTACTGAAACCTAGGGGACGGTGGTGACTATAACATTTTCTGACCCTCCTGACTTCAATCACCTAAAGCTTGGACGCGGTTGACCTCTGTCCCAATTCTGTGCTGAATTCTCCTCTGCTCAAGCCCCTCTATGAATATGCACATACCCTCAGCTTAAAACTTCCCCACTTTTGCTGTTAACAGACACTGCTTTGGGAAAGATCCCTGGTGTTCCGCCTTACTTGCTGCAAGTAATAAATCCTTCCTTCTCCCCATCTGTGGCTTCGTGTGTCTTTTGCCTCAACACCCGCCAAGAGGCAAACCCAGCTTTCAGGTAACAAGACTGACACTGCTGTCCCTCTGGGCAGGTCCAAGTTTGGAGTGGGCACCGGAAACTGATTTTTCCCTCTTCCCCACTTCCTCAGGGTGCCCCTGCAAGCAGGAGAAAGCTGTGCTGGCAAAACTAAAGGGATAAGATCCCTGCCTCTACCGAGGTCCCACCCCAAACCTGGGGAAGGGGGCCAAGGGGAGGAGAGGACACAACAGGGTGAGGATTTTGAAGCAAGGGATTCAAAGGGATCACAAGCTGTTGATGCTTTCTATCGAAGAGCTGGCTCTTCTGGGAAGTTCCTGTAATGAACAATGAAACCATATGCCTGGGAGTCTCCTGGAAAATAAAGTGATACTAAAAAAGACAGTAGATCACTGTGCTAGTTTCCTACAGTTGCTGTAACAAATGAACACAAATTCAGTGGCATAAAACAACACACACCTGCTATCTCACAGTTCTGGAGGCCAGAAGTCCAAAATCGATTTCGGTGGGCTAAAGTGGAGGTATCCACAAGGCTGGTTCCGGGGGAGAATTTGTCTCCTTGCGTTGTCCAGCTCCTAGAGGCCACCTGCGTTTTCTGGTGCACCTTCCTTTCACCTTCAAGGCTAGCAGTGTAGCATCTTCTCTCCTCTCTGACCTCTGCTGTCTTCACATCTTTTCTCCCCCTAATTCTACCGCCTCTGTCTTAGGAGGACCCTTCTGATTTAACTGCATTCACAGAGAATCCAGGATAATCTCTCCATTTTAAGACATTTACTAAGTCCTTGCAAAGGCCCTTTGCCATGTTCTGTAACATATTCACAGGCTCTGGAGATTGGGATGTAGACATCTTTGGGGGTGTGGCGGGGGGAGCACTATTCAGCAAAGTCACATCAATGTAGGTCTGGCTGTGGCTCAAGTGTCCAGGCTGAATGTGGGGACAGATAGCTTGGTTCTCACACCCTGACCCTCAGGGCGGTGGCCACAGATCAGTGACTCTGCCACCTGTGGAAGTCCTGCCAGGCTCCTGGCTTTGTTGCACGCCCTGAAGACAGGCACTGCCATACACCCCCGACTTGACAGATTGAGGAAACTGATTAGAAAGTGTTTAAGGATTTGCCAGGGAGGGGTGGGGCGGGGCCAGGGGCCCGATCGGGACCCCCCCTGGCTCTCTGCTTCTCCCAGCATCTGGGGGCAGAAGTTGCGGCTGCTGGGAGGTGGGCGGGTGCCGAGTGCAGACAAGCCTCCCGTGTGCTCTCCCCGCCCCTCCCTCCTCTCGGAGACAGAGCCACGCGCCCGAGCTCGCAGCCGCTCGCTGTCTTTCCCGGAGCTGCCGCCGCTGCTGCCACCGCCGAGATGCCTCCCCCCGGCCTGGAGCTGATGAGCGGCCGGGTGCTCCCGGCCTTCCTGCTGTGCAGCACGCTGCTCGTCATCAAGATGTACGTGGTGGCCATCATCACGGGCCAAGTGAGGCTTCGGAAGAAGGTACGCGCCGCCCTCGGGGACCCCAGCCCTGCGTGCGCTCCCTTCTCCCGCCGCCGGGAAGGTTGGGGACGGGACCCTTGGCCCAGATGTTTTCGGGGCCAGAGCTTGAGCGAGCGGGCTCGGGACCAGGTGCCTCTCCCAGCCCTTTGGGATGGCTTCTCTGCGGCCCTTGGTTTCAGCGGGGCCCGCACCTCCTTTTCCTCTGTTTTAAGAGCATTTACCATTTGCTGTGCCACCAGGTGAGTTTTCTCGGCACAGCAAGACTCCACGAGTCCCACTGAGCTCTGCCGGCGGCTCCGAGAGAAGCAGGTCCCAGAGGGTGGAGTGAGGCAGCATTCAGCCTCCGTCCGACCTGGCGGCTTCCCGCACCGGAGATCTGACGTTTGGGTGGGGTGGGAACCGGCAGAACAGGAGCCCAGAGAAGCCTTTAAGTGGAAATTCCCAGCTCGCCCGGCAAGGTCGCTCCAAAACCCACCGCAGCCTCCCTCCAGAGGCCAGGTCTCAGCCAGGCTTCGCTGAAGTGCTCGGGGAGGAATTTCCCCCACCGATCCGCCAGTCCGAGTCCTGGAGCCAAAACAGCAATAAAGACGCCAAGATCTGAGCCGGTGGGGGCGGGCGGGGGGAGGGGGAAGCAGGGGGGCAGGTGGACCTGTTCCAGGGCGGCCGCTAGCCCGCGGGGCAGCCAGAGCCAGGAAAGCGGCAGCAGCGTCCTGTTAGACATAGAGAAGCCCAGGGGTACCGCTGATTATCCCCACCCCCCAGGTATTTCAGAGAAGAGTTGTTTCTGACCGTGCCCCTTTGTCCAGTTCCAAGGCAAGGCCAAGGCCGGCTCCCACGTCGTGCCATGCGGGGGGTGGACACTGGGGAGAGGAAAGTTGCTCACCAGCAGGGCTCAGCAGGTACGGGCAGGACTGAAGGCAGGGCAGCTCCCCAGGTGAAAGAACTCCCAAAGCAGAGGCACACGGATCAAGCTGACTTCTCCCTGCCCTGGCGCATCCTGGGATGCAAGATACAGGCACCCAGCGGGGACAGCTGCAGTCACCCATTGAATCCTTCTATGGAGCGTTTAATCCCCACCACCTCCCCACCACCGCGGGGTGGGGCCGTATTCAGCTTGTCATCCACTCGAGGAACCTGAACTCAAAGAGGAGACATCTCTTGTGAAGGCCACACAAGAGGATTTGAGCCCAGGTGCCCAGCTCTGAAGCCCACACCCTGCCATGGTGGGGATGGGGTTCTCACCAGGGCCGTGCAGGGCCCAGAGCTTTTCTTTTAATGGGAATTAGGGAAGGAAGAGGCAAACCTGTTGGGGTGCCTGTCTGCCGGGTCAGTAGGGAGTGGCAGAAGGAAACCTCCCCTTGGGCTGTCTCAGGTTCTCCCTACACTAGAAATTTCCCTCTCATTCAGTCAGTCGGGGAGGAGCTGGGGGAGCCACACCGTGGGGAGGTGACGGATGCCTGGGGAGGTGACGGATGCGGGCTCTGGCTCCTCCACCCATTAGCCTCGGGACCATGGGCAAGTCTGAGAGCTTGATTTCCTTGTTTGTAAACTGAGGATGGTCACAGCAGTGCCAGGAGAATACAGCGCCTGGCACGGAGCAAATGCCCCACCAGTGTTAGTCTTCATTACTTATTAACAATTGGAATTGACATGACAGGCCATAGATCTCTTGGTGGGAGTGCATCCCGAGTCCCGGCCCTGGCCCCGGCTAGAGGCAGGGCTTATGCTTCTGACGCTGGGGCTTTATCCCATCTGCACTGCCGCTGGCTCCTGGCCAGGCCAACTTGTATTCATGCTGTCTTCAGGGGTGAGCAAGCCCATGGACTGTGGACACCCAAGACAGCTGCCCACTGAATGCCGAGACCCTGTGAAAGGTGTCACAGGCCCACGGACTCTGCAGGGCCATCAGAATTGGTGATTCCATGACGTAAGGGCCAGCAGAGAAGAATTCTGGGCGTTGGGGATTCTTGATCATGACAAGCGCTGCATTCACCTCTGGGCTGGAGCAGGGGCAGACCCACCAGGCAGGACAAAAAAAACCCCAGCACTTGGGGACAGATATCTCAAGGGCTCATGAATCAGAAACAGCAGGATCTGCAATTTAGAAAACGTGCTACAGAGATTCAGGTTTGCTGTGGGGTTGGTGGGGCTGGCTGGCTGGATGCCCGCAGGGAACAGGGCAACAAGAGCGTTGGGTGTGACCTCCAATGACCTGAGTGTGACCTCAAGTCCCTGTTTTGCACTGACCATTCACCGAGGGAGCGCCCTCCTGGCGCTGTGCTGGGGCGTCTCCACTTCTCTCCTTTGCTCTTCGTGTGGTAGATGAACCTCATTTGATCTGGAATTCACAGATGCGGAAGCTGAGACCCAGGGAAGTTCAGAAACCTGTAGTTAGTCGGTGTGGAGCTGAGTTTCTCACCGGGACCTGTCAAGACCCTCTTATTGCTCTTAGTTCAAAGTTTAAATTCTTAGGGTCCTGCCTCCAGGACCCCTGCTGACCCCTGCAACTTTATCTTGGAACTCTGTCCCTTGCTGTCTATGCTCCAGCCATGCTGGTTTTTCATTCTTCATACATGCTCTTCTTCTGACCCCAGGGCCTTTTCACATGCTGTTCCGTATGCTATTGTTATAACCCTCCCTTCTTCTGGTTAATGTTGATGCATCCTTCAAGCCTCAGCTTTACTGTCACTGCCTCAGCGAAGCCTTCTCTGATCCCCAGCCTTGGTTGGGTCTCCTGTGAACTTTCTCAAAGCAAACCCAGTCTTCTGTTTCTTAACACTCACCGCCTGGTCTTCCCTGGTTCATTGGCAATTCCCTCATTACACTGTGAGCTTCACAAGAGCAGAGATAGGAGGGCCTTTTTCTTAGTCTTTTCAGGCTCCTATACAACAAAATGCCAGAGACTGGGTGGCTTATCAGCAACAAAAATTTATTTCTCACAGTTCTGGAAGCTGGGAAGTCCAAGGTCAAGGAACCGGCAGAGGTGGTGTCTGATGAGGGCCTACTTTCTGGTCCATAGATGGCTATGTTCTTGCTGGGTCCTCACATGGCAAAGGGTCGAGGCAGCTCTCTGGGGTCTTCTTATAAGAGTGCTAATCTCATTCAAGAGAGCTCCACCCTTATGACCTAACTGCCTCCTTCAAAGCATCACACTGGGGGTTAGGCTTCAACATAGGAAATTTGCAGGGACAGAAACATTTAATCCATAGCAGCCTTGTTCACGGTGAGTGCCCAGCACTTCGCACACAGTAAGAGTTCATGGATGCTGGTGAATGGACACGTATGTGCCTGCATCGCCGCAGACTAGTCGCCTGGGCCGTCCATCTCATGAACAGTAATTCTCAGCTGATGTATTCCATCCAGGCTTTTGCCAACCCTGAGGATGCTCAGAGACACGGAGGCCTCCAGTATTGCCGGAGCGACCCGGATGTGGAACGTTGTCTCAGGCAAGTACCACTGGCCCTCAGCCTGATCACAGCCTGTCCTTTCGGGCCCTCTTCTGAACATGGGGGCTTGGAGGATGCCCAGGGGGCCTAGGTCTTCTGCTTTCCAGATCCTCTTAGACTGTTTTCATTTATTCATTAGTTTAATTTCTAGTTACTCGTGGAAAAGTAATATGTGCTTGTGGCTCAGGATGACAAAGTTAGAAAAGGCTATTCAGTGCAATTTCAGTCTCTCTCCCACCTCTGACCTGCAGGTCCTGCCCAGATCTGCTCACCAGAGGCCAGTGCTGTTACCAATGTCTTATGCATCTTCTCTGAGACACTTTTCCTGCATTTACAACACACACGCTATGCTTTTTCCTTTTTACCCCCAAAGGATCACTCTTTACCCACTGATTTATACTGTCCTTTTTTCACATAACAGAAATTGTTTTATATCAGCCCATAAAGGGGCCTCGTTCATTACATCGGCACTGTAGTATTTACACCATTTCTCTATTAAATAGATGGTCTGTAGCTGATCCAACCACTTACCCTCTGATGGCATTTAGGCTGTTCTAAATCTTTCTGTGTTATGAACAGAGTGCATCAAAACTTCTTTCACTTTCCTTTGTGCGTCAGTGTGAGCAAAACGGCAGGTTGCAATAAAATGGTAAGAAATACTGTCAAATGGTACACAAATCTAGTCCCACAACTGGTGTGTGAGATGTGTCTCCGACCCTGCTAACTCTATCCACTTTTGGGTGGACTCTTGCCAACATGATGGGTGAAAATGTACATCACATTTCAGTTTTACTTTGCATTTCTTTTTTTTTTTTTTTTTGGCTGTGCTGTGCAGCTTATGGGATTTTAGTTCCCTGACCAGAGATTGAACTCAGGCCCTCAGCAGTGAGAGCATGGAGTCCAAACCACTAGACTGGCAGGGAATTCCCTACTTTGCATTTCTGAGTGAAGTTGAACATTTTTTCATATGCTTAGCATCCCCCAGTCAATCAAAAGCAATTTTTCTTATTATAAAACTCAGAACTATCCATTGCAAGCAATTTGGTTAATATTGAAAATACATAGAGCAAAAAGGGGAAAACCACTCACAATTCTAGTCACCGTTAACATGTTCATCTATCTCCTCTTTGTCGTCTGTCTAAATATTTTTCGTAATACTAGGTGTGCATTGTACACCCAACTGGGCGTTCTGATTTTTTTCAGTTAATTATTTCATAAGCACTTTCCATGTCAGTAATGACTACTCGAAAAGTGATTCTTAAAAAGGGATGCAAAAAAAAAAAAAAAAAAGGGATGCAGAGGGAGTTCCCTGGCGGTGCAGTGGTTGGGACTCGGCGCTTTCACTGACGTGGCCCAGGTGCAATCCCTGATCAGGGAACTGAGATCCACAAGCCACATGTGGGGCCATAAATAAATAAATAAATAAAGGCTGTGTAAAATTCCATCAGAGACTAAATGTTAATTTCACGTAGCCAGTCTCAGTGGTGGGTATTTTGGCAGTTTCCTCTCTGCTGTTTTACACCGATGGGCTGGAGAACCAGGAGGAAGCGCTCCCAGGGGATGGGGGTTGTCAGCAGGCGTGGGATGGGTCTGGGGAGGATGGGTAGCTGGATAGGAGTGAGAAAGACACAAGCCCTCACCTAGTTCTTGTCATATTCCCATGAATCACCGGCAGAAATGGGTGGGACCAAGTAGTATAAATAATAGAGATTCTTTTATTTTTCTTGGCCATTGAACATAACACGTACTTGTGGTTTTTAAAAATTACAGAAATGTGTAATGTAGAAAGTGAAATTCATTGCTCTTTCATCCTTTCTAATGTAACTACAGTATATAGTCCTTCTTACGAGGTCCATCCATCCATCCATCTATCCGTTCATTCAACGTTCAACGAGCACTGACTATGTGCTAGCTACTGTGCTAAGCACTCGTTGTACTTTGGTGAACAAAAGCCTCACCCTCATGCCACCTGGTTGGCATGACTCTCCTGGCCAGTGGAGAAGGATGTGATGAGTAGCAGGGCAGCCGGTTGCTAAGCCAGCTCAGAGCAGCCACCCAGAGGACTGTGCGGCTTCTCCCAAGGGGTGAGAGGTCTGTGTAGCAAAACTTGTGTCACTTGTGGCACAGGGGTGGTTACATAGGGTCATGAACGCTTCGTTTTTATTGGCTGCAACCATGCCAGGGAGAGACCACACACCTGTGTGGTGCCATGATGTCTACACCCACCCAATACAATTCTCATTTCTGAACAAAAGGACATGTCATCTACAGTGCTGATACTCAAGTAACTGAAATTCAATTTTCAGCACTTTTTTTTTTTGGCTGTACCACATAACTTGTGGGATCTTAGTTCCCCAACCAGGGATCAAACCCGGGCCCCCCTGGCAATGAAAACACCCCAGTCTTAACCACTGGACCACCAGGGAATTCCCCAATTCAACACTTTTCTTTTATTTTTTAATTAATTAATTAATTATTATTATTTTTGGCTGTGTTGGGTCCTCGTTGCTGCGTGTGGGCTTTCTCTAGTTGCGGTGAGTGGGGGCTACTCTTCGTTGTGGTGCATGGGCTTCTCATTGCAGTGGCTTCTCTTGTTGTGGAGCATGGGCTCTAGGTGCACGGGCTCAGTAGTTGTGGTGCATGGGCTTAGCTGCTTCATGGCATGTGGGATCTTCCTGGACCAGGGCTCGAACCTGTGTCCCCTGCATTGGCAGGCGGATTCTATCTATCTATCTATCCATCTATCTATCTATCTATTTATTTATTTATGGCTGCGTTGGGTCTTCATTGCTGCGTGTGGGCTTTCTCTAGTTGCAGCGAGCAGGGGCTACTCTTTGATGCAGTGCATGGGCTTCTCATTGCGGTGTCTTCTCTTGTTGCGGAGCATGGGCTGTAGGTGCACGGGCTCAGTAGTTGTGGCGCACGGGCTTAACTGCTCCGCAGCATGTGGGATCTTCCCGGACCAGGGCTCGAACCCGTGTCCCCTGCATTGGTAGGCAGATTCTTAACCACTGCGTCACCAGGGAAATCCCTGAATTTTATTTTATTTATTTTTTATACAGCAGGTTCTTATTAGTTATCCATTTTATACATATTAGTGTATACATGTCAATCTCAATCTCCCAATTCATCCACCACCACCACCCACCCCCGCCGCTTTCCCCCCTTGGCATCCATACGTTTGTTCTCTACATCTGTGTCTATTTCTGCCCTGCCAACCGGTTCATCTGTACCATATTTCTAGGTTCCACATATATGCGTTAATATACGATACTTGTTTTTCTCTTTTTGACTTACTTCACTCTGTAGGACAGTCTCTAGATCCATCCACGTATCTACAAATGACCCAATTTCATTCCTTTTTATGGCTGAGTAATATTCCATTGTATATATGTACCACATCTTGTTTATCCATTCGTCCGTTGATGGGCATTTAGGTTGCTTCCATGACCTGACTATCGTAAATAGTGCCCGATTCGGCACTTTTTTAAAAAATTATTTATTTATTTATTTATTTTTGCGGTACACGGGCCTCTCACTGTTGTGGCCTCTCCCATTGTGGAGCACAGGCTCCGGATGCTCAGGCTCAGCGGCCATGGATCACGGGCCCAGCCACTCCGCGGCATGTGGGATCTTCCCGGACCGGGGCACGAACCCGTGTCCCCTGCATCGGCAGGCAGACTCTCAACCAGTGCGCCACCAGGGAAGCCCCGCAATTCAACACTTTTTGAGCACCTCTTGGCTAATAATGTCTTATATTCATTCAGTGAGTGTTATTGGTGACCTGCCATGTACTGTTATTTACTGGGGCTTACTATGCCAGACCTGGGGGTTCCTGGGGCCCCAGGGCTCCTGCTGACTTTACATAACATCATGGAACCTCGAGGGTGCAGAGAATCACACATCCTGCCATCCGCTACCGGAGAACTGGCTGGAACCCGACAGGAGATGCCCTGGAAGCAAAAGTGAGTTAAATATTAGACCAGAGGTTTTAGTGCAACCAGGGCCACCTTCTGCACAAACAGGAAAGCACTTTGGTCTCAGTTCTTGGAGCACAGATCTGCCTTGCAGATTAGCACAGGCTGGAACCCAAATGTGAGCCCAGCTCTGGGAGAGGTCAGGAACCAGGTTTCAAGGAAAATGATGAAACCCAGCCACATCCTTTTAGTGATACCTAACGAAGTCTCCCAGCAATGTATGTTTGGGCCAGATTCTGAGTTTATGTGAATACAACTTCAGTGGGGCCGGATGTCTCTGAGTGGTCCTGAGGAAGGAAGACAAACACTTGACCCAAACTTTGGGATATTTCTGATTATTTGGAATGTGTTGTGGAGACTTAATCTCAGTGAACTGGTTTGTCAGGAGATTGGGTCACAAAATCTCAGCCCTAGAAGTCTTTTAAGACCCCATCCAAACACATGATTTTGTGGATGGTGAACAGAGGTCCAGAGACAGAGACTTGCCCGAGGCCAGGGGTCTAACGAGCACCCTTGGGGAGGTGTGAGGCTAGCAGCCTCGCACCATAAAATGTTCATTAATTTGGCCTGGGCATCTGAGGGCGCTGGGAGTCTGGCAAAACCAAGAGCTGAAATTAGCTTTAACAGTCATGTCCAGGACAGGACCGGTGGTGATGGTGACGATGACAAAGAAGATGGCAGCTAAATTGGGGCAAACCTAACCTGTGCCATGCAGTGTTCTAAGCACTTTATAGGAACCAACCCACTCTGCCTCCCAATATAGGCTTCCAAGGGCGGTACTAGCATCTATAGAGGAAGAAGCAGGTTTGCCAAGGCCACATCACTCCTGATGGCTAAGCTGCCATTGAGCCCAGGCCATCTGATATGGGCTCTGCTCTCCTTTCAAGAATGCGGTTTGGGCTTCCCTGGTGGCGCAGTGGTTGAGAGTCCGCCTGCCGATGCAGGGGACACAGGTTCGTGCCCCGGTCCAGGGGAATCCCACATGCCGCGGAGTGGCTGGGCCCGTGATCCATGGCCGCTGAGCCTGCGCATCTGGAGCCTGTGCTCCGCAACGGGAGAGGCCACAACAGTGAGAGGCCCACGTACCAAAAAAAAAAAAAGAACGCGGTTTAACTCTATTTTATAACCTGCCTTTAAAACTAAGCAGGCTTCATCTCATATCAAACCTGAATTCAAGGAAATCACCTGTGCAGATGGAGAGCCTGGGGAGGGGAGAGAAGAGAGCTAGCAGGGCTGCCAGCAGCTGTCCCTGCCCAGGAGGCCTGGGGGGAACTGTAGGGCTCTCTCCGCAGTCCTGTCACCTGATGCAGTAAAATGCAGCCGGTGCTGCAGTGTCTGTTGACGGGAGAGGCAGGCCTAATGCTGCAGGAAGCCATGCAAGTCCAGTCTAGCGGGAATTTGCTCTGAGTGCCTTTTACCTTAAAAAACTGCTTATTAGTGGAATGACACATTTTGCCCAAGCATCTCTCTGGTACGTGACTCCCTCCATGTCTCTTGATTCGGATCCTGGGGTAGGGATGGCGGGGAGGAGAGAAATGAGTTTTCTTGGCATCATGCCTGTCCTTGGCACCACTTGTGGCTTCGTGGGGGCCCCATTGCAGTTTTCAATGTACTGGGGGTGGGGACTAGGCATCCCAGGGGCTGAGGGGCTTTCTCAGCTCCCAGCCACCTCTCCTCCCTCAAAGGTGACCTCTGAATCCTCTAGTCCCAGTTGCTGGAGGCAGGAGGTAGGGCTGCCCCTCCCATCTTTACTCCTCTTCTCTGCCTGGTGTCCCCCAACTTCTTTCCCTCACCTGTACTTTGGGGTTTGGCCAACGATCCTCTTAACAGCTTTCTAAAAAGTGACTCACTCTTAGAACGTAAATACATACTTTAAGGAGAAGTGTCTCATTGAATGGGTTTCACACGCTAGTTACCCTTTTTCTGAAACTTTCCGAGAAATATACAACATGACAAAAATACTCCCAGCTGGCACCATCTCATGAGTCAACCTGTGGGAGGAAGACCACATTCTAGGACACACTGACAACGTAAAATAGGTTTTCCAAGGTGTCTGTCTCATAGCATGTTAGGGGATGCTGGTGCACACAGATTTATCTCCATAGCATGGGGTGATTTTAGAGCAACAGTTGCTGCCTCTTCCCCAGTAAGGTAAGACACTTGCTCGATTGAGGAATTGAAATGGGCCCAGTCCTCAGGTTCCCCCTGTTCATCCCTGTAGCCAAGATCCGGCCAGGGCCTGCTTCTCTCACATGGACATCCGGCGGTATTTCTCCCAGCTGGTGAGACCTGCCCTGCTGTAGACTTGCTTCCCCTGGGGCTGTGTCCCAAGGTCAAGCTTTGGGAATAAAGGAGAAGGAAGACTCATGTTGGCTCCAGGATATGGGGACAGAGACACCAACTGCTGTGTCCTGAGTTTGACCTAAGATCCAGGCCCTGCTGGGTTTACGGGAGCTTTTGTACACTCAGATTGAATTCCAGACCCCTTACCCTGCTTCATGAGGCCCCTCTCCACCTCTTATCTGGTCTCACTCCCTCTTATGTGCCACACTCCAGCCACACGGGTCACTTTTCTGAGCCTCGAACACGTAATGCTCATTCCCACCTCAGGGCCTTTGCACATGCCCATCCTTCTCCCTGGAGAGTTCTTCCCCTGCACAGATGGCCCCTCATCATTCAGGCTTCAGTACAATGTCTCCTTCCCTGACTACACCCAGCCTAGTCGTGCCACAGAGACCCCTGCAGCCCTGGGTTGCTGAGTGCTCCTCCTCTCTGCCCTGCCCAATTCCTAGCATCCACATACCCTGGCCCTTGCCTGAGGTCCTTGCAAGTGGCAGGGAAGAGGAGGACTCTGCAGCAGGTCCCCACACAGGGGCTGCTGGGCTGGGCTGGGCTTGGCCCGTTGGTGCAGCGTTGGTGAAATGCACTCCAGCTGGAAGGCTTGGAGAAGGGGCTTCAGTTCTAGAAGCGTCCCCATGCCTCACACATGTGCCCTGTCCTTGGGGGAGGTCACGGCCCAGGCACTGCGTTCCTGTTTATTTGCGCCTCCAACATGCCATCTCTGGCTTTGGTCATTTGCTCAGTCTCTAATTTATGGGGCTTGACCTCCCCACTCTCCACAGAGGAAGCTGCCCATTAGCAAGAGTCATGGAAAATGTGAACCAACTCTTAGCAGAAGTGGATGAGTTTTCTTTGTTGGTCATTTTTTTATGGCAGGGTTATACACAGCCTCCCCTCCCCACCACCACCACATATACTCACACACTTGATTATTTTAAACAAAGAAAGAAGCAGGATAGCGCGGATAAAACAGAGCTTTGCTGCTATCCTGCGATTGGCTGGCTCCAGTGAGTGCAAGTCGTTCTTATTATCCCTGAGAGGAGGAAGGGTTTGCTTAGATTTAGGGGCAGAATAAGACAGAGCCAGGTGTGGATTTCAGATGCATGTTCTTAGCCCATCCCGCTGGGGAGAGCCCAGGAACCTGCATTTGGAAGGAGGACGACCTCAGAAAAGCCCTGCCTTGGCGGTAAAGAGCACGGGCTGGGGAGTTTCCTGGTGGTCTAGTGGTTAGGATTTGGCGCTTTCACTACTGTGGCCCGGGTTCAATTCCTGGTCAGGGAACTGAGATCCTGCAAGCCATGCGGCGTGGCCAAAATTTAAAAAATAAATAAAAGAGCAGGGGCTGGAGGCAGACCTAGGCTCCACCCCAGCTCTCACTCAACCCCACTGAGCCCCACATTTCCTGCCTGGTGTCCAAGGCCAGAGGGGAAGATAGGGGAGACCATGGCTGAGGCTGCGTCTTGGCGAGCCCTGGGGTCGGTAAGAAAACCAACCAGCAGCCCTGCGTGGCTCCCGGTCTGCTAACAGGGCTTCACTTTCTGAGCCGCTCACAGGCACAAGCTTGGAGTCACTGTCGCCCCTGCCTCTGGGGTATCTCCTTGTCTTGGCCATGATGGACGTGAGTCTGGAACCCCCGAGATGGTCCCCAGGGGTGTGGGGCCTTTCGGGGCGGAGGGTCTCAGCTTCCAGGACATTCTCAAAGCCGACTCCTGGCTGACTGCACCCCCTTGCCTTCCCAGAGCCCACCGGAATGACATGGAGACCATCTACCCTTTCCTGTTCCTGGGCTTCGTCTACTCCTTCTTGGGGCCTGACCCCTTCGTTGCCTGGATGCACTTCCTGGTCGTCTTCCTGGGCCGCATGGTGCACACCGTGGCCTACCTGGGGAAGCTGCGGGCGCCCACCCGCTCTCTGGCCTACACCCTGGCCCAGCTCCCCTGTGCCTCCATGGCCCTGCAGATTGTCTGGGAAGCAGCTCGCCACCTGTGACCAGCCGCTGACACTTCCTCGGCCGCCAGACCCCTGGCCACGAGCCACCGGGAGACCAGGTGCCCCTCTGAGATTGTGATAGGCCCCGGAGCCTGGTTTCCTGGCAACCAGCCGGATTCCTGGGTGAAGCCACCGACTGGAACTGTTTAGAGACCGGTTGTCACAAATGATAGAAAATCCTTCCACTTAAAGAACAGAGCATGAAAAATATCCCTCCCTCTTCCTCCCCAAGTCTGGGAAGGGTGAGCAGAGACTCCGTTCAGGTTTCTGAACCTAACGACCCTCTGAATCCAGGGCTGTAATAAATAAGGACTTCTCACCTCCACCCCAGAGATTCTGATTTAGCTGGTCTAGAGGGGAGCCTGGGCGTCTGCATTTTTAGAAAGTTCCCGTGAGTCCCAACAATGGCGGGGCCTGGGGCCCACTGGCAGTTCCCTCTAGGGGAGGGCCCAGGACCGGCAGGGTGGGAGTTTCTCTCACGGTGGGAGAAGGGTTGTGCTCCTTTGTGCCCTGTTGACAGTTCCCTGTGCCACATTCCTTTGCTGGATCCTTCTCTCTTTGGCACAGGTGCCGATGGGAAGGGGCCACAGTAAGGTCGACCTTCTCTTCCCGAGGCTTTAGTTGTTCCGAAGGGCTGTCATTCAAGGACAAGGCTTTGAAGGACCAACCGCTAAAAGGAAATTTTGACTCCTTCGGTATTTGGGAGGCTTGAAAACCACAAATGTGCAACCCCTGCCGGGGAATCATGTGTCTCTCCTGGATCTTGCTCTAAGAGCATGTGGCTTTAGTCGTTAATGAAGTGTCTGACCAGCTTGGCCCCTTGGCTGCTGGTTCCTGGCATCCACCACCGCCCAGGCTGGCTGGGCATCCGGCTCGCCGGACACTTTTGCGGGTCTGTGTCTGGGGCGAAACTGACAAGACACAGTCTCTGGCAAACACACAAACCCACCCAGGCGAGGGTGTTGAATCATGTAGAAAGCAAGCAGGCTGCTGGGCGACGCCCTCCCACCTCCTGCCGTGGGCCAGTAAGATGGTCAGTCAACCCCATTTTTACAGATGAGGAAACCGAGGCTCAAGGTGGACTCCCTGCAGTGTGGGATCAGCTCTGAACCCCGCCTGTCTGGCTCTCCAAAACTGCTCTAACCATTGTACAGTCCTGCCTTTTCCCAAGCCCCCTCCCCAGTGCTGCCCCTTTCCTCCAGGATCTAGGGAAGCCCCCCTCGTACCTGGGCATGGCCTCCTCTCAGAGCCCTGCAGCCCCTGAGCTTCTGCCCCCGCGGACTGACGGGTCTGCCTAGTGGGGGCCTCACTGGGGACCCAGGGTTCCCCAGGCCTCACTAGAAATCCGAGTCGGCCCCCCTGCCCGGCCGTGCTAGGAGGTGGGATGGGTAACATTGCTTCCTGGTGGTGAGATGAGCCTCTGTTCTGGGGCTGCAGCTGCACATCTGGAAACAGAAAGCGCACATCCCTGTATTCAGTGTCTGCTGTTTGCTAAGCATCGGCTGAGCATGGTGTTTACAATTTTTTTTTCCACTTGATCCTCTATCCCAGGAAGGAGGTATTTCTGCTTTTTGATGCGGAAAGTAAGGCTCGGAAAGGAGCTGTAACTTGCCCAACATCCCGGAGCTGGGATGTGGTAAAGGAGGAGCAGACCCAGTATGTGTGCTTGTATTTTAGTATTTTCCCTTCTGGGGAAAGAGGGACTGAGAGGGCAAAGTGCCCAGCTCAGAGCCGGGTGAGGAGGGCATCCGATACCCACAGGGACCATGTGCCCTGGGACCGAGGGAGGGGGCAGCTCCTCGGAACTGCAGAGGCAGCAACCCCTTGTGCACTGGCCCATCATTCACTCCCTGCCCCGTCCCCCGGGACCCCTCAGATGCTGAGCCACAACAGGGTGGGGGGACGGCAGGACATCAGACAGTGACAACTCCAAGTGCTCAGTGCCCTAACGGGGGTAGGTGGACAGTGGGAGCACAGGGAAGGCCTCTAACCCCTGCTGGGGAGGGGCTTCCTAGGGGAGGTGACAGCTCGCCTGCCATGGGGGTAAGTCAGACCGGTTTTGGGGGGGTGTCCAGTCAAGCTGAGGAAAGACGAGCAGAGCTCAGCCCCCTGGGGTCTTGTGCCTGGGAAGTGGAGGGGGGCGTGTGGGAGAGGGTGGGGGAAGGGGGGTGGGCGGAAAGGGGCTCATTCAAGGACTTGGGGCCTTGTCGGGTGGGTTCAGAGCCAGGGTGAGGACAAGTGGGCGAGGGATTAGTGACCTGGGTCTGTGTCCTAAGAGGATTTCCGAGAAGCCACGTGGAGACCAGCATGGTGAGGTGACAGCTGGGCAGTGGCTCTTGTTCCCCAACTGACACGGACAGTGCCCAGCTGCCCCTCCAGGTTCTCGAGGGGCCGGGGAGAGGCAGTCGCAGCCTGACAGCAGGGAGGGCAGCCGGCAGGAGCCGGGCGATGTTTCCAGGGTAGACCTGGAACCCTCCAGGATGGGGAAGGGCTGGGGGCGGCTTCCCGGAGCAGCTGCCCCTGTGGCTGAACCACAGCGCCCCTTTCTTGGGCAGCGGCAAAGTGAGCACAGCAGGTGAGATGATGCGGGTGGGCTGGCCTGGCCGGAAGCCCCACCCCCACCCTGCCCCAGGCCATCCTGGGCGCCCGTGAATTCCTCTGACTTCGCCTCGATCGCACCCCATCCAGATGCGGGCCCCCTCTTGGGCTGCCTCCACCTGACCCTGGGCTAGGGGTGGTGCGAAGTGTGGGCAGTGCTGGGGGGCAGGGCAGTGCTGAGCAGCAGCCTGGGGGCTCCGGAACCACAGCCCTGGGGGCAGGCAAGGACTTTGGGGCCCAGCCCAGGCCTGGGAAACCGGAGCTGCCCCTGACTGGGACCTGGTGGCTGGGGGCAACTTCTGGGCTCTGGCAGGAAAGCCCAGAGCCAGCCTGGGGTGTCACACAGACCCCAGGGTCAGGGCCCTGGTCTGCGAATTAGGGGCCCTCTCCTCAAAATGTTGCCAGTTTGGTCCTAATGCTACAGAACCTTTCACCCCCACCCGGGTACACACACTTCTTTTTTTTTTTTTTTAATAAACTATTTATTTATGGCTGCTTTGGGTCTTCGTTGCTACATGCAGGCTTTCTCTAGTTGCGGCCAGTGGGAGCTTTTCTTTGTTGTCGTGCACGGGCTTCTCATTGCGGTGGCTTCTCTTGTTGCGGAGCACGGGCTCGAGGCGTGCGGGCTTCAGTAGTTGTGGCACGCGGGCTCAGTAGTTGTGGTGCGTGGGCTCTAGAGCACAGGCTCAGTAGCTGTGGCGCACGGGCTTAGTTGCTCCACATCACGTGGGATCTTCCCAGACCAGGGCTCGAACCCCTATCCACTGCATTGGCAGGTGGATTCTTAACCACTGCACCACCAGGGAAGTCCTGAGTACACACACTTCTAAGGAGGAAGCCCAAGACAGGTGATGGCTGGTGTACCCTATCCACCTGGGCTTCCCAGTGTCCTATGAGGGCCCCTCTGGGGAACCACTGGGGCTCCCTCGTTTAATGGATTCCTTGGCTCCAGGCTTCCAAGAGCCTCCCTGGTACGTGACAGACTTGGAGGAACAGGCAAAGATGAGAGGACAAAGGGGCCTGGTTTTAGTCCTGGAGGCGGGGACAGAACCTGGGGACCCCCTTAATTCCCCCAGAATTAAGGGCTCCTGGGGTTTCTGTGTGTGTCCCTGGGAGGCCATTGGCCTCAGGAATGGGCTTCCAGGCTGGCTAGGGTGGAAAGACGGACCCCTTCTTATTCCAGGTGGGCTGGGCCTTGGGCAGTCACAGAAGAGGAGTGTCTGTCCGGGTGGCTGGGAATCCAGGCAGGATTCCCTGGAGAGGCATCCTTTGAGTTGGAAGCCGAAAGGTGGATGAGATTTTAAACTGTTAATTACAGGTACTCACAAGTAATGGTCACTATCAGAGGTTTAGAAACTACAGAAAAGCTCAAAGAAGAAAATAAAAACTTCCTGTATTCTCACCACGCAGTTGTTGTCCTGGTCATGCTCCGGGTCGCTGCAACAGCTCCCAACTGGATACCTGCATCCACCATCCACCCTTGGCCCCCACCGTCCACTCCCCACCCAGGACCAGAGGCTTCTGTGTGCCAGTCCTCCGGTGGCTTCCCCCTACCCAGAGGAGGCTGGCAAGGCCCCGCGCCATCTTCCCTCACCATCTTCCTGCCACCTTCTTCACTGTCCATCTCTCCCTCTAGAACGTGCACTCCAGGGGGACGGGGATTTGGGTCTGCGTTATTCTTGCCGTGCCTGTGTCCCCAGGTCTTGGAAGAGCACCTAGCTTCTAAGGCGTTTCTATTAAGTGAATGAATGATGTGTAAAATGAATGTGTGTGTGTGTACACATAGTGTAGAGATAGGGATTCCGAACTGTTTCTATCCAGGATGGAATTCCACAACAAAAAATATGGATCGAGGGTTTTTGGCTTTGGGGAGATGTCGTCGGTGTGTCACAGACGTGGGTGGCATCCGTGCTCAGGGGCTCACAGCCTGGCCTTTTTATCATCACTTGAGATTTTCCCTAATAATGCATCTGCACTTCCTCCCAGGGCTTTTGATGGTCAATATCATGAATTTTAACAGCTCCCTGGCACTCCATCATCCCGGATACCCTCATCATTTATTTAATCTGCCCTTACTGTTGGATAATTAATTTTCCGCGCTGCATCAGCATAAGCAATGCTTTCATGGGCACCTTTAAAAAGTTTTGTCAATTTTTAGAACCCAAGTAGGGAAATTTACAAGTGTGTGTATAAAGAATAGAGACCACCCACAATCCCACGTTCCTGAGAAAACAACTGTTCACGCTATGGTTTATGACTTTCCAGATTTTAAAACTATGCATATTAAATACACATACAAATTATATGCAATATACATAATATGTATATATCTATGCATATTAAATATATAATATTTATATTTTATATATTACCTCTCCTCCCTGGAGATCCTGCCGTGTGGCCACCCATGAGACAGTGGTTGCTTCTCTTGGTATCTGTGCCTGCCAAGAGCATGTTGAGTAGCTTCACTTTTTAAAGTTTGAATTATGAAAATAATAGGGTTTTTCTTTTCATTTTCCAAATATAAAATTACAACATTGAATTATTCTTTTTCAAGCGACACACATCTCCCCAGACATGCCAATGCATCTTCTGTCTAGAATTTAGCTTGCTTTTTAAAAAAAGTTGACACTACATTGTAACCCTCTGGGGAATACATTTTCACTGGCAGAGCGGGGCTGGGTGGGCAGGATGTTGCTGCAGGGGGACAGTAGGAGGAGGGGACTGAGTTGTCAGGATTGTCTGAATAATCTGGAGTAGGGGACAAGGCGGGTTTAAGGTGGACAGGGAGAGCAGGACTGGATGCTAGGACCTCAAACACCTGGCCTGGGTGATGGTACTTTGATGGGAGGGCTTTGGGGAGCCCCAGAAGGCTTTAGGCAGGAGAGGGACATGATCAAGGCTGTGTTTTTTGGTTTGTTTTTTTATTTATTTTTATTTTTGGCTGCCTTGGGTCTTCGTTGCTGCGCACGGGCTTTCTCTAGTTGTGGCGAGAGGGGGCTGCTCTTCGTTGTGGCGCGCGGGCTTCTCATTGCAGTGGCTTTTCTTGTTGCAGAGCACGGGCTCTAGGCACATGGGCTTCAATAGCTGTGGCACACAGGCTCAGTAGTTGTGGCTCACAGGCTCTAGAGCGCAGGCTCAGTAGTTGTGGCACACTGGCTTAGTTGCTCTGTAGCATGTGGGATCTTCCCAGACCAGGGCTCGAACCTGTGTCCCCTGCATTGACAGGCAGATTCTTAACCACAGCGCCACCATGGAAGTCCCAAAGCTGTGTTTTAGGGCAACTAATCTGTCGGCTTATGCAGAATGGCCTGGAAAGTGATAAGATGGCAGATAATTTGAGCAGAAGTGTCAAGTCTCCTCTGTCATGGGTCCCGGGGTTCTTTGGGTGTGCTGTGAGCAGAGGGAGGCCAAGCTCAAGAGGACTTCCAAGCTCCATCTCCATCTGCATTGGTTTTCTACACTGGGTAACAAGTTGCCACAAACGTAACAGCTGAAAACAACACCCAGGGAATTCCCTGGTGGTCCAGTGGTTAGGACTCTGTGCTTCCACAGCAGGGGGCATGGGTTCCATCCCTGGTTTCCTGGTCAGGGAACTAAGATCCTGCAAGCTGCTCAGTGCAGCCAAAAAAAAAAAGAAAGAGAGAAAACAACCCCCATGTATGGTCTTACGGTTTCTATAGGTCAGGAGTCTGGGCCCAGCTTAACTGGGTTCTCTGCTCAGGGTCTCCCAGGCTGCAGTCAAGGAGTCCTCAGCTGATGTCTCATCTGGAGCTCAGTATCCTATTCTGAGCTCATTCAGATTGCAGGCAGGATTGGGTTCCTTATGGTGGTAGGAATGAGGCCCTTGGCTGCTGGGGGCCACCTCCTCCACAGGCAGGTCACAGCACAGCTGTTTGTTTCTCAAGGCTGGTGGGAACGCATCTCTCTGCTCTGAATCTCTTCTTTCAGGGAAGACCTGGACTCTCTTTTAAAGGTTTCACCTGGTTAGGTTAGGCCCACCAAGGATAATCTCCCTTCGGATTAGTCAAAGTCGACTGATTAGGGACCTTAATCACATCTGCTACATCCCTTCATCTTCACCATATTCTATTGGTTAGAAGCAAGTCAGAGGTTCCACCCCTACCCAAGGAGAGGGGATTACGAAGTGTGTGTCTCCCTGGGGTGGGAGTCATGGGAACATCTTAGAATTATGTCATCCACACCACTTTATCAAGTGCACCTTCCAGTTTCAAGGTGCCCACTCCTGAGTCCTCATACCCCAAGCTCGATCCATTCCCACTTCTTCTAAGATGTGAACTAAGAGCTTAAGAAGTTCTCAAACACGCCCTTTCCAGCACTTGCAATAGAGAAGGGAATTCCTGACGACCACGAAGCTTCAAGATCTGAAGGACTAATTGTGGGATAACGGGAGCAGAGAAGCGAGCTTTGGATGGGGGCCACTCACTTACCAATAGGGATGGAAAAGGCAAGTCCAGCTCTGACTGAGGCACCAAGGGGGACATAAAAGGGAAGAAAGCACGTTTTCTTCATTGCAAAGAGCTTCTCATGCAGTTGAGATGATCACATGGGCCTGCTTGTTCTGTTTCCGTATGAGGTTATTAGTCTCATTACAGAAAACATAGAGACAAGTGGATTGTGAGCCATTATCAAATTTAAAGTATTTACAACTTGGTTTGGGTCTTCACAGATTTTTTTTTTTTTTTTTTTTGCGATACGCGGGCCTCTCACTGTTGTGGCCTCTCCCGTTGCGGAGCACAGGCTCCGGACGCGCAAGCTCAGCGGCCATGGCTCTCGGGCCCAGTTGCTCCGCGGCATGTGGGATCTTCCCGGACCAGGGCACGAACCCGTGTCCCCTGCATCGGTAGGCAGACTGTCAACCACTGCTTCCCACCAGGGAAGCCCCTTCCCAGATTTTTTACACTGAATCTATGAAAACATATGATAAACATCTTGGCACATGTTGCTTCCACCTCCCACCCCATTTTGGATTAGTTTTTGAAGTGGGGCTCAGAGGTAGAATTACTGGGTGAAAGCAGGCAAACATTTTCGTGGCTGTTGGTACATTCTCCAAAAGACTTGTGCTGATGTTTATGCTGTGACCCCTGCTGGTGATCTGGGATTTGCTTGTTTCTTTGTCTTTGGGTCAGGAGCCTGCAGCCATCTCTGGTGATCTGTGCGGGAGAGGGCCCTTGTTCTCCCGGCTCTGTGCCTGGCGGGGACCCCACAGCGCCCTCCAGTGGCAGGCAGCAGAGGTGCAGGAGCTTTGGTCCCCAGCTGGTGCCCAAGGAATGTGGGCTTGGAAGGGACAAGGGGAAGAGCCAGGTTCTCTGAGGAGGGAATGTGCAATTTCACCCCAGAACAGGGACTATTTTGACTTCCCTAAACTCCACCCTTGGTCTGTGTTTTTCCACCGTATACACCACAGCGCTCATTTATGGAGGGTAACTCTGCCAACAACCCTGTGAGGTGGCTTCTGTTATCACCCCATGTTATAGAGGAGGAAACTGAGGCCCGGAGAAGTGCCTTGCCCAAGGTAAAACTCTGGTCTTAATTTCTCAGGTTTTGGGTTTTGCAAGAGCCAGACTGCCTTTCCTTCAATTTCTCTCTCTTTCTCTCGACTCAAGTTTCTTTATTTCAAACAAAAAAACAGAAGCAGATACATTCAATGCCCTGTCCCAAGCTTGCTTGGCCAAAAGGGGAAAGGGAATCAGAGGGAGAAGGATTCCAAGTTCTCCCATTCCGGGATGGGGCCTCGGGTACCTTATCCTCATGGAAAATTATATCCCGGGACGGGTGCCCGGGAAGCTGCCCACACAGCCCTGCAATTACGGCTACAATAGTGACAGCAATGTTGGAATATATTTTCTTTCGCAAGGAGGGCTGCTGCGGCCCCTCCCTCAGCTCCCCAGAGCAGCATGTGTAAACGATTAGGCCGGTCTGTTTTTTTCTTGAGCGCTTGAGAGGAAGTGACATTGACTTCCTTGTGGCCCGATGGCGGGGCCAGCGCCTCTGTGGGAACCGGGCCCATGGCTTTTTCTGAAGCTGGTGTTCTTGGGACCCATCTTCCAGGCCCTAGTGGGAGCCCCCCGCCAGTGTGACCCCCATCTCTGCTGCAGGCAGCCCCAACCTGGCGATGCTTCATGGCCCCTCCCTCTGGACTGAAAATAGAAAGACCAGATGCACCTCCATCTGAGTTCTGGGGCACTGCCCAGGGCCTGGGTGGGCTCGTCCACGTGCTCACAAAAAGGCCGTCAGGGCTGCCCGTCAGGCACAGCTCTGGGCCCTGTGGGCCGGCCCTTCGCTGGTGCAAATCCTTGGGGTGGGTGTCAGCTCCTTGTGAGGGAGGACCCTGCTCAGACCAGGACGGCCCCAGCGCTTGTCTGGGTGGAAGGGCAGGCCAGCATCTTCCCGACCCCTCTACCAGGTGGGTCCTATTGCCAGGGTCTCTTCCTCCCAGGCATCCACGTGCTTAAGCCAAGTCCTGGCCCCCTGGGCTCCCCCTTGTTCCCCAGCCCAACATCTAGTCATCAACCCCTGTCCCTGCTGTGTCTGGGACACCTCCCAGATTGCCCACTCTGTCCCCATCTGGTCCAGGCTGCCACTTCTCCTGCCTGGACATCCAGCCCAGCCTCTGCAGGGGTCTCTCTGTTTCCAACAGGGTCCAAGGGGCGGGTCCCTCCACCAAGCAAATCCCCTCCATGGCTCCTCACTGCCAGGGTGACATCCAAACTTTAATTTTTTATTTAAAAAACAATTTTTTTGGCTGTGCCACGCAGCGTGTGGAATCTTAGTTCCCCGACCAGGGATCGAACCCATGTCCCCTGCAGTGGAAGCACAGAGTCCTAACCACTGGACCACCAGGGAAGTCCCGACATCCAGACTTTAGATCTGGACACACAAGCCCCACGTGAGCTGTCCCTGCTTCTCTCCATCTTCATCCTGCAGGAGATCCAGGCCCAGAACTGTCCCCACTGGCCCAAAGAGGCAGCTTCTGGCCTACCCCAGGGCCTTTACACATGCTGTTCCCTTAGCCAGAAACACTGTTCTCGCTCCCCTCTTTGTCTGGTGGACTCTTCATCCTTCCAGGACACTTCCTCCAGGAAGCCTGCCTGGATGACTTAGACTAGGTTTGGGGCTCCTTGGGCTTGGTGTGGCCTCTGAAGCCAGGGACCCCATGTCAACTCTCTGCTTTCTCCTCAGGGCCCAGTGTAGAGCCCTGCACACATATAGTATTTCATAATATTTGTTCAGTGAATGAATGGCAAATAGAAGCCCGGAAATCACTTACCCAAGGCAGAGGCCAAACTGAGCAAGAAAACACAGCTCTGGCTGTACCCCCCGCACCCCCTTCCCCCACCATACACACACACAGTACAGGGCACAGGCCAACCCTTTGGTCTGGCTGCCGTAGTCAGGTCGGCAGAGCCAGCTCCATATATCAGCAGAATGCCCCTTCCCCACGCCTTCAGCTGGAGCCTGTGCCTCCCCGTCATGGTTTTCCCCCCACCAAGGACCAGAGTCCCAACTGCCCAGCCACAGGGAAGTCACACGGCGATGGTCCCCAGGGCCTGTTGGCCCATCTGAAGGGGACAAAGCTCACCCCACAAGAACCTTGTTTTCTTTTTTGTTTGTTTTGTTTATTTATTTATTTATTTGTTTGTTTATTGGGTCTTCGTTGCTGCGCGCAGGCTTTCTCTAGTTGCGGCGAGCGGGGACTACTCTTTGTTGTGGTGTGCGAGCTTCTCATTGTGGTGGCTTCTCTTGCTGCTGGGCGCGGGCTCTAGGTGCGTGGGCTTCAGAAGTTGCAGCACACGAGCTCAGTAGTTGTGGCTCGCGGGCTCTAGAGCACATGCTCAGTAGTTGTGGCACATGGGCTTAGTTGCTCCGCGGCACGTGGGATCTTCCCGGAGCTGGGCTTGAACCTGTGTCCCCTGCGTTGGCGGGCGGATTCTTAACACCTGCGCCACCAGGGAAGCCCAGAACTGTGTTTTCATGGTGGAATTCCTGATGGAGGATGGGGAAGAATCTCTGGGGGTAAACTGGGGGAGATGGGGAGGGTCCTCACCTCACTCAGGGGTTAGTTACACCTTCTAAAACAAAAATGGGGACCATCCCTTGTGTTAGGATTGTCACGTGGCTTTGACCTATTCAAGATCACCTAGAAGATGCAGCCTGTGGCTGGTGGGGGGGACACTGGCCCTTTGGGGGGGCTTTGATGTGGTGTGGGTGGGGCAGACTAGAGAAACGGGGTCCAGCCATGGAGTCCAGAGGTGTGATGGCTGTGTCACTGTGAGGGCCGCCCCTCCGGAGGGGCCGAGCATCTTTGCGCCCTCTGGGGGTCGGGAAGTGTTGTCTTACTTCCTGGGGGCTGGTTGCAGAAATGATCGCTTTATTATATTTTATTTTTTCCGGCCGCATGGCTTTTGGGATCTTAGTTCCCCGACCAGGGATGGAATCTGGGCCCTGGCAGTGAAAGCAGCGAGTCCTAACCACCGGATGGATCACCAGGGAATTCCCAGAAATTATCTCTTAACTTCCCTGGAGGGTGTGCCCATCAGCAGGCGTGGCATGGGGCCAGGTGGAGAGGGCTGGCTTCAGACCATTCCTCTCACCCCACAGTTTTCTGCACACTCCTCATAAGTGATGTCAGTGCCTGGTGGCACATGTGTCCTCTGTCACCCCCAGAGACCATCTCTGAAACGGTAGGTTGGAGGACTTGGAAGAAGGTCTCTGGTGGCCCTGTCTGTTAGGACCACCCGTCTGTCCTGTGAGCCCACCTGGGACCTCCACTCTGCACCCCGACATTCTGGGCCATCCACTCGGGTCCCCCACAGTCAAATGCCCAGGGGACCCCCAGCTTCTGATGTCCAGCAGCAAGGGATTTAATTTTATCATCTGCCTCCACACACCCTTTGCTCCTGCCATAGGGCAGGGGAGACACTCCCTGCACAGAGAGGGTTCGGGTCCTGGCCAGGGTCACACATCGGGGTTTCTCCCAAACACCCGGGTGTCAGGGGTTCCAGGGCAGGTCTGTGTCTTCCTACCCCGCTCCCCACCCCTGGGGCTCTAGAGTGATGGAAGACTTCCTGCAGAAAGAGGCACACAGACGAGGGCAGCTGGCCCCAGAAGGCCGTCCCTTCATTGGTTTGCTGCCTTTGTCTGCCCTCCCGCAATCTTTCGGGGCTTAAAATTTTTTTTTTTTATTTCTTAAAGACAACAGCTTTTTGGCTTTAATACACAAAGTAAGTGAGGTCCTTGGTGAGCCGCTGCTCCAACCTTCCAGCCCAACACCTCCAGGGTCAGCGGCCGCAGTCTCCAGCGGCCATGGATGAGGGGCTGAGCCAGGCTCTGGGCACCTCAGCAGCCTCTTGGGCCCAGAAGTCCGGGCTGAAGAGAGGGGCCAGGAGAGCCCACCCAGCCTGTCCTGGAGACAGGGGACAGGAGAAGGTCACCTTCCTGCGTGTCTGCCCTCTTTTCTGCTGTCGTGAGACCAGGGAGGCAGCGGGGTCCTGGTGGGGCTGGCTGTCAGTTCACCGTGGGCACCTGGCTATGATGCAGGCTGAACTCCTTGGCCTTGAGACGGAGGCTGGCGATGCTGTTGGCCATGTTGACCCCCGGGGTCGCAGGACCTGAGCCTCCTGGGCTGTACGGCGGCACCGTGCTAGGGGTGACATAAGACACAAAGACATATTGCTGTGGCTGGCAGACCACAGGGGCTGGCCACCTCTGGCGGCCAGTCTTGGACCCCAGCCTCTGGTCCTCCTGTCTCCCTTCCTCAGCTCACTCAGCCGGGAAGCCTTCCCCTGGGGCTACAAGACTGGGGGTAAGAGGCAGAAGTGCCCACAGTCAGCCCTGGGACATGGAGCCACCCCCGTAGGCTTGTGGTCCTTCCTCGCTGGACCAGGAGCTTCCTGAGAGCGGGGCCTGTGTCCTGTTCACCCCCAGCGCCTGCCCTGGGCCTGGCACACAGCAGGATGGGGCTGGGATGAACACACACCTGTATGGAAGGAAGCCTCTTGGAGGTTCTCCTGCCCCAGGTAAGAGCAGGGCAGGGAGGGAGCTGGGAGAGCTGTGAGGCTAGCGTGGGCATCACTAGGACTCAGATCCCACGACCCACCGGCTCCTGTCTCTCACGAGACCATGGCTCCAGCAGAGCTGCTCGCACAGACTAAGGGGTGGATGGCACTCCCTGGAGTCGTGGGGTGCAGAAACCCAACTCGCCAGCATCTCCTTCCTCTCCCTTCCTGCCTTGCCACCTTTCCCCAGCTTTGACCGGGACAAAACTGCCCCAGACTTTGACTCTGGGTCCCAGCCAGGCCCCTGGGACAGGGAACCACTCCCTCGGCTCCCCGGCCTCTCTCCGGGATGGTTGATGAAGGGTGCTGGGGTGCTCGTGCCAGCCTAGAAATCTGCAGGTTTTCAGCTTCCTCAGGATGATGTGGGTTCTCCACTCCTTCCAAACAGGCCTCATTTTCTCGCCCCTCCACACGCTCACACACTTGCCCACAGACCCCTTGGTGCACCCCAGGTCCACAGGGCACCTGGGCACCTTTCCCAGCTCTCTTCAGATCCTCAAAGGAGTCTGGGCCCTAAAACACCCGACGGGGTCCCCTGGTCGCTTGCATCCTCCCGACCCAAAAGGGTTCCCGCTCTCACCTGTAGGGGGATGAGGCCGTCCAGGAGAGATAATCGGGGCTCAGGGCAGTGGGCCGGGGAGCCACGGGCTGCTCGATGGCGGCTTCCTGGCTGTAGGACTTGAGCAGCGAGGCTGAGCGGTTGGCCAGCATGGCCCGCTCGTTTCGGCGGAACTTGGCCCGGCGGTTCTGAAACCAGACCTGGGGGCGGGAAGGAGAGGTGAGCAGGCTGCCAAGGGGACCCAAGTCCTTTTGGACCCAGTGTGTGCCTGCTCTGCCGCCCACCCTGCACTGGCAGCTTCACCTCTCTGAGCCTCAATTTTCTCATCTGTAAAATGGGGTGATAAGTGGTGCCTGCCGCTGGCTAAGTGTGTGTTGGAGAATGTGCAAGTGGATGAATGAAAGAATGAATAGATGAGCATTTAGCTGCTGTGAGGTTGTAATGAGAGAGGTGCATGCTGGGCACTCAGCTCAGGGCTGGCACGGAACAAGCACTGAACACTTTAAAACGACTTTTATTTATCCAAACCCCGTGTGCCAGGCACTGCTCTAAGCTACAAAGACATCAACTTCTTTCATTCTCGTAAGAACCCTATAAAACAGACCCACGTGATCCTCATTTTACAGAGAGGTACCTAAGGCACAGAGAGGCTGAGTAACTTGCTCAAGGTCACACAGCGGGTCAGTGGCAGGGCTTGGATTTGAACCTCAGCCCTCCTGGCCTCAGATGATCCTGCTCTTAAACACCTCACCTTGGCAACTCCTTAACCCTGGGTGAGTGGTGGCTGCACGCTCCCGCGGGGAGCCCACGGATGGGCAGCACTCACCTGGACACGCGCCTCGCTGAGGTTGACGCGCCGGGCTAGCTCCTCCCGCACGAAGGCGTCGGGGTAGTGCGTGCGCTCGAACACGCGCTCCAGCGCCTGCAGCTGGCTGCTGTTGAACGTGGTGCGGTTCCGCCGCTGCTTCTTCTTCCGTTTGGTGGCGCCGCCGCGCCCGGGGCTGGGACACTCACCTGCGGAGGGGCCCGAGGGTCAGCGGGGCAGTGGACAGCGCGCAGTGGGTGCCCGCAGGGCCCCCAGCCCGGAGCTGCCGAGATGATCACGACTCAGGCACCAGCTCAGCAATGTGCTCTGAGCCTTTTACCTGTGTCTCCCTCTGCTGATGGATGGTGCAGCCTGAGAGCAGGAGCACCTCCCTTTAATTCACTCCTTCATCCATCCATCCATCCATCCATTCTGCAACACATTTACTGAGCACCTACTGGGTGGCAAGCTAGGGCCCTGGGGATATAATGGTGAACAAAAGCAGCCAGGTCCCCATCCTGTGGAGCCCGGGGACAAGCACCCACCGCCATGAGGGACAACTGACCTGGTCGGGGGAGGGGTGGTGGGGCCGCTGGAGACATCTACGTGTCCTTGGCTCCTAGCTCAGGCTCTGGGGCATGGTAAACCCTCCATGGGTATTTGTTGTTGAATTATATTAATATATTAAGAAAGAGCAGTGAGAGTCACAGTGTCAAGGGTCCACTGCAGGCACCCACAGCTCAATGGATGCTCACAGGAATCCTATAGACAGGTGCTCTTCATGCCCCATTTACAGAGGGAGAAGAGAGGGGGGATGTTCAGCTACTATTTATTTCCACATTTCAATTTGATCCAAGGGCTGAACTGCTGATCCTTCCTCCTGCAGGGCCCAGCTCATTGTTCCCTCCTCCAGGGAGCCCTCCCTGACCACCTGAGTCCATATGGAATACCCTCTCCTCCACTGCACTCACCCAGCACTTAGAACCAACCCTGTCCGGTTCAGGGTCTGGTGTACCTTAATAAAAAATGTATATTTTATGGATAAATAGCAAGGTCTTACTATATAGCACAGGGAACTATATTCAGTATCTTGTAATAAACAATAATGGAAAAGAATATAAAAAAGATTATATATATTTAACTGAATCACTTTGCTGTGCACCAGAAATTAACACAACATTGTAAATCAACTATACTTCAAAAAAAAAAAAAGAATATTTAATCAAACATTAAAAAATCTGGATCCTTAAAATTTGTATGGAGACACAAAAGACCCTGAATAGCCAAAGCAGTCTTGAGGGAAAAAAATGGAGCTGGAGGAATCAGACTCCCTGACTTCAGATTATAATACAAAGCTACAATAATCAAGACAATATGGTACTGGCACAAAAACAGAAATATAGCTCAGTGGAACAGGATAGAAAGCCCAGAGATAAACCCACTTACCTATGGTCAACTAATCTATGACAAAGGAGGCAAGGATATACAATGGAGAAACGACAGTCTCTTCAATAAGTGGTGATGGGAAAACTGGACAGCTACGTGTAAAAGAATGAAATTAGAACACTCCCTAACACCATACACAAAAATAAACTCAAAATGGATTAAAGACTTAAATGTAAGACCAGACACTATAAAACTCTTAGAGAAAAACATAGGAAGAACACTCTGACATAAATCACAGCAAGATCTTTTTTGATCCACCTCCTAGAGTAATGGAAATAAAAACAAAAATAAACAAATGGGACCTAATGAAACTTAAAAGCTTTTGCAAAGCAAAGGAAACTACAAACAAGACGAAAAGACTTGTTTGTTGTTTCCGAATGGGAGAAAATATTTGCAAATGAATCAACGGACAAAGGATTAATCTCCAAAATATATAAACAGCTCATGCAGCTCAATATTAAAAAAACAAACAACACAATCCAAAAATGGGCAGAAAACCTAAATAGGCACCTCTCCAAAGAAGACATACAGATGGCCAAGAGGCACATGAAAGCTGCTCAACATCACTAATTATTAGAGAAATGCAAATCAAAACTACAACGAGGTATCACCTCACACCAGTTAGAATGGGCATCATCAGAAAATCTACAAACAACAAAGGCTGGAGAGGGTGTGGAGAAAAGGGAACCCTCTTGCACTGTTGGTGGGAATATAAATTGATACAGCCACTATGGAAAACAGTATGGAGGTTCCTTAAAAAACTAAAAATAAAATTACCATATGACCCAGCAACCCCACTACTGGGCATACACCCAGAGAAAACCATAATTCAGAAAGACACACACACCCCAATGTTCATTGCAGCACTATTTACAATAGCCAGGTGATGCAAGCAACCTAAATGTCCACTGACAGACGAATGGATAAAGAAGATGTGGAACATATATACAATGGAATATTACTCAGCCATAAAAAGGAACTAAATTGGGTCATTTGTAGAGACGTGGATGGACCTAGAGACTGTCATACAGAGTAAAGTAAGTCAGAAAGAGAAAAACAAGTATCGTATATTAATACATATAGGTGGAACCTAGGAAAATGGTACAGAGGAACCAGTTGGCAGGGCAGAAATAGAGACACAGATGTAGAGAACAAATGTATGGACACCAAGGGGGGAAAGTGGGGCGGGGGATGGCAGGATGAATTGGGAAATTGGGACTGACATATATACACTAATAGGTATAAAATAGATAACTAATAAGAACCTGCTGTATTAAAAAAAAAAAGAAGAAGAAGAAAAACAAAACCTCAGTGAAGGGTCCACTTAAGATTTCTACACTATTGTATGCAAACTTTACCTCAAAATTCAAACGTAAGAGAGAAACATAAATAAATATTAAATTTAATTTTTTTTAAATCTGGAGATTTCATGTAAGGAAAAAAAAGTATATTTTAATAACCAAATAATGTCACTGCTTGTCGCAGTGACAGATTCCAGCAGCACAGAAAGGCACAAAGTAAAACAAACTACTCCCTTCTCCCGAGTCTGCTCCCCAAGATTTACAAAATTACAAATGTGTATTTAAAAAAATTTACAAGCATGAGATCACGATGAACGCATTGGTGCTGCAACTTGTCTCTCTCTGTCTTTTTTTTTTTTTAATATTTATTTACTTATTTAGGCTGCACCAGGTCTTAGTTGCGGCATGCATGCAGGATCTAGTTCCCCGACCAGGGATTGAACCCAGGCTCCCTGCATTGGGAGCTCGCATTCTTACCCACTGGACCGCCAGGGAAGTCCCAAAACTGAAGCTTGCCTCTTCCTATTTAATTTGCTCCAGAGATCACTCCACCTGGCCCAACAAACCCAGCTCTCTTTATTTGCGTTAATTTCCGTATTATATTTTCCCTCTTGTTCCCTCCCTCCACATATCAGAACAATTTTTGAATTAGCCTTTGCTCTATCCTTCCAGCATTGCTTTTTAGAAAAATATATATTTAATTAATTAATTTATTTATTATTTATATTGGCTGTGCCGGGTCTTAGCTGCTGCATGCGGGATCTTTGGTTATGGCATGTGGACTTCTAGGTTGCGGCATGTGGACTCTTAGCTGTGGCATGCATGCGGGATCTAGTTCCCAGAGCAGGGATCGAACCCAGGCCCCCAGCATTGGGAGCGTGGAGTCTTACTCACTGGACCACGAGGGAAGTCCCCAGCATTGCTTTTTGCAAATATTTTTTTCAAGTATAATATTTTCTCCCCCTCTTATATTGAAAGATAGCAGACCACGTCCTGTTATGCATCTCCCTTTTTTCCCACTGAGCAATACATCCCAGGGATTCCTCCATCCAGTGCAGAGAACTCCTGCATGTACCTTCTCACAGCTCTGTACCACTCGGTTGTGCGAATGTACCGTGGTTTAGTCAACTGAAACCAGAGCCCTATGGATGGGCACGTAGTGTGTTTCCAATCTTTTGCAATTAAAGAATGCCACAATGAATAACCTCGTGCAAACATGATTTTCTATTTTTGCCAGTGAATATTTGGGACAGATTCCTAGAAGTGGGATTGCTTGGCCAGTGAGTAAAATGCTAGATGTGGCCAAATTCCCCATAACGCTTCCCAGCAGCGGTGGAGAGGAAGGTCAGTTTTGCCCACAGTTGGGCCAACAGAATGCATTGTGAACCTTTTGGATTTGGGGCCACACCTTGTATTTTTGCTTCCCCAGTTACACATTCCCTTTATACGTGCTATGTGCTTCCCACGATGCTGAGAAGTTGTTCAGCTGAGCATCTAGAACATTCCAGGCCCAGCCACGGATACCACTCAATCCTGGGTTTTGAATGAGCTCCCAGGTTAGCAGGGTTTACTGACTCTTAAGCAACCGGCTGATTTGTTCGGAGGCTAAATTGTTCCATGAGCCTGGTAAGTCATTGCATCGGGGGTAGGGTGGGGGGGGTTGTCAGGCAGGAATCAGGTAGGATGCCGGGAAAAAGATGACCCTACTTGGTTTGGACCAGTGGTTCTCAACAGAGGGCAATGTAGCCTCCAGGGGACATCTGGCAATGTCCGGAGACATTTCTGATGGTCAGGACTGGAAGAGGGGGTGCTCCTAGGATCGAGGCAGAGGCTGGGGATGCTGCTGAGTACACTTCGATGCACAAGGCAGGCCCCGCGTCAGGGAAATCTCTGATTCACCGTGTCCATAGTGCTGAGAGAGAGAGGCCCTGGTTTGCAGGGAGGGCCAGGAGTTGAGGGCCAGTACGTTTCCCCTTTGGGAAGTACTGCAAACGTGGGACGCATCTGGGGGTGGGGTAGGCAATGGCAGGGAACACGGAGCGGCCCCGGGCGAGCTGGCCTCTTCTCCTGGACCCGCTTCAGTCTTCACTCCTCACCCCTTTCCTCCAAGAAAAGGTGAAGATGGATGAGAATGTCTGGTGCCGGTGAATGTCTCTCCATCCCCCGCTCCCCACCCCCTTGAGCTGGAAGAAACCTTAAACTGAAATAACAAGGGCTGAGCGCTGAAAACCTGTGTGATCAAGAGCCTGAGAGCGGACAGAAGCTTCTGGAACACCAGCCATCGCGAGCCGATTTCCGCCCCCCTTCAGGCAATGCTTCTTGGGCACAAACCCAACGCAGGAGGTATTTCAGCCAAAAAAGGAGAATTTTTCAGGAAATTTAGCAGTTCAAAACTGAGGGTGTTGAAATGAAAATCATTTTGCAGCCTCGGCCCCCTCCAAGTGGGCGCCGGAAGAAACAACTCTGCTCTTTGGCCAAACTGCGTGGTGCCTTGGACCTGAAACCCTCACACAAGGGCGCTTAACACCCTTCCCAACAACCTGAGACTCTCCCCACCCCTGATACCAGCTGGTCTCCACTGGTCTGGAGTCACATCTCCCTGGGGGTTCCCATCAAGGCAGCTATGATGGGATGCGCTCAACAAAAGTTGGTTTGGGGGCTTCCCTGGTGGCACAGTGGATAGGAGTCTGCCTGCCAATGCAGGGGACACGGGTTCGATCCCTGGTCCGGGAAGATCCCATGTGCCAAGGAGAAACTGGGACCGTGTGCCACAACTGCTGAGCCTGCGCTCTATAGGCTGTGTGCCACAACTGCTGAGCCCGCGTGCCACAACTACTGAGCCCGCATGCCTGGAGCCTATTGCTCTGCAATAGGAGAAGCCCCCGCTCGACTAGAGAAGGCCCGTGTGCAGCAATGAAGACCCAATGCAGCCAAAAATTAAAATCAAAATTAAATCTTTAAAAAAAAAAAGTTGGTGTGGGCAGGAGGGATGCCAAGCGCTCTGTCCACTTCCATCCACTGAATCCTGGCATCTGCCCTATGAGGCACTGGCCCATTTCACACACTGGGAAACTGAGGCTCTGGGAGGTTCACCCAAGATCACACAGCGGGGACTGGAATCTGTGTCTGTGGGAAGGCTCAGGCGGCCCGGTTTGTGAGCCTGTCTCCGAGGGGGCCGCCTCCCGCGGTTCCCGGGGAAGGTGATGCGGGGGTCTGTCACACTCTACGCCCCAGCTCTGGGAGACACCATGGATCATGTCATCTCACTGGTGCAGAAATGCCCCCGAGTCTCCATCCTATAGCCTCCGGGAGGAAGACCTCACCTCTGGGAGCCTTGAGGGCCAGCGGCTTGCCCAAGGTCACACAAAGTTCCTGGAGGAGCTGAATTTAACTCAGTGCCAAGAGCATAGTAATCGCTTGATATATGTTCGCTGCTCTTGGCCTTCTTCCTTGTGTGCAACCCTCTTCCCGCCTGAAGACAAAGATCTTTCTCCCTCCGCCCCGCCCCGCCCGCAGTAGAAGGATGGTTCCAGTCCCTGCTGTGGGCAGAGGCTGAGGAGAGGCAGCTCGAGGTTCAGGAAGATTCACGCAGCGTCTTGGAGGTGACCCAGGACTTGAACCCACAGCTTTGGACTCAGCCAGGGCTCTCGGGCTGGACTCCGCTTCCCAGCAGATGTGCTGGATATTTGTTACCACGAGTTCCTGAATAACCCCCTGAGAAGTGGATTGTGGTAGGCGTGTGTCCTCTGGGGGTTCCACGCTTGAGCTTAAAGCATTTGGAAAATAAATACTCTTGAAGCCTCAGGCCAGCGAGTACTGGGACCAGCTCCGTCCAAGTCAGGGCTGTGCCCAAAGTTTCCTTTTGTTCTGTAAAAGTTCTGCTTTCCTCTGGGATTGAAAATAAAGCCTGAAACCACCTCCATTTACGTGGGCTGTTTAGGGGCTATTGTGAGGGGCGGGATCAGGGAAGAGAAAAACAGCCTCACATAGGGGAGGCCAGCCATGCTCTCCCTCCCTTGTTACATTACAATGAAAAAGAAGTGACTGGCGCACAGTTTTCTGCCATTAAATTATTTCACACGTACAATTTGTTTGGCTGACTTCAGGCCAAAGACATTTAAAAACTCTGCTCTCGGCCAAATGATCAAGTGTTCCTGCCTCCCTCTCCTGCACCCATGGTTTTTCTTATTCCGTGTAATTTAAGGGTCTAAATAGTCTGGAGGGAATTAACTGCAAATTCTTCCTAAGACAAATAAATCCGGCCTCTTCGTTTCTGCCTTTCTCAAGCCGTTGAGAGACACTCTCTGTTTGTTTTTGCTTCAAATAGTCAGTTTGTGCCTGACCCTGGGGCCATGGCAAGCTCCAACCCAAATAAATAACTTTTATTAATTAGCATTTATTCTGACCAAATAAGCAGCCTCCCCCCACCCCAAATGTGATCTCTGCCAACACGTTCACAAAAATAAACAACGCGTCCCCAGGACCTTGACGTGGATTTAACAAATTAACACTGGGCCTTGGTCAAAGGAGCTTCGAAGCTGCAGAAATATTTACAGCCAGAAAAGTCTGAGGAAGGAAGTGGAGGTGGGGGGCACAGAGAGGCTGCCCCCCTCAAACACCCAGGTCTCTTGGTAGAGACTTGGGTTCCTTTGAAAGACCCCTGGGAGAAGGGCTCCGACAGGAATTCTGGAAACGGTGTCCCTAGCTTCTGTGAGGCAGCATCCCTGGCTCAAATGCCACCCGGAGAGACTTGAGGGAGAATCTCACCTCCTCAGATAGGAAGTGAGAGGCGGGACAGGCGGTAAAGGAGCCGGGGTCCTGGTTTAGGACCTCAGGTTGGCCCTGGCGCACCAGCAGCGTGGCGGTGGATGAAGCCTTTATTCTGTACCAGCCTCAGGAATTGCACTGAGAAATGGAAGTAACAGGAGCCACCTAATCGAACCCTCGCAACCGTCAGACCTGTGTGCTCTTAGCCTGACTTTACAGATGAGGAAACTGAGGCACGGGGTTAAGAAACCTGCCAAATCCATGTGGCCGGTCAAGGCTGGAGCTGGGACTTAAACCTGAGGATTGGCACGGAGCCCAGGCTTTTAACCAGTTTGGCATGGGCGGCCGGCCCTAAGAGTACCCCCAGGTCTTCATACAGCGGGATCCTGGGGGTCTCTCCAGGGGCTTAGGGTGAATGGGTCAGCCAAGAAGAGGGGGGCTGAAGGCAACAGGAGCATCTCTAGAGCTGGGATCTGTGCTGGAGTCCCCGGCACACAGGGCAGGGGGGCTGTCAACAGCATGCAGGGTGGGGTAGCTTTGAGGGGGCGGGGCATGTGAGACCTGTGAGGGCAGAGCCAGGGTCACGCCTGGCACCAAGTGCATCACCCACGTTGGAAGGAAGAAAGGAAGGATGGACAGGAGGGAGGAGGAAGGAGAAGAAGCATGGAGCCTGCAGCCATCTGGAGAAGGGCGCCTGGGCTTCCGGGGGCTTCCCCAGGAGGCCAGCTCCGCCCCAGCCAGAATCCAAACAAGGAGCTAAGAGCTGCTTTCATGTTTGGACGGGCCGGCCTCAGTCCAGGACACTCAGGGACCAGGGCTAAGGCACAAAGGGGGGTGAGATCACACAGGCGGACTTCCCAGCATCACCTCCCTGGAGGCCCCCAGCAACCTCAAGATGGGAGGCAGGGATGCCTCTGCCTCATGGAGGAGAAGAGGGAGAGAGGCCCAGAGAGGGGCTAGGACCTACCCAGGGTCACACAGCGAGTGAGAGTCCTCCCCCTGCCAGCCCCAGGTCCTTTCTTTTCTCCCCTGGTAGCCACTTGGCAGGGTGAACCGAGGGAGGAGCTGGCCCCAGCCTCCAGCCCAGCCCTGGACAAACTAACGGTGAACATGACAGAAGGATGGGGCCTTTGTCTTGAGGGTTTCTGGGCTCTGCCCTGGGTGGGCCGTGGCAGGTCAGGGGGGCTGCGGTGGTCTCAGCGCTGCTGTCCCAGGTTCGCAGCCTCCCTGAGGTCAGGATTTACATTGGACATGCACATCCTCTCCCCTGAGGACCTCTGCCCGCTCTGTTCGTGGGCTTGCGACTTCTCTCTGCCTCCCTGGCTCACCTTCAGTTCTCAGCAGAATGCCACTTCCTCCAGGAAGCCATCCCAGACCCCCCATCATAGCTCTGTCACGTTGCAGCGTACATGTAGGGTCATTTGTCTGACAGGGACTGGAACTTGCTGTTTTCTGTCTCTCTGGGACCTGTCACAGGGCCTGGCCCAGGGTAAACTCTCCACAAATATTTGTTGAGTGTTGAGTGAGTGAATGAAGAGATGAACAGACAAATGAGGAGGCCCTGGAAGAGCGTGGGAAGACTTCAGAGTCTGCCCCCCTCCCGGCCTGTCTCCAGGGTCCAGGTTCTTCCTTATGGAGCCATAGAGACCTGGCCAGGGCTGAGTCATGACCGCATGTGTCACAGGGCAGGAGGGAGGGGCTTGGGGCAGTGGGGGAGGGGAGTCAGCCACCGACACCCACTGTCCAGCTGCCCCTCCAAGGATGTTTCATCTCACTCATTTTGAACAAAAACCCAAGGTGCTGATACATTTTTATAGCTACCAGTCTAGAGAAGGAGAAAATATCTCAGGAAGGAAGGTGAGCAAGGAAGACACAGCTGGGCCCAGGGAGTCAGAGAGGTCCCCTGGGGCCCTATCCATGTCCCCATGATCTCACAGGCCTCAGACAGCATGTAAGAACCCAGCGTCATGGGCCACCTCAGCCTGGGACTGCTGCACCCCCCACCCCCTCCCAGCCCGAGGCCAGTAACTAGTATGGCTATGAGGAGGCATCTGCAGGCTTGGGCTAACCCTGGAGTCTGGAGGAGGCTGGGGGAGGCCCCTGCATGTCCTCTCGAATCCTCAGCAGGGTCCTGGAGGCAGCTGCAATGCATCTGGGTCTCTCTGGGGTCTAGAACCTCTTCCGTACACACACTAAGGACATGGCATGCTGCACACACTTCCATCAGGCCACTGGACCCCCCAAGAGACCTCAGTGGAGGCGCCAGTGCGCCAAGGTGATTTGCCTTACCGGACAGCAAGAGTTCCTGCCACCTCAGGGCCTTTGCACATGTTCCTGGCCTAGAGCACTGCAACCCTTTTGCCTGGCTAATGTTTCCCGGCCTTTAATCTCAGACTAAATGCCCTGTCCTGGGGGGTCTTTCCCAGCCCTCAGACCAGGACAGATCTCCTTGTTACAGGCTCCTGGGCCCTCTTCCCTCTCCAGTACATCTGTAATTAAGTCATTCTTCTGTTTTGGTTTTCTGCTTCATGCTTGTCTCTTCCATTCCATTCTAAGCTCTAGGAAGGTGGGGGCTGGGTTTTCCTTGTCACTGCTGTATCCCCAGGACTGGGCAAGTAGTTTGGTTTCAGAAATATTTCTGAATGAATGATTATGTAGATGAAGGAAGCCCTCATTCCAAAAAAGGGATGAAAGTCTCAACTTCCAAAGCCAGTTCCCTTTGCCCTCAAAAGGGCCAGACAATGGTTTCTTAGATATGACAGAAAAAGCACAAGCAATTAAATTGTAAAAAAGAGAAATCGGACTTCTTCAAATTTAAAACTTTTGTAAACACGATCAAGAAAGTAAAAAGACAACCCACAGAATGGGAAAACTATTTCAAATCATATATTTGATAAGAGACTTGTATTTAGAAAATATCAAGAACTCTTGTAACTCAACAATAAAAAGAAAAATAGTCCAATTTAAAAATGAGCAAATGATCTGCATAGACATTTCTCCAAAGAAGATACACAAATGACCAATAAGCACATGGAAAGATGCTCAACATTATTAGCCATCAGGGAAATGCAAAGCAAAATCACAGTGAGATACCACTTCACACCTACTAGGATGTCTAGAATCAAAAGGCAAATAATAACAAGTGGTGGAAAGAATGTGGAGAAATCAGAACCCCCAGGCACTGCTGATAGGAATGAAAAGTGATGCAACCACTTTGGAAAACAGCCTGGCAGTTCCTCAAAATGCTAAAAATAGAGTTAGCATATGACCCAGCAATTCCACTCCCAGTTGTATACTCAAGAGAAATGAAAACATATGTCCACACAGAAACTTGGATACGAATGAATGCTCATAGCAGCAATACTCATAATAGCCCAGAAGTCGAAACAACCCAAATGCCCATCAGCTGATGAGTGGGTACCCCAAACATCCATACAATGGAATATTATTCGACTGTAAAAAGGAACGAAGTACTAATCCATGCCACACCACAGATGACCCCCGAAAACATTACACTGAGTGAAAGAAGACGGTGCCATTGACAAAAGGGCACATAATGTACGATTCCACTCATATGAACTGTCCAGAATAGGCAAATCTATAGAGACAGAAAGTAGATTAGTGGTTGCCAGGGACCAGGGGAGAGTGATGGGGGTGGGGTGCGGGGGTGAGGACTAAAGGGTGCAGGGTTTACTTCTGGGGTGATGAAAATGTTCTAAAATCGATTGTGGTGATGGTTGTACAACCGAACAGACTAAAAATCACTGGATTGTATGCTTTAAATGGGTGAATTGTATGTTCTGTGAATTAAATCTCAATAAAGTCGTCATACAAGAACACAGGGCTTCCCTGGTGGCGCAGTGGTTGAGAGTCCACCTGCCAATGCAGGGGACACGGGTTCGTGCCCCGGTCCGGGAAGATCCCACATGCCGCGGAGCGGCTGGGCCCGTGAGCCATGGCCGTTGAGCCTGTGCGTCCGGAGCCTGTGCTCCGCAGCGGGAGAGGCCACAACAGTGAGAGGCCCGCGTACCGCAAAAAAAAAAAAAAAAAAAAAAGAACACAGAAAAAAGGGAGGGGGTAGAGAGAAAAACTGGGATTGGCTGAGAATAGCAAGGAAAGGAGATCCCCTGAACGCTTGGCGGGGATGTGACCGGGAGTGGGGAGAACAGAGTCTCTAAGGCCCAGATAGTGGCTCAGTGCTGCCTGGGAAGCCCCAGAGCCACTCTGGGTCAGGGTCTTTGGGGAAATGCTCAGTAAGACAGCTGCCACAAGGGGGCGTGGTTCTCCGGACAGAATGTCTCCACGTGGGGGCCGCCACAAGGGGATGCGTGAGGCCAAAACTTCTTCAGAGACCCAGGAGCCTTTGAAAAATGTGATCATTGGGCCCAAGTAGGGAAAAAGGGATGAAGCTACCAGGCAGAGAACATGTGTGTCCTATTCTTAGGCACAGAGAAAGGTGGGAGGTCAAAAGCCAGATACCCCTGACCATCTCAAAGGCTCTGGGGTCCCTGGAACCTCCTCTGCTGCCCCCAAAACCTCTGGGTCCAGGGCCAGATCACCTCTCACCTCAGCATTCCAGGACCCAGAAGTTCACATCTGTGGTCAGCCCTGTCTTCTCTGTTCCCGACACCCCCAAACCGAGCTCCAGAAAGTGGGGGCACATGGCTGGAATGGGGGTACAGGGGGATTGGGAGCCCAGGAACCAATCGGGAGGAAGAGCAGCCCTTTGCTTAAAATTTGGCCTAAGAAGGGGGCTAGCGTCTGTCCCGTCTGGTTTTAATCTAAGGTTGGTGGCCAAATGCCAGATATATTGTAAAACCTACATTTTAATAAGGGGCTGGTATCTGGAGGAAAGCTCATTAACCATTTCCAGACCAGGGTGAAGCTGCTGCTCAGGGCTCAGTGTGGGGTTTCCTCTCCCAGCTCTGAGCTCCTGGGCCTCTCAAAGCCCACAGCCAGCACCTGCTGGGAGTCAGGGCGAGGGCTGGGGGTCGGGCGCAGAGAAGGTCCGATTTCGTGTGGCTTGGTCCTAAAACAAAGCTGCAAATGGCTCTGGGGATCTCAAGCCTGTTACACTTGTCTTCCCAGGACTCAGTCCTGAAGGATCCTTACAGATTGTCTGGCAAAGCCTCTCATTTAAAAAAAAATTGTATTTATTATTATTATTATTATTTTTGGCCACGCTGAGTGGCATGCGGGGATCTTACTTCCCCAACCAAGGATCGAGCCATGCCCCCTGCAGTGGAAGTGCAGAGTCTTAACCACTGGACCACCAGGGAAGTCCCCAAAGCCCCTCATTTTTGCCGATGGGGAAACTGAGCCATAAGGAGGGGCAGCGACTTAGCCAAGGGCTCCCAGCAAGGCAGTGGGACCCCAAGTTCTGACCACTGACGTCCAACCCCCTGAGAACACCCATTTTCCTCCTTCCTGCTCTCTCTCTGTTTCTGGGTTCCCTGGGGAGGGGCGTGCGGGAGCGCATCCCTGACCCAGCAATTGGGCACGGTTGGCAGGGGGTGGGGCAAACCAGCAGCCCAGCAAGAGAGCCAATGGTTGCCTCTCCCGAGCATCTGAGCTTGAGGAAAACGTTACCCTGTGTGTCCTTAGTCAAGAGAGTTCCCTTCTTGGGCCCTCGGTTTCACCATCTGTGCACTGGGGCAAGAACGGTATCTATGCCTCCCTCTCAAGCTGACACAGAGAGGATGGAACAGTCCAGGGCTTTCCCAAGAACACGCTAAACGCAATGGGCTGCACAGATGCCCACTACCCTCACTATTACTTTTCTTTCCTTTTTTTTTGTGGCCGCGCTGCACGGCATGCGGGATCTTACTTCCCCGACCAGGGATCAAGCCCGTGCCCCTTGCAGTGGAAGTGTGGAGTCTTAACCACTGGACCGCCAGGGAAGTCCCCTCACTATTACTTTTCCAAAATGAAACCTAGGCCATGGCTCATTGGTTCTTCCTCCATTTCAGTCATGAACTCCTTGAGGAATCTGAGGAATGCTATGGACCCTTCCCCAGAAAAACACAGGTGCACACAGAAGTTTGCATGTAACTTTGTTGGGGGGTGGTGGTTCATAGACTTTCTGAATCGTGTGCACAGACCGCCGCGCTAAAAAGTCAGCTTGATGGAGAGTCAGCTTTTGTGCCCCAGGAGAACCTGTCCCTTTGCCCCGTTTCACCTTGGGGTCCCTTGCACAGGTCCCCACAGATAGCAGTTGAGATAAAGGCAGTGCCCATCGGCCCCTCTTCCAAGGTTGGCGGGACCTCCCCTGACCCCAGCTCTGGGTTGATGCTGTACTCCCAGAGAGGCTGACCTTTAAAGTATCACTGCAGGTTTTTATGACCCATCTGTGAGTTCCAGGCACGCTGGAAAATGTGAGTTTGAGGTTCAGCTCAGAGAAGCTCCAGGCTGTCTTGAGTGTTTCTGCTGCCCTGCTCAGCACAGTGTGGGTCTGTGGTGAGGACAGGACTCTCACTTCCCACCCTTTTTTTTTGGCTTCCATTTACTGAACTTTTTTTTTTTTTTTTTTTTGCGGTATGCGGGCCTCTCACTGTTGCGGGCTCTCCTGTTGCGGAGCACAGGCTCCAGACGCGCAGGCCCAGCGGCCATGGCTCACGGGCCCAGCCGCTCCGCAGCATGTGGGATCTTCCCGGACCGGAGCACGAACCCGTATCCCCTGCATCGGCAGGCGGACTCTCAACAACTGCGCCACCAGGGAAGCCCATCACTGAACTTTTATTGTGTGCCTGGCACTGGGTTACAAAGCCCTGCCTTCTCCAATGCAGAAGGCGCTGTAACTAAGCCTTGTTCTCAGTCGGGGCCAGTGAGGTTCAGAGGTGAAGTAGCTGACCCAGGTCACACAGCCGGGCAGTGATGAAGCGGGAGCTTATGTCCAGTCTGTCTGTCCCCTAAGTGGCTGGCATCTGGCAGTGGAAGCTGCCCTCATTAACCATTTCCAGACCAGGATGAAGTTGCTGCTAAGGACCCACTGTGGGGTTTTTTTCTTCCACTTAAGAGCTCTGGACCTCTCACAGCCCACAACCAGCGCCTGCTGGGAGTCAGGACGAGGGCTGGTGGCTGGGTGCAGAGACCACTCCAATTTCCTGTGGCTTAGCTGGCCCCTCTGTTCTACTTGAGCAAATCTGAGGGCTCTGCCCACACTCCACCCCCACCACAGGCTCATAGGCCCTGGTGCCCTCAAGGCTGACTATCCCCTGTTGTGTGTCAGCGGGGCGGGCGCCTGTCTGTGTTCCTGGCCTCCACCAGCCTCACCGGCAGGGTGCACTCAGAGCTTGGGCACAGAGCTATCTGTGACATCTCTAACTGGTCCCAGTCACACCCTCAGATGACAGTCAACCCTGACTCTAGAAAATTCTCTATTGCAGTGAGTCAGAATCCCTTTCCCTGTGGGTCCCCCAGTTTATGCTTCAAGCGAGGGACAGCACAGGGGACTCTTCCCCAGGGCCACCTTGCTAACATTTGAAGGCAGCTTTTCCAATGAGTCTCCTGTGATTCTGGGAGCCTGCCCTGCCCCCTCGCCACTCCAGTGGCCTCCAGGGGAGGGGCTGATTCCAGATCTTCCAGATTTCTCAAAGGGTGACCACTGACCATTTGCTTCAAGACTCCCAGGGAAGTTCATTAAAAAGGGACATTGTGGGGCTTCCCTGGTGGCGCAGTGGTTGAGAGCCCGCCTGCCGATGCAGGGGACACGGATTCGTGCCCCGGTCTGGGAAGATCCCACATGCCGCAGAGCGGCTGGGCCCGTGAGCCATGGCCGTTGAGCCTGCGCGTCCGGAGCCTGTGCTCCGCAACGGGAGAGGCCACAACAGCGCGAGGCCCACATACCACAAAAAAAAAAAAAAAAAAAAAAAAAAGGGACATTGTGGGACTTTCCTGGCGGTCCAGTGGTTAGTACTCCATACTTCCACTGCAGGGGGCGCGAGTTCGATCCCTGGTCAGGGACTAAGATCCCACATCCTACGCAGCGCGCGGCCACAAAAAAAAAAAAAAAAAGAAAGAAAAGGGACGTTCCCATCCCTTCTCCAGGGATTCTGATCCAGCAGGCCCAGGGCCAGCTGAGAGTCTGCAGCCCAGTCTCCCTCACCTGCAAGGTTAGGAACCACGGGCTTCAGTGCAGCAAACAGAGAATGTCATGACTCGACATGAAAAGTGCCGATCCACCCGCTAGCTCTACACTGGTCCATGCAGCTATCTAAAGTCAAATTTACATTGATTAAAATGAAATAAAAACATAAATCCTGTTCCTCGGTCACACCAGGCACACTTCAAGGACTCAACAGCCACATGTGGCCAGTGGCTGCCAGACTGAAAAGCACAGATAGGGAGTATTTTCCTCATTACAGAAAGTTGTATCAGATAGAGCTGCTCTAGATATTCTAATTTTTCTTCTTCTTTTTCCTTTTAAAGGATGGGGAAAGAACAACAACAACGAAGCCCAGCACTGCAGGACGTTTTAAATTTTTATTTAATTAATTTTTTTTGGTAAGAAGCAGGTTCTTATTAGTTATCCATTTTATACATATTAGTGTATACATGTCAATCCCAATCGCCCAATTCATCCCACCACCCCCACCCCCCACTTTCCCCCCTTGGTGTCTATACGTTTGACCTCTACAACTGCATCTCTATTTCTGCCTTGCAAACCGGTTCATCTGTACCATTTTTCTAGATTCCACATATATGCGTTAATATACGATATTTGTTTTTCTCTTTCTGACTTACTGAAGGACATTTGAAAGGAGAAAAATCATCCCTAAATCCCACCATGCCAGCATATCTATTAAATTTTTGGCAGACTTTTGGACCCATGTCCACATGTATCCAGCTCACACATGAGTCCACTTACAGTGTGCATGAATATCATTTCCTTTTTTGGATGGGGCATTAAGAGGCCACCATTAAGATCAGACACACCCAGGGACAGCATGTCTTGTTGAGCAGGTAGTGCACTGCACAATTCCATGGCAGCATCCCTATAGACGACAGTGTGACTAGTGCCCCCTATAGCTATGCAGTGGATAACCCGCTCAACCGTACCTCTCTTTCCTGGAAATAGCTGCATTCCAGTCCTGGCTTCACCACACACCAGCTACATGAGCTCTCTGGACAAGTGGCTTCACCTTTCCGAGACTGGGTTTCCTCACTGTAAATGGGGTTGGCAGTACCTAAAGTGCTTAGACAATGTCTGGCACCTAGTAAGCGCTCAAGTAACATTAGCTATTATGTGGGTGACCGGTATTACCTCACCATTTCACGGAGCAGACTCAATGTGACAGTTCAGATAAAGTGTTTCTTGCTGTGGGTGGCATGGACCAGGGCTGAGCGTGTGGTGGATGTTCACTTAACCTCCACCCAAACCCCAGCTGCTTCAGTGGAAGGTCTTACAGCCACACCCTCCCCTGTGCCAGGACTTTCTGGGTTCTTTCTCGCCGCCAAGTCAGTCAGAACAGGCTCCCCAACAAAAGCATAAAAGGTTATTCACCCAGCACAATGTTACAAACCAGACTCCAGAGTTAGCTTTCCTGGGTTCATATCCCAGCTTCACTGTTGTGTGATCCTGAGAAAGTTACTCCTTTTCTGTGCTTCTGTTTTCCCATCTAGAAAATGGAGCTAATGACATCTCCCTTATAGGGTTTTTGTGGGGATAAAATGAGTTACCATAGGCAAGGTTCTTAAAACAGTGCCTGGGACAGGGTAAGCGCTGAACCACCTTAGCCACTGGTACATTTACTTGGAGTCAGATGGGTCTAGGTTTGAGCCCCAGACTTGCCATATAGTGGCTGTGCCACCTACTGGCAAGTTCCTTAACCTCTCTAAACCTCATGTTTGTATCTGTTGAGCGGACACTCTGACTGTTAAGAGGATCAAGGATGCACTGAAGCTTTGCTCCTAAACAACAGCTTGTAGGACACTTTTTCCCCAGAGCTGTCCCAAATGTGCCTGAGGAATCCGTCCTTCCCGGATGCTTCTGAAGAAGCTGGGCTGGATTAGGCAGGAAGCCCTGCCACAGTCACAGGCTGAACTCGCCTCTTTATTATCAGTGCCTGGCACATAGCAGGTGCTCAATAAATACTGAACAAATACATATATGATTGACTGAACGGAACTTGGGTCCCAATGGGGAGGTAATTTCAATTCTCTGTCCATCCAAACGTGTGAAGACTTCCGTGCACTATAGACTGGGTGAACTGTTACAAGCTTTCCCACTTCCCTGACCCTCTTAGCTGCAGAAATATATTTACTTATTGGTTTGTTTTTTTTTTTAATTTAGGGGTCAGAACATAAGCCAGAGAAATCCCCTCCGGAAGGGAAAGGCTTCAGCCTGGTGCTCAAGGCCAGAGGGATGGGGGCATCATTCTACCCCTGGGCGGGGGGGGGGGGGGGGAGGGGGAGGGGGAGGGGCCTGGGGAGGGGCCTGGGCTCGAGCCACAACCGCTGAGCCTGCTTGGAAGGAAAGGGATGGCTGGGCTGGACTGGAGGGGCAGGCGCCAGGCTACCCTTATCCCCTCTCCAACTGGGGCCACCACCCTCCCTCTTCCTAGAGCCCCCAGACGCTGAGGGAATTTGATCCCAAGCCCAGTTTTGTCTCCAGAGCCCAACAGCCTGGGTTGGAATCCCACCTCCTCCACTTGCCAGCCCTGTGACCTCGAGCCTGTCACTGCTCCTCTCTGGGCCTCAGTTTCCTCCTCAAGAGGGCACGTGATGGTCCCCACAGGATGCCAGAGATGTCAGAGGGAGCATCCACCGCAGCACTGACAAACGGCCAGAGCTCTGGCTGCCCAGGGCTGAGCCCTCTCCGTCCTGAGCCCCTGGGGATTGCGCAGGCATCTAGGGGAGACTAGTCTTTCAGTGTCTGATGTTGACGGGGCTGACCTCCCCTCCCCCGACTCAGCATCTCAGCTCCTCATTTCCAGAACAAGGAAGGCTGGCAGGCCTGGGAAAACCCAGTCTCTCCACAAATCTTCAGAGGTTTTCTATGAGACACTCTTCTAGAAGACACGGGGCAGAGCTGCAAACCGAGGGAACCGCCCCAACGCAAAGGCCCTGGGTGAGGCCCCCTCCGCTGCAGCCAGAAAGCGCTGGCCCAGCCTGACAGCACCGCCGTGCCTGCCCTCTGCCTTCTTTCTGCTCTCCTAACCTCTCCTGCTGGGAGCGGTTGCTGCCAGAGCCTGGGAGCCCAGGCACTGAGACCGGGGAGCTCTGGGGGCCCAGCTCCCGTTGCTCCCTTTACAGGACCCCGGAGGAGGCCTAGAGGGGAAAGCAGAGCATCCCAAGGCTGCCGCGGCGTGAGGCGGGGCAAGCTGCTGCCCCGCAACCAGGGCTGGGGACCATCCTGTGGTTGACGCAGATCTGGGGCCAAGCTGGGACAGGCCTCAATGAAATCCTTGTATTTCACCCGCCGTGGGTGAAAAGCCCCCTTCCGAACGCAGGCGTTAAAAAGCCGCCAACCCCTACATTTCCTTTGCCCTATTTCCTGCTCCCCTCCCCCCATTTTGGCATTTCTCGGTATGGCCCAAGCTCCCCATCTTAGGGGAAGCTCTGACTCAGAACTTTAAAAAATCTTACACACAAACTTAAGAAAACAAACTTGGGGGCGAGGCTGGAAGAGTCCCCGGCCCTTGTAGGGGGCGTGGAGGGGCTGGGCTTTCCGAGAGGGATCTTGCCCTCGGGGGACAACGCCGGCGGGCGCGGTGGACCCCACCCGCGGGAGCCCAGCGTGCCGGGGCCACTTTCCCATACTGGCGGGGCACTGTCGGCGCTGGCTAGTGGGCGGGGGTGGGCGCTTTTCCGCACCCGCGGGTCTGGGGTCGGCCCCGGAACCCCGGGGGTGCCCGGCCCGGCGCGCCAGCCGCCGCCCGCCCCGCCTGGCCATGTGCGCTCCAGCCCGTGCGTGCGAGCGCGCCGCGCCGGTGGCGGCCAGAGCGGCGCCGCGGCACATCTGGTTCCAGGCGAGCCTCTGGCGCCTGCCTCGCCGCAGACCCGCGGCCCAGACACACAGACGTTAATAGATCGGCGCGCCCAGCCCCGCGCGGCCCGCGCCCGCCGCCGCCAAGCCGCTCAGCGCGAGTGAGAGGCGGCCGCCCGCGCGGGAGGGTGGGCGCGGTCGGAGGGGTGGGCGCGCGGCGGGTGGAGGCGGGGGCGCAGTGCCCACCCTCCATTCCCCCTTCCAGCTGCCTCCTTCCCCAGCCCACCCCTCCCCCAGGCTCCGCTAGGTCCCGGGCTGGAGCTAGCACTGGCCTTTCCCATCCTGGGAAACCAAGTTCTAGGAAATCCAACGCCAGTTAGTAACAGAGGCAGTTCCTGTTTACCCGGCGCGTACCACTGGCTCAGGGCTGGGCTGGGCACTGCCCGGCGCGTCTTCGCATAATAACCCTATGCGACAGGTACCCTATGCGATGGCTGCTACCATCTCCGGTTCCCATTTCACACTCGGGGAAACTGAGGCTGCAGAGGTCACTCGCCCAAGATCGCACAGCGAGAAGGCAACAGAGCTGGCGTTCGGCTGCACTGTTGGACTCCAGCCCCCTGGCAGATCCACACACCTGGGACCCAAGGCCTCCCAAAGCTGACAGGGCGCCCCTCCCCTCCCTTTCTCGGAGAACATCTCCTTATCTGCACCCCTGGTCCCTTAGCTGAGGTCCTCCGACCCAAGCACTTGGAGGCAGTGAGGCTTCCCAGGGACTCCCAGGAATCTGGGTGGATGCTTTCCCTTCAAAAGGTTCCAAGATGGCTGCTTATTCCCAATCGCACCCCACATGAAACCCTGAATTGGGAGGGTAAACTCCTCACGGGCCCAGCCGCTCCGCGGCATATGGGATCTTCCCGGACCGGGGCACGAACCCGTGTCCCCTGCGTCGGCAGGCGGACTCTCAACCACTGCGCCACCAGGGAAGCCCCCAGGCTTACTGTTGATCCCGAGAAAGCTGCTCTGTGGTAGAAGCTCCTTTTTATTATTCAAGGCTATATGATGTGTTCTACTTCTAAAGGGGGCCATGATCTTTAGGGACAGTCCGCATACCAGAATAAAGGTTATTGGTCTGAGTGAGCTAAAGTGGGTCGGTGAGCCCAGGTGGGTTTTGTCTTTCTTGTTACTTTCTTTTTTTTTTTTTTTTTTTTGTTACTTTCTTTCTTTGTTTGTTTATTTTAACCACGGCCTTTAGCCCCTAAGGGCTAAGCATGTGTACTTGCAAATTGCAAGTACTGTGTTGGGTCCAGGTTAAGTTTTAGTCTACCTCTCCTCGGAGGGGACTTTATAAGGACAGGGGCCCACATCAAAGTGCCACACTCAGCCTTAAACCGGAAGAAGAGGCTTCTTCTGAGATGCTTGCGTTACAGCGGAGGAATCCTGTTCAGAACTTTCCCATTCACACCCTCTGAATTCACTTGGGGGGCTTATTAACTCGGGCTGTCAGAAATTCTGGGTTTTACAACAAAACCACACTTTTAAAATTCCCAGGCCGAAGGTAATAAGCTCTGTAATGGCCTCTATGGACATGCCCAGGCACTGGAAACCAACGGGGAAAGGAGTATTTTTACTTACCAGCCAAGTCGCACAGTAAAGGTTGCCGACTGGGAGGTGGGGGTCTGGGGAAGAGCAGCACGGTGCAGGAAGGGGAGGCTCAAGCAAACTGGGGGCTCCTGACCCAGCTCCCAGCTCTCAGCCCCCGATCACGGTGAGACTGGCCCCTTCCCCGGCGGGCTCGGGAGGGGGTGAAGGCCAGGCCGCTGGCCAGGACTGACACTGGCTCTAATGTGTGAAAACTAAACCAAAGCAGCACACTGCTCAAGTGGAGCCTGGAGCAAGTGACTGAATTTGGAGGGAAGCCGATTCCATAAGGCAGCTGTCACTTCTGCATCCCTTCTCCCTACAAAGGCAGTTTCTTCTGTTCCTAGAGAGGGCTTGTGGCAATTTCTGGTCACAGAACTCAGGCTCCTTGTCTCTCCTTCCCCCTCGCTCCCCCTGAGTCAGAAACTTCTGCAGGGAGTGCTGACTGCAGGCACTCTGTCCACACTCCAGGGCTGGCGGTGGGGGAGGGACTCCTGGAACTCCCAGAGCAGCCCTGATCTCCATGAGGCCCATGAGACACTGAAGCTTCCAGGCCAAAGGCTTGGCCCAGCCCCGAGGCCTTTGCTTGACCATCACAGCCGCGTGCAGACACCACAAGGGTTATCAAGATCTGAAAGGGGCTCCCGCAGCTGCCCTCCACGGAGCCCCCTATGGGCTGGGCACTATACACGCGTGACTTTGTGGAATCCTCACACCTGCAACCTTAGGAAGCTGGTATCATCAACCCATGAGACAGAGGACGACACAGGATCTGAGAGGTCTAGTAACTTCTCTAAGGTCACACAGCCTACTGGCGGAAGAACTGGGACTCACCCACACCCGGATGCACCAGATTGCAGCCCCTGAGCTCCTAACTACGGAAACATACTACCTCCTGTCGGGAAGTTCTCTGCCAAGCATGGGTAAGTCTGTGCTCACCTCCTCCCAGGCAGCATCCAGTACAGGGTCAGAGTCGCAAGGGAATTTAGAGAGTGCTTAGACCACGGCTGGCTCACAGCATCATTCCCCCCCGCCACCCCATCACTCAGAATAATAGCCTGGTAATAGCTGCTTGGAACACTGTGTTAAGGAGGATTCCGGTTGATTAGCATTGTCTGCCAGGGCTCAGGAAGGGGATTCTGACAAGGAGGCAACTATTTGCCAATCCTGCCCCTGGTTCCGATGTGCTCATTCTACAGATCTGGAAGATGGAGCCTAGAGAGGAGGCATGACTTGTTCAACGGCACAGAGAGAGTTCTGGCTAGAGCCAGGTAGGGAACGTGGGCTTCACTCACTGATCAGGGCTCTTTCCACCTTAAGGGACACAGCAAACAGCGTCACATGTGCCACCATCTCACCACCCCTTGCCCCCAACATGTTCATTTTGGGAAGTTCCACATAGGTCACGGGAGTACATTTGAAGAGAGCTAAGTTAGTTCTGCCTCTTTAAGGAAATTAATGAGTAACAATCTGGTGTTGCCAAGAGGCAAACCCTTGTCCAGGGACTTGGTGGTGCAGGAAGAATTATTCAGCCTCCTTCAACATTTAAAAACACTGCTGTATGTTATATATGAAAGTTGAGAGAGTAAATTCTAAGAGTTCTCATCACAAGAAAAAATTATTTTTCCATTTCTTTAATTTTGCATCTATATGAGATGATGGATGTTCATTAAACTTATTGTGATAATCATTTCATGATGTATGGAAGTCAAATCATTATGCTGTACACCTTAAACTTATGCAGTGCTGTATGTCAATTATATCTCAATAAAACTAGAAGGAAAAAATAGGGACAATATTCTACCTCCTGCACAGAAATACCACATTGCTAGGTTTTGCCACGGGGAACATTTTTTGAAAGACTATCTACCGTGACAAAGCTCTTTTACAAAATTAAATTATAAACAACCCGATTAAAAAATTGGCTAGAGATCTTAACAGACACCTCACCAAAGAAGATATACAGATGGCAAATAAGCAGATGAAAAGATGCTCCACATGATAGGTCATTAGGGAAAATGCAAATGAAAACAACAGTGAGATACCATTACACACCTACTAGAATAGCCAAAATCTAGAAGACTGACAATATCTACTGCTGGCGAGGACGTGGAGCAACAGGAACTCTTATTCGATGCTGGTGGGAATGCAAAATGATACGTACACTGTAAAAAAACAGTTCGGTGCTTTCTTACAAAATGAAACCAACTCTTCCCATACAATCCAGCAAGCATACTTCTTGGTATTTGCCTAAAGCAGTTGAAAACTTACGTCCACACAAAAGGCTACACATAGACGTTTACAGCAGCTTTATTCATAATTGCCAAAACTTGGAGGCAACCATTCACCTTCAATAGGGGAACGGATAAGTAAACAGTGGTACATCCAGACGATGGAATGTTATTCAACGATAAAAAGAAATGACCTATAAAGCCATGAGAAGATATGAAGGAAGGTTAAATGCATATTACTAAGTGAAAGAAGCCAGTCTCCGAAGGCTCCGTTCGGTATGATTGTGGAAAAGGCAAAACTATGCAGACAGTGAAAAGATAAGTGGTTGCCAGGAGTTGGGGGCACGGGGGGTGGGGAGGGATGAATCGGTAGAGTGCAGAAGATTATTAGGGCAGTGAAACTTTTCTGCGTGATACCGTAATGGTGAATATCTGTCATTATATATTTGTCCAAACCCTATGGATTTTGGGTGATAATGACGTGTCAATTTAGGTTCATGGATTGTAACAAGCATACCACTCTGGTGGGGGAATGTTGATAGTGGGGAGGGTGTGTATGTACGATGGGGGCAAGGGGTATGTGGAAACTCTCTGTACTTCCTGCTCAATATTGTACGAACTTGAAATTGCCCTTAAAAATAAAATCTACTTAAAAGGGAAAAAGAGAAAATAAAAAATTAAAATATAGCCTATGGTGTTCTAGTAAATGTTTTAACAACTGGACCTCTGGGAAAGGGGACTCTTAATTTATAGTGTTTGCCACTTTCTGGGGTATAGATACTTCCACCATGGCCAATTTCTAGCTACACTGTGACATCAGTTAGGGTGTGCAGAGGCACACCAGTATATAGTGTTTCCACTATCCAGATACAAATAATCCCAAGAACATAAATAATAGTAAAATGTAGTAAAATTACTAGAGAGAGGTACGTTTGGAGTATATATTGCCTTTGTTTTAAATATAATTTGTGTAATTGTAAGTTTATATAATTTAACTTTGCTAGCATCTGTATTTGACAACCAGCTTCCAAAATTCTGGAAATTTAGGGCTTCCCTAGTGGCGCAGTGGTTAAGAATCCGCCTGCCAGTGCAGGGGACATGGGTTCGAGCCCTGGTCCGGGAAGATTCCACATGCCGCAGAGCAACTAAGCCCTCGTGCCACAACTATTGAAGCCCGTGCTCCACAACAAGAGAAGCCACTGCAATGAGAAGCCCGCACACTGCAACGAAGAGTAGCCCCCACTCACCGCAACTAGAGAAAGCCCACATGCAGCGACGAAGACACAACGCAGCCAAAAATAAATAAATTTTTTTTTTTAATTCTGGAAATTTAACAGTTGGTTCTCATGAGCCCAGCACCAGCCGGTGCTAGAACACTACTATGATTTCTAGCCCATCTAAGGGAAATGGTCTGTTTTTGTTATTTGTGTTTTTGTTTGCTTGTTTTGTTTTTGTTTTTTTTTGGCCGTGCCACACAGCTTATGGGATCTTCTTTTTTTTTAATTAATTTATTTTATTTATTCTTGGCTGCGTTGGGTCTTTTTTGCTGCACACGGGCTTTCTCTAATTGGTGCGCAGGCTTCTCATTGCGGTGGCTTCTCTTGTTGCGGAGCACGGGCTCTAGGCACGCAGGCTTCAGTAGTTGTGGCACACGGGCTTAGTTGCTCCGCAGCATGTGGGATCTTCCCGGACCAGGGCTCGAACCCGTGTCCCCTGCATTGGCAGGCAGATTCTTAACCACTGCGACACCAGGGAAGCCCAGCTTGCGGGATCTTAGTTCCCCAACCAGGGATTGAACCCAGGACCCTTCCGTGAAAGTGCCGAGTCCTAACCACTGGACCACCAGGAAATTCTCAGAAGTGGTCTCAGTTTTGCCTGTTTCCTCCCATCCTTAACCATGTGCAGGCGTATTTTGTCAGAGCTGGCATCATGGTGTACAGCCTGTTTTGGATCTGGAAACCAGTATTGTAGTGATGGTGATGGCCATTAGCAGCACCCCCCTGCCTCACCTCCCACCCCCCGAGGATGGGGAGTAAGGTGGGAGGGATGGAGGTGGCAAGGTGGAAGCGGGGTCCTCAGCCCTAGCTGCTCGGTGCAATCACTGGGTGGGGTAGGTGGAGCTTTTAAAAATAGAATGCTGGGCTTTCCTGGTGGCGCAGTGGTTGAGAGTCCACCTGCCGATGCAGGGGACATGGGTTCGTGCCCCGGTCCGGGAGGATCCCACATGCCGCGGAGCGGCTGGGCCCGTGAGCCATGGCCGCTGATCCTGCGCGTCTGGAGCCTGTGCTCCGCAACGGGAGAGGCCACAACAGTGAGAGGCCCGCGTACTGCAAAAAAAAAAAAAAAAAAAAAAAAGAATGCCAAGCTCCACCCTTCCATGTTCCAGAGTCTGACTCAACAGGTTTTGGGTGGGGCCTGGACATCGCATTCACTGACCGCTCTCCAGGTCACGCTGCCCTGTAGTCAGGGTTGAGAACCACTGACGATGCCAAGTGCGTGATATTTGTTTATTAGACTGGCCTAGAGTCAAGTCCCAGCGACAGGCCACTTAGCCAAAATGAGTTTCTTCATCTGCAAAATGGAGATCTACCTCCAGGGTTGTCATAGGTGATAACTCAGGTAACCAAGCACAGTGAATTGTACAAGGAGGGAGAACGGGAAATAATGATGGATCCTGCAAACACGTGCTGAGTGATGCCTGTGTGCAGGGCACTCAGCCAAATGCATCAGCCCGGGAATAAGCACTACTATTTACTCCTCTTTTACAGAAAAGGAGCCAAGCGTCAGGGAGAAGGAGGACTTGCCCGAGCTCCTCCAGCAAGCTGGGGGGCAGGCTCATTACTCAGGACGTGAGTGCCTTGGGTGCTCAGAGAAGAGTGGCGGGGCGGGGATGGGGGGGTGGGGGTGGAGATGGCAGGACAGCTGGAAAGAGGAGGGCTTTGGAAAGGAGATGGGAGCGTGTTAAGGAGTGTCTCCTTGTGCCATGGGACCAGCACCCCTAAGCCAGGGGCATCTTAAAAACCAACACATGGAGCATTCCTGGCCTCATGCATACTTCACCTCTTTCTTCTGCAACCCTACTTACCCATAACTCATGGGAAGTCTTAGCACAGTAGGCACTTTCCATTCCATCCTATGAATGAGAAGGTAGGGCTGCTAGGCCCAAAGTCACACAGGCAGTGGGGTGGTGTGGCATGAGCTGGTAAACAACGGACCCCTACTCATCCTACAAAACCCCACTTGAAAAGCCCTCCCCTGATGCCCAGAACCCCTTGTGCACATGGCTGATTCTGCCTCCTCACACTGGCTTCTGGGCTTGGTCCTCTATCTCAAGCCCTACTAGGCTGTGAGCTCCCAGGTGCCTCTTTGGACGTAGTATAATTGAACAGAAGTAGAAAGAGTGACAGAAATGTGGACCCAGGGAATCCTCCTGGCCTTTCTCCTTCAGAATCAAATAGATCTTGTCCTGACATTGATGGTGCTTCTTGGAGAAAATGTGAGATGGACGTGCTATTAAACGTGTTTGGGGAGGGGGGAGGAAGCTCCAGAGACAGGGGCAGACACTGAGGTGGGCAGCTCATGGTCAGTGCCGATACCACAAAGTCTGGGTACAGGGTGGCTCTTCAGACAACCCCCTTTCACATCATGGGACACTTCCAGTCCTCAAAGCCTTTCTCATCCACCCAGAGGGGATTCTGTCATTAGCTTGCTTTACAGACGGAGAAACAGGGGCAGAGGGTTTGGTGTCCTTGCCCAAGCTTGCCCAGCTGGGATCTGAGCTAGAGTGTGTCTATCTGCTCTTACTTCCTGGGCCACGCTTCCTTTCTGCTCCCCAAATCTCATGTGGATATAATGAGAGTAGCCATCCCCACCGGCTTCTCGTCATGACTGCGTGGACTCAGGTACAGTGACCAAAAGGGGCTGCGAGTCAGGCTGCTGATTCTGTGACCCTGGCAAGGCATTGCGCTGCTTCGTGCCTCAGTTTCCCTGTCTGTATAGCACTTCACTCATGGATGGTGTGAGGATTCCACGGGGTGACACCTGGAAAGTGGTCAAGACAGAGAACCCACAAGTGTCGCTGTGGCTCACATGCACTCGTTCGGCCTCTGTACACCTCGCCTAGAGGGAGGGGACGGGCTGTACAGGCCAAGCTCCTGCCAGCCATCTTTGCCCCTTCCCTTCCATGAAGCATCCCTGAAGGCCAAATGTAGCCCAAGTCTCAGGCTCCGAGGACTGAAGGAGCAACCCCTCCCCCACTCCCCATTATATCCCCCCATGCCCCTCTACGGGGGGGCGGTGCTGCACGGCAGGGGGCTGTCCCTCAGCCAGCACCAATCAAATATGGTAAAGAGCCTGCAGCAGGCTGGGTGTATTTGCTTAATTCTCCTCTACCCGGGGCCTGGCCCCCACCTGGGTGCCTCTGATTTCATTAGCATTCTGCCCAGGCCCCCCCACCCCTGGCCCCCAACCAGACCCACCAATCCCCCTACTTAAAAAATCAGGATGGTGGAGTGTTTTCAGAGAGGAGGGGAGGGGGCCCAGGGTGGCGGCTGATTGTGAAGACAAATTCCAAGGCTCCTGACGAGCAGAGACCGCTTTCTGAGCTGGCCCTGCCACCGAGGGAGCCAAAGGGAGGGAGGCGCTGTCTCAGGTGCCCCCCAGCACCTGCACGGCCCCAGCCGTGAGCACTTCCTTACAGCTTGCACCCTTGGTGCCTCATCCCCCTCACCGTAGTCCTGACCCACAGAAGAGCCGACACGCTGGACTGGAGTCTAGATCCCAGACTTAGGATCCACCGCCCCTCCCCTGGGCTCGGCTGGGTCCCCTGCTCCACCACAAATGTCCCACCAGCCGCACTCTGTCATTTCCGTCTTTGCACGTGCAGTTCCCTCTGGCTGGAATACTTTTCCCACCTTGTCACGAAGCCCAGCCTACGCTTCACCTCTCACCTTAGGCACCACACCCTGTAGGAACTCTCCCCTCACGGCCCCAGAAAGGCTCAGGGGTTCATCCGCGCCCCCAGCTGCTTCACTATCATGAACTAAACTCACTTGGACCGCACCAGCCTGTTTCCCTCCATCCCTCTCCAGGGTTCTCTGTGTTGACGGTGGTGCCCGGCACAAGGTAGGTGCTCAGTAAACACTGGATGAATGAATGAATGACTAGAGTACTTTCAGGGACTCATCTGCCCCCCCAGCTGCTTCACGATCGTGTGAAGGGACCCCTTCTTGTTATTCAAATGATTTGGGATGAAGGTCTTTGCAGCCTGTTCAGAGGGGCTCCCATTAGCCACAGCGTTGTGCCGTGGGGACAGTTAGGATGGAAGGGCTGTGGGGTCTGATCTCACCTCTGCCAGGTGCTGACGGCTGTGCAGCCTTGGGATGGTGACTCCTGTCTCTGAGCCCCAGAGGTCCTGTGCTTCTCAACTTGGAATGTACCAGTACTACAATTATCAGTTAATTGCCTGTCTCCTGTTACTTGGAAGCTCCTAAGGGGTGATGGGTGCATGTCTGCTCAGTGCCCGCACATAGTATGAGCTCAGGAAATACATGTTGAGTGGAGGAGCCTCTGTTGCTCACCGGTAAGATGGATTTTTTTTTTTTTTGGTCCCACCACGTGGCATGCAGGATCTTAGTTCCCCGACCAGGGATCAAACCTGTGCCCCCTGCAGGGGAAGTGGGGCGTCTTAACCACTGGACTGCCAGGGAAGTCCCCCAAATGGACATTTTGATAGCCTTTTGTAAAGATGAGGGGTTAGCATGTACACCCTGGGATTAGTGGGGGCCTCTTCAGTGAAATTGTGTTACTGCTATGAAGGGGGTCCCGGCAAGGGCTCCCTGTGGAAGGTGACTTCAACCAAAGAAGTGACATTAAAGGTGGCATGGGGGGAGGGATGGAGGCAATGGTCTGAGGTCTCCAGGACGGAGTTGGAAGCCCCTCCCCTGGGCTGTTCCTGACCCTGCTCCAGGGAGAGAGGCTTCTCTTTGTCTGCTGTGCCCAAGACTGGGTAGCGCTGAAGACACCCGAGCAGTCCTCCAGGATGGACACAGCTGCTGCTGAGAGAGGGGTGGAGACACTGTCTGCACCCCTCCCCTCCATCTCACCCTGAACATGGCAACAGACAATGGGAATAAACAAGCCCCACTCACACTGCCCGCCCCAGGGCGGGGCTGGGGGTGGAGGCAGCGGGAGAGCTGTTGCCTTAATATGGAGCTAGTTTGGGTTGGGACAGGTCCCATCCTCATGCTGGGGAGATGAGGGACCCTGGGGACCAGCAGCTGCCAGGGATGTGCCTGGGTCCTCGGCCTGCCCTCTCGCAGGGACCTGCCTGTGAGTTGCTAATAACAATGGTAGTAATGATATCAGCAGCGGCTGGCCCTGTGCCACTACTACGTGAACGTACTGCTGCCTATCTGCACCCTCACAATTCAGTCGCCATTATCCCCACTTTACAGATGAAGAAACTGAGGCTCAGAAGGGGGAAGCCCCTGGCCCCAGGGAGCCAGCTGGGGTCGGTCGGACTCGCTGGCCTCACTCTGGCCCCCCTCCCCCTGGGGCCCTTGGGAGCATTAGGGGCCACTGGACCCCCACCCTTGGCTACTGACTCCCTGGAGCTGCTGCCTTTCTGCCAGGACCCCTGGGAAGGTGGGGAGAGGAAAGCCTGCAGTGCAGAGGGCAGCCCCCCCCCTTCCCAACCTCTGCTGTTGTCCTGGTTTTAAGAAAGCAGCGAACACTTGCCACCTACCCACAGAGCCCAAGAAGCTGCCTCGGAGCTCTCCAGAGCCCCGACGTTCTTCTGTGCAGGCTGAGATCTGGCCCGTGGGTGCCAAAGGGGACACACCCTGCCCCTGGCCTCCTTGGAATGGGGCTCACCCAGCTTGTCTCCCTCCTCTCTGATCAGGGCTCCATCCCACGCTGTCTGCCCTGTCCGCAGACCCACTATTCACTTAAGATTTCCATCTGGTTTTGGTTTTACGGGGTGGAGGCAGGGGAGGGTTTAGGGAGAATCTGAGAGCTGGCACCCAATGGAGGTTAACCCGATACATTCGGTTCTTTTCTTGGCGCCCCAAGTTCTGTGAATTTCCCCCTGCCATCCGACTCCACAAACCCCAGGGCTGTTTGATTATCATGTAACCTGCTTCTGATGGACACTTGGGACATCAGAGTCCTGGGCCGAGAAAGAAGCCAGCATCGAGATCAGCTTTCCTACGAGTGCAAACACCGTGTCTAAACCAGCTTTACTAAAGCCAGAGATCAGTTGAGTGCAAGCGTGCGTGTGTGTGTGTAGTGTGCATGTTCTAGACACGTGATGAAAACCCATCTGCCTGAGGGAGCATATCTGAATATCTCAGCCTTCCTCCCCAAGCCATCTTATCCACAGACCTTCTAGAAGTTGCAATTAATCTCTAATTTGAATTTTTAACCTCAAACGCCACATTATAAAAATAGTTGTGTTGTGTTTTATAGACGGTATTTGTCATGAAATTATACATGGTTATAATTTATGCCGTGGAAAATAAAGCAAGATGCTCATGCCACACGGGAGCAGGGGTCAGTTCCAGCCAGGCTGGGGCTGCAGCAAACTCACCATCCTTCCACAGAGGGCACCCTAGGTCACCAGGCAGGGCTGGTCAGGGGCAGAGGGGTCTTGGTCCTGTGTGTGTGTTGGATAACTTGTCTCCTTTTTGGAAAGCATAGTTAGGAACCAGCAAAGGCCACTGGGGTCAGCTTCTGGGGCCAAGAACTCTGTTCCTAATCTCAGCTCCTCTTCCTGTGGGACCATGGGAAACTTTTCCCTCCTTGGCCTTTCCATCTGTGAAAGGGGCTTGACAGTCCTAAACTGTGCATCTGTATCCTCCTCCCAAGTGTCAGGGAGAGTGAAAGAGAAAACAAATTGGCGTTTACTGTGCACCCACCTGAGGCCAGGTGGGCCTACAGCTGAGCCCCTACCTGCTTCACTTTGTCAATTCCTCTGAACAACCGAGGCCTCAGGTACTAGCGATGTGCCCATTTTGCAGATGAGGAATTTGAGGCTCAGAGAAACGAGACACTTTCTCAAGATCGTCCAGGACGTGGGGGTGAGGATGGAGCTGGAATCCCACAGCTAAGCTGGGTCCCCACCGGCAGCACATCCTGCCCCTGAGAAGGCGGGGGACCCACTGGGACTCTGGAACCAGCTCTCCACTTCTATGCCTGTGTCACCATCGAGCTGCATGGGAACAATGGGGGCCGTCCCTGTCCCAGGGTCCTGGCCTGCCTGCCTGGGTCGAGGAGCAGCTCTGGTTTCTGTCCAGCAACTTGTGCCCTGCGTTATCACCTCTCTCACCCATCCCTTTCTAAACAAACCCGGAGAGGCTGGACGAGGTCAGAGTGAGCACAGCCAGGGGCTCCGGGCCAGCAGGGGTGGGGAACACGCCAAAAACAAGGGCCTAAGGCCTGGAGCCCCCGTGTCCTCCATACATAGCCCACCTTTCTGGGCCTCAGCTTCCTCATCTGGAAAATGGGGCCATAAGACTGCCTACCTCCTAGAGTATCTGGGAGGAATTAATGAGACGATTTACACAGAGGGCTGAGCACGTCGTAGGTGCACAATAAATGGTCCTGACTGTTGGGATCTCGGGGATGATGACGGTGATGAAGATGAACACACTCCAATGCCACTCAGCACACCCCGGTCACCCAGCCCTCGACTCAGCCACAAGCACCCCAAACTCCCTCCACTCCCCCTGGGAGGCAGGATTTGCAGTCACACAGCCGGGGCGACCTTCTTCAACTTGCTAATGGGTCTGCTAAGGAAACTGCCATCTCAGAGTCGTTGTGCACCTATGGCACAAAGCCCTAGTTAGCGTTGGGTCCATGTCTTGGGTAGAGCCATCCCACAGACGGATCGGCGAGCCGCATGTTGGGCATGGGGACCCGCCCTGCCTCGGGTTCTGCACGGCTCCTGGACCCACCCCTCTCTGACTTGGGATGTCAGATCTCACAGCAGCTGGGCCGGAGCAGACAGTTAGGGCTTGTGATCTGCCCCTTTGGAGATGGGGCACCCAGGAGGCTCTGAGCAGCCAGGACACAAGAGCTGTTCTCAAGTCAGCCATTCACTTCCCACAGGACACAGAACACCCACTCAGCAGGAGTGCTACCGGGGAGGGCCTGGGAGCTCTGGACACTCCAAACGCCCACAGGCGCACAGAAAGCACCCCTCCTAACACAAAAATTGCAAATCTTGAAGTAGGCCTTGCTCATTGGCCCTCTCCGCCGGGCTCCCTCCCACCCCCTCTGCTCCTGGAACAGCCCATCTCCTCACCTCTGAGCCTCTGCGTCTGCTGTTCCCTCCACCTGGAGCATCCTTCCCAACCTCTTCTTCTGGCTAACTTCACTCATCCCTTTAGGTCCCTCCTGAAAATCCCCTTCCTCCAGGAAGCCTCCCCTGAACCTCCAGGCCAGGTAGGGGGCCCCATTATCTGTTCTTACCTCCTTCATAGCAGGGAGACCACACCCCCTTATTTCCTGATGGGACCCCAGGATCCAGCCCTCGGTCTGGTACAGAGTAGATGCTCAACAAATATTTGTGGGAAGAAGAATGGAGGGAAGCCTCCCCCATTTTCCCCCCTCGGAGCTCTGATCTGCCCCCAACTTGAATCCACTGCAACAGCAATAATTTTCTTCAAATAACGATCCCACTTTCAGCCACTTTAGATCTTTGCCTTTTCTTTTTTCCTTCCCAGTGAAACCAGAGTAGTTCGTTTTTACTTCTTGTCTCCAGCAATTTCCCACTTTGAGCCCTGACACTCTCCTCACCTCGGGGTGAGGTGGCAGGGCAGCCAGCTCTGCAGGAGAGGCTGGCCTTCCAATAAGAATACGATGTCTCTCGGAAATACGAGATTCCCAAAGGCTGGGGTCCCTCCCCAGCCCCAGCCCCCCAGTCACAGCACAGCCCAGAGCCCTCCGGCCTGGGTGAGCTATGGGTCAGGCTCTGCACAGTGGTGTCCCTGGAAAAGTGGCACCTTGCTCAGGCACTGTGGAGGTTTGGGGTGAGAACCAAGGAGATGGGCGACACAGTCCCTCCTTGGCAGGGCCTGAGATGCTTCCAGCAAGAGGACGCTGTGGCTGCTTGGCCATCTGGGAGCCCAGCATGGGGTGGTCAGTGCTGTACCTGGGCTCTGGGGATCATAGCGTATTTTCTGGGTGACCTTGGGCAAGTCACTTTGCCTTTCTGAGCCTCAGTTTCCTCATCCGTAAGATGGGGATAATACTGCACCTGCCTCAAAAGGCTGCTGAGAGGACTCAGCGTGAGGCTGCTTGTGAAGCACCGAGCTCGGAGCCAGACAGAGGTGAAGAGCTGGGCGTCAGGGAGCTGCCTCCATGCTCCGCTCCCTGGTTAGGGACCACGTCTTGCCTGTCCACTGATGCCTCATACAGCACGCATGTGCACCAAATGAATGAATGAATGAATGGGTGAATGAATGAATGGACAAGTGAACAGGTGAGTTAATGAATGGAACCAAGTAGCAAGGCATCTCTTGGAGGGGGACAGGGAGGCATGGTGTTTCACATACAGTCTCTTGGGGGAAGGGAAAAAGGCCTGTTTTCTCTAGCTTCTTCGTGAGGGAAACAGGGAACAAAGGGCCAATTTGTCTTTTCTCCCACTTCTGGGATGTTTTCCTGGATTTTCCTCCCTAGTCTGGGATGCAGTCCTTCCTCCTCCTGGTTTGAGCTGTGGGGATGGTGCTTTAGATCCTGGGGAGGCATCCGGTCTCTTGCCACACGGGGAGGATGTCACATCTGGAGGCCCCTGTGGCTTCCTAGCCCACGGGGTTAGTGGCGGGAGTGCTGGTGGGGGGGCGCCTGGCCTCAGGGCACCTGGCCTCAGGGCAGGGCCAACCTGCTCTCTCTCAAAGGTGAGTCCATCCTCTGCCATCAGCTGCCGACTGGACATCCCCTGAGGGCAGGGGCCGTGGCAGGTGCATTTCTGAACGTCCGCCTCACTCAGCACAACAACCGGCTCCTCACTCCGTGTTTCTCGGGGTCGTGAAAAGGGTGTAAACTCCGAGGCTCCAAACCTCGCTTCTCCACCCACTGTGGAACCGTGGGTGGGTCACGTAACTGCTCTGAGCCTCAGTTTCCCAACTGTAATCGTAATAGCAGACACCATTTCTGAGCTTCTTATATGATTAGCTACTCAGCTTCCATCATTCCCCTAAGTTCTTTTTGTTTGTTTGTTTTGGGTTTTTTTGGGTTTTTTTTACTTTATTGTTTGGCTGCGTTGGGTCTTCATTGCTGCGCGCCGGCTTTCTCTAGTTGCGGCGAGCGGGGGCTGCTCTTCGTTGCGGTGCGCGGGCTTCTCATTGCGGTGGCTTCTCTTGTTGCGGAGCGCGGGCTCTAGGCGCACGGGCTTCAGTAGTTGCGGTTCGCGGGCTCAGTAGTTGTGGCTCGCGGGCTCTAGAGCGCAGGCTCAGTAGTTGTGGCGCACGGGCCTAGCTGCTCCGCGGCATGTGGGATCCTCGCAGACCACGGATCGAACCCGTGTCCCCTGCATTGGCAGGGGGACTCCTAACCACTGCGCCACCAGGGAAGACCCTCTCCTAAATTTTTTTTTTTTTTTTTTTTGCGGTACGCAGGCCTCTCACTGTTGTGGCCTCTCCCATTGCAGAGCACAGGCTCCGGACGCGCAGTCTCAGCGGCCATGGCTCACGGGCCCAGCCGCTCCGCGGCATGTGGGATTTTCAGGGGCTGGGGCACAAACCCATGTCCCCTGCATTGGCAGGCGGACTCTCAACCACTGCACCACCAGGGAAGCCCCCCTAAATTCTTAAAACCACTGTGCAAGGAGGCATGATTCTTCTCCTCATATGACAAACGAGGTGCTCAGAAAAAGGAAGACACTTGCCAAGGTCACACGACTGGTCAAGGCCCCCCCCCTCCTTGAGTGGAGGGCTGTGATGCCCTGTCCAGGGCACTGTCCCCATGCAAACAGACCCTCGGATTACTGGTTCTCATCCGCGAGAAGAGAGGGCTGAAGACTGAGCTGGAGGAAGATGGAGAGGTGGAGGAGGCCCCCAGGTCCACAGGGTGCCAGGGGGAGGTGCAGGAGAGAAGGGGAGGGGTGCCAGGCTCTCCCAAGGGTCCTCACCGTCTCGGGTCGGGGCAGCCAGAACCTGAGCCCCGGGCGGCCCGGCTGCCCGCTGGCTGGACCGGCTGCCCGCGGCACCATCTTGAGAGCATTAGGGGCTGCTGTTCACAGATGTTTTCTGTTACGTGTTATTTGTTAGTCTAATGAAAGGAGGTGCACGGGCTTTCAAGACCTCGGCATTCTGCAGGGGCTTTATATGGGAGGCCGGCGCAGAGCTCTGGCGGCGAAAGGAGGCCGCGAGGCCCCTGCCAGGCGCGCCTGGCGGCTCCGGCTTTGATTCCGAGGTTTGCAGCCATCCGCGTGGTAATTCCAGCTCTGGTTAAATGTCATTTTTAATAACGCCATCTCTGGTGTGTAAACGGCTGCGCCCGGGGCAGCAGGGGCGGCCAGGAGCGGGAGGCCACTGGTCGGGGAGGACAGGCAGGGAGGCGGGATCGGGGACTGTGGACAAAACCTGGGGCAAGGTGGCCGCCCTCCTGGGGCTGTGGATGTCCTACCCCAGGGGACCACTGCTAGGGGAGCCTGCAGGGCTGTGAGAGGCAGGGTGAGTGGAGAAGAGGAAAGAGAAGCAGGCGGGCAGGACAACGGGAGGGGGCTTTCCCAGTGATGAGTGACAGAGACCCCCAGCTCAGCAGTGAGGCTTCTGACCACCCCACCTCACCCTGTCGCCCTGGCAGCTAGAGGGAGTCAGGATGCTTGAGAGAGAGAGAGAGACAGATCTTCCCCCGTGGCAATGCCAGATCTGTGGGTGGCCTTGGGCTGGTACCCAGTACGTGCCCAGTGAGTGCTGGCAGACGGCCAACAGTGACTGTGCTCTCCTAGACCCAGCAGTGCGGCTTCCAGCGCAGCCAGGTCTCTGGGGAGCAGCACCCTCCCCCCACATACTGGACCCTTCCAGGTGCTTCCAGATGATGCCCGGCTTCCCTGGCAGCTCTACCCGGCCTCTCCATCCTCCCACAAGAGGGCCATTTTCCACTCAGGCAAACTGAGGAAGATGACAGAGGAGCAGCGTTAGCGCTGGAAGGAGCCTCTGAGAGCGCGGCAGGGCTCACCTTTTAACGCACATAAAAATCACTCGGGGCCCTGCTAAATGCAGAGGTCCAGGCCCGGGCTCCAGAGGGTGTCATTCCATGGGCTGGGTCCTGGGAACATGCATTTAACCGGCTCCCAGGGTGATTCGAATGCAGTGATTCCTGGGACCACTGTTTGTTGACAAACAGATGGTCCGACCCCTTCAGATGGGGACACTGAGGCACAGACCAGGGTCAGGGTGTGGCCCGAGTTGTAGGGCTGGACAAGCCCCAGTGTCCTAATTCCTTGTCCAGGGCCCTAGTGCCTCCTGGGCAGCGACGTCACAGGAGGTGACACATCTTCCCTTGTCAGTTCTTAAGCACAGAGGTGCTTGCTCCGCTCTGGGAAGAAAGCCCTCTGTAGAAGCTTCCAGGTCTTGCGGCCTCTGGGCCTCTGGATCTCACTGCCCCCCACCCCAGGACCTTCTCCAAAGACCACAATCCCTCCAGCAGCCCCCGTCCACCTCTCGGGCCACCAGGTCCCAGCCTCTTGGCTTCTCTATACCTCGCCACCCCAGTGTCCTTCTAAGGTCTCCACTGCCCCCCAAACCAGAAGGTTCCGGCTGCCCCTCCCATGCACAGGAAAGCAGAAGGGATCACAAAGAAGGACCAAAAGTAATGTCTTCCAGAGCCTGCTTCATTTTTAGGACGCAATAAAAGATATCATTAGCCGTAAAGGGCCCCATGTGGACAGCATCCTGTCATCACGGTGGCCCCTTGGAGCCGGGCTGGGAGCAAGCAGCTTCCCAGATGTGGAAGGGACACAGGGCGAGGCGGCCTGACTGGCAGGGGGCAGCGCGAGCATCAGGGTCATTGAGGTAGCGACCTTCCTTCCCAGGACATCTGGAGACGCCCTGAATCCCAGGGAGGCGCGGCCTCTTCCCGGCTGGGCGGGGAGTGCCCTGCCACATGCCTCGGGCCCCTGGGGGCTGCCCGGCACCCTGTCTCCCTGTGTCGGCTCAGCATGGGCGCTTGCCCAGATAACTTTCCCCAACTCTGTCTAAACAGGAAGCTCCCACGGCGCTTTCCTACTCAGCACCTCGCAAAAGGCACTTAACCCTTGGCCCATCCCGGCGCGATCAGGCCGCTCATCTATCCACCAGCGGCCTGAGGCCACGCTGGCCATTAACAGCCTGGACCTGATCATTTGGGCCAGGCTGGAGCCCTCAGGGTGGGGTGTGAGGGTAGGTGTGTGTGTGAGTGAGCAGCTTTGTGTACGGTGGGGCGGGGATCGTGTGTATTGGGGGGAGGATGGGGGGGATGGGGTGGGTTGTGCATGTCTCCGTGTCTGTGAGCCTGGGAAAGCCAGTCCACCATGTGGTTCCCAAATGCCAGCCCATGACAGAGTTTTCACCGACCTACCGCAAAATGAGAAAAATAGGGGCAATTCGCAAGTTTTTTTGTTAAGCCAAATTAAGTCCGTTTTGAGGATCATCCTTTTTTTTTGCGGTACACGGGCCTCTCACTGTTGTGGCCTCTCCCGTTGCAGAGCACAGGCTCCGGACGCACAGGCTCAGCGGCCATGGCTCACGGGCCCAGCTGCTCCGCGGCATGTGGGATCTTCCCGGACAGGGGCACGAACCGGTGTCCCCTGCATCGGCAGGCGGACTCTCAACCACTGTGCCACCAGGGAAGCCCGAGGAACATTCTTTACTCCGAGATTCAGATGCTGAAACGTTCTTTTGGGCTTCCCTGGTGGTGCAGTGGTTAAGAATCCGCATGCCGATGCAGGGGACACGGGTTCGAGCGCTGGTCCGGGAAGATCCCACATGCCTTGCAACAAGTAAGCCTGTGCACCACAACTACTGAGCACGCGTGCCACAACTACTGAAGCCTGCATGCCTAGACCCCATGCTCCGCAACTAGAGAAGCCCCGCTTGCTGCAACTAGAGAAAGCCCGTGCACAGCAACGAAGATCCAACGCAGCCAAAAATAATACATAAATTAAACAAGTGTATTTTTAAAAAAAGATGAAAGAAAAAAAAGATGCTGAAAGGTTCTTTCTTGGATAAATGGATAGGGGCAACAAGATGGTCGTTGTCGTGAGTAAATGGCTTTTCTTGGCAACTTTTAAAACTGCCCACTCTATGCCAGTTCTTCGAAGTGCCTGGAAATTTTCACTGGGGCTTGAAATCTGAAAGTCTGGGCAGGTGGTTGGAGGCCAAGTCCTGACACATAGTTGGTGCTCAGAAAATGATTGTTGAATGAATGAGTGAATAACTGAATGAATGAATGGATATGGAAGCTAGGGGTGGACTGGGAAAGGGAGCCTGTCCTATGGCTGTTCCTCAGAGTCAGGGACCCTCCACAGCTCTCCCGTGTCCAGGAGGCCATTCTGGACGTTTCTAGGCAGGAGCGGGTAGAAGACCTCCACTTGTTCTCACTCCTTCCCAAACCTCCCAAGCCAGACAGTCCCCACGCTGCCAGGCCTGACCCGTCTCCCATACACCTGTGACCCAGGCCAGGCTGCTGAGGATGTGGCTGCTTTGGCTGCCTCACGGCCCCCCGCATGCAGCCCACACCAGCCTGGGAGTGGGCATCCCTGGCCAGACCACCCAGCATTCTGGGGGCTCCGGGGGTGGCTTCAGCCAGCGGTAGAGGGCAGGGGCTTTGGGACAGGACTGGGCTGGAAGCCTGTATTCATTCGTGTGAACTTGGCAACTGCTCAGCTTCTCTGAGCCTCACTTTCCCTCCCCATAAGATGGGGATGATAAAAGGACCCACTGCCACAGCTGGTGTGAAGACAATGAGGCGTAAGGGGTATGGGGCCCCGGCCAGCAAAGAGGAAGCCACTGGTCACTCTCACCACGTCCCATCAAGGGCTCATCCCTTCAACTCCACTCCCATGGCCTCTAACCCCAGGCAGCACCCTGGTCGGGTTCCAACACTGATGCCCCATTTGGAGGCTGTGTTCAGGGACGCACTGGCTCCCCCTTCGATCACTCCCAAGGTTCTCTTCCGCCTGGGGTTAGCCACTGCCCTTTGGGTCTGGCAAACCAGGAAGGCCTCCCAAGTTTTGCCTCGTCCAGCTTGACCTCGCATCCCCGCCCAGGACAAGCCACTGAAAACCCTTCCTTCCTGTCTCTATCCACTTAGAAACCTAACACGGCACTGAGTCCATCCCAACAGCCCCACTCCGTGCCAGCCCTCAAGGCCTCCCTGCCCCCATTAGATTCCCAAACAAGCCTTAGCCTGCGTCTCCCCAGCAGCTAGATGGGGCTACCCCTCTCCCATTCCTCCAGCCCACATGCTGAGCTCTGCAGGAGAGGGAAGCTTGGACTTGCAATCCAAAAACAAATCCCACACCTCCGTTCCCAGGTGGGAGACCTTAGGCAGGTTGATTTGCCTCTCTGGGCCTCCCCAAAATAGGAATGGCAATCACTAGCCCTGCCTGACTCACAGGGCTGCTGTGAGAATCTCCATGAGCTGTAACGGAGGCCCTTTATTTAGCACCTACTATGCGCCAGGCATGGTCTCCCACAGCCACTGAGGGTCCACCCTGTAAGGGACATTGCTGTCCAGCACTCCCATTTCACAGATGGCAACACTGAGCCTCAGGGTACTTTCTAGGCCTCAAGGGTGGCGTGCCAGCAGGCGTGATCTCTTCTGCTCCAAAGTCACTTTTCTGGAGTCTTCTGGAAGGGAACAGTGACAGCTCCTGCCCTGTTGAGCTCCCGCTCACAGGGAAGGGCCCTCATGGGGGTGCCAGCTGGTCTGAGACCCCTGTGCCAGGCCCCCAAGCGCCACCTAGATGATCTATAGAGGAGCAAGACCACCCTGCAACCACAGACAACGAACGAAATAGCAAGAGCGCTCCCTCTGACAAAAAGCCAGAGATGTAGACCATCGCCCCCACTCCCACCAGCTACCCTGGCAAACCCAGCCATTCTCAGACTGAACCCCCTGGGCTCTCAGCTTCTAGGCCTGGTTCCTCAGCTCTCACCACTCCTGTCTCCCTGCTCCTGGGCATGTGCTGTGGGATGCCCTCACCTGTCTAGGGGTCCAGGCCCAGCCAGGACCCAGTCCTCAGAGACTCCACCTTCCTGGGGAGATGGGCCCATCACGGGGCAATTTCTCAGCCCGAATCACATCATGATGAGAGACAGGAGCAGCCCCACAGACATCTGTGTGCCACCTCCCATTGTTCAGGTGGGGCACCGAGGCCCGGAGAAGGGATGTGACAGGCCCGAGGTCACACACGGAGATGACAGCAAAAGCCAGGACCCGATGCTGGGTGTCCTGACCCCCCATCCAAGGCTCATTCACAGCGGATGGCTCTGCCCCCCTTCGCCACCCCTCCCCCAAGGAAATGGATGGAGGGAAAGGAGGGGAGGGGAGAAGGGAGGAAGGGAGGAAAGCAGGCTTATCTTTAAGAGGCCTGGCTCTGAAGAAACCCTTTTGTCTTTATGCCTCACCAGCCCAGCTCCTGTTTCACAGGCCGGCCCCCTCCGTCTCCTTCCTCCAAGGCCCCAGAGGCTGCGGCTGCCACCTTTCAGAGCCAGTTAGAAGGAGGCCGGTTAAAAAGTCAGATATGAGGGACTTCCCTGGTGGTCCAGTGTTTAAGAATCTGCCTTCCAATGCAGGGGATACGGGTTCAATCCCTGGTCGGGGACCTAAGATCCTACACGATGCGGGGCAACTAAGCCCGTGCACCGCAACTACTGAGCCGCGCGCTCTGGAGCCCGCGTACCACAACTAGAGAGAAGCCTGCACGCTGCAACAAAAGACCCCTCATGCCGCAACAAAGATCTCGTGTGCAGCAGCTAAGACCTGACGCAGCCAAATAAATAAATAATAATTTTAAAAAAAAAGTCAGATACAGAAAACAGTATGGCAGTTCTCAAAAAATTCAACGTAGAATTACCACGCGACCCAGCAATTCCACTCCTGTGTATATGCCCCAAAGAACTGAAAGCAGGGACTTGAAGAGATATTTGCACACCCATGCCCCTAGCAGCATTATCCACAACAACCAAATGGCAGGAGCAACCCAAGTGTCCACCGACAGATGAACGGGTAAAGAAAATGTGGAATGTTATTCAATACAGTGGAATATTACTCAACCTTAAAAAGGAAGGAAATTCTAACACCTTCTATGACATGGGCGAATCTTGAGAACATTATGCTAAGACACAGAAGGATGAGTACCGTATGATTCCGCGTATATGAGGTCCCTAGAGGAGTCAGATTCATAGAGACAGACAATAGAATGGTGACTGCCAAGGGCTGGGGGAGGGAAAACAGGGAGTTAGTGTTTCACGGGGGCAAAGTTTCAGTTGGGGAAGATGAAAAAATTTTGGAGATGGATGGTGGGGATGGTCATACAATGATGTGAATGTACTTAACGCCACTGAACTGTACACTTACAAAATGGTTAAAATGGTAAATCATATGTTAGGGGTATTTGACCACAAGAAAAATCCAAAAATTGAAGGCCGTTCGGCCAGTCTCTCAAACTCAGTGGTCCCTTCAGGCTCCCCACTCAGACACTCAGCCCTGCCTTCCACCACTGGCAAGGGGGAGGTAGAGGTCCCCACACAAACCAGGCTCATCCTTGGCTTCCTGTCACCCACCAACAGGTGTGTCTCAGGGACCAGCTCCGCGAGGGGAGCGCAAATCCCCTGGCCAGGGTCCCAGCCCACTCCGGCTCAGCCTGTGCTCTCAGCCTCCAAGTGCCCCACTGTCCTGAATCTCCGGGAAGTGGACCCACTTGGTCCTGGCATTTTCTGTAACACGTCCCAGCCCCACCAGGCCAGGCAGCCTCCCCAGGCTGGGGGCCTCACCCCTGCCTGGCTCCAGGGGTTTCGTTTATTTTCAGTGTGTCCACATCCCTGTTTCTGCCCTGCCCACAGGAGGGAATGCTTTAAAGAAAATCTCAGTTATTAATGTGGTTTCTTTTGTTGTAAGTCAGTGCAAAGGCAGCAAATGAGAGTTTATTTTCCTAACGTGCTTGGCATAGCTCAGTGCCCCGGCCCAGACCTCAGCGTTTGATTTGGGAGGAACCCGAGACCCCGATTTGCTCTGAGTCACCGGTGAAGACACAGCCTTCCCGGTCAGTTCCAGGGGGAGCCTGGTCCTGGGGAATCATTGGCAAAAATAGGCTACGTCTACTGATGACTTGGTGAAAACAAAAGATGGAAAAATATATTCAAAAAACTTTGAGACTGCTAACCTGGCAGGTTGAAAATATATCAATTTTCCAACTCATCAGTTTCCCCATTAACCTTCATTTTTCTAATAAGGCGCATCCCATCTCTGTTTGGTGTCCGTCGCTTTCTTTGGACCTGGGAACAGCTCCAGAAGCCACAGGAAAACCCACTTCTGAGTACGTCCAAATCTTCACTGAGGGGCCAGGGTTCCCTGTGGGTCCAGGACTGGAGGACGAAGCCACAGCCCAGGACCCAAGCCTGCCAGCCTGGGGTCCAGAGTCCCAGCATCCCGAGGTTTGGTTGCCTGCTTTGTAAAGGGGTCCAGTGATGCAGGCTGGGTTCACCAGGATGCAGGGACGAAAGGTCCCCTATCCCCCAGCTTTGGAGACTTCAGGACTTGGGAGTCCAGCGGCAGTGGTGGGGGGACCTGCTTGAGGGAGGAAGGAGGGAAGGAAGGAAGGAAGGAAGGGAGGAAGGAGAGTGGGACACAGGCCTCTCCTCCATCCACTTTCTGTCTGCAGGCCGAGACCCAGCAAGCAAGCCAAGGGATTCTCCCAGGCACAGGGGCTGCCTCAGAGTGCCCCCACCCCTGCCCCCCACCGCCTGGCAGCGGGCACCCCTGGAATGAGCCCAGTTGGCCTTGGGGAGCTGCTTGACTCGACATAAAACATTTGGATTTCATGGCCTAGTGATTTGTTTTCAGTCTGAGGAATGAGTATAGGGTTACCTCCTTTTAATTCTGCCAAGTAAGGACATTAAAATAAAACAATCTCCAGTTATTATCCCTATTTCATAAAAGAAAGGGTGTTTTAACACCAAAAATGAGTAGGAAAGATATAACCCCAAACAAGAGACTCCTTTAAGCTGGATTTTAGAGCTTCAGGAACTTTCCATATTGTCCACGTTGCTTTCCATTTGCAGAGGCCTGGAGCAAATCGCCCCAAGGGCTGAGGGCCAGAAGGACGGAGCTTGGGGTTGGGGGGGTCCCTTGAGCCCGGCCCCAACTCTGCCTGCGGCCCCTTGTCCCTCACAGATGAGAAAGGCGATCCCCACCTCTGGAAGCAGACCAACTGAGGGCATCAGGGGCCCCCAACCCCGTCCCACCTGATGCCATACCCAGCGTGTCCTCTGTCCCCGGTACCTGGGAATTCCCCGTGTGCAGAAGCCCCTCCTCAGAGAAAGGGCTCCTGGGCTCTCAGTGAGGGTGGCCTGACCCCAGGGGGCTGCTGCAGAGGCCTGCTGCCCACCCAGCTGTCTGGGGGCTGCCAGTGGCCCTGTCCAGGTACTTGTGACCCCAGCTGTTCTGGGACTCCCCAGGAGAACCTGCCATTCAGAGCCCTTCTATGCTGTGTCCAGGAGAAGCAAGACCTTCCCCCGTCCGTTCCCACGGCCAGGTGCTAGGACCGGAGCGGGCACCCACTGAGGCCGGCACTTGAGTACAAAACGCCCTGCCTCCTTCCTTCTCTCCCCATCCCTCAGGGCCCCCCATTCATCAGGGCAAAACCGAAGACCTCTCCTCTGCCCTGCGGGGAGGCCAGTTCAGAGCCAGCAGAGTCCCGAGGTGCTCACATGACTCAGGTTGGCCGGCCCCGCCCCCTCACCAGAGGGCACCCCACTTTACCCTTGGCCCAAACCAGACACCTTCCTTCCACTTGTCCACTAGGGAAACCCCAACTCCCAGAAGTGGGTCTACCCACTTCCTGATCACCTGGGCGGGTGAACAGATGCCAGCCGCTGTGGCTGGCGGGAGGCGGATGCCACTGGGAAAGGTGGCACCAGCTGGGTGCTCTCCGACGTGCACTATGAAAGTCAGGTGTGTGTCAGGTGTCCCGCACGACCGCACAGGCTCCCGGACAAGGTTTCCGATGAGGCTGCCGTCACCTCCATTTTCCCTGCACCTCCTCTCATCTGAAAAGCGGGGCACGCAGCCATCCAGAGCTTCCCTGAGACCCAGGGGCTGGTGCGAGAAGTGTGTGTGGGGGGGTGTCCCTGGTGACAGGTGGGAAGGCTGCTGGAATCAGGTGGGTGACTCTTAGGGGCCCAGAGCCTCCAGCAGGGCAGCCTGCTCCCCAGAGCTAGGGGGGCAAGCGGGCAGTGGTCTCAGACGACCCCACCTCCTTTTCAGGGCTTGGGTGAGCTATGGGGACTCCAGTCCTCCCCCTCCCTCCAGGAAACTCTCCAGGGCCCGGGATCTTTGCTTTATCTTCATCTTCTCCTGCCCTAGCCACACCCCCCTTCCTAACAAGGGCTCAGGGCCCAGCAATCCTCTGTGACTTTTTGAAAAAAGCCACTTGGGTGGGTTGTTTGTTTTTAAAGCCCTTTCCTGATGACCTTTAACCTCAGCAGGGGAAGAGAGGCCTAGCTAGCTCTTCAGGGCTGGGCCATTCCCCCTAGGGAGCTGCTAGTGGGGCAAACTGGAGGTGGAGGTGGGGGGGCAGGCATCGGTACCCCAGCCAGGAAATCCATCTTACAAAAGCCTAGTAGTCGCTGGATTGGTATCCTGGAGCTAGAGAAGGGGGCAGAGTTTGAAACTCAGCTGTGCGACCGGGTCACTTTGCCCCTCGGAAGCCTCAGTTTCCCCAGCAGTAATCGTCTCAGGCTCTTTGGGAGTGGGGCCTCCAGGGCTGCCTCCGGGGTACGGCACACAGCACACAGCTCCCCGTGCTTCCAACGACTGGAGGTGGCTCTGGCCAAAAGGCAGTGCCCTCCGCCAGTCGAGAGCTCCCGTCCCGCAGCCCGCCCCATCGCGACATACAGCCTCAACGAGGGCTGCGGCGGCGGCGGGCCAAGCCATCACTCGGGCTGCAGTGCCCGGCGCCCGCACCCCCGGAGGTCCTGCCGCGGCGCCTCCTTCCCAGGCTGGGGTGCGGCTGAGCCAGCGCCCCGCATCCGTCGCCTGACCCGTGCTCGCCCCTTCGGACCCACGAACCTCTGGCCTCGCACCCCTCCAGCCCCCGCACCCCCGTATTTCAGTTCCCACGGCCCTTGGCAGCCCCGCCCGAACCCCCGGCCCGGCCCCGCTCACTCACCGTCCTGCGGCGCCGCCTCGCTGCCGCTGCTGCCCCCGGACGGCTCGCGCGCCGCGCCCTCCCGCGCCTCTGCCCTGGCCGCGGGGCGCGGCGCTAGCCGCCCGGCCGCCGCCACCTCCTCCAGGTCCAGGAGGTGGCTGACCGTGAAGTTCTTGCGCGCCTGGGCGCAGTCGCCGGGCCCCAGCGCTGGCGGCGGCGGCGGCGGCGGCGGCGGCCCCGGGCCCAGCGCCGGCTTGTCCGGGGCGAAGGCGGCGCCGGCCGCGCTGTCCATGCCCGCGGGCCGCCCCGGGGTCGCCGGCGGCGGTGGCGGGCGCGGGTCCGAGGCGGGGGTGGCAGGCGCGGGTCGGAGCGAGCGCGCCCCGGCCGCCCCGCGCTCGGCCCCGCTCCCGGCCGCCTCCTGGCTCCGCGGCCGCCGCGGCCCGCCCGGCGCTGACGTCGGGGGAAACCAACTTTCTTCCCTCCCCTTCTCTGCCGCCTCGCTCGCTCCCAAGTTGCTCAAACGGGAGCTCCTCCGGCCACACGCCCCTTCTTGAAGCAAACCTCGCCCCCTGCCTCTCCTCCTCCCCCTCCTCCTCGCCTCGCCCGCCCCCATCGCTCCGGCTGCGGGGAGGGAGGGGGTCCCGCCTGAGTCTGGCTGGAGGCTGGCGGCGGGGAGGGGGAGAGCAAGGGGTGTCCTCCTTTCACCCTCCCCACCCACATTTTGAGAAATGGGAAAGTTCAGTGTTTGGGTGTGTGTGTCTTTTTTTTTTTTTTTTTAATCCCCCAACAAGTGTCTGGGGACATGATAGTGGAAGGATTAGCAGCCCCGCTTCCATTTACAAATTCCTCCGCAGAGGAGGGGGGAGCGACTCTGAGACAGTTGCCAGGGAAGATCTGGAACTCCCAACTCCATTCTCACCCCCCATGCACCCCAACGCCGTCCCTGACCTGACGGAGGAGAGTCCTGGGTCCGCCTTGTTCACTCCGCCTGGCCCCAGGTACTCTCCCCCAGAAAGCAGCACATCCTCAAGCTTCTGGGGTGTATGCATCCCCCCCCCACCAACACATACACCTCGGAGCCCACCTCCAGGATGCTCCAGGCCCTCCCCAAGGAAAACCAAACCGGGAGGAAAGGGTTTCCCCCCAGAATTCCTAGTTTACACACAGAGGGTAGATAGACAGCCAGACTGACAGCCAGACTGACAGATGGGTGACAGGGAAAGAGAGAGGACAGGCTGAGTCTCTGCTCTTGTTTTTGTTTTGCAAGGAAAGCACAGAAAAGATGCCCCCGGTGGTGAAGCTGAGACTGTAAGCCCTCCAGATGCTACAGTTCTTTCCCCAGGAAGGCTGCTTGGAGGCCTGGCCCTCTGTGGTCCCTGCCACCATTGTAGAGCCATAATGTTATAGAAACAAAGATAAGCCCACAGGGAGAAGGCCTTCAGAATCTCCTTTCCCCACTCACGCACAGAAAACCCACCCTGCACACACCCCCTGAAAACCTGCAGCCCAGCAGCCCAAGCTCTGCATGAGTGAGAGTTCTTCCCAGAAAGGAATCGCCCCCAAGATGAAGCTGAGTGTCCCCCAAGGTGGCATCAGCCACCGCCATCCAGAGAGGCACATGCGCGGGTAGGCTGAGGATTTGGAGGTGATGAGGTGATGAGATTTTTCTTCTTTGGAAAGTTGCCCCAACGAGGGTCCAGTGAGAAAGACTGGCAAAAGAGGTGGCACCAGGGGGTTCCCAGCACTGCCCACAATATAAGTGGCTGAATGACTTTCTAAGGGACTGAGCAAGGTGGGGCAGTGACTGGGCTCTAGGAACTGTCTAGAAGGGCCTCCCCCGTGCTGGAGCACCCAGCAAGCCAAGGGTGGGGGCACTTATCCCAGGAAAAACACAGCCCAGCGTTCAGAACAGCATTGGTGTCAAAGACCATGTGCCAGGCCCAGTCTGCCATACACTGCTGTGTGACCTCAAACCTGTCACCTTCCCTTTCTGAGCCCCAGCTCCTCCCTTGTAGAAGGGGTCTAATGAAGTACCTACCTCCTGGGCACTATGGGGATTCCATCACAGGTGAAATCCTGGGCCTGTGGCCTAGAACACAGAACACTGTAAGCATCAGCTTGCAGAGCTGGAAAGGGCCTGGACATCATCTGGGTTCAAATGCAGACCCTGCACTTCCTCGCTGTGGACCTTAGCAATCTACTTGCCTCTCAGTTGCCTCAACTGTAAAATGGGCTCTTAGGAGGATTATGTAGGTTGATATATGGGGGGCACCTGATACCTGGCAAGCACTCAATTGGTGTTAACAGTTGCCATTTTTAAAACATTTATTCCAAGAAGCAGCGGAGGACAGTGATGGCAAACTCAGACTCTAGAGCTGGGGGAGTCGGGAGAGGGACACATGAATTTGAATCTGTTCACTGCCATTTACTAGCTGTGTGGCCTTGAGGAGGTCACTTGTTGGTCCTCTCTGAGTCTGATCCATCATCTGTGTAATAAAAGGACCAGTTCGAAAGGATCCTTGTGAACTTGGCATTATCAATGCTGTTGTTGTCAGGTTGTTACTACCCTTGCCAGTCCTGGGGCTGGTGGCCGGGGTGGTACGGGGATGGCAGAGTGGGGCAAGAGGCATAGACTGCTATTCCAAAGCTCAGCCCTTGAGCAAGAGCTCCAGGACTGACGCAGCCTGGAAACGCACCCAAGGAAACTCCAGTTAACCTGGGAAGGATGGAACTCATTACCCGAAAGGGATACAGCTAAACGATAAATAACTTCCATGGTGATTTAGATAAATCCTGCGATGCTAACCCAGAGCAAGGAATGAAGGGAGCATAGGATCCCTTGGAACTTCTCTGTTCAACGAGTGGTTATTGAGCCAGGCCCTGCTCTAGGCAGCGGGGATGGGGAGGAAGGGAAGGGAACAGAGAGGGCCCCTGCTCTCCAAAGAGGAGTCCATGAGAAAGTAGCTGATCCTTAATTGGTGCCTCTGTTGGAGGTTGGATCCTGGGCCTGACCACGAGTAAAACTGCATATTTGCCCCAGTCTCAAAAACTTGCATGCTTAAAAGAAAAAAAAAAAGTTAACTTCCCTTATTACAGAAGTAATATGCTTAGGAGATTTTAGAAAACATAAATAAAATTAATAAAATAAAAACACATATATCCCACTCCCAGAGATTTCTGAGACCCAGTAGGTATTATATATATATATATGTTGGTTTAATGAAAGAGATTGATGATAATCATCCTATTTATTCAATATTGAATTGAAGACCTAGAAGAAGCAATAAGATAAGAAAAAGGAGTGAGCTAAAAATAAATTTAGAGTATATCTCTCTAGCTTTTATCTATATTCTAGATGGAGAGAGATCGTTATATATGTTATAAAAGTCAAACTATGTTGTACTAACTTTTTAATAACTTACACACTGTGTCATTAGCCTTGTCCACCACTATTTTTAATGAAAGCCTAGTGATACATTATTCCCTATTAATATATATCCATAATCATTTTCTTTTCTTTTTTTTTTTTTTTTTCAGCCATGCCACACAGCTTGTGGGATCTTAGTTCCCCAACCGGGGATCGAACCCGGGCACCGGCAGTGAAAGCACCAAGTCCTAACCACTGGCCTGCCAGGGAATTCCCCATAGTTATTTTCTTGATAATAAATACCTAGAAATAGGATATCTGGATGTGGTAGGCAGATAATAACCTCCCAAAGATGTTCATATTATAATCCCTGGAACTTGTGGATATGGCAAAGTGGAATTAAGGTAGCAGATGGAATTAAGGTTACCTATCAGGTGACCTTAAAATAGGGAGAACATTTTTTTAGATATTTATTTTATTTATTAGTTTTGGCTCCGTCGGGTCTTCGTTGCTGCCCACAGGCTTCTCTCTAGTGGTGGCGTGCAGGTTTTCTCTTCTCTAGTTGTGGCGCGAGGGGTCCAGAGTGCGTGGGCTCTGTAGTTTGCGGCGCTAGGGCTCTCTGGTTTAGGCGCATGAGCTCAGTAGTTGTGGCGCGTGGGCTTAGTTGCCCCACAGCATGTGGGATCTTAGTTCCCCGACCAGAGATCCAACCTGAGTCCCCTGCATTGGGAGGCAGATTCTTTACCACTGGACCACCAGGGAAGTCCCAGGGAGAACATTTTAGATTATCTGAGTGACCCAACGTAATCACAAGGGTTCTTCAAATTGGAAGAGAGAGATGGGAAAGTCAGTGCTGGAGTAATGCAATATAAGAGACTTGACTGGGCAGTGCTGTCTTTGAAAGTGGAGGAAAGCAGCCATGAACTAAGGAATGTGTGTAGCCTCTAGACGTTGGAAAAGACAAGAAAACAGATTCTTCCCTAGAGCCTCCAGAAAGAAATGCAGCCCTGCAGAATCTTGATTTTAGCCCAGGATTTCTGTACTCCGCAAAGGTAAGATAATGCCTTTGTATTGTTATAAACACTACGTTTGTGATCATTTGTTACAGCAGCAAATAGACAACTAATGGACTGAGTCAAAGATACTGCAGAAGATTTAAGACTTTTGATAATATTGCTATGTAGCCTCCAAAAAAGTTGTATCAATTTCTACCCCTAAAGAGCATGAGCTATTTTATTAATTTTCTTTATTGATGGCACAGTCTTTATGGTTTTATTTAACAAGAAAAAATGTGCACGTGAGCTGTCTATTCACTTTCTTTGCTGCACAGCCTCATGCTGGGATGGGTGACTCTGATGGCCAGCTGGCTGCTCTTCCAGGACAGCTTTGTAGTGGTTAGAGGAAACACTGAACACTCTCAGCACAGTAAGATCTGTTGCACATCAGCAACACTGTTACTTCCAGCTCCTTGATGCTGTGGACCAGGAACTTCAGGAAGCCACTGGGTAGCATGTACTCATTTCCTTGCTGCTCTCATAACCACTGCTGGGCATCAAGAACAGGCCCATGGGGCTTCCCTGGTGGCGCAGTGGTTGAGAGCCCGCCTGCCGATGCAGGGGACATGGGTTCGTGCCCCGGTCCGGGAAGATCCCACATGCCACGGAGCAGCTGGGCCCGTGAGCCATGGCCGTTGAGCCTGTGCGTCCGGAGCCTGTGCTCCGCAACGGGAGAAGCCACAACAGTGAGAGGCCCGCGTACCGCAAAAAAAAAAAAAAAAAAAAAAGAACAGGCCCTTGAATCTGCTCTGTATCCTGTTGTCAATGTCTCTGGGTTTCTGCCCATTTTCTCCTTAGCATCATACCGCCCTCAGACAGAGGAAGAGGGTTAATAATAATAACTTATTTTAAATTTCTAAAGGAATTTCCTTCTTTTAATCTGCATACCTTGAATGAATCACTGAATGGGAATATTTAATGCTTACTTATTTTTAAGTTTTTAAAATTTAATTTTTATTTTATATTGGAGTATAGTTGATTTACACTGTTATGTTAGTTTCAGGTGTACAGCAAAGTGATTCAGTTATACATGTACATATCCATTCTTTTTCAGATTCTTTTCCCATATAGGTTATTACTTTGATGGCTACTAGTATTTCTTATTTGCAAAATGTCTGTTTATAGTCACTACCCATTTTTCTAGTGGAATGGTTCTGTTTCTTATGGAGTTATAATCAGGCCATTCTTTCGCTGTAACAACCTCTGCAAGACACTTGACTGTCAGTCACTAAAGGACCAAGCCCATTTCATGGATGGGAAAACAAAGACCAAGGATGACATGGCATCCTGCCGCTCTTCTGTTCACCTGATCAGCCCCCTTAGCCCCAAACCCAAGAGTCTCTTCTGAAGGAGATGGTTTAGCCGGGACAGCACACAGAGGCTCACAGGCCAAACTCTGTTCACTGCTGCACGTCTGCGGAATCATAAACACTGCAGGACGATGTGACTCAGATGTGACCAGGCGTGACCGTGACAGATCACAGGGTTCTGTAAATATTGTGTCAGGCTGCTATCACAGCAGGGCTCCCTGCTCACCCCAGACCCCGGTCCACCCTGTGGGAAGTGGAGTCAAGCCCAACGGGGCAGAACATCTGGTTCTCTCCCTCAGCTCACTGCCCAAACTTTTCCCAGCCTCAGTTTCCTTCCTGAGGACCTCCTAGCCAGGATATCCTGCTGAAGCGACTGGGTCTCAGCTCTTGGCAAGGGTTGAAATATTATACCCCTTTGAAAAATGTTTCTGCTCTACCTGCAAATCCGAAGATAAAGATGTGCTCCATAATAGCGGGGGCTCATATTCTATGAGCCTTACTGTAAACCAGGTGATGTACCGAACCATATTGTTTTGTAGCATCCTTACAACTACCGTGAGAGGAGGGGGAAACCGAGACTGAGAGAGCTTAAGCTGTCTCCTGGTAAGTTCGTCAGGCTCCTAACCATCACAACAAGTTATCCCATGAGAATTTAGGGCTAGGAAGTCATTTGTTTCTCTTGAAGAATTATGGTCTCTCCTAAAAAAAAAAAAAAAAAAAAAAAAAAAAGACCAAATAATGAGATTTGGACAGCCCATTGCATTTCCCTTTCTGCCTTGGCCACCAGGAACCCCAGGGCTATTGTGAAGACATAATCACAAGAACTGTATCTGTCCAGGTGGCAAGAACTTCTCATTTCCTCTCCTTTCACGTGACTTTTTCCTTTTCCTGTTTTGTTTTAAATCTTTTTGATGCCGTGGCCCTGTGTTGGACATTTTCCAGACATTGATCAGCTCACTTAACCTCTTAGGTTTTAGTTTCCTCATCTGTAAATTAGAGGTAACAATGACACCTATCTCACAGGGCTGTTGTGAGAATCAAATGAAATGATCTGTGTAAATAAAAATGCCGGCATGTGGAAAATATTCAATAAACAGCACCTATGAGCGTGAGAAAAGGCTTTGATAAAGTCAAGAGAGCAGAGAGAACCTCTCCTAAATGGGAAGACTTGGCTGGATACAAGGCCGGCCTGCTGTGGACCTGCTGTGTGACTCTGGGTCATGTACTTCCCTCTCTGAGCCGCAGCTTCCCGTCTGTAAACTGCTTGCTTTATGCTTTTCACCATTGTGTCCCCAGAGCCCTCAAAGGAGAAGAAAGGAGAAGTGATGCAGGCCCTGACCCAGCACACAGTAGGCCTCCATATATGGTTATTTCAAAAGTGAATGGCTGTTTGAATGGCTGGTGGTCAGATTCCCTATAGCCCAGGACACACCTGGCTGGCATGGTGCACTATGCCTGGGCCAGTGCCACAATGGCATTCAGGTGGTTTTGGGGGCCCGAGGACCCCCCAGGGCTGGGAGAGGCCTGGATCTGGGTCTGGGGCCAAAGACAAGCTCCTATTAAGGACCTACTGCGTGCAGGGCTCCCATTGTACGGTACGGCGTGGTGCCCATGTGACTTATACTCTGGACCCACGACAACCCCTCTGCTGCCCTGGGTGGGGGGTTGCTGTAGGCTTCACAGGGAGATAGACCAATGGGAAACAGTCCTGAACAACGCATTCCACAGTGATTTACTGAGCACCTACTATATACTGAGGCATGTTGGGTGAGCACCAGGCCATAGACCTAGTGGGACTCTCCGAGGACATGCTGCTGTCCAACCTCGGCAGCCGGAGCACCACAGGCTCAACTCCAGCGGGCCGGGCACTCTGTTCCAACAAAGACATCTTCCAAGTCATGAGCTTTGGGCTCTTGGGACCACCGTGACTCCCAGGCTGGCCCTTGTTGGAGAATTCTTTTCTGTTACAGGTGGACAAACTGAGGCTCAGAGGGGGAAATGACCAAACTTGGGACGCACCCCACCCCACAGCTCTCCAGAATTCTCTTTTGGTGAAATGCCCCTACCCCCTCCCGCCCTGCCTTCCCCAGGAGTCAAGGGAAGGATGCGGAGCAAGGGGCACAGGCCTAGGCCTAGGGCAGCCCCCAGCCTTCACAAAGGCTTCCGGAGCCCTCGGGCCCTGCGCTCACTCCCTCACGGGCCCTGAAACATCTTGCTGTGATTATTCTGCAGAGAGCGGAGTGGAGCTGCACGAGGCTCTTCTTGGCACTCAGCATGGGGGTGAGGGCCTGTGCGCGATGGGGCCCCCCGCGGTGGCCGAGGACAAGGTGGGGCTGAAGGACAGGGCTGAGGCCTTCCGCTCACCGGCTTAATTGGGGATCTAATCGTTATTATTATTTATAACTCGCTCCTGAACCCTCGCCAGGAGAGTGTGTTCACAGCCTGCACAATCCAGGCAGGCGTTAAATAATTAAACCAAGGGCCTAATCGGCGGTGAAACTCTCCAAGGGCCCCCACTTCCTTAGTTCGCTGATTGCTGATATTTTGGGGGTGAAATATGACCATTTTTACGATCAAAGAGATCAGAGTTCCAAAGGAAAGAAACGGAAAAAAAGGAGGGGTGGTGGGGGACTCTTCCAGTTTTCTTTTCCTCTGACTTAGCGGTCTGGTAAAGTTTCTTTAGACATGCAAAGATTTACACACCTTTCTGCAGGGAGCCTTAAATAACTCCCCATTCCTCACACATTTCCCCAAGCAGCCAGGAACAGTAAGTCATTGAGAAATGAACAGGCCTCCCTGTAATCGCTCCGGCGGCCTTTGAGAAGGAGAATGTCTAATGACTTTTTTTGAAGTGGAGGTCAAGGTTTTTTAAATAAAACAATCTGTATTAATGCAATTTCCTTTTTAGCTATAGCGTTGGATTTTTTTTTTTTCCTTTTTCTCCTTTTTTTTCTTATGGGGGGAGGGACGGGAGGCGGTGGGGGGGAAGAGCATCATTTTTCTCTTGCCAGACAACGCGTCCCTAATGAGATACATTTATTTAAAACTCTGTACATCATCACCCTGTCAGGCCCTCCAAGTGGGACGCCGAGTCTCCCTCTTGGCTTGTTTCGGATTAGCGGGGCTTGTGGATGGCCCTGCAGTCCGGCTGCTTTGGCGGCCACCGTCTCTTCCCGCTGCCTCCCTGAGCGGGGCCTTGACCGCTGCATTGTGAGCCCGCACCCTCACCCCGTCTGATCACCCAGATCTTAGTACAGCCCTTTGGCCTCTGGTCCTCGGTCCTCGGCCTTCCCGTCCCGCCTCCACCCCAGCTGCCTCTGCTGCTCAGTGCTGGCCCCTCGGGGTCCTTTGTCCCCTGCCCCACGAGGAAATATGGCTCTGTGGTTATGCCAGTGACAGAACGGACATGACCGCCCCAGACAGAACCGAGTTCCAGTCCCAACTTGGTCACTTCCCAACCTCCCCCATCTCCCCAGTTTCCCTAAGGCTTCATTTACTAAACTGTTCAATGAGAGGATAACAAGAATTACATGCACATCTGGGGGCTGCAAGAAGGTGCTGCTGGGCCTCCCTAGCATCTGCTCGGTGTCCAGTCCGCAGAGCACATCCACTTAGAGCAGGAGCCACTGTCACCGCCATTACTGCTCCCCCACACCTAGAGCAGAGCCTGAGGGCAGGACCCGGCCCGTCCCCCTCCCCCAGCCCACCCCAGCTCACAGGCTGGTGCACCCAAACGCAGGGCTTAGTACCTCTATCAACACGTTTTGTTTTTTTTGTTTTTTTTTTTTGCGGTACGCGGGCCTCTCACCGCTGTGGCCTCTCCCGCTGCGGAGCACAGGCTCCGGACGCGCAGGCTCAGCGGCCACGGCTCACGGGCCCAGCCGCTCCGCGGCATGTGGGATCCTCCCGGACCGGGGCACGAACCCGCGTCCCCTGCATCGGCAGGTGGACTCTCAACCACTGCGCCACCAGGGAAGCCCTCAACACGTTTTTTAATTGAATGAATGCCTTCCAGTGCTGGGAGCCGGCTGGGGCACTGGGGATAGAGTAGTGACCCAGACAGCCCAGTCCTGCAGAGAAGTCAAGAAGCCAATCTCAACAGAGAAGTAAGCAGGTCCGGGCTCCACGGGGGAGAGGGCTGGGGGAGGGGCATCAGGGAGGGCTTCCCTAAGGAAGGGGCATTAAACTGACTCTTCAAGCTTGAGCAGGATTTGGCAGGTGACAGGAGACAGAGTTTAGGGGTAGCCAGGCAGGAGACCCAGCATGTGCAAAGGATGCCCAGAGCCTCCAACCTTACCTGTTCCAAGCATCCTTTTTGGTCCTGCTGTGTCTCACTTTCCTCTCCAAGCCAAGAGCTTGAATTACATTTTTCAACTGCTCCGCAGGTACCAAGGTCATGAGATATTCATTCCACAAATAGGCACCATGCTCCTTCCTCTGCCTGCTCTGGGCTGGACCTGGGGTTAATCTGCGGACCACGTTGGAGCTGGCTCCTGCCCTACAGAGGAAGAGTGAAGATGGATACGGAACTCGGGGCTAAACTTCAGCCATCCTGGGCTGTGGCGGGGGGCGGTGCTGGGGGAAGAGGGATCAGAGAAGGGCCCCCAGGCTGCACAGACTGCAGGGCAGGCGTTGGGTTTTAGGGGAGGAAGGGAATTAGTCCAGAAGTGGTCACCCCAGAGCGGACACCCTGTTCCTCCCCTACAGCCCTGGCTGGCAGGAGCCTTGGGGGCCTTTTGGGGCCTGGGGATTCTGGGACCTGGGGGCGGGTGGTAAGCTTGGAGACCAGGGGCAGGATTGCTAACATGCAGGAGTCTGGCTTAAAGGGGACCAGGACAGTATCAGATGGCTCAGCCATGGGGCTCAAGGCTGGGAAGCCGCCCACCTGTCCCCGTGCCCATGAGCACCCGCTCTGACCCAGCTCCGGGCTGCAGCCTGGGGCCTGGAGGGTCCTGCTCCACAGGGGCAAGAGAGAGAGACCCCGAGGCCTCTGTCTACACCTCCTCTCTTAGCCAACTCTGGCCCGGAGAGACTGTTTCTCCCCACAGCCTAGACCTGGGCCCAGCACTGACTGCCCAGCGAAGCGATTACCATCACAGTGACCCAGGCAGCACATCTAGACAGTATCAGACAGGCCTGGGATCAAACCACGTCACTGCCACTCGTGTGCTCTGTGACCTTGGGCGAGTCACTTCCCTCTCATCTGTAGCTACACCTCAGGGGTGTCGGGAGGATTCAGCCACAATGTGTTTCAAGCAGGGCAGGGGCTTGGTAAATGCTGGCTACCTGAGGGACCCTTGGCCTGGCATGTTGTTTTCTGGGATTTTCTGGGACTTACTGTCTTGGTCTGTGACGTAGACCTTTACCTCCTGTCACTGCTGACACCTCTGAGGCCAAATCCCAGGGCACCGCCCGGCCACCCACCCCACCTCTTCTTTCCTGGCTCTCCCATCCCTGCCTCTGTCTCAGTGTTCAGCCAGCTCTTCTCCTGCCTCTGTCTGGGCCTCCACCATGGTTTCACTGCCTTTGGTTTCCCTCTGTCTCTGTCTGCCAGGAATTGTGTCCCAGAGGAACGAGTACTCTAGGGCTCTCCTGTGTTCCCTTTTACAGCGGTGAGATGGGAAGAGGGAGGGAGGGAATGAGAGAGAAGGAGAGAGAGAGAGAGAGAGAGAGAGGAGGGAAAAAAAATCAAAGCCTACATATTGGTTCCAGATGTGGCTCTCTCTCACAGCCCTCTCCAGCAATTTAATTAAATTCCCCCAGACAGCCAGGAGGGTTTCTTAATGATCAGATTTCCCGGCCCCCCTCCTTGAACGGGCCCACTCTGTCTCCCTGACGGATGGCCGACGGGATTCTTCCTGCCGTCAGCTTTGCCAAGCAGGGCCAGTGGGGGTGGAATAGGGGGCTTCCCCGGAGCACAAAGGACCCGTCCTGTGCCCACCTCTGCCCCCCTCCATCCCCAAGGGCTCTGAGCCTTGCCCCCCGCCCCCACCCCCGAGCCTATCCTTGGCACAGCCTGCCTGGGCCAAGCTGCAGTGGCTGGAGGGGGCCCAGTGGTCTCCTCCCATGGGATCAGTACACTGGGCTCACAGACCAGCCAGAAATGGGGCAGGCTTGGACCTCCTGGGCACCCTTCCGAACCCATCTGGCAGTGAGATAGACCAAAACTCAGAGAGGGCAAGACTGGGGCCAAGGTCACACATACCTGCTTGCCAGGGACGGGAAAGGCAGAGGCAGGCTGATCAGCATTTAGGTGGAGAGGCTGTGCCAGGGAGAGACCTGGGATGGCTCCCCCACGTGAAGCTAAGGGTCACTCTCAGTAGGACCCCTCCCTGACTTCGGGAGTGGGAAGGAATCTAGGTGAGCCTTGCAACCACCATCTTCTTGTGCCAGTGAGGCAGTGAGGCTGAGAGAGGGCCAGGCCAAAGCCCAGGCCCCAGACTCCCTCCTGTCTTGAGGCGAGGGGCCTGAGGGTCTCTGTGTGAATTGAATGTTTGCGTTCCCCAAACCTGCAAATTCATATGTTGAAGCCCTAACCTCCCATGTGATGGTATTAGGAGGTGGGCCCACTGGAAGGAGTTAGGTTAGATGAGGTCATGAGGGTGGAGCACCCGTGATGGGATTAGTGCCCTTATAAGACCAGGATGTGGTCATGTGAGTGCATGGGGAGATGGTGGCCACCTGCAAGCCCAGAGAAGAGGTTTGGAATGAAACCTACCTTGCTGGCATCTTGATCTTGAATTTCCCAGCCTCCAGAACTGTGAGAAATAAATATCTGTTGTTGAAGCCACCTAACCTACAATACTTTGTATGGCAGCCCGAGCTGACTAAGACAGGCTGTAAGCACCTTCTCACCCCGTTCTCCTGGGTGAATCCCTAAGGACCCACCTCATCTGGAAGAGGCTGGGGGTCAGGTGGGGCCTCTGATGTGGGCACACAAGGATGGCAGAGAAAGGGAGGATCCCTCATCTTCCCCTCTGAGGCTCTGGGCTGCCCACCTGGGGCTTCACCAGGGCCTGACCCAGCCCATAACTGGCTCTCACAGGCCCCACACCTGGCCAAGCATCGGGACCACATGGCAGTGTCTGGGTGTGGAATGGGGTGGGGGGACAAGTCAGGGAGGAGGCTGCCCTTGGAGCAGGGGACTCTGGCCAGCAGGGCCGGATTTCCTGGAGGGCGCAGGTGGCAGGGGAGGACCAGGGCAGGCCACTGGGAGCACAGATGTCCCTGGGTGTCGGGGTCTCCAAAATGCTCCTGGGTGCTGGAGAGCAAATGGAATGAGGGAGGGGACAAGAAAGTCTTTCCCTGGCCCAGCTGAGGCCCTGCCACCCACTCCCGATCCCGGTCCCCTGGTCCCTCAGCTCCTCCCTGAGCCCACAGAGGGCCAGGCCCTTCAGCATGGGGACGGTGGCCAAACAGGGCCAAGCAGGCCAGGCCTCCTGGGGTCTTGAGGGTCAGGGGTCAGGGCGGGGTCAGGTGTGGGGGAGGGGAAAGGAGAGCGAGGGAAGCCGGGCCCGAGGAGGAGGGGTGCAGGCAGAAGGAAGCCCAGGGCGGTGGCCCCATGACAGCACTGGAGGAGTCCACCCAGGCCGCCTGCTGCTCCCTGCTGCCAGGCCTGAAGCTGGAGGCTCCACCGAGGAGAGCGGGAAGCATATTCCTTGTGGCAGATTGCTGCGTTTTCCAAATATCTCACTTTATGGAAACTCTGCCAAATCAAAAAAAAAAAAAGAAGAGAGAGAAATAAAAGGGGGGCCTTTTACCCAATTTCTCTCTCCAGGGCCTTATAAGGGACAGACCTTGCTGCCGACTGCCCCTCCTGGACAGAGGGCACCAGGAAGGTGGGGTGCTGGGCCGGGGCCGTGACACCACCCCTCCTGCAGCCCCTGCCCTGAGCGTGTGTGTTCGTGTGTGTGTGTGTGTGTGTGTGTATGAATGAGTGTGCATGATTGTGTCTGAGCAAGTGTTTGCGTGTGAGAATGTCTTGTGAGTGTGAATGCAGTGTCACAAGCACATGTGGGTGTGTGAGGGCGCCTGTGTGTGAGAGTCTGTGTGAGTGTGTGAACCGGTGAGCAGGAGTGTGTGAGGGAGGGAAGCAGGAGAGAGTGCAGGGGACTGTGGCTGGGCAGGGCCAGGTGTCCTGAGCTGGGGTCCAGGGAGCCCTTAAGGGCTAGGCTCGGGATCGAGTCCCGGAGGCCCCTTGCTAGCCAGCCGCCCTGGAGCTGGTCAGTTCTCTCTCTGAGCCTCGGTCTCCCAGACTATGACACGGGAATCCTGCCGTCACTTCCTTGCTGGAGCGTTATGACGAGTTGTTGAGACATCTGTGCTGAGCTTCTAATCTGATTCACAAGGCACAGGACTCACTCCACCAAAGGCTGCTGTTGTCATCAACGTACCATTCGTATGATCAGGCTGGGCCCTGAGGTACCCAAGGACTGGGGAGGGCAGTGGGGGGGTGCCCAGGGGCTGGGGATTCAGGAAGGCCTGTGTGCTGGGAAGGATGTCACTAGGTGGAGTTGGGAGGAGAAAAGGTCTTGTGGAAGGACCTTGCCCTGGTGTTCACGGCCTTACCTTCAACCCCAGGTATAACAGTGTGCAGGGCCTGATCTGCTGCCTCTGGCTGATTTAGTCTCAGGTAAGACACATTCATTGGTAAGAAGGTAGAAGACACAGAGAAGCACAAAGAAGATCAAAGTTCTCCAGATCCCAGCACCCAGAAACAACCACCACCCATGTCTCAGCACAGGGTCATCAAGAATTACTCCTGCCCACGAGCAAATGCATACACACACACACACACACACACCACTTTTTCCTAAATGGGATCAGAGAGTACCTACTATTCTGTAACTTGCTTTGCTGAGCTGCTATAGGGAAGAGTCAAGCACATGGTAAGTCTTATATGTCAGCTATTATCACTGTTGGTGTTGGGCTAGAGAGGCCAAACTTCTCTCCTTATGTTTGTTGACCGTAGTTTTTCATCCCTTCTGACTTGCCTGTGTATGTCCTTTGCCCATTTTTCTCTTAGTGTTTTTGCCTTCTTCTTGTTGGTTTTTAACAGTTCTTTATATATGAAGGTTATCCCCCTCTGTGCATTGGATAGTCAGAGTGACTCCCAAACTGCCCCAGGAGAAGGAGGGACAGATGCTGCCAGGGTCTGAGCACTGGGTTCTTGGCCCCAGTGCCCCCCAGCCTGCTAAGAACCTGGAGTTGGGCATCAGGAAGCAGCTGGGCTGACAGGCCAGTGAGAGGCAGTGGCAGGGAAAAAAGAGAAGGTTCAGAGCTGAAATGAGAGGCTCTGAGCGACAGAGCCTTAATAGGAGGCAGATGGAGGAAACAGGGTTGCCCTTGCTGATAGGAAGGAGGTCATGGGTCACGGAGCTTTCTAAAGATAGGAGCCTGGGAGACGGGCAGGCAACAGGGCCTGCTCCATGGTGTGGTGCCCAAGGACTGTGACAGAGCAGGGCTCAGCCCCTCCCTTCAGCATATCCAGACCCTCTCAGGCCCAGAACCAGAGGAACTGCAGGGCACCTGAGGCCAGGTATATGGAAGAGCCCCCCCAAACTTGGGTTAAAGTCCCAACCTAGCTGTGTGACATCGGGCAAGCACGCAAACCTCTCTGAGCCTCAGTTTCCTTGTTGAAAACAGGTGTAGTACCATCACCTACTTAGGGGGTGTGTATTAAGATTAGTATGTCAAGTGTTTAGCACAGTGCCTGGCACATCAAAAGGGCTCAGTAAATAAAAGTTAACTTGTGATTGGGACTTCCTTGGTGGCGCAGTGGTTAAGAATCCACCTGCCAATGCAGGGAACACAGGTTTGATCCCTGGTCCGGGAAGATCCCACATGCCGCAGAGCAACTAAGCCCATGTGCCACAACTACTGAGCCCATGTGCTGCAACTACTGAAGCCCATGCGCCTAGAGCCTGTGCTCTGCAACAAGAGAAGCCACCGCAATGAGAAGCCTGTGCACTGCAACGAAGAGTAGACCCCACTCACTGCAACTAGAGAAAGTCCATGTGCAGCAACGAAGACCCAACGCAGCCAAAAAAAAAAAAAAAAAAGTTAACTCAGGCTTCGCTTCCCTGGTGGCGCAGTGGTTGAGAGTCTGCCTGTCGATGCAGGGGACACAGGTTTGTGCCCTGGTCCGGGAAGATCCCACATGCCGCAGAGTGGCTGGGCCCGTGAGCCATGGCCACTGAGCCTGCGTGTCCGGAGCTTGTGCTCCGCAACGGGAGAGGCCACAACAGTGAGAGGCCCACGTACCGCAAAAAAAAAAAAAAAAAAAAAAAAAAGTTAACTCAGGATTGTCACTATCCTAATCACAAGACAGTTATAGTTATCTTGGTGGTAGAGCCCATTGGTGACATCAAGGACCTCTTCATTGGCTCCAACACTGTCAGAGCTGAAGGGCCTTCAGGTTACAGGTAGGGAAATGGAGGCCCAGAGACCAGAAGGGCCATGCCTGGGGTCATCCATTGGAGCAGCTTTAATTGTGTCCTCCAAAGAGATATTTCCAAGTCCTAACTCTGTGGAAACTATGGCAGTGATCCTATTTGGAAATAAGGTTTCTGCAAAGGTGATCAAGTTAAAATGAATTCACATTGGATTAGGGTGGGCCATAAATCCAGTGACTGGTGCCATTTAGAAAGCACAGGGAGATTTGGACAGAGAGACAGACACAGGGAAGAAGGCCACGTGAAGACAAAGGTAGGCAGAGATTGGGGTGATGCTGCCACAAGCCAAGCCATGCCCGGGGCTGCCAGAACCTTCCCTAGGGTCTTCAGAGGGATCATGGCCCTGCCTACACTTTGACGTCAGATTTCTGGCCCCCAGGACTGGGAGAGAATACATTTCTGTTGTTTGAAGCCACCCAGTGTGTGGTGCTTTGTTACCACGGCCTTATGAAGCCAGGGCAGAAGCTGGCCTCAGACCGGGCTGTGCCCACCACTCCCAGTTCTGCCCTGGACCCCATTCTAGGTGGGCCTCCTCCAGTTACCTCCACGTGCTCTAGCCTTCTCCAGGCCCCTCAGGGCTCTCACCTGCGCCATGGAGCAAGTGACCCGGGATCAAATAGGGCTGTGAAACCTGGGGGCTGCTGCACCATTCAGGGCCTGGGGATCAATTGAGGGGTGGGGTGTGGATCCTTCAGACAGGGGCAGACATTCCCAAACCCCCAGGGTAACGCCTGGGGAGACTGAGGCACTCCAGAGCAAACCCCCATCCAGATGCGCCTTGTTGCCAGATGGGAATTTGGGCCCAGGTGCCCGATCTTCTGATTTTACGAGACAAGCTGGAAATCTCCATTGCTGTGTGAGCAAAAAAAATGTCCCAATTTCACTTAAGGAGAAGATACTTCTTCCTGGAGTGAGAACCAAGGCAGATGTGTGCTGGGAACCAGGGACCCTATGGTCCGGAGCCCCTTCTGGCAACCCTAAGCTGGCCTGTCCTAACAGGGCTTAAACCCCACCCCTCTTTCTTGCTCCTTTAGGCAACGGAGGGGCAGGCAAAATGAGGCTTTCTGAGGCCTGATGGGGATTTTAATAACTCATCACTTGGTATGCACAACAACCTTGTAAACTGAACGATAATAACAGTGAGCAATTATCCAGCCCCTGCTGTGTACTCCACACTGCTGGGTCCCCATAGCTGGACCTGGAATACCTCGGACTGGGTTTTCTTGCTAAGACTGTTTTTGCTCTTGGCAGGGGAGCCTTATTCTATCTATCTTTTTACATTTAATCATAGACACACGAGGTTGTCTTTAAATTCATCTCTAAACGTTTTCTACTTCGCTCAACAACGCTTGCCTCTGACAGGTGCCAGGCGGGAGAGCTCCCACGCCCATGTGGTGGAAGTGGGGGTAGATGGGAGACCAGGGCTGCCACGGGCACAGCTGGGACTGGCGCACCTCTTCATAACGGACTTTCCAGAATCACGAAGACATCAGGGCTCCACTGTGGGCCTCAAGGTTGTGGAGGGTCAAATGCGAGGCCCAGGGCCGGATGCCTTCACCCCAGAAAAGTGGCCCCAGGCTTGGGCTCCTTCCTGCAAGACTCCACTTCCACGCACAGTGACAGAGCTCTTGATCCAGGTTCTCGCGTGCGTTTGATTATCCCCATTATACAGATGAAGAAACTGAAGTTCATTGAGTCCATCAAGGCAGAAAGTGGAAGGAGCCAGCAGCCTGCGGGGCCAGGAGCTCCAGGGGACAGAGACTCAGGAATCATCCCCATCGCCCGTCGGGTTGAGTGTGGTCCAGTCAGCGTGGGGCGAGGCGAGAGCCAGGCCCAGCCGTGGTCCGACCCGAGTCCAGGGCGTCTCGCGGGCGCCGGGGATTCGAGTCACCTCCACCACGGGAGGGAGTTGGACAGGGGTCAAGCCAGTGTGCTCGCTCAATGGGCGGAGCTCGGACGGCGCCCAGCGGCCGCGGGCGGGATCGCAGGGCGGAGCCGGGCCGGGCAGGCAAGGGACGGGCCCTCCAAGAGCTGGGATCCGGCTGGGCTGCAGGTCCGCGCCCTCCAGTCCCCCAGGGTCGCCCCCCAAGACACTCTCAGCTGGCGCGCCCAGTCGCGCCGCGGTCCTCCCAGCCCGCAGAGGGCGCTGTCGTCCCCCGCTCTCTTTCCCGGGCTGGAGCGGGCCGGAAGTGCCAGAGTTACTTCCGGCGTGGAGCAGCTGGTTGGGCGGTGTAGTGGGCCGGCGAAGGGACTGGAGCAGCAGTGGCCAAACCTGGCCGAAACCGCGGCCCCCGGAACGTGCCCAATCGGCGTCTCGGCCTCGGCGGAAGGTGCGGCCGCCGCAATGCCGTTCCTGCACGGCTTCCGGAGGATTATCTTCGAGTACCAGCCGCTAGTGGATGCGATTCTGGGCTCCTTGGGGATCCAGGACCCCGAGCGGCAGGAGCCCCTGGACGGGTAAGTCGCTCCCTTCCCGCCTCCGACCCGGAGCTGCATCCCTTTCATTGTCACTACAGACATGGCGGGGCGGGGCGGGGCGGGCGGTGTCCCACCTGACAGATAAGACAGACGGCGGTGGTGAGGGCTCCCAGCTAGCGCAGGCAGGGCCGGAGGGTGGGGTGTCGGTAGGGCCTCCGCCTCAGGGCCCCACCCTGCGCCCTGCCTGTCCCGTGCCCTCCACCTGGAGTTGCAGAGGAGCAGGGTGGAATCTGTGAGCAGTGCGAAATGTGCTTTCCATAGCCGAGTTTGCACAGGCGTGGGCCTATCCGTGAACCGGTGGGAACGGTGTTAGAAAGCGCATCGTTCAGGGATACGTCAGTGAGCTAAACCCCCAGCCTTCATGATGCTTGTGCTGCAAAGGAGAGAGACCGACAGTCATAAGTAAACTTAATAGTGTATTTGGTGGAACGGAGAAAAGAGCAGAGGAAAGGGGGCTCAGGTGTGCGTTTTGGGGATCAGTTGGAATTGGCGAGGGAGGTAGGTGGGTTGGGAATTTGTGTGCACTCGGCCGTCAGAACACCAAATGTCTCTGGGTGTGAGCGAGGGAGGAGGTCTGCTGACTGCCCTGGCTGTGGGGTTGCCTGGGCTGGTCTGGCATACTCTGCAGCTCAGGGACAGTCACTGTCTGCGGTGGGGTGGAGGGGGGTCAGTGTCTGGTTCTTGATCTTGGCCACAAGAGTTCCCTTCAGTGCCAACAGCCCAGGTGTATGAGGCTTTGTACCCAAGCCAGGGGCTAGATTCTCTAGGCCGCTTGGAGGGAGGCTGAAGACAGCCCCAGTCCTTTCTCAGCAAACCCAAGGAGCCTGCTCCAGTGAGCAGATCCAGCTTGGCCCTCTCTACCACCAACCTCTTCTGAAGAGACTTTCAGCCCCACGGAGCCAGGGCCCTGCCTGTGTGTGACAGCAGGAGACTAAAGGCCACCCGCCCACAGGGTACCCAGCCAGCTGGTCCCACTGCTGTTCCCACCCTCAACTCGTCTGCCTCTCCCCTGCCCCAGGCCCAGTTATGTCGCCAGCGAGGAGAGCCGGATCCTTGTTCTCACTGAGCTGCTGGAGAGAAAAGCCCACTCTCCATTTTACCAGGAAGGCGTGAGCAACGCCCTGCTGAAGATGGCCGAGCTGGGACTGACGCGTGCAGCTGACGTGCTCCTGCGGAATGGGGCCAACCTCAACTTCGAAGGTCAGCTGGAGCCCAGAGGGGCCGGGGTGGGTAGGTGGCTTAAGAAGTGTGGCCCTGCTTTGGGTGGGCGGCCAAGCCTTCAGGCTCTGCTTTTACTGTTCTCTTGGGAGATACTTCCCTCATTTATGTCATGGGTGATGACTAAGGAAACCCACGTTGGGTGGCCTCCCATCCCCCTGCGGGCTTTCAAATGGCCCTTAACCACCTCTGATCAAGAGCGAGTTTGTCACTGCTTCTACCGTGTGATGCTTTAGCAAACTTTCCCCCAGCTCCCCGCTAAATCCCTGCTTCCATTAATGTGAAAATGTGGCTGCTGGCGCTGTGCCCAGAGCTCAGGGAATGTAATTCTCTGCCACTCATTCTGAGCCACCTTGCATTCTTGTTCCTGCCACAGGGAGAGGGGAAAACAGGTAAGACACACCGGGCATAACTGACAGCAGGACGGCGTTGGCTTCTAGCTTGTGTGCTGGGGGATGGCGATGGAGCCATTTTCCTTCCCTCTTCGCTTTCACCCTGGGAGGGCAGGCAGAGTCGGCCAGGAGACATGCAGGGCTGACCTGTGACCGACCTGGGGGTTTTGTGCTGACACAGGATGTGGCCAGGCGTGTCTCCCCTCCCCATTTGAGGACAGGCTCAGAGGCTTCTGGGCTCCTGGAGGGTCAAGGAGCTGAGAGAGGTGGGGGAGGCATTCTGAAGTCAGCCACTGGGAGACCCAGCCTTGAGAATTTGGCTTTTATTGCGAGACTTAGGGAGCTGTCACTCTGGGTATTCCTCCCAACAGCCCTCTTTAGGTCCCATTTTACAGAAGGAACTAAAACCCAGATTAAGTACCATGTCCATTAATTAGAACACCCCCAGGACCGAAACCTAGGCCTGCCTCCGTGCACTGTCCGACGAAGACAGCTGTGTCCTGACCCCTCGTGCTGGGAGCCCTAAGGTCGGAGCACTGGGGCTGGGCTGCCAGGCTGGTCCTGGGACCCTGCGAGAATGTGCCGACAAGCAGGACTGACGAAGCTGTGTCTGTGCCCTCAGACCCAGTCACCTACTACACAGCCCTGCACATCGCCGTCCTGCGAAACCAGCCTGACATGGTGGAGCTGCTGGTGCGCCACGGGGCCGACATTAACCGCAGGGACCGGGTAAGAGCCAGGTCCGGCCTGCTCTGAAGGGGGGATGTGGTCGGGGCCCTGAGCAGCTCACAGGCCCCCGGGCCGACGCGGCTGTGCTTTCTTGACTCAGATCCATGAGAGCAGCCCCTTGGACCTGGCCAGCGAGGAGCCGGAGCGCCTGCCCTGCCTGCAGCGCCTCCTGGACCTTGGAGCAGATGTCAACGCGGCCGACAAGCATGGTGGGTGCCTCCTGTAGAGAAGCAGGGTGGGCCTGGGCCGAATTGCCTTGTGAGGTTACCCAGGGTAACCCGGGGCGATGGCTTGGCAGGCAGGCTGGAGGCAGCCCCTCTGATGGCGCAGCACGGCCGAGCGCACACTGGTGCATTTTGCTGACTCGCCGGCCCTGTGAGGGCCTCTGCAGGAGGAAGTGGGCTACCTGCGCGCTCAGCTTCTGAGGGACGGGGCTCCCTGTCGGGAGAGACCCAGCCTGAGTCTCAGGTAGCATCTCAGAGTCTAGAAAAGTCCTACGTTCCCTGGCCCTTCTGCTCCCATTTTTGTGTGAGTGGAGAAAGAATGGCCAGAGAAACCTGTCATCCTCCGGGCAGAAATAGAGACACAGATGTAGAGAACAAACGTATGGACACCAAGAGGGGAAAGTGGCAGGGGGGCTGCTGGTGGGATGAATTGGGAGATGGGGATTGACATGTATACACTACCATGTGTAAAACAGGTAGCTAGTGGGAACCTGCTATATAAAAAGTAAACAAATTCAAAGAATAAAACATTCAAAGGAAAGAAATCTGTCACCCTCCTCCCTAGCTGAGAGAGGTCAGTCATCTTTGAAGTTCGTTTTCTGATCCCGAGGGTCTGTACTTCCCTTCCACCTCTGGGGTTGGCCTGGCCTCGGCCCCCCACTGCCCCCCACTCACTCTCCCTCCCCAGGAAAGACCTCTCTGCTCCACGCCCTGGCCAGCAGCGACGGCGTGCAGATACACAACACCGAGAACATCCGCCTCTTGCTGGAAGGAGGTGAGCCCTGTCCTTCCACGCTGCCCCCTGGAACACGAAGCGTTGATTTGCCAGGGTGTAAGGCCTCCTCCCACCGTCTCTCTTCCCCCTCCTGGTTCTTCTAGGGGCGGATGTCAAGGCTACCACCAAAGACGGGGACACCGTGTTCACCTGCATCATCTTTCTGCTGGGCGAGACGGTGGGAGGTGACAAAGAGGAGGCCCAGCTGATCAACCGCTTCTGCTTCCAAGTAACGCAGCTGCTGCTGGCTCATGGCGCCGACCCCAGCGAGTGCCCGGCCCACGAGTCCCTCACGCACATCTGCCTCAAGAGCTTTAAGCTGCACTTCCCTCTCCTGCGCTTCCTGCTGGAGTCGGGGGCCGCCTACAACTGTTCCCTCCACGGCGCCTCCTGCTGGTCCGGCTTCCACATCATCTTCGAGAGGCTCTGCTCGCACCCCGGCTGCGCGGAGGACGAGAGTCACGTGGACCTGCTGCGCAAAGCCGAGACCGTCCTGGATCTCATGGTGACTAACTCCCACAAACTCCAGCTGCCCGAAAACTTCGATATCCATCCCGTGGGCAGCCTGGCAGACAAGATCCAGGCCCTTCACTTCTCCTTGAGGCAGCTGGAGAGCTACCCCCCACCCCTCAAGCACCTGTGTCGCGTTTACATCCGGCTCTACCTTCAGCCGTGGCCTGTGGACGCGAAGGTCAAGGCCCTACCTCTGCCCGACAGGCTCAAGTGGTACCTCCTCAGTGAGCACAGTGGCACCGTCGAAGACGACATCTGACAGCTGCGACTGCAGGGAACAGGGTCTGGGCAGCTCAACCTGTTGGTGGATTTAAGTACCTGTGGCGGCCTTAGGGGAGAACCTTCAGCCCCGTCTGTCAGAAGGTGCATGTTGGAGGCGAGACTGGATCCTTACTGAGGACAGGGAAAGCCAGGTGGGACCCGGCAGCTGCAAGAGCTCCAGTGGGGAGAGGCTTGTCTTCCAGGGAGACCGCCCCCACTTCCCTCTGGCAGCACCCCCAAGTCTCACCCCACAGTGGAACAAGGGACAGGGTTTAATTTGGGACACGTTTGTACCCTCTTAATCTGAGGGAAGCGCCAGCCATTTAGAGAAGCAGGGTAGCTCCGAGACCGGGCCCTCCTGCGGGCTGCAGGAAGTTGGCCTGCCCTGCGCGGAGATGCGGCTGAGGCCGGAGCAGGCGGGAGGGGCCCGTGGGGTGCAGCCCAGCCGAGACCCGTTGCCACGCGCCTCTTCACTCCAGAGTCTGTCAGAAAGTAAGTGCTTTTGGGCAGGCAGGGAGGAAGCTGAGCTGGCCCCTGCGGCATCCGCAGCTCTGGGCCCCGGTTGCCCACCGAGGTGCAGGGCTCTGCTCTGGTGGCAGCTCTGTTTGTGCCAAACCTGGGGTTTTGGGGACCATGCTTTCTAAAAAGCAGTCATGCATGACCAGGGGCCGTCTTTCCAAAATGTCTCGCTTTGTGAGGGTTCATCTGACGGAGAAAGCCACCGAGACTGAAAGCCAACCTCCGCCCTGTGCTGAGCCCTCACCAGGCTGTCTGCAAGTCACACAGGGTGGTCACTGTGAATTGTGTAAATGCCTGGGAGATGAGCTGAGACAACCAAATGATATATTACAAAATTAAACCGATTTCCCTTGGCCTTAAAGGTCCTTGTGTAACATTTCGCCCCCGCGTGCCCCCGCCCCCCCACCACGCCCTTTCCCGAGTTCAGGGAAGAAGAGTTGGCAGGCACGAGAGGCCCAGCTTAGGAGCGCGGTTTCCAAGCAGCACAACCCTGTTGTCCCAGTAAAGAAAAGCACCACTCCAGACTGGCGAAGGCCTTTCCGGTACAGGGGTTCACCCTTTTATTTTTGACTGAAAATGCCCCCTAAGGAGGAGCCACAAGGCACAGCCAGAGGGAAGCCCCAGGCCTCTCCCCTCCCTGCAGGCTGTGGTGACGCTCACGTTACGGGACCCGCTCCAAACAGCACTCGGAGTGTGGACGTCGCATCAACCGCACGACTCGGCAGGCACCGCGTAGGCTCAGCGCAGGCAGGAGGGTGCGGAGAGCCGCCGGCTCCACGGGCCCTGCCCACCTCCCCTCTGGAGGTAAAAGTCCTCAGCAGCCGCTGTAATGGCTACTCTCTTCCTCTGAAGCCAGCCAGGCCTGTGGTGGTACCGGAGAGCAGGGCGTCTCACTTCGGATGGGGTCGCCGGGTTCCCACGGGGCGAGCACCAGGGGCCCAGTCCCCGCCGCTCGCTCCAGCCTCACTGCCCCCTTCAGCGGCACCCCTCCCGACTGGGTCCCCTTATGCCTTTTTAATAAGAGTCTGTATAGTGAGTGGCCGGCAGACAGGTATATTTCGCAGCCCCGCTCAGCACCCCCGAAGCGTCGAGGTTGAGCCTGTGGACCTCGCGTGGCTGCCAGTCCCCCCCGCAACCCCACACTGGTCCCTCTCTCCTGCCAGCCCCGCTCATCTCAGGGCTAAGCTGTACACGTGGTAGATCTCGTCCGGAAGGTTCTCCTGCCGCTCCTGGGCCAGGAGGCTGAGGCCCGCGCTGCGGACGATCCTGTGGACCACGTCGAGGTCCCGGCACACGCTGCTGTCCACATCGTCCAGGATCACGCCCTCCTGGGCCATGTTGTCTTTGATGACGATGATGCCGTTGGGGCGGAGGCCCCGCTTGCAGCGCCGCAGGAACTCGGCCAGGTGCTGATCGGTCAGGTGGCCTGGGGGAGGCAGAGGCCGTCACGAGGGAAGGATGCCAGCCCCTCCGCGCCACTGCGTGTCCACTTGCTGAGCACTTACTCGGTGCTGAACACACAGGGCCGCTGGCTTTCAACAGCCCACAGGGGTTTACCAAACCCCATTTTAAGAGGAAACGGGCTCAGAAGTCACCTACCCAAGGGCACTCACAAAGTATGCTGCTGGGATTTCACCCTGACTGGGTGACTTCCAGGCCGGGCCCAGCACCTACACTCCACCCGCCCCTCCTAGGCCTGGATCGGCGGAGTGTACCAAACAGAGTTCCTTCCCTACGTTACAACTCCTAACAGGCTTTTGAGGGCCACAAAATACAGGGCGAATCCAGCGTGTTCCCAACAGGCCTGGGCCGCCCACCTGGAGGAGGTGGCCTGCTGCTAGGTCGGCAGCCTGAGGAGAGCACCCTGGGTACGCCGTCAGGCCAAGTGGGTGCAGGACCGGATGGTAAAACAGGGCTCGCTCACCGCGAACAGCAGAGGGGCAGCAGGGCTTCAACTCTTTCCTCTTACTGAAAACCCTTCTTACGAAAACTCATTTCCACATTCTCTGAATGCAGTAAGTTATTGATAATTCAAACTTCTCAACAACAAAATCTGTCCCCAAATGGGTCACAGCACGTACTGAGTTGGAACAAAACATGGAAGCAAATGAACCTTCTAGGTGGAGTCCTGGGCAGTGCAGGGAGGGTTCGAGGAATCCCCGCTGGCCGCCCTCTGCAGCAGCGCCAGAGCCTCGGCTCCCAAGGCCTCGGGAAGCCTGGCCTCTGCGCTGAGAGATGTGCAGGCGGGCGGAGAAGGGGCGCGGGATGCTCACCTATCACCCACTGGATCCAGATAACGTCGTAAGAGTGAGGCTCCGGGCTGAAGTCCTGGAGGCCGCAGCAGAAGAAGTTCCGCACCCTCTTGCCTTCCTCGCCCAGGTAGGTCTTAGCCTTGACCAGGAAGTCCTCCGTCACGTCCACCATGTCCACCACTCCGAAGAGAGGCAGGAGCAGCCTCTTGGTGATCCTCCCGATGCCGGCCCCGCAGTCCAGGGCACACGAGGTTCCCGTCTTGTTCGGGCCTTCCTGAAAAAGCAGAGAAGGCACGGACTATACGGAAGGGTTAGAAAGCCAGAGGGACCCTATCACTGTGAAGGGGCCTTTCCTCATGAGCCCCTGCAACTACTCAGATCAGGACTGGGCACGGGCCGGCAGCTGGCACTGGTGGGGCCGGCAGTGGGCATAAGCACAGCACAGCCTTTTTCTGGGCCACGTGTTTCTAACATGAAAGCCAACCCCCACTTAAAGGTGTTAACTCAAATAGGTGCGTTCATCTCCTGTCACTCCTGAGACCCCATTAAAAGGACAGCAGCAGAGAGAGAATAAAGAAGTCAAGCAGTGAAAGGATGGAAGAGGGCACACTGTGAACAAATCTGGGAAGATGGAACGTGGGTGGTGCAGGGGGCAAGCAGCAGCCTCGGTGTTTGCCGAGGGACAGGCAGGGAGGCTCCGGCCACGGCGATGCCAGCCTGGCACAGAGGAGGGTGGTGGGGCGAGGAACTAGAAGCCTGTGCTGGCGGAACGGCCAACACCCACAGCCCAGATGCTTGCAAACACGGCAGGAGAGCAAAGGGTTTGCCTCTGGAAAAACAGAACAGTTTGTGAGAAGACTGCTCCGTTCCGGCACCCAGAGGCCCCAGCGTAACAGCCGCCGCCTGTCGGGTGACCTCGGGGCAGAGCCTGTGAGTCACCCCGCCCCACCCGCTCTTCAAGGCCTGGGTCGTGGACACGACGGGGTGACCCTGTGGCGGCGAGTGGGAAGGTGGTGCCCCACGCAGAGCAGGCAGTGCCACCAGCGCCACAGCCTCTCCTCCTGGAGAGCACAGCAGCCCTGCCTACCCTCAGAAACCTCTGCAGGAACTTCCGGGAGCTGCTGATGTCGATGCTGGAGATGTGGCCATACCCCCCGAGCATGCCGTCCACAGTGGCCGGGACCTCCTTCCAGTATGTCTTGGCCTTGGAATAGAATTGTTTCTCGTCCTCTATCACCTCGCTCGTCATGCTGTCACCAGCCACGTCTTTGCTCAGGCACCAGACTCAGCAGCGGTGTCCCTGAATAAAAAAAGGAGGGAAGCAGCCAGGTTGAGGGCCCTGGGCCCCCCGCATGCTTCTGCTGGTCACACGATCCTGCCTGATGCAGAGGAGTGGCCAGTGTCCCCCAAACTGCTTCTACCCATTAGAGGGCATTGCCTCCCGTCTCTTGCATTCAAGTCATTTTGCAAAGCTATCTTCATGTCAGAGCAGGACACCCAGAGTCCTGGCTTCTAGGTCTTTCCTTACCCTACATGACACCTGACTCAGTGGCTTCTGAACCCAGGGTACAGAGAACCCCGATCTACACTTAAGAGAAAGGAAAACAAAGCAGGGAACCCAAGCCTCCTACAGCGGACATTCCGGCTGATCCCAGCAGGGCCCGAGGAGCCCCACGCTCCCCTTCCTCTGTCGTGAGCACAGAAACAAGCTCACTGCGGGGTCCAGTCCACGGTTACCCGTGAGCCTGACTCTGTGCCAGGTGCTGTCTGTGAACAGGGAGACGGCCAGGCCGATAGACACGATCACGCATGTGTGAGGGCTGCGGAGAGGTACAAGGTGCTGGCAGAGCACAGGTGTCAGGAGAAGCGACACACCAGCTAACATCAAGGATGAGGAAGCATTCGCTCAGCAACCAAGAAGACTGTTCCAGGAAGACGGGAGCGTGTGTTGCCCTTCCAACGGGAAACTCAGGTCCTAAGGGTCATATTTACTAGTTCAGACTTCACACCAAAGAGCAGTGAGCTGGAACTACTCTAGGTTAAGCAGGGAGTGGCCTGACGTGTGTGCTTCTGGAAGGCTGAGTTGGCAGCCGCGGGGGCTACAAGGGAGAGTGAAAGCAGACGGCCGGGCCCTGATGGCAGAGCGGACGCCCACCGCGAGCGCCACATTCAGCCAGCTGGGCCACACCACATAGGGGGTGGAGGGTCACACCTCTCCCGAGGCACCGCGCTCATCCACAGATGCTCACCGTGCGCAGGGCTGCTCCAGCCGCTGTGAGGCTCGTCCAGATAACGTGCGACACCCAGAGGCTTACAGCGGGGGAGACAGGGAAGAAATGGAACCAACGAGAACACGGGGCAGAAACGAGGACTCTCGTTGAGCCAAGAAGCGCTCTGGAGACTCGAGGGGTAGAGGAGTCCCTTCCGAATGGCAGGCGGGGCGGCAGCCAGAGAAGGCCGGGCCCGGAGGACAAGGAGTGCTCTGGGAGGGGACAGCGACAGAGCAGAGGGGGCATGGCACGCGTGCCACACAGACGGCGGGGGACGGCCGGGCTGGCTGCGGTGTGGACAGAGAAAAGAGTGTGGGAGGTGAGCCCGGCCTGGCGGACGGGGCCTGGAGTACAGCGCCCGGAGTGCAGCCTGGGGCCACGGGTCCTTTCTGTCAACAACGGGAAACTGATCAGCTGAGTTTCTGAAGGGCAGGGGTGTGCGGGGACCCAGCCTGCGGGGGCTGCGTGGCGACGGTGCAGGAGCGGCAGGGCCGTGCCAGGAGACAGAACGGGGGTTAGCAGCCACCCATCCTCTGCCCACACGCGTTGAGCACTCTACGCTGGCCACTGGACCCTCACGACTCACCGCGACCCAGGCACCCCACGAGCCCCGTGTAGAGGGAGGCGATGCCCACGGTGGCATCCTACCCAAGGTCAAGGCGCCCGTGCGTCTGCCGAGCCCTGGGCCTTCCCACGTGGGCGGCTGATTTTCAACACAGCGTTTCACTTAAGTGTCACCTCACAGAGGCCTTCCCTGACCAGTCTAAGGTGCCTTCCTCCAACACGCTTACCCAATCCCCGTGGTTGCTGCCTTCAGAGTGCGTTTTTCTAGCTGAAATGACACTGTTTACTGACCGTCTGGCCTCCACTAGAATGGTAGGACCTTGCCTTTTCACCACTGCGTCCCGGCACCGAGCCACAGGAGTCCCTCAGTGCAGGGGTGAAAGCCCCCCAGTCCCCCAGGAAAGCTGTGCACGTCTGTGCTCCCGGGGGCTCACTCCACCCCCTTTACAGTGCTCCACTGGGCTGTAGTTAAGTCACTGACCTCCCGGTACGGTCCTCAAAACCAGCTGAAAACCCCGTAAGACCGAGAAGTGCTTTAAGAGCTTCAAGAGAGGTAACAGAAATGTGCCCTGAGGACAAGCACGGGCCTTCGACACGTAACTTAGAGACTAGAAGAAGCGAAGGGGAACAAAACATGAGAAACGCTGAAGATCTTCACGGCCACGTCTGTAGTTAGCCTCCATCATACACCTGCACTCTGAACTTGTCCTGGAAGACAAGGAACCTTCCAGAAGCAGCAGGCCCACCCCAGCCAAGCAACTCAGAAATGCTGCTCCCTGATGCAATTCCACTTCTGCCACGGCCAGCCCTTTCTGGAGACGCCCGCCAGCCAGTGGGGGCACCAGGGGAGGGCCTGGCCTGGCTGCTGGGAACAGATGGGAAGGCGGCCTCCTCCTCGTCCCCGGCCCCGGCTCCTTCTGTGGACCCGGGCGTTCCCCAAGAACAGGGGTCACACGCGGGCCTTCTGAGGAACAGGGGTGAGCCGACAGCATCCACATGCCCCACCAGGGTCGCCCTTAGACCTGGGCTTTGCTGCTGTCTCCACCCTCCGTAGACCCCCTCCGCTGTGCCCCCAGAGACCCCTGGCTGCACCCCCTCTTCAGGTTCCTGAATCAGCTCTCAGGCGGATCCCCTCCCTTCCCTGTTCAGGTACAGGGCTTGGGACTCCAGTGAGGACGGTTCCAGTTACGGCACCAACCCAAGAGCCCTTTGGGGTAACAGGCTGGGGGGCCTCAGTTCTAAAGACTGCTCCCCACCCCTGGCTCACGGCAGTGTCCCGCACCCGCGTCTCAGCCCCTGAAGCTACCCCCAGCCCACAAGGAGGAAGTGGCACGCTGCTTGTGAGAATGAACTCTTGTTCCAGCCTCGAGAAACATGACAAGCAAAAGCACGTGGAGAGCTGCCAGTCCCCAAGAATGCTAGCTGTGGCAGAGTAAGTGTCACAGGCGCTCCCTGAGAACTGACAGGAAAGGGAGCCACCAGCCTGAATGTTACCATTCACTTTGCTGGGTTTGGGGGCTGCTTATGTGGATGCGGTCTGAAAGGCCAAGTGGGCTCCCCAGCCCCTGCCGACAGGCAGCACAGCAACTCTTTCCCAGCCCCTCCGTCACCCAGGAAGGACAGCACCAAAGCCGGCCACACAGCAGTGCTCCCGCTCGGACGAGCTCAGCGCGTTCGGCCCTGTCCCCCTCACACAAACTTCTGGTTTTGTAGTTGTGTCTATCTCCCCACTGGACTGGGAACTCCTTAGAAAGCAGTGGCGACACCCTGAGATGTATCGCTGTATTTCTCTTGCGTCTCATGTAGCTCATACGTATTCAACAAAGTTCCCTTCCGATCAGATGAACAGAATAAATCCGGGGCCAGACACTTCCCTGGCCGTACTCTCTTTGCCTATCTGTCTGCCTTCCCTCCCAGGAGGCAAGCTTCCGAGGCCCAGGGACGCTACGTCATACACCATTAGCCTAACACCTGCTACGAGGTGGGCGTTTCCTAACTGGTTGCTGAATGAATCCTAGAAGGACCTTTGTGCGGCTAGTCCTTCTGCACTTTGAAGAAAATCCTACAGCCAAAAATCGAATCATGCAAACCTGATTATCACGGAAGCCCTTTACTGACGATACGATTTTTTGCTTTACCAAAACCCTTAAAATGTCCTTTAAATGTCATGATTCCTTTAAATGTCAAGGTCCCCCGAATAATCCAATTTACCAGAACTCCACTTACGGGTAGATTCTAGGAACAAGCCAGGGGAGGCACGTCTAGGCCGGGAAATGGCAAGTGTAACCCTGACATTTGTTCTAACAGCTTTAGATTCATTAGTAAATGTGACTTCTGGGGCCCTGTCTACACTCTGCCTCCCAGCGTCCAGATTGAGGTGGGCAGGAGGCCCCTAGGAGTCAGAGGGAACGGCGGGGCTGTCAGTCAACCCGCAGGAAGTCCTCCTGCACTCTGCCCGGATCACAGCGAGGAGGAGCCACGTGGCCGCACGGACAGGGGAGGGGCCTGGGCGGTCTGGCTTCGTGCGCTCCGAGGGGAAGTGAGGCCCTTTGCTCACAGGGAGCTTCTGCCCCTCAGCAAGTGGAATGTGTCTGTGAATCCTTCACGATCACCTGGCCACCTACCCACGCCCCCTCCAAGGTGTTTAGGGCCACCCCGGCCAGCTGCCCCAGCTATTACTCTTCTCCCAGGATCCATGGAAGAGAATGGCGTTGGAACTGTCACCATCAGGCTCTGCAGGCTCAGCTCATCCTCCTCATTTACCAGCCTCTAAGGAAAAGCCTGGAAGCCTCGGGAGGCAAGAGCCTGCCTGATGTCACCTCTTCCTTCCCACAGCCTCGCGGACAGGGCCTGTTCTCCCTGGCTCTGTGTGGACGGCCGTTGGACTTCTGAGAAAGGCAGGGTGTTGTATGAAAAAGCAAGGGAGGGAGGGAGTAAAGAAGACCAAAAGAAAAGGGGGGGGATTTAAAAACAAAGGCTCTGATGGAGTTGAATGAACCACGTCTGAATCCTGGCTCTGCTTCTCACTGGCTGTGTAAGCTCAGATAAGACACAACCTCAGTTAAGTGTCTTTATCTATAAAATGGGAACAGCAACACTGACTTTATAGGAAGGCTGTGATGATTAAACGTGGATATAAAAGCGTAAAGTGATCCATACACTGCTGGGCATGCATTAATCTCAAAAATCTCTGTCAGATGACATTCTCATCAATTCTCTCTGCCAAGTGTGAAGCTCTAATGAGAAAATGTGCTGAAAGGCCCTATAAACCAGAGTGTTGGCTACACCTAAGGGATTATTACTGTTACTGCTGGGTGGTCATTCCAGTGACTCAGCTCTGCCGATCCGCAGAGGGGAGTGAGCTTCCCATCCATGGAAGCACGGAAACCCTGCTGGTTTTGGTGACTCTATCTTTGTGATTCTACGGCTTCTAGTCTCCACCAAAGCATTCCACATGTACTTCAACCCTGCCACAGTCCCTAGTTCACAGAGAGAAAAACCATTCCACTCATGGAGTGATGCACACACACAGAAAACCAGGAAGAGAATAAGGACGGAATCCAGACTTCTTACTGGGTCAAGGCCCTAGTTCTCCCAGGGGTTCATCCCATCTCACTGGGCAGATTCCATACATCCAGACCATGTGCAATACTGCCCAGCCCCGTCCGCAAGGCCTCTGACACCAGCTGGTTCTATCCCTTATTGTACAGAGAAACCACGGTCCAGAGAGAGATCACACAGTTGATGGGCAGCAAAGCCTGGGCCTTCTGATATGGCAGCCTCTCTGCCAACAGGCTGACCTTGGCTCCAAGGGCTCCTCGCGGCGGGCTGTCTTTTCAGCGGCACCTATGTTGACCCCTAACTGGGGTCGGGTCCAAGGTGAAATATGATAGCAACGCCTATGTAAGCGGGCACTACCCTGTGCCCGACTCTGATCTGACCATTTTACTGAATCCTCACACCCACCCTCCTAGTGGGTGCTCTCCTTACCCGCTTCTCACAGGAGAAACTGAGGCTCAGAGAGGGAAAGGAACTTGCTGCGGCGGGGGCCGGCGTGGGGGAGTGCCCTGATCAGGCTTGGGGGGCCTCGGCCTTCCTCCTCCCACCCCACCTGGGGCCCGGGGCCCAGGGCCGGCCGGCCGGCCTAACGGCGAACCTCCCCGGAGCGCGCACGTGGGGCCCTGCCGGCTCGCGCCCGGGTCACGTGAGGAGCTGGGGCCTCAGGGCGCCGAGGCAGCTGGGGGCCGGGGCCTCCCCTTTCCCGGCGGCCGCCGTCCCCCGCTCCGCCTCGCGCTACTCACCCCACGCGGGGGCTCCTAGGACCCGGGAGAAGAGGACGGGAAAATGGAAGGGAGGGCGGAGGCGGCGGAGGCGGCGGCGGCGGCGGCGGCGGCGAAGACCCCCACCAGCCCCCAAGCAGCTCCGCCTCTACCAGACGTGACACCTCGCGGCGCGCGCTGCCTTTGCCCGCTTACGTCACTTCCGGGCTCCCGGGGGCGGAGCCGCATCGGGATCCGCCCCGTGGGCTCCGGACCTAACTCGAGTACTGTCCCGGGAAGAGCTTCCCAGCTCTAAAAAGCCGCGGCGCCGACCCTGTCCCGCCTCCAGCTTGCAGCTCATTTGGAGGCGGCAAGGCTGGACTTTTAAAAACGAGCGTTCTGTGGAATTTCCACTGGGTAAAAAGGGGAGGGGGAGTCTTATGCAAGCCTTAATCCCACCCATAACAATTAACATCTTAAACTATACAGATCAAAAAGAAAAAAAAAAGGAAGAAAAATACCCTTGACAGTGCCAAGGGGTTGCCACTCCAAATAAGCAGAGCAAATCCATGAAATTTCTGTTCCCAAAAGGTTGCCCTCCCCTAGGCTCCTGCCATACACAGAATTTCTGAGCGGTCCCTGAAGCAGCCTTGATGGAAATGAGAGTTTGCTGTAGGTAGACCTTGTGAACCTTTCCAAGCCTCAGTCTCCACTTCTGCCAGAGAGATGGAATGCTCTGAGGATTAAATTTGTGGGATATTATGCGTCAAGATTTCAGCCCATCATAAGTTCTTTTTTCCTAAACTGACATCCTGGCTTAAATTTACAGCGCCTTCCTCTGGGCGTTGCACAAAGGAGGGGCTTAAAGTGTGTTTGCTCTAATGAAGTGAAAGCTATGGGGGGGGGGGGCTGCGCTGAAAAGCCCCACCTGCTTTTGAGTCCCCCAAATCTGTCCATATTATGTGGCATCCTCGCTAGGGCACTGCAGGTCAGACTTGGTTCCCCTGGCCTGGGCTCCTCTCCCAAGCTTCATTTTCCATGTCTCTATGGCAAGGGGATAAATCTTGGGCAGTCTCAATCTGGAGGTTTCTATAATCTTTGGGGGGCAGCTCTGAGCCTAGCTTTTTTAGGGGTGCCTAAAAATCCACCCCTACCTTTTTTTTCCTGTCAATGGAAGACAAACTCCCTTCCCTACACCTGGACTCCAAGGCCTTTCCAGGTCTGGCCAGTCCACTAACCTCAAAGCCTCTTGCATCTCTGAATTCCCAAGCCTCGCACACAGTAGATGCTCAATAAATGTTTGCAGCATGTAAGGGCTGGAGGCCTCCTTAGAAATCATCTAGGTAGTCTGGTGTTCCTCATCCATTTTTTAAAAACTCACATATCCTTAGAATAAATATAAAAATTTCTCACCTTCCCCACTCAATATTCTGTCTTCCCAAGGAGGTATGCCCTTCCATCCCTGGTTGAGGAGTATCTGCGGAAATATATTACATTGTCTGGGATGCCTCCTCCAGGCAGACATCTTGTAATTTGAATTCCAAAGTCATTTTTTTTCATTTTCAAATTGTAAAATCCTACCAGGCCAGTGAAATTACTGGTCCAAACTACACTCATCCCCCACTCAAGTTTTACAATACAAGCTTTTTCCCTGCCCCCTCCCAGCCAAGAGTCACAGGTGGAGCCCAACAGTCCATTTTACCACGGAGCCCTGAGAAAGGAGAGATTTATCCAGCACCACACAGCAAGCAGGAACACAGCATGGACTCACAACTGGTTCCTCGTAGTTTCCAGGCCCACCGCATTCTTACTACCCAGACTTCTAGTGGAAGTTCCACCTCCAAAGCCACCCAGCCCAAACATGACCCACCTGAACCTCCCAGATCCAGAGAGGGTAGCTGAACCCAGGGCCCTCCATCCCTGGCTTGGGCCTGGCTGTCCTGGCCAGGAGTCCCACGCTCCATTGTGACTGCAGGCTTGGCATCCTGAGCACAACAGCCCTGCCCTCTGCCCCCCAGCCTCAGTGCCCACTTCACCTTGGGTGAGGAGTGGATCATAATGACCCTGAAGAGGCCATGGAGGCAGAAGGGAGGGGCCAGCAGAAGGACCAAGCCGGGAAGACGGGCTCTTCCAAGGAGCAGCCCACCTGGTAGGGGCCTCTAACTTCAGGGGACCGTCTCCGGCCCCGCCCCAAAGCCCCACTAGGATGAGTGTGACACTAGAAACCAGCTCAGAGCTGACAACAATCTGGGAGTGGGGTGTGGTAGGGAGGAAGCAGGCTCTGAGACGCCAGTGTCAGAAATGGGGGGGCGGGGCTGGGGCTCTGTTTCCCAAAGGGGGAGTTTGTTAAAAATGTCTTGCCCCACCCCAGACCTCTGAATCGGAATCTGGGGCATCTGTATTTTCACTAAGCTCCCACCCAAGGGACTCTGGGTCTCCAGAAGGAATGGGCAGCTGCAGGGCAGGTCACCCTTTCAAGCTGGTTCCAGGTTTCCCAATTCCCACCTCAGCGCTAACAACAGTAACAGCACGTTGAACACTCCAGATGCTAAGTGCTCTCTACCATGTGGTGCTGTTTCATTCTCACAAAGGAGCAGGTGCTGGGTTATCCCCATTCTGCAGATGAGGGCACTGAGATCAGTTCATTAATTGGCTTGCCCAAGGGTACAGCTAATAAGTAGTGGAACTGAGACTAAATCCTAAATAATAATTTTAAAATATAATAACAACAGCAGCTAGGCTTCGTTGAGCACGTACAACATGCCTGTCATTATTCTAAGCCATTTACATGTGCTCGCTCATTTAAACGTCACAGTAACTCAAAAAGTGGGTACTGCCTTTTGGCTCTTAGAGCAGCACCATGGCGGTCGGAAAGAACAAGTGCCTTACGAAAGGCGGTAAAAAGGGAGCCAAGAAGAAAGTGGTTGACCCATTTTCTAAGAAAGATTGGTATGATGTGAAAGCACCAGCTATGTTCAATATAAGAAATATTGGGAAAACACTAGTCACGAGAACTCAAGGAACCAAAATCGCACCTGATGTCCTCAAGGGTCGTGTGTTTGAAGTGAGCCTTGCTGATCTGCAGAATGATGAAGTTGCATTTAGAAAATTCAAGCTTATTACTGAGGATATTCAGGGCAAAAACTGCCTGACTAATTTCCATGGCATGGATCTTACCCGTGACAAAATGTGCTCCATGGTCAAAAAATGGCAGACCATGATTGAAGCTCACATTGATGTCAAGACTACCGATGGTTATTTGCTTCGTCTCTTCTGTGTGGGTTTTACTAAAAAAAACGCAACAATCAGATTCAGAAGACCTCTTATGCCCAGCACCAGCAGGTCCACCAGATCCGCAAGAAGATGATGGAAGTCGTGACCCGAGAGGTGCAAATGACTTGAAAGAGGTGGTCAATAAATTGATTCCAGACAGCATTGGAAAAGACATAGAAAAGGCCTGCCAATCTATTTATCCACCCCATGATGTCTCTGTTAGAAAAGTAAAAATGCTGAAGAAGCCCAAGTTTGAATTGGGAAAACTCATGGAGCTACATGGTGAAGGTAGTAGCTCTGGAAAAGCTACTGGGGATGAGACAGGTGCTAAAGTTGAACGAGCTGATGGATATGAGCCACCAGTCCAAGAATCTGTTTAAAAATCAGACTTTTAATGGTGAAAAATAAAAGACCTCATTTGTGATATTAAAAAAAAAAGTGGGTACTCTCACCATCACCGTTTTTCAGGTGAGGAAACAGAGGATCGGGACGCTCTAGCCTGAAGCCACTTACTGTCTGGCGAGCCGGTGGTAGTAGCCCCGAACCACGCTGCCCCGCTCTGGGCGCTACGGCCTGGAGGCTGGTCTACGCCCTCCTCTCCACTTCACACGGCACCGCCCCCAGTGGCTTGAGGATGCCCTGAGCTGAGCGCAGGGCCAGACATGCCCCGGCGCCGGCCCAGCTCCTGTGCCCAGCAGGTGGCGCCCGAGGGGCTCCCCGGCGGTGGCGATCGCAGACAGAGAGACCCGCTGCTGCCGAGGCTGCTGCTGCCCGAGCTCCGAGCAGCCTGTGGCGCGTGGGCCTCCGGGGGCTCCTGGGCTTCGGAGGGCGGCGCCGAGTGGTGGGAGGCCCCCGCGTGTGAGTCCTCGCCCTCGGATCCCGGGGTGGGCGTCAGGCGCCCCCGGTCGCGCCTGCCCGTCCTGCCCACAGTGGCCCAGCGGGCGGCCCGGAACCGGACAGGGCTGAGGTCGCTGCTGCTGCCGCCCATGCTCTTGGCCGGCGAGCCCCGGGAACCGGGACCCGGGCCTGGACAGTGCGAGGACCCCCGCACGGGCTCGGCCAGGGAGAACCCCGACTCTTTGGGCGACCTCCTAGGAGAGTTCCTCCCCGGCCGGTCCTGGCAGTTCCTGCGCCAGCTCAGGGTTGAGTCTGCGAAGCAGCCGCGACCACCGAGGGAGGCCCCTACGGCCCCCACGGTGGGGGGCTGAGTCATTTCCTGTGGGGGTCCCACCACCAGGCATAGAATAATGACAGTGTTAGTAGAGTATGCCTGGCAGAGTCCTGGCGATGGCAACCATCCCTTGAGGGCGGGTCTACCACTGCCCCTATTGTACAGATGAGTAAACTGAGGCCCAAGGCCATGCAACCAGGAAGAGCCTGGTAAGGATTGTCCCCAAGAGAAGACTCAGAACTATTTCCACCTCCTCCTGGCTCCCAGCAAACTCAGCATCACAACATCAAAGGGGTGTGTCAGAACACTCTGGAAGTCCTCCTCAGTGTCCCCGCTACTCCTTCCTCCCAGACCTGGGGTAAGTGTCAGTGACCTGCTGGTGGGGACAAGGTTGTCATCAATGCTCTGACTGTGGGGGACCCTGATCACTCATGGCAGGTGTGGCCTATTTGTCTTCAAGGGGCCAGTCATTGTACTTCAAGAATAGTCTTAAGAAGATTTTGCTCCATCAGATACCTGCCCTGGGGCCCTTCAGGAGAGATCACTCACAATTCACCACGGTCGAGAAGACCAATCAGTGCGTTATGGGAGGATGGGGTAGGGGAGTGGGGAGAAAGAGCGTTTCTTTCCTCTGCCTTTCACCCATGAATGTATCATCTGTCCACCTATTCATCCATCTGTGTGTCCATCCATGAATCAGGTCTTCTCCCAACCTGTTCAAGGATCATCCATCAACATCTATGAATTCATCCACCCATTAATCAGGTCTTCTACCAACACCTTCATAATTCATCGATGAATCCATTCATATATTCATTCTCCCATTCACCCATTCACCCTTGAATACACCTTATCTATGAACCAGGTCTTTTAAAAACCTATTCATGAATCTCTCCATCCATCCATCCACCCATGAATCAGGTCTCCTGTTGATCCATTAATCCACGTATGCAGCCAGCCAGCCAGCCAGCCAGTCATCCAGCTATTCCCAAATTCCCACAATTCTATCCATCTACCCATGAATCCAGGGACTGATCATCTACCAATCCTTCCATCCACTTGTAAATCCAGGATACTATCCATTTTTAGTCTTGAAGCCATGTACAAGTCTACACACTCATCTACATAATCATTCACCCACCTGTGCATACATACATGTGCCCATCCTCCTGAGATCCAATCCTTGTGTTAAGACCTTTTCGGGAGTTCCCTGGCGGTCCAGTGGTTAGGACTCGGCGCTTTCACTGCTGTGGCCCAGGTTCAATCCCTGGTCCAGCAACTAAGATCCTGCAAGCCAAGCGGTGCGGTCAAAAAAAAAAAAAAAAAAGACCTTTTCATTAATTCATCTGTCTGTCCACCCACCTACCCAGCTACCCAGTCTTCCATCCTTTCACACAACCCACCATTCATTCATCCATTTCTTCCTCTAACCTTTTTTAGCTTTTACTATATGTCAAATATCGGGGGAAGTAAAATAAGGGGTGGGGGTAGGAAGAGCCTGGGCATTAGAGCTTAACTGGGCCTAGATGCTGTAGCTCTAATGGAGGGGGAAAAGAATGCAGAAATAATTCCTCCTGCTTAAACAGGCTTAAACATGGATGAAAGGTGAAGAGCATTGCCCATGAGTTTAAAGACCAGGGAGAGAAAATACACTAGACATGCCATTCCTTCTCATCCTGGACCCATGGCAGACAGAACTAACTGATCACAGCACTTTTCCCCCACTGAGCCTCAGAATCCTTCCTGACACAGTGCTCCAGGCAGACACCACCAGTGGATCAAAGTAGGTGCCAGAAAGGAAACACATTTGCCAACCCAGGAACTTTAAATCAGTCAGACCAAATAAACACACTACTTCTCATAAGATATAATAAATAAGAGTATGGAGCTCATTATCTTTTTTTTTTTTTTTTTTTTTTTTTTTTTGCGGTACGCGGGCCTCTCACCGTTGCGGATCACAGGCTCCGGACGCGCAGGCTCAGCAGCCATGGCTCACAGGCCCAGCCGCTCCGCGTCACGTGGGATCCTCCCGGACCGGGGCACGAATCCGTGTCCCCTGCATCGGCAGGCGGACTCTCAACCACTGCGCCACCAGGGAAGCCCTGGAGCTCATTATCTTGAATGTAAGCAACAACAGGGATGGATACCTTCACAGTGTTTCACATTCAAGAGCTAATTCTTGAGCACCTTAAGGTGTGTGGGTTTCCCTAGTAGGCCCTGCTGGGGACAGCTGGGTGCATTAGAACACGCTCCAGCAGCATTTGAGAGGAGAAGCTGAGATTTCAGACCAGTGGGCACAGCTGGGACAAGCCTATGGCTGGTCCTGAGGCCAGCACCAAGCAGGCATGGATAAGCAAACAGCTGTTGCATAACTAGGTCCCAATGCCTGTAGCCGACACTGTCTTGGCCATCTCCTGGAAGCCTGGCTCTTCAATGGGCTTATGAAAAGCGTCCCCTCTGTGTCCAAACAGACATAAAGATGTGGTCAGATAAATGGAGTCAGATATATCAATAAGCATTGTACGTAAGGTCAAATGTGGCATTTCTGAATAACAGAGCTGTGGAAGAATCAAGCAAGCCCTCCTGCAGCCTTGCTCTGGAGGCTGAAATTAATAAATGTAACCATAACAGATCCCCTTTATTGAGCACAGGCCCCTTCCTTGCCAGGCCCTGTACCAGCTGCCTCACGTAAGTTATTTGATACTCACCAGACTCTTATAAGGATGCTATTATCGTGTCTACAATACATAGTACATAATTTAAAAGGGAAAACTGTAAAATGGATGGAGACTTGAGGGCAGTCTGCCCCATGTCGCAAGACTGGGAAGGGGCATAATTGACGATTATAAGAACAGTTCTCAGTTAGAGATGCTTACCCTTGGCCCTGCAGACCCTGGCCTGGGTGGTGGTGCAGGGGATGGTGCTTTTCAGTCCTTATCATCTCTTCACAACCCTGTATGGTGGGCACAACAATGATCCCCATTTTACAGACAAAGAAACTCAGGCTCAACAGAGTCAGAATTGAAACCCAGGACTGCCTGACTCCGCAGTTCATATCCTTATTGTCTCTGCTGAATTGCTTGATAGAAGAGCCGGCTCTGGAACCAGAATTCAGATCTCGGCTCCACCCCTAACCAGCTGTGCGGTCTTGGGCAAGTTGCAAAAAACGGAAAACAAAAACCCTCTGTGCCTCAGTTTCCTCATCTGTAAAATGGGAATAATAATCGTGTTTCACAGAGTTGTGTGGGTTTGGTGGGCTGATGCCTGTTACAAGCCATTGCTTGAAGGGCAGGAAGTGCTCAGGAGAGGCCAGCTGTGATTGTCAGGATCCCACAGGGAGCTCCGGCCTGGTGGATGTGTGTTGTCAGGGTGGCATGGGGGGCTGGGGGCTCAGGCCCTTCTCATCTCTCTCACCAGGCCCCACGCTACACAGGCCCCCAAGCTCAAGGCCTTGCTCACCCACAACACCTCGGGGGAAGGCTCAGGGCACCGCAGGCGGTGTTGCCCTTTCCGCGTGCGGTTTGCAGATGAGATGCTCTGGAACACAGCGCTCCGCTACTGGGAACCCAGCTGTGCAGGTGAGCACACAGGAAGGGAAGCTCCAGGACTCCAGAAAGTTCCAGCCTGAAACCTGAAGAGCAGAGGCTGTGGCCCTGGGTCCTGGGAATTAGGGGCCAGCCAAAAAGCCCAAGAAGCCATGGATCCTGTGGAGGAGGCCCTTGAACTGGCCTCTCCGGAGGCTGTTAGGGTGACCTTCAAAGACCAAGTAGAGGGTCTGAGGTCCAGCAGAGGTGTCCCAAGGCTGCAGCTGTGGCCCAGGAAACAGTGGCTGTCCAGGCCTGGCCACCACGGAAGGATTTCTCACTGCCAAGGGTTCCCACGTGCTGTATCTGCCCACCTTGGAACCCACAACCTCAGCCTGCAGACCTCGCACATGGCCTCCAGGGGCTGGAGAAGGTAGGAACAAAGGCACCCGAAGCATCTTTTCCCCGTATCCCTGAAGGCAGACCTCAGGCCTGGCTTGGGAGGTGCCCAGAAAGTTCTAGAAGGTCACACCTCCACGGAAGGCTGGCACTGCCTGGTCCAGCAAAGAAGCTAGGAACCAACCACCAGGCCCAGGTTCCCAGGCAGAGCTTTGTTCATGTTGGCCCAGTTTCCAGTGTTTTCTGAAGTGGGTGTCAAGAGGCGGGAAGAATACACGTCTTTGCTCTGGTATGATCTTTCCTAAGGCCTGCTTTCCCCATCTGCCCAGCCCCTTCTCTTCTCAGGATCCAGCAGTCCAACAGCCTCATCTATTTATTAAGCACCCACTGTGTGCGCTTTCAGGGAACAGCTGCCCCAAAGCCTCGCTGGGGGCAAAGCCCTCAAAATCCAGGACCTTGGCTGATTCAGAAGGAACCCGACCCATCCCCCTCAGGGTCACAGGAAGTTGGAGGTGGAAGCTGCAATTCTGCCCAACTTCTGGTTGTTTGATCGGGCAGCCAAGGCCCTGAGGGCAGATGACACAGCAGCTGAAAAGAGAAGCCAGAGTGCCCCCTGGCCACCCCTGGGAATCCAAGGAAAGGGAGCACCTGGAGAAAGTTTCTTGGGAATGGCAGTTGGCTGGCATGGGAGACGCTTCCTTGTCAGCCACTGGGCTGTGGTCATACCCCAGAACACCAGAGTGGAGCTCAGCGGCTGCTTCCCAGCCCTTTCCATCCTGAGGAATTCGGGATTCCTGACCAGCCGGAGGGGCAGCTGTTGGACAGGAAACACTCTCCGTCCCCATAGGGTTCTCAGCATCATCTCTTGGATTTACATGGTGGGACGACTGGCCTTCCCACTGTGGGAAATGGGGCCCATTTTGGGCTGAAGCAGGAGTGGGTGTGTGGGGAGGGGGTAGGGGGCACAGCTTCGGAAATAGAGGCGGAAACAGTCATGCAGGATAGTTTTAAAACCAGAGCCTTCCCTGGAGGCAGCCAGAAGGCACTGGGAGCCTTGGGTTGCCATGGAGACAGGACTCTGCCAGATCTTGCCTGCCAGAGGGAGGAGGAGAGAGGCGGGTATAGGTGCCCTGCCTGGGTGGAGATCTCACCCGTGCTCTCTCTCCTCCAGTCCGGCAGGGCATCCTCGAGAACAGGACAGCCAGCGGGTCAGCAACATCGGAGCAGGTGTTCGGGTGTGTCGGGAGATGGCTGGAGAGTTTGCCCAAAGCCCTGTATCCCAGGGCCAAGGAGGACACCACAGCCAACTCATCGGCTGGGACTTCCCTGGCCTGTGAGGCTTTGTGGAAGGGGATGGGATTCATGCATCTCCTCATCCTGTACACCTCCCTGTCCAGCTGTGGTCTGGGCCCTTGAGGGCTCTGCCAGCCATGGGTGGCCCTGGGACTCAGGGTCCACACAGTTCATGGGCTCCTGTCCCCCTTAGGTCCACCCTGGAGCCGAAGGGCCACCTCTCTGAGGACACCTCTATGAACAGCAGCCTGCCCATCATCCCCAGGCCCACCACCCAGAGGCAGCGGGGGGACCTCCAAACCTTTCTGGAGCAGGTGGGCAAATCGCCCTGTTCCTGGAGCCAGAAGCTAGTGAGCAACTGCTGGCAGCCAGCCACCTGGAGCCCCCCTGCCTGGTGGGGGTTGGTGCCCAGTGGGGTGGCCAGGGCTCTGGGTAAAACCCCCGTATGTGCTCGGCTAAGGGGTGGGCTCTCAGGCCAGGCTGCCTGGGTTCAGATCGCAAGCTCCTAACTTTCCATCGGTGGGGTCTTTTTCATGTCAGTTTCCGCATCTGTAAAATGGGGCTGACCACAGTGCCTGCCCCCTCGGGCTGTGGTGTAGAATCCCCCTGGGCCCAGGGAACCCCATCTCCTGCCCAGAGGCCCCCAAAACGCCCAGCTGGTCCTCCTTCTCGCCCTAGGAGTCCTTCCTGCCCAGCTTGGTGTTGCACACACGGTCCTGAAACAAGGCCGCCCTAAGGGGCACCAGCTTCTCCTGCCGTCAAAATCACGTCGCGCTCAGAGGTGAATGGCTGCTGGTGCCCAAGCTCAGGTGTGGACACGGGTGAGGGGTGAGGAGAGGCCTTCCCTGACCCACAAATAAACGCACATCCCCGGTGGCTGGTATCTGCTGTCAGGGCTCACCCTACAAACCTCTCCTGGTTGCTGGTCTTTGGGGATCCTGGGCCAGGGGGAGGGCTGGGGCGGAGTCACAGCTGGGATGAAGATGGGGGGCAAGGCATCTTCAGGGGTCAGGCTTGTTCCAAGTGAGCCCCTCTTCTGGGAGGTGGGAGACCCTGCCACACACCTCAAACCTGGGACCAAGCCTCTGTCAACCTAGATCAGCCCACACCTGAAACAGGCACCTGCCCCAACCTCCCCCAGCCCAGCCTCCATCTTTGACGGGAACCAAAGGCTGCTTGCGGACCTCCCCTGTGGGGTGAGGGCATCCAGACTGTGGCCAAATGGACAAACATTTGTCTTCTGTGTTCCCCAGGCCAGGGTCTCATCTGGTCCCTGGAGGGCAAGCATCTGGGTGGGCAGGGGTCAGATGTTTCTCTTCCACTTAGGGGGGCAGTGTTCAGAGTCACACAGGAGGTGGCACAAGACAAGGTGGCGCAAGGAACTGCCTGGAGCTTTTCTGACCGCTGCACTGACCCAGCAGTGCCACCCCCATTTGCCTGTCTGCCAGGTTTGGCTCTGCCACACACCTGCGTTCCCACTGCTGGGCAAAGTTTGGCTCCCTCCCCTGTCTCCTAGAAGCAGCGCTTTGGCTCCAACCCCTCGCCAAGGCCGCGATCGAGGTCTTTATCGCCACCTCCTGGCCAGTGAAGAAACAGCCACGGAATCCACACCCAGACGCAGTGCTGAATAGCAAAGGCTGGGATTTGGGGTGGACCGGCCGTGGGGATTTTAGGGCCAGGACGGGTTGTGGATGGGGGAGAACTGTTTCGAAGGAGGGCCCTGGCTCCAGAAAAGGCCACGGATCTACCAACCCTGTGGGGATTGGATGGAGCAGTGCTACCATTCCCCTTCACTGGGGAGTGTAGTGGGATTTCGATTCCTGGGATGACCTATCCCCTCCATCCCCCCTTTCTGGACTTTCACCCCTCCCCCACGCCCCCCCCCCCAGTACTTCTATTTCCTGGAGAGCCTGCGGGTCCCGGAGGAGGCCTGATTCTACTGCACCTTTTCCTCGTGGCCTTGCACAGCCCACCTCGCCCTCTCCGAGCCTCAGTTTCCGCGGACCCCAAACCGGCCACCGGCTGCAGCGCCGCGCCGCGCCCACGCGGGGGCAGTGTTGGCCTGGCTTTGGCACCGCCCGGCGCGGCCGAAACTTCTCAGCCTCTTGCTAAAGGGTCGGAAACTTTTCCCCTCGCGCGGCGCTCGCGTCTCCGGCCCTGCGCCGCGCCGCCTCCTTCCACCTGCCCGAGTTCGCTGCCGGACCGCGAGGCGGGGAGGGGAGGCTCCCCAACCCCCAACTTCTCTTTCTCGCTTTTCGTTGTTCAACCAAAATACTGCTAAGCTTGCAACAGCGCCGTCAGCCGCGAGCACTGAAGATTGAGTCCCGCGTGCAGCGCACAGGGGCGGGGAAGGGGGCGGGGGGCGGCCCTGCGGCGTCGGGGCTCCCAAAGCGGGGCGGCCGGACAGCGGCCTCCCGGCGGGGACCTGCCCGGTGGGCTGGGGATGGGAACCCGGCGGGCGGCCACGCGGGGTCCCGCAGCCCGGTTTCTCGGGGACCTCTCCGCTCTCCGCTCCCCGCCCCCCCCGCCCGCCTCGCCCCCGCCCCAGCCCTCCATTTCTTCTTTCCCTCTCTCCGTTCTCCTCCCCGTTCCTCCCTCCGCTCTCTCTTTCCCTCCTCGACAAACATGGATTCTGTGTCAAGAGGACCTTCAGCGGCAGCCCCGAGCCTCCCCTCCCGCCACTGCCAGCAGAAACGCAGGGACAGCCGCAGACAGGCCCCCGGAGACGCGCCCCACGCGCACACCACACACTCGTCGCACACACACGTCACACATGCACACAGATAGGCACCACAAACCTCCACACCCACACCCACACCCATGCAAAGACTCACACCACGACACTTAGAAACCCCACATACTCACAGAGGACACGTGCACGTCCTCCCCAGCTAGGGTCTCCCAGCGACTGCACCCCGACATTCCAGAGTCCACTTGTTGCCTTGGAGGCCGCAGATGCACCCTCCACCCCAGCCCTGTGTAGACCTTTCCAACATGCCCCTGCCCCTCTGCAGGCAGAGCTTGAACTTGAATGTGGGGTGCCCAAGAAGGGGGAGTGGAGGGGAGGGAGTGCTGCAGGAAGGGGATGGACCCCTCCCCAGGGTCCCCAGCAGGGTCCTTTTCGCTGGTACATTTCCACTCAGGGCTGGCAGATGGCCAATCCCGCCTGGGCTCCTGGGAGCAGTGCGGCAGGAAGGCTGGGGAAGTGGCTGTGGCTGGAGCTGGTGCCCCAGCTCTTGCTGCCTACAAGCTCAGAGCCCCCCTGAATCTCTGGGGGTGGGCAAGGCAGGCATACCCCCCACTGGTCTCTTCCAGTTCCTGTCTGCCCTTATCACTCTGAGCAATAGCAGCCTGCACCCCATTCCATCTGCCACCCACACCCCGGCCCTGGACCATGGGCAGACCGGGGCCAACCCAGGCTGGGGGGCAGTGGGAGCTGGTCTAGTTTTGGGGGTGGCGGGGAGGGAGGAATGACTCCCAACCCAGGGCAGAAGGAAGTGATGGGAGAAGCAGGAAAATCTCTGCTCCTTTCTCCCGGCGGTCCCCACCTCACGGGGCCTCTCCACCGGCTGCAAGGGCATCTCCTTGGCTCCTTTGCAGATAAGGAAACCAAGGCCCAGAGAAGTTAGGGGGTCTTGCCCAGGCCATGCCAAGCGCAGGAGCCGGAGCTGGGACCAGGTCCACGCCTGTCCTATGCCAGTGCCCAGCCTTCAGCCACCCACACCCGTGTCCTCTCACAACCATTTGTCGCTGGGAAACCGAGACCCAGAGAGGTTCATCTCTTTCTCAAGGTCACTTCGTTTTGAAGGGTTGGAGTCAGGATTCAGATTCAGCAGGAAGAGATGCGGACGATGTACAATCCTGGGGCTCCCTCGCCCCAGGGCAAGCAGGGTGGTCTGGAGGATCCTTCCTGCCCCGGGTCCCTCCTCCTGCATGAAGGGCACCTTGGGGGCAGGGAGAACCGGGGCAAGGTCAGGGAGGGAGAGAGACGTGTTTGGAGGTGTTGTTTGCGGAGGCTGTGGAGACTGGCAAGCGAAAGGACAGGAGCAAAGGGTCCTGGGAGCCGCAAGCCTCAAGAATTGCCCAGAGGGTGGGGCTGGACCCGCGGGGAGGCGGGAGGGCAGCGCTGCCTCCAGACAGGGGCGTGGTCAGAGAGGGTCCGCCCCCAACCCCGAGCTCGGATGGCAACGAGGTGCCACGGGAGACATGGAACCCGAGACAGCCAGTCCCACGGTGGGCTCTGGGGACATGAGCTGCCCCAGGGGCTCATTCACTTTCATTCTGACAGCAGTTCGGTGAGCACCTACTGTGTGCCACACACACGCTGGGCCCTGGCAGCACCGTAAGGCGCAGCCCTGCCCTCAGGTCGCTACAGTCTGGTGGGGGACATGGACTCAAATGGGCGATTGCTGGACACAGTGACAAGTGCCGTGAGGGGAGGCCCGGGCTTTGGGGGCACAGAGGGGGGACCAAACCCCCAGTTTGGGGCGCGGGGTGGACACCTGGGCCTTTTGACGACAGTGAGATGGAGGCATGGTCAGACCCAGACAGCAGACCAAGAGCACGGGAAGGGAGGTGATTGCTACAGGCCCTGCAGCGAGGCTGGTGCCACGATTCTTAGCACGGGTCAGGGTAGGGCAAGGGGCGCAGGAGGGCTGTTGATGAGGCAGGAGGAAGGGCTGGAGTTCCCCTAGCCAAGACAGGCACACGTACACACCCCCCGCTCTGCACCGGCCACGTGGGGCTGCGCACTGCTCATTCCTACTGCCTTTGTCCGTGCCATTCATCCTAACTCCCCGCGACGCCCCGCCCTGCCGTGTCCTCCCTTTCCCTGACATTTCTGCCTTTTGGGGTCCTGTTGTCCTTCCCTCCCAAATATGCCCTAAGTGACAGATGGTCTGCAGCTTCCAGGGGCTCCTGCCGAGGGCCATCAAACCCCTCCATGGAGACAATGCATGCTGCCACCTCCACCAGCCTCAACATTCCCCTGTAAACAGCCTCAGGAAAGGGGGTGACACTGGTGATGCTCACTGTGCCGTTTGGGCCCATCGGAGCCAGCTTCGGATGCTGGGTGGAGTCCGAGCCAGCAGCAGAGACTGGACCCATCACTGGGTTCTGGAACCCTCTTGAATGGTGGCACTTGGACCCAAAGAGCCGGGGGCAGCTCATCTGCCATCTCCCATCATGAGGCCTTGGGGACCCTTAATGACTTACCCGCCAGGGTTTCCGGATTTATTGTCTGCACCTGGCAGCCCTGGGGATTGCGGTGACACCCGCAAGCTCGCAGGGAGCCCCCATCTGGGCTCTGGGCTGGCTTCCACCTCCCCCAGCTGCAGGGCACAGCAAACCCCAAAGAATCTTCTTCCAGGAACCTGCTGGCCCAGGCAGCCCAGATCCCTAGTGTGCATTCTCCAGGGGACGATGCCTCCCCAGGATGGCTTCTGAGTAACTTCGGACAGCCCACAGCCATTCCATAATGTTAACCAAGAATCCACGTGAGCAAGACAGACCTGGGCCCTGCCCTCATGGAGCTCAGAGTTCGCCGGAGATCACAGAGGCACAGCGACAAAGGCTATCGAGCAGGTCCTTGTACAGACATTGGTCCAAAGACTGCCATGCTTCAGAGCTTACTGATCCATGAAGGAGGGCGCAGCTCTGTGAAGTAGGCACACCCTTAGCTCCATATTACAGATGAAAAAACCGGGTCACAGAGAGGTTAAGTCATTTTCCCAGGGTCACACAGCTGAGCTCCAGATAAGAAGTCAGTGAGAAGTGCTGTGATGAGGGATGTACAGGCAGGTGTGCAGGGGAGCACAGGGCAGCTGCCTCCTCTGAGGTGAGGGTTTCCTCCTCCAGAAAAACTAGCCCCAGATTTCCTCTGGCCCAGAGGGAAAGGCCCAGGAGGGCAGGACTGTAGCCAGCATACACGGGCTGCCTATCAATGGTAAACTCTGCCCACACTTCAGTTCTGTTCCTTCTCCCATATGCATTCACAGAACACATTTATTGGGTATCTACTGTGTACCAGGCTCTGTGAACAAGACAGACACACTCCTGCCTCAGGAAGCCCACATCGTGGTGGCCAGGCAGATACAGACGGGGCTGGGCACGCAGTGTGTGACCCCTGCCGTCAGCCACACAGGGGCTTGCCTAAAAGGGCCCTCCACTGAGTTTAAAGCCGTCATCTTGAGATGGTTAATCAATTTTGAACAAGGAGCCCTACATTTTCACTTTGCCCTGGGCCCTTGCAAATTGTATAGCTGGTCCTGGACACAGACATTACACTGTGGTGAATGCTGGGCTGGGGCTACAGGGAGGGCTGGCAGGAGGGTCCACGAGGTTTGTTGGAGGGGCGGTAACAGATCGGCTTAGGAGTGGGCTTTGTCCTGACCCCAAATCCTTTCATGGGTTCCCAGCTCCCTCAGGGCAGCTCCCTGGGAGCTGGGTCAGCATCAGGCAGGAGGTCAGGACCAGCAAAGCTCCAAAGGGACTTTAAAAATACCCCTGCATGTCTGTATCGACTAAATAACGCATGCCCAGCATCGGTAGGCAGAGGCCAGAAACCAGAGAGAAGAAAGCCCTGCTCAGCCGTCCCCCACGAGGTCCTGGTCCCTCCCACTAGGTAGCAATGTTTCCTGGGCACCTTCCCGAGTTATTCTGCATCATATAAGGAAATGCTTACACTCGTGTATTTTTGTATTGTGATACTGATTTTTTTTTTTTTTGGTGCGGTGTCGATTTTATATACATTCTGTATTGCACACACTTTCTGCCCATAGTGTTCCCACTTGTCAGTCTAACTGGGAAATCGGAGAAGGCTCTTTCAAGGTCATTTAATTGTAGAGATGGAGAAACTGAGACCCAGAGTGTCACAGCAAGTGTGGGTGTTCTGGTGGCCCAGGCGTGGCTCCTGGCCTTGGCATACTGAGACTCCTGGTCCTTCCACGTGCTCATATATGCCCAGGTCTCCCTGACAGCCTCTCTCCTGTCCTAATTTCAAGGACTATCGTGGAGGGAGCCAAAGCTCCAACCCGTGAAGGAGGTACTGTGATGATCTGCATTTCTACATGAGGCTCAGAGAGGTGTGGCCACCGTCTTGGGGTCACACAGCTGAACCAAGGTTGGAACCTGCAAAGCTGCACTACCTCCCAGGAGCAGCTTCACATTTCCCTGGGGGACTGGAGGGGGGCACTGCCCCTTGCCATATACTCACAACTTCCCTGATGCCAGATGGGGAGGCCCCTGACTTCAGCAGGTGAAAATTGGGCAAGAACCCTTCCAGCCTGACAGAGCCACCAGGATGGAGCTGGCAGGAGTCCCAGCAAGGCCTGAAGGGTGGGGCTGAGCCAGGTGGCCTGCTGGGGGAGGGTGGCAGGTGTCGGTGCCTGTCCCCTAGGCCCCAGATGCGTGGAGGCTCCTGGCAGGCGCCCCTTGGTGGGCTGTGCCTGTCGAGAGGGCTGGCATCAGCTGGTTGAATATGCCTGGAGCTGCCATTCAGCATTTGGGTTCTAAGGGTTATTTTTATTGTGTTTTGTTTATTCAAAGCTCGCCTTTGAAATCTGGTTTCGAGCCTCCCCCATCCCGGAGAAGGGAGCTGGTTTAGATACAACGCGCTGCGTTGTCTCAACCTTAAAACATAATTCCCCTTGAGTTGGGGTCTCATTATCCCTGGGCACACATGGCTCCCCAAGTGTGGGTGCCAGTGGTGGGTCAGCAGGACAGCCCAACATCCACCTGCCCTGCTGAGCCACCCCAGGCAACAGGCAGCCCCAGAAGTTGGGCCCTCCAAGCACTGGGGGTGCCATCGACGCTGGCAAAGGAAGGTGCCACTTTGGGGGGCGGGTCATGAAACCTTTTGACGAAAGCTAAGGACCTTATCTGTCCAGAAAAATGTACCCACACACAAAGCTTTGCAATCAATTCCAGGAGCTTCTAGGACTTCCTGAGGCCCATCCACAGACCCCCTCCCTCCTTAGAACGTGTTCCTAAAGGAATCCCACAGTCAGCCTTTTTGGAATAATAATAATAAGGAATAATAATCATAATAGCCAAAACTGAGCAGTTACTCTGTTTCAAGGGTTGTACCGCAGGGTTCCTCAGATTAACTCACATATGCCCCATGATTGAGGGTCACTCACCCAAGGTCACACAGCTGGTAAGGGTCTAAGCCCAGCCAGTCCAGCCAGTCTGTACTCTTAACCTAACCTTAACATATACACATGTGTGCGCAGGTACATACACGTGTGCGTGAGGGTACAGACACACACACATACACACACACAGTGCCACAGTATACCTGTGGGTTAGCCCCAGGGAGAGTCTGCGTGGGGAGCCCCAGGTCAAGCACCCAGGCTTGGGAGTCTGGCCAAGCTTCATGACTGGGGTCCAGTCCTTGTGAGGATCAGATGAGACCCACCTGGAGATCCCCCAGACTCAGGGCCAGCGTCCGGGCTCCACCATCCCGGGAGCTGACATTATTTTGACGGAAGGAACCAAAGTGGGTGTCCCACAGGGCAGACACCCCTCGAAGACTGCCATCCAGCACAAGGCAGTCTCCTCCTCTCCCTCCCTCTCCCATAGCCCCCTTCCCCCCTCCCCAAACAAGGCAAAGACCAGGGTGGAAACAGCTCTACCCTGTACACAGCACACTTCTGAGAAGCCCAGACCCCGTCTTGGGGAGCCACCAGCTCTACCCAGTTTGCATGTTGGCTGAGCCCTCAGACCAGGCCAGGCTGCTCAATCCAGTCGGCCCTCCCTCCTGCCCCAGTGCAGGGTGGACAGGGCCGGGCCTCCATGGGCCTTCCAGGGTGGGATTTTCAGCGTTTGTGGAGTGAAGACCCTAATACTATTTTCCAACAGCTTTTGGTGGTTTAATAGAATTGCGGGTAAATCTAACTTGCGAATTTTCCCTTTTGATCTCCTTCCTTCTTCCTTTAGTAGCTCAACAGAGTTGGGTTTAGAACAGGGCTGGAGACAGCTCCCACCTCAATCCTGCTCCCAGCCGGGGATCTCCCAAGGAGACCTGAAGTCCTGGGGTGTCACCGACGTGGTTGCCAGGCTTCACTCTCCCCTCCCCCCACCTTGCCTCTTCTCCTGCCACCAGGCACTGACCTGGCCCACGCAGGCTTTTCCAAGCCCCGAGGTCCTGCCCCTCTGCTTTCTCCTTGGCTTCTCCCCTCTTCTGCAGCAGGCCAGACTCCTTCACGCCCCCAGGGCCTTTGCACCTGCTTTCCCCCCTGCCTGACATGCTCTTCCCACTGGCTTCACTGACTTCTGTTAAACATCAGGTCTCAGCTTAGATATCTCCTCCTCAGGGAAGCCCTCCTGGATCAGAACTGAACAATGGTTACATGACTGGTGCACAGAGGACCACTCTCAGCAGACCCTGAGTTCCGGGAGCACAGGGACTGAACAGGTCCCCAGCCCAGACCCTACCACACAGGAGGCCCTCAGTAAATGCTGGGCGAGGGGACTCCCTGCTGTGTCCTGCGCCTCAGTTTCCCTGCCTGTAAGGTGCCGTGTGATGATTCTCTGGTGCTCCCTGTGGGTTTCTGGCAAGGATCATACTCATTTCACGGTATGTGACTTCCTTGATGATCTGATTTTCCAGGGAGGAATTCTAAATCCCTGGGTTGGGGTGGCATCTGCCTGATACCCGGGCACCCATCCATCCCCCCAGACTGAGTGCACCTGACATCCTGGGGAGGCCCATTAAAACCGCCCTCTCTTGGCAGATAAGGCCCTGCACAGAGAAGCACTTCCAGGCTCTGTAACTGTGTGTGTTTGACCCGTAAGGTGGGGGATGGTGGTGGTGACACCACTGCTCTCTGTGGCCAAAGCTATCAAATCAGGCACCGCGGCTCAGTGTGGGTTCAAATTTTGACTTGGTCATTTCCCGTGAGACTGAGGCCCACCCTTCACTCCTCTGTGCCTCAGTCCCTTATCTATATAATGGGCATAATAACAGTAGCTCCAACTGGGGTTCTTGTGTTGACTGAGATGGTTCCCCGCCTGGGCTCTGGGGAGCCCTGCCCTTCTCATCCCGGAGGCAGCAGCTAAGCTTCAAGTCTCTGGAGAAAAAAACAAAACCACACAACAAACAAACAAACAAACCCAGGTCAATACCCAGCTCTGCTACTTAGCCAGGTGTGTGACCTCCTAATGCCAAGGTTTTCCCATCTGTAAAATGGGGGTGATAAGTATAGCTGCCTCTTAGGGTGGCTGCCGACCAAGGGGAGCCCTAGCTCCCTGCTCGGAGCTCAGTAATCCAGACATTAGGGAATCTGCCCAGAATCTTCCCGGTGCTAGGGCTTCCTGGGCAGGGAGGAGGGTAGCTGTGGAAGCCGAAGCACAGAGAAGGCAGCAACAGGCCCGAGGTCACACAGCCCGACCAGGATGGAGGCTCTGTCCCCGCTGGGCTCAGCAGCACAGCCTCGCTGTCCCCGCAGCCCCTACCTTCCCTGACTGCCAGGCCCTGTAGGGACATGCCCTGCAGGGACGTGCAGGGCCTCCCGGAGGGCGCGCCGGCCGAGCCGCGGGATGAAAGGGGAATCCGCCCAAACCTGCCTCCCGGATCAGGCCGGGGCGGCGGGCTTTGATGTCGGCGGAGTAGCAGCGGCCCCTGCGCTGCGCCCGGCCAGCTCGGAGCCTCCGGGAGGCCGACTTGAAAGGGCAGCGGCGGGTCCAGGCTTCCCGGACCTCCCGGAGGAGGGGAGGAGGCGGGGGAGGGGCTGTGGAACGTCCAAGCCCTGCCCATGGAGCTAAGAAGAGGGTTGTCCTCGGCGTTCAAGGCCCCGCCGGCGGGTACCATGCCAGCACCACCGGTCGTGATGCTCCCACTCAGCCCCTGGGCCAGACAATAACTGTGGTTCCCAGATATTGCCCTATCTCGGGCCCTAGCATATGCTGTTCCTCCTGCCTGAAAAGCCCTTCCCATCTTTTCCTTCCAGGCCTCACGGTCAGCTCTTGGGTTGGAGCTTTATCTCTTCTTGTGGGCCTTCCTCGGAACCGCTCCCCACCCCTGCCAGGTGCCCTCCTCCTGGTCCGCTGCCGCAGCGCCCCCTGTGACAGCCCACGCTCTGGTAACCACCACCACCCACCCCACAGGCCTCTGGCTGTGAGGACTCCACGACTGCATCCTGATCAGCTGTGGGTTCGCGCTTGGGAAACAGGGAAAAGGAATCTTTCAGTAACAGCAGCCATAATAATAAGCCTTAGGGGCAGCCAGTCTGGTCGGGGGAGGTGGAGGGCGCTGAGAGAATTCCAGGGTCCCGGTACACTGATTCCTCCAATTACAAAGCTGGGTGGCCTCTCTCCCCACCTCCAGCCCGGGCCTTGCCCTCACTGCAGAGGGGCTCAACCACGGACAGCTTCCAGAAAGCCCCAGCCTCCTGACTCCCTGCCCCAGTGTCCCATGATGCCTCCTTGAACCCTCTCCTCTGCCCGCCCAGCTGACTTCCCGCGCCTGTCCCAGCACCCCAGAGTGGCAGGCTGGGGACAGAGTTCTAGTTCCAAGTTGCAGATGGGGACACTAAGGCTCGCAAAAGGGTCAGGTCCCAGAGCTTGGGGAACAGAGCTGGCAGTGCTAGGCCTCAGGAAAGAGAGGGAGCCCCTCAGGCTAGATTCAAACCTAGGACTCCATTCAACCAAGGCCTCCTGGGTCCAGGCACCATCCTTTTGTGGAGTGGGGTGGGGCTTTCATATACTAAATACAGGAACAAATTGGCCGCAAGCCTCAAGACAGGTTTCAGTGTTCTGTCTCAGGAACTGATGTTTAGATGCGTGCACGGCACCATATAACTGGCTGTATCTGAAAGGGCAGCTCTGAAAGGGCCCTCCAGTGCTTCCCCAGGAGGGGGAGGGTGGGGCGTGGTTAGGCGGGGTGCAGAGGTGGATGTGAGGCCTAGGTGGGCCAAACCAGATGCGAGCTTCAGCCTCCCCTCCAGCTCCAGCTTTCTGCCTCCCCAGGGGACTGGGTGTTCTGTCTGCAGCTCCCTCCCACCCCTCCTGCTGCTCCCACCCCCGCCCCACGGTCTGCTGTCTCCTGGGTTAAGCTGGCAGAGGGGAGAAGGGAGAGAGAATGGAGGGCTCACTCCGGGGGCAGGAGACCTGACTCCCACCTGGGCCAAGCCTCTCAGCCTGTTTTCTCATCTTTCCTGGAAGTTTGGACTAATTCTCCTACTTCCTCCCTTTAATAAGTGTTTGCTGAGCACTTACTCTGTGCCAGCCCTGTGCTAAGTGCTGTGGATGCCTCTGTGGACAGGATTGATTCATCATTTAGTGGGGGGGTGGGGACAGACACGAATCAAATAGATCCATAAATACAGGCTATGATGGTGGGACTACAGACAGTTCAGAGAAAAGGCTCTACGCCAGACATCAGGAAGGCTTCCTGCAGGAAGTGGCATGGATGAATTGAAAGCAAAGGCCAGGGCAGGTGAGAGTAAGTGATGGCAATGGCCGAGCGCACAGTGGGTGGGCTGGATTTTGTGAGTGTGAGAGAGGGGACTCACGGCAGGAGGGAAGAGCAGGGTGGTGTGGCAGAGGCCAGGGGACAGCAAGGGGTCTGGGCAGGGTCCTGGTTCAGCAGGGCCTTGCTAGACCTGGGAACCCACAGAATCCAGCCCAGAAGGTCCCCACTGCCCGGTGGTTGAGGGAACGCAATGGGTGTGACCAAAAGAAGCAGGAGGGATTAAATTGGGGTTAGAAGACAATCCCAGCCTGTATGTCAGACCCCATCTAGAATGGACTGGCCAATGGAGAAACCAGAAGCTAGGCTCCGAGGAGGTATGATGGGTGGGGCTGGCTCCAAAGTGCATGGCAAGTAGAAAGGGGGTGTGATCCACGCTCCTAGAAGACCTTTTCTTCCCCTAGGCACGTGGGCTCTTCGTGGTGTGGCGTGTGGGCTCTTTAGTTTGCGGCCTGCAGGCTCTTTAGTTTGCTGCCTGCAGGCTCTCTGGTTGAGGTCTGCAGGCTGTCTGGTTGACCGGCGCGAGCTCAGTAGCTGTGGCGCACAAGCTCCGTAGTTGTGGCATGCGGGCTTAGTTGCCCCGCGGCATATGGGGTCTTAGTTCCCCAACCAAGGATCGACTCCGAGTCCCCTGCATTGGAAGGCGGATTCTTTACCACTGGACCACCAGGGCAGTCCCCCTCAGGACCCAATCTAAATGTTCCCTCTACCGTGAAGACTTCCAGAACACAGCTCCACCCTCTGCCTCTGTCCTCTCTATGATTTTATGCACGGTTCACCTGTGTGTTCTAAAACAGCCATCTTTCATTGGACCCCTACTATGTGTCAGGTACTTGCTGAACGCTTTGACTCAGAGAGAGAAATAGCTCGCCTGGGTGCCACAGCTGGGAAGAGGCAGGACCAGGCTAGGGGCCCAGGACCACCAGGCTCCACCCCAGGCTTGTGCTCCTGGAAGGGTGGGGTCCCTCTTCATTCCTTTACCTCTCCTCTCCTCCCACCTCAGATCTCAGCTCGACTGTTCCCTCCTCCCGAGGCCCTCCGTGGACTGTCCTCCCAGAGTCAGTCAATGCCTCTTCCACCTCCCATATTGTTCTCCATTCCCTCGTTTCATTTCCTTCATAGCTCTTTTCACAACTGCAATTATTTCCTTCTTTGTTTACATGGTTATGGATCCTCCACAACTCTCAAGTCAACTGAAGTCCCCACGAGGCAGGGAACTGCCTGCACCTCTGTGTTAAAAAGGATTTGGTTGTGTTTCACACAGGGCAGACTTCAAATATTAGTGGTTTAAGCAAGAAAAGTTTCTATTCTTTGCTGAAATAAATACAGGCAGTCAGGGCTGGTATGAGAGTCCATGGCCATTGGGGACCCGGGCTCCTACTGTCTTGTTGCCCTGCCGTCCTCGACACACAGCTGCAACCTCGCAGTGCACAATAGCTGCTCCAGCTCCAGCCTCCATGCTCACATTCTAATCCCAGAAAGGAGAAAAAAGGGAGAAGGTGTCCTCCCTGTCCTTTAAGGAGACTCCCAGGGAGTGAACCCCAGCACTTCTGCCAACATCCCATTGGTCAGAACTTGGTCACATGGCCACATCTAGCTGCAAGGGAAGGTGGGAAATGTAGTCTCTAGACCAGGCAGTTCTATGCCTAGCTAAGAATGGAGGTGCTATTCGTTTTTGTTTGTTTGTTCGTTTTTTTAATTTATTTTATTTTTGGCTGCGTTGGGTCTTCGTTGCTGCGCGCGAGCTTTCTCTAGTTGCCGCGAGCAGGGGCTACCCTTTGTCGCAGTGCGCGGGCTCCTCATTGCAGTGGCTTCTCTTGTTGCGGAGCATGGGCTCTAGGCGCCCGGGCTTCAGTAGTTGCGGCACGCAGGCTCAGTAGTTGTGGCTTGCGGCTCTAGAGCGTAGGCTCAGTAGTTGTGGCGCATGGGCTTAGTTGCTCCGCGGCATGTGGGATCTTCCCAGACCAGGGCTCGAACCCATGTCCCCTGCATTGGCAGGCGGATTCTTAACCACTGCGCCACCAGGGAAGCCCGGAGGTGTTATTCTTATGGTTGAAGAGAAAAGAGATCTAGCAGCCTGTGTCAACAATTCTCATCTCCTGGCTTATAACAATAATAATAATGATAATAATAATAATAGCTGACGTGTATTTATTACGTTACTTTGCAGTCGTTCATTTAATCCTCACAATAACTCTCAAGGTAGGGAAACTGAGGAACAATATCAGTCAAATCACCTGCCCAAGGCCACCTGGCTGGTAAGTGGTGGAGCTGGGATGTGAACCTAGGGCCTTCTAGCTCTAGAGCTGATATGTCTCTACTTCTCTGCAGTGCCTGATAAATTGCTGCACAATGAACTACTGACCTGACTGAATTTGCTCATCTCCATGTGCCCCATAAATGCACTGGGCACCCCCTCAGTGTGGGTTCCCCCCTTGGGCTGGCTCAGGGTCTGGTCTGTGGCCTCCAGGACTGAGCCTGGCCTGATGCAAGGGGACTCAGTGAGGCCAGCTCCTGGACAGGGCAGGGGGGTTTACCACTTGGAGGGGACGGAGGGGCAGGGCAGCTGTGATGGAGGGTTCCAGAGAACCAAGGGGGAGGGGCGACGTGGAGGCAACCTCTGGCCTCCTTCAAAAACTGGGACTGAATCAGTGTGAAAAGATCTTTCCAGGGCAGTGTGGCAGCTGGGGTGGCCCTGCCCCAGCTTCTGGCTCCTGGGGTGTCCTGATCCTGGGGGAGCACGCAGGTGAGCCTGGGGGTGGGTAGGAGCCCAGGGATGTTGTCTCACCAGCGTTTCTCCAACGTCTCCCCTGGGTGGTGGCTGCCTCCCCATGGGGTGTCTTGCCAAGGAGCTCTTCCTGGGGACATCTTCCTACTTAATTCATCTGGGTGTGGTGCAGAGAGGGGAGGCCTGGAAAGGCCAGTCTCCAGCCTTGAGACTCCATCCCTCAGGGAGAGAGGCCCAGACGACCAGAGGGCCCCGTTCTCTCTCCACCCAGCCCCACCGGGATACCAGTCACCCATCTGCTGGGCCCCCTGCCAGATTCCGCAAAGCTCTTACTTCTTGCTCACGGCAGAGGTCAGCTGAGCGCAGGAGGGCGGCAGCTCCGCTGTGTGTCACCTTCTCTCCAGGATCCAGGTGGAGACATAGCTGTTTTCATGGTAAGCCAGGGCCCCACTAAGGCCCATGTCTGCCTGCTTTGCAGGTTTGAACTGTTCTTACTACACAGTACGTGCTCAACCAGTTGCCCTGAATCCCCACACAACCCAGGGAGAGGGCTCCACGATTATCTCCATCTTCCCAATGGGCCCCTGGGGCTCAGAGAGGGGGTGAGACTCCCCATGGGTGGCCCAGCAGGGACATGGCAGAGTAGGGACTCCCTGCTCCAAGCTCCTTGGAGTGCCCTTGGTTCCAGGTCCTGGAGCTCCTCCTCCCCTTTGCCCCCAGGAGAGGTCCAGAGCCTGGTGGGGCCCAGCTAACTGGCTGCTGGCATTGTTCCCCCAAAGTGGGAGATACCAATCAGGCCTAGGGGAATTCATGCAGGACTTACGGGTCCCCACCAGCTCAAACTTCAACTCCTCCTTGGCCAGCTCTTACCTCTGGCAAGGGAGAGGCAGGTCTCAAGTTTGGAGCCAGAGAGCCGAAGACCTCAGGAACATCTTGACTCCTTCCCAGGAAGCCTGGATGGGGTTCCCTGTCTTCTAGGCAGCAGTGGTGGACCCCATGCCTATCCTGGGCAGTGTGTAAAGGCTGGGGGAGGTGGGAGAAGGACTGCTGAGCCCTCCAGGGGCTTACAGTCAGGCTAGGGGGGTGGGCCCATTGTAATCACAAGAGAGACAAGAAGCTCAGAATCAGAAAGAGAGATTGGAAGGTGCTGTGCTGCTGGCTTTGAAGGAGGGTGGGGCCACAGCCAAGGAAAGTGGGCAGCGTCTAGAAGCTGGAAGAAGCAAGATACTCCCCTAGACCCACAGAAGGAACAGAGCCCTGCTGACACCTGGACTTTGGGCTTCTGACCCCCAGACCATAAGAGAATACATTTGGGTTAAGCCACTAAATTTGTGGTTATTTGTTGCAGCAGCTACAGCAAACCCATACGGGGGTGTTGCACCAGCTCTTCTCCCAGGTCTTAGCCAGCCCTGCTGTACCAGAAAGAAAAGAAGTAATATGCAGTGATGCTGCTTTGCAAAGGATTAAGGGGCAGAGGTGGGAGCTTTCTGAGGTCATGGGGGTCACAGAGGAGTCCTTGTCTGGGACTTTCCATCTGTATTTTCTCCAGGAAACAAAACTAGCCTGTTTGACTGCAGAGCCTGGGGTTGCTGGTGGGGGGGCCTGAGAGGTGAGCAGGAGAAACAGGAGAATGTGCTTCCAAAGCAGAGCTGTGGCGCCCCTCTGGGCTGCTGTCCGCCGCTGCCTCTCTTCACCAGAAGGTCTCAGAGCCCAGGGGTCACAAGCTTAGCCTGGAGACCGGAGCCCGGGCGCTGCTTCTCCGCTGTGCTGAGCTGTCGCATCAGTCTCTGGACAGGTCCCCCCACCTCTCTGAGCCTCAGTTTTCTCTTCGGTAAAATGCAGAGAATTGGTAGGACTTAGCTGTAGGGCCCAACTGGATGCCATGTGTGTGAAGAGCTCAGCACAGGGCCAGGCACACAGGTGTATCCCTGAGTGTGTCCAGGTGGGAAGCATGTGTGTACAGGTACTTGTGAACAGGTGTGCATGTGCAGGTCTGCGTGGGCCAGGACCTGTGTGCAGGTACATGTGCAGTCTGGATGAGCATTCTGAAATTCACCTTTGACCTGTCACTCCCCGGCTCACAGCCGCCTGTTGGCCCAGGGAGAAGTTCACCACTTCACCATGGCCTCCAGGACCCAGCACCGTCTAGCACCTGCAGCCTCTCCACCTCCCCAGCTCCCCAGCTTGCACCCTAAGATCCAGGCCTGCCTGCTTCCACTCCGTTCCTTAGGTAGGTCACGTTCCCGTGGGAGTCCAGGCCTTCGCCCATGCTGTTCCCTCTGTCTGGAACACTTTTCCCTTTTCCTCCTCACTGACTAACTCCTACTCAGTCTTTAGGTCTTGGAAAGGTTACCTCCTCCAGGTAGCCTTCCCTGACTGCTACCCCCACTGGGATGATTACCCTTTGACCTCACAGCAACTCCCTCCCATGTGCTCCCCTGGTCTCAGCACTAACCACAGGGTAGGATAATCGCTTGTGAGCATCCTTCTTCCTTCTGAGGTCCTGTTCTGAGAGCAGAAACCTAGACTGCCTTGTTCTCCCCTGTCACCAGCACCCAGCATGAGGTCTAGCCCAGAGCAGGTGCTCAGAACTTTGTGGAATGAATGAATGAACGAGTGAATGCACAGGTGTGGATACATGAGCGAGGAGGCTGCGATCACACGCGTGTGCACATGCCTGCTTGCTCGATGCAGGAGGGGTGTGCAGCCCATATGTTCCTGCAGGTAGTGATGGGGGACAGTGGTGGAGCCAAGACTGTGCCCCGGAGGGCGGCTGGAGCAGGGGGAGGCCAGAGCACTCCACTCCCCACTCTGGTCCCCTCCCCCCTGCACAGACCGTGGACTCAGGGAGGCTGCTTTACTGTTGGAGGGGGAGGAGAGAGTGGGAGAAGGAAGGAGGCTGCCTGCAGCCTTCAGCGCTGACACATTCCGCTCCTTGCGTCCTCCCTGACCTCCCCATGACCTCCAGCCCCCAGCCTGGGCTCCTCCGCTGAATGGGGGAAGGAGCAGAGACCTCCCAGTACCTCAGGCACTACTTCTCCAGGCAGCCCCCCCCACCCACATCCCCCCGCCCCGCTCCCGCATCATCCCCCCAGCTCTGGCCGGGGTCCTGGGTCCTGCAGAGGATCTGATCAGGCCAGGAGGAGGGCAGGCTGGGGTGCAGTGGCCGGGTGAGGGGTGGCCTGGCCCCTTAGCCCAGACAGACTGCCTGGTCCCTCCCTCATCCGTGGGTGAGGCAGGTCATGCCACCTCTCTGACTTTTAATCCTGTCATCTGTAAAATGGCACCACAGCACTCCCTTGCAGTGTTGTAGCAATTAATGAGATCATGTTTACAGAAGGTTTGACACAGTGTCTGGGGATGGACAATGCTCGTGAGTATAATTTTGTCAATATCGTTATCCCCCTCCCTCCCCCCCAGTAGCCATCCTGCCCTGAGAACCAGGCAGGTTTGGCCTCAGCGCACCCTGGGACAGTGAGACAGCTCTGTCTTGCTCTTCTTTATGTCCCCAGCCTCCTGCACAGTGTCTGGCACCTAGCAGTTGCTCAAAAAAATGTATGTTAAATGAATGAACCAGCAGACTCATGTGGATTTAAAGCACTTCCTTTCTCCAGGCCTCAGTATCCTCGTGTGTAAAACTGTGTGTCCACAAACTAAGAATCTCTGAGGTCCCTTCCAGTTTGAAATCAGGACTGGATTTTTTTTTTTTTAATTTTTATTGGGGTATAGTTCATTTACAATGTTGTGTCAGATTCAGGTGAGGACTGGGTATTATTGTCGCTGCTGTGCTGAGTTTTGCGTCTTTTTTTTTTTTTTCTTTTTTAGTATTCGTGCCAGCTAACATATCCCCATGCCCTCTGCCCTGGACACACTGCCGACCTGCCTTGACCCCATTCTCCATCATGGAGAACTGGTGCAGGGGTCTCAAAACACAAATGTCTTCCAGAGAAAAACAAGAGTCTAACGTGCTCACAGTGCCCGCCATGTCCTAGCCCTTGGGAGTCTTTCCAGCCTCATCTGAAGCCTCCACCAGCTCCACTCCACAGGCCTTCTCTCTGCCGCTTCTCCCCGTGGCCCTCCCTGCGGCCCTCCCTGCACAGGCCCTTTGAACAACACATGCTGTTCCCTCAAGCTGCCATGCCGTTCCCTCCCTCTTTAGCTAGGTGACTGCCACTCAGTCTTCAGATCTCCACTCCAGGGCCCCGCCCTCTGGGAAGCCCTCCCTAACCTCTCCTGAGACTGGGTCAAACCACCCCATTACTGACTGCCTTTCTCTCCCAGCATCTGTTGTGATCAGAAAGTTCATTGTGTGTGTTTCCCCCACTAGACCATGTGCTCTTGGAGGTCAGCCCTGGTCTGCCTCTCCCTTCCATTGCTACAACACAGCAAAGAGCCTGGCACACAGGAGGTGCTTGATAACAGTTGGCCACTGCCAGCATCCCCTGCCACCCCCCGAGTGGTAGTCTCTGAGGGTCTCTGCATAGCACCTTCATGGCCGAGCGTCAGGCGGCCACATGATAATGAGTGTGGGCAGGGTGGAGGTTCATGCTTGTCCTTGGGGGAGTGGAACACCCACAGGGGGAGGATCAGGGCAGTGGCAGGGAGGGGCATGACCTCCGGGTGCACGTGCCCAGTCCCTGCCCTCTGCCCTGCATCCTAACCTGCTCGCAGGGAAAGTCCCATGTCATAGCCACAACATTTTGGAATTAATCCCATTCTTTGAGTTTGGCCTCTGCTGGAGAGAGCTCGGTCCTGAGACTTGGGATGAATCCCAGCCCCACCTGTCATTGCTGTGCATCCTTAGGCAGAGCCCTATCCCTCTCTGGGCCCCAGTTCCTCATATAGAAAATGGAGACAATACTAGTCCCTGCTGCAGGGGGTAGGAGTTAGTGAGGTGCTCTGTGCACAGTGCCCAGCTAGGACAGGAGGGTGCTCACTGGGGAACTGGGACACAGGGAGCAAGGGAGGTGTGGTCTTCAGGGGGCACCCCCAAAGCCACTCTGTGGCTGGTCTGCAGCAGGCATTAGGGAAGGTGGTAGAATGAGCCTGAGTGCTGAGGTGAGTGCAGAGCGCGTGGGAGAGTGTGAGTGTGTGTGTGTGTGTGTGTGTGTAACACTGCTGGAGAACAGACTTCAGAGGAAAGGCGGGAGGGAATGAGCTGGCAAAGCTTAGTGCTGCAGCAATAGCAGAGCCAGAGGCCCAGAGGCGGGCAGCTGGAGGGAGCTTCCCAAGGCCAATGCAGTCAAGGCTGGAGAAGGAGGGGTGGGCCTGGATAGAGGGAGGGGCTTCCCAGACGTGGGAGGGGAGACTGGGCAGTCGGCGGGGGGGGATTTGAAGACTTACTGGGTTCCTAGTAACCCTAGTGTGGAGGGCTTGCACTCTGCCGCCCAAAGACCCCTGTTTGCATTTGGGCTCTGCTACTCACTAGCTGTGTGACCCTGGGCGAGTCCTTTGCCTCTCAAAGCCTCTGTTTCTTTGGTTGTAAAATGGGACGATAATAGAATATACCTGTGTATTGGTTTCCCAGGGCTGACCTAACAAAGTGCCACAGACCGGATGGCTTAAACAACAGAAATTTAGTTTCTTCCAGCCTGGAGACTGGAAACCCATGATCAAGGTATAGGCAGAGTTGGTTTCTCCTGAGGCCTCCCTCCTTGGCTTGTAGACGGCCATCTTCTTGCTGTGTCTTCATGTGAGCCTTCCTCTGTGCGTGTCTGTGTCCCAATCTCCTCTTCTTAGAAGGACACCAGTCATACTGGATTAGGGCCCATCCTGATGACCTCATTTTAACTTAATCACCTCTTTAAAGACCCTGTGTCCAAATATATTCACATCTAAGGTACTGGGGGTTAGGACTTCAACCTACTAATTTGGCGGGAAGGGGTTAGGGACATAATTCTGCCCATAACACCTGTTTGGTCTGGGCTCCCTGAAAGCAGGCTAAAATAAAGGCTGTGGTACACGTAGTTTTTTGGGGAGTACAGTTGCAGGGGCAAGAGTGAGGGATGGGGAGAGGGAAGAGGGATGGGGAGAGGAAGGAGAACCAATACAAATGTGCATTCCTGAGTTCACCATTAAGGCAACCTGGGTGCCCAGGCCCCCAGGGTTGTCCGAGATTCCTTATGAAATGCATCTTGGGATGATCTGCCTGGGGGAAGTAAGGGGAGGCACCCCATAGCTCCGTCTCCCTTGGATCAAGGGCTGGCCTGAATGGTGTTACAGCTGATCTCTGAGTGGGTTCCTGATGGGGAGATGGACATCCCATATGGGGCATCAGTGAACTCCCAGGGCAGGAAGAGAGATGCAACTCAGGGTGAGGCACTGTTGGCCTGCAGTTGCCTGGCCAGACCCTGCAGGGGCTGTTTATTCACCGCCACTGGGCCTGGATTAAGAGGCAAAGCCAAGACGCTGGAAGTAGCGCAGGAAAGGTATTCAATACAGTCCACCCATTGCAGGACTCAGCTCCGCCCCTGCCCTGCACTGGGCCCCGGCCCATTAGAGTCCCCTTAAAGGAGCTGGCCATCCACAGTCCCTGCAAAGACTTGACACAAGCCTGTTACTGAAGCAAACTATTGCCCCCGCAGCTGGATCTGGGGTAGATGACCCACCCCTGAACAGTAACTCCTTTCTCGGCCTGCTGGTTCCTGGCATCGGGCCTCCAAAGTGGTCAGATGGCAGTCACAGCTTTGAGTTCAGTGGGACCCATTCTGTGCCCGGTGGAGCCCTCCCTCCACTTCCTGTTCCCTCCCTCCACCTCCTGTTCCCTCCCTCCACTTCCTGTCCACTTCCCCTTCCCTTCCTCCACTTCCTGTTCCCTCCCTCCACTTCCTGTTCCCTCCCTCCAGCTCTCCCCCCTCACCCCCACCCAGTCCCAGGGAACCGGTACCTCTTCTCTGACAAAATCTCAGGCTGCAGAGAGGAGAAGTACAAATCTACAAGTGAGGCACTGGAGTGATGGAGGCGGGCACAATCCTATTTCCACAGCTTGTTCCTGGACCGTGTGCCCTAGTTTTGGGGGTCACAGCACCACTGATTAGCTGTGGGTTCTGGACACAGGGTGTCACACGAGCTGGCTGCCCCAGCGTTCCGTCAGGCCCATTGCTCCAGGGTCAGACCAGTGGTGGCTACCGTGCTTGCACACCCACTGTGCTCTTTCTTTGCCATAAAGTAGGGCCCTTGGTCCAAGGCCCAGGGGGACAGGATCCCATGTCTCCAGATCAAGAATTCTGTAAGGCCTTGGATGTCATCTGCCATGGTGTTCTGAGAGATGGGACACACTGAATATACATCTCTCTGAAAAGTGAGGTTTGGTCTCACTGTGGAGGCTGAAGTTGCCCTGGATGGCCTCCCAGGGCATCAGCCACCATTGGGTGTGGGCAAAGGGGCAGCTGCTAGGCTGACCCACACAGGCCCTTTCTGAGATGACTGGCAGCCAAAGCCACCAGTTGAGGGACAGGACAAGGGGACTCTGAACGCTGTAGCCTGGTTTTTGCCTGGGATCCTCAAATCCTTCCTGATAGGCAATCATTCCTCCCAGACTCGGGACAGGCGGACAGGGCTCTGGGTCAGGCACAGCCTCCTGGCCGTGGGACCCTGGGTGGGTCCTGGTCTCCGATCCCTCATCTGGCCTTAGGGGAACTGAGGGACTGAACATGATGCTGGGAGCCAGACCCTTGACGTGGCTGTTGTTAGTCCAGCCGAGGCACAGAGGGGCACCCAGGGGACATCAGTCCTATACTGACTCCCAGTCCAGTGCTCCTTCGACCACTCCTCGAGAGAAGGCGTGGGGGTCATGGGGAGAGGGAGAGGATGGGAGAGGCACGACCTTATGCCCACTCCCCTCCCCACTGACCCGCACATAGTAGGTGCTTACTAAGTGTGTGCTGAATGACTGAATGACAGTCTGGGTGGGTGGATGGATGGACAGACAAACAGGTGGGTGCGGCCTAGCTCCGTTTGTTCCAAATCCCAGCCACCCAGTCCAGCCCTTCCCTCCCCTGCTAACCTCATTTGGTTGCTAGCAGTCTCGAGCTTTCATTTCTGCCGAGTCACTGCTCTCAACCCCGTGATGGGGCTGGGTGTGCCAGGAATCCGGAGGGAAGGAGACAGACAGAGCCTCAGAACTTCACCACTAACTCCATTTTCGAGATGAGGAAACTGAGGCAGGGGGAATGTCCTGAGGTTTGTTCAGCCCCAGAACAGCCCACCTCCCCAGCAGCCAAGGGCCCCGCCCCCTGCCTGGCTCACCCACCATCATGCAGAAGCCTTAGGACTCCTCTGTCAGATTTGGGTAACTGGCTTGGAGGGGAGGTGGGGCGGAGGGAGTCTGGTCAGCAGATTGGGTTCCCTGAGTCATTCCGAGTCATTCCCAGTCCTCCCGAAGATGTCCTAACACAACCCATGTTGCTCCAAGGAAGCTCCCAGCCCCCCTCTGACCCAGGCTCTGGGCTGCCCCCACCCCTCCCTATCCTCGTGAGTCTCTCCTCTCTTCTCTCTTCCTCTCTGGCCCTTCTCACCCTTCTGCAGGGTCTGGAGCCAAGACCCAGGAGCCCACCTCTGACCCCCACATGTACCGTGGCCTTGGGCAGGCCTCTGCCCCTCTCTGAGCCTCCGTGGCCCAGCTGGGGCGGCTGGCTACCTGAGTCCCGTCCGACCTTGACCTTCCAGGCCTCCGGGCCACTGGAGCTCTGTCCTCCCTTCTCCCTCTGTCTGCACACCCACCCCCTCTCTAGACACCCCCCCCATCTCGCCTTCTCCCCGCCTCTGCTCTCCTTCCTCCTGCCCACCCTTCTCAGAGAATGCCAAGCCTGCAGCTTTCCCTGACCTTGAGCAGACAGCAGGCTGGGAGCTTTGCAAAGGGGGCAGCTCAGAGCTTTGCAAAGGGGCCTCTGGCAATGAAGCCCTGCTCAGTTGGTCCTGGGGGGCTGCACTGCCCTTGCAACCCTTCCTCACACCCTATGCCCCACGCCCTAGTTTACTTTGCTCCATGGCTTTTCTCGTCTTCTCACTGGTTACTTCACTTACATGTTTATCGTTCATGCCCTCGTTAGAAGGTCAGTTCCACGAGGGCAGGGACTTTTGTCTGCTTCATCACTGCTCTGTCCTCAAGCCCAGAACAGTACCTGGCGCACAGCAGGTGCTCAGTGCGTAACTGAGTGAAGATTTCCTCCACTCTGTAATGACACCCGCCATTTATGGAGCACGTACGTGCGCACACCCATCTACAGCCCTGCGCACCGACGACTATGCCAGCCCCTTTGGGAAGATGGGGAAACTGAGGCTCGGAGAGGAAGAGCCCAAAGGGCAGAACCAGTCCAAGGTCACACAGTGGTGACTGGTAAAGGCCGGATTCGAACCCACGTGTCCAGACCACGGCGCCTGCGCTGTTGGCCCTCCCTCCCAGAAGTGATGGGGGGGCAGGTGCACCGCTGGCCCGCCCAGGGAAAGCCGAGGGGGCGGGGTCAATCCAGCCCCCAGGTCCTCGGCCACGCCCCTACTTGTGGAACAGAGAAACTGAGGCCCTCCGGCTGCCTCGGATACCCTGGAAACCTTCCCAAACTCGAGTCAGTCCGGGAACCGGCCCGCGCTCCCCCCCACCCCCGCGCCCCGGCCCGAGGCGGAGCTTCGCCTGCGCCCACCGGGAGCCGGGGAGGGAGAGAAAAATGAGTTTTCCTGCCGCCCGGTGGCGGTGTCAATTGATCGGGAGCGGGCGGGGGCCGCGCGCCGGGCTGGGGGCCTTGCTCGCAGCTGCAGGCGCACAATTATCGGGAAAAAACTGGGGCGGCTGCTGCGGTGAAATTAGTTATCGATCCCACGGCGGGGCCGCGGGGCCGCGCTCTGCGCTGAAGGATGCAGACCCGGGCAGGGGCCGCCGGGCTGGGTGAGGGGAGGAGGGGCGGGGGCGGGGGCGGGGGCGGGGGCGGGCCCTACCTCCCTCCCCTCCCCTCCCCTCCCCTCGGCCGTCCTCCACTTCCTCCTCCCCCTCCCCCCCGCCCCCCGCGCCCCCCGCCTCTGTGCTCTCTCCTCGCCCATTCATCCCGCCGCTGTATCGACCCAAGGCCGACCCCGCGCTGACAGGCGCCCCCCCACTACAACCCGCCCTCCCCAGCTTGGCCCCGGGCCCCCGCGCTGGCGGCCCCGGGCCCCCGCGCTGGCCGCCCCGTCCCGTGGGCCTGGCACCCAGAGCCCCGCTTGGGTGCAGAGAACGCCCCTAGTGTGGGCCCTGCCCCTGGAGAGCCCGAGAGCTGGCCGGGGAGGACCAACCCCTGCTCCCAGTTTTTGGAGCCCTGCTGCCTGGGAAAGTGCGTGCATGACCTCAGCCTCAGTTTCCTCTCCCGTATAAACCCGGGCAGTTCCTACGTCTAGCTTGTTGGGAGGATAAAATGGGAGGCTTTACGAGGAGTGCCTGGGCTTGTCGCCCGGAAGGAAGCGTGTTGGGGGTTTATTTCACGTTTATACCACCATTTCTTACCAGCGACTCTAGGAGATGTGTCATAACCCCATTTTACAGATGAGTAAACTAAGCTCAGAGAGGGGAGGTGCCCTGTCCACCCCATACAGCCAGCAAATGGCCCCATGACACTAGAACCCAGCTAACAGAGGGGAGATGGGGGGTCTTCTCAGTGGGTGCTGACGTATCAAAAGGCTGGGGGAGCGGTCCGGGAGGAAGCAGGGTTGGGTCAGGTCCTCCAGGCCCACTTGGCTCAGGGCAGCTCGCCTCTGCAGCCTCCAGGGAGGAGGGATAGGGGAGGAGTGGGGGAGGCCTCTCCTTTCCCAGTACTAGGCTGGTCCAGGGGAGGCAGTTCCAGGCTGCAAAGCTGGGGATCTGAGCTCCAGTCCTGTCCCTCCACTCACCAGCGTGTGACCTTGGGCAAGCCCCTGTCCCTGTCCCAGGCCTTCAACAAAAAGGGGTTTGGACCTTATGTCCCCCCAGGGAGAGGATGGCAGGGCCAGGTCATGGAGGGCTTTGGAGTGTCCCAGCGAAGGGAAGCACAGAAGGGCTTTGAGCGGGGGGATGACAGGGTCAAGTTCGCCCCCACAGCTGGAGTCCTGGCTCTGCTCGTGGACTCCTTGAGCCTCAGTTTCCTCCCCGGTGAAATGGAGATAATGATCTCCACTGCTGTACGGGCTGTGGGCTTTGGACTGGGTCAGCCCTGGGTTCAAGTCTTCCCGTAAAGCCATAGGCCCTTGGGTGCTACCAACAAGTGGCTCAATCGAAGGGGCAGGGTGGTATAGAAACTTGGGGTCTCCGTGCTCCCTCTCCCAAGATTTCCTGGCTCCCCAGATGGGACTCCAGAGGCGGTGCTGAAGGGGAGGTGGCCCCTCCGCCGGCCACAGGGGCCCTGGCCTGAGGCTGAGGAGAAGCAGGGCCGGAGCGCTGGAGGCTGACGGGCTGTTCCTGCCTCTTCTCCCTGTGGGTGGCAGGGACCCTGGAGAAGCGGTCCTGAGCTGAGGGGACGAAGTGCCCCCTTGCTGGCTGTGAGGGCAAATAGAAACTTATGGGGGTGGTAGGGGGGCACAGGCCGGCCTGCGGGGGCCTTACGTTCTGTAAAAATTGACCTTCATTTGCTCTGGGGAGCTGGGTATGTTCTATTTTTTTGATTTGGATGCTGTTTAGTTATACAGGTGGGTTCACTTTGTGAAAATTCTTACAGCTGAACACCTAGCATGTAACTGAGGCCCCGAGAAAATCAGTACCCTGGCCGGGTCCCCCAGCACTAAGATAGAGCCAAGCAAGACCTGCCTTCCTGGCTGCAAGGCCATGGGTTTTCTGTGACACACCCCTCCCTCCTGGCCCATCTGACATTCCACCTGCCCTCAGTATGTGTAGCAGAGGAGAATCAATGGGGAAGGAGGGGAGGAAGAGGAGGGTGGGAGGAAGGAGAAGGAGTAACCATCCTGAAAGCCCCCCTCCCAGCCACCGGGCCCATCCCAGCCCCACTCACTCACAAGGGACCCCTGGCCACTCCCCAGACCGTCTGTCGCCCTCCTGTCTCTGAGCTTTTGCCCAAGCTGTTTCCCAGTGTTCAGCTCTGCAAACCTCTGGGCACCAGGCCCTGCGCTGGGCTTCAGGGGTGCAGCCATGAATGAGGGGGCCACAGTCCCTGCACTCATGGCGCTTTCAGTGTAGCATGAATGTGTTGAGCGCCTTTAGTTAGGCTTTTCTAAGCATCCAGATATATATGAGGGCATATCTGCACGTGCATTTTTGTATGTGTGTATTTGTGTGTTGTGTACATGGCTGTGCACGTGTGCATGCATGTACACATATATAAGCATGAGTGGCTCCATATATGCACAAATAACTGCGTGTGTGTATGCATGTGTGCATTTATGTAAATGTGGATCTTTGTGCGTGTTTGTACGTGCGTCTTGCATGTGCCTGTGTACATCTGCTTGCACTTAGTTTTCAGTGCACATTTGTGTGTGGGGTGAATGTCTCTGTGAATGCTTATAAGCACATGGAATGGGCACCTCTGTGGATGCATGGAGCTACAGGGATGTGTATGAAATGGCCGTGTGTGCCTGGACATCTGCTCTATGTTTGCATTCTGGGTGCGTAACGTGTGCACGCTGGCAGGCATGGGTATGCAGGCGCACGTGGTGCAGGTACTCACCTTTGTGGTTTCATGCCTTCCTTGTGTTTGCATACGCCCATGTGTAACTCCTCTACACACATGCCTGTTAGTGTAGGTAGCTCCTCCCAAGCACATGCACGTTTCTGAGGTTGCTTACGTTTGTACCTGGGTCTCTGTTTGTCTCCACGCATGTTTGGAGCATACACACGGCTCCCTGGGTGTGTGTAACCGCACATTCGTTAGGGAGCACAGCACGCTCCCAGCAGGAGGAGGGCACTTGCCGATCTTTCAGCAGAGTGCAAAAGGACAGAGAGACCGGGGCAGGGTTTGGCTGCTGCTTACCTGGTAGAAGATTCTGAGGAGGGAGGTAGAAGCTGGCCAGGACGGCCAGCTGCCCCCTGCACCCGGCTTGGGTCCAGGGAAACGGCCTCCTCCCTGCATCCCCCCGCCCCGGGGCCTCTAGGGCTGGCAGGGGCAAGAGACAGCAGGTGGCCCTGCCGAGCAGGCTGAGTCCTCCCCCGGGCCCCTTGCCAAGAGAGGCTCTCCTGAGCCTCTGAGCTTAGAGAGGCAGGCCGCCGCATGCCACGTCCCTGCTTGGGCCTCTCACACCTGCGCCCCGGCCTGTCTGCTCTGAGCATCCTCGGGCTCCGGTGGCAGGCCGTGGGGCCTGGCTCCTCTCGACTTTTGCACCATCCCACCTCCCTGACTTCAAGGCCCAGGCCGGGGCTGGGCCAGAGCTCTCCTCTCAGGAGCTGGAGCCTCCTGTGAAGGCATGCACAAGAGCATCCTTCCTTAAGCTGCCCGCCTGGGTGGGAGGGATGGAGCCCGGTGTGCAGAAAATGAGCTTGCTTGCACTCTCTTTTCTCTCTTTCTCTCTCCATAGGAATCTTTGTGGTTCCTAACCCAAGTGTGTGATGCTCTTCCACCCACCACAGCTTGCCTCTCCCTCCACCCCCATGCAACTCCCTCACCCCTTTGTGGTTCCTGCACCCTGGTCCCTGGGATCACCTCCTCACCCCTGGCACAATGCTTCATGCTCAGAAGACTTTGGGGCCTCCCACAGTCCTCCTCTCCAGGCTCAGTGTTCCTCTGGTGCCACCAGGACACCCTGGTCAATATGCTGGTCTCTCCCTTTCTCCATCCTGTTGTTTCCGGGGGCCTTAGCTTGGCCCCTGCACTGTGGCCCAGGCTGACCTGATCATCACTTCCACGGCTGCACTTCTGAGGTCTGCAATTCAGATATCCCCACCTCCACCCCATCTCCCACCCATCTAGTCCTCACTCTTGCAAGAATATTTTAGGCTTGCCACCCTCTTCCAGACCCCTGTGGTCCCAACCCTCCCCAGGACATCTACCACTTTCTGTACAACATTCTGAGACAGTCCTGCCCTGGGGCCAAGCCAGCCACACCAGACTTCACCTCCGAGTGACAACATGGCCACTTTAGACCAGTCTCTCAGCAGGGCCAGTCCACCTGGGTACTGTGTCCTTGGGTTTCCCTACTCCCTCTCTGCATGTCCCTTCTCAGCTCCCCATGTGGCCCTTAGGCTCTGCCTCTTGATTAACTGGTGGTGTGTCCTGGGGTCTGACCCTGGCCCTCAGCTCTCTCCGGCAGGGCCCACCAAGTCCATGGCCTCCTGGACTTCTATCTCCAGTCCATTGCCTTCTGAACACTAGACCCATCATGCCTGCTGCCCTTGACACCTCCATCTGTGTCCCTAAAGCTGACACAGATCCCACCGTACCTGCGCCCCCTGCAGGCCTCCCCCTCAGAGAATGGTACCCCAGCCATGTCTCCTGGGCCAGAAGCGAGGACATCACCCTTGTCTGCTCCTTCTCCTGCACCCTCCACTTCCAGTCGGTCACCAAGCATCTGTGCTTGGGGTTCATTGAGCTTCTTGGATACAGGTTTCATTAAATTTGGAAATTTTTCATCCATGATTTCTTCCACTATTTCTTCTGTTCCCCTTCCTCCTTTCCTCTGGGACTCCCCATATATTTGGCTGCTTGGAATTATCCTACAGCTGACTGGTGTTCTTTCCATTTTAAAAAAGAATTCTTTTTTCTCTGTTTCATTTTGGATAGGTTTTATTGCTGTGCCTTCAGGTTCATTAACTTTTCTTCTGTCTTGTCTAATCTGCCACAAATCCCATTCAGTGTACTTTTCATCTCAGACATTGTAATTTTCAACTCTTAAAAGTTAATTTGGGGGCTTCCCTGGTGGTTCAGTGGTTGAGAGTCCGCCTGCTGACGCAGGGGACACGGGTTCATGCCCCGATCCAGGAAGATCCCACATGCCCCGGAGCGGCTGGGCCCGTGAGCCATGGCCGCTGAGCCTGCACGTCCAGAGCCTGTGCTCTGCAACAGGAGAGGCCACAACAGTGAGAGGCCCACATACCACCAAAAAAAAGTTAATTTGGGGCCTCCCTGGTGGTGCAGTGGTTGAGAATCTTCCCGCTAATGCAGGGGACACGGGTTTGAGCCCTGGTATGGGAGGATCCCACATGCCGTGGAGCAACTAGGCCTGTGAGCCACAACTACTGAGCCTGCGCGTCTGGAGCCTGTGCTCCGCAACAAGAGAGGCCACGATAGTGAGAGGCCCGCGACCCACGATGAAGAGTGGCCCCTGCTTGCCACAACTAGAGAAAGCTCTCGCACAGAAACGAAGACCCAACACAATAAAAATAAATAAATTAATTGATAAAAACTCCTACCCCCAACATCTAAAAAAAAAAAAGTTAATTTGGATCTTTTTTTATAACTTCATGTCTCTAACATTTTGAAAACATGGAATACAGTTATAAAAACTGTTTTAGAATCCTTCTCTGCTAATTCTAACATCTGTGTCAGTTCTGGGTCAGGTTCAATTGATTGATTATTCTTTTCTTTATGGGTCATGTTTTCTTGCTTCTTTGCACACCTGGTAATGTTTGGTGGATGCCAGATGTGATTTTTGGATACTTTTGTATTTTTATAAATCTGCTTGAGCTTTATTCTGGGAAGCAGTTAAATTACTTGGGATCCAACTGATCCTTTTGGGGCTTGCTTTATGATTTATTAGGTGGGTTTTTAGCAATGCTCAGTTTAGGGCTAATTATTCCCCACCTCTGAGACAAGACCTTCCTAAATGCTATACCTACTTCCCTGTGAATTATGAGTTTTCCAGTCTGACTGGTGGGAACAGGCAGTATTTCCAACCCTGTATGAGCATCAGACACAGTTCCCTCTAATCCCTTCAGATGGTTCTTTCTTGAAAACCACTGTTTCATGTATTATTTTTTTTTTGGTCTGAATTTTTTGGTTGTTTCACGTGGGATAGGAAATCTGGCCTCTGTTGCTCCATCTTGGCCAGAAGCAGAAGTTAGTTACCAAGTCTTAATGATTCTACTTCTTAGTAACTCTTGGATCTATCTACTTCTCTCCCACCCCCTGCCAGCGACCCAGACTCCACTGCCTCTTGCCTGGGGTGACACTCATAACCTCCCAGGCTGTGTCTACTCCATTCAATCATTCCATGCAGCAGCAGCAGCCAGAGCCATCTTCCCAGCAATCTGACCACGCCTCTCCTTAGTTCGAACCCTTTCACTCCTCACTGTCTTGGAGTTAATTTCAAACTCCTCCTTGTGGCTCATCGGGTCTTTTTTTTTTAAGATTTTTTTTTAATTAATTAATTTACTTATTTTATTTCGGCTGTGCCGGGTCTTAGTTGCGGCACGCAGGATGTTTGTTGTGGCATGCAGGACCTTTTAGTTGCAGCATGCAGACTGTTAGTTGTGGCTTGCGGACTCTCAGTTGCGGCGTGCAGACTTCTTAGTTGTGGCATGTGGGATCTAGTTCCTCGACCAGGGATCGAACCCAGGCCCCCTGCATTGGCAGCACGGAGTCTTACCCACTGGACCACCAGGGAGGTCCCACTCATCAGGTCTTGATACAGCCAACCAAACTGAACTGCGCGTAACTCTCTCAAGGGGTCGTTCTTGCTCTGTGGGGCCTTTGCTCTGCTGTTACCCCTGCCAGGAGCCCCTGCTTCCCCTCTCCTCTTCTCCTCCACCTGCTCTCACCCCTCCCTTTTGCAAACCTGCACAAATTGCTCTGGAGTGTAGCTGCCTGGGAGGTCTGTGTCCCCTAGTTTGGGCCTCTCTGAGGGCGAGACCCTGGCCCCCCATGCTGAGCCCTGCCTATCTTATCACTGAATGAATGAATGACAAGAAGACAAGAGAATAATGGACAACAAGGAGGGCTGCCATGGAGGGGAGGGAGACCAGGACGGACTATGGCTCAAGAGACTGTGTCCTCCTCCCAGCCCTCCCCCAGTTGCTGTGTGATCTCGGGCCTTCGCGGCACACGACGAAGTGGTCTCTGAGGTCTCCTCTGGATCTGTCACAACACTCGCCCGTTTCCACAGCATCATGGAATGAGTCGCAGCCATGCTGAACCCATCCTCCTTGTCTGACCGATAGGGAAACCGAGGCCCAGTGGCGGGGGCGAGCTGGACCCCCAGGTCACTCAGCGCATCATCGGCAGAGCCCAGCTTGAGGCCCGCGTGCTGGCTCAGTTCAGGGATTCTGGGCTTTGGTAAGGGGAGCAGAGAAAAAGGAGTCCCTACTCTCTGTGTCCTGGGGTGGGGAGCGGGTGGCCTCGTGGGCAGGCTGGGGCACTCCGGGGCTGGGGCCAGGTCTTCTCTGTGCCTGGCGCTTCCCCCAGGATTCAGAACCCACCAGCAGAGAAGAGGAGAAAAGGGTCACTATGAAACAGTCACACATCCGACTGGGGGAGGACCTGCGGAGAGGCTCAAGGTCAGCCTGAGGTCAGTCCCTGTCCAGCTTAATTATTTATTAACCAGGCAAGTCCAGGCACTGAGTTAATGACCAACACGAGGCTGGGGACGGGGTAGATTCTTCCCCCGAGTGTGGGCATGACCTGCAAGGGCGGGAAAGCCTGTAAATGAGCAGCTGGTGGAAAAGCTCTTCCCTCATTCATTCATTCGTTCGTTCATTCATTCACTCGCTCACTAATCCACTTCTGTCTCTGTGCCTGTCGATAAGCAGAATCCTGGAGCCCCAGCTGGCGGGGGGACGGAGCCGTGGAGACAAGGCAGAGTGGTCAGTGACGTGGCAGGAGCAGCACAGGGGACTGGGAAGGGCAGGGGAGACCCCCGGGCCAGCTTGGTGGAGTCGGCGAAGCTGCTTGGACAGGGGGAGGCCCCTGAGGAGACCAGCAGGTCTCACATGGCTGGACCACATCTGCTGGTTTGTGTGGTGTGGAGGGCCTTGTTGGGCTCTCAGCCCCACCCTACCCTGGCTCAACTTCTGTAACATCCCTGCCGGCAGGGATGACGCCCTCAAGCCCACTTCTATCTTGGCTTTCCCTTCTCCAAGAGACTAAGCTGGGGGTTTCCTCCAATGGTCCGGCCAGCTCCTGCCCCCATCCCCGGCACCTGGCCCCCAGGTCATACCCCTGGACAGATGGATGAGACAGGGGCCCAGGGTGGCCGAAGTGCAGGCTGAGGAGGGAGGCAGGGGGTCCTCCCTTGGGGTCCAGTGGGGACATCGCTGAGGTGGAGGTCCTGCCCGAGGGGAGGCTCCGTGGATGGAGAGGCTGCAGGGGCCATGTGGGCCTGGCTTTGGGGAGCCTTGTGTTTTTGGGTTTTTTTATAATTAATTTATTAATTTATTTATATTTTTTATTTTTGGCTGCATTGGGTCTTCGTTGCTGCGCGTAGGCTTTCTCTAGTTGCGGTAAGCAGAGGCTGCTCTTTATTGTGGTGCGCGGGCTTCTCATTGCGGTGGCTTCTCTTGCTGTGGAGCACAGGCTCTAGGCACGCAGGCTTCAGTAGTTGTGGCACGCGGGCTTCAGTAGTTGTGGCTCGTGGGCTCTAGAGCGCAGGCTCAGTAGATGTGGCGCACGGGCTTAGTTGCTCCGTGGCATGTGGGATCTTCCCAGACCAGGGCTCGAACCCGTGTCCCCTGCGTTGGCAGGCAGATTCTTAACCACTGCGCCACCAGGGAAGTCCGAGCCTTGTGTTTTAGGGCCGGGGTGCAGATGGGAGCTGAGCTGGGGGGTGAAGGTGGGGCTCAGCGGTGGGAGGACAGGAAGGGCAGAAAGTGGGGGAGGAGCGGAGGCTGCTGTAGGGCCAGCGGGTGGGGCAGGGGTCTTCTGGGGGAGTGGTGGGCTCTGCTGGGGCTTTTTAAAGCACACTGCGGGGGTTGGGTTGTTGGGACTGGCCTGGGAGCTGGGGGAGCGGGGGAGGGGGCCTGGTGCCTATGCGTGTGCTTGTGTGCCCACTCGTGTGTCATTACGTGCGTGTGTCACTGCGTGTGTATTGCTGGTTCCCCTGTCCTGTCCCGGTAAGCTCTGCCGCCTGGCTGCTCCCCCGTCACCTCTGGAGACGTCGGAGAGGGGCTGGAGCCTCACTGTTGCCCCTCCCCACCCCCTTATTTATTTGCTGAGATTGGGAAGCTCCCAGAGCTGGGCCCCGCCCGCGGCATCCACATCCCATCGTCCCTGTGCTTCAGGGAGCTGTTGGAAGGCCCCCGAATAAAGGTAGCTAAACAAAACAATGCTGGGGACACTTCACAGCCCCTGCCTCAGCCTGTCCGGGTTTGAGAACCACAATCCTGGCGCTGGACCCATGCAAGCAGGCCTCACTGGGGTAGGCGAGGAGAGAAGCGACCGGGGTGCATGTTTCCCCCAAGCTGCCCTTTAACCCCACGACCTCAGTCTTGGCCTCACTGCCAGCCTCAACCACTGCGGGAGGCCCCTGGTGCCTCCTCCCCCCGGACCCCCAACCTGTGGGGCTGAATGTCATCCCGACTGCGGGTGGGGCCAGGTTTGGAGCCCATCGAGTTGGGGAGGAAGCGCTGGACCTCGTGCGCTGGTGGGCTTCGGGCAGCCGGCGGGCGCAGCTAGGCCTGGAGGTTGGGTGGTGGCAGGTGAGAGTGGAAACGCAATCCCAGCCCAGGCAGGGGCGGGCATCGGACTGTCCCCACTCCACTCCCGATAAAGGCCCAGCCAGCAGGAGAGGGAGTGTTTGTTTAGCTCTGGGGCTGGGGGGGCAGGAAGCAGAATTTCAAAGCGTTTGCACCTTTGTTACCCCTTCCCGGGCCACCCTCCACGCCCCAGGCTGCATTCCAGAACCTGGTGGGTGGGGGTCCTGCCCTGGGAGAAATCCGCGTAACCGGAGGCTCGGGTTACAGCCTAGCTGCTCGGGAGGGGCCGGGCCCTTCCCAGCCTGACACCGAACATTCCAGAAAGTTGGTCTCCAGGCCCACCCCATCCCCACCCCGGGACCCCCTCCAGGCCCTCGAACCTCGAGTCGAAAGAACTGGGAGACAGAGGGAGAGTCAGGGAGGACCTTCGTCCTCACGTGCGCGTTGGGCAAGACGGGGTTTGGGTGGCTTTTGCCGGGGTGGGAGGGGAGCCAGGACTCTTCTGCCCTGGCTGTGACATCAGGCAGAGCCTGCAGGGTGACTCCTGATTTGGAAGTGGTGGGCTGGGGTGACGCGGGAGTCTTTCTTTCCAAATAGGGCAAACTGTATTTCTCTGCCTTTCAGTACTTTCTTGAGGTATACTTTACAGAAGATAAAACAAAACGCTGTCCTGTTAGTGTACAGCTCTGCCGTTCTTACATTTGTGTCACTGTGTGAGCGCCACCCTGAGCAAGAATCCATCCGAACATCCCCATCGCTTGGGGGAAGTTCCCATCGTGCTCCACTCCACGGATCCACTAGTCTGACCTCCATCCCCACGCACGGACAGTTGTTCCTTTACACACAAGTGTAAGCAGAGGACGGTCTCTTTTTTGCTTGGCTTTTTCACTCCGCATATTCTGGGGATTCATCCGTGTCATTGAGCCCACCCGTACCTTCCTTTTTCATTGCTCAGTTGAATTTCACTGTTTGTTTATCCCGTCTCCTGTCAATGGCTATTCTGGTTTCTGGTCTCTGACTCTGATGAGTGAAGCTGCTGGGAACGTCACGTACCTGTCCTTTTGTGGAGAGGCAGGGACTTGTGACAGTTTTGCTTATCCCATGATTCCCGACTAGGAGCATACAGAGCCACAGGGCCTTTGCATGTGCTGTTCCCTCTGCTCTGACATTCTGCTCCCAGTGCTTCTCAGAGAGGCCCTCCCTGACCCTCTGGTGTAACGATGTCCCCCAATCCTTCATGCCAGATTCCCGTTCCTGGATCTGTTGTCTTTGTGGCACTTGTTCAACTTACCCCTGGACTTGTTTCTTGGGTGCCAGGCCCCTCCCCAAAGGTTCCTGCTCTCTGAAGGCAGCCATTTCTGCCTCGTGTATCCCAGTGTCTAGCACAGAGCCTGGTGCAGGGTGGTGGTCCATCAAACATTTGTGGGTGTGTCTGTAGGCGCTGGGAGGTGGGGACCCTGCTGGGCTCTCTCCTGGAGAGGCTTCCTGCAACCATGACCCCTGTCCCAGGAGGCCAGCCAAAGGAGGGGTGGGAGGTCTGTGGGCTACACTCATACCTTTCTTATCTTTTGGCTAATGGTTTGCCAATATTAGCAAACCATACAAGGAGAGGGGAGGTTGGGGGCAGAGTCCAGTCTTGCCCTCACTCCTGCCTCAACATGAGCTGCTTAGCATTCATCTGTTTCATAAACACAGGTGTAGGAAAGTCTCCCTGCTAGAAAGGGAGGTTTGGAAACGACTGCTGTAGCCAACAGGGAGCCATGGAGGGTTTAAGCGGAGGAGTGATAACGGAGGTAGCCAGCAGCGGCCATCTATCCCGGGCTGGTAGAAAGAAGGGCTGGACTTGATCATTTCGCCATCAGCCTTCCATGGGCTGGCAAATGGCCACACTTATTTGCAAGGTTGCTTTAGGCCCGGGAGCAGAATGGGGAAAGACCCGCAAGTCTTCAGAGCTGGGCGAGTTCAGTGAGTGAATGCAGCAGGTTTAGATACCACGGCCTGGAGGAGCAGACCTGCTTGGAACTGGGGAGTACTACATGTCCCCACAAAAGACACTTGGGGACGTCCCTGGCGGTCCAGTGGTTAGGACTCCGTGCTTCCACTGGAGGGGTCTCGGGTTAGATCCCTGGTGGGGGAACTAAGATCCTGCATGCCATGTGTGGTATGGCCAAAAAAAAAAAAAAAAAAAAAAGACACTTGGATATTGTGCATTCTGATGGCATGCAGGAACCCTGCTCCTGAGCTCTGGGGACCGCAGCTGTTGAGCCCCTTTGGCTGAAGGACGGAGGACCAGGGAGGGAAAGGGATGGGCCCACGGCCAGTCACCCAGATGGTTAGAGGCAGGGAGAGGTGAGAAGTGGTGTCCTTATTCCAAGGCAGTGCTGGTCCCCTCACACTCCTTTCCAGCCCCCAAGAGCCAGGCTGCTGTGGGTTCTTCCTTCCCAGACCCCTCCTCTATTTACCTGCTGGCAAGCCACCCAGGGTGGTGCTGGGGGAGAGGCAGGGAGGGTGTGGAGGGGCTCTGCCTGCATTCCTGTGAGCCTCTGGGAGGCTGGCCTGCTTCTGCAGGCGGGGGGGGGGGGGGGGGCAGGGTGAGGGGACCAGACAGCCAGTGCTTGCCCAGCCCCCGTCTCACTGCCGAAAGGTCTGGGGGTTACAGAAGGGTCAGTGACATCATGACATTCAGGTGTTTACAAAGCTCTCAGTGTATGCCAAGGGTAAGGTAGGGACCCCTGGTGGCTAGGATAGGACTGGGCCTGCCCGGGGAGGGGAGGCTCACAGCCCTGGGGAAGCCACAATCCAGTGCTGTAATCTGTGATAAGGGACACTGAAGACCGGTAGAGAAGGGGAACAAGAAATGAGAGGAGGGGAGGGGGCCCAGGCGGGCCCAGGCGGGCCCAGGCCGGGACCAGTATATGCATGGCCTTGGGGTAGGGCTCCTGGGAGAGCTGCTGAGTTCCACAGGACTGGGTCCTCGGGACCCCAAAGAGGCTGCCATGAGTCGAAGCTAATTCTCACCAGTGTTTTCCTGTGTGGATCAAGCCCAGGTCACCCTTCTGTTCCAATGCAGTTTCTTCCTCACACTTCAGTGTGCAACGGTCATGCAGGATGGGGGAGGGGGGAGAAAAGCTTGCTTAAAATGCAGAGTCTCTGGCCCAGCATCCAGTGTTTTTAGTTTGGAGCCCAGTAATCTGCATTTTAATAACCATCCTGCTTCCTAGGGTTGCGGTAACACGTGACTCCCAACTGGGTGGCTTAATACAACAGAAATGTATCCTCTTGCTGTTCTGTAGACCAAAGTCCAAACTGAGTCTCACTGGGCTAAGATTAGGTGCTGGCAGGGCGGGTTGCTCTGGAGGCTCCAGGGGAGAATCTGCTTCTTGCCGCTCCCAGCTTCTGGTGACTGCTGGCATTCCTTGGCTTGTGGCCACATCACTCCAATCTCTGCCTCTGTCTTCAGATCACCTTTCCTCCTCTCTATCAAATCTCCTCTGCCTTCCTCCTACAAGAACACTTGTGATTACATTAGGGCCTGTCCAGACAATCCAGGATAATTTCCCTATCTCGAGGTCCTTTATTTAATCTCATCTGCCGTGTCTCTTTTGCCCTATAAGGTAACATCCACAGGTTTCAGGGATTATGACCTGGTATCTTTAGGGGTGATTAGATTATTCAGCCTGTCACCCATCCCCTTAGTGATTCTAATGTAGAAGGTCCAGACATTCTCCTGAGAAACCCTGGTCTGAAGGCTTATTTAACTGATGGCTGCTCTCTCAAGATTCTCTAAACTTACAGAAATAGGGCACCGTTCAGCATTCATTTGACAAATCTTCATGGAGCACCCACTCCATGCCAGGTCCTCTCTCCCTTCCGCTGGGCTCCAGGAAGGAAACAGGTGGCCTCCCCTATTCCCTGAGGATTAAGCTCTGGCTGAAGAGGTACGGCACCGACTCGGGAGCTGTCCTCACCTCTGGACTGCCTGTTATGTTTTGTTTGGTATACTTATTGCTTATGCCAGCCTGAGTCAGCATGCCCGTTACCTGCAGCCAGAAGCATCCTCACTGATGCAGCGTGTGGAAGAGGCAGCCAGCTGTCCAGATCTGAGGCTGCTCCGATCCAGGCCCACCCTGTCTTCCTCCTCAGTTGCCCCTTGCCTATCTGCCACTCCCCAGGTGCCCCTCTGCGGCCACTCCCTTTCCTTGCGCCCTCCAGTTCTTTGTCCTACAATGTTCAGTTCACATGGTACCTCTATTCTGTCTTCCCAACCTCCCAGGGCAGAAACACCACAATAATAAAGGCTCACTGACAGCAGAGCCCTTGCTGGGGCCAGGAACTAGCTAAGGCCTCTCGAACTTGATCAGCTACAAAGGAAGTGCTGTTATTATCACACCCATTTTACAGATGAGAGGGTGGAAGCCAGACAGCAGACCTGAGTTCTGCCTGGCTCCAAGTTCACAGTGGAAATTAACCACCAACCGTGAGATTCCTCTTTCTCCAGGATCAGAATTTAGTTCCCCATCCTCGGGGATTCCTTGCCCCTCATCTCTCCTACACGCAGCCCAGGAGCACGGTGGGGATTGTAAAAAGTAAATTCTTGCTGAGGCCAGGGGCGCAGTGAGCAGAATCTCCTTACCACCTCTTGATGGGCAAAACTGAACAGCACCGCTAGAGCTGCATGTGGAGGGTTAGACAAAGGCTGGGTGCTTGGGGAGGTGAGCGAGGAGGGGGCATCGGGCAGCGTCACCACGGACCCTTTAGCAAAAGGTGGAGGCAATCCCTCACTGCCATTCGCAGCAACAAAAAATCCTGTCTCATTTTTGCCAGGTTATAGAAACCACTTCTATAGCGACACTTCATTTAATCTGGCGTCAGCTACGATCACACCGATCGCTTTCTGGGTGCAGAGACCTCTGTTAAACACTCTATGCCCTTGACCTCGCTGGACTGCAGCCTTGTGAGAGGCATGCCTTTATTATCCTTGTACACAGAGGGGGAAACTGAGGCCCAGAGAAGGTAGGTGAATTGCCCAAGGTCACCCTGCTGGGAGAGGCAGAGACAGGATTAGAGCTCAGGCCTCCTAGTCCAGACTAGAGCATTTTGCACTGTACACCGCCACACATTGCTGCCTCCACAGAGAGCCTGCTAACCAGTCCTCAGGAAGGAGGTGGGGGGCTGGGGGGACAGGAGGTGAAAGGGGAAAGGGTGGGGGGAAGGCCTGGATTCCAGGGCCTGCTTTGCCTGTTCCTAGCGGGGTGACCCCAGGCCAGAAGGAATTTCACTTTTCTGAGCCTCAGTTTCCTCATCTATAAAATGGGCACAGTGGTGGTGTCCACCTCCTAAGGTAGTTGTAAGGATGGCAGAGACTTTTTGTGGATTGTTACCCCTGCCTGGGAATTTCCTCTCTGGCCCTTCAGGGGACCAGCTCCTTCCCACCCTTTACATCCCAGCTTGAATGCCCCCTCCTCAGGGATGGCATCCCTGACCATCCCTAGCCAGCATAGCTACCACCCACCTCCTGCCTTGCCCACTGGTTGCTGTCTCTCTCACTGCCTTGCTTATTTCACCCCCAGCCCTTGTCACCGGCTGTGACATCTGTTAATTGCCTGTTTTCTCTTCTCTACCAGACTGTGAGCTCCATGAGGGCAAGGAGCACCCCCAGTGGTTTATCCTCAGCGTCTGGCAGGGTGCCAGGCAAGAGGAGGGGCTCAGGAGACACTTGTCGAGGCAGCAAATAAGCCAATGAAAGATGACACATGTAAAATGCTTAGCCCAGTGCCTGCTACAGAGCAGCTGCTCAAGGGATGCTAGCGAATGTTTTTACTACAAAACAAACACAGACTCACATTTTGAGCCTGTCTACATAGAACACGGTGACCTTTGGGTCACTCTGCCAGCTCTACTGCCTTGAAGAGGGCACAGGGTGGGGCCATAGTGTCCCCCCTGCCCCCAGCCCCAAGCATGCTTTTGAGTGCTGTTTATGGTGGTGTGGGAACAGAGCGGGGAAGGGCTGCACCGGCCTGGCGCCTGCGCTGGGAGTGGTGAGGCTGGGGTGCAGGCTTTGTAGGAACCGGGGCACCCGTGAAGTCCTCAGATCACCCCTCCACCCGCCCCAGCCCAGGTTCGCCTCACCTGTCATTCCGCTCAACCTCTCCCCAGTTCCTTCCCAGCCCCAGAGTGCCTGTAATGACACATTTATAGTTTGTCTAATGTGAGGGTCCTCGTCTGGAGTTCATGGCTATACGCCCAGGACTTAGCACGCACCTGGCACGTAGTAGGTCTTAATAAATATGTGTTGAATAGATTCATTAAGATGAATGGGAAGCATCTCTAGGGCTGTGATTTTTAACCTTTCTGAATCACTGACTGCTTTGAAAAACCCACGAAACCTTTGGACAACGCCCCCCTCCCATCCCGCCATGCACCCAAAGTGGGACATCAAATTTTAGGGATTTCATGGACTCCTCCACCTTAAGGTCATTCATAAAGCTCAGCTTAAGATCTTTCTATCTGGGGCGGGGGCCGGTCTTGAGATCCCGGGGAGACGGTGGGGAAGATGTTACCAAGAGGCGCACTGGGGAGCCCAACCTCCCCCCAATAGGCTGGCGAAGAACGGGGTGAATGCGCCCCTTTTCTTTGACTTTCTGCTGTCCAGGAGAAGGAAAGGAAGCGAGTCCGAGGCCATCTGGCAGGAGGGGGAGAGAGCGGGAAGCACAGGGCCAGGAGGAGAGGGAAAAGAGAGGAGAGGACGAGAATCGGGGAGGAGAAGGGGGCGTGATGGAGAGGCGCAGCCCCGCGGAGGGAAGAGCAGGGCGAGCCGGAGGAACAAAGAGCGGGCGCGCAGCGAGCGAGGCGCGGAGGCGCCGGGAGGGAGAGGGCCGAGGCCGGCCGGCCGCCCGGGCTGTCTGATTTTCTGTCAGCCGCCGCTGATTAACGGGCCGCCTTCCAGCTCTGAGCGCGCCGCGCCGCGTTCCTGGCAACCCGGCGCGCAGCTTCCTGGCGGAGGCGGGGCCTGCTGAAAGGTTACATTTGCACAGAGTGCCTCGGCGCGGCGGCTCGGAGAGGCTGCGGGGGACCGCGGGGGGCGGCGGGGGGGCGGCGGGCGAGCCAGGCGGGGAGGCGGCGGGCGAGCCAGGCGGGGAGGGGGAAAAGGCTGCGGCTTGCGGCGCAGCCTGGGTAATGGAAAAATTCCTCTGGGGGCCGTGCAGAAAAATATCAGGTTACACACCGGCGGCAAACGGCTTCTCTGAGGGGCGCCTCCTGCAGCAGCCCGCCGTGGGGCGTCCCGGCTCCCCGGTGCTCCCTGGGCGCAGCGCTCCAGCGGGTGCCCAGGCCCCGGCACTCCAGCCCGAGCGCCCCAGCCTGTGCATCCTAACTGGAGCGCTCTAGCCTGTGCGCCTAAGCTTGCGCCCTACCGTATGCGCCTCGGCCCGAGCACCTGTGTTCCGCGCACACCAGCCCCTGCTCTCTGGGGCGTCGCCTCGCCTTCACAGCCTCCATCTCTGCCTCAGAAGACAGGTGAAAGAGCCCCACTTTCCCAAATCTTAATGTCCGGACCTCCCCGCTGCCCGTCCCCATCTCCCCAAGAAGGCCGATGGATGGCTGGAGCCAGGCCCTGCGGCGAGGGCTGACCGGATCTGTCGTGTTTGCTGTGACTTAGGAAGGGGTGTCGCCACTTGCGTCTGCCCTCGCCTTCCCTCGTGGCTTGCCGGGTCCGCCCAGTTCTTAAAGAACTGGGCTGTTGCCTCCGGTACCTACTTGAATAGTGTAAGCCGTGTCCCTCCACATTCCGTCACCTCGCAGCTCCCAGACCATCTGCAGCCCCCTGTTACCGCCTCTACTTTCTAGTGTTCACCCTTGGGTCCTATCCAGCATCGCGGGTGGAGAGTGATGTCAAAACTCTCCAGCACCTGGGGTTCCCCCCTGTCTGGTTGTGGCTGCAGGTTGAAGGGCTTCTGACCAGACACCCATCTGCCCTGTGAGACACACTCTCTCTTTCTTTCATTGAACTGGTTCTCTCAGTAGACAGTGTATTCGTTCGATGCGAACTAGATAGCAACCAGATTCTGGGCCTTGCACTGGGCCCTGGAAGGAGCCTGGCCAGAAGCAGCCGCAGCAGACCTCAGGGAACCCAGGCCCTGGCAGGCAGAGAGGAGGCTGCCCAGTAAGGAGGTTAAAGCCTGGAGTCCAGTGGATTTGGGTTTGAATTCTGCTCCTCTACTTACTGGTCGTATGTGTCCTGGGGCAAGTTACTCTCAGAACCTCAGTTTGCCCAGCTGTCAAATGGGGATAGAATAGCAGTAAGGGCCACTTCACCGGGCTTGGCTGGGTGGATTTAAGGAGAGACACCGGTAGCTCTCGGCACGGTACATAGTGGCACTCACTCAATGGGACATTTTATCACCGTTAGGGCTATAGAGGAGTCCACCAGTAACTAGAGCCGAGTGCATGGCAAGATTCTCAACTGCAGAAGCCTAAGCAAAGGTTCAGAAGGCAGGGTGATTTGGGGTGGGGCTGGTTGGTATGTCATGGTGCACACACATCTACAGGTCAAAGCATGACTTCCCCAAGGCACACGCACCACAGGGACCACTGCGGTTCTCCTTTTTTTTAAAGATTTTTTTGGGGTTTTTTTTTATGTGGGCCATTTTTAAAGTCTTTATTGAACTTGTTACAATATTGCTTCTTTTTTTGTGGGGGGGGGGTTGACAGTGAGGCATGTGGGATCTTAGCTCCCCAACCAGGGATCGAACCCACACCCCCTGCATTGGAAGGCAAAGTCTTAACCACTGGACCACCAGGCAAATCCCTGCAGTTCTCCTTTAACTGGCCCTGGGGGAGCTGGGCTGTTTGGCTCAGGGAGCTGTGACCCTGGAGGGCACCTCCTGCCACCTAGCTGGAATAGGGTTTTCTCTGAACCAGCAAAGCAGGGGTAGGACCTGCTGCTGCCTCCCAGGGAGGGCTGGCCTCTGTGAGCCCACCAGGCAGGGAAGGACAGACCACGGGGGAGGGAGGCCTGTCAGGCAGCTCCCCTCCAGAGATTAATCAGGTCCTTGCAGAAGCTTGGAGCTATGGGGTCCTGGGCTTCTCAGAAAATGGTCCAAGGGCAAGTGGGGCAGGGATGGAGGGTCAAGAACATCCTGGGCTCGCTGCTGCCACCTTGGTGGCGCTCCCCAGGGCCTCAAGAGTGTGTCTCACAGGACACGGCCTCAAGTTCTGGTCTCAGAACTGTATTAAATATCTTGTAACAAATCATAATGGAAACGGATATGAAAAAGAATATATATATATATATATATACACATACATATAACTGAATCACTTTGCTGCATACCAGTAACTGACACAACATTGTAAATCAACTATACTTCAGAGGGAAAAGAAAAAAAGAAAGAATGATCCAAAAGGGCATTTTGGGGTCAAAAATTCCAAAAAAAATAAAGAACTGGTCTGCAATCAAAGGGGGTTCCAATTCTGTCTCTGAGCTGGTGACTCGCTCCGGGCCAGTGTGGTTGCCTTGAGCCCTGGAACCTCAGCGAACCACAAAGTGACAGTTGGCATTGACCAAGTACTTAGCACATGCTATAAGCTCGCAGATCTGGTCTCCCAACAGTCCTAGGAAGTAGGTATCTGTTGGGGAATTCCTTGGCGCGCCAGTGGATAGCACTCTGCTCTCTCACTGCCGAGGGCCGGGGTTCGATCCATGGTTGGTGGGGAGCTGGGATCCCACAAGCCTCGAGGTGGGGTCAAAAAAAAAAAAAAAAGGAAGTAGGTACGTGTTAAGGTTGTTTTTCACAGATGAGGAGACTGACGGTCAGAGAGTTTAAGCTACTTGTCATGCAGTCGGTCAATGGTAAGGCTGGAACGCAAAGCTGACCTTGCCAGACACCAAGGTCTGAACTCTTAACTAAGTGCCCTGGGCCACCTCCACGGTGGATGCAATGAACCAGCAGCAAGGGGTGTGTTGGGGGTGAAAATCCACTCTAGCTGACAGGCTGCCTCTGGTAATGTACCCATTTTACAGATGAGCTAGAAGGGCCTTTGCTTTGGTGACTTGCCCAAGACCCCATTGCTAAGGAGTGGGGTCCATAAAAAAAAAAGGGAAGTCCTAGCATATCGGAGCCGGAAGGCATCTCAGAACTCTTCTAATCCAAAACTCACTTTCCAGACAGGGAAGCTGTGGCCACCCACTGAAGCTCTCTTTCTCAATTATCTTGGGCTATACAACCTGTCCCAGTGAAGCGATGACACCCTGACCTGTGAGTTCCATGGAGCTTTTTTTGGTGGGGGGGGTGGTACGCAGGCCTCTCACTGCCGTGGCCTCTCCCGTTGCGGAGCACAGTCTCCGGACCCACAGGCTCAGAGGCCATGGCTCACGGGCCCAGCCGCTCCGCGGCATGTGGGATCTTCCCGGACCGGGGCACGAACCCGTGTCCCCTGCATCGGCAGGCGGATTCTCAACCACTGTGCCACCAGGGAAGCCCCTCCATGGAGCTTTTGAGAGGAAATGGAAGGTGGAATGGGGAGAGCAACAGTTAAATAAAAGGGTCCAAGTTCTCATCCCGAGGCCCATAAGGGATCTCCCTTGACCCTCTTCCAAAATTTCCTGCTGCAGTTTCCCAAGGTTGAGGGGAGGGGAAAGGGGAGGAGAGAGTAGAGGTGGGGGAGTGAGCAGTCTTCTGGATCCTCCCACGGCCCAGAGCTGCCTTGCCTATGGAGGGTATAGTGGGGGCAGGGCAAGGGAATGGAGAAGTTCTGGGGCCTTTAGGAGTGAGGGCTTCCATTGCTGTCCAAGCTCATTAGGAGTCCCTGGATACTTGTACCCTTTCTCCCTCCCTTCTCTGCATCCCTCCCTCCCCTCCAACAGCCAAGAGAGCAGCTCAGCAGAAGCCCCTGAAGCCAGAGCTTCTCAGCTTTGCACCTGAACAGTGTGGGGGCTGCTCATCTCTCTAGGTCCTTCAGTCCAAGAAGCTGGGAGACTGATCGCCTGTGACTCTGATGTTGAGACACCGGGGCCTAACGTCCTAGCATTCTGCACTCATGCATTCTACCAAGATTTATTAGGCTTCTAGTTAGTGCAGGCTCACGGGGGTGCAGCCGTGAGTAAGAGAGAAACATGCCTGCCCTCATGGAGCTCCCAGTCCCAAGGTCTAGTTCTCAGTTTAAGAGTCAAATGTTATGAGTCTCTGAGAGGCTTATTCACACCAGAGCGGTTCTGTCAGACCCATGATGTTTCTGGAAGGAGGAAGGAAGAAAGAAGGGGTGTGGAGAGAGGTGCGGGTCACACAAGGGCACTAGTTTTCATGTACACTTTCAGCAAATTTAACCTTCTGGGATTTATCACACTGATCAATATGAATGCCTTAAAATACCCGTGCTACTAGGAAAGTAGCACTAGTCTCTTTCAGTGGGCCATTCACCCAAGCATCTCAAATGCTCTGTGATCACTCAGTAATTAAGCCCCAATTAAATACTTATCGACTGAAAATATACTTACTGCATACATTCAACTGGTTACTGGTTTACTAATTGTGACTTAACCCCTGCTGTCATCATGCTTGAACTACATGACATGAGGCCGTTAGAAAATCGGGTTCATCTCTGGCAACGTGCAGGGATGGAGCTGCTGGGGACATCGATTCTAAGGACTCTGAATGGGTCCTCAGGTCTTGTCCATACTCTGTCCTGGGGCTTCTTTTTATGGTGGGAGCTTACTAAGATAGACCATGCATGCCAGCCTCCTCCAGAAGAAAAGTTCTAGGTCAGCAGTAGCCTGGGTACCACTTCTGCAGTGTAAGTCTTTTTTTTTTTTTTTTTTTTTTTTTTTTTGCGGTATGCGGGCCTCTGACTGTTGTGGCCTCTCTCGCTGCGGAGCACAGCCTTCGGACGCGCAAGCTCAGCGGCCATGGCTCACAGGCCCAGCTACTCCGCGGCATGTGGGATCTTCCTGGACCGGGGCACAAACCCGTGTCCCCTGCATTGGCAGGCGGACTCTCAACCACTGCACCACCAGGGAAGCCCTGCAGTGTAAGTCTTGACCTTTACACTTCTCATTTGAAAAGTGAGTGGGTCCCTGAGGTCCCTTTAGACAACTCCGAATTCAGTAATCCTCTAAAGGATTGGTCTGAAATTTAGAGCTCCATTGCTTTGCCTTCTAGTGAAGGAAATGTCCTCCTGGAGGAAGCAGTGCTTGGCTAAGTTCTGTGTTGGCACAGGGGTGCGGGTGAAGGAGATATACGGTATACTCAGCTAGGGCCTGCTATGTGTCAGGCAGAGGCTGAGCCGTCAGTGAACTGAAATTCCTCATCAGCATTTCCCAGGGCACAGGGGGATGGGCCTGGGTGGTTGGCATGTTAGAGATCTCTGGACATCTTCGAGCAGAACAGCAGGCAGGAGCAGAAGCCCCCACCCCAGGATTGGGACATGTGGCCAGATACTTCTTCCTTTGTTAACGAGGAAGAAGTAAACAGAACCAACTGGTAGTGAGGAACCCTATGGAATTGTTTGAAAAGCAGAGAGAGAAGGAAAGTTTGGTTTTTGCAGTGGCCACAGATGTGGAATTTTGAAGAGCATATATGTACAGGGGAGTCCTAGGACTGTGTGAGACACGGTGCCCCATCTTCATTATTTCTTTCCTTTTTCTGGCTGTGCTGCGAGGCTTGCAGGATCTCAGTTCCCTGACCAGGTACTGAACCCAGGCCACATCAGTGAAAGCGCCAAATCCTAACCAATAGACCACCAGACCACCAGGGAACTCCTCACTCCTACAGTATTTCTTGTGGCTTCCATGTGGTACCTCTGCTTGTATTTGGGTTACATCAATGATAGAAACCCAGGTGAATTTGCTCAGGAAAAAGGGGGAACTCATGAGCTCATGTGTGAAACCAAACAGTGACGAGGTCAGGAATGGAGGAATGGAGTGGAGCTCAGTGAGGTCATCCAGATCTCTAGCTGTTCCTGCCTGCTTCTTTCTGCCTCTAAGGAACAGCCCTGTCTCATTCCTCTCCAATGTATTTGTGGTTTCTTTGGGGAGGTGGAGAGTGGAGAGGGGTGATCTTTAAAATACTGCTTTCTTTTCTTTAATGGTCACTGATGTATGTAGTTTCTTCTTCTTCTTGAGTAAACTTTTTAAATTAATTAATTAATTTTATTTTGGCTGCACTGGGTCTTAGTTGAGGCACGTGGGATCTTCATTGTGGCATGCGGGATGTTTAGTTGTGGTATGTGGACTTCTTAGTTGTGGCATTCGGACTCTTAGTTGCGGCATGCATGCAGGATCTAGTTCACCAATGAGGGATCACAGCCAGGCCCCCTGCATTGGGAGCATGGAGTCTTACCCACTGGACCACCAGGAAAGTCCCCTTCTTGAGTAAACTTTAATCATCTCTATTTTTCTAGAAATTCTCTATCTCATGTTTTCATATATAGTGGCATAAAGTTGCTCATAGTATTCTCTTATGATTCTTAAATCTTCTACTATATCTGTAGTTTCATTCTCCTTTCATTCTTAATATTAGATATTTGTGCCTTTTTTCTTCTTTTCTTGATTAATCTTGCCAGATGTTTTATTGTCTTTTAAAAGAAACAACTTTTAGCTTTGTTGATCATTTTTGTGATTGTTGATTTCCTTTTCATTTATGCTCTTATCTCTACTGTTTACTTCCTTCAACTGTTTTTTATTTTTTTTTTTATTTTTTTTTTTTTTGTGGTACGCGGGCCTCTCACTGTTGTGGCCTCTCCCGTTGCGGAGCACAGGCTCCGGATGCGCAGGCTCAGCAGCCATGGCTCACGGGCCCAGCCGCTCCGCGGCATATGGGATCCTCCCAGACCGGGGCACGAACCCGTATCCCCTGCATCGGCAGGCGGACTCTCAACCACTGCGCCACCAGGGAGGCCCCTGTTTTTTATTTTTTATTTTTATTTTTATTTTTTTGGTACGCAGGCCTCTCACTGTTGTGGCCTCTCTCGTTGCGGAGCACAGGCTCCGGACGCGCAGGCTCAGCGGCCATGGCTCACGGGCCCAGCCGCTCCGCGGCATGTGGGATCTTCCCAGACCGGGGCACGAACCCGTGTCCCCCGCATCGGCAGGCGGACTCTCAACCACTGCGCCACCAGGGAAGCCCAAGGACAATTTTTTATAAATGTTCATGTGTTCATGACAACCATGAACCCATTCCTTTTGTGAATTCCTCAGTTTTTCAAACTAATTCTTCCAGTTTTTGCTTTACTTATTTCAAGGCTAGTAGTTAGGTATAGAAAGCTTATTATTGGTGGATATTTTTGGTGATTTGTTACTTTCTTCATCCTATAGTGTCCCTCTTTATCTCTTTTAATATTTCATGGCCTAAGGTGTATTGTGCCTGATATTAATATTCTATGTCAGATTTCTTTTGGTTACTATTTGCCTGGTATATCTTTTCCCATTATTTTATTTTCAGCCTTTCCCTTTTCTTTTGCTTTAGAGTGTTCCTTCTAACCAGCATGCATACCCCAAGGTTGAGAATATCTTCTCCTGTGTTTTCTTCTAGCAGTTTCATTGTTGTACCTTTTATATCTAGATTTGTGATCTATTTCCTATTCTCCTTTTTTCTTTGATAGTTTTGAAACTATAGATGTGTTTCTGTTGTTTAACTGGTTGCTCTTAAATTTTTAACATTGATACCCAGATATATATTTTCCCAACAATGTCCAAAGCAGTGCTGTCCAATAGAAATATAATGAGTCACATGTATTATTTAAAATTTTCTAGTAGCCACATTAAAAAAACAGGTGAAATTAATTTTAATAATATGCTTTATTTAACATATGTCAAAAAGAGTATTTCAAAATGTAGTCAATATGAGATTATTAATGAAATAGTTTATATTTTCTGTGCTAAATCTTGAAATCTGGTATGTATTTTACACTTAACAGCACACCTCATTTTGGATCAGCCACACTTCAAATACTCAATTGCCACATACGGCTGTGTCTGCTGTATTAGACAGCACGTGTCCAATATAATCTACATATAATACTTACACAATTTTGATGAGTTTTGAAAAGTGAACATACCCATGCAACCACCACCAGAATGGAGATAGCAAACAACTGATTTTTGCTTTCTTTCACTCTATATTAGTTTTGCCTTTCCCCAAGTTTCATATACTTGGATGCCTAAGGTATGCACTGTTTTGTATCTGGCTTCTTTCACTTAATGTAATTTACTCGTGTCAGTAGTTTGTTACTTTGTTCATTACAAAGTTGTCTTCAGTTGTGTGGATATATCACCATTTGTCTCTCCATTCACCTGTTGGAGGACATTTGGGTTGTTTCTAGGTTGGGGCCGTCATGAATAAGGCTGCCATTAACATTTGTGTACAAGTCTTTGTGTGGACACATGTCTTCATTTGTCTTGGGTAAATACATACCTAAGAGTGGACTGGCTGAGTTGTATGGTAGGTGTATGTTTAACTTTATAAGAAACTGTCAGACAGTTTTCCAAAGTGGTTGTACCACTTTAAGTCCCTCAGTATTGTCTGAGGGTCCCACTGCTCCACATCCTCCACAACACTTGGTATGACTAGTGATGTTGAGCATTGTTTCACGTAGATGAAAAATATACACATTTTCATATGGGTGAAATAATGTACAATGAAAAATTCATATATCTTCTTTTGGGAAATATCTGTTCAATTCTTTTGCCTGTTTTTAATTGGGCTATTTCCCTTTTTCTTATTGAGTTGTAGCAGTTCTTTAAATATTTTGTATATTAGTCTTTTATCAGTTATTTGTATTGTGAATATTTTCTCCCAATCTGGGGTTTGTCTTTTCATTTTCTCAGTGGTGTCTTTTTTTTTTTTTTTTTTTTTTTTTGCAGTACGCGGGCCCCTCACCGCTGTGTCCTCTCCCGTTGCGGAGCACAGGCTCCGGACACGCAGGCCCAGGGACCATGGCTCACGGGCCCAGCCACTTCCCAGACCAGGGCACGAACCCATGTCCCCTGCATCGGCAGGCGGACTCTCAACCACTGCGCCACCAGGGAAGCCCCCAGTGGTGTCTTTTGAAGGGCAAAAGTTTTTTTTATCACTGATGAAGTCAAATTTATCCATTTTTTCCCCTCTTACAGCTTGTACGCTCATGTTTTTAAGATATCTTTGCATACCCCGAGGTTGAGATGATCTTCTCCTGTGTTTTCTTCTAGCAGTTTCATTGTTGTACCTTTTATATTTAGATTTGTGATCTATTTCAATTTAGTTTTTGTGTCAGGTGTGAAGTAAGAGTTGAGGTTCATTATTTTTCCAAGTGGATATCCAGCAATTCCAGCACCAGCTGTTAAAAAGCTATCTTCTATGTTGTGTTACTCTGGCACCTTTGCTGAAATCAATCAACAGTGAATGTATGGGTCTATTTCTGGATTCTTTCTTCTGTTCCATTGATCTATTTGTCCTTAGGCGAACCTCTCATTGTCCTGATGACTGTAGCATAATAGTAAGTCTTGAAATCAATTCCTTGTTATTTTTGTCTGGAATTTCAATTCTACCTTTCTTTTTTTTTCTTTTTTAACAGGTGGGTAGTGTATAGGTTTACAGCATATCTACTGAACCTGGTTTGATATCTCTTAGCATATCAGTCTAATTTCTAACATTGTCACTTGTTTCCATCTTTGTGGAAGTCAATCTTTACTTCCTATATTCCAGATGGAACCTCTTGATTTTACATGGGAATTTCACTCTTTTGCAGACACTTTACACTGAGTATCATTTTGCAAACTGCTCACATTATCACTTTAAAAAAATCTCCTTTGCAGGCTTTTTTTGCTTGGACATATTTCCTTCTTGATTTAATCATACTTTTTTAGGGTAAAAATTTAATTAGGATTATATAGTTTTTATAGTCAATGGTTGTGGTGGAGTTGCTGGTTGTCCCACAATATCTGATCTGTCCATTTGCAGAGTAAAAGAATTTTTATCTGGGCAGATGGCTGTCTTGCTAAGGACTACATTTCCCAGCTTCCCATGGAGCTAGCTGTCGCCAATGGGATGCAAGTGGGAGTGATATATAAGCAAATCACAGTTCCTGCTCTTTAAAGGAAACTGTGTTTGCCCTTTCCCTGTTTCTGCTAATGAGAAGGTAGATGCAGTGGAGAGCCATCTTGAACTCTGGGGATGAGAGCAACACCACAGGTACCATAAAGGAACAAAACATAAGGAGCCTGAGGCCCTGACACCTTGAAGCTGTTATATGAGCTAGTTATGCCCAGACTGTACTGAGAAATAATTTCTATCTTTGTGAGCCACTAGAATTTTGGATCTCAGTCAGATCAGCCAAACCTATATCCTAATATAATAATTAGATTTACCAATATCATTTAGTAACTTATTTGTTCATCATTGCTTCTTGATACTCCTTCCTTTTTGGTTTCTTTTTTTTTTTTTTTTGCGGTATGTGGCCTCTCACTGCCGTGGCCTCTTCCATTGGGAGCACAGGTTCCAGACACGCAGGCTCAGCGGCCATGGCTCACGGGCCCAGCCGCTCCGCGGCACGTGGGATTCTCCCGGACCGGGGCACGAACCCGCGTCCCCCGCATCGGCAGGCGGACTCTCAACCACTGCGCCACCAGGGAAGCCCGGTTTCTATTTTTTAAAAAATAAATTTATTTATTTATTTATGGCTTCATTGGGTCTTCTTTGCTGCACACAGGCTTTGTCTCTAGTTGCAGCGAGCAGGGGCCACTCTTCATTGCGGTGCATGGGCTTCTCATTGCGGTGGCTTTTCTTTGTTGCAGAGCTCTAGGTGCACGGGCTTCAGTAGTTGTGGCATGTGGGTTCGGGAGTTGTGGCTTGCGGGCCCTAGAGTGTAGGCTCAGTAGTTGTGGCACACGGGCTTAGTTGCTCCACGGCATGTGTTATCTTCCCAGGCCAGGGCTCAAACCCATGTCCCCTGCGTTGGCAGGTGGATTCTTAACCACTGAGCCACCAGGGAAGTCCCAGGTTTCTATTTTTTAATTTATTTATTCACTTATTTGGTTGCACCAGGTCTTAGTTGCAGCAGGCAGGCTCTTTAGTTGCTGCTCGCTGGTTCCTTAGTTGCAGCACATGGGCTCCTTAGTTGTGGCATGCGAACTCTTAGTTGTGGCATGCATGTGGGATCTAGCTCCTTGACCAGGGGTCGAACCCAGGCCCCCTGCGTTGGGAGTGCGGAGTCTTATCCACTGCACCACCAGGGAAGTCCCCAGTTTCTATTTCTTCTTGGCAGAGAACATCTCTTAGGAGTTTTTTCATCAAAAGTTTGGGGGATGAAAAATTCTTGGTTTTTGTAAGTTTGAAGATGTTTTCATTTTGTTTAGTGATAGTTTAGCTAGGTATATTATTCTGTTAGTAATTAATTTCCCTCAACACCCGGAATACCTGAAGGTATTATTGCATTGTTTTCTTTTCTCTTTTGTGGTTGAGAGTTCTCATTTCAGTTTATTTATCATTTCTTTGTGAGCAACCTTTTTTCCCCTTCAGGGTTGCTTTTAAGATTTTTCTCTTCATCTTTGATATTCTGAATGTATCTAGGTGGAATTTTAATTTTTATTTATTTAGTGTGGCATTTGTTGGGCTTCTTTATTTTGAGAACATACATCTTCTTTCACTTCTAGAAAATTTTCAGCTATTATCTCTTTGAATATTGCTCTCTTGTAATTCCTTCACATCATACTTATGGAAATTTCTGTTATATGTATTCTTGACCTTCTAATGTTATTTTCCATTTCTCTTAACTTCTCTCTCATATTTTCCATCACTTTTTCTATATTGCCTTCTAAATGAATTCTTCAGCACAATCTTTCTATTACCCAGCTCTCTCTTCATCTAGTTTACAGTTTATTCCATCTTTTGAGCTGTTATGTCAATGATTATAATTTTTTATATCCATTTGTCTTGATTCATATCTGTTTGTTTTATATCATGTTTTTTGTTGTTCCTTTCCTTATCTCTTTGTGGAGCTTGAGCATGTTTATTTAAAAGCATTTCTAAGAAGGTTTCATTCTTTGAATTTTAACAGTAGTGAATTCATCTCCTGATTGAACTTGGAATTGGATTCATCCCCAGTCAAGCCTCCAGATAAAAACACAGCCTAGTTGACACTTTGAAGCCATGTGAGACCTTAGTCAAAGGAAGAAGCTAACCTCTGCCTGGACTTTTGACCCAGAGAAACCATGTGAAAATATAGTGTGTTGTTTTAACTCATTAAATTTGTGATAATTTGCTCGAAGATTAGAGGACTAATTATACATGTCCCTATATTTGAGTTATGGCTTATGAAGTTCTGTCTTTAGTATGAGTGAAGCTCTTGGAACTATGTACACTGAATGGGGTAGTCCACCAAAATGTGAACAGTGGTTATACATGGATGAGAGACCATGGGTTATTTTTATTCTCCTCTATACTTTTTAGTATACCAAGTTTTAAAATATGATATCTATGTAAAACAGCCAAAACTATTTGTTTAAAGTAAACATTTTGTTAAAGAATAATAACATAGAGAAAATGGTGCAAATCTTAAATGTTCAGTTTGGTGAATTTTTACAAAGTGACCACATCTATGTAATCACCATCGAGGACAAGACTTAGAATATTAGCAGCATCCTAGAAGCCTCTCCTCTTGTTTCTTAAGTCGTTAGCTCCAAAAAGATAATCATGAATTTGATTTTTATCACCAGAGGTAAGTTTTGCTTGTTTTTGAACCTTTTATAAGTGGAATCATTGAGCATGTTTATTTGTTTCTGACTTCTATCATTCAACATTGTGTTTGTGAAGTTCATAATGTTGTCCTGTGTAGTGATATTTCAATCATTTTTAATGTTTTTTAGTATTCTGTTGTGTGATTATATCAAACTTAACTATATTATACTACTGATGGATATTTAGGTAGTTTCCAGTTTGGGACTTGCTATGGACTGAATATCTGTGTACTCTCAAAGTCCATATGTTGGAATCTTAACCCCAATATGGTGGTATTGGGAGAGGGTCTATGTGAGATGATTAGGCCATGAGGGTGGAGCCCTCATGAATGGGATTAGTACCCTTATAAAAGGGACCCCAGAGAGCTTGCTCACTCTCTTTCTGCCAAGTGAGGATATACGAAAAGTCAGCAGTCTGCAACCTGGAAGAGGCTTCTCACCAGAAGCCAATCATGCTGACACTGTAATCTTCAACCTACAGCCTCCAGAACTGTGAGAAATAAAAATGTCTGTTGTTTGTTAACCACTCAGTCTATGGTATTCTGTTATAGCAGCCTGAACTGACTAAGACAGGGCTATTATGAATAAAACTGCCATGAACATTTGTAGGCATGTCTTTTGTTAAATATATGTATGCATTTTTTTGTTGACTATATACCTAGGATATATAGTCCCAACCACTGGACCGCCAGGGAAGTCTCCCATTCTGATTTTTGATGCTTTGTGTAAAATCTAGTTTTTCCCTCTCTGGGAGTTTGTATGATTTTTCATTTGTTCTTAGTGATCTAAAATTTCACAATGATATGTCTTAGTGTGCAAATAGCATCCATTTTATTCAGTACTTGGTGGGCATCTTCAATCTGGAAACTCATGTAATTTAATTCAGAGACATTTACTTGAATAACTTATTGGATGAGTACCCCTCCCCCTTTTATTTTCTCTATTCTTTCTGAGATTTCTTTTATTTGGATGTTAGATCTCCCAGGTTGATTCTCTAATTTTCATGTCTTTTCTCTCTTATGCTTTGTCCTTTTGCTCTGCTTTCTGGGAAATTGCCTAATCTGCAACCTTATCTTCTAAACTTACCACTAAGCTTTTCATTTGTTCTATGCAAGAGAGATTTTTTTCTTCTCAGAACATTCCTTTTTAATAACATCCTGTACTTGTTTAATATGTGCTATATCTCTTATGTCTTTGATGCTACTAATGATAATTTTTTGGCATTTTCTTCTTACCATCATCATGTGTGTTCCCTCCAAGTTGCTTTTTATCTGTTTGTTATTGTTTGGCTCTGAGTTAGGAGCTTCCCTTATGTGCCCAGTGATCCTTGGCTTCTACACACAGAGTCTGCTCAGAAGCTCAAAGCTCAGAGCTGGCTGCCCACCAAGGACTCCACTGAAGGGTGATCTGACTAGGCTCTTTCACTGAGCAACTTCTTTTTAAAAAATTTTTTTAAATATAATTTTTTAAATCAATTAGTTAATTAATTTGTCTGTGTTGGGTCTTTGTTGTTGCATGCAGGCTTTCTCTAGTTGCAGTGAGCAGGGGCTACTCTTCGTTGTGGTGTTGCAGTGGCTTCTCTTGTTGCAGAGCATGGGCTCTAGGCACGTGGGCTTCAGTAGTTGCAGCACATGGGCCCTGGAGTGTGCGGGCTTCAGTAGTTGCAGCACATGGGCTCAGTAGTTGTGGCTCGCAAGGCTCTAGAGCACAGGCTCAGTAGTTATGGGTCATGGGCTTTGTTGCCCTGCAGCATTTGGGATCTTCCTGGACCGGAGCTCAAACCCATGTCCCCTGCATTGGCAGGTGGATTCTTAACCACTGAGCCACCAGGGAAGTCCTCACTGAGCAACTTCTGATGTCACTGCCTTTAGGTCTTTCCTCCTAGGTTTCTCAAATTTGCAAAGATCTTTGATCTCTTGCCTGGAGGTTCATACTAAGCCTGGTTGCCATTTAGGAATATTAATATTCAATGTGAAGACCTTCACTTAATTCTCCCATTTTCAGTGTGATGCCCCTGCCCCCAGCTGGATCTGCTCTTCCCCAGTGCAGAGTCCCATGGTTTTACCCACTCCAGGGAATAATATTCTCTCTCTACTATATCTCAGGGATATAGTAGAGAAAGTCACCTTGGGAGATGGGATCTTGGTTACTAACTGCCTTTTAAACTCTCTTTCAACAAGTCCCCTGTGGTTCCTTCTGCTTCCAGAAGTACCTGATACTCAATTCCTGAACCTTTGGGGGTTCTGTGTGTCCTAGACTTTCCTCACTGCCAGTTTAAGACTCAGTTTTTTTGCATCCACTAAGTCAATTCCCACTTGTCGGTTTGCTTTCCAATTTCAAAATGATCCCATTTTCTTTTTCATTGTAGCACTTTAAAAATTCCTTTTCTGCCATTTTTAAAGGAGTTTCAGGAGGGAGCAGGGATAAATGCCTGTGCTTAATCTGCTGTCTATCTGCTCGCTTCGGCAGCACACATATTAATCTGCTGTCTGTAACCAGGAACTCTAGCTGTTCTTTTCTCATTATATTAATTCTTTTTGATGTTTCCCAAAACATCTTAGTCATTGTAATCACAGGTATCCTCTGGTCTCTATCTCCTGGATCTATCATCTGAGGATCATGGGATGGGTGGCAGGGAGGGGGTGGTGGTGGTGGGGGTGGTGGTGGTAGTGTTGGGTGGGTGGGTGAGGGTGGGGCAAGCTTATTGGTTTTGCCACTGACTCTGTCTTACGACTGCTTTTGTTTTGTAATTTTGTCTTTGTGAGCTCATCTGCAGGAACCTTTGTCTGTGGGAACACTGGGCAGCCTAGGTTGAGGTCATGGCCCTCTAGGGAGTGTTTGCATTTGTTTCTGCCCAGTGCCCACAGGCATCTCCAGCCAGGGACCCTTTTCTGTGTTAACTTCTTGCTTTCAGAGTCTCCTGAACACAAGGGAAGCAGGGTAGTGTAAATTTAAATCCCAAACCCCTTGGGGCTAAGTCTGTGGTTACAAATTCCCAGAGCCCGGGCTGTAGCAGATGAGCTGATTGGTGATCTGTCTGAGCAGAGAGTGGGTTTTTTTTTTTTTAAATCCTTGCCCACTTTTTCACCGAGACTATAACTCTGAAGAGTCTGGCTTGGAGGTGGGTCTCATTTACAACTCCTGGCTTTGTGGTGCCCAAAGCCTTATTTCTTGTCCCCACAGGGGCTGTAAAATCCAACCCCAGGCTGCTGAGACCCACAGCTCCACCCTGCCCGTGCCAGCACAGCGCCGATACTAGCCCTCCTGATTCCTGCTCTGGTTTTCAGCTCCTTCTTTGTTTTTATCCCTGGGGAGTTCCCTTCCTTTCTTGCAAGCTCAGCCATGCATTTAAAAGGAGGTTTGTTATATTTTAGCCACCGTTTCCAAGTAGTGTTTTATAGCAGGAGGGTTTTCTACGGTGTAACTCACAATTCTGTTGGAAATAAAAGTCCTATATTTTTTGCTGGTTTCTACTGTCTTTTGCATCTCAGTGTTCCCCACAGCAGAGCATCAATAGAGGCCCCTGTGAATAGTGAATACAAGGAGTTGAATTGCCGCGATTGGTGTCCTAGTCACCTAATTGGCGATTTTGCCAAAGGCACAGCAAAGCGAGTCAGGGTTCCTCTGGCAGTCCTGCTGTTTGGAGCAGGGGTCTCAGAGAACATTCAAGATCCATCCTGGGCTGGACCCAACCTACCCGTGGGTACTGTCTGATGTCCTGCCAGCCCTCCCAGGCTTCCTGCCCTCCAGCCACACACCTGATCACAAGCTCCGTCTCACCTTTCTTTAGCTCCGTCTCACCCTTCTTTGAACTTGCTGTTCCCACCCCCTCGCTCAGGCAGGGTGCCCACCCAGAGCCTCTGAAGCGCTGCCCGTAGAGCTTCGCTGGGGCGGTTTGCTCGCTTGACCGGCCTGCGCCACCAGACACCGGGAGGAGGCCGGACTGCTTTCCCCTTTGTATCTTCGGCATCCTCATGGTAACAGCGTAAACAACCGAAGCGCTCCATAAACGTGTGGCTAAAAGCATGAACGAGAGAGCCGGCATTGCCAGAGAACCAGCTCCAAGCACGGAGTTCAGATTTTACAAAATTAAAGCAGCTGTTATAGTCTGGTTGCTGTAACATCCTGGGCCGGGGGGTGGGTGGGGGAGGGGAGGGACTCCGCCCCCAGCCCCTCCCCTCCCCCTCTCACGGGTGCGTGGGGCTCCCCGGCCCAAGTTTGAGAAGACATCTTTTTCCACAAGGGGAACTGGGTGTGTGTCTCCCCAGAGCTGTGGCCCCCAGCAACTTTGTCTCTGTGGGTGCCTTGGCTGCCAAGGTACGGATGAAAGGAGGTCGCAGTGACCCGCTCACAGTGAGTTTACAAAGCACTTCCCCTCTGATGAAGATAAACTAGGAAGGGACTCAGCCAAGATCACACAAGGTGGGGGTGGGGGTGGGGGGGTGAGGAGTCGGGGTGTTAGGGCTGCACCATCCAGCGGCCAAGAGCTGCGCGTGTCACCACCGAGTGAGCACTGAGCACTGAAATTCTGAACTGAGATGTGCCTTAAGTGTAAAATACACACCAGAGTTCAAAGACTTAGTATGAAAAATCAAAAGGGTAAATGTCTCATTAAGAATTTTAAATATTTATGACACGTCAAAATGATAATATTTTGCATGTATTAACTTAAATACAAATATTGTTAGAATGAATTCCACCAGTTTCTTTTGACTTTGTTGTAATGAAGCTACCAGAAAAGGTAAAATTACCCGTGTGAGTTGTGTTTGTGGCTGGTGTCTTTTTTCTGTGGGAAGTACTGGTCTAGAGTGTGGGCCACGTGATTCCTAAGCAGACCTTCCTTCACTCACAGCCCTGGGCACCACCTTGCGGGTGGTGTCTCTGCACGCCCTGGATGTGGACTCTGCTACACCACCTATGAGCTGTCTGACCTTCCCCAGGACAAGTCCCGGTTTCCTCATCTGGAAAGGGCACCGTTTTGCCCACAGGGGAACGAGATGGTTTTGAGGATCCAGGATTCAGTAGAGCCCTTCCTGGTGGTCCACTCATATCCTCATCACAACAGCCACTGGGCTGTAGCAGCGAGAGGGCGGGGCCTTGCCTGCTGTAGGGTGAATGAATGAATGAGTGCTTGTTTAACCCCACTGAACGCTGGCTTATCAATGAAATAGTTCCCTTTGGCTATGAAGACATTCTCGATCTGGTTTCCACCTTCACATCTGTATCATATTTGTGAGATGCACAGCCATGGGCGCAACCAGATTTGAGAACTGCCACTGTCCTATTTTGGGATCCTTTGAAAGCAGAGCCTGAGTTAAGGACTTCGGGGTGACCCCAGGAGGTAGGAGAGCAAGGCAGGAGGGGAGGAGAAGCGATGGGGGTGTCCTTCCCTGCTGTGGGTGAGAGAAGGCTGGTTTCCATCAGGAACTCTAGAAGCATACAGAACGCCTCCCGGAATTGTTTTCTGGAAGGCAGGAGGTGGGAGCATCCATCCACTGGCTCCTGTCCTCTACTGCAGAAGGTTGCTCAGGGGTCTTTACTCCCCACTCCTGAGCTGTCTAGTGGCTTCAGGAGGCCTTGGGAAAAGCCCCCTGGCAGAAAAGCTCCTGCTTAAGATGGCACAAGTCATGCTGAGTCAGGACTGTCCACCTCATTGCAGCTGAAATCAGAGGTGGGACAAGGAGGTGTGATGTGGCACAGAAGTGTCTGCTACAGTCCCTAAAGTCTAGAAACACACCAAAAAGAATTCAAACTTGCTACAACAAATAGACAATATCAGTAGCTCAACTTAAGGTCTGTATTTTGACAGAATGGGCTATGGCTTACGGGCAATTTCTGGAAAGTTAGCTGAAACCTCATTCTTTTGTCCGTGCATTCATTCACTCATCAGTCGATATTTATTGGACACTGATTCTGAGTCAGGCCCTCACCCGCCCCAGAAAGGACAGCAGAATGGAAGAGAGGGGTAAGGATGTCATTGTACCAACAAAGTGGAATCTTTCCTAATTTATAAATTAGGTGTTACCTGCAAACTTCAGTCCTTTAATCTTCACTGGTAACAGGGTACTGATGTTGAAGGTCACCCATTGTTGGGTGACAGCAGAACCCAAAGCCCCTGAAGAGGATTTGGCCTGTTCCTTGGGTCAAGGAGGACTTATAAATGAATTCACCCACCCATCCTGCCTTCCTGTGATCACTCAGCCTGCAGCCTCTGAGCACCTACTTGGTGCCAGCTTCTGTGAAAGTTCCAGGAGTGCAGTGGTGAATGAGACGGAGCCCTGCCCTTAGGACCTCGCAGTCTGGAGGGGGAGATGGTGGCACCCTTGCAGAGTCCAGAGGCAGGCTCCAAGCCCCGGGGAGACGGGGAGGGGGCTGCGGCCTGCTGGGTCTTGGAAAGCTTTCTGGAGGAGGCGCAATCGGATATTCACCCCAAGGCCTCTGGGCCCCAGATGTGAGCTTCTGGCACAGAGCAGACCTGGCTGAACCCCATAACTGGCTGCTTGGCAGAGGACACTGGCAAACCCAGGCTTGCTCTAGTTCATTTGCATATCATTTGCGTATATCTGCATATGCGGTGGCACAGCCTGGTCTCTTATGCATTTAAATTGCAAGTTATTTGTCTCTCTTTGAAAGCTCTCATTTTTTTCCCAAGGGTGGGCTGGCTCCATTTCCCCTCCTTGTCTTTATAATGCAAGGCTCTGTTGAGTTTGCCAAGCATGGTGCAAGGCTGTAGATCTGGGGTACGATACATGTTTGCTATTCTGGCTTTCAGAATACTTTGTTATTTTTAAGGGCTCCATGGCAGCCTGCAAAAGGGTGCCTGCAAAAGGGTGCAAAAGGGAGTATTGAGCATGTGTACCCCATGTTACAGATGGGGAAACTGAGGCAGAGAGTGATTAAGTGAGGTGCCCAACCTCGCTTTCCATGCTGGAGGCAGGACCATGGCTAGGTATCAGGTTGCCCGATTTCTGATCCCACATTGAGAGGGCCTTTAGAGGTCATCAATTCATACAGATGGTGGAAGGAGATCCAGAGAGGGATAGGGACTTGCCGAAGGCCATTGTCTGGTCCAGGATGCAGTCTTGGCTTCCACAGCTCTGCCTGAAGACAATGAGCCCTTCTGTCAAGGTGATTGTTTTGGTTGCTGTGTTGGTGGCATTTGCCCCTTCAGAGGGGGACCCTCCCCATAAATACCATTGATATATTGGTGTCTCCTTATTTGGGTTGCTGTTTAAGCCTGGTGAGTGTCACACAACCCAGCCCATCCCATCTGATCAGGGCTTGACTTATAGCCCAGACATGAGTTGGCAGGAGTCCTTGTTGGTCTTCTAACAGGGGACATTCTGCTGCCAAAAAGGCAGTTAGGGCCATCCCAGAGGATGCAGGTCTCTCGCTGCCCTTAGAGGATGCACCTCTGACATGACTGTGAAACCAAACTTGAAGACATCAGCTTGTCTCTTAAAATGTGTCATTTTAAGAGTGGGGATTTACTCTTAAAATGAGTGGGGGGCTTCCCTGGTGGTGCAGTGGTTGAGAGTCCGCCTGCCGATGCAGGGGACACGGGTTCGTGCCCTGGTCCGGGAAGATCCCACATGCCGCGGAGCAGCTGGGCCCGTGAGCCATGGCCGCTGAGCCTGCGCGTCCGGAGCCTGTGCTCCGCAACGGGAGAGGCCACAACAGTGAGAGGCCCGCATACCGCAAAAAAATAAATAAATAAAAAGAAAGACTAAAACAAAGAGTGGGGATTTACTCAAGGTCAACAACACTGGGTCTGGCTGATCATGATGTCACTGGGGATCTTTACTTGTAAGAACAGAACTGCTAATTCACTGCTAATAACATCTTCCATTTACTGAGCACATTACCATGTGTAGACATGGGTCTGGGCTTTTGCTCAGGTTACTTCCATTCCTCATCCTGAAGACAGGGACTGTCATTCCTGTTACACAAGTGAGGCCACTGAGGCTCAGTGAGATGAAGAACTTCGTTCAAGGTCACACAGCAAAGTATCAGAATCAAGACTCAACCGTAGGAATGGCTGGCTCCAGACCCCAACACAATGGCCTGCATTTTCCACTAAACCATATTGCTTCCAATGTCAAGTCTAAAACTAGACCTAACATGAGCACTAAATTATGTCTTAGGCAACATGATGTAGTGATTTATAAAGCACAGACTTGCTGGTAGTAGAAGAGTTGTTTATATCAGATTAACTTTCTGCTGGTAACAATTATAAAATCTGGACAAAAATATATAAAACAGATTTGCTTGGAACTACTGGAGAGTGACCAAAAGCAGACAAACTAGAGGAGATATGACCCTTGAAACCAGGAAACTATACTGGTGAGAGACACATTTATCTGGATTGTCCCCTGAGGGCATTCCCTAGTTTATGTTGTGCATGGGGGAGAGAACTCAAGCAGAAAGCAGAAGCCTTATTGACTGAGGAGTAAGAAGTTGGAATTCAGGGCCTGCAGAGCAGCTGGAAATTGAGAGAGAGGGAAATCCCAGAAAACAGAGCTGCAGAGGAAGAAAACTCCCCTCAGATTCTTGGCTGACTCTTGTGTGGGGCATGACTCCAAGGAGCTCAGGGGAAAACACAGCCGGAGGGCTGAAAGAGCTGAGCAGAGATTTCTGCAGCTGCTTGGCATTGGGGATACAAATTTTCTAGTTCAAATCTCACCAAGTTAGAGTGGCTTGGTAAACATGCCAGCCTTTTCACTGAGATCCTGGGAGACCATTACTTAGGAGTAAGGACCAAAATAAACCTGCCCTAACAAAGTCTAAAACCAGAGCTTCACAAGATCGAGGTGAATGGCCAACAATTAAACAGAAATGAAATACAAAATTCTTCAGAGGAAGATAACACAATCCAGAAGCTCTACATTATATCATCACAGTGTCCAGAATAAAATAAAAAATTATTATTGATAGGCATGGAAAGAAACAGGAACATGTGACACATAGACAAGATTTTTTTAAAAGTCAGTAGAAACAGATCCAAAGGTGATCTAGATGTTGGAATTAGTTGGCAGATTTTTAAATCATTATGATAAATGTGTTAAAGAATTTACAGGAAAAGGCAGTGGATGAAGGTGTGGGAAATTTCCCACAATGGATGAAGGTGTGGGAAATTTCAGAAGCATATTAGTTTCCTAGGGCTGCCAGAACAAACTACCACAAACTGGGTGGCTTACAACAACAGAAATGTATTCTGTCCCAGTTCCAAAGGCTAGAAGTCTGAAATCCAGTTGTTGGCAGGGTTAATTCCTTCTGAGAGCTCTGAAGGGGTATCTGTTCCATGCTTGTCTCCCAGCTTCTGGTGACTGCCAGCAATCCTTAGCATTCCTTGGCTTGCAAGAATTTCAATCTCTGTCTTCACATGGTGTTCTCTCTGTGTCTCTCTGCTTTCCTTATAAAGACACCAGTCATATTGGATTAAGGGCCCACTTTATTCCAGTATGACCTCATCTTAATTTACCTAATTACATCTGTAGTGACCCTGTTTCTAAATAAGGTCATATTTTGGGCTTCCCTGGTGGCGCAGTGGTTGAGAGTCCGCCTGCCGATGCAGAGAACATGGGTTCGTGCCCCGGTCCGGGAAGATCCCACATGCCACGGAGCGGCTAGGCCCGTGAGCCATGGCCGCTGAGCCTGTGCGTCTGGAGCCTGTGCTCCACAATGGGAGAGGCCACAGCAGTGAGAGGCCCGCGTACCGCAAAAGAAAAAAATTAAAAATAAATAAATAAATAAATAAATAAATAAATAAGGTCATATTTTGAAGTACGGGGGGTTAGCACTTCAACATATCTTTTTTTTGGGGGGGGGACACAATTCAACCCATAACAAGAGGAGATATGGAAACATTTTTTCTTAAAAAACAGGATCATATCAAATTCTAAACTTGAAAATACAATAACTGAAGTTGAACACTCATTGGATGGGACTAGACCCAATACAAAAAGGATCAGTGAGTTTAAAAACGGATCAATAGAAATTATCTATACTGAAGCACAAAGAGAAAAATGATTGAAAAAATGAACAGAGTCTCAATAACCTATGTGAAAGCATCAAGCAGTCTTAACATACATGTAATTTGAGTCCCAGAGGTGGGAAGAGAGATAATGGAGCAAAAAAATTGTTTTTTTTGATGAAATATTGGCTGAGAATGTTCCATGTTTGAAAAAGCAGTCAACCTGCAGATCCAGGACGTTCAGCAAACCCTAACCAGGATATAGATACAAGGAAAATCATACTCAGGCATATCATGGTCAGACTGGCAAAAACCAAAGATGAAGAGAGAATCTGGAAAACAGCTAGAAAAAATATATATAATAATTATGTATAGGAAAAAAATGATGCAAAAGACAACAGACTTCTCATGAAAATAATGCAAGTCAGGAGACAATAGAACAATTAACCACAGGTGAAGTTAAAATCTGTCAATTTAGAATGCTAACAGTGAAAATATATTTCAAAATGGAAAAATCAAAACATTCTTGAATAGATAAAACAGAGAATTTGTTTCCAGTAGACCTGAATTATAAGAAATGCTAAAGAAAGGTCTTTAGGCTTAAGGAAAATGATACCAGATAGAACTGCAGAAAATTTACAAGGAAATTTTTACAGGAAAAAGTAGCACTGGGAATGGTAAATATGTGAATAGATACAAAAGACTCTTCCTTTTCTTAACTTCTTTAAAAATTAATTGCCTCCTTAAAGCAAAATGACAGTGTGTTCTGGGATTTATATCACATATAAAAGTAAAATATACAACTATAATAGCACAAAGTACAGGAGAGAATGAAATGGAATTCTATTTTTGTAAAGTCCTTACAGAATACATGAAGTGGTGCATTATTATTGGAAGGAAGACTGTGATAACTTAAGAATGAACATCATAATCCCTTTGAGAGCAACCCAAAATTTAAAAAGGTAGAGCTAAAAAGCAAACAGGGGAGGCAGAATGGAATGTTTATAAAAATACTTGATTAACCCAACAGAAGGCAGTCAAGGAAGAACAAAGGAAAAAAAGAAGAGAGGGGACAAATAGATGACAAGTAGCAGGATGACAGACATAAACCCATCCACAATAATAAGTACATTAAATGTAAAAGCTCTAGACTCTCCAGCTGAAAGGCAGATATTGTCAGACTTGATTTTAAAATAGTCATGTCTGAGTTATTGGTGTGTTAAGTAGGAGAATTAAATGAGGTTGTGCACCAAAGCTCTGAGCAGAGGGCCTGGCCCATGGTGGGTGCTTCTTAAGTGAAAACTCTGAACTTATTTTACAATCCCTTTCCTGGAAGCCTGTCGAAGAACTTCTCATGGGGAGGCCCCAGTCAGCCATGCACATAGCATCGTGCCCAGCTGGGCATTCATCCAGCCAGATTTTGCTGAGCAACAGCTTCACACCAGACAGTCAGGACCCTTCTCACCGGCATGTGGATTATACGTCTGCTTTTCAGGAGCAGGGAATGACCCTCCTCCTTTACCTGCTACAAACCTGGGAGGTGGGGAGGGCTTAAGGTACAAAGAAGTGGATCCTCAAAGCTAGGACTGGAGCTGAGCTTCCCTGAGGCTGCCTGGGGTCGGTGGCCTGTGGCTGGTGTGACTGCCTCATGCTGCCCAGCACCCTGTTCTTACCTGGAAGCTGGTGCCAAGGTCTCCACCAATCTCCAGTGCCCCAGGGCTACAGGCAAGGCTTCTTTCCCCAGAGGAGCTCTCGTTCTCTGGCTTGGAAGGCCAGCCCTTTCTTACCCCTGGCGTCTAGTTCCCTCCAGCCAGGCCCAGGCACCTAGGTTACCACTTGCGAGTTGGTCTGTGTGGGCAAGGAAAGGGGGCCAGGGGACCCTGAGCTGCGTTTCTATGGGTCCTTCTCCTCCCCCGACGTCTGGCCTCTCAGTTGAGTCCAGAGCCTTGAGGACCACAGTGCTATTTCTAGCAACTTCCAGACTGTCTAGTCCATTGGTCTCTCCCTCCTCCAAATCCCCAGTCACTAACCCTCCTCCCACCTATGGGTAATTCTACCCTGATCTCTGACACCACAGACTAATTTTGCTTGTTTTTGTCCTTTATGTAAACATCTTTTCCACATCATGTTTGTGAGGTTCAACTCTATTGTTGTGGCTAGTTGTAGATCATCCATCCTTAAAGCTGACCAATCATCCACTGCAGGAATGGTCTACAAATTATCTGTTCTACAGCTGCAGAATATTTGGATTCATTCCATGCAGGGCTACTATGTGAATAGTGCTGTTGTGAATATTCCCAGCCACATCTTCGGAGAACGGAAGGATAAACTTCTGTTCGGTACATGACTTGGAGTGGAAGTGTGGGTCAGAGGGTAGGGCGTGGCCAGTTTGAGCAGACCTGACACATGCTTCCCACAGTGGTTGTACCAATTCACATACCCGCCAGCTGGGTGTGAGTTCCAGTTGCTCCATGTGCTTATCAACACTTGACGTTGTCAGTCTTCCTCACTTTAGCTTTTCTTGTGTCTGATGTGGTAGTTCACTGTGGTCTTAATTTGCATTTCCCCTTGATGAGTTACAGAGCTGAGCACTTTATCATGCATCTGCCGGTTATTTGGCTATTCACTTGTGAAGGACTTTAATTCATTTCCTCCATTTTTCTCTTGAGCTGTGTGCCTCTTTCTTCTTGGATTATAAAGCCAATCCACTCTGCCCCACAGACTCAAAGCCATCGTAGTTGGGTCATACTTGCACTGTAGGTGGTGACAGGGTTTCAAACAAAAGGTACGTTATATGAAATTAATCTGATTTGAATTGATTTTGTATTTGACCGACCAATTTGTCTTGGTTTTATGGTTGTATAAGAGCTATAAGGAGTTAATGCTTCATTTAATGTTTGTACCTGTCCGAATAACACCACAGTAAAAATCACTTAAGGCAACAAAGAGGGCCCGTGAGGTCCCCTCTCCTCTTGGTAACCAGGAGGAGATTTTCAAAACACAAATCCAATCTGGTAACTCCCTTGCTTAACGTGACTCAAAGGATCCCTTCTGTCTGGGATGGAGACGAGCCTGCTCAGCCTGACTCCCCTCATCCCTGCTCTCCTGTGTCATCCACTGAAGCTGTTGCCCCTTCCTGGACCGTGATCTCTCACCCTGGGCTTTCACTCTGCACAGGCCCCCAGGTCTTCCTGCTCCCTGTTTTGGAGCAGCCTCTGCCCTTGGCCACCTTCCCCTTTCTTTGCTTAGAGTTGATTCCTTGCTCGGACCTCAGCTCAACTGTTACTTCCCAGGGAAGCCCATCCTTTCAAGGATGGCCCTGAAACACACCATCCCAGCTGATGCTTTCCTTCTTTGCATAAAATCAGCTGCAATTTTTTATTTCTTTGTGGCATTCTTCCCTCCCAGACCGCAGGTTCCACAAAGGCAGGGATGGCATTTTCTTGCCCCCCCCACTTTTTTTCTCTAGTGCTTGGCAATTAGTGAGTGTTCAATACACGTTTGTTGAGTGACTTAATGACCTGAGCTTGTGTAACCCTCTCAATTGTATTGATGCTGAAAGTCAGGGAGGGCCCAAGGTCATGCACGCAAGCACAGGGAACGGCTAGAGGCAGGCCCGGGGCTCAGCTCTTCTTGTCCAACCACAAGAACGTGAAGGAGAGTCCTCTGGGTAGCAGGATGGGGGCCAGGGTCACCTCTTCACGGGCCCGGAAGACCCTTAAGGATAATCCAGTCCAATTCTTTTGTGCTTCAAATGAGGAAACTAAGAACCAAAAAGAAGACAGGGATTGTCTAGAGTCACAAGGTGAGGCAGGAGCTCGGGGGGGTCTGGGACCCGTGGGACCTGACACTCAGCATTCTTTCCGCTGCCCCACTCTCTCGTGGAGCAGGAGACCAAGGCGGGCGAGGGTTGCCGTTTCATAATCCTGACTGGGAGCCTCTGAGCGTGGCTAGGAGTCCCAGGCGGAGGCAGACAGGAGACTGATGACAAAGGCCTTCCTCATCCTCCTCCAGCGTCTATCTCGAGTCCCATGGGGTCGTATTGAATTCTTGTCTATGGGAAGGTGAGAGAGAACAGGAACATTCTGGAATAAAGACTGAGGACCCTCCCAGTGAGGCAGGGAGGACAATTCAGAGCCGAGGAAAACTCTAGCTGCCTGGTAAATGCCCACCTGTCCCTGTCCTGGTCTGAGCAGTTGTGGGGTTGGGCGAGAATGAATTGCAGTGGTTTACGTAACCCTTTCTGGGCAGAGGCAGACGGCATTTTTTTGTTTTTGGTTTTTGCCACTCTGCGCAGCCTGCAGAACGCTAGTTCCTGACCAGGGATCGAACCTGCACCCTCGGCAGTGAAAGCGCCGAGTCCTCACCACTGGACTGCCAGGGAATTACCCAGATGACATTTTTTGTTTGTTTGTTTTTGTTTTTGCGGTACGCGGGCCTCTCACTGTTGCGGCCTCTCCCGTTGCGGAGCACAGGCTCCGGATGCGCAGGCTCAGCGGCCACAGCTCACAGTCCCAGCCGCTCTGCGGCATGTGGGATCTTCCCAGACCGGGGCACGAACCCATGTCCCCTGCATCGGCAGGCGGACTCTCAACCACTGCACCACCAGGGAAGCCCCCCAGATGACATTTTTAAAATTGAAATTTCCATTGAGATCATTGTAGACTGACGTGCAGTTATCAGAAATAACACAGAGATCCCCTGTACCCTTCACCCAGTTTGCCCCAATGGAATCACCGAGCAGAACTATAGGACAAGATCACAGCTGGGCTGTGAGCGTTGACACAACCCACCGATCTTACTCCGATTTCCCAGTTTTACTTATAATATTTTGTGTGTGCGTTTAGTTCTATACAGGTTTTTTTTTGTTTTTTTTTTTTGCGGTACGCGGGCCTCTCACTATTGCGGCCTCTCCCGTTGCGGAGCACAGGCTCCGGACGCGCAGGCTCAGCGGCCATGGCTCACGGGCCCAGCCGCTCCGCGGCATGTGGGATCTTCCCGGACCGGGGCACGAACCCGTGTCCCCTGCACCGGCAGGCGGACTCTCAACCACTGCACCACCAGGGAAGCCCTACAGTTTTATCACAGGTCTGTGGGTCCTGCGTCACGGTCTCCCAGTCGGGATACAGAACTTGTCCATCGGCACAAGGATCCCGCCTGCTGCTCTTCTATGACCACGCGCCCATTCCACCCCCATCCAGCCTGTCCCTAATCTGTCCCCCAAGGCTAACATTTTGTGATGTCGAAAATGTTATGTAAAGGGAATGGTAGAGTATGTAACCTTTTGGGATTGGCTTTTCCCCTGGGCAGATGCCACTTTTGGGGCCAGCATCCTGTCGGGAGGATTGCAGAGCCCCAGGGCATGGGCTCTGTTACTCTTCCAACTGATCAAAGTGAGCCCTTGAAACTCCAGAGCCAGCACTCTTGGTGGCCACAGAAGGGAACCCGTCCTCCGGGAGAGCAGGGGGAAGTGGGCTGGGGGTCCCCTGCCCCTTCCTCAGCCCTGCTGTGACCCAGCCTGTCCTCTGCTGCCCTGTCTGGGGTAGGTCTCTGTCTCCACTCCGTCCCCTGGGCCGTCTCTTTACTCCACAGAGAGGCAGTGACTGGAGACACTGCTTGGCTACTGAGAAGCTGTGTGATCACTTGCACGGTGGCCCCATCCTCGGAACCTGTCTCCCCCCGGGGAAAACGGGGAGGCGGGGGAAGGTTCGCACCCTGCAAATCCGCGAAGATGCAGTGAGGCAGCATGTGAGAAGCAGTCAGCAAAGCGCCAGGCGCAGAGTGAGCCCCAGCGCACAGTTGCCCACCGCCCCATTTGGCAATGAATTATGTATGGCCTTCTGGCAGCCCTGCTCACTGGGGCTGTGTGCCTTCTCCAAGCTTCTCCCCGGCCTCTCTCTCCAGTGAGGGGTGCAGGCACCCCCAGGGGGGCGGGCAAGGTTCTTTGTCTCTCCTGCAAGGACCCGGTCTGCTTCTGGTGGCCGATAGCTCAGTCCCCTGGATGCCCATTTCAGAGGCTGGAGAACCAAGGTCTGGGATTAGCTCAGGAACATGGTATCGATGATGATAATAATAACAGCAGCAGCATCAATAATAACAGTAATGGTGACAGCACCAGCTGTGCTTTATTGAGCCTTTCTGATGTGCGAGGCACATTTAACAGACAATCGTTCATTCAGCAAAAATCAGAGTGCCCATCTGTGCCAGCTCTGTCCTAGGTGCTGGGGCAAAGTGGGTGACAGCACAGAGTCCTGCCCACGCGGCACTTGGATTCTGCCTTGGGAGAGCAGGCAATTAACAAATGAGTAATTTAATCCATGATACATCAGATGTTAGAGGCTGGGAACAAAGAGAAAGAACGAGAGGGGCGGGAGGAGACTGGGACGGCCAGGGCAAGCCTTGCTGAGGAGAGTCCTGAAGGAGGTGAGACAGCGATCTTGTGAGACGTCTGGGGAGGAATATTCCAGAAAGGAGCAGCAAGTGCCAAGGGCCTGGGGCAGGACAGGAGCCTGTGTCTGAGGCCCTGCGGGCTGGCTGGTATCATGAGAAGCGTCAAATTCTTAGGGCAACTGTGTGAGCCGACTACCACCATTGCTCCACTTTAGAGATGGGAAAACTGAGATTCAGAGTGTTTATGTCTTTGTTCAGAGGCTTTGCTGCAGATATGTTAGCCAGTTTGATTACGGGGTGCCCCACACTTCCTTGGGGGTATTAGGAGCTATGTGGTCTATGTGTCATACTTTGCTCCTACAACTGGAAAAATTCTGAGTTCTGGACCCATCCGCCCAGGGATTTGGGGTCCGGGATGGTGGGCCTGTGTGGTCTTCACCGTAAGTGCTCCTGCACCATCCCCATCAGCCTTATATCATGTCCCTGTTCCTGTTTTTCTCCTTTTCCAGCCTGTGAACTCCCAGCATCAGATACACAGTTCAGCGTTTCAGTCTAGAGACGGGAGGTGCTGTCTCTGCATGTCCATGGCTCCCGATTAGGCCCAGGCTTCGCATTCCAAGTCAAGACCCAGGCCCGGGGCTGCAGGCAGGCCCGGAGGCAGCAGGCTGGGAGCTCATCGATGGATCTGCCAGCGTCGGCCACTGACGGCCGAGAGGTGTACAGGCGTGGACTCACGCTGTCTGACATTTTTGTCGGATGGCCAGGATGAGGACTGAATGGTGAGAGTCCTCCTTCCATTTCCAGCTGGGGGCGGAGGGTGTGAGCAGCCTACGGGGAAGGAGTCGGTGCAGAATAAAAATGACTCTGCAGACTGGAAGAGCGGCTGGAGATGTGGACAAATCTGCTTGGGAAGGAAAACCCGGTCAACAGCGGCCTCCTCCTGGCCTCCTCCCCAGCCTCCCTGCCTCCAGGTTTGCCCCTTTAATCCATCCTGCAAAGGTTCCAGATGAATCTTCCCAGTTAATCTTCCTACCTGAGCTGCCAAATCTTCGCTGCTGACCTCGCTTCCAAAGGCCACTTGGCACCTGGCCCCACTGTCTCCTTCCCAGAGCACACACCTGGCTCCCCTCACTTCCATGCCTTCGTCTTCACTATGTCCACGTCTGGAATGGCACTGAAGGCAAACACAGAGGCCAACCCCCAACATCAGAGGAGACCATCCTTCTAAAACTCCTCAGGGTTTCTCTCTGATCCACCCAGCCTACCCCATTCCACATCCTCCTGGTTATCACAGCCCTGCAGTTCCCTAACCAGCCTCCCTGCCTTGGGATAGGTCCCACCTCCCAGCGGCCTGGCAATTGAGGCCCTTCCTAATTGCAGCTCCAGCCTCATGGCTCCCCCAACTCCCTCCTTGGCCCCTGCATCTGTTCAGCCCAGCAAAGCTGCTTAGGGACCTCTGGTTCTCTGAGATGACCCTGTTCCTCTCTCACTTTGGGACCTTCTTAGGTGTGGTTCCCTCTGCCTGGAACACCTTCCCTTCCCTCTTAAACTGCCCAACTCTTATGTATCCTCCAGGACAGTGTCCATTCAACCTCCTCCAGGAAGCCTTCTTGGATTCAGAGTCCCTCCCCTTGACCCCCAGAGGCCCTGCATCCCTCACATCATCATAATTCCCCGTCTACTTTGAAAGTGACTGATTTGCCAGTTCCCTCTAGGCCACAGTCTCAGGAGGGCAGAGCCCCACATTGTCTCCCCCAGCCTAGCCAGGGCTCAAGAAAGCCCAGAGGGAAGAAGTCGGAAATAGAATAGCAACATTTATCGAGCTTCTACTCAAGGCCAAGCCTTTCATGTGCAGCACATGGATTACTAGGCCTTTCTGATGTGGAGTTAGGTCACCATCTGGCCACACCCAGCAGCCCTGGGCTATTCTCCTTTAATGTAAATAATGGGCATAATCCCGGATCCTAACTAACAGCATTATGAAGATAAAGGAAATAGTACATGTAAAGTGCTAATCTCAGCCGCAGGTATTCAGTAAGCATTTAATGCTCCTATTGCTATTAATTATTGGGGCTCTGGAGCCAGTCTCTGTGGCTTCAAATCTAGGCTCCTCCACTTGCTTGGCTTTGTGACTTTGGGCAAGTTACTTAACCTCTCTGGGCCTCAGTTTCCTCATCTGGGACAAATGGGACAAATCATAGGCTTCTGCACACGTGTGTGCTTTCTCTCTCTCTCTCCCCCCCGCCCCCCGCCGCCTCTTTCTGCTGTTGGGAGGATTAAATATATGGTGCAGGGAGAGGGCCGAGCAAAGGCTGCCTGTTATTATTACTGTCTCAAAATCACACCGAGGGTCTTGATTCTGATCCCAGTGAGGAGATTCCGGATTCTGGAAAATCTTCCAGAACTACTGATCTGAGTTGTGGCAGGGACAAATCTTAGAACTTGTGAAAACTCACTTCCCACCCCCTGGATCTCCAGAAAGCACTCTATCCATGGCTGATGGTCAGAGTCACCAGAGTCTTCCTTGGACCTCTGGTGATTCCTCTGGGTCCCCATCCAAGCCTGGATGGAAAGATGAAGGGAGGAGCCGATGAATCCCAGAGCTTCCCAGCTCAGCACAGAATCCAGCAAGGTGAGCGGCCTGGGCTCCTGGGGGGGCCGACAGTCAGGAGGGTTTGCTGGGCTCAGTCTCCTCCAAGGCCTCCCAGCCGCAGCCAATGCAAAAACACTTTTGTTCCCTGATTTCAGGCCTGGGGACCAAAAGGGGCGAGTGTGAGTCTGAGGGTGGGAGGGGGAGAAGGGAGAGAGAGATGTAGGGTCTGAGCAGGAGGGAGCCAGGACAGACGGGGACCCTGGGCAGCCAGAGAGGGGAAGGGGTGTGGGAAACACAGGGCGTGGGGCAGGGCCGGCAGCGCTGGGAAAGGGAGCCTCGGGGAGGCCAGCGAGGCGCGGGAGAGGGAGGCCTCATACCAGACACTGTCTAGACGCAGCAATTATTGTCAGCTCGGAACACCCAGGCTCTGCCGGCTCAGCTGAAAGGGAGCTTAACAAAGAGCCGAGAGAGGAAGAAAGCAGGGAGAAAAGCGCCCGCGGAGCCGGCTCCTCGCCTGTCGGGCTCTTTCTCTGGCCAGCTTACCCCCCTTTGTGCTCCATCGATGTGAAAGCCAGCTCAGAGATGCCTGATGGGGACCCGGCTCCTCCTGGGCCCAGACCGCCAGGCCAGAGTCACTGTGTGGGTTTTGGGGAGGGAGAGAAGGGTGTCCTGGCAGGGAAATGCATTTTGCACTTGAGTTTCTTTATTTGGAGGGCGGTGGGAACCGAATCCCAAATCCCAGCAGGCCTGAGAATTTGAACCCTTCCTTTTGTGTAGGGCCAGTTACAAATTTCTCTGAGCCTCTGTTTTCTCATCTGCAAAATGGGAACAATACCACCACCTGACCCTTGGCAGGGTCAATTCTCTTCCACCTTGGAGGGCTGCAGCCTACACCCCTCGTCGTCGTACTGATGGGGAAGCTTCAGGGCCCCAAGTGACCTGGGACAGGCCCCTTTCCTTGCTTAAGGCCTTACCTCCTCTGCCTCTGCCATTATTATCCTCATTTTGCTGATGAAGAAACTGAGGCACAGAGGCCAGCGCTCTCAGCCAGCCAGGCAGCAATGGGTATGGATTCAGGTTTGTTCCTTAATTTTTTTTTTTTTTTTTTGCGGCACGTGGGCCTCTAACTGTTGTGGCCTCTCCCGTTGCGGAGCACAGGCCCCGGACACGCAGGCTCAGCGGCCATGGATCACGGGCCCAGCCGCTCTGCGGCACATGGGATCTTCCCGGACCAGGGCTTGAACCTGTGTCCCCTGCATCGGCAGGCGGACTCTCAACCACTGCGCCACCAGGGAAGCCCTGTTCCTTAATCTTAACCATGACTTTATGATGTGTACCTGCCCTAGGGGGTTGGGTGCTAATGGTAGGTAGCAGGACTGATGGGAAAGCCACAGGTCCATGTGGTCCAAGAGTCTGAAGGTGGGGTCAGAGCTGCAGCCCCCAGCCACTACCTGGAATCAGGCCTCAGCTGAGCCACTGGACCCTCCTATTAAGTGCAGCACTAGGCTAAGCAGATCTGCCCTCCCGTCCTGGGAGAGGACCAACCTGGGCCCTGAGTGGGAAGTGGGCACGGGTGACCCTGGGTTGCTGCAACAAGGCCTCCTCGGAACCTTGCAGTAGTTAAAAGCATACAGACATTGCCCTCCAGCCAATAAACTAGCACCGCCCACACCAGTTCCTTTGTTGGGGGGTGGTCAGATGCTGCTTCCAGGTTCCAGAATGGGGTGTGTGTGTGTGTGTGTGTGTGTGTGTGTGTGTGTGTGTGTGTCTTGGGAGTTCCAGAGCTGTGGCCAGGGGCTGAGGTCCTCCTCCATCCATCATCCTCCTGGTCTGGTCTGGCCTGGTCAGACCACTCTCTGGTCCTGGAGGATTTGGATGTGTCCCCCACGTCCTGCCTCAAGTGAAGGGCAGGACACTCAGTGCAAGGGACACACACACAGTTACTCTCACTCACCCACCCCACAGACTGGCCCAGAGGCGGGCTCATGACACGCCCCAGTCATACCCATCCCCGCTCCGGCCTTGGGGTGCAGGCACCAGCTGCCAGAGACTCAGCCCCTGCCCGCCCTGGTCACTGTTTGCTAGGTACCCTCCCTGTGTCCTTCTGTTCCCACATTTCCGCTGCTCAACACTGACTACAGGCTGAGTTCAGACGCCTTTGCCTGCGTTCAAGGCCTCCATGACCAGACTCAGCCCCTTTCTGGAAGATACAGCACATCCCGAGGTACCACATGCGGTTCTCCTTGCCCTTCTCCTCTCTGCGCCTTTGTTCAAGCTGTTCCTGCAGCCTGTCCCCACCTTGTCCCAACACAACTGCCTGAACTCCTATGAACCTGCTCCCTGGGCTGCCCTCTGTCTTAGGGGACAGCCCCTGACTCTGTCCTTGCAGGAGCCAGAGCCTGGCACTTCCCTGACACCTTCTTGGTCTTCTTCAGCCCCACACCATGACACACCAACTCCTGTCCTCTGGACCTCCCGAATCACGCCCAAGGCCAGCCTCCCCTCTGTCTCAGAAGCCGCTGCCCCAGACCAGGCTGCCATCCCTCTCCTGGGACCTTGGTGCCGCTCCTGTATCCACTCTTGTCCCCTACAGCCCAAGTGAACTTTGCGGATCTGATCTCCTCACTCTGCTCTATAAAACTTCCAAAGCTTCCGGTAGCCTCTAGGACAAGGGCCTTGGTTGGCCACACGGATCCTCTCTTGGGCCTTCAGGTCTGTGTCTTCGGGACCCCCATCCACGCCATCCCCACTCGCTCCACCAGTCACTCTTCCCTTCGTTAGTTAGCCCCTCCGGTCCTCAGGCACCCCTCCTCCCTCCTCGGGGATCCCTCCTTTGACCCCTGCAGAGATCAGGCCCTTGGGACCAGCCCTTTCAGCCCCCTGTACAGTCCCCTCCCAGCCCACCGCCCTCTTGTCATTATTTACTGCATTATTCAGAATGGCTTGTGCAGCCTCAGCCTCCCCTGCAGGACTGTGAGGCCCCGTGTGGACCGGCTATGTCTGTCTTGTTTGTCACTGTGTCCCCAGCACCCTCCCCATAGGCCCCATCACCGGGTTGGCTTTTCAGCTTGGCTCCACCCCAAGGCAGGCGAAAGGGGGCCCGAGGTCCCTTCTGCCCTGCTTTCGCCCTTCCCTCCAGGAACCCCTCCCTGCAGAGGCCATGGGGTTTTCAGGGCGGCCCTCCTTGACCCTCCCACAGTGATCACCACCCGGACAAGGGCAAGTCACCAGGCTGCTGTGGGCTGGAGAGCACCCTGCCCCCGACTTCCCAAGCCCCAGTGCCTTGCATAGCCCTGGGCTGGTGATACTCAAGAGGGCGCTGCTCTCAGCTCAGGCTTGGCAAGACCAGGATGGGTGGCCTGGGGGTGGGTCCAGTGGGAGCACCCCCGCCCCCAGCCAGGGGCCTGGGAGAGGAGCCAGAGGGGTGCAGGGAGGGGCTACAAGGGTGGCAGTGCCCTCTTCCACATCCATTCCCCTCCCAGAGACCCCTCACCCCCAGCTGGCTTCCCCCACTCCAGCTGGCCCAGTCTCTCCCCGCACTCCCCTCCCTGATCCCACAGTCTGCCCCTTCGCCCCCTCTGCCTTCCCTCGCCCCTCTCTCCTGCTCACCTTCCCTTTCCCTCCCCACCCCATTCCCTTTCCCCATCCTCTCCTCTCCTCTGCCATCCTCTCCTCTTTTCTCTGAGCCCTTCTCCCTCGCCTCCTTCCTTTCTTCTTCCTGGGTTAAAAATAATCAACTTTCTGGGAAGCAGCAGCTCCTGCTGAGCCGCCCTCCCCACACTTGGGAGCCCCTGAGAATAGCTTTCTGCGGTTCTCAACTCGAGCCCCTCCTCTCCCCCACCGCCCCTCTCCCCGCGAGCTGACTAATAAGCCCGGGCCGGCAGCAAAGCCAGCTAGGCTAGAAAGGCTTTAACCACTTCGTGCCCAGACAGCGTGCCCAGACATCCCTGCAGGCCGGCCGGGGTGGGGACCCCAGGTCGCGGGCAGCCCCGGAAGCCGGCCAGGCAGCAGCCAGACCCGAAGCTCCGAGCCGCGCGCAGTAGACGCTCAATTAATTTTGGTGGTTCGATGAACTTTGACCTGTGACCACCAAACCGGCTCCTCCAGCTGCTTTTGCAGCTAACTTGGGGCTTGGAGGCAGCGAAGCGACATCGCAGACACCCAAGGGATAGGGAGGGGCTGATACTTTGGGGTCACAAGGAGGGTGTGACTGGGCCGGTGAGTCTCCCTCCCCTTGGCCTGGCAGACTGCTTGCCCCCCGGCGCTGGGCACTGCCCAGGACTGTGCCCCCTACAGTGTGGGCCAAGAGCAGGGAGGGGCTGAAAACCGTCCCGGGATCCAAGAACGTCCACCGCTGGTCTTGTCTTCAGTGATCTTGCAAAAGGGGAAACTGAGTCCCGGAGGAGGCAGTACGTCTACCGGGTTCCTGCCGCAGACCTTAAGGGATGCAGGGCCACCCGAGACCCTCAGCTCCACCACAGGGGTTTCTACGGGTGTAAGGCTGCGGGGTGGGGGGGCGGGGGACATCAAGGTCAAAGGTGACGGGTAGGTGGGGAGGGAAAGAACTCAAATCCTGCGAAGACCCCGCCGGCTCCGCCCACTCCGCGCGGTCCCGGCATTACCTCATCACGGCGCGTGCCCATTGGCTGGTTCCCCCGGAGGCCGGCCCAATGCGGCGAAGCTCGTTAACCCTTCCCGCCCCGCGGACTCAACCTTGGCCGTGCCAGTTGTCCCCGCGGCCCCACGCGGCCTTCGGGAGTCCACGGGCCACGGAGACCGGGAAGGGTACTTGGGGGGCTGGCCCGCAGGCAGAGAGCTCAGTGGTTAGAGCACAAGTCAGTCAGCCTCTCTCGGGCCCCATCCTCCTACAGGCTGTGTGACCTTGGGCAAATAACCTCACCTCCCTCAGCCTCCTCTACTTGTTTTCTCAGCTGTAAAAAGAAGTGAATGATGTAACTCCTGCCCTTCCTAATTCCTTCCCCAGTACTTGCCAAGTGCCGGGCACACGTGGGCTTCGCGTTCCACACTGCCTCCTCACTGCAAGAGGTACACTTATGATTATGGGTTTTCAGAAGAGGAAAGCGGCTCAGAGCAGAGAAGCGCCTCCCAAGGTCACACAGCAAGAAAGTGACAGAGCTGGGATTTGACCCCAAGTTTGTGTGCGTTCTGAGCCTGGATTCCTACCCAGTGCAAGATACTGTTTCTGCTGGGAGGTGCTGCTTCTCGGAGCTCCTGGTCCCGCAGGAGGGACAGGACTCACATCCCCAGCCAGTCAGACCACGCACGAGGAGCCACTGTGACCTAATAACACCAGTGACAAGCTGGAGAGCCAGGGCCTCCAGGGAGCGAAGGCTTCCTGCAGCAGGAGGGGCTGGAGGTGAACATTCAAAGGGGGAGGCAGGAGGACCCTTGGATAAAGACAGAGGATGGGGGCTTTCCTGGTGGCGCAGTGGTTAAGAGCCCGCCTGCCAATGCAGGGGACACGGGTTCAAGCCCTGGTCTGGGAAGATCCCACGTGCTGCGGAGCAGCTAAGCCCGTGCGCCGCAGCTACTGAGCCTGCGCTCTAGAGCCCACGAGCCACAACTACTGAGCCCACGTGCCACAACTACTGAAGCCCACTCACCTAGAGCCCGTGCTCCGCAACAAGAGAAGCTACCGCAATGAGAGGCCCACGCACCGCAACAGAGACCCAATGCAACCAAATATAAATAATAAATAAATAAATTTTTAAAAAGAAAAACTTAAAAAAAAAAAAAGAGGATGGATGTGCAGTGGGGGCACACGAAGTTGGGTCTGGAAGCTCTGAAGAAGCCTGAAGCATCCCCTGCGGTCGACCTCCAGGTCCAGGGTCAGCCAGCCGACGCTGATGTGGAACCCGGGAGGCTGCTCCTCTCTGGGCAGCACTGGAGGGCAGGAGTACAAGCAAAGGCCCACATACCTTGTGTCTAAGTATTTACAGGTTATAAATCAAGCTAACGAGCTGCTAAATAAAATACGTCTGTTCTCCTTCCTTGACAAATACACCTTCCTAAGGACAAACACACCTGGAAGGCTGGGTTTGTATTTAGAAGTCTCAGACTCCTGGGGTCCATGCTGGAAGTGGCAGCATCAGGAGAGGCAGCCCTGGCCTCCGGTTTCCACTCAGCCCCTCTTTTCTTTCTGCGCAGGTTTTGCTCTTTTCCATGAGGGGCTTTACGTGCTTGGGCGCTGACACTCCAGCCTGCATGAGTAAACCCTGCCCACACCCATTGCAAACAGCCACCTCTTGGCCACCCCTAGGGATTAGGGGTATCCAAACAGGCAGCTCAGACCACCCCCAGGAGGATGGACCCAGGAAGCGGGCTGGGGGGCATTGAGCAGGGAATTCCATGGTCTCAGGTGCCCAGATCACAGATTCCTTGCCCCATGAGGAAAGGCACAATCAGAAAAGGGCCAGAGTGCCGCTGTCTAGACTGGGCCTGGGGTCTGAGGACTGTGCTGTGGTCCCTGGGCACTGCTGCAGACGGGGGTGGCCCAAGCTGGATGCAGCGCTTCCCCTCTTTTTGGGACTTGCCCCTGACCATCACTTCCAGCCATGCACCTGACCCTGCCCAGTTCCCAGGTGCCATGCTGACTGCTTCTCCCCAATACCCAAGCCCAATACTTAACCAAGACCTAAGGAGCTTCCCACTTCAAGAAGTCGGCTCCCTTCACCCTGCACCCACTGCCCCTGCCCCAATCCGGGCTGGGCCCCCAGCTCCCACTCTCTGCTCACCACCCTGCCCTGTCTGCCCTCTATGTCCCCCAGACAGATCTTTCTAATATGCAAGCATGATTGATCACTTCCTTCCCTCTCTGGCTCTCCAGGCTTTCAAAGTAGCATTCCCGGGCTCCGGATATCTGGCTCCTCTCAGCTTCTCCTCCCCTCCCATCACCTTTAGTTCTAAGATCCAGCCATTTGGACCTTCTCTCCAGTCTGGACAGCTTTATGTCCCTTCTGCCCCAGGGTCTTCAGGCATGTCATCCCCCTCGCCATGTTTTCTGCTCTTCATTTTGCCAATGTCCGCTTAAGAGTCCCCTCTCCACAGGACCCTGCCTGAATCCCCGGATCAGCAGAAGTGACACCGTAATGAGCTGATTCTCTCTGGAGTTACCCATTTCAGGTGTTTCGCATCTGGACTGTAGGTGCCAGGAGGGCAGACTTGGTGTGTCTTGTTCACCGCTCCATCTTCGGTGCTGGCAGAGTGACTGGCCCAGAGTAGGTGACACTGCAAGTTCATTGGACAGAAGGGTCTGCACTGGGCTAGAAATCAGAAGACTGATGGGAATTCCCTGGTGGTCCAGTGGTTAGGACTCAGCACTTTCAATGATGGGGCCCAGGTTCAATCCCTGGTCAGGAAACTAAGCTCCTGCAAGCTGCGAGGTGCAGCCAAAAAAAAAATAGAAATCAGGAAACTGAGAATGACAGTATCCAGTGCACACTGTATACCAAGCCCTGTTTTTATTCATAGTGTATGCTTATTTCTCACAACCATTTTTGAAATAGGAACTATTCTTCTTCTTCCCATTCTACAGAATGAGAACACTGAGGCACAGAGGGTTCAGAGGCTTAGGCTCATAGCTGGCAAGCAACAGGCCCAGATTTGAACCTGGGCAGTTGAGTTCCAAAGCCCAACCACCTCTGTCTTCCCATCTAGTCCCAGCTGGGCCAGTACCTTGCTGTGGGTCTCTGGGCCACTGTCTCTACCTCTCTGAGCTGAAGATCTTCTGTCTGTGCAACATAGGGTTGCCAAAGTGGTGATCCCTGAGCTCTCTTCCAGGCTGACACTCTGGGGTCTCATGACGCTTCCTGGGAAGTTCCCCTGATGATCTGCCCTTTGGTGAGTACCTGCTCTCAGGCCCTGTCCCCAGGTCTCAGGCCAAGGCTCTCTGTGGGGGTCCTATGGGTGATGCCCAAGGAGTTAAATGGATGGAGAACAGTCGGGTGTGAGTTAGGCAAGGCAGGTGGGTGTGGTCAGTACTTAGAAGCTGTGGTCAATTTCCTTTTTTTTTTTTTTTTTTTTGCGGTACGCGGGCCTCTCACTGTTGTGGCCTCTCCCGTTGCGGAGCACAGGCTCCAGACGCGCAGGCTCAGCAGCCATGGCTCACGGGCCCAGCCGCTCCGCGGCATGTGGGATCCTCCCAGACCGGGGCACGAACCCGTGTCCCCTGCATCGGCAGGCGGACTCTCAACCACTGCGCCACCAGGGAAGCCCCCAATTTTCCTTTTTTAATCAGTGAGCCCCAGAAGCAGGAGGCAGGGCCCATGGCTCCCCTCACCAACTTGACCCTGTGGTTCTAGAACTCAATTCTATTTGAAACGTTCCACCTCGGACAGGCAGGAGCCCAGAGTACTTGGCTGGGTAACCAAATTGTCTTGTCATCATGGCCAGCTGGTGCTGGGCCTCCCCCTCACAGGGACTGCACATACCCTCCAAAAGCTGAGCTGCCAGGTACTGTGGTTCAGGCAGAGACAGGAGGCTAGTGGTCCAGGGGGCCTGAGCATGGCAGTCATGCCCAGGGGGCACTTGGAATAGACTCAAGCTTGGGTCCCCATGCCAGAGGGGACACTCCACCACATCTCGGGGACTCATCACAACAGCCCTGTGGGATATGTATGTACCCATTTTCCAGAGGAGGACACTACGTGAAGACTCAGAGAGGGACAGTGACTTGCCCAAAGTCACACAGCCAGGAGGAGGAGTCTGGATTTTGCTCTTAATCACTCTGCCCCCTGCTTCAGGCAAAGGTGTTCAAAACACATTCATAGGAACTTCCCTGGTGGTCCAGTGGTTAAGACTTCACGCTTCCAGTGCAAGGGGTTCAGGTTCGATCCGTGGTCAGGGAACTAAGATCCCACATGCTGTGCGGTGCGGCCAAAAAACCAACAAAAACCAAACACGTTCGTAGACAGAATGAGTATGAGTGAAGTGACAAGAAAAGTTCTGGAAGAAACTCCGGGACACAAATGTAGGTCCGCGTAAGGGAGTGTTTTTTTGGTTTTGTTTTTTGTTTTTGGCCACACCACATGGCTTGCGGGATCTTTGTTCCCCGACCAGGGATTGAACCCGGGCCACGGAAGTGAAAGTGCCAAGTCCTAACCACTGGACCACCAGGGAATTCCCAATGTAAGGGAGTGTTTATAAATGAGCATGAGTGCCCCTTCACCATCCCAGCATCCCTCCTTTCCTGTTTTCTCATGCTGCCTTCATGTATTCACTCCTTAGACTCTAAGCTCCATGAGGGCAGCAGCTGATTCGTTCCTCACCACGTACCCAGGACGTAATTCCATGCCGGGCACACGGAGGTGCCAGTGAACCCCGGTGAATGAAAGTGACTCCAAGAGCAGCACGTGGCCGCTCCGCCCGCCCCCTCTTTCCGTGTGCCCTTTCCATCTCCCCGCTCTGGTCTCTGTTTCTCCATCTCTGCCTATGGGGTGGTGCATGCCACCCTGAACCTGAGCTCAGGTGAGCGGCTGGGCTCCTGCTGGGCCAAGGGAGGGGCCCTAACACCCAAAGCACAATGGGGACGAGGGTGGATGCTGTGAGCTTCTAGTCTCATCTTCCCCATCTCCTTGAAGAAAGTGGGTGACTCAGTTCCTTCCCCGCGTCTGCCTTTCTCCCCTCCTTATTCTCCTGACTCTGGTCACTCTCCAGGAGAGGTCCACCCTCCTTCTCTACAAGTAGCTCTGCAAGCTACTCGTCAGGAACCCCAAGCAAACACCCCACCCCCAGGACTTGGCACAAAGTGTGCCAGGGACCCAGTTTGCCAGAAGAGAAGGGCATGACCAGGACACTCAGTTGGGGAAGGGCTCACACAGGGAATGAGTTGCACCTACCACAGCTCAGTTCACTCACAAACTCGGCCCAGCAGGAACCCGGTAGCCCTAAAATAACATCCACTCTGACACTTCTGAGTTTCTGCAAGGCAATTTCAGTGTGACCCCATTTTACAGATGAGGAAGTTGAGACTCTGGAGAGAAGTGACCTCAAGGCTCTGGTGCTGTTCAAGTCACCAAATATTCCTGAGGCCCTGGAGAGGTGGTGGGGGTGAGAGGGGGTGGGGACGGGGAGCAACTAGACACGGTCCTTCCTCTCCAGTAGCTGTGGTCTGGGTGGGAGTGCGGCTGACCAAAGCCCAGGTAAATGTGTGTGACCTGAGCGACTCTACTGGGAGTGAGGACAGCTCCTGGCACAAATGGGGGCAGGTACTCACTTGAGAGGACCTTGATGGAGGTGGGACTGAGACAATGTTGGCCATGGGAGGGGGTCAGGGGTCCAGGCACTAACTGAGCAAGAGTTGGTGCAAGGCCCTGTGCTGGAATGGAGGAGAAGGAAGATGGGTCCCGGCTCTCACTGGAGTAGGGAGGGTAAATACCATGGCGGGGAAGCAAAATTAGAGTCTATAGGAGCCCAGAGGAGGGGCACCACTGTTGAAAGGTCTGTGTGTGAACGTGTGTGCATTTACTGTGTGGTCAGGGTATGTAAGGTGTGCACATTGGATGGTCTGTGTGGTATGGGTGGGATGTGTGTCTGCGGTCTATGGCATATGGAGTGTGTACACACGCAAGCCTGTGTGTGTGCCTTGAGATGTGTCTGTGCCTGTGTGCTGGCGTGTGTGTTGTGGGGTGGTGGTAACTGGGACACTCCCCGGGGGAAGAGCTAAGGAGAGATGGCAGAGGTGTTAACCAGGAAAACGGGGGCGCAGAGGAGGTGTTCCGGGCAGAGGAGGGAACAGCACATGCAAAGGTCTCTAGGCAAGAAGAGGGCGCCCAGAGCACTGGAGCACTTGAAAGAGTTCCAGTGAGGCTGGGGGACCGTTAGGGCGGGTCTCTTTCTCTGATAGCTTGAGGGTGTGCCGGGCAGGAGTGCGCGTGGGAGTTGGGGGGGAGGGGGTGCGCCGAGAGGGTTCAGCCGCACTGACCAGGCGGGACGGGCGGGCCTGGACCAGGGGCAGATGCTGGGTGGAGGTGGGGCTGCGTTTGCAGGACAGCCAGAGCCACGGCCATGCGCATCTGGGAAGCTGTGTGGTCTGGGATCCCGGACCTGAGCCTAATCCCGGCTCAGCCACTGAAAGCAGTAGCTAGAAGGTTCTTAGTTTCCCGTCTATAAATTGGGTCCCGAGATTATATGTCAAAGACCCAAGAAAGAGCCTAAGAACTGTCCCTGTTTTCAGTGCAGTCTGTGTGTGTCTCTGGTGAAGGGTGGGGTGGGCATTTGCTAACAAGCTTTCCCAGCACCCCAGGAGGCCGGAGATGCGGAAGATGGCAGCCCTGGCACAGGGCTCAGCTGTCAGTACCTGGCCTGAGGGCACAGAGGAGGGCATGGGGTGGGGGACGAGAGCCAGGATTTGAACCCAGGTGACCGGACTCCAAAATGGGCCTCTCACCTGACTGCGGTAGGTTCATAATCTGGCTCATGCGCTAACAGCTGCCCCAGAGCCTTCACACTGCGTGGTCTTTTCTCATGTATTTTATCCTTTTCTTATTTCTTGCTAGATTATCAGTCGTGCTTTAGAAATGAGAAAACTGGCCAGGACTCAAACCCAGGCGGACCTGCTACAGAATGCGTCCCCTTCCCCCACCTTGTATGTATGCAGCCGGTCTTCCCAGCATATGCGGAAACGGCCCTCAACTGCAGGTGGCTAAGAGCCTGCGGCAAGGCAGAAAGGACTTGGGCCCGGAAACTCAGCTCTGCTGCCCACGTGCCGTGTGACCTTGGGTGAGTCTCTTTCCACCTCTGGGCCTGGGGTCACCCAGCTGTGCAATTCCCTTACTGAGTCTGGGAAGATTTGTTGAGCACCTGCTAAGTGGCAGATGAGACCGACGTCCAGAGGGCCTAAAGGACTTGCCCAAGGTCAAGCAACCCGCATAATGCGACTCCGGATTTGAACCCGGAACCCCAGTGTGTGTCCTTCAAGGCGGCCTACTCCACAGCCTCCAGGAGTGCTGTCCCTGCCCCTAGCGCCCCGCAGCGCGGGGCTCAGGGGCCCCACGCGGTTCCAGACCCGGCCAGCCTGACGTCAGGCCGGGGCCAGCGGGGCCTAGCTCTGCACAGACAGGCGGCGCGGGCCGGGCCGGGGGCGGTGATGACTCAGGGCCCCGAGACGGCCGGGAAGCGGAAAGTTTTGTGCAGATGACATCACCGGGCCGCGAGGGCGGGAGGGGGCCGGCTCCGGAAAACGGCGGCCTGGCGGGCGGCCCGGCCTAGGGCAGGACTCGGGAGGGCGCGGGCGGGGGGAACGCGGGGTCGTCACGCTCCGCCGCGCCGAAAAGTACCGACACCCCCTCATCCCCGGCACCCCGCTCCCAGCCCCCGGCCCGGGATCCAGGCCCTGGAGCCCGATTCCGCGCTTGCCGGCGAGGAGCGGGTTCCACCCGCCTGCTAAGACGCCGCGCTCCCCAGCGCTCCGGAGGCAGCCGCATCCATCCTGCTGCGTCCCTGCATTTTAATTACCGCCGCATTAATATTCATGAGCCGGGACTCGAGGGGGACCGCGGGCTGTCATTTCCCTCGCCCGCGCACCCCCGCACCCCTCTTCCCCGGCTGAGTCGTGGGCTTTTTTCCCTCCCGCTCCCAGCCCCGCCCGCGCCAACAGTTGGTGCACAGCCGATTTGGGGTGTGTGTGAGCGAGCATGAGTGTGAGCGGGTGTGGGGGCCGTGGGCAAGGGTAAGGGCCGGGTGGGGAGGGCCTGAACGCGGCGTGGGGGGCGGAGTGAGAGGGTGGGATGAGCCTGCGAGATCTAAGTGTAAACGTGTATGAGTGTGGTTGTGTGCCTGTGTGTCCGCTTGTGTGAACATGTGTGCCCGAGGGAGCATGGGCCTGCAGGCACACGTGTAAGCCTGTGTGAGGGCCTGTGTGTGTGTGTGTGTGTGTGAGCGTGCCTGTGTTTCTCTGGGCAATCCCAAGGGCTGTGTGTAAGTCTGGGGGAGGCAGCTGAGTGCGGTCTGGCCTGGGGCTGGGGGAAGGGTCACAGGGTCTGACTGTACAATGGGGAAACTGAGGCCTGAGGAGAGGCTGGGCCTTGTCCAGAGTCACCCAGTTAGTGAGTGGCATGGAGGGCCCAGAACCCAGGGCCTGGGTGTTGGGTGCTTTCTGCTCCCTGCTATCCTGTGCCGTTGTTTACAACAATGGCAGACAGAAGGTGCTGAGCTGGCACCTCTCATGTGCTCTCCCCGGCAAACCTGTGCCGCAGGGGCTCCATCAGGCCCCTTTGCAGACAAGGACACTGAGGCACTGGTCTAGCAGGTGAAGGGTGAAGCTGGAGCCCAGAGATGTCCAAGTCCACAGCCCCTGGCTTTAACAACCATGCCATGCTGCCCCCTGTGGAACTGTTTGCGGGGGTCCCCTCTGGGACGATCCGGGGGTACCTGAAAGTTCTTCGGGACCGCCGGTGCTGCAAGGGCCCAAAGCATCAGAGGGTGTTTCACCAGAAGCATGGCTGCTTCACCGTGGTGCTCCCAGTCCCCCAACTTGCCTCCCCCTCCTTTGAAGCCTGCCCATGCACCCCGCCCCGCCCCCAGCCCAGGCACATCAGGGGCTCAACAGGACGCAAGAGGTCTTGCTTCACAAGGGAGCAGGCCGACAGACTTCAAGGCTCCTGGCCCTCCTCCTTGGGCCTGGGGTCAGGCAATCACTCATTCATTCATTCATTCATTTGTTCATCCAACTGATGCTTAAGTGCCTACTGTGTGCCAATTACTGTTCTCGACACGGGGGATTCTCTGAGTTTAGGAGGAGCCCATGCCACTCTGTTCCCAATGCTGGTCATCTCCACCCTGGGGTGGAGGTCTCTGGGCTCTAAGAGGGGGTTTTCTGTGCTCTGGCTCACTTGGGGTGGGGGTCTAGGGCACCTGTGCACAGAAGACAGTTTCCCACCCCCGGCCTAGCCACAGAGGTCCGCGTGCACACACACTGGGAGGGCCAGGCAGAAAAGGGCTGTCATCTTGGGGCTAACGCAGAGCGGAGCAGACCAGGCTAAGCCTGGATCTTTGCTTCCCTCTCCTTCTGGAATGTGTCCTTCTCCTTCAACGAATCCCAGGGGCTGGCCAATCCTGAGGCAAGGCCTTCCTCCCTCTCACGTCTACCCTGCCCCAGTCCTGCCCTTCTGAGCACCCAGAACCAGCTGTTTCCTCCTCTCCGCCCACACAGGGCTGGGCTGGAACTCATCTCCCAGCCATATCCCCTGAGTTTTCTCCTCTCCTCCTGGGAAACTCTATGGAAACATTAGATAAGGGGACAGGAGGTACAGTCTGGGGCTCTCTGGAGAGGAAGTCATAGTTTCACTGGGCTCCACAGGTCAAATAGGTGTACGCCCTGTGAATGGCGGGGAGAAGGGAGGAGAGGCACCCCAGGCAGTGGGAATGGCTCAGGGGGCTGACTGCGGCCCCTCTTCCGGGAACCAGAGCAGGCCAAAGGCAGGAGATCTGGGGAGACCAGAGGGATAGATTTTCTCCTAAAGAGCTGGAGGCAGTACAGCCTAGTGGTCGGGACTCCCGGGTGAGCCCACCCTGGGTGAGACTCACGCTACCCCCACCACTGTGAAGCTTGGGCAAGACTCTGAGCCCCATTTCCCCATCTGTCCAATGGGGAGAACAATATATATATTTTGTTTTTCTTTTTTTTTTTTTTTTGCTGGATTGTATTCAGATTAAGAGACACTGCCCAGAAAGCACCTAGCACAGTGCCTGGTGCTCCTACATGGGACAGTCTGTCCTCAAGGACAGAGGGAGGCCCCTGGGATAACTGTCCCCATATAGCCCAGAACGGGATTTACGGCTCAGCCTGTGTCCCACAGTGGGGATGAGTTGGGTGTGGACAGTCTTCTGGGGCAACTAGGGACAGGCTGAAGCCATCCGTCAGGGGACGCTGAGGCTCTAGGTAACAGGAGGGTCTCCAAGCCCCACAGCCCCTGGCCTCACCTGTAGATCTCTGAGAAGGTGCTGCCAGGTCTCGCATCACTCAAATCGCCGGAAAGCCATCAGCCAGAGGTGGCCTGGACCCACCCATCCTGGCTCAGTCCGCTGCAATCTCCTATGTCTCTGTCTCCGGGCTCTTTCCTTTGCAAATTTCTTTCTTTCTTTCTTTCTTTCTTTCTTTCTTTCTTTCTTTTTTTTTTTTTTTTTTTTTGGAATAGACATACCTGTACAGGCAAAAGAAACATTTTTTTAAGGAAGTGCTGCAAAAGTTCACGCAGTACATCCTCGCCCGTCCTTCTAGTTTTTTTGCATGTATGTTTCCAGGACATTTCTCTGCCTACAGAACTGTCTTTCTCCAACTCCCACAGGATGATAGTCACCTCTGCTCAAAGACCTTCGGTGGCTCCCTAACTTTATACAGCAAAGGTAGCTTTTCGAAGGCTTTTAGCAACACCACCTCTAGTGTGTTACCTCCTCTCAGGCTGCCATGCCTTTGCCCTTGCAAAGAGCCTCCACCAAAATTCCTCTTAATTGCTGCAAACCAGGCTTCCCTGTTTCTGGGCCTCCTCCTCCAGCTCCTGCCCTGCCTGCCCCCCACCTCTCTTCTGGTGCCCCGCAGCCCCGGAGGTTCTTTTATGGTGGTGCTTTTCGCATTTAACTTTCACAAGGGTGTTATTGGAGTCGTGTGTTCTCTCTCAACTATGAGTTTCTCGAAGGCTCCGGCCACCCCATTCTTAATTTTGTTGCCACCTACCTCGACGTCTTACACATAGTAGGTGCTTCAAATGTTTTATTTTTGAAAACATTCAACTTGCTTTTTCTTTAGGGATTCAGGCTCCAAGCCAGCAGATCAGGGTTTGAATCCTGACTCTCTCATTTCCTAGCTGTGTGTCCTTGAGAAAGTGAATTGACCTCTCTGAGCCTCAGTTACTTCATCTGGAAAATAAAGTCAATAATAAAACCTCCCTCCAAGAGTAACAGTGAGATGACAATGTATGTAAAACACCCAACATCAGCCTGAAGCAGAGCGCCGCTGACATGTTCTACTCATTCGAGTTATTCAGCCTTATTCAGTCTCATTCAGACTTGCCCAAGGCCACCTGTCCAGTTGTGGGCAGCGCAGGGACTCGACTCCCATCTCTTCCTACTGCAGTGCGCCTGACTTCCCGCTGATGAGTGAGGCTCACAGGCCACTGTTCTGCAGATAGAACAGGGTCCAGAGAGGCTGAATTGTGACCCCAAGTCACACGGCCCTGTGAGCAAAGCAAGGATCAGTCTGTCTGCCAGGTCCCTGGTGGGTTCCCCCGGCCACTTCCCCACAGCCCCAGTGAGACCCACCATCCTGATCAGAGCCTCTGGTCCTCCTGGTGGTCAAGGAATCAGCAAAGTGGGCCTCTTGGAGGCCCGGTGGCCCCTACAATTGGGACAGTCAGTAAAGCAAAGAGCCCCCACTTGTGGGATGCTCACAGTGACCCCGTTATCCCATCTTCCAGGGGCGCTCACTCAGACTCCTGCGGTACAGGGGCTTGCCAAAGGAGGGGTATGGCCAGCATTCTTCCTCCCCCAGCCCTCGTGACCAGCAGGACAGTGGGCTCTTGCCTGGGCTGTAACAGCACTGGGGCTGGAGCAGCACTGGGGCTGGAGCTGGAGGCAGGGCGCAGCCCAGGGTCGGTGGGGTGCTTCCCAGTTCTCGATGATCATCTGGGGGCCCTTCCCCAGCCCTGGCCCCGCAGAGCCTGCCCAACTGCGTCTCTGAACCGCACCCAAACTCTTCCCGGCTTTGCCAGGGAGACTGGAAATTTCTGCCCAGCAGCTTCTCTGGGAGGATTTCGACACGGCTCATGGGGGACGGGGAGGAGAAGCCAGGCTGCTGCGAGGCTCAGCATTCTCACGGCTCTGCTTAAGAGGACAGGGAGGGGGGCTTCGCTAGGCTTTGGTGAGTCCTTCAGAAATAACAGTAATAAACAACCAGCTCCAACAACAGTGACTGTGTATTGAGCGCTTACTGTGTGCCAGATCCTGTGCTAAGTCAAGACTGGCATGGCCTAACGGAATCTTCCAGAGCCCAGGCGAGGCTGGCACTGTTACTAACCCATCTCACAGGTGAGCAAGAGAGGATCAGAGTGGTGAAGGCGGCTGGCCCAGGCTACACAGCTGGAAGCTGAGGCCAAACCTGCGACACTCTGGAACCCAGTAGGTGCAGGTCACTAACTGGCTGGGAGCGGGCAGGGCTGGAAGGCGCCCAGGGGTGGCTGGGGTGGGGGAAACACTAGGGCCCCCTAAAGGAAACTTCGATACACAGAAGTTAACCACGGCTCGACCACAATCTGCAGTCCAGGGGAAGGCCTGCTTGGCCCTGGGGTCTCTGTTAGCATCTAAGAGTGTCCTCCTCCTACACTGAGTCCCCCTGGAGACCTCAAGGGGTCTGGAAACTTCTCCCTACAACCAGTCCTGGTAACCCAGTAATTCCAGACACCTCCCACCCCTGCCCAGCCCTGGGGCTGTGGGCGTCTGACACTGTGAGGTCAGTTGCACGGGCTTGCTCACTGCGCTCCGGGGTCCCTGGAAAAGCACCCCAGTCAAGGGTGCCCCTACAGTGTGCCTGGCCCTCAGACCCCAGGGCTGTCAGCAGACCCAAAGTCACAACCGGGGGAGAGGGGTGAAGGGAGAGTCTCAGGCCTTGGGCGAAAGAATGGGGCGGGGTGGAGGGAATCAGACACCCCGGCCAGGCAGCTGAGCGGCCTGCCACAGTGATGACCCTCACTGGGCTCAGGTCCCCCACCCCTTAAATGGGCAAACCAATCCCTTCCCTCCCAGGCAGCTGAGGCTTCAGTGAGCTCCCGGGAACAGCGCAGGGAGGAAAAGGGGCCACCCCAGGCCCTGCTACACGCTCCCCCGTCTCCCCTCCACAACCCCCGCCCCCGGCCGGGCGCCGTTCCCCACCCGGGGCCAGGCCGCCGAGGGCGATGCGTGCAGGGCGCGGCAGCGGCGCGGGCCCAGGCGCCCAGTTCAGCGGAAAGGAATGTCTTGCTCGGCGGGGGAGGCCGCGGCCCCCGAGGCCGTGTAAACCCCGCCGCCCCTCCCCGGGCCTCATTTATTGCGGCTCTAAAGCCGGGCTCGTTCCGCCAGCCCGGCTGCTCCCCGGGTCCGCCGCATGACTCACCCCCGCGCCCCGCCGCCCACTCCCGCCCCCCTCCCGGGCGCCACCATCAGACCCTCTAACAACCTTTGCCCAAAGTCGGGGAGGGTCTCCCAATGGGGGTGCGCGCGCCCCTGCCCGCTGGAGCCCACCGCCCCGCCCCCACCCGCTGTGGCGCCCCCCTCCCCTCCCAGCGCCGCCCGCCCGCTCCCTCCCCTCCCCTCCTCCCCCCTCCATAACTCAAAAGCTTGTCAAGCTGGTTCCAGACTCCTGGCGCCGGGCTCCGCTCCAGGAAAGAAAAAAAGGAGAAAAGAAAAAGGGAAAAAGCCGGCGCGAGGGAGCGAGAGAGAAAGAGAAAGGCCCGCAGAGCGAAACTGCGCCCCCGGACCCGCTCAGCTGCGTGGTCCCCGTCCCCCCAGCCCAGCCCGGCTCCCCTAACCCTGCTGGGGAACCCCCGCACCCTGGGGGCAGAGGGCGCGCCCGCAACACTGATCAATTATTTATGGGCGAATCAATTTTTCAGCTGCCCCGGGAAGAGGAGGGGCGGGTAAGGCCGGGGAGGGGGAGAGTGGCTGCGGAGACCACCCCCCGGGAGGTCGCGGCTCTCCCGCTGGGCCTCGGGGGTCGGCAGGCGTCCCCACGCCGGGGGTCCTGTTGTGAGAAAGCTGCCTCGGGGTGGGCTCCAGGAGGAGCGCGGGGGAATCCGCAGAAGCAAGATAGCTAAGATAGCTGAGATACCACCGAATTAGATTGGGGAGAGGGGTGGAGAGCGGGAGGCTTGGGTTGGAAAGAGCTGGCTGGGGATGGGGTGGGTGGCATGGGAAGAGCCCGGCCTGTGAATTCTTTCCTTTCTTCATTCATTCCCATCTTTATTGCGAGCCCACTACGTGCCACTGTGCCGAGAGCCTAGTGTGGCCGGTGGCAGGAGAGGGTTAAGGGCAGGAATTTGGAGTTAGAGCTGGGTCCAATTCCTGGTTTGTACTGTATTCTCTCCAACTGTGTGCCCTTTGGCAAGGGACTTGCCCTCTCTGCGTCTCCACTTCCTCATCTGCTGGATGGAGACGAGCAGAATGAGGACTTGAAGGAGGTGGTGTGAGGATTCAGTAAAATGGGGCACTTGGGCAGGGCCTGGCACAGAGTGGGGTGTGTGTGGGGGGGTCCTCTCTTCACATTGAGGGGAATATGCCAAGGCCCCCAATATCCTTCCCTCTCCCCTGTCCCCATCTGTGGGTCCTGGAGAACCTGCATCTTTCCCTGGTTTCAGACACTGAAAGGTCGTTATCAAAGCCAAGTCAAACCCAAGGCCTCTGCCCAGGGCTCTCACCTCTGGCAGGCTTCTTACTAGCCTGGCCCTTCAAAGGCTAGTGCATAAGGCAGCTAGAGGGGTCCGCATGCGCCTCAGTGGAATCCTCTTTCTCCCCACGTCCTTCCCTCCTCCAAAGCCTCTTCCCTTCCCCATGTCCCCCATTCTCCTTCCAACCTGCCCCTCCCTGCTTTCCATCTGGGCTGGAAAGGTTTGGAGCCCCGAGGCCATGGGGACAAGGGACTGTCAGAATAGGCGTGGGGCTCAGACTCCCCTGTTCAGTGTGTCAGTATGTTTTCCTTCCAAGGCTCAGGAGCTAAGGAGGCTTCTGTTTTCAGACTCAGGCTTGCCAAGGGGTTTACTGTCTTCTCACCAAATCTTACAGCAGCTGTATTAGGTGGACCTGGACAGATCCAGGTTTTGTGGGGCCTGAAGCTTTTACAATCTTGGGGACCCTGTTTAAGAAAAATAATGCAAAGTTATGAATACACAGTTAAGCCCGGGGCCTTGACAAGAGTCCCTGAACCTGAAGCTTCATTAGCTTCTTGGTAAATTGCTACTGTACGTAGGGGACACAATTATTCCTTCACAGAGGTGGAAACAAAGCTTAAGAGAGGGAAGTCACTGGCCCAAGGTCACACAGCTGAAAAGAACACCTCAGCTGGGATTCCAGCCCAGGTCTTATGCTACAGGCAACATCCTGAACTGCCTCAGTGCACTCACTTACCATCTTACTGCCTCATCTACTCTGTGTCATATCTCACCTGTCCCCACCATGGGTCCAGCCCAGGCAAGGTCAGGGAAAGCAGCCTTTCCCTCCAGACCAGCCCGTGCCCTCCGTCCCAAGGCCTTCATGCCCGGGGGCTCCAGCCTAGGAGACTTTCTGTCTTGTGACAACCACCACACAGTACCAGGAAGTAGGTCTCTTCTAACTTTTCCATTCCCACAGCTGTACCTGCTCATTCCAGAACCCAGGCTTCTCAACTGACGCCAAGGAACACCCGCTGTTAGATGGTGAGCTCCCAGGGGCAGGGGCTGGTTCCTTCTCCTTCGGCAAAGCATTTCCAGCTCTTAGCACAGTGCAGGCTGTCAAAGTGAATTTAGTGGTAACGTCTACTCCCAGCTCAGGGAGGGGATGGGGTGTTAGGGACAGAGGAGAGGTTGTTAAACTGCAGATGCCTGGGTCCCTCCAGACCTACTGAATCAGGCTCTCTGAGCACAGGGCCTGGGACTCTGCATTTTAAAACTCCCTCAGGTGCATCTCAAGCTCAGTAAAGTTTGAGACTCACTGACCCAGGGGCCAGAAAGCACAAAATGCTGTGTCTCGACCAAGTTCCTCTCACAAAGGGGATTCATCTCCCCTAATTCTGGACAGTTTTACCTGTGCACCAAGCTCACCTTCCAGCCGAGAGCTAATTGTTTCTAACACTTACTAAAGACCTATTGTGTGCCTGGGACTGGATCTTGGGCTTCAGATAGTTGACCTGATTGGACACTCACAAAAGCCCTAAGAAATAGGGACAACTATTGTCCCCATTTTACAGATGGAGAAACTGAGGCCGGGGGAGGCAAAGTGACTTGCAGAGGGACAAAGCACTGGGGAACGAGGAGATTGGAATAGGAGAGCTGCCTGCAGGACCACTGGCCTCAGTCATTTACAAGGGTCTCGTGAGAAAATCCTTAGATGAGAATTTATACACTGCCTATGAATGGCTTGGAGAAATCAAACACGCTACAGTCACTACAGGGATCTCAGGCTAAGATGTGCAACAAAATTAGGTGACAGACCCCAAAGAAATCTACTCAAGTAGGCCTCTTCTCCCTGGTATCTTTGGAGTCAGTGTTCTGGGGAATGCGTGTTTGCAGAAGGATTTGATGTATTTGCTTCAGGCAAATCTTTGCCTTTTCTCTGCCTGCAGTTCTGGTACAAAAGGGAAAGGACCAGGCCAGCAAGAGGAGGGAACCAGGGCTGGTGGTAGGCAGGCAGGCTGGCACTGCAGGCCAGCATGGCTCCCTGGGCTATCTGCAGGACCGCATCATGTGATTCCTGCCCCCCCAACCCCGGGCCAGTGCTCTGTGCAAACACAGCCTAACCCTCTCGTGCTCCAGTAGGGTGATCCAGGTACTGGGGAGATGTCAGGTGGGGAGGAGCTGATTTAGTGGCCTCTGTTCCTGGTGCCTGAGCAGCTAGTTGGGGCAGAGGGTGTGGACTTATTCTGGGAAGACCCAGAAGGCAGAACTAAGGGAAGTCACCCAGAGGGGTCTGTTTTGCCTCACAAGATAAAGTGTCTAATTGTCAGGGCAGACTTGTAGGTAGTGAGTGCCCCACCTGGGGAGGTATTCAAGGACAAGGAGGGCATATGCGTGTGTGTATGTACAGAGCCATGACTCAGGAAAAGGATTGGCTGAGGCAACCTTGAGATCTTTTTCAATGTTGAGACTTTGGGAATTTCCATTCTTAACATAACTGACCTCCCCAAGTGGGGCAGATGGGAAAAATTAACAAGAGAGAGAAGGTAGCCACAGGTTAAGGTACCCAGACTGGGAACCCACAGACCCTGGAGAGGCACCCAAGGGCACGGAACCAAGCCCCCAGCCCTTGGCCTTCCAGCAGAGCTGCCGTTTCTTTGACATTTAGGTGTGCTACTTTCTCTTGCAGTCATCTGTAAATGCTCATTAGCTCTTCATGATAGTGATTAATAATAATAGTAGTGATAACTGACAGTCAATATCCGCAATACCCATAGCATGAACTGAGCACTTACTGAGACAGACTCTATGCTAAGCACTTTATATATACCCCTGTATAATTGACATGACAGTCATACAAGCAATGTCGTTACTTTTACTGTCATTCCCATTTTACAGATGAGGACACTGAGAGCTGACATGTGACCCAGGACTCAGAGCCAGGCTCAGGAAGTGACCTGGGAAATGCCAGCAGAGGTCCAAGAAGAAACATGCTGCCCTCCCACTGTGGGGCTGCTTCTGCCCTCAGTGGCCAGGGACCCTGGCCACTCCCAACCCCAGGGGTACACAGCAGCAGAAACTGGCATGGGAATAGGGAGAAGGGACCATCTCCTCCAGTTCCCTCATTTTATACCAGGGGAAACGGGTATCGAAGAGAGGAAGAGACCTCTCAATCCTCCACGTGGGCTTCTCCTATGCACTCCCACTTCCTACTCCTCTTTAAAGGTGATATTTTAGAAGTTATTAGTGGTAGCATATTAATAAGAAAACATTGTTAAAGGAATGAGAAGACCTGCCACGTGTCAAGTGGTTACCATGTGCAGGTGACGTGTGCGGGGATTGTTTGCTCACCTGTAATGGGGATAATAACGATGCTTCCCTGCTGACCTCACAGGAGGCGGTCACGGTTAAAGGTGACAGTGAATGTGAAGCAGCTCTTTATAAACTAGAGGACACTGCCACCATGACCATCTTTGGGCATAGAGATTAGAAGTAAGTGCTGAGGCTCCTATCAGGGAAACTGACCAGTATTTAGGGCCCAGAGCAATCAGTTCTTCCAGTGTTAGATCCTCCCTAGAAAGCCCCCCATTCATTTATTCATCTATCTGCCTGAAAATCATGTACTGAGCACCTGCTATGTGCAGCAGTATGTTCAGCCCAGCAGCTTTGAGCGCAGGCTCCGGGTCAACCCTTTCCTGTCCTGAGTTCAGATCTCGGCTTCACCACTCTCCAGCAGACGTGGCCCTCCCTCTGGGACCCTCTGTGTCTCCTGTTAGGATGCAGCCTGGCTGCTCTAGCAGAACCCAGGGAACAGCAGCTGAAGGAGAGAGGAGCCTCACGTGTCAGTCTAGGGGGCTCTGTGCTGGGAGCCGGTCCAGGATCTGGGCTCTCTCTGTCTCTTCCATCCCATCGGGGATTGCCTCCATCCACAAGGTGGAAGATGGCCACCACCTCCCCCTTCCCATTCTTTCCTGTGTGTGTTGTGGGGGACCCAGGAGGTGGAGACCACTCCTTCCTTTTAAGGGAGAGCTGGACAGTGCATAGATCACCTCTCTTATATCCCATTGGCCATAACTGATCACATGACCATGACTAGCTGCAAGGGAGACTGGGAGATGTAGTATTTAGCCTGGCAGCCCTGTGCCTCAGTAAAACCCGGGAGAGGGTGTTCTGTTACTAAAGGGGAGATGGCAGAATGGATACTGGGCAGCAGCCAGCAGCCTCTGCCACGCAGGATTCAGGGAGGTACTCTGGGGGAAGCACTCAGCACAGGGCCAGGTACGTGGCTGGTGCTCAGGAAATGTGCGCTGTTATCACTGGTGTCACAGGTGAGTGCTTTGCACTTTCCCAAGGGATACAGAGACCCGCTGAGAACCAAGCCCTGGAACTGCTCTGGCTGCCTCGTGGGGGCCTCCGTCCCATGCCCTGCATCCTCTAGTTGATGGAGAGAAGCACTGAGAGACAGCAATCCTCCACCCAACCCCTCAGGACCCACAGCCCAGGCTGGGGAGGATCTCAGGCCTCCTCTTTCCTTTCAAAGAAAGAACAGGAAAGTGGCCTTGTCTTCAGGGCTTGGGGACATGGAGAGATGGGTGACATTGGGGGTCTTGCAGCTCTGCTGCACAGCTGCCTCAACGGAGCATGGCAACCTCTGCCAGCCCAGGGCTCGAGGCTGGGGTCCACCTTGCAGCACTCAGGCTCTCAAAGCCTGGGCAGAAGACCTGGCAGGTGTCTTCGTTCCACACCCTCCGAATGCGGCACTGGCTGGTTTGAGCTTAGAGACATTTCCTCCCTAAATACTGCCCTCTGGACACAAAGCCCTTCTCAGCCCAAGGAGGGCTGGTAGGTGACACAGGAGGAGGAGCACGACCTCCGGTGGGCACTGTGCCCCCGCGGGTCCAGCTCACCCCCAGCCATGGATCAGGAGGCTCTCTTCTGCAGAGGCTGGGTCCACGCTCAGGAGCTGAGAGCCCCAGATCAGACAGATCCTGGCTCTGCGTCTTAGCAGCTGCGTGAGCCGATCTCTCCAATCAGTGGGGATGAGAAGGGCACCCGTCTCTCCATCTTACTGTAAAGATTTATAAAATAATCCCTGCAAGGTGCTTGTGGAGAGGAGGAGCTCAGTGAACGGCGCCTCCTCAGAGCGGGATTATGACTATTATTTTCTTCCATCCGTTCCACACTTTGCCTGCCCCCCACCTGTCCACACCTCCCTGCTGGCGATGCCCTCCCATCCCGCAGTCTGCACGCTAAGCGTTTTCCGAGGCCCCCAGATTGGGCAGGTCCCCTGCGTGTCAGCTGGCTTTGCATTTCATTCCAGCTTTCTCCTTTCCAGCACTTTCCAAATCATGATGAATTCATTGTTGGGTGAAGCACTGCCCTCCAGATGAGGAGTCCTGAGCCAGCAGGGAGCGTGCCTATTTCATTCATTGGCACAGCCCTAGTGCCCAGCACAGGGTGTGGCAACATGGTGAGGAGTCTAGTAATTGTTTTCAGAATGAGTGAATGAGTAAATGAATGAATGGCTGGATGAGCGAAGAGGGCGTTTTGCTGCCAGCCTAAGAATGTGTATTTAAGAGCAGAGTTCAGGGACTTCCCTGGTGGTGCAGTGGTTAAGAATCCACCTGCCAATGCAGGAGACATGGGTTCGATCCCTGGTCCCGGAAGATCCCACATGCTGCGGAGCAACTAAGCCCATGCGCCACAAGTACTGAGGCTGCGTGCCACAACTACTGAAGCCCGCACGCCTAGAGCCCGCGCTCTGCAGCAAGAGAAGGTGGAATGCTTCTCATTCCACCGCAGTGAGAAGCCCGCACACCACAACAAAGAGTAGCCCCAGCTCACTGCAACTAGAGAAAGCCCGCGTGCAGCAACGAAGACCCAACACAGCCATAAATAAATAAAGAGCAGAGTTCAGAGACTTTGAAAGACTAATTTTAATTCAGCTCTGTCATTGACTTGCTGGTGGCTCAGAACAGGATCCTGCGTCTTTTTTATTTTTTCCACTCCCACCTCCTCCCTGCTTCTTCTGGAGTTTCAGTTTCCTCATCTGGAAACTAACAACACTTCATAGAGTATGGCAAAAGGAGTCACTGAGATCATGGGGAAATAATGCAGAGATACTGAGCTCCTAACCCATAGTAACTGCTTAGTAAGCGCTGGCTGGAATAATAGCTATTGTTTTTTTTTCTTTTTTTCTTGAAGTGTAGTTGACGTACAACATTATATAAGTGACAGGTGTCCAGTACAGCGGCTCACAATTTTTAAAAGTTATACTCCATTTATAGTTATTATAAAATATTGGCTAGTCATAACTACTGTTAATGTTCTTCTTGGAACAACAAGGGGTTTGCTCTGCACTTTTTTTTTTTTTTTTTTTTTGCGGTACGCGGGCCTCTCACTGTTGTGGCCTCTCCCGTTGCAGAGCACAGGCTCCGGACGCACAGGCTCAGCAGCCATGGCTCACGGGCCCAGCCACTCCGTGGCATGTGGGATCTTCCCGGACCGGGGCACGAACCCGTGTCCCCTGCATCGGCAGGCGGACTCCCAACCACTGCGCCACCAGGGAAGCCCTGCTCTGCACTTTTATGTCAAAATTCCCCGGACTGACCCACTCTCCTTGACTACTGGAAAGCTCAGGAAGAGCTGACGAAAACTTTCATTTATTCATTCATTCATTCAATCATTCATGCATGCATGCACGTGGTGATTCAGCAAACATTTTCTGGGTATTCTCTGGGTATTCTCTGGGTGCCAGGACCAGGGCTGGATGCTGCTGGTTGGCGGCAGAAAGGAGGGTCCTGCACAGAGGAGAAAACCATCAAGTTCATCCTCTGTGCAAAGGGAAGTGGCTGAGACCCTCTGTCCACATCCTGTCATTTCCCCCCCACCCCCACCCCCACCCCCACCCCATGGCTGGTCCATCTGTGTCCTTTTCCTGTGCCTCTTTCATCCCGGCCTGGGGTGGCTCTGCATCCCCACCCCACCAGCAGCCATTTCCTGCCCTTCTGTCATCTGCTTCCTTTGATCCTTTTGTCAAGAGACTCTTAGAAGCCTCCGAACTGTTGGCAGTACTGGCAACCTCCGCTGTTGGGCTGGTGACCCCAAAGAGGTTGGAGCCAACGTGGGCTTCTCTTGGGATGCTGCCTTGGGAGACAGATGGATTCTGGCCTCATGCATTCATTCATTCACTCACTCACTCATTCAGCATTCAGCATTTGTTCACAGGCTCCAGGCCTGTGCGGGGCCCACAGAGTGAAAAAGACAGCCGTAGTCCCTGCCCTCACGGAGCTCCCACCCCAAGGGATGACCGCCCACCCCACACCAGGGGGATTCTGAAGGGAGATGGATGTGCATTGTTGGTCAGAAAGAAAACAGGGCCTTGGCTTCCAAACACAGGCCTCTGCCCTTTACCTGGCACGACCCCCCAGGCCTGGCTCAGGGCAGGAGCTTGGCTGATGCTGTCGAGGGGGGCAGATGTTGTTAGGGGCTGTCATTTACTGAGCACTTACCACACGCTGTGCACACCAGCTCAACTGTTTGTGTCGGGCGGGAATCTGCTGACTCCTCACTCTGGCCCTGTGAGGGAGGTACGGTTAGTCTCCCCATTTTATAGACAAGAAAATGGAGGCACGGAGAGATGAAGAAGCTTGCCCAGGGCCCTGCGGCTTGAAGATGGCAGAGCTGGGTTCTGAACCTTGTTTGCCTGGGTTCAGGCACCCCACTGTTCCACCTCTTGGTGAAGGAATGGGGGGTGGGGTGCTCCAGGCCTAAGGACCCTGGACTCACCTCTGCTGCACAAGGTGGGGGACCCGCCCTTTCTGTATTCTGGCTTCAGTAGTTCCAGCGGGTGGCTAGCCAGGTGGGAGGGTGGGAAACGGTCAGGAAGGCAGGTGGAGGCCCACCTCCAGGGGAGGCCCTTCAGGGGCAGCTGTGTGGATTCAGAGAGAGGCCGCCTTTCTGCCCCACCCCCTCCTGGGGCCTCCAGAATGAGGGAGGACGGGGGAAGAGAGCGGACAGTGGGGCGGATGGTGGGGTCATCTCTGAAACAGGCCACGGCAGGGGTGGGGGGGAAGCGGGCAGGGCAGTACCTTCACAGCCCTGGGCCACCACCTTTTCCTCCCCTAACGCAGAGGCGGCCGTTCCATCCATCCGTCCATCCATCCATCCATCCATGTACTCAGTCACTTATTCATTCACTCACTCTCTCCGCCATTCATGCACTCATTCACATGCTCACTCATTCATTCACTCAGATACCATGTGGGCAACAGGGTACGCAGGTGAGCCGTGTCTGTCCACACGGAGCTCCCTGCAGGGCAGCCGACCACACGCACAGAGAGCACGCACACGAACGGGGTAGGTCAGGCTTGCTAAGCGCTGTGGATCTGTGCTGATGGGGAGGAAAGCAGTGGAGCGAATGCGGTTGGGCCCGTGCCTCCCTGAGGAGATGACCTGCGGGCTAAGGCCGGAAGAATCAATATAAGGAGGCCCGGAAGGCCTGGGGAGAGGGTCTCTGAGTATCAGGAACAGCAAGTGTAAAGGCCTGGAGGACGGGAGGAGGGCGGCCTGTGTGTGAGATGGAGGGAGGGACGGAAGATGGGGACCGAGGAAGATGGGGACCCAGGCAGAGTCGTGCGTGGGCTGCTGCTGTGGGCACAGAGTCCGATGCCCTTCTGGGTACAATGCGAAGCCACTGGGGGTCAGTCATGTCTTTGAAGGCACTGTGGGCTTCCCCGGGGGCTGCGCTGAGCGGGAGGCCCCGGGGAAGTGGGAGGTGGAGGCAGGGAGGCCCTGAGGAGGCTGATGAGCCTCTGGGGGGTGGGGTGGATGGAGAGACTGGACCTCAGGGTGGCTGTGGGGAGGGACAGGGGACAGATTTGGTGACAGAGCCAACAGGACTTGCTTATGACTGGTGTGGGGGTCAGGGAGGACCCTGAGTTTGGGGACCTTCACTTTTTAGCACTTGGGACAGAGAGGGGCCTGAGGTTGGGGTGAGAAATCCCCCATAAGTGGGGCGACCCCCAGACGACAGGCTCCCTGGGACCCACAGCCCCACCCCGTGTCCTCGTTCTTTGTGATCACTGGAGGCCCCGTGTGCAGTGTTTGCCCAGCCACCTGGGCCCTCAGGGGCTGGCGGCGAGTCTGTCCATCTGCATCTGTCTGTCTCAGAGAGGAGGACACCGGAGGCAGAGGGAACATCCGCCAGGGTTGGAGCCAGACCCTCCTCTCTCCGCTTTGCCCTGGATGCCTCATCCCGGGAAGCTGAGGTTTGGATGCTCTGCTGGCTGCAGGTGGTGCCCCCTGTACCCTGGGATCGGCCCCCACGACTGCCGGCTGTTTACCCATGAGGCCCTCTACCTGCCAGAGACCCCTGGTTTCCATGAGGACAGCTCCCCTGGGGGCCGAGGAGAGCGGTTTTAGGGTCAGGGCTGTACCATGAGGCAGCCGGCGCTGTGGGACCCAGGGCGCCGAAAATACCACCCTGCCTGCTTCTCCGCGTGGCCTCAGAGACGACCCCACCATCCCCCACACAGTCCACCCTCTTCTTCCTCCTCCCTCACCCCCTTGTCCAGCAAATCTACCCTTTAGGTCCTTCCCGTCAGTCTGCTGTGCCCCTCCCTCTGCTGCTCCAGTCTGGCCCCCCATTATTTCTTGCCTGGACATCTGCAGCAGCCACCCCACTGGTCTCCCTGCTTCTCCCTTTGTCCCTGTAGTCCCTTCTGCTTGGGGCAGCCAGAGCAATCTTTCTGGAAGGGTCTTCTGAATGTGTCACTCCTCTACCTAAAACCTTCCATGGCTCCCCAGTACCCTCAGTATAACATTGAAACTAACATAAGCCCTGAAATGGCCCAACCCAGGCTGACCTCTCTACCGCCATCCTTCAGTGGTACTTTCCGTAGCTCTCAGCTTCTGAAACTGAATATTTTTCAATTGTTTGAATTAGCTCTGTTTCATTCTCGCCCCTGGGCCTTTGCACGGGCCCTGTGTCCTTTGCCGGGAGCATCCCCACAGCCTCTGCCTGGCTGACTGCTACTCAAGCTTTGGGTTTCAGGTTAGCCCTCTTCTCCGAAGGCATCTCTAGACCCTGCCCCCTCCCCCATCACACCCCTGACCTCACTGGACAGGCCCTCCTCTTCAGGGCCTCTCTATACCCACACACAGTAGGTGTCTGGGAGAAGGCTCAAGGGCAGGCTGGGAGGATTGGTGGTCCGTGCTCAGGCCTCTGGGGTATGTGTGCCGGAGAGAGAAGGAGGCAGCTCCTGGAGCCATTGTCACAGCAAATGTAACCTCCCATCTCCAGGGCCCCAACATGGTCCCATGGAAGGTCTTGGGCCACTGCCACAAATGGAAGAGCAGCTAGAGGGCACAGGGAGGGCTCTGCCCACAGACAATCCTACTGGAGACGGTGTCGTGCTCTGTGCCGAGAGCCACCTTTGCTCGAGCTCATTCTGTCCCTTTGTCATCCCCAGGTCACAGATGAGGAAACTGAGGCTCTGAGGGGGTGCTGTGACTTGCTCAAGGTCACACGGTCATACCAGAGCTGGGGTGGGAACCCCGGATTCTGGCTGTACGTATCATCAGTCACCACCTGGCTGGCTTTGGGCACTTCACCTAGACCCCGTAGGCCTCGGTTCTTTCTCCAGAAAATGGGCTTCTTAACAGTAATGACTGCTTTTCGGGGTGTTTGTGGTACCAGCACCCTGCAGGGGAGTGATGCAGGCCCAGCTTTCGGAAGAGGTGGGTCAGAGAGGGAGGGACAGTGATGTGGCCGTGGTCACAGAGTATGGGGGGAATTGGGTTAGCCTCTGAGGCCAAGGCTAGTGGTACTTGGTGAGATTTTCTCCATTAAGCTTCTCTTTGAGACCATAGCCGTTGGGGCTGGGGGGTGGGGTGGGGTGGGTGCACCGCTTGGCCAAGTCAAGGGAGAGCCTGGGAGGCTCCATGATGTCAGGACTGTGGCTTCAGGCTCCCTCTGGCCCTGGCTCTCCCTCAGCTCCTAGGGCAGGCGCAGGGGGTCAGGAGCTTTGAAAGGGGTGCTGGAAACGTGAGCCACTCAGAGGCCAGAGCCCGCCTTCCTGGCAAACTCTGTGAGGGTCTCAACATAATGCTTTACTCCCCCAGCCCTGGTGCAAATCTGGGAAGCTCTGGTGTGAGCCTCGGTGGCAAAAAAGGAATCGGGCAACTAGCCTGAAGCCTGGCCCAGCCCTGTGGGAAGAGCACTGGACGGTGAGTCCAAGGCAATCTCTGGCATGGCCTCCCTGTGCACCTGGCCCAGGCCTGCCTCCTCTCTGGGCATGAGATGCCTGGTGGGAATCTCTCATGTCAACTCCATCCCCCTTGATGGTCTGGGCAGCTGGTCCAGGGTCGGGGTGGGTGTTCAGAACCTCGTCCTCTCCAGGGCCTCCTCAAGTGACTAAAGGTGACACCCTGGCTGGTCAAAGTCATTCGCAGTCGAAGGGCCAAAACTAACCATAGCTCGGAACCCCAAGAAAACTGTCCCCATGCTTACTCTCAACTTGAGAGAAGTCCTCAGACCAAGGCTGAGGGTGGAGGGTAAGGTGGTCTCAACTTAATACCTTTTGAGAACTTACTGGGGCTACATGTGCCCACCACAGTAGTAGTCTGTCTTTCAAGCCAGAGCATGGATCCTCTATCCTGCATGGGTGCCTTGATTATTCCCATCCTGAGATATTTATTGGGTGCCTGCTCTGTGCCAGGCACAGAGGCTCAGAGGGGAGGAGGCTGCAAATGCAGCCCCCAGGAGCCCACAGTTGGGCCAGGCAAGCTATCCAGAGTCCAAGAATTAGAACACAGTGTGGCAAACCTGACAAAAGAGTCAGCCACAGCCCAGACCCCTAACCACTGAGCACTGGGCCAGGTCCCATAAGGGATCATCACCGCCATTTGACAGATGGGGAATTTGAGGCTTAGAGAAAAGGGAGGTGAGCTGAGAGCTGGAATTTTCAGGAGGTGGAGCCAACACTACAGTCCCCTACAAACCACACACAGGAGCATGGCAGCCCTCAGAAGGCTTGCAAACTCCTTGGCAGGGCCTGCAAGAGGTCACACGATGGGGCCTGTCTGTGTACCTCTTGCTGCCTGCATTTCAGCTTCTGGGACATACAGGGCTCCCACCAGCCACAGGGCCTTTGCACGTGCCTGAACCGCTCTTCCTCGTGTTGTAACTGCCCCAGACTATGTACCCATGAGGATGGGGTTAGGGCTGGTTGCTCCCTTGTTTACCCAGGAAGTGGCCAGGCCCAGCATGGATCAGGGGCTCCCCTTCTCATTGCCAAGGCATGAGTGAGTGAGCGGGGGGCAAACCAAAACAGGGAACTTTAGGCAGGTCCCCCAGTGCTGTTCTTCTCTGCCCTGGATAGGGCCCCCTTGGTTTGGTTGGGATGGAGCTGAGTGATGAGCTAACATTATGTAATTGAATCCTCATAACCATCCCGTGAGGTTACCACTATCATTATTCCATTTTCATAATTGAGGCTTGGAGAAGTGAGGTGACTCACCCAAGGTCACTCAGCCAGTGAGTGTCAGAGCAGGAATTTTTTCCAATTTATTGAGGAATAATGGACATACAATAACTGCACACATTTAAACTGCATTTCGGGGAGTTCCCTGGTGGCCTAGTGGTTAGGATGCCGGGCTTTCCCTGCTGTGGCCCAGGTTCAATCCCTGGTTGGGGAACTGAGATCCTGCAAGCTGCATGGCACGGCCAAAAAAAAAAAAAAATTGCATTTCGGCCTATGTATACACCCATAAAACCGTCACTACCATCAAGACAGTGAACAGCTCCACCCCCCTCCAAAACTTTTCTTGTGACTTTCGTGGGACCTCCTAGCACCCAGTGTCCCCCGGCAACCACTGAGTTGCTTTGTCACTATAGTTTAGCTGGCACTTTCTAGAATGTACTAGAAATGTATGCACAGTATGCCTTCTTTGTCTCCTGGCTCCTCTCACTCAGCAGGATGACCTTGAGTTTCTTCCACGTTGCTGCAGTATCGGCAGTTCATTTCTTCTTATTGTTTACGGAGTCCTGTCCCATCGTAGGGATGCCCAGGAACTGCGGAGCCAGTCTTTTGCTGATGGACATTTGGGTTGGTTCCAGTTTTGCCTGTTACAAATGCAGCTGCTATGAACATTCGTGTCCAAGTCTGCGTGGACCTAAGTTTGCATTTCTCTGGGATAAATGCCTAGGAGGGGAATGGCCTGACCATATGGAAGGTGTATGCTTCACTTTGGAAAAAGCTGCCAAATGTTTTCCAAAGTGGTTGAACCACTTTACATTCCCACTACCAGTGGAGGAGGGTCCCAGAGGAGGGTGGGGACGGGCACCCAGGCCCAGCCCACTACAGAGCCTGCATCCGACACCTCCAGGACCCTCTGTCACAGTAGGTCTTGCGCCCTGTGCTTCTGAGCTGCAGAAGAAGGACCAAGCCACAGCAGGGGGGCTGGGACGCAATCCCCCCCCCCACGGGTCTGCCTTCCTTTTTGAGCAGAGTGCTGCCTTCCCCAGCACCCGCCCCAGCTCCTGGAGGGCAGAGCTGGGCACACAGTGGGTGCCAGGCGGATGCCGCTGTGCCCAGCAGGCCAGACCCTCCGTGGGTTCTTGTCTCTGGTTGTGCTGAGGAAGCCTGGAGCCTCCCAGGCCCATGACACAGGCTGGGGATGGAGATGCTGAGGGTTTCACTGGTCTTCTCACCAAGCTGGTGAGAGATGAGTGTGTTCGTGTGTGTGCGTGCGCTCTCGCGTCCATGCGCGCGCGTGTGTGGGGAAGGGGCTTGTGCCTTTGAGCTCTGGGACAGGACGAGAAGGAAAGAAACCATCAGAACCTGGCAGAGGGGGAGAGACTGAGACCAGACGACCAGAGAGAAGCAGCCAACCCGAGGAGGGGGCGAACCTCTCCTTCCAGACCCCAGGGAGGTGGGAAGGAGGCGGGGAGGGGTGCGAGAGGGGAGAAGAAATTCTTCATTAAAAAACCCCGGAGCCGGGCCCGCGGCGGCCGAGGAGCCGGGCTGCCGGCAGCTTCCCGCTCGCAGGAGCACAGAGGCCCGCGCCGGCTCCAGCCGCCCGCGGCCGACCTCACGCGTCCTCAAAGCCAGCCTGTCCCACTTCCCCCGCCGGTTGCTACAGCAACTGAGCTCTGAGTAATCAGCTGCACGGTGACCTTTCTTCCCCCGGAGAGAGGGAGGGAGGGAGAGCTCGGGAGGGAGGGAGGGGGGGAGCAGGAGAGAGGATAGAGGGAGGAGGGAAGGAGGAGGGAGGAAGGGGGGGGAGGAGGGGGAGAGGATGGAGAGGGGAGAACAGAGGGAGAGAGATGAAGAGGAGGAGGGGAGAGGGTGGATGAGAGAGGGGGAGAGATGGAGGCGGAGGGAGGAGGAGGGGAGGGAGGGGAGGGGCTGAGCGGCTGGTCAAAGCTGTAAAAACACTGCAGCTGGGGTCTGGGGGCTTTGCGGGGAGGAGCTGGCAGTCAGAAGGCGGGGAGGGGAGGGGGCAGCTGGCAGCCCTGTGGTGGGGGGAGGGAGAAGCTGCAGAACTGGGGCGGTGCGGGGGGACCGTGGAGGGGGCTGACCCGAACTGATTCTTTCCCAGAAGGAATCCCCTTCACCGCCCCCACCCGCAGTGCTGCCCCTCCCAAGTTGCCGGGCTTTAGGAGACAAGAACACGTCCCCGTGTGCTCTCCGGCTCCAAAGATACTCTTTCCGAGCAGCCTTGGCTCCCCCATTCCCCAGATGGGAAAAGTGAGGCCGGGAGGCTTGTTTACAGTTTCAGAGCCTTTCACCTCTGTGTCACCCCTCCCTCCCTCCTCCTTGCTGCTTCTGACTGCGAGGCAAAGCTGAAGCCAGGGCCAGGTCCGGGGTGAGTCCTGGTCCACCCCCAGCTCTCACACTGCCCTGCTTTCTGGCCTCGGTTTTCCTGGTTGTAAAGCAAAGATGCCTGGGGCGGGATGCAGGCTGCCCAGGGAGGCAACCCTCGTTAGGGAGGGTCCATCAACGCTCTCAGACCCAGGTATTGATTTGAAATTCTCTAAACACAGCAGAAGCAAGGCTGGGCGGATGTGAGCGATCCAGGCAGCTGGAGGAGCTCAGGGAAGGGGGTGGGTGCAGATGGGAGCCAGGGTCACCGAGGGACCTCTGGGGAGTAGGAGCACCGCTGCGGGAGGGCTTGGAGACCTCCAGGTACCTGGTATCCTGCCCGCCCACCCAGAGGTTCCTCCCCAGCTCAGCAGCCCTGGGCCAGCATCAGGCCCATCACCCCCCTGGCTCTGGGGACCTGCCTGCCTCCTGTTTACAGGCAAGGAAGTCCCCGAGTCAGAGTCACAGCCAGCCCATGGAGTGGGGGAAGGATGACAGATGGTGGCATGCCATTTTAACCAGAGTCTGCAGCAGTTGGAGAAGGGGAGGGGGGACCCTAGGGCTGGTGGGGGCTGGGATCTTGCACTGCTGCCACCCCCAGGGGCCCTGGGTCCCCATTCCTGTCCCCCGGCACCTCTCCCAAGCCCAGGTCGCTCAGGTCTGAGGGGGCACTGACCCAACAACCATGTCACTTGGGCTGCCCAAACTCCCATGGACTCTGTGGGTGCCCCTTGGGTCTGTGGGTGTTGGGGGGTCCCCTGGGGGGCAGTCTCTCAAGGCTCCATGGCAAGGAGAGCCCCGTGACACCCCCCGCGCCCCCGCCAGCTCACAGCAAGGGCTCCACCACTGGCCAGGAAATGCCAGGCATTGGCAGGGAGTAGCAGTAGCAGGAGGGATGGGGGCCCCAGAGCCCAAAGTTCAGCCCAAGGCTTCAGCTAGAATACTTAGGGCAGGTTGGGTGCTCGGGAAGGGGCTGCATTCTTATCCTAGCTCCGCACTGAAGTCGATCTAGAACCTCTTTGGACCCCAGCATTTACGTCTCCAGCGGTGAAGGGTGCTGGTCACACCCCCTTGCTGGGAGGCAAATGAGAAACCACACGGATAAGTCCGAAGCCCACCTTTTATAGGTGAGGAAAACAAGACTCAGAGAGGGGAGGTCGCTTGCCCGGGGTCACCCAGCTTGTAACGGGAAGCGCCAGGCTGTGGGTTGTCCAGAATGAGGTACATGTGAAGCCACAAAGCCGCCACACAGAGTTGCCATCCGAGCTGGCTCCTGTGGCTGTGAGCCTGCCTGTACCAGCGGGTTCTTGACTCCCGGGAACTTCTCTGTTCCACAAGCCTGCATGCAGCCAGACCTTCGCCCATGGCATGCTCATTCTACAGCAAGTCCTTCGGGCCAGCATTTGGTTCTGGTGAAGATAGTAGCAAGGGCAGCTATGCCTCTCCGAGCCCAGCCCTGGGCCCCATGCTGGGCTGAGCACCCACATGTGTTGTGTCGTGGGACCTCTTAGGCACCCTCCTTGGGTGGCTGCTGCTAACCCTGTTTTCAGGTGGGGAAAGTGAGGCTCAGAGAGGGGTGTTGACTTGCCTCAGGTCCCACTGCACTGAGTGCCAGAGCTGCCACTTCTTGATCTCAGAGATGGCCTCTTAACCCTAGCGCATATCAGCCAGGCTCGACCAGACTCAGGGCTGTGGGTGTTACCCATGCTGGACTTGGCTGTGAACAGAATTCCCTTGACCTCTATTAGAAAGCGTTGATGGAAACTGCACAGAAGTTCCCTGGGCACGGGAAAGAGGAAGCTCAGCACAGGACGGGCACATGGACAGGGTGAGATTGGTCAGGAGGGTTGGAGAGGTCATGGTGCCAGGGGGTACTCACAGCCCAGGGATCTTTTCTGATCCCTGGGTAGTGGATGGGGGTGGGGACTATTGCCCTTTTAGGCAGATAAGGAAGCTGAAGTCCAAGAAGGTCAGATGACTACCACAAGGCCCATAGGGCATAAGGGTGAGAACAGGGGCAAAGGCAAGATTCCCTAACCCTCAACCAGTTTGCTCTTTGCTCTACACCAGCGCTACCTCTATCCACCCACTCACCCATCCACCCATCCCGCTCCCTACCCATCTTCCTGTCCATCTTATCCTTCCTGTCCTATCATCTGCGGATCCCTCCCCCCAGCCACCATCTGCCCATCCTTCCACTCACCCATCTGCCCACTCATTCATCCATCTTCCTATCTATCCATCCATCTATCTGTCTACTTACACGCTTACCCACCCACCCATCCATGAACCCATTCACTTGTCCATCTTCCCATCTACATCTCCATCCACCATCCATCCATCCACCCATCTTCCATCTATCCATCCATCCGCCTATCCACTCAACTACCCACCCCTGCATAAAACCATTTACGCATCCATCTTCCCATTTACGCATCCATCTCTTCACCCATCCACCCACCCACTCATCTATCCACCATCCATCCATCCACCCATCCGTCCATCCATCCATTTATCTACCCATCTATTCATCCATGAACTCATCCAGTCATCTAGCCATCACCCAGCCAACCACCACCCAACCATGTATCCATCCATCCACCTACCACTCACCCACCATTCATTCGTCTATTCATTCTATTTTTATTCTATAACCATTCTGAGTCCGGTTCCTTCACCTTTTAGTTTTTAAACATATGCTTATGTGAGCTGGGTGCTGATCCTGTCCTCTCTGTGGAAGTGTACCAATTCCCCATCCCCCAGTTCAGCACACCAGTTCCAACTGGTCCCCATCAAGGCTGCAACTCCAGTGCAAGAGGTTCAGGCTGCTCTCCTTCCCTGCTTGCCTCCACTTGGGTGGGGTCTGGCCTCTAGGTGCTTCTTATTCTTTTCTTTTCTGAGTCACTTCACCTCCCCATCTGGGCATTTCGGTCTCAAGTGAGAGGCCTCAAAAATGTGGAAATAGGGCTTCCTGGTGGCGCAGTGGTTGAGAGTCCGCCTGCCGATGCAGGGGACACGGGTTCGTGCCCTGGTCTGGGAAGATCCCACATGCCGCGAAGCGGCTGGGCCCGTGAGCCATGGCCGCTGAGCCTGCGCGTCCGGAGCCTGTGCTCCGCAACGGGAGAGGCTGCAACAGTGAGAGGCCCGCGTACCGCAAAAAAAAAAAAAAATGTGGAAATAGACCAAGTCACCAATATGGAGGTCACTTCCATAGCCTTACCACTCTGCAAAGGACATTGATCATCAGGGCACTGGGGAGTGTGCCATGGGCACCAATGGCGGCCATGGGATGGGCCAAGACCCACCAGTCCAGGGACCAAGGATCAGAAGGATGGTCTGGACCAGGCACCTTCCTCCAACCTGCTGTGTGACAAATGGCAACTGAAAACTGAGAACAATCATCCTTGTTCTGAGGATCCGAGAGAAACATGGCATTTCGGGAAAAGGCAACAGCCTTTCACCAACACGATGGGGAGTTTTTTGAAGGTGTTAGCAGGGCTCAGCCTTTGAGGTGTACATTCTCTTATTACTAAAACCTTCCAGAAACGTTCCTTGATTCTGCTCAGACCAGCTAGCTTGGCATTCATTCATTCATTCATTCATTCATTCATTCTGCATCGGCTGTGTACTAGGACCTGTTTAAGACTCTAGAAATCAATACAAATATTTTCTGCCCCCAAGAAATGTGCTGACCCTTGGCTTGGAACAGAAACCACAGTCACACTGCATGGGTGCCAGGCGCGAACTCAGTCCTGGGGGACCTGAGGAGGAGTGTCAACTGTGCCTGGACTGGGCGGGTGGGGAGGGGTCCCAGAGCAGGGGCATGCTCAGGATCTGGAAGGACAAGGATGATTGGAGAAGGGCCTTCGCGGCAGAAGGAATAGCACCTGCAAAGCCATAGGGGCAGCGGAGGAGCAGAAAGGGGAAAGAGAGGAAGGGGACCGACTCCCTTGAGTCCCTACTATGTGCTGGCATTGTACCCAGTGTTCCCATCTCATTAGCTCGTGGATCCTCCCAATAACTACGTGGCTGGCATTCTATCCTCTTGCACATTTCATTGATGATAAGGCCGAGGCTCCGAGGGACCTACCTGGTGGCACAGTGGTTAAGAATCTGCCTGCCAGTGCAGGGGACACAGGTTCGAGCCCTGGTCCGGGAAGATCCCACGTGCCGCAGAGCAACTAAGCCTGTGTGCCACAACTACTGAGCCTGCACTCTAGAGCCCGCCAGCCACAACTACTGAGCCTGAGCTCTAGGGCCCTCGAGCCACAACTACTGAAGCCCGCGCGCCTAGAGCCCGTGCTCCACAACAAGAGAAGCCATTGCAATGAGAAAGCCACGCACCGCAAGGAAGAGTAGCCCCTGCTCGCCGCAACTAGAGAAAGCCGGCGCGCAGCAACGAGAAGACCCAACGCAGCCAAAAATAAATAAATAAATAAATTTTTGGAAAAAAGCCAAGGCTCAGAGAGGGCCAGCAACTTTCCCAAAGTCACACAGCTCCCACTTGCTGGATCTGTCGGTCTGACTCCAAAGGCTGGAGCCTTTGCTGTCTCCCATCACCCTGAGCATCTCACCCTCAAGGCGAAGGTGAGGGAGAAAGCACCCTATTCAGCATTCGCTCTTTGGGGCAGCTTAGGACTCTCATGCAGTCATTTGATTAACAAATATTTATCCCCTCCTCCTCAGGGTCAGGCCTCACGCTGGCCTTGGGGGTAGAGCAGTGACAACACCGGCCCCGTCTCCCTCCTGGGGCTCCCTGGTAGGGAGAGGCGATGCGGATCGAGCTCAACTCCTGGCAAAGCCCTGCTTCATCCAGACTTAAAAATAAACCCAAGTACTGTCCAGGTCCAAAGACTGGGGAGCCACAGGCTCCCAGAACCGCGGCTGGGAGGCAGCAGGCAGAGCTGTCAGCTCGGAGCCCTCTCCCCTCATCAGCATGGGGCCCCAGCCTCCCTGCTTAAAGATCGCCTCGGGCGCTCTCTTAAAGATGCTAACGTTGCAGCTGACATTTGGAAGATCCTGGCAGGCGATCAAACCCGAGCTGAAAATCGGAGCTGCCGGGCGGGGGCGGGCACCAGGCAGCAGGGACCAGGGCTGGTTGGGGCCGAGGGCAACGGGGCTCAGGCAGCCGCTGCTGGCTAAGGCTGTACTTGCAGACCGGCCCAGCACAGGTGGGTATTCGGCTGTCTGCTGGAAGGCCCCAGCAGAGGAGGAGGAGGATGCAGAAGGCAAGGAAGGAAGCGGGAGGAAAATGGCTATGGAGAGACCGAAATCTTTTAGTTCATCCCCAGACTCAGGGCATTGTCAATAATCAGACCAGCTGGGGAAAAAAATCCACAAGATGAAGAGTTATAAGAAAGAGGGAAAATGGAAGAAGATTCCTGGTGCCAATTACATCTCTGACTGCTGTGCCCAGAGCCGGGTCCCTCCAATGTGGGAGCAGAATGCTCTGAGGAAGCCCAGGGGTCAGAGGAAGGAGGAAGGAGAACAAGATTCCGACTCCACTGCTGCCTTGGGCACGCTGGGCCTTCCACAAATTTCCACATGCCCGAGCCAGCCTCCTCTCCCTTCCCTTCCTTTACATCCAGTCTCCTTTCCACCCTCCCGCCACTCTCCAACCACCTCCATCCGCTAACCCTCCATCCACCTCCATCCGCTAACCCACCTACCTATTCACCTATCCCACCTACCCTACCTCCCACCTAACCAGCTCACCCTCTGCTCTTCATCTACCCAACCACCCATCTACCTAGTTCACCAGTCGTCCCCTGCACCCATCCATCCATTAGTTCATCTATTCAGCCATCCATCCCCCATCCATTCACCCATCTCCATTCATCTCCCCCATTCATTCCTTCATTCATTCATCCACTCATCCAAATGTCCATTCATTCCCCAGGCATCCACCCAAAGAATATTTCTTCAGCACAGGAGAGGCACAACCAGCCCAGATTTAGGGGACAGGAAAGGCTTCCAGGACAAAGACCCTCTAAGCTGAGACATAAAGAACGAGTAGAAGCAATCCAGGTAAACTGTGGAATGGAGAGTGCTTCCCAGCTAGATGGGAGACGAGAGACAAAGGCCTCTTAGGGAAACATCGGGTCGCGTTCTGCTTTTAGCTTAAGAGAGAGTAGTTTACCAGAGAGCCAGGGAGAGGCCAGCCCTGAGGCTGGAGTGGGCAGCCGGTGGAGGGCATGAAGCTGGGACACCCTGCCTGGCATAGAGCCAGGCACACGGGCTCGTGGGAAGGGGTGTGAAAGATGTGGAAGGCCAAGTCGTGGTCCTGCAGCTGTTCATCACTGACCCCTCCAAATAGGCCCATCCAGTTCCTGCAGCCCTCGCCCACCTCTCCATCCCCCGAAGTCCCAATGTCTCAGGGTTAGACCCCTACAGCCCCACCCTTACAGGCTTTTTCTTGATATGTGTGAATTCTGGCTTCTCTGGGTCAGAGCTATGCCTTATCCTTCTTGGTGTCCTGTCCCGCGGTACTTGGTCAAAGCTCAAAAAATATTCAAGAAATAAAAATATGTATCCTGGGGCTTCCCTGGTGGCGCAGTGGTTGAGGGTCCGCCTGCCGATGCAGGGGACACGGGTTTGTGGCCCAGTCTGGGAAGATCCCACATGCCGCGGAGCGGCTGGGCCCGTGAGCCATGGCCGCTGAGCCTGCGCGTCTGGAGCCTGTGCTCCGCTACGGGAGAGGCCACAACAGTGAGAGGCCCGCGTACCGCAAAAAAAAAAAAAAAAAAAAAAAAAAATGTATCCTGCCCCCAAATCCTCCCGTTCTTCCTCTGCGGAACCCCTTCCACACACCCAGTCCCTCTGCCCAAAAGCCTGGGCGCCATCCACTTCCCCTTCCTCTCTCCCCAGTGCCACCGCCATGTGAGTCAGTCACCCAGACCTGTCATGCCTCCTCTGACATACCTTGAATCTTCTCTCCACCTGCTCAGCCACCAACCTGGATCAGAGTGGCAGCCTCCTTGCTGCGCTCCCTTCCTCCAGGCTTGCTCTCCGTGAGGCCACGTGCGCGGTGCAATGAGAGAGATCTTTCTACATTCGAAACTTGACCATTCGATTCTCCCACTTAAACCTTTCATGGCTTCTCTCTGTCCTCTGGGTAAAGTCCTAAATTGCTGTCATTGCCTATAAGACCCTTCCCAAGTTGGCCAGCGCTGCCTTCTCTGGGCTCCAGGTTCATCCCTCTAAGATTAGAAATCCATCAAGTTCATTGCTATTCATATTGGGTCTCCAAAACCATGGTCCTGGCTCCAGCCGCTGGACTGTCTTGGCCCAAAGCCTAGAAACATCCTGAGCGCTCAACTCCCTGCTCATCCCCATACTTGACTCCACTTAGATCCCGCCCCCATTCTGTCCCCAAAAGCCAGGGAGCCATCCCATGTTCTCAATCCCACGACCAACACCTGGTTGGCCCTCAGGTGAAAGAAGATATTGCTAAAAGCTACAAGAATATTCGAGTTTACCCCCAGACCCTCCCTCTCCAGGTCTGACCATTTCCATGTGCTATTTGTGCCTTTAACCAAAGCCAACTGCTTGGCCTCTCCTCTGCCTACAAAAGAAATTTTTTTTTCACTGATTTTATGGCTACAAAAAATTTCCTTCCTGTCTTCACATTCACAGGAAAGAGAAAGCCCTGGCCCTGGCTCAGAATTGGATTCTAGCTGGAGGCGTCCTCTCCGTGGCTGGCTCCAGGGAAAGGTCTGTTTGTTCCTTGACCTTGAGCAGGAGCTGAGGCAGCCAGAAAGAGGAGAGACAGGAGCTGGGAGGAGAAGGAGGAGACAGGCTGGGACTGTGGCCCCAGGACCCTGCACTCTGCCCCCAAGGAACCAGCCAGGTGATGGGAAGTTAGAAGAAAGGAAGGAGACAGGCCATGCTGCAGGCACAGCCAGCCACAGAGGTCCTGAGGAACGGGAAGCAGGCGGCCTCTTCTGCTCCTGGTCCTCTGAGGTCCCCAGGCTGTCCCCATCCCTCGTCCCCTTGGAAACTGAACAGACCAGAGAACTGGAAGGAGAAGTAAACCACGCAGATAGATAGACTTTGCCATCCACATGGGGGCCAACTGTGGCTGTTACAGACCCAACACTAGTTGGGGGGCATCAGTCCAGGCAACCTGGCCTTGTCCACGGTGAGCCTACAGACTAAGGACAGTGGGACCTACAGGGGCAAGAGATAAAGAAATAAAGAAAAGTGCCCTTCTCGGAAAGGGTCTCCTTCCTTCTGGTGCATGACGGAAATTTAACCCAAACATGTATTGAGCACCTCCTGTTTGCCTGGATCCTTACTCTCAGCGATCTGATCATTTTTTCTCCAATTGAACTGGGGGCACACTTAAAGTAGGGACTGTTTATTTCCTCCCAAAGAACTTCATTTTTACTACAAAAGTAAGACATGCTTGTTATAGATATTGTAAAAAATACAGATAAGTTCAATACAGACAATAAGACCACTTGTAATCCTATCATTTAATGATGGTCACTTTTGACATTTGGAGGCCTTGATTCCCCTCCTGGTCCTCCATATCCAGCATCTTCTCTTGGAGTCTTGCACCCAATGGGCTTGTATGAAGGACTTTATGTCTGACCATTTACCTGTTTGTTCATTACTCATTAATTCCAAAAGTGCTCATTGAACCCTCAGTAGGTCACAACTTGGTGGTGGTTTAAATTCTTTGGGGGTGGAAAGAGATGTGCAGAAAGCTAAGCTCATGTTGGTGTAACCCAAATAAAAGCCGAGGTCCCACATAGCTCAGTCTCAGCGCTGAGTGACTTAATAGTCCAGCAGTCGAAAGTAATTTAAATGAGTTTTCTGAATTCACTCGTTCCCCAAAGAACTTCAAAGGGGTCTAATTCACAACCCACGGCAATAGCTCTCAGCAGCCCTTAGACTCTCGCCCCAGTTCTCTCTATAGTAGCTCTGGAATTTTGCACAAATTCTTTAACACTTCTGATACCATCCTATAGGTTTTCAGTCACTCTGTGTCCTTTCACTTCTTTCTCAGATACTTATTATGATCTATACTCAAAGGCCAAACCCTTCTCCATCCCTTCTGCTGACAGAGTGAGTGGTCAAGAGCCCGGATTCAGATCCAGATCCTGGCCCCATCACTGACCAGCTGGATAGCCTTTGGCAAGCCACTTGATGCTGTGCAACCCAAAGTGTGGTCCACAAGCTGGTGCTGGCCCACACACTGTTTGTTGACATGATAAGAGAAGCATAGAAACCAATCATTTAGAAACATCCATAGCAGTTTGGCACTGCCTACATCCAATTGTGACTGTGTAGATTACAAAAGCATCATTTCCCACAGATTGGAAATTATTTTTCTGAAAGTTCCTTCACCACGGATAGTTTGAGAAGCACAGACTTAACCTACTCTGTGCCTCAGTTTCCTCATAAGTAAAATGGGAATAATGATGCCCCCTAACCTCATCAGGTCCCTGGGAAAAGTAAATGAAGTTAATCTATGGAAGGTTCTCAGGACCGTGGCTGGGCACTGCGAGCTCATTAAATGTCAAAGTCGCTATTATTTTTGCACATTTTCCATATTCTGCATTAGAAGCACCCACTTTTCCTCTGAGGGCAGGGGAGGAAAGTGGATTCCGGTTAATGCATCCTACCTTAACTCCAGTTTCTAGACTTCTAGTCAACTCTTGAGATTGAAACACCCCTGTGACTGCATCCAGAACCTCCCAGGTTGCCAAAGGAAACATCTTTGTGTTTATTTATCCACTTACTAAATATCCTAAATATCTGTAGACCACTTACAGAGTGTGAGGCAGGAGACCCCAGTGGCTAAGAACTCAGGAGCAAAACAGCCATGGGTTCAAATCCTGGCTCTGCTACTACTTCCTAGCTGAGTGACCTTGGGCAAGTTATGTAACCTCTCTGAGCCACAGCGTTCCCATGTGAGGGCCCAGAGGGTTCCAAGGTCAGGACTCAGCCCCGACAGGTGATGCCCCCACACTTGTGGAGAGCATGACTCAGGGGTGAGTCACTGCATCTGAGCCCAACTATGAAGACTAGGGTGACTTCCTAGGTTGGATTGCCGCCCTCAGAGAGTTCTGCAGATGAGGAAGAATAGGTGGTATTTTGAGGTGCCAGACTCACCAGGTATTACTTCTAGAAAAATGGATGAATTTAAGGACTTTGAATATCTGAGAATGGAGGGATGTAGAAATATAAAGGGCTCAAGATGAGTAGACTTCTCACCAATTGGATTTGTATTGTATGGAACATGGAGCTTGTGTAATGGCCCTTTCTAGAGCATGTGGGAGATTAAAGATGGCTGCAGGCTCTCTGGCATCCTCCCATCAAGACCTAGGTGGTGTTTTTTTTCCCTCTCCCCTTGAATCCGGGCTGGCCCCAGGATTGGCTTTGAAAAGCAGAATGGAGCCGACCTGATGCTGTGTAGCTTCTGAGATTTGAGGCCTCTGCATTCACCCTTCCTGGGGTGCTCCTTCTTGGAAGCCAGCTGCCATGTAAAAATCCACCATGCTGTGAGGAAGCCCAGGAGAGGGAGGGGGAGAGAGAAAGAGAGAGAGAGAGAGAGAGAGAGAGGGAGGGAGGGAGGGAGAGGAGAGAGAGGGGCCAGGGGAGGAGCACTGAGGTTCCAGACCTACAAAGTAAGACTTCTTGGACCTTCCAGCCCAGCTGCCAGCTAAACGCAACTGAGTAAATGCCACCCCACGCCCCATGCTTCTCTTGATATGGAGCTCTGTATATGGGGTAACGTTTTCTGGTCTCACACACAGTTAGAGACTGAATTGTGTCTCCCCAAAATTTGCATGTTGAAGCCCTAACCATCAGTATCTCAGAATGTAACCATGTTTGGATATATCTTATAAGAGGTAATTACTTTGGGGGTTTGTTTGTTTGTTTGTTTTTTGGCTGTGCCACGCGGCTTGCAGGATCTTAGTTCCCTGACCAAGGATTGAACCTGGGTCCTGGCAGTGAAAGTGCAGAGTCCTAACCACTGGATAGCCAGGGAATTCCCAAGAGGCAATTAAGTTAAAATGAGGCCTTTAAGGTGGGCCCTAACCCACCAGTGTTCTTATAAGAAGAGGGACACACTGAAAGACACCAGACATGTGTGTGCACACAGAGAAAAGACCATGCGAGGACACAATGAGAAGAAGGCCGTCAACAAGCCCAGGAGAGAGGCCTCCGAAGAAACCAACCCTGCTGACACCTTAATCTTGGACTTCCAGCCTCCAGAACTGTGAGAAAGTAAATTTCTGCTGTCTAAGCCTCCTAGTCTGGTATTTGTTATGGCGGCCCTAGCAACTCATCCATACACCTGATACTCAGGGGTGGAACAGGAACAGGATAACCCACAGACATGCTCCTTTAGAAGGGGGAGGGCTGAGAGGGAAGCCGCAGGCGCTGTGCGTGGCAATTCAGAGTACCGCTGGGTGGACACTGTGCGGCTCACCTCCCCCAGGTGAAGAAAACACTCTTCAATCTGTGCTCCCTCAGAACTGCTCCCAGCCCCCTGTTCCCCGTGGCCCCTGGGTCGCCCTCTGGGAGGACTTCCTTCCCCATCACCTCCTTGGCCACACCGATGGGGCTGAGCAGCTTTCCTCCCTTTGGGGTCCAGATGCTGTTTTATGTCGTGAACAGTCACAACCTCTTTTAGTCCAGACTGGCAGCCCTTTTGACAGTGTGACCATCTTCAGAACTTAGTTACCCTTTCTCTATTTGTTGCCATTCAGCTTCTTATGCTAAAGATGCATCCAATTTTTCTAGACTTGCCTCTCTAGACTTTATCACAGGTATCTTGAGCTCACCAGAGGTTTTAACCAAGGGAGTGCTGGTCATACCCCTATGCGGTCTTTACCCTGACACTGGGTCTTAACTAGACTCTATCACCCAAGGCATTTCTTTTTTTTTTTTTAATAAATTTATTTATATTTATTTTTGGCTGCATTGGGTCTTCATTGCTGCGCGCGGGCTTTCTCTATTTGCGGTGAGTGAGGGCTACTCTTCCTGGCGGTGCACGGGCTTCTCATTGTGGTGGCCTCTCTTGTTGCGGAGCACGGGGTCTAGGCATGTGGACTGCAGTAGCTGTGGCATGTGGGCTCTAGAGTGCAGGCTCAGTAGTTGTGGCGCACGGGCTTAGTTGCCCCGCGGCATGTGGAATCTTCCCCGACCAGGGTTCGAACCTGTGTCCCCTGCGTTAGCAGGCGGATTCTTAACCACTGCGCCACCAGGGAAGTCCAGCAGGCAGATTCTTAACCGCTGCACCACCAGGGAAGCCCCGGCATTTCTTAGTTTTATTATTTCTTCATAAGTCTAGAATATTCTTTATTGATTATTTGTGGATTACCCATTTTGCAGGTCTCTACATAAAGATTCAAATTTACAATTAGACTTCTCAAACAATACATTTCTGGGGACACAGACAGTTAAAATTTAAACTCATTATCCGCTCCAAGATCACATCATGTATTCCAAACACCCATGTATTAGAAATTTTACTAAAATGTCATTTGTAACTCGAATTTGCAGAATCAACTAACTGCCAGAGGGGCAGGAACTGGGTCTGTTTTGCCCACTTGTCATGCAAAGAACAGGCTTTTCCCAAAATGGGACTGGGTTTTCTCTCTAGGTTTTCTGGAAGACAAACTGCTGGGGTGGGGGTGGGGAATGTCACCTTTTTCCACTGGGGATGAGGTGTTTGCACCCAAGCTCAGCATCCTACAGGGGCCCCCTTCCCCTACTGGCATCTCTGCATCCTCCCGTGGGCTCCAGGCCTCTGGGCACTGGGCTCGTGGAGCTCCAGCTTCCTTTCTCTTTCACTGGCTAGAGATGAGAAATCGTTGCATTTTTCAACCCTGCAAACCCATAACTTCTGAATTTTCCCTTTCCCTTTCTTTCCTGCTTGTAAGCAGGCTAATTCCTTTCAGAGGGCATCTCTTTTCCGTAGTGCTTGTGAAAGGCAGTGTATGAGTTTGCTAGGGCTGCTGTAACAAAGTACAACGGAACTTCATTTTCTCACAATTCTGGAGACTGGTTCTCACAGTCAAGGTGTCAGTGGGCTCGTTCCTTCTGAAGGCCCGGAAGGAAGGGTCTGTTCCAGGCCTCTGTCCTTGGTGTGTAGAGGGTCATATTCTCCCTGTCTTCACGTCGCCTTTCCTCTGTACACATTTGTATGCAAATTTCCTCTTCTTAGAAGGACACCAGTCATGTTGGATTAGGGCCCACCCTGAAGACTTCATTTTATCTTAATCACCTCTTTAAGGACCCTGTCTCCAAATACAGTCACATTCTGAGGTACTGGGGGTTAGGGCTTCAACATATGAACTGGGGGGACTTGATTCAGCCCATGACATGTAGCGAAATGCAACCAAGACATTCTAGACATTTCTGTTTCCCAAGCTCTTCAGCTAAACCCACAAGTGCAGTATAGGATCAGCTTTGCAAGTGATTGTAGGCAAGAATCTTCCCAAATGTTTCCCACTGTATAACATGGGTCACCATCTCTCCTACCCCCAGTAACTGATTCCTTGTCACCTGTCACCTGTTACCTACTCTTAGAGCCAGTGCTACAAATTTTTTTTTTTTTTTTTTTTTTTTTGCGATACGCGGGCCTCTCACTGTTGTGGCCTCTCCCGTAGCGGAGCACAGGCTCCGGACGCGCAGGCTCAGCGGCCATGGCTCACGGGCCCAGCCGCTCCGCGGCATGCGGGATCTTCCCGGACCGGGGCACGAACCCGTGTCCCCTGCATCGGCAGGCGGACTCTCAACCACTGCGCCACCAGGGAAGCCCAATGTGCTACAAATTTTTGATGCTGCCAATTTCTGTATTGGTCAGATTTTGCTAGGTTATGCTACATAGCAAACATCCCCTAAATATAAGTACATTAGCATAGCCAAGGTTTACCTTCATTCAGGTTTAATGCTGCCCACAGTTTGCTGGCCCCTCTGCTCGACCACTCTCCTTCACATGCTATCTTTATTTTGGGGTCCAGGCCGAAGATGCCGCCCCTATCTAGGACGTGTAAACCTGAGAGAAAAGAGCCAGAGAGCTGGCATAACCACAGGATAGATTTTCAGGCTTCTGCCAGGCACTGGCATGCGGTCACTTCCTCTCACATTTCATTGGTCAGAGCAATTCACATGGCCAAGCCTGCTGCCAGTGGGTGTGGAAGTATGCTCTGCCCATAGGGAGGCACCGTGAGTCGCTGACCCCGGGGCAGGGAGGTGTCACCTTCTTAGGGTCCAGAATCACTGGGAACAATGGCACCATCCACCACAAGAGTTAACACTGGTTAAGATTGACCAGATGTGGGGCTTTGTGCCAGCAGCCTCACATCCTTAGCTCATTGACTCATCATCATAGCCCCATTTTACAGATAAGAAAACTGAGGCCTTGAGAGAGGAAGAGACTTGTTCACTGTCTAGTGTGATAAACAAGATCTACGAGCATGGCTTGGAAAAGCCCCAAGGGTCTACACGCATATGGGGTCTTACTCCTGTCACTTCTCTTCTCGGCTGCCGGGGTGAGAAAACACTTAGTGAGGACGGGCTGCCTCAAGATATGGCCTGTGGGGCACACGCACCTGAATGCTGGCCATGGCAAGGTTCTCAGTTGGGGTGGGGAGCCTGAGCCAGCTGCACCCCTTGCCAGGGTGTCAGAAGAGCCCATTCCTTGGGGAGCCCACGCCCCACCTTTCAGCTCAGCTCCACCTGGCTCACCCTGCCCTGCAAATCTAGGAATTCTGCCAGAGCCACTGAGGAGGGCAGAGGGCTTACAATAAATACAACTCTTGGGGGAAAGGGAGAGGAAGAGTCTCGCTCCATCCCAGGAGCCCGTGTGCTATGTGAGTCTGTGCTGATCGCCTGCTTGGACACATCTCTTCCTGCTCTCAGTGACTCTGGGAAGGTTGAGCATTTTCTGGTTCATTCGTTTTGTTTGTTCGCTTGTTTGTTTGTCTGTTGGGAGCAAATGAGGTGCTTAAACAATCTGAGGACATTATTGTTCTTATCCTTGTTTTCCAGGTGGGGAAACTGAGGCCCGAGAGGTAGAAGCAACTTCCCACATCCAGTGGTGATGCTGACCTAAAGCCCACCGAACATGAGGCCCACGTGGACCCGTGTTCAAAGAGGCTGTGGGGTGGGGCCGGATGGGGAAGTAGTTAGGGAAGGGGGGGCCTCTTCGGCTTCCCAGGGTTGTCCTCGGGTCTTCCCAGGCCACCAGGTCAGCAGGCTTGTCCTTCAGTAACAAGGAAGATGTAGGTGTGACAGTGATTCCCGGGGAGAGGGACAGAGTCCAGGGGCCCGAGATAATGGAGAGAGTGGCTGGCAGGGGGCAGAGGGCACAGAAGACGGTGTGAGGACACCTGACATACATAGGACACACATGCACACATGCATACTGCATACCGCATTCACATATGCTGCACACACCACACACACTGCATTCACACCCCTTCACACACATACCGTATGTAACACACACCCCACACGCTCCATACTTAACACACATACCACACACACATCAAACATAACACCCTCACACGCACACCGTACATCACATACCACACACCACCCACAGCATACACACCACTGCAGACTTTTTCTTGGTTTTGACACCCAACTCAGAGGCGGTCCTTTTGTACTGCAGATTTTTGAAAATGTCACGATTAGGAATAATAACAAAAATAGTAATGACAATAGTGGGCGTTCATTGAGAACTTGTTGCGGGTCAGGAGACTCGTGAAGGCTTCGCATGGACCCCTTCACGGAGTTCCCACCACCCCTGTGAAGCAGGTGCTGTCCGTGCCCCCGTGGGGAAGTTGGGTACCACGACTGGGAAATTGAGGCTCGAGGGTTTGGAGCTTGGAATGGATGGAGCTGTCACTGAACATGGGTCAGCCTGTCTCCAGAAGCCACACTGAATGTTCCCTTCGATGCACAAACAACAAAATGAAGAACAAAGGCCCCACCTCGCTGCACACAGAGCCTCTCCTGGCTGACTTAGGCTCTCTCCGTGGATGCAAGGTTTGGGGTCCCCCTCTGGTGAGCGGGGGCAGTTTGGAGGGGAGAGGGAGGCAGGGACGGGGGGCCACAGAAGGTGCTGAAGGCGGAGGAGAGGGAGCTGGCTACTGCCCCCCTGCCCCTGAGGGACACAGACCACTCCACCTCCTCGGGGCAGGGAGATGGGGAGGGGCTCGGCCGGAACAGCCCAGACTGGGTCCTCTCCCCACGGCTTCCACACCCCGGGGCCTCCAGGTGGCCGGGTGAGGGGTTTCCTTCCCCTGCAGGGTTGAGGGCTGGGACCCCAGGACACTGCTTTCCCTGAGGCTATCTTCCCCACCCAGCCCTGGTCCTAGCAGGGCGCCAACCAGCCTGTCCCTGGGGAAGGGGGGCCTCCCGCAGATGCCCTTTCCTCCCCGTGCACCCTCAGTACAGCGGCCCCTCCGATGCCAACAACGCTGCCTGCTGCAGAAGGCCAGCCCGCTCTCTGCAGCCCTGAGAGGGCAAGAGTGGACACAACCTCTGTGCCCATCCGCCGGGGACTGGGTCACCGCGCGCAGGGGCATGCGCACAAGGGAACACTATTCAGTCACAAGGAAGAGCGAGGTCGCCACATGTATAGACCTGGAGAAAGGAGACTGTACTGTGTAAAGGAAAATAAATTGCCAAACAGGAACGTATAGCACTGCCCGACTTTCATCAAAAGAAGTATTTATATGGGCTTCTATTGACAGAAGAAACTGGAAGTCTTAGTATTAATCTCTGGACGCTGGTTATCTGGGGAGTTGAATTGGGAGGTGTTGGGAGGGAGATGATTTGACTGTTTTCTTTATACCTTCTGTGGTGTAACAATGAAGATGGCTCATTTTGCTAATTAAAAAATCAGCAAACGGTGGTGGGGGGGAGTGGGGCATCCTGGGTGTCTGCAAAAGATACCAGAACTTACTTCCCAGCCTCAGTTCAGGCAAAGTGGGGGGTCCATCCACAGGGCCGGGGTTCTTTTCTCTCCTCCAGATGGCTTTCTCTCCATCTGCCTCAGCAGGGGGACTACTGGGCACCTTTCAGCATCACTCCTTTAAGTTGGGACCAAGAGGCATTCTGAGACGAACGGCAGGGTCTTGGCCTGGAGACGTCTGGAATCTTCGGAGTGAGACAGGTGGGCACATACTCATAAAGCTAAAAGTCACCATCACAATGGCGGTGGGAGGGCACCTCCCAGTGCTCTGTGTTTTGCCCAGGGCTTCACATGCATTAACTCACTGAAATACGACCGTAATTCTGTGGGTTTTCTCATTTTACCAGTGAGGAAACTGAGTCTCAGAAGGGAGCCCTGGGGAGCAGACCCAGGGGGGTTCTGTGCCCCAACCTCTTCAAGGACAGAATCATCCAACCACCAAGTCATTCCCCAAGAGGCAAGAGAGACACCAGGCAAGAACAGTGAGTGCAGTGGACACGGGAAGGATGCTGGTGACAGAGCCACCCCCGCAATGCAGTGCATGCATTGACTTGGTCCTCATGGGAGGTACCATGGGCTCCAGCTGAAGGTCAGAGAGAAGGCCATGGCCAAGGTCACTGTGCTGGAAAGCATCACAGCTGGCTTTGGAGCCCCGGTTGGTCCATCTGAAGGCAAAGACCTCCTTGCCCAGACCCCAGCTCAGCGTCCAGCGCTTGGCATCCAGCACATGCTTAACACCCCGTTAGCCTCCCTCCTTGTCCTGGTCCTGCCAGGGTGTGACCTTGGCCGTGTCATTCTCCGTTTCCAGGCCTCAGTTCCCTATCTGTGAAGGGAGGGTGTTGCCCAGGGGGTGTCCTAGCTGCCCGCGCAGCCTCAACATCCTAGACTTCCACTGCAGAAGCCAGGAAGAGTTGGTGGGGTCCCCCGGGGCTGGGGCAAATTTGGGGGCCAGGGCTCCTTTCTGGAGGGACCCAGGAGAGCCCCGCCGACAGCCCCCAGCACCCCCCAAAACAGCAGCCCCGGCCAAGCCTGGCTCCCCATCTCCATCCCGTGTCCCCTTCCACCAGGCTTGGTCCTCCCCCCCACCCATCACACCGACACCCTTGCCTCTGACGGGGGCTGCCCCCCACACTGGCCGGTGCCCGAAGCGCCTTGAAAAATCTCTCTCTGGCATCCCTTCCCCAACACACAGCCCCAACTGGCAGCGAGGTGAGCAGAGAGTGAGGGGGAGAGAGGAGGGCGCCGAGGGAGCGGGAGGCAGAGAGGGAGGGAAATGCAAATGCTTTTTATCCCCCTTTCTTTTAAATGCTGAAACCCGCCTTGACAGCCTCTGAAAATAAATGGCACCGACTTGCTGGGATTTCAAATTCCGTGATGAAGGGCTGAAGCAAATACTTTTTCCCTCCCTCCTTCCCTGCTACCTCCCCCGCCCTCCCTCCGTGGGCTGATAGAGCGGCTCGCGGGGCCGGGGACAGCTTTTTGCGAGCCTGCCAGGAGCTCTGATACGCAGCCTCCCGCCGCCGGCAGCGCTTCGGCTCCGGGCTGTTTATCAGGAACGCTCACGCCGGCAGCCGCGAAAGCAGCTTTAAATCCCCTCCCGAGCCCGGCGGGCCCCCTCCTCGAGGCTGCACGCCGCTCACACAGGCACACGCGCGCACACACACACGTGCACGTGTGCACACATGCACAGTGTACACATACACGAGCACGCATGCACAAACGTGCGCACAAAGGCACACACATGCACGTGTGCACAACGCACCATACACATACTTGCACCAGTGCACACATGCACAATACACACACGTGCACGTGTGCACACATGCACAGTAGACACACGCACCCGTGCACACACACGTGCACAAAGGCACCCACACGCACGTGTGCACACATGCGCACAGCACAATACATGCATGCACACACCTAGCCTGGGTGGGTCTCTGCCTGTTCTCTAACCAAAGCCTAGGAAGCCTGCAAAGTTGGGGGGATGAGAGGAAGAGGGGAAGGAGGAGGGCTTGTGGAGAGTGGGGGGAGGGGCCAGGAGGAGAGAGGCCTCCTCCGGCTCCACAGTTTGCAGGGGCTGCCTTGGGGTGGCCTCGTGAGGGGGACAGATTTGACGCAGCAACAAGCCAAGTGGCCCTTCTAATTAACTGCTTACCGCCCCCCACCAATGGCTCTCAACTGCCTGGCGCCCCCCTGGCCGCTCAGGTTCTGCCTCACTGCTGCCAACTCCCCCCCAGCCTCCCGGGTTTGGATTCTGGAAGAGGAGAGGCTTGCACAAGACAGGCCTTGTGGGGCGCAGGGCAGGGCGGCCCCACCAACCCCTGGGACCTCAACAGTGAGGAGGCTGCTAGGTCAGTCCCCCTTCTGTGGTTCTGAGAGCTGAGGCTCCGGGGCAGGGAGTCACCCAGATGGAAAGCGGACGGTCTGGGTGGACAATCTGGCGGGTCTGGGGAGGGATGGGGATGGGGTAAAAGAGAAAAACAGAGAACCCTCCCCTGATTCTGCTCGGGCCACCCCTGCTCAGAGACAACTCCCAGAGGGACATCCAGGCTCACTCTGCCGTCGGGACACTGTGGACAGACGGGTGAAGGCAGGTGCCCCCAGGGGCCAGCAACAGGGGGCTGCACTCCCTAGGGGGTCATTCATGGGGTGCTAACAACTGGCTGGGAAGCAAGGCCTCCCTGGGGGGACCCTCACCCCGCTCCCTCCACACACCCTGGAGCTGGTGCCTCCCAGGAGAAGCCCCAAGCAGGAGATGGGGGTGGAGAGACGCTGCTCCTGCTCCCCGGGCTCAGTTCTGCACTTGGTATGCACAGCTCATGGAATCCTCACTGTACACATATCCATTTTACAGATGGAGAAAAGCTGAGGCTCAGGAAGGGGAAGTGACTTGCATGTGGGGTCTTAATTCCCCGACCAGGGATCGAACCCACACCCCCTGCAGTGGGAGCATGGAGTCTTAACCACTGGACCACCAGGGAAGTCCCCCCATTTGTTCTTTTTTAAAAATTAATTAATAAATAAATTAATTTTGGACTGCGTTGGGTCTTCGGTGCTGCACACGGGCTTTCTCTATTTGCAGTGAGCGGGGGCTACTCTTCGTTGCGGTGCGCGGGCTTCTCATTGCGGTGGCTTCTCCTATCGCAGAGCACGGGCTCTAGAATGCAGGCTCAGTAGTTGTGGCGCACGGGCTTAGTTGCTCCGTGGCATGTGGGATCTTCGTGGACCAGGGATCGAACCCGTATCCCTTGCACTGGCAGGCGGATTCTTAACCACTGCGCCACCAGGGAAGTCCCCACCCCCATATGTTCTTTATGTGCAGAATCATTAGGCCGAACAAACAGTGCCGACATTCAACCATTTTGACCTCCATTTCGTGCAGTTGAACTCAAGAGTTGCACATCAGTTTAGTTCCTGGTCAATATAGCTGCAAAGCAAAGCAATGCCAAGGATGAATGGAACAGAGCTGTCCCTCCTTCAGCATTATAAGTTGCACAGGCTTCCCTGGTCCTCTCAGGGGTGGAAACTTCAGGTGACCTCCATCCGAGACAGGGACTCTGAAACCCAGAGAAGGGAGGTGACATTCTCAGAGCCACACAGCAGGGTGATTTTAGACCTGCCCTGGAGTTACTCCCTCACACCTCCTAGCTATGGACGCTGAGACTCTGGGGCTTGGAATGCCAGATCTCACAAATAAAATTGTAAGACACTCAGTTAAATTTGTATTTTGAATAAACAATGAATAATACTTTAGTGTATGTCCCATGCAAATACTTATAGTTAAAAATTATTTGCTGTTTATCTGAAATTCACATCTAATTGGGTGCCCTGTATTTTACCTGGCACCTCTATCTGGGAGCCTTCCTCTGAAAACAAGCTTTGAATTTGGGTGCTCCTCAAGCCAGAAACCCCAAAACAGACAGGAACAACATTGGTACCCCTTACATAGGGACTAGTCTGGATTGATGAAGTCTGGGATTTCAGGCTGAACTGGGCTCTCCCGACTGCCCCTTGAGAAACTGGGTGCTGGGGATCACAGTCTGTCATGAGAGCCCAAGCTTCCACACAAAGACTTAGGGTGAGATGACGTGAAACAAAAGTCGAGACTCTCCAGAAAGCTATACAGCCTCCCAAACACAAATTCCAATCCCCTTCCTTCTGGCCTTCCTCTATACAGAGTCCAGAAAATTAAAATACTCAGTTTCTCAGCTTCCCTTGCAGCTAGGGGTGGGCTTGTGACCCAATTCTGGCCAATGAGGTGAAGGCAGAAGATCCTGGGTAAGATTTCCCTTCCCAAGTTAAAAGGCAAAGATTTCAAGTAATTCACCCTGCCCCCTTCTTCCTGCCTGGAACGTGGACGTGATGGCCAGAGGTGCAGCAGCCATTTTATGACCAGGAGGTGTTCCCAAGTGCCCCATTGGGGACTGGTGCCTGGTGCTCTGCTGCGGCAAACCTGTTCCAGGTCTAACTGTATAAGAGACAGTGTGAGGTCTGCAAATGCTCCTTTTGGGGGAGGAGTGTCCCTTCATTCTAAGATTATGTCCCTCACACCTTTTGGGTTTTCAAATGTAATTTATTTCAAGAATTGAAGTGATAGTTGATGACGGGATTTTTAATGTGTATGTTTCTTTGTTTTATTTTGTTTTGCTCCCATTAACACCCTTCCCTAGAAAAATTTAAAATTGGCATCACCCTATCACTCCTCCAAGATTTCTTTGGAAATCGTATTGGTCTCTGAAACCCAAAAGCTTTGAGAATGTGCTCAAGAATCTCTCAACGCACTTATATACCCAGGCCCAGCTGGGAGAAATAATGCAGGAGGGGTGGGCAGCTGCCCTTGCGAGGGGCCAGCAGCAGTTGGGGGGTGCTGGATGCCCAGGGGCCACTGTTCCAGATGCCTGCACTTTGGGCCCCAAGGCCTGGCACAGGGAGAACGTTCCCAGCCTGCTTTGTGCCTCCCATGGCCCCGTCGCCACTCCCTGGAGGCGTCCCCTGAGGAGTGGGAACAGTTTGTTACAGCTCCCCAGGAAGGTGGAGCCCCCAGCACACCGTGTTCCAGAGGCCAGTGAGGGCGTGTTCCGGGCTCGGGCCAGTAGACCGTGTGGGCACACCTGCTCCAAGGCCCAGTGACTTGGCAGGTCCCTGTTGGGGACAACCAAACTCAGCTGGAGGTCCAGCTCAGCAAACCTTGAGATGTCCAGGGGTAACAGAAACTCATGGGGGAGTCCAGGCTCCCCTAGGGGCCCCGCAAATGGTCTGGGAGACCCTGACATCCCACCTGTCGAGAGAGAGGGAGGACCCGGGACGGAGCGGCGGCAGAAGCAGGGGGCTGGGAAACGGCTCAACCAGGGAGATGAAAGGCGAACACTGTGCTCCACTCACAGCGTTCGAAACCCTGCAGCTCCCACAGCTCGGCCCTAATGAGAAGCAGGAGGAACTGCAGCAGGCAGGGAAGGGAGACGCTCCAAGAGGCTGGCAGGGCAGAGAGTTTAGCCAGGTAGACCTCTGCTCCTTGCCACCCTGGGAACCGTCCTGCCCCACACAGACCCCCGAAGAGCGTTTCCGAGCAACCAGAATTTCTGGGCTGCATTTGGGGCACACTCTCTTAATAGTGTAGACTGGAGGGCATGTGAGAATTAGACCACGCGCGGGAAATGCACGGGCGCAACTGTGCGTCATGACCACGGTCCCAAGAGGTCTTGCTGTAACAGCCATGAAGACCCAGCACCCCCTGTGCCAACCCCCAGACATGAAAACACACAGCTGGGGGATAGCAGAGGGGCATGTGGTTCTCTTCCTAGGGATGCGGCCGGGCTTCATCCACTGCAAGGACATCCAGTCTCATCCTCCCCGCAGCCCCGGCTCCAGGCCCAGCCTGCGTTTAACAAGGCAGTGAAGAGTGTCAGATAAGTATCTAGCTGGCATCAGACAGTGCTGAGTTCAAATCTTGACTGAGCTGAAAATTGCCTGGCTGGGTGACCTTGAGCACATAGCTTGCCCTCTCTGAACTCCAGTTTCCTTTCGGTGATGGGGAAGGTGATGTCCACTCCCAACAACTACCATCAGAGGTCACGTCTGTGCTGATAACAGGCTCTAGACTACCAGTTAGAGAAATGACCTGATTCTGTCCAGAAATTTCCAATGTTTCCGTACTCACAAGGCTCCTGGGAGATGCCTCCAGATCTCTTACTGTTCAGAGAACCATGGGCTCCACTTGCATTAGGGAGGATTTATCTTATTTTTAAAGAAGTTGAGGCCACTTTGCAATCAGCGCCCTCGTGGTTAGAGCGCAGAAGATCCTAGGAAGGGGTATTAATCAACGTGCCTTAAGGAAGTGCAAATCAGGAGAAAACGCAAGTGATTAGGGTGTGATGGGGCCTGGGGTCCAGGCTTTATCCCCACCTGAGAAGAGAGAACCGAGAGGCCTCATGGAGACCCGGAAGGTAGACTGTGAACCAGTGGAGGCAGAGGGAGAGACAGCCACACAGAGGCCGCCACAGGGCCCTGAAGGTGGAGCTGATGTGGCGCCCTTGCCGGCTTCCCGCCTCCCCTGCAGCTGCAGAGCAAGGGGCTCCTCTGGCGGGACCCTTTGCCCAACCTGGATGGGCCACTCTTCGAATGATCAGAGAATGGCACTTTGGGAGAGATGGGCCCAGGGCAGGGAATATGGCATCGGCAACCTGGCAGCATCTCCAGTGTGGTGGAGGTACCCACCCCATGTAGACCTGGGGGTTCCAAATCTAGGGACGTGACCTAAGGGCATAGGCCGGTGTATGCACAAGGATGCCATCTTGGGGATCTACACAATGAAAAGCTGCAATCAAATAATGGCCAACAAGGGGATTGTTTGAGCTGGTTATGTGTTTACATGATTTCCCCGTCTCCCTGTAAAACAAGGACTGAAGTGTGGGAAGATGGCTACAACATATTGTTCAGTGATGGGAAAAAATGCAGGTTGCAAAACACTGGGTGGTGAAGCCCATCTTTGGGGAAAAAAGAAAAGATCTATCTAGAAAAATCTGGAAGGAAGGATAGTCATAGAAATGCCCACAGTAGTTACTGTGGAGAGGGTGAGTTTCAGATTATGGTTACTTTGTTCTTTTCTATTAATTTTTTTTATGATGAGGAGCATATATTACATGCAAAATCAAAACTATTTTCTCTTCTCTGTTAAAGAAAACCGCTCCAAAAAAAAAAAGAAAACTGCTCTGTTGCTTGACCTCACATCTTCTCCCCAACCCCTTCACTATGAAATAAAATATCCCAGTGGACCTTGAAAATGATACCTACCCAGCCCTCTTGGGCATCAGATCAGCGAGCCCCCTTCCTAGCGCAGAGCAGCTACCCACCACGCAAGGAACAGGCAGGCCAGGAACTGGGGTCATTGTCAGACCCTCATCTTCTTTGGATGGTGCAGAAAAAAATGGAATATACAAATATGTAATCATTATGCTGTACACCTGAAACTAACATGTCATGTGTCAATTATACTAAAAAAAAAAATGGAGCGCATGGCAATTGTTCCGTACAGGGCATAGATAACTGTCTTGTGTGATTCCAAATCCCTTCTCCTAAACCCCTGGGCCAGAGGTGTTCGGGGACTCAGAGTTGTCCCATTAGAAGAGCACTATGGTGCATACAGTATATTTTAGGTAACACCCCAGCAGGGCCTGGGCAGCCCCCATAGTCAAACACATTAATAGCTCTGCAATGAAATGCACAAATGTTCACATCAAGGGAATAAATAAAGCTATGAATAGCTTCCTGTTGGTTGGGGTCAGGTTTTGCCTCCAAATGAATTTGCCACCATCTTACAAAAGAACTTTGGATCTTCAGAACTTTTGTTAATTTCAGAATTCCAGATAAGGGGTGGGGGCCAGATCAGGATGGGGCTGGGGCTCGCCGGTTTGGCTATCTCCCTGCAGGGCACCCTGCACAATCCCTCCAGGCCCCCACTTGCTTTAATGCTCTGGGGTCGCCATCTTCCAACTCTTAATACCTTTTGGAAAAGGGGCCCCTATATTCCTTTTGCACAGAACCCCGCAAATCACGTGGCTGACCCTGCCTGTGTCCAGAACGAGGAGATCTGGCTCAAGGCAGTCACTCAGTACGTGCTGGTTGAATGAATGAATGAAACGTCCTCCTCATCTTGTCTGCTTTGCCCCTCCCTGATTTTCCATCAGCGTGTGGAACGGAGAACTAACCTTCATCAGGGTACTGAGTAGCCCACTCACTGGAGAGCCAAACGTCCATGCTGATTCTTGGGGCGCCCAGACCCACATTCAGAATCTCAGGGGGAGGCATATGAGTTTCTAACTTGCGCCCTGAATGATTCAGACCCACATGACATTGCAAACCAACTGTGTGGTCGTCTTGAGGGCAGCCTTGCTCTCTCTCCCTCCTTTCCTGGCTGTGTGATCTTGGGCAGGTTGCCAGACCTCTCTGAACTGTCTAAAATGGGCAAAGGATTAACTCCTACCCTTGAGCCCTACCAAGTCAAATGTCTGGGAGCAAGCCCCTTCCTGCCAGTACGGGGAGTTCCCCGGGGACAGGCAGTCTTGTCTCTGAGTCGGCCTTGTTCCCCATGCACCCCAGCACCCAGTCTGTGGAGGGCTCAGGGAATATGTCCTGTGTGTGTGGATGGGAAGGCAGCATGGTCCCCCATCTCCGAGGGCTGCATGAGGGTGGGGGAGGGCATGCAGGAGGCACACAGTAGGTGCTGCAGAAGTGGAGGTGTCTTTGTTGGTCTCACACCCTCTTCCTGGGGCTGTGAGCCCTGCTAGGGGTGGAGGCCTGCAGGCTGGAGGCAGCGGCAGGAGGGAAGGAAGGCAGGGGCCAGGAGGATGGAGTCCAGGCACGTCCTGATACCAATTAAGGCGGCTCTGGCGCAGGGGGGGCCTCGGTCGGCATTTATCAGCCTGCCGGGAGGGGCTGGCAAGCTGTCCTCCGGCTGACAGATTAGACAGCGGACAATTAGGTTTCAGGCAGGCACTCTCTCTCTCTCTCCCTCTCTCTCTCTCTCTCTCTCTCTCTCTCTCTCACACACACACACACACACACATCCCTTTCTCCATCAGTCTGTAAGGCCCGGTGACAGAGCCCAGCTGGGTCCCTGCCCAGCCCCCAGTTGTGGGGACAAAACAGACATAGAGCCCCCCCTCCCAAGGACTTGAGAAATGCCCCTCAATGAGAATAACCAGGGAGCCTGTGACCCAACCCTACCCTCACGAGGACCACGGCTCAAGACCCCGTAGTCTCCACCCCAAGCATCCCTTCCCACTGGGTCGAGAACCCAACACACAGGATATGACAGCAGTGATGGTGCTTTTGAAAGCTGGGTGGGGGGGTGGTGAACCTGAGCTGCCCAGGGACCCCTTCCTTCCCGGGATATAGCCTCTCCCCTTCCCCAGTCGGAAGCTTTGATTGCTGGGTCCCAGTGGAAGGAACGTGAAGGCAAGGAAGGGGACTTTGAAGGACTTTGCAAACCTGGAGGAAAAATCCTCAAGATTCTAGAATGTTTTATACTGCAGACTCTCTGGGATGAGTCGGGAACACTAGAAGGGAAGGAGGATGGCCTGAGTTTTTCTTTGGTAAAGGCAGGATCTGGAGGGACTGTCGGGCAGCTCTGACCCATACCAGTAAGTGGCATCGTTGTTACCCCAAGGCCAGGTCCAGAAATCTGGGTTCAGCCTCATCTCCCCACATCCCTCCCCCTCCACAGCTGCAATCATCAAGCCCCTTCCCCTTACCTCCTAGAGAGCTTTCGCATCAGCCTTCTTCTCTCAGCCCCATGGCCACTACCCTTTGCCTGGAGACTCCCCGGACCCCTGGCCTCTGGTCTTTCCTTGTACTCCATTCTGCCCCCCAGCCGTACAGGACTCATCTAGAACACTCTCCGACCATGCCTCTCCCTGCATCAGGCCTCCCGGCTCCCAGCACCCCTGGGAGAGAGGCCAGCTCCCGGATGCACCCTCAGGCCGGGTCTCCCCACCTCCCTGCTCTGTTGGCCTCATTCACTCTTCACCCTCAGCCATGATCTTGTTTATTTATTTGGTTACTTGGTTGATGTTTCCTCCCATCCATCTCCCACTGGAATGTAATTCAGGGGGTCAGAGACCAGCTCCCTTTTGTTCACCTTTGTCAGCACCTGTCACCTGGCAGGGATGCTGGGCGGCTATAGAGAGAGTCAGGACACGAGGCCCGCCCAGGAGGGACACAGCCAATGACCGGCTGTTTCCCGAAGACCACAATTGCCTCACCCTCCACCCCTCTGCCAGAAATGCCCCTCAGCTGCCAGCTTCCACCCCCACTTCCAGCCTCGGCGTGGATGTCATTTCTTCCCGAAGGCTCCTGACTCTCCAGCTGCATCAGTCTCCAGCCCTGGGCTGATCTGAGCCTGGATGACCATCGAGGCAGTGTGGCCAGTTCACTTGTCTGCCTCTCCCATCGCATGGTGGGCTTCCTGGAGGCTCACTCACAGTGCCTGGCACACAGTAGGTGCTCAATAAATGTTGGTCTTCACAGGTGAATTAGCCCAGAATGCTGGCACTATCTCCAGCACAGCCCCTGCCTTCCTCTGGCCTGATCTCCCCTCTGCCTGGGGCTCTGAGGGTCCTAGGGCCAGAGTGGACGTAACCAGGCTGAGTGACACAGACAGAAAGTGCTCTGGGGACCCTGTAACTAGGGACTCTGCCCTGGAAAGGGGGCAAAGACTTCTGGGATGACTATGCTTTGAAGGGCAGGAGGACGGGTTGGGGCAGAAAAGAGGAGAATATGACTTTTACTAATGAAAAATTGCAAGCCGGACACCAGTGCTTTAGATGGGTTCCCTTGCCTTTTCCTTGTTACGACCTTTTGGATAAGCAGTTTTGCCCCCAGTCTTCAGATAACAGGTGGCCAAAGAGACCTGAAGCCACTTACCCAGGATCACACAGCTACATGCGGCACATCCAAATTCAAAGCCGGTGTGGCTGGTTCCAGGGGCCATGTCCTTGCTCCACCTAGTGTGCCAGGGACGACTGTCCATCCATCGTGCCTGCGTCTGGGGACAGGTAACCTGCCGGGCAAACGCCGGGCGGCTGGATGGAATCGTGGGGGCAGCAATTACCTAAGAAGGCTATGAGCACCAATTCCCCCACCCCAGAGGTCTGTAGTGAAAGCCAGAGGGAAGGTGGGTCAGTCACTTGTCCCCTCTGTGCCTCAGTTTTCTTGTCTGTAAAATGGGGACATAATGGCTCCTGCTTCATACTGAGGATAAATGTCTCTAAAGTGCTCAGAACAGTGCCTGGCACAGAGAAAGCATCGTGTAAATGGTTTTAAATAAACAAATAGGGAATGTGGTAGGTCTGAGTCCAGGCAGAGGGGCAGAGGGGCAGAGAAGCCCCCGGGATGTCTCTGGACCGGGAGGGTCCACGGACCCTGGGGCAGCAGGAGGCAGGGATGCTGTGCTAGGGCTGGGGTGAGTGGTCATGGCTTTGCTTTCCCCAGCCAGAGGCCAAGGCAGATCCTTGGAGAGCCCTGGGAGGGCTCAGTGAGGCCACGAGATCTGAGGTCCATGGGCAGCCCCCTCCCCTGGACCTTGGAGGCTGAGCAGCAGGAAGGCTGCCCAGCACAGCGCCCTTCTGGATCCAGGCCAGGAGACGGAATAAGCGTTCTTCTCTCCTTCACCCAAATGGGCACACGAGCACATAGGCTCCTGGGTCACACCCCCAAGGAACTGAGAGGTGAGACAGTCTCCTGAAGATGAGTTATCTGGTCAGGGAGCGGGGCACGTCCCCCATCAGCATCCATCACAATTAAAATATAAAATCATACAGACACGCCGAGGCAGAGGGATGGCGACAGTTCACAAGGCTTTTGCTTTTCAGTTCTGCAAAACTGTCTGTGAGGCTTCGGTAAAACACTGCACCTCTCCGAGCCTCCGTCTCCACACTTTGCAAAGGGGGTATCTTGTCATAGCTGGGGACTACACAGCTCAGGGAACCTCGGTGATTCTACCAGATGAAAGAAAAAGAATTTATCCTTTAAGAAAGCCCTACTGGGCTTACCCTGGTGGCACAGTGGTTAAGAATCCGCCTGCCAATGCAGGGGACAGGAGTTCGGGCCCTGGTCCGAGAAGATCCCACATGCCGCGGAGTAACTAAGTCCGTGCGCCACAACTACCGAAGCCTGCGCACCTAGAGCCCGTGCTCTGCAACAAGAGAAGCCAATGCAATGAGAAGCCCGAGCACCACAACGAAGAGTAGCTCCCGCTCGCCGCAGAGAAAGCCCGTGCAGCAATAAAGACCCAACGCAGCCAAAAATAAAAATTAATTAATTAATTAAAAAAATAAAAACGAAAGCCCTACTGATTTACTCTGTTAATTCCTCAGATGGGGAGGGAGCATTGCTAAGGCAGGAGGATCAGTGACCTATACCCACTAGACCAAGGTCAGAGGCAGAATTTGAGGCTGTCAGATCCCCGAGAGGCCTGTGGCCAAGCCACCTGGCCCTCTGTGTGTCCCCGGGCCCAGAGCCCTCCCCTCCCCCTGTCTCCAGACTTTGCTCCCAGTCCGGCAGGCCTGTCACCTCTGTTCTTTTCACCTCCCTGACCCTCACGACAGGCCCTCTCATTCCCTGAAAGGAGGAATTGCAGCCAGGAAGGCCAAGTTCCGTGGTACCTGAAAGTCCCCTCTTGGACTGTGGGTGTCATTCTTGCTTGATCACCAAACCCCCTTACACACACACCCCAAATACGGAGCCTCCACAAAGCCCCTTATTAAGAAATTGGTCAATTTCCTGCTAATTAAAACAAATACTATGCCACATTAAAGGCCAATTAATTTCCAGAGCTGCCAGGGAAACATCGCCTGGAAAATGTGCACCCCCGCCCCCTCAGCAAAGGGCAGCTGCGCAGCGCCAGCAGCAAGGGGAGGAGGCCCAGCATCACGGGCCTCCAGCGAGGGTGGGAAGGAAGGGATGGCCAGCTGTGGACCAGGCAGCAGGAGGGGCTGCCAGGTGGGGCTTCCCTTTCCTGCAGACACCCCGCTCACCTAGCCCAGGAGCTTTGGACACCATCCCCCCCCCCCAGGAAACATAATCCCTAAGACCAAGTCTCCCAAGCCCACAACCAAAGGCAAGCATTTTCTCCATAACGGGTATCCTTAGTTTGTGAAAAATATGGGATCTGGAAGGCTTGCGATCACCAGGCCCTGTACCCCTAAGTTATCTCACTGAGCCCCACAGCAGTCACTGGAGGGAGGTGCCATTGTCCCCATTTTGAAGATGAGCAAGTTGAGGTCCAGAGTCAGCAAGTCCCTCTCCTGAGGTCACAGCTTCCAGAGGCAGAGCAGGATATCTGTCAGGTCCCCCATGACTATACCCAGACAAACCTGCAGTGGCTCCTTTTACATTGAGGATTTTCCCATAACATAAAAAAGGGCGGGGGAATGACCACATCTGCATAAAAACAAATTTCATCGGCTGCATTTGTTCAAGGTGAGGCTTACCTGCTCCTGAATCATAAGAAAGCACCGGTTTACTGAGAGTTTAGTCCATGCCAGGAGGCCTTTTAGGCCCTGTACAGTTGTCAGCTCACTAAATCCTCACTAGCACGTGAGGTTCAGAGAGGTTAGGTAATGTGCCCAAGGCCACACAGCCCGCCCATGTCTTAGCCATGGAAATCTGTCTTTAAGGTCCAAGTTTTTCTATTTCCTCAAGGTCAAAGCCAAGGTCTGTAGGTCTTCTCCTCTCCTGGTAGGGCAGTGAGCTACAGAAAAAAAACCCACTGGGTTCACCCTGTCACTTCAGACACACCCCTTTCCCTCCCTGGGCCTCAGCTCTCTCATCTGCCAAATGGACTTGGTTCAGTTTGAGCATCCTGCAGAGGCCCTCGGTCTGGGGCAGGTGGCTGGGAGTACAGCATCCAGCTAGAGGGTAGAAACAACCAACCCTCTGCCAGGACAGGGAGACATGGCTGCCTTGCCGTGAGCGGCAGAAAGAGGCCTAGTGGCCAGACAGGGACACAGTGAGAACAGTGGGGACAAGAGCCCAGGCAGGGCTGGCCACAGAGCACCCCCGGCCCGGCGGCCCCCGCACTGCAGACAGCTCACAGGGCAGTGAGGGGGCATCCTCTCTGACCCCAGCAGCTCCAGTAGGACCTGGGTGGGTATCTGTTGCCCATCTACCCCCTGTTCTCCATTCCCCCCCACTCAATCCCGGAGATCAGTCGCTCTGCCAGGCCAGGAGTAGAAGGCCGTGGAGATAAGCAGGGGAGGGGCTAGGAGAGGTGCAGGGGCTGGGGTGGGACGGCGGGTGGGGGGGGCCCTCTGACCCTCCCCCTTGTGCTGAGCTCTAACTTGGAGGCCCCAGCATTTCATAGAAACTTCTCCCATGGGAATCATCAGAGAGGCGCTCGGGCCTCCTGCTTCTCTTTGATAAGGGAGAGGAGGCGCCGGAGCGGGGAGGGGTCTGCTTCTGCCGTGAGCGCTCACAGCTTGGGGATGGGCTGCAGCAGGAGAACCAGGCGGGAGGGAAACACGGACGCCACGTGGGCAGTGGCCACGGGGCCGCATGTGCACAGAGCTCTGAATGCATAGAGGAGGCCGAGCAACTCGCCGGGAGGGTGGTTCCCAGAGCAACTGACCACGGACTGGGGTCTGAAAGCAGCGTGGAGAGGAAAGGGCGCTCCTGACAGAGGGCACAGCACAAGCAAAGGCCCGGCGGCCTGACATGAAAGAACATGGCATGCTGGGAGGACAGAGCAGCTCAGTGTGGTCAGTGGAGTCCAGTGGCTGGAGCTGATGAGATGTGAGAGGCAGACCTGGCTTCACGCGGTCAAGACCTTCTGTGTCCTGCTCTGCCAAGTCTTTGAGTCAATAATGGTAACAATACTATCTGCTATCGAACAGTTATCATGTGTCCAGCACCACGCTAAGTCCATCACAAGCACCGAGGCTCACTGACTCCTCCAACGATCCCATTACGTGAATACTATTATCATCCCCATTGACAGATGAGGTAACCGAGACCCAGAGAGGTTAGGTAAGTGGCTGATGGTCACACAGCTGATAATGGCTGGTCTGGGACTTGGATCCAGGCTCCCAGTTCTCACCCAGCAGCATGTGCTACCTCTAAGGAGTTCGTACTTCACCTTAACGCAACTGGGAACCACGAGGGATTTAAAGGGGAGTGGGTGGGTCATACAGTCTTGATGCTCCGAACCCCCGAGTCAGGCTTGTGGAGACTTGGCAGGTCTGTTTTCTTGGTCCACTGGTGGCTACAGGCCTTCCAGGGATCTGCCCCTGTCTTCCTTCTGCACTTTGCTAAACACCGGGGTTTGGCCTGAGTCTTCTGCCCCGGCTCACTATCCCTGGGGCTGGGGGGGCCGTCACTGCCAGGGACACAGACTCCCACCAGTCAGGGGTCTCAGCCCCTCCAGCCCTTCCTGGGTCCCCACATTGCCCACTCTCTTCCTTCTTTCCTTCCTCACTCAGGCATGGCATCTATGGGGTGCACCTGGGACGTGACCCACAGTGGAGCTGAACAACCCTCAGAATGAACCCAGCAGAGGTGGCCTCCCCTCGGGTGCTGTAGCAGCCCCACGCCCCTTCCCCACTTCCTTCCCAGCCTCCAGCCGCCGTCGGAGGGGTAGGGTCTCGGACACTGCCAAGAGTACTGGAGAGTTCCTTTCCACCATCTTGCCTCCAGAGGTTCTCTTTCATTCTCTCCCTCACCCCACACCGGCCAAGGGCCTCAGCATTACAGACATCAGACGACAGCAGATTTGGGAAACTCTTCAGGATTTGCCCTGTCTGTCCTCCTTATTGTGCACGTGGAGAAGCTGAGTTCCAGACAAGGACAGTCAGCAGAGCAGCTGGGGACCGGCTTTGCTGGGCTCCTGGTCTCCCACCCTGCCACGCATTTACTGACAGCCCTGTGTTTTCACATAGGGGAATCTCACATTTGATCCTCACGTCCACTCAGAGCAGGAGGAGTTCAAACAGGAAGACTGGGCTGTCCTGCTCTAGCTCCTTCTGTCTCTAAAAATGCAGAGTCTCCTATCAGCATCCGTAAAAAGAGGCAAGCAGTAGGTCAATGACTTGCCCAAGTTTGTGTACCAGGCTAGTCACAGTCAAAAGGGTCTCCTGTCTGAGGTTCTTCCTGTTCTTCAGTGTTAAGACTGGCAAATACGCTGGTCTTGCTTCCATTTCTGTGCTCATGGCAGACATGACTAATTGATCACAGAACTCTTTCCCTATAAGCCTCAGAATCCTTCTCAACACAGGCTTTAACAAGTGTGGAGTTGGCAACCAAGGTGACACCTGTTCACCGCTCTTCCTAGATTTTAGGTCTAGTCTGATCTTGTATCTGTCCCAGCACCTGGCCTGGGCCCCAGTACATGGCACAGGTCACAGTGATAAACATTTGTTGAGTGAGTGAGTGAATAAATGGTGACTGTTGAATGAATAACACCTCCCAAAGCCAGTCCCCCTAGACCAGCTCCCTTCATCGTAACAACATGACCATAACAATAATAGCAATGACCCCAACATCTGAGGTTCCCCGAGTCCTCTAAGGCTCTTCAACTGAGATGCGGGACCACCTGGGAAGTCATCTCCCTTGGCCACACGTCACCTGGTCTCCTGCCTCCTGGTCCAGCGCTCTGCCCCAGCCCGCCAGCCCCCCGCCCCAGCCCGCCAGCCCCCCAGCCCCAGCTTGTCTTTCATTCTCTGGGTCAGTTAAAGTAGACCTGGGCCTCCATCTGGGGACTTGAAGGGTGTTGAGGGCGGGTCCTAGGGACTAGGGTGGGAACAAGTTAATTAGAAGTTTCCTCATCCTGCTTGGAATTTTAGAATTGCAGAATAGGGGAGATCACAGGGCCCTTATCTGTACAGGTTGGGAGAGAGTGGCCCTCTGGTGGGGGGGATGACCTGCCCAAGGTCACCCAGAGAGTTTGGCTGAGGTGGGTCTGCAGAGCCTAGTGTCAGAGTCCCCACGATGCCCTCTCATCTCCTGGCATCCTGTGCGTGCATAGTTAGTTGTTTATTTTATGTCTTTTTTAGAATTTGAGGCCCTTGGAGGGAGGGACCCTAGGCACCTAATGTAAGGTTTGGCTTAAGATGGGTGCTCAATAAACAATGGATGAATGTAAGGAAGGAGGAAAGGAAGGAAGGAAAGAACGAAGAGTGGGAGGGAGGAAGGAAGTGAGTGAATGAGTACGTGGATGGATGGGTTGGTGGAAGGATGGAGAGAAGGATGGGAGGGAGGAAGGACATGTGGATGGATGGACGGATGGACGGAAGGGCAGGTGGATGGATGGACCGATGGATGGATGGATGGATGGATGGAAGGGCAGGTGGATGGGTGGGTGGGTGACTGGATGGATAAAAGGAAGAAAGAAAGGGTGGAATGAGTGATCGGTGACCGTCCCCTGCATGGGAGGCATCCAGTGACTCAGGGTGAGAGGACTGACTTTGACACAAGAGTAGGCAGTTCGCCCATGGCCCCTCCCCCTCACCAGCATTTTCATTAGGACCCGTCTACTGCACCTGGCTCCTTGGTCCCTGCCCCGGGAAGATACAGATGCCTCTGCTGGCTTCATTAAGGACCTATTAACCCAGTGTCTCTCATGCCTGGGTTATAGAAGCAGCTCTGAGCAGGGCTAACGATGCTTGTCACTGCAGACCTTGGTGGAGAGCCCCACAGGGGCTCCAGTGGGGAGGGCCAGGAACCTGGGGTTACATCAAGGGTTTTAGAGCCGCACAGACCTGCCTGGTTTAATCCCAGTTCCTCTGCTAATTGGCTATGTGGCCTTGGGCAACTCACTTCCCTTCTCGTGCATCGCAGGTTTCTCACCTGTAAAATGGGGTAATAATGTGCTTGTTTGAAAATTCATTGAGCTATTGCATGACATCACCCAGCACGGAGTAAGCGCTCGCTACAACCAGTGACATCCTGAGGACCCTCTGGGAGCTGCGAGGGGAGGAGCGCTCATTACACATCGGCCATCTGGTGGGACAGGCAGGTGCTGTGACCGTCCTGAATTTATGGAAGAGGAAACTGAGGGTACCCGGATGATTAAGTGCTTGGCCAAAGCCTCACTGCCTGGAAGGGACAGGGCCAGGATTCAAATGGAGGCAGTGGACGCCACAACTGAGCCATTTCCTGCCTGGCTACAGAGTGGGAACAAAGCCTGGGGCGGGTGGGCGGGGCTGGTGGGGTGCCTCTCCCACCAGTGCCTTGAAGTGACAGCACAGCAGAGGGGAGGAGGAGCTGGGACAATAACGGAGATTTATGGCTTCCAGCTCGATTAACTGCACCATCTGGATGCCACACGTCCACCTGGAAGTATAAGGGACCCCAACACTTCCGTATAAATGTAGCAGGGAGGGACAAAAACAGTGGGAGAACTGGTGTGAGCTGCCGGGTTGACCGCAGGGCCTGTGTGGGGCCCACGTGGCTCTCCTAAAGCAGATGTACCCCTGAGGGTATCTCCCACCGAAAGGGCTGGGTCCCTACCAGTCTCAGGAGAGCCAGAATGGCTGAAGCCCAGGATGCAGATGCAGAAGGAGGGCTGTGGTCCGAGCCACAGAAAAGGTCAGAGGATGAGCAGGAAGGTGGGGAGAATGGTAGTGATACAAACAACCCAAAGCTTGATCTCGGGGTGCAGGACAATCTGACCAACTTTGCGTTCCAGACCACCTTCTAGCTGGGTAATCCCCAGCAAGTGATTTCACCTAAGTCTCTGTCCGCTCACCTGTGAAACTGGGATCATCATGGTACTAACCTCTCAGGGTTGTCTGAAGGCTAAATTAGATAAGGAAATGCACAGACCTGGGGGTAGTGCCTGGCACAGAGTAAGTTCCAGCAGTGGTGGTTGTGATTTTTATCTTCCCATTTGCCAGATGAGAAGACTGAGGCCTCAAGAAGGTAAGTGACTTGCCTCAGATTGTATAGTTTGTTGGTGGCAGAGCTTGTGCCAAAGATGGACCTCAGGGCCCAAGGCGGCAATCCTGAGTCATACCAGGGAGAGTGGTAAATCTCTTCCAGCTCCAATAAGAGCTGCCATGTTCTGAGCACCTACTCTGTGCCTGGCGCCGTGCTAAGAGCTTTTATGCATAACTTAATGGAACCGTCACAACTTACGAGGTAGGCACAGCATTGTCCTTATTGTCCAGAGCTACAAGCTTTGGGGGGGCCAAGGCAGTTCACCACCAGGACTGGTTCTGAAGCCCTGGTTCTCAGCACACGCTACTACCCTTTGAACAGAGGTGGCAGCCTGTCTTTATTGTACCAACTGCTCCTAGCTCCCTTCTGTGTATTTCTTTCCTCCTCCAAGAAGAAGAGGGATAAATATGATGGTAAGTCGGCCATGGTGGACCTGAAGTGTTTTGATCATCAGTCAAGCCTCCCCTCCAGGGCTGAGGCCCCTCTCCCGCATATCAAAAGAGGGAGGGAAGACGGGGCAAGGAACATCACTCCAGCCCCTCCCACTCTCCTTAGCTCTGCCCACGCTGAGTGGCCAGAAACCCATCAGCCTGCACAAGGCCACACTGGGGAAGGAGGCTGGATGGTGGTGGGGTGGGGAGGAGATTTGAAGCAGCAAGTCCCCCTCTGCGTGCACACGCGCTCCCTACATGCCCATCTGGTCAGCCTGGATGCTGAAAATCTAAGTCAGCCCCATACAAAAAACATAAGCTTCTCATTTCCATTATAGAAAACCTCAGAGACCTGGGCTGCTCTGCTTGCCTTCTCTTTTGGCCAATGTGGCCAGGGCAGGGCCTGGAGAAATGACAGAGGTCCTGGCCAGGGGAGACAGGTTCGAGTCCTTGGCCTGGGCCCTCGCTGGGGCCATACCCTGGGGAGCAGCCCAGAGAGCCTGGCACCCACTGACAGCCCCCGGCCTGCCAGGAGCTGTGCCAGATGGGGAGGCTCTGGCTTCTGGCCTCCGCCTCAGCACACAGGCCCCCTGACTTGCCCTCCTGGGACCTCCTGGCCTGTCCATCCGAGATGACCCTTCCTCCTTCCCCACAGAAGCCCAGACCTCTGACCCTTATTAAAAACAAACAAAATCTGGAGAGAAAAAAATCCTGCACAAACAGCCTCAGAGATGTTCATGTCCCCTCCCTCCCAACACACACACACACACACACACACACACACACACACACACACACACACACACACACACACACACACTGCCTCAGACGTGCAAGGCTGCAGCCAGGCTTCCACATAAACAAGTTGTTGCCGAGTGGCTTTTGTTTATGAAACATTTAGGTTTCCTTCAACTTTTTTTTTTGGTGGGGTGAAGGGCAGGGGGTGGACTGTTTCATAGTTTTCTGGTGAACAGAGAGTGGAGAGGGAGCCTGGGGTTTGGCAGGACTTTTATTTCTCCCTCCGTGATCTCTGCGGGTTAGAATCTGGGGAAGGTGATATGAGGGGAAAGGGAGCAGGCAACACAGAGGTGGGGGGACCTCTGGACATCACCTGGAAGAAGTCCCTCCTCTCCCGATGGGGAGGTCAAGCTCAGAGGGGCTTCAGGCAGCCAAGGTCAGTCCCGGGGCCTAGTTAGACCATCCCAGGCCCGGCCTCCGGGAGGGCAGGGCCAGTGTACCGCGTCCCCTCGGCATGCCGCACGCGACCCAGCGCCTAGCGCTCAGAAAACATTTGGGACCGCAGGCTGACGTGTCCCTCCCCCTCGGCACCCCGCCTTCAACGCCTGGAAACCAGCGAATCCGCCAGGAACAAAGGCGGGGCTGCTTTACAAAGGCAAACAGCAAACACTTTTGCTTTTTTTTTTTTTTTTTTCCCCCACCCAAGCCGGCGGTCAGGCAGGTTTCGGGTCCGGGCGGCGCCGGGACTGTGGCGGCTGCTCCCCCGTCCGTCGCGCGGGGCCTGCCCAGAGCGCATGCGCGGGCCGGGGCGCAGGAGGCCGCCGCCGCCCGCGCAGCCTCGCTCTGGCCGGTCTCCGTGGCAACGGGCTCGCGGGGGGAGGGGCCGGGCGCACTGGCCGCGGCGGCTGCTATTTCTGCCGCTTCCTGTTCCTCGCGGCCACGTCGCCATGGCAACGGTGTTACTCACCGCGGCCGCTTCCCGGCTCGGCTGGCGCGCGTGACCCCGGTCGCCCGCGCCCCCTCGTCTCTCACTTGCTGTGCTCCCGCTCTCCCCCCGGCGTTCTCCCCCTCCGGCACGGGGGCCCCTCCCGCGCGCCCCCGGTTTCCCCTCCTCCCCGCCCCGCCCCGCTCTGCCGGTGCCCGCGGCCGGGGAGCTAGAGAGGGAGGGAGATTGATGGGGGACGCCTATTAAGAAACATTGTAACCGTTTCCGTTTTTATTACGTTGACAAGGGAGCGTTATTTACTGTTATTGTTTGCCGAGCTGGCCGCGCCGGAGCGCGGGCAGCCTACCGGGAGCTCACCTTTCGGGCGGTCCCGGGGAAGTCGCGGGTGGGAACGGGAGGCGGGCGCTGGGCAGAGATCGGGGGCGGCGAGGGGGCGCCCCGGGCAGCCCCGGCCCGTGGGGTTCTCTCCTCGCTCCTTCCCCCAGCCAGCCCGGCTGACCCCCTCGCGGGCCGTGTTTTCGCGGGGAGAGACTGCAGAGGCCGGGTGACTCGTGCTGAAGGAGAAAGGCAACAAAAAATAAAAAAGGAACAGATGACTTCATTCTCGGGAAGGCTCCGTCCTACGTGGACCAATTTCCTGGGGACTTTGGTGGAACGGCCCCGCTGCCGCTGGAAGCACTCAAAACTAAACCAGATAAAGACCAGAAAATTCTCAGCCTTGTCTGAGCCCAGCAAGGGCAGGCTGGCGGCGCGTGAGCCCTGGGTGTGCCCGGGAGGAGGGCCGAATTCTTCCACCGGCCTGGGGCTTGGCTTCCAACAGACCGCCCCACTTAGACTCCTGTACCCTGAGAGGGTGAGCAACTGGCCCAAGGTCACACAGCCAGTTTTCATTCTGCTCAAACACCTGCGGGGACAAAACCAGCAGAGGCAGGGTAGCAGAGCCAGTGCTTGGACTCAGGGCCTTGGAAGAGGGTGAGGCTCAGCTGGAGGCCCGGCGAGGGGAGATTAACTCGGCGGGTGTAAACCCTGGCTGGTCTGACTCCGGTTTACCCCACCGGGAGCCCTCAACTTGGGGGGTTTGTCTGGGGTGTGTCCAAGGGGATCAGATGGGCCTGAAGGATGCCCCACCCCCGAAGTCCCTGCTGGGATGTTAATCTCACCTGCTAATTAAAGTTTGCAATTCTGTCCCTAACTTAACTCCCCACTCTTGAATAATTATTAGCTGAAATGCACAGTTGTGCTCTGGACAGAGAAGCAGAGGAAAAAGGCCTGAGTTCACACTATAAAAAGGACTTAAAAAATGTTTATACTTATAAACAAACGACTCCTAATGAACAGACCAGGTTGTGGAAACTGAACTTTCAGAGACTCTCCTCAGGCTGTTTTGTGTTTTTTTTTTTTTTTTCTCCCTTCCAAGGGCAGGAGGCTTGGGGCTTGGTCACTGCAGCCTCTCCCAGTCTCTTGGCCTTAGATGATCAACAAGGGCTTTTCTGGCCCCAGGATGGTTTCTGCATACTCTCTGGAGTCTAGCATGAGGGCCAGTTCCCCATTAAGGCCTCTGGGTCTGGGGTGTGGCAGCAAAATCAAGTTATCTTCAGCTGTGTTCCCAGCATCCACGCAGAGCTCTCAGCTGCGGAGCCCTCCCTGAACGTATGAACCAGAAGTCTTGAGCTCCAGGAGAAGACTGTACCCGCACCCCCTGGTCCTTCCTCAGCAGCTTGCTGGCAGCCTGGTGGTATGGGAAGGCAGAGGGAAAGGTGGGAAAACACCACTGCTCTTCCCATCTCTATCACCAGCACTTGCTGCCAGCCTTCCAAGCAAACCCATCTCTGGCAGTAGGTAGCTGGTTTAGAGAGTTGAGGTGGTGTGAGAGTCATACCCATGGGCAGCGTTTGAATAGAACTGAGTTGTCAGATGACACCCAGCATCACAGAACTTCAGAGCTGGGAGGATCTTGGAGATTAGCCACGCCAACTGCTTTCCTGTTTTACAGATGGGCAAACTGAGGCCCAGAGAGGGGAAGAGACCTGACTACTACTAACTAGTGGCAGAGCCTAGACCAGAACCCAGGGGCCTTGCCTCCCATTTGGGTGCTCATTGCGCCACTCTGATTCTTCTGTGGAATTATCTGTACGATCAGAAGTTCAGGAACAGGGTGGGGGTGGGGCAGGACAACTATGGTGAGGCAGGAGGCACTGAAGTCAGACTGCCTGGGTTTTAAGGGAGACCTCAGACAAGGGAATTCTTCTCTCTGAGCCTCAATTTCCTCATGTGTTAAATGGGGATAATAACAGTACCTGCCCTACCTTTGTCTTAAGGAATAAAAGAGATGGTACAGGAAAAGCACCTGGACTAAGGCCTGGTACATACTAGTACTTAACTGATGTTGGCAATGATGCTGTTGGCAGTGGTGATGCTGGTGGTTGTAGTGGGTTGAATGGTGGCCCCCACAAAAGATATGTCCCCATCCTCATCCCTGGAACCTGTGAATGTGACCTTATATGGAGAAAGGTTCTTTGTAGATGTTAAGGATATTGAGATCCGATCAGCCTAGATTACCCAGGTGGGCCTCAATGTCATCACAAGTGTCCTTATAGGAGACAGAAGGCAAGGACACAGAAGAGGAAAAGGCCACGTGCAGGCTGAGGCAGAGATGCGACTGATGCAGCCACAAGCCGAGGAACACCGGGAGCCACCAGAAACTGGAATAGAAAGGGAGGATTCTTCCCAGAGTCTCGGGAGGGAACACAGCCCTGCTGGCACCTTGATTTTGGCATTCTGGCCTGCAGAACTCAGAATAATCTTGTTTTAAGCCACCAGGTTTGTGGTGATTTGTTATGCAGCCACAGGAAACTAATACAGTGGTGATGCTGGCTTCGATGCCACAGTGATGACGATGGTGGTGAAGGTGATGCTGATAGTGACTGCCTAACAAAGTATCACAGACTGGGTTCTAGGGAAGGAACCATTCCCGGCCTCTCTCCTGGCTTCTGGTAGCTCAGGCATCCCTTGGCTTGTAGATGCATCACCCCAATCCTCCAATCCTCTGTCTTCACATGGCATTCTCCCTTCACATTGTCTTCCCTCTGTGTGTATCTGTCTCTGTGTTGACATTTCCCCCTTTTTTTGGTTGTTTTTTTGGGGGGTTTTTTTGTTTTTTTTTACTGCGGTACGCGGGCCTCTCACTGTTGTGGCCTCTCCCGTTGCGGAGCACAGGCTCTGGATGCGCAGGCTCAGCGGCCGTAGCTCACGGGCCCAGCCGCTCCGTGGCACGTGGGATCCTCCCGGACCGGGGCACGAACCCGCGTCCCCTGCATCGGCAGGCGGACTCCCAGCCACCGCGCCACCAGGGAAGCCTGACATTTACCCTTTTTATAAGGACAGCAGTCTTACTGGATTAGGTCCCACCCTACTGACCTCATCCTCATTTGATGACCTCTGTAAAGACCCTGTCTCCAAACGAGGTCACATTCTTAGGTACTGGGGAGTTAGGACTTCCACATATATTTTGGGGGGACACAGTTCACCCCCTAACGGTGGTCGTGATGGAGTGGATGGTGGTGATGAGAGTGATGGTGAAGGTAACAGGCCTCAGCCCTGGACCCCCAAAGTCTGCAGGAGCTCCTTAGGGAGCTGTGGTCAGTCCCCAAGGCTTCCTGGAGCTCAGAAGTCTGTTCTCTGCAGTGAAGAGCTGGGGTGGAGTGTCCAGCTGAAGGAGCAGAGAAATGAGAAAGATGATTCCAGGACATCACTGCCAAGTTAGCGCCACGGGAAGAGCCAGACACCCTTCTGGAAGCGCCGCCATACCTGCTGCGAGGCCTCCAGCGAACGCTTTAACCTCTTGGCCTTGGCCTCGGGTTGGGCCTGCTGTTCTAGAAGCTGCTGCTTCTTCGCTCCAGGGTGCTGAGAATCTGGGATTCCAGCGCGGAAGTAGGAGCCCCGCCGCCTCAGGCCAGGGGGTTGCATCCTGGCGAGTGTGCAGCAGGGAGGAGGAGAGTGCTCCCACTGGCTCCCTGGGGGCCTGCGTCCTCCCTCCCACGGTAGAGTGCGTGCTATTTTTATACACAGCTAAGCCTGTGCTGTCTCCTGGCCCCTCCCAGCTGCCAGAAACCTCCCTGAGGGCAGGGACCGTGGGCTGCCGACACGTGAGTTGGTCCTCAACATGTGCGGATTGAGCGGGGACACTTTTACAGAACCCCCAGCCTCTCCATCCTCTCTCCCGCCGGCACAATGGAGCCAAGACAAGGTGGGGGCGGCCACCTGGGCCACTCAAGGAACATGTGTGACAAGCTGAGTAGAATAGCAGAGTCAGACTGGCCTTGCCTTTCTTCCAGAGCCCATGGCGCCTGGTAACCATAGCAGCAGGCAGACAGAGCCCCGACCACAGAAAGCCCACTGGTCTCTGGCAGGAGACAGGCAGGGTCAGGCCACTGGATTTTCTCTTATGAGACACAATCACATCAACTCCCTCCTCAACTTATCTCTCTCCAGCTTTTGCAGAGCGAGAATGATCGTAATAGCACCCACTCATTCATTTGTCCCATCATGGCAATCAACAAGCACACGTTCTTGTCAGGCACTGTCCCAGGCACCGGGAGGCAGCGGACAGCAAAGACACAGTTCCTGAGTTTGGGCGGCTCACGTGCTAGGGAAGAAAGAGACAAAGAAACAGGGCGATACAAGAGCCAGAGAGCAAGACAAGTCAGAAAGAAAACAGGGTGAGGGGCTACACAGAGAACAAAAGGGCTGGAATTTGGAAAGGGAGATCAGGGCGGTGAGGAGGTGACAGTGGACTGAGACTTGGGTGAAGGGAGGGAGTGAGCCCTGTGCAAAGCCGGGAGGAGTGGTCCTGGGCAGAGGAACAGCAAGTGCAAAGGCCCTGTGGTGGTACATCCTGGTGCCCTGAGGGCTGGGGGGCACAGCACGTGCAGGTCTCATGGGAGGGGGGATGCTCAGATTTTCTCTAGGTATACCTGAAGCCAGTGCGGGGAGGGGGGGTGGCGGGCAGAGCCAGCCAGGGGCTAATTTGCGTTTTTAAAGAATCTCTCTGGTGTCTGAGTGGGTCACAGCCTGAAGGAGCCAGAGAGAAGCTGGAGAGTTAGGAGCTGATGGAGTCCTGGTGAGAGACGGTGATGGCCTGGCTGGGGACAGCAACAGTGGGAGAGATAGAAATGGCTGGATTCAGGATTTATTTCAAGTAGAGCCATCAGGATTGGCCAAAGGACTGGATGTGGGCGTAGAAGAAAGAAAAACGTCAAGGATGACTGCAGTGTCACAAAAGGTGGGAGGTACCATTTCCTGAGATGGAAGAAGACTACAGGAGAAGTGCAGGGGGAGTGGGGGTGGTGGGGGGTGGAATCAAGAGTTGGCATTTGGACACGGTATGTCGGAAAACCCTATTTGATACTCACATATTGTGCACTTAGAGCTATCAGATGTTGTCTTTTAATCCACACAACAGAAGGAGACTCACAGACATAGAAAACGACTTTATGGTCACTAAAGGGGAAAGGGGCGGGGAAGGATAAATTAGGAGGTTAGGAGTAACATATACACACGACTATATATAAAACAGATAACCAACAAGGACCTACTGCATAGCACAGGGAACTCTACTCAATATTTTGTAATGAACTATAAGGGAAAAGAATCTGAAAAAGAATATATATATAATATATAATATATATATAGGGCTTCTCTGGTGGCGCAGTGGTTAAGAATCCGCCTGCCAATGCAGGGGATACAGGTTCGAGCCCTGGTCTGGGAAGATCCCACATGCCACGGAGCAACTAAGCCCGTGCGCCACAACTGCTGAGCATGTGCTCTAGCGCCTGTGAGGCACAACTACTGAAGCCCACACACCTAGACCCCGTGCTCCGCAACAAGAGAAGCCACCGCAATGAGAGGCCCGTGCACCGCAACGAAGAGTAGCTCCCGCTCGCCGCAACTAGAGAAAGCCCGCGCGCAGCAATGAAGACCCAACGCAGCCAAAAAATTAATTAATTAAAAAAAAAGAATGTATATATGTATTACTGAATCACTGTGCTATACACCTAAAACTAACAAGATATTGCAAATCAACTATACTTCAATTAAAAAATAATAAAAAATCCACACAACCATACTACAAGGTAATCACTACTGTTATCCCCATTTTACAGATGAGGAAACTAAGGCACAGAGAGGCGATTTGCCCAAGGGTGGGAACTGGTGAGGGTACAAACCCAGGCTGTCTAATTCCAAAGCCCATCCTCTTATTTGTCCCATTGTAAGCTCATCTGTTTTTCCATTCATTCACTGTTGTCTGCACTGCATGCGAAACGTCCCTCTAAGGTCTGGTAATGCAGTGATTCTTTCATGCTACGCACTGTGCAGGCACTGGGGAGGCAATGGCAAGCAAGCCAGACCGTGGCCCAACCGGCACGGAGCTGACTTTCTAAGGAGGAGACGGGCAGGTGACGAGCAAAGAGAAACACCGTGACAAGGTGCTCACAGATTGCGCTAAGTGCAACGGGGCGGAGCAGCAGTGTGTTTTTTCAAGACAGTAATCAGGCCACACACTGTAGAGTGGTTGGGGCTGACATCTCAGAAGCAACCAAGCCAAGAGCACGATGAATGGCATTCCCAGCAGAGGGAACAGCAGATGCAAAGGCTCTTGTGGTGGGAGGGTGGGGAGGGGAGAGGGCTAGACCGGCAGCAGCGAGTGCCCACAGAAACCAGCCCCAAAGAGGAGGCATGCTGGGCCAGAGTGAAACGGGGAAATAAACCAAAGGAGGGAGTGAAGAGCCCTTGCCTCACAGGGCAAGCAGCCCTGGGGACCCAGAAGCACATCGAGGTAGCAATGACTGACAAACCTGAAATGTGAGTGGAGGCTGTGACCCCAGTGGACACCAGGAGAGGGCTGGCCCAGGTCCACAAAGGGTGAGGAACAGCCCCCCCAGCGCTTCCCCCTTTCCCTACCTTAAGTGTCAAAACTTGAACCCAGGGCTGACTCCACAACTGTGCCCTAAAGTACCAGGCTGTCCCATCCCCCGCGGGGCTAACTATGGCCTTCAAGGAGACCCAGGGCCCAGCAGCATCTGCCCTCTGGCACCACTGAGTCTGATCATCTAGAAAGAGCCAGGCTGACCCCTGGCCCCGCAATGAGTCACTCTTTCACTTGCTCTCTCATTCATTCGACAACTGTTAGTCACTCCTCAACGCACCAGTACCAGGAACACAGCAGGGAATAAGAGCAAGTGCCTTCCATCCAGAGGCTGAAGGTTTAGAAACAAATGGAAAGTCAGGTAGAAGTACAGGTGTGATGGGGGGAAGGAGGCACAGCCAGAGAAAGCAGGGTTTCACTGTCAGAGCTGGAATGGTGACTCTGGGGACCAAGTCCTGATGGAGGCGCCTTTAGTCTGGGAGTCCCCCGGCCCACCCCCTCCCCTGCTCACAGTGATGTGATGGCTCCCCCATCATCAAGAGGGAAGAGTGAGCAGGGCTTCTGGGCTCCGGAACCATTGTTCCCCATCCCTCTTCTCCCCCTCTTGGCCCTCCCTTCAACCTCTGTCCCTCCTTTCCTTGGTCAGCTGCCAATCTGGGGACAAAGCCAGGCCCGCAAGCAGAACAACCTCCCAGTACCCAGGGGCCTGTGTCTGAGCTGAGGAGGGGCTCAAAGCACCAGTCCCTGCAGTGGGGGGCGCAGACTCAGCTCTTACAGGCCCCATCCCCCTGTCCCTCCACACTGCAACCTCTGCCCTGCACACAAAGGGTTGTGTGGGACAGGGCCCCTGAGCCCCAGGCCCCAGACTGAACACTTCCTGCGGGCTGGAAGGCAGGAGGCAGGGCTGAATATTTAGAACAACATGCAGCAGATAAAACAAAACAGCTGGGACTTCCCTGGTAGTGCAGCGGTTAAGAATCCGCCTGCTAATACAGGGGACACGGGTTTGAGCCCTGGGCGGGGAAGATCCCACATGCCATAGAGCAACTAAGCCCATGCGCCACAACTACTGAGCCTGTGCTCCGGAGCCCACGAGCCACAACTACTGAGCCCACGTGCCACAACTACTGAAGCCCGTGCGCCTAGAGCCCGTGCTCTGCCACAAGAGAAGCCACCGCGATGACAAGCCCGCGCACCGCAACGAAGAGTAGCCCCCGCTCGCCGCAACTAGAGAAAGCCCGCGTGCAGCAATGAAGACCCAATGCGGCCAAAAATAAATAAATAAAATTTAAAAACGAAACAAAACAAAAGTAACAAAACAGCTATTGGCAGCCACTCCCGTTCGAACCCTCAACACTCACTGAGCTAAGAGTATTCCCAGATGATCTCAGAGCAGCCAGGGAGGGTTGGACTATCATTAGCCCCATTTTATGGAGGAGAAAACTGAGGCTCCATGGATCTGATGACTTGCTCAGGTGCTAGAGCCAAGGAGCCAACTCAGGGCTGACGACACTCAGCTGGTGTTGGCAGGATGGTGGAGAAATCGGGGTTCAGGCGAATGGCAGCTCGCGAGGGTGCCCAAGCCCAGGGTGGGCCAGGTACCACCCATGGAGGGCCCCCCCGGGTCCTCACAACAGTCCTGAGGGTGGGCAGCTGCATTGGCCCCACGTTACAGGTGAAGAAACCAAGGCCCTGGGGGAGGGAGTCAGTCACCCCCAAAGTTGCACAGCTAGTGAGAAGGGGTGACATTCGAACCCAGGACTTTTGGACTCCAGGGCCCAGGCTCCCATGTACCTAGGAGAACACGGGGAAGAGACGGGGAGCAGGGGACCTGAGAACTCTGGTGTGCCGGGCCCTCGGTGCAGGCCTGCCGTGTCCACATGCGCTGGGTAGACCCAGGGCCTGGAGGACCAGGCGCCGCTGAGGCAGGCCTGGTGGCCACCTGGCTACTGTGTCCTTCACTGTTACCATCTCTGGGGCCCCAGCCCGGACCTAAGCCCTCTTCCCTCCGAGCTGCCCTCCCCTGCTGGGTCCCTGCAACGTGGTGACCACTGGCAGGGCACTCTGGGGATCCCGCCTTCCAGAAACTTCGGCCTGGTCAGGGGTAAACCTTGCCCCAGAGTCTCAGAAAATGCCACTGCCAAGCCGCTGGAGCCTGGAACCCCAGCCCACCCCAAGTTTAGCTTAGGCTGAGCCAGGAGGCACTCCCAGGGTTGGGGACATGGGGTCCCCGCTCACTGCCTCTTCCTGGGGCCAGTCCTCACCCCATCACTACTGCAGTGATGATGGGCAGGGCTCTGTGTGTGTGTCTCCATGTGTCGTGTGTGTGTGTGTGTGTGTGTGTGTGTGTGTGTGTGTGTGTTGGGGCAGGCAGGAACAGCGGATGGGAGAGGGAGGGAGGGAGGGAGGGAGGGAGAGAGAGATCCAGACTGAGCAGAGGGCTGGGTGACAGGGAGAGGCAGCAACGCAAATACACAGAGAGGAGGAGGCTTGAAAGCTGGGGAGAGGAGTTCAGAGAGGGAGGAGGTGACAGAAAGGATAGAGGGACACCAGCGAGGGGCCAGCCTGGCAGTGAGAATCAGAGAATCATGAAAGCAGAGCCCTGAAGGGCTGGATGGGGAGAGACCAAGATAAGGGAGAGGAGGTGGGGTGGGAGCCGTGCCCGGAGTACAGCTGGGGGCCCTGAGCGGGGATGGGGGCTGAGACTGGGGGTCTTAGATGGGCCAGGGCTTTCTCCACATGACAGCCCTTGTCAGCCCTGGGATTGGGGGAAGCAGGGGGCCAAAGGGTGGCTCCCTCAGCCCCCACCCCCAGGCTGCCCTGGGGAGAGGACAGGCTTGTGAGGGTTCCAGCCGAGAAGGCTGGTGGTAGGATCCCTCAGGGTCTCAGGCTCCCTGTCCTTGAGCCCCCAAACCCTGCTTCTCCCTGCATCAGCCTGCGCTGTGTGACCTTGGGCAGGGACTTTGCCTCTCTGGGGCTCAGAGCCCCCCTGAAAGGTGCTGAGCTTAGTGTAGAAGGCAGCGCTCGGGGGATGCAAGGCCTGGGCTGCGGGTGTCAGACCCAGACTGGCCGGGTGTCTGTGCCCCAGGCGCTTGGCCTCTCTGAGGCCCCGTGCCTCCTCTATCGCGAGGGATAATAAAATTGGATCTGTGGTGCACATTTGCTGTGGCACTGAACAGAGAGCTATGGAAACTGGAAAGTGCCATGCACAAAGGGTTGCTTATCTTAAATGGTCATTTACAAAGGTACCCTTAGGTTTTTGAGAAGAGTTCCCTGCCCCGCCCCTCCACAGGAGGACTCTGCCACCTGGACGGGACACTCAGGGCCTCCCAGCCGGTAGCAGCACGTCCCACTGGGGCCAGGCTGGACCCTAGGGAGTCCTGGAAAGGCTTGGGCACCCAGGTGGGCCCCCCTGAAGGTTGACCCTAGAGAAGGGGGCTCCAGGAACCCCCAAGCCCCAGGGTCCCTTCACAGTCCCCCCCCCATGGTGCGGTCCAGGAGGGACCTGCCAAGGGCAGAAGGGAACAGAGACAGGGAAGGAGGCTGGGGTCGGTGCTCTAACCCGGGGATCGGTTCCACTCCCTAAAGGCAGGGAGGAGGGGTGTGGGGAGAGGAGAGAAAGGGGGAGGTGGAAATGGAGGCAAAAGCAAGGAGAGGCGCAAACGGAGAGGGATTGAACCTTGAGAGAAGCAGCCCAAGGAAAGGAGTAAATGAGGAGAGAAGGGAGGGAAGAGCGGCGGGGCCGCGGGAGCCCGGCGTGCGGCGGCGGGCAGGCTCCGCGGCGGAGTCTTCCAGAGACAAAGGCCCGTAGGCCCGCGGAGGAGGCGGGGGGAAGGGGAGCTGGGGAGGGGAGGCGGCAGGGAGGGGGAGGTAGAGGAAAGCTCTCGGCCCGGACGCGGCGCGGGGGCTCCAAACCCGGCCGAGACCCTGCCCCCGCGTCCAGCGGAGGCTCTGACCCGCGCGAGAGGGAGCGCGCTCCGAACTGAAGAGGGAGAAAAGTCTGCCAGCTGCCCTTGGGGCTGTCACAACAGATAAAGCCTCATGCAGGCTTCACCGGGAGCGCCGTGCACGCTAATGCACAGCAGCGAGCTAAAAATACTGGCTTGAGCTGGGGAGGGGCGGGGGAGGATGGAGGAAGGAGGAAGAGGAAGGAGGGTGGGGAGGAGGGTGGGAGGGTGAAGGAGGATGGAGGGGAGGTTGGAGAGAGGAGGAGGGACGGGAGGAGGGACGGGAGCAGGGGCTCAGGCAGCCCGGTTTCCAGAGCGTCCTAATGACCCAGATGTGCAGCTGCGGAGATGGCTGCTTGGGGAACTGCAAATCATCGGCCCCTGGCGGCCCCTCCCTCAGACGGGGTGAGGCGGGGAGGAAAAAACTGGAGAGAGAAAAGGAGAGAGGCAGGGAGTGAGAGAAACCTGAGAAAGAGGGAGATCTAGGCAGCAGGGCCCTGCAGGGCAGGGATGGGGACGATGGGGGAGCGTGAGTGGGGAGGGGAGGACAGGGAGGGAGGAGCAGGGAGTGGAAGGGTACCGGGTGGGGGGGGAGGGGGGAGGACCGTCCCTGGGGCTCTGAGGGAGAGACCGCCAGCTCTCCGCCCTAACCTCTGGCCCTGGATACTGGGGAGTCTGGCTGGGGTTGTCTGGGTTGAGTAGCAGGCCTGTGCCAGGTGGCACCCCAGTGTTTGGTCAGGTCACAGGAAGGATGGGCCCAAGGTTAGGGTCTGGCTCCTTGGCGAAGACCCGCTAGTTATGTAACCAGGGCCTGAGCCCAGCCCCAGCTAAGCTTTGACATCCCGCTTAGTTTAACACTCAGAACGTCCTGGACAGGGAGAGACCCATGCTGTCCCCGTTAGTCAGATTGACTCATTCATTCACCAACATCCACTGAGCACCTTCTCTGGGCTGGCCTGTGCTGGGTGCTGGGGAGATCAAGACAGGAAAGTGCCTGCCCCACATGGACAAAGATGTTCTTGGACCTGTGAGCATGCAAATAAGGAAGAGAGAAATCAGCGGGGTAAGAGTTGGGACAGGGCAGTCATGAGGGCCTCTCCCAAGAGGTGACATGAACCCAAAACCCAAGTGGTGAGGAACCACCAAAACTCTGAGGCATGTTTCCCAAGAGGGAAACTGAGGCAACAGGACTGGCAGCAGCACGACAAGATTCAAACCCAGGCCCAGCTGACACCAATCCGAGCAGGTACCCGGGGCTCTCCTGCGGCTCCTGGGCCAGGGTTAGCAAGGGCTGGATGGATGGAGGAGGCAGGGAGGCTGAGGGACCCCGGGGCCCAGGAGCTGTGGGAGTGAGAGCCACCCCTCCTTGGTTCCTTAGCAGCATGGGGGCCCGCAGTCCCAGCGCATTGCAACCTGCCGCCTGCAGGACCACCCCCGTGACAGTGGGCAGATGCGCCAGCATCTTGGACAGACAGTCAGGCCATGCAGGGCCCGGTGACACTGGGAAAAGCATCTCACATCTCTGAGAAGCAAGGCCTCTTTTCTCTCATTCACCTGTCTTTTTCATTCTGAGCCAGGAAGCGGCCACGACCTTGTGGGGGCAGGATGGCCAGGTGGGCTGGGGGCAGACTGAGGTCCTGAGAGCCCCAAGCTGTTCTCCCTGGCTTTGAGAACCTAGGTCCATCCCTTAACCTCTGTGCCTCGGTCTCCTAATCTCTAAAATGGGGCTCTGGTGAGGTCTTGGTGGGATGCCTGGTGCCCAGCCCAGAGCAAACACAGTCAGTCAGCCCCAGCTCAAAAGCCCCCTCCCCAGAGAGGGCCTCCTTGACCACCCTTCCCTGCAACCTTGTTTCTCCACAGCAGATATAATCCAGTGAGAGGCCGCTGCTTACAGTCCAGCTGCGATGTTTACAAGCAGGGAGCCCTGGGCAGTGACTTAACTGTCTGTGCCTCTATTTCCCCAGGCTGTAACGGGGATGGCAGCTGCCTCCGGAGGCTGTTGTATGAGGGGTCAGAAATAACGCTGCCAGCTGTTGGTACCACGCCCAGCACAGGAACACTCTAGCAGGCCTTGGCCCGCGGCCCCCTCTGTCTCTGCAGCTGCCATGTTCCCTCTGCGTCTCCCGCCCTGGACGGCAAGTCATCTGGAGCAGGGCCTTTCCGACCCGTGCACAGTGCACCAGGTGCTTGGCCCACGTCAGCTCCTGCTAAGTGCCGTGGCTGAAGAAGCTGAGTAAATGGGGACTTCTGGAGCTCCCCCCACTGCTGAGGAATGCCCCTCTTGTTTTGCTTCACATTCTCCCCGCTGACAGAGTACACGGTTCAAAACCCCTCACCAGGATCAAATAGAAGCGTGCCCAGCTCCTCCCTGCCCGCCCTTCCTGTCCCCTTCCCATCCGTCGCCCCCTCCTCTGCCACCACATCCCTACCTGAGCACCAGGATGCCCTTCCTGGGGGTGGCCTCCCTCCCTCTCGGACCACCCAGGTCCCCAAGGGGGACACAGCCTGCAGCTGGGCGACCTCATGGGCAAAACACAGAGCAGGGGTGTCACCCAAAGAGGGACAGAAAGAAGGAGGAGGAGAAGGGTTAGAGTGACCTGGAAATGAGTCCCAGGAGAATTGGACACTGGACTTTATTTATACGTATCCGGCCTTTCCTTGTATTTCCTTATATTTTTATCCTACAGTCTTGCTAACCGTGGGTGCAGCCCTTGCTTCATAGGGTTTTCCCACCTTCCCTGTCCCCTTGGCTGTCTAGCTCCCTCCTGTAGTTCCTGGTGTGTGTGTACACGCACGTGTGTGTTTGTGCGTGTTTGTTTATGTGTGTACGTGTGTGTGTGTGTCTCTAGGGCTGGGAAGTCCAGGGAGCAGAGCTTCCCCTGGGGGCTCAGAGGGAAATAGGCGTTTTCACCACAGCTGAGCTGGACAGAACAAGTGCCCGCAACCCTCAGCATCCCCGGCCCAGCCGAATTTTGCCAAAGGTGGCGCAGGCTGACAGGGCCGTGTGCCTGTTTGTTTGATTTCCCCCTACTTCCAAACTAGTTGAAATTACACACCAAGCATCGATTTAATTAAGTTTTCCGGTGTGTGGCATAATTAGTAAGACACATGACTGGAACAGGGTGGGCGGCCCCATCCCTGCTTTTGCCTGTTAGGATTCGCAGCCCTCGGGCCACAAAATATGGTGAGTTGTGAGACGGGGGATGGAGGAGACGGGGCGGCGGGGGAGCCAGCCGGAGCTGCCACCTTGCCCTGTGGGCTTCTGTCTCCACGTGATGGGAGATGGGCAGGTGGCCTTGCCTCACGGGGAATCTACCAGGCACCTGGTGCCAGACCCTGAACTCGGGTGACGCTCAGGGATCCCGTCACCCTCACGCGGACGTCGGAACCGGCAGTATGGAGTTAGAGAGGGGTCTCGCTGTCTCTGTAGAATCAGTGGTTTATCTCTAAGGGCGTGTTTCCAGGACAGGGTCGCGGGGGCCTATTTGCCACAGGGTCTGCCCAGCCTCTGGGCCATGATCTAATCACAGATGGACAGTTCCACAGACACAGAGCCCAGTCGAAGCAGCAGGATGCTCTCCTCCTGTAGATCCTTCCCTAATGCTTTCATCTCTCTCACACATGCGGGCTGGACCACGGGAGGGCAGGCCTGTGGCCTGGCTGGTGCTTCTCCATCCTTGTCAGGAGGGGCTGTTTCACATAGTGGTTAGGCTTGTGGGCTACGGCCACATGGGCTGGGATTCAAACCCCAGCTAGTCCGTTTAGGAGGGGCCGGCCACCATGGCTGAGGTCCATGCTACCATCCACCTGGATGAGGCTCAGACTGTCCCCAAAACTGGAAGCACCTTTAGGAATCTTCCAGCCCACGTACACCTGGGGAAACTGAGGTCCAGAGGCAGGGGTGGGCCAGGTCTTGGATACTGACTGAGCAAGGGAGAGACAGTTGGAGTAGCACCCCCTGTTGAAAAGCACCTTGTCTGGCTCCACCTTGTCCAGGCTGCCTCTTCCCTGCGTGAACCACAATCGCCCTCCTCGCCCCTGCTTCTGGCTTCCCTCCCGCCCTGCACTGGCACCTCCAGAGCCAGGCCCTCTTCTCTTTCACCTGAACACTGCCAATGCCCTGACCCTGTCCTGAGACCCCAGGGACACCGATCCCATAACGCTGACCCCTCTCCTCCCCCTTCCCCTCCTTCTCTCTCCACCCCAAGGGGCCCTGCATCAGGATTGATCACCTCGCCCGATGGACTCGAGCCCCCGAGGGCAGCCCCAGCATTTCTTTACTCACCACCATGTCCCCAAGGCCGAGTTCGGGATTCGGGGATGAAATGATAGCGTGAGCATTTATTAAGCACTTACTGTGTGCTTTACACGCATGAGCCCCCAGTTTACTGCTTCTTCCACTGATCCTGCATCCACCCTCCCATCTGGAACACTGAGGCTCAGAGAGATGATGAAAACTTGTCCAAGGTGACAGCACTACTAAATGGACTAGCTGGGGATTGAATCCCAGCACGTGTGGCCGTAGCCCACAAGCCTAACCGCTGTGTGAAACAGCCTCCCACCTGCCCTTCCACCCTTCCTCCTGTCCATCATCTATCCGGCTTCTCCATCTTCCCAACCAGGTCCCATCCAGCTTCCTATCCAACCTCCCATCGGCCTCCCATCCATCTCCAATTCATCCCCATCTAGTCCCCTGTCCAGCCCCCCATCCGTTTTCCATCCGTCCTCCCGATAGCCTGTGCCCTGAGCCTTCACTGAGGCTTCGTCGCGCGCCTCCAAGCCTGTATTTGGCTTTCTTTCCTTCGTTGGCTCGGCTGTTCACACCTGCCTGGAGTTTTCCCTCATCCCCTCCTGCCCTCTGTCCCTCGGCACGCCCCCTGCCCCTAGAGTGCCAACTCCTCTGCCCTTAGGAGGGCACCTCAGTGCCCACCACCAAGCCAGCCCCAATTAGGAGCCCAGGGGGCATTGCTGGCCTCCTGTTTCTGTGGGCCCTGCCCTCCAGAGCTTGATCTCCGCAGCGGAGGGAGTGGTGCCACTTGAGGGGCACACACGGTGCCATGTGCCTTGGGAGACGCAACTAATTTTGACAACAGCCTTAGGAAAAAGACACATTTGTCCCTTTTCTCCCTCCTTGGGGGGAAACGTGTGTGTGTGCACGCCTGTGTATCTGCACGTGTGATTCAGATCATCGAACGTCAGGAAGCCGTGACTTGGGCATCACCCGGCCACATCTGCAGCAGCCCCGCATGCTGACTCCTGGCGCCCCGGGTCCCACGTTTGCTCAGAAACCCAAACTCTTGGCAATGTCCTCACCTGCCTGCCTTGGTGCCCAGCAGCATCTCAGTGACCTCTGACCCCCCCATCGAGAGGCAGCTGAGCAGAGAGGGGAGAGCAGAGCCTGGTCGTCACAAGCCGGGCACCCTCGGACCAGCTAATGACCCCTGTGGCCCTCAGCCGCCTCCCCTGACAAGTGAGGAGGCGGACAGGCTGCCAAAAGGAGGAGGTCAGACAAGGCTGGAAAAGCACGGGGCCCACCGCTGGTGCTCTGGGCCTGTGTGTCCCCTCCTCTCCAGAGACAGGCTGACTCGCCCAGTCCAGACCGGCTGACAGGCCAGACACATGAGGGCGTGCGGCCCCAATCAGTCTCCATGGACCTACCTTGGGGTTTGGGGCCCTTGCGGGAGTATGAAGCATGTGGAGACTCTTCCCTGTCCCCCCACCATCTTTTTCCCTTCCAAGGCAGCATCCGGCCTCTTGAAATTCTGCACACTAATAAAATTGTAACTAATTTACATCCGAGATGGGGAGTGAGTGGCAGCGGTTGTCATGGAGACCATCTCCAGGGCCCCGGCTGCCTCCGCCTCTTGGTGCAGCCAAGAGATCAAGAGATTCTCGCTCCAGCTCTGCAGCTGGGGCCAGTCCTCGTGCCTCCCGGGCACGCTGTCTTCCCCCCGACACTGGGCAGGGCCCTAGGAGATGGGATGGGGGCCGGAACCCTGGAACACACACCAGACTACACAGCTGTTCTCCTAAGCTGGGGCTGAGCATCCGCCCCCATCCCGGCTTCTCTCACCCCATGGGCCCTGCTGCCTTTTCTCACTTCCAATGAATGTCCCTAGAGGGACACGAGGCCCTTTCCCTAAGCACGGTCAAAGATGGCACTCAAAGTGGGGACAGTTTCCAGAGACAGGGCATAACAGCAGAGCCCTGAGCTACCCAGCAACTTGTCCTCCTGGGGTCTACTCTGGGAGAAGTCCCATCCTGGACTCCCAAGGGTCCAAAGATGAGGAGATGCACTCCCTGGTCTCACAGAACTTGCCCGACATCAGGAAAGACGTCAAAATAAGGAAGCAGCGACTCTGTGCCATGCACCGTGCCAAGCCCCACACATGTGTGATCTTATTTAAACATCAAAACAACACAATGCAGAGGGTAATATTTTAATCCCCATTTTATCAGTAATGAAAAGGTCTCAGAGAGGTGGGTAGACAACATCCAAGTTCAGAGCCCTGGTAAGTATCAGGGCCAGAGGCAAAACCAAGTCTCCCAAATCTAAAACCATTATGGCAAAGATGATAAACTGCCTCCAGGAAAGGAACCAAACAAAATAGTTATAGCAAAGCAGGGTATGTGCAACCAGAGAAGGGGGCGAGGGCACAGAGGGGTCCTCAGGAGTCATGGAATCTAAATTGGGTTTTGAGGGATGAATAGGAGTTCTCCAAGGGGACAAGTGGGAGAAGAGCGTTCCAGACAGAGGGAACATGTACAAAGGCACAGAGGTGATAAGCTGCCTAGTGCTTTCAAAGACCCTAAGCTAGATGCTGGAGGGTAATGTGGAGAAGGGAGGGGGTCAGAGCTGAGCCAAGCTGAGCCCCCTGGAGCTTATCCTGTAGATGAGGCAATAAAGAGCTGAGAGCCAAGCAGGACTACTCCTCACATTTGTGGGACCCACGGCCAAATGGAGGTCCAGGTACCAACTGTCTAGACATTTACAAGTTAGTAACCTGGCTAGAAAACCGCTCTGTGCAAACCTGCACTAGCTGCCTTCCTGGAAGACACACCTTCACAGCTCCGGAAGGCCAAGTTCACATTTATATCCTTGTGGCCTCAGGGTTTTGAGCCAGAATGTGAGAGTATGGGTAGAGCTACGCCCTGGGCTCCTGTCTCCAGCCCTAAAGGGGGACTTGTGAGATGCAGGTTCCTGGGCCTTGCTCCAGACCCAGGAAGTCATACTCTTGGGGGATGGATCCCAATACCTCTACATTTTAACAGGATCACCAGGGGATAATTGTGAATAAAAAGATGGAGAGGCCCCCGTTGAAGGGAGTGGGAGTCTGGGGGTGGGGGGAGGGGGGAGGGGAACACGATCTGATTTGCCTTCTAGAAAGATATCCCCAGCATTGATCAAGAGTGGGCGAGGGCTTCCTTGGTGGCGCAGTGGTAGAGAGTCCGCCTGCCGATGCAGGGGACACGGGTTCGTGCCCCGGTCCGGGAAGATCCCACATGCCCTGGAGCAGCTGGGCCCGTGAGCCGTGGCCACTGAGCCTGCGCGTCCGGAGCCTGTGCTCCGCAACGGGAGAGGCCACAACAGTGAGAGGCCCGCGTACCGCAAAAAAAAAAAAAAAAAAAAAAAGAGTGGGCGAGACAGGAGAGACGGCAGGAGCAGCGTCCAGGTGGGAAAGGTCGGAGGCCGGGACAGTGGCAGGTTGCCAGCAGGAGCTGTGTTTGAGATGCAGGGCCTGGACTGGACAAGGCTGGGTGCTGATGAGGTTTGGAGGTGAGCAAGGATCCAGGGTGCCTCCTTCAGGATCATAAAATCTAATTAGGCTGCAGGAGGTCTGGGCTCTGGGCAGACTTCATTAGGCAAGAGGCTGCTCCCCTCTGCCTGACCCCAGCCTCCCTGGGGCCCCTTCAGTGTCACTCCGAGGGTCAACTCCAGGCTATGAAGGGGGAAAAGAATTAAAAGCTGGTCCCTCTCCCTGCCCCCACCCTGCCCCTAGGAGCCTGCGGGAATGGTGGGCTTGTTCCAGGCCGGGGTTCAGGGGCTGCGGGAATGGTGGGCTTGTTCCAGGCCGGGGTTCAGGGGTGGGGATGGGAGGAGGGAAGGTTTCCTGCTGCAGTAGGACTTTGCTTCCCTCGGAGAGCAGCAGACCCTCTCACCGTCCATACCTGGCTACAGCGCTCTAGGAGGCATCCTGGGAATAAAAATAACAGCCCCAACAGCAACAGCAGCAACTCTTCCCATCGATGGAGCGTTTATGGCTTGCCAGACACTGAGTCACACAGCAAGGAGGTGGCAGAGATGGGTCTGATGGACCCTGAGCCATGGGCTGGGAGCCAGTCTCCTCTGGGCCCAGCAGAGGGGATTAAGACTCAGCCCCCAGGGAGTTCCCCAGTGGCCTAGTGGTTAGGATTCCGGGCTTTCACTGCCGTGTGGCCTGGGTTCAATCCCTGGTCGGGGAACTGAGATCCCACAAGCTGCGAGGCACGGCCAAAAAAAAAAAAAAGACTCAGTCCCTGCCCTCACAGTCTATTTGGGGCTGAGACTGCTCCCCCCAAATGCATCTGTAGGTGCATCTAGAAGGCTCTAGAGAGGCCCAGGCATCTCTAGAAGGCTATGTTGCCAAATGCCAGCTTTTCAGACCATATGGGACTAGACTGTATTTATCAGCAGCATGAAGAAGGAGAGCTCGGAGGAGCTGCTGGGAAGGCATCACTTGAGCTGAATGCTGAAACAGCAGTCATGTTCAAACAAGTGAGAAGAAGTGGAGAGGGCCCCCTAAATAGGGGGTTACAGGCTGGGCGAGGGGTGGGGGTGGGGATGCCCTAGGAACGAGGGAAAGGCCGATGGGCTGGAATGACCAGTCACAGGAGGCAGGGAGCCCTAGCGCAGGGAAGAAGATCCTATCAGCCCAGGGCTGGCATATGCCATCATGCGCATGCGCTGCCTGGAGGCATCCGCCATCATCAGGCCTGCAACGGTTCAGTCTGTTGGGGATGGGTTTGGTGAGTGCCCCCAAGCAAGAGCCATCCAGGAGGAGGCATCAGCACGAAGGGGACTCAGCTAAGGCTCTCCAGAGAACGGGGGCCTCTAATCTCCCCAGAATCCTGGGAGAAAAGCATACCTGCCCCCCCACCGCACCCACCCCAACCAAGGCCCCGTAACCACGTGATAGATCAACAATGTAGCTCTACATTAGCTTGTCCCAACTGTGCCCTGCCTGCCTCTAGCAGAGGTGCACACCCTGGGTTAAAACCTCGCTCCCCCATTTACTTTGTGACTTTAGGCAAGTTTCTTAACCTCTCTGAGCTCAATTTCCTTATCCATAGAGTGGACACAAAAACACCAACCTCTAAAACTTTATTGATTTGTTTTAGGATTAAACGAGAGGATGCAAAGAAAGCATTCAGTGGAACAGTTGGTGCAGGATTCACGTTTGATAAATGTTGGTTCTCTCAAACCCTCGACAGGTCAGGGGTGGCCACAGAAGGTTCTCACTTGACCTACCCTACATGCTCGTATAATTCTCACCACTCCTATGTCATCCGACAGCGGAGCTGGGCTGGGATCTCCTACGACATAGATGGGTTTGCTGGAGTCCTTTACCTTTTACATTTAAATCTATGATCCACTGAGAGTCATTTTTTTTGTATAAAATATGAGGTTTAGGTTGAGGTTCATTTTTTTTAAAAAAAATGAATGTCCAATGGTTTTAACATCATTTGCTGAAAAAAAATCCTTTATCCATTGACTAGTACACAATCTTGATCTCCCCCATTTTGCTAGCCTTGCTACCTGATCCTCTGTGCCTTTCATTCATTAATTTAATAAATACTGTGGGACACATGCAAAAAAAAAAAAAAAAAGGAATCTTGACCCTTACCTCACCCCATATTAAAAAAAAAAAGAAAAAATCAGCTCACAATCGATCATAGACCTAAATCTCTAATATAAAACTTGCAGAAAACATAGGAGAAAAATATCTGGGACTTGGGATTAGGCAGAGTTCTCAGACATAACAATAAAGTACAATCCACAAAAGAAAAAAATGGATAAATCATCATAATTTAACACTTTTGTTCTGTAAAAGGAACTGTTAAGGGAATGAAAAGGCAAGCCACAGATTGTGAGAAAATATTTGCAAATCACATATTTGACAAAGGACTTGTATCCAGAATATATAAAGAACCATCAAAACTCAATAGTTTCACAATAGTCCAACTGAAAAATAGGCAAAAGACTTATATAGACACTTCATCAGAGATCTATCAGATGACAAATAAATGCATGAAAAAATACTCAATACTGTTAACCATCAGGGACACATGAAAATTAAAAGTATAATGCGGTACTGCTTCACACCCACTGGGATGGCTAAAATTTAAAAAACTGACAATATCAAGTGCTGATGAGTCCAGAGCAACTGGACCTCTCATACATTACAGATACGGATGCACAACGGTATAGTCACTCTGGAAAACAGTCTGGCAGGTTCTTAAAAAGTTAATCATATTCTTGCCCTATGATGCAGCTGTACCACTCCTGGACATTTATCCCAGAGAAATGAAAACTTAGGTCCATGCAGAGACAGGCATGTTCATAGTCACAGAGGCATGGATGTTCATAGCAGCTTTATGTGTAAAAGCCCCAAAGTGGAAACAACCCAAATTCCTTTGGTGGGTGAATGGATAAAATGGTACATCCCGACCATGGACTATTATTCAGCAATGCAAAGGAACAAACTGTTGATACACGCATCACCTCGCATGGATCTCAAGGCCACTATGCTGAGCGCAGAAGGCCAGTCTCAAAATATCACATACTGCAGGATTCCATTTTCTAAGAGACAAATGATGGAGAACAGATCTGTGGCTGCCAGGGATTGGGAGCAAGGGGAGGACGTGACTACGAAAGGACAGCACAAGGGGGTTTTTTGGGGTGATAGAACGGTTTTGTATCCTACTTGTCGTGGTGGTTATACAAAGTTATACCCATGATAAAATTCATAGAACTGTACTCTAAAAAGATGTCCCTAAAAATGCAATTAAAAAAAAAGGCTACATAAGGCCTTGAGTTCTCAGATAGCTTCTTTCTGCGGCCCACGCAGGCCACAGCTCTCCCCTAAGGCTCCTTTGAACGGACTAGAAAAGGGCACCACCTCCTGTGTGGAATGCAGCCTGAGCCAGGTCCCACAGCCTGGGAAGCGGAGGGCTGGCTGAATTGCAGCTCCGCTTGCCCCCTGAGCAGCACCTTTGTGCAGTGAACAACCTACACAAATGTCCACGTGGGCCCTAGAAGCCCCATGTTTTCTTCTCAGCCTCTGTTCTCCCCTCCAAGGATGGAGCTTTAACAGGCAACCCCCAGGGAGCGGGGGCAAGGGGTGGGCTGAGGATTCGCCCTGACTGGCCAGGCTGGGGCCTCTTGCTAATGGCTGCGAATACACTTAATGCTGAGACTGCAGGCCAGTGCTTTCGGGGCCTGGTGCTTAATGGCTCACCTGCCAGGGAGAGACATATAGCCGGTCAGCCAGACACATAGCTGGTCAGCCAGACACATAGCCAGGCTCCCATGGATGGAGGGAGTGGGGCAACCCCTCCCAGCCCAGAAACCTCCCTAAGACTGGCGTGGGCAGGTTGTGAGCAGGTGCAGGAAGGACCTTGCTGGAGAGACCAGCTCGCCATGAGCTTGGGCCCAGGCTGGGCCTGTCCCACCACTCACCTTCTTTGCTCATTGACGGCGGCGGTGTCACTCTGCTGGGCGAGTGGGCTTTGGGTGGGCCCAGCCACACCTGCTCAGCTCCAGGGAGCTGGGGATAACGATCAGGGTCCCAGCTATTACTTCCTGGGCACCTGCTGGGTACCTGGCACTGTGCAAAGGAGTCTCTATCAAAGTGGCCATAATAACAAAGGCACCAATAACAACAATATGAATAGCAAGTCATGTTTCCTGAGTGCATATGAGGGATGGGCCTCAACCCTCCTAGTAACCCCGAAGGCTGGTCTGTTGCTGCCTTCATTTCACAGTGAGTAAGCAAGCTGGGGTTCAGGGAGATGAGGCCGGCTTGCCTGAGGCCACACAACCTGAGGCTCCGGCCCAGATCCATCTGCAAAATGGGAGCTTGACCTGTTGACCTGCTTCATGCGGTCCCGCTGGACCACTTCAGCCTCTTCAGTCCCACGACTTAACTTTTCTGAGCCTCAAGTTTCAATAGAGGTGAAAGGGCACTTTGCTTTCTCATACATAAAAGGGGCCCCAACTCTCTTGACAGGTGGCTCTTCAACATGAGTTCAGGCCCCACCTCCTCCAGGAAGTCTTCTTTGACCCCCTCCAGGCTGGGTCAGAACACCTCTGAGAAACAGGATTCCTCACTCTTACTTGGGAACAAAGAATGAGCTGGTCTTGCCTCCTCTGATGGTGCAGTGTGAGTATAACATCTGGGACCCCAGCAGCCACTGCTACCACCCTAACTGGACCAGCTGACACCATGAGGAGGGCAGAGGGAAAAGAACTGCAGAGAAGTCAAGCCAGAGCCCCAATAACGTCATGAACCTCTGGATCAAACCATGCCTGAAACCCACAGCCACCTCTGCATTGTTCTATGAGCCCATAATCCCTATTTTGATTGGATTTTCTGCCTGTTATAACTGAGAGAGTCTAAACAGATACCAGAATTCACCAAATGTGGGCAGTAGCTATTTTTGGAGGGCAAATAATTAGGGAACTTCCATTCTTCAATGTACGTGTTTTATGTCATTTGCAGTTTTACAATGAATATGCAGCAAAATCAACGCTGGTGTTTCTATCTGGAGCAAACAAGTTGGCCATGGGCGTGGGTCTTGAAGAATCGGTGGCAATTCCCAGCATGTGATGATCTCAGTAATAAAGGAGGAGTGAACTGGGGGGGGAAAGATGGCAGTTTTAACCCGGGGCACGGGAGGCTTCTATGGAGCCCATGTGGGGACTTTCAGGGGCTGGCACTTAGGAGGAAGAAACTGAGGCAAAGGAGAGTCAAGGTGGGGGCCAAGTGGCAGGGCTGAGGAAGGTCACGGACCATAGCCCATGGCCAAGGCCTTACTCATCAGCAAAGTACATGATGCTTCTCCCCGCAGTATATTCCCTTCAGGGGCTGTTACAGTGCCTCAAGCACCCCCATTGTTGGAACTGATGACTAAGGCCAGCTGTGAGTGGCAGAACCCATCAATCTGTACATTTCTTGGAAGCGGCCTTCCAGCCACCTTCCATTGTGCTAATGGTGGCAGGGACCCCTCAGATCCAGCTGACAAGTTGATTCCTCAAGCCTGAGCTGATGCTCTGAGGATGGGTGTAAATTACAGCAGCAACATGCTTCTGTCTGAGGCTTTTCACTTCTTGGAATGACATCCCACCCACAGCCTGCTTTGTCTACCAAGGGTCCTGAGATGTAGGCCAGACAGCCTTCTGCCTCAGTTTCACACAGAAAGAAATTTAGGCACAGAGATGCCAAGTAACTCGCTCACAATCACACAGTGAGGCAGAATTTGCTAGAATTTGAACCCAGTTCTCCTGCCTCCTGAACTGATCCCCTTTCTACTGCCTCCTGCTGGTCCTCACAGCAGGAGTTGGGGCAGGGAATTGTTTTGGGTTAAGTTCAGCCAATAAGGCCTTGAGAAGACCTGGCAGGGACTGGGGAGATGGGTGGTAAAGAGGTTCCCTGGAGGAGTGAGAGGAGGTATCCCAGCCAAGGGGTTGGGCTTCTGCCCGATCCCCACATCTGCCCTGGGCCCACCAAATGTCCTTCCCTGTGCCCTAACTGCTCAGTCCTTGGTCATCACTTTGAACCTTCAAACATCCTATTATGAGCCCATTTTACAGGCAAGGAAATGAAAGTTCATAGGGGTTAGGTCATTTGCCTAAAGTCACACAGCTAGTGAGGAATGGAGGTCTCTGGCCCGTTGGAGTCCAGAGCCTGTGCAAAGGCCCTGAGGTGGGACCCCCGCACAAGATGCACTAAAAGAACGGTAAGGAGGCCAGCAGGCTGGGCCCAGAAAGGAAGCCGAACAGGCCCTTCTCAGCCCCATCCAAATCCTACTTTCTCAAGCAAAAGGCTCTGGCCTCCACAGGATGTGGCTTCCTGCTCAGTGAAGCAAGGCTCCATCCATCCTGGCCTTGGTTTCCTGTTTGGAGTGGAGAGGCCCAGAGAGATGCCTCTGGAGTCAGGAGAAGTAGCAGCAGCTTCAGGGGCGAATTGTTACTTTTTTTTAAAGACCCAGAAAGTAAGAGAAGTCGGTGAGGGCGGAGAGGGGACGCAGCGATGAGGCCAGGCCTTGTCTCCGGCCTGCTCCACCTGGGACCCCCATCTTCCGGGGCAACGCAGGGTGGTCAGGGCTTTGGGGGCTGTCGGAACCGGTTCTCACGCTCCCGTAGGGGGCTAGGCGGCTGGGCCAAGTCGCGCCTGACGCCAGGCGGCGGGGACCCGGCGATCCCCGAGCGCCCTGCCCGCGGGCGGGGTGAGCGTCTGCCGGGAGCGCGCGGACAGGCGCGCGCGCGCGTGCCCCCCCCCCCCACACACACACACGCACACGCGCTCACGGAGCTGGCGGAGGAGCGGAAAGGAAGCAAGAAGTGAAAATGAGCAACCTCTAGTGAAAGAAAAAGACATGCACAGACATCTCGGGAATTGATGCCGGTGGCGGCGAGCTGGGCGCACGCACGCGGCGCGTTCCCGGCAGCTGGGCGCGTGCTTGGCGGCCCCGCGGAGGAATCGCCACTCTGGGCCAGGCGGTCGCTGGGATCGCTCGCGTCCCCGAGGCCCAGCGGCGGCCAGGCTCCCTCCCCTTTCCCTGGTTCGGGCCGCCTCCGCCTCTTCTCGCCCCGGCCGGCACAGTGCTGGGCAGGCTCCCAGCGGTGCTCGAATGCGTGCCGGCCGAACCCCGCGGCCCCGGGCGCTGGCCAAGTCCTGCTGCTAGGCCCGGGCTTTGGCCCAGAGCCCGAAGGACCCTTAGCGTTTGAGCCCTTTCGCCCCCTCCCCTTCCCCACCGTCTGCACGGACTGCCCTTCCCGGCGGCTCCCTGGAACGCCAAAGACCCTGCAGTGGTCGTTGCTCAGGTGGCCTTGGCCAGAGCCCGTCTCCCAGAGAGAGAACCTCCAAGTGACCGTCCTGGGAGGCCAAGGGCCACTTGACTGGTGAGAACAGCTCCCAGACAGCGGCCCTGGGGCCTCGGAAGCCCCCTCCCCCATCCTTCCCTTCCAGAACCAGCTTTTCCAGCCCGGCAGCCGAGTCAGGTTTCTGGCGAGTGTGGATTGTTTTCCACCCCTGGGGCTTGGGTGGGAAGAGCGAAGACAGGGAAGATGGTTGCCCACGTCGTGTTCTGCCGTTCCCGCACCGCCTCCTGCAGAGGCGCCCCAGGGACCCTCACAGCTGAAACAAACTCAGAAACCAGGCCCCGTCTCAACAAAAAAGGCACAGATGCTGGGGTGCTCATCGAGTCGGGCCTTTTGGACAGACATCAGGTAGAAGCTGTGAATAGTATTGCAAGGGCTGCAAAGTCTGGAGCTCTTGGTGGGCAGTCAATAGCACCAGTGTTTCTGAAGACACAGAGAAGGGCGTGGCTCCTTCCCAGGGGTGAGCAAATTGGTGGCAGAGTTGGATGACCCATCCCAGACCTTGTCTCAGCTGGGTAAGCTTCCGGGGTTCTGCAGGGCGTCCCCTTCTGAGCTCGGATGCTGAAGGAAAACACTTGTCCCAGGCCTCCCAGAACTCATAGCCTAATGGGAGCCAGAGAAGTCAACAATCAAAATACGGTGTGCTGAGAGCTCCGAAGAGGCCTGAGGCAGGGAGGCATCCCAGAAGAGGTGAAGTCGGACTGAAAAGTAGGGCAGGCTCAGGAGGCTGCGGACCCCAGAGGCCTCACATTCCCAGGCTCTGCAGACTGCCAGGTTGCAGAGAGCTGGAGACACCATGAAAATGGAGGTGAGGATCCCTCAAGAGACTTGGGGCTGCCTTTCACTCTAAAGATGGAGAAACTGAGTCCTGAGAGGTAGGGCAGGCTGCCCCGGGTCACCCAGCTGGCTAGAGTTTGGGCTGCACCCTGGCGCATAGTAAGTGCTAAATAAATGGATCTATGAGGTTTGGATCCCGGGAGCCAGGCCCCTCCCTCTCTCCCTTCCTACACATCCTTGTTGAGTACCTTCCAGGTGGTGATTAAGACACAAACAATAGCCTGATAAATGAACGTTTTAAGATAATGTTAGCTGTTGATAAGTGGTGTGATGGTGCGTGACTGGGGGTACTGAGGAGGGGGCCTCTGAGCTGAAGGATGAGCGGGGGCCAGCCCTAAGACCATGTGGAGACCCTGTACACCAGATAGAGGGAATGGCAAATGGAAAGGCCCTGAGGCAGGAACATGTGGAAGAAGAGCAGAAAGACTGTTGTGTGGCTGGAGCACAGGGAAGGAGGGGTATGCAGGCCACGAAGAGGAGCTGGGGTTTGATTTCAAGTACATACCTCACGTGTGATTGGCGTGGAGTCAGCCGGAAGAGCCACTGTGGGAGAACCCACGCGCCCTGACCGCAGCGGGCCAGGGAAGCAGCTCCGGGATGAGAACTTGGGCTGCACATCTGCTCTTCATTCCCCTGATTCCTTCCACCGCAGCATTTTCTGGGAGCCCATGGCCAGGAGGGCGGGATGTAGTCATCCGCCCTAGGCAGGGCGCTGCTTTGGCTTACCTTCCCCATGTCCTCTGGATCACCCTGGTTTGCAGCCACCAGAGGAACGGCATCACCACCATCACCGTCAGAAGCATCGTGGTGGGAAACATTTGTCGAACCCTCACTATAGACCAGGTCCTGGTCCATGCCTTTTATGCGTGTTTGTGAGCTTGGTGTCCACTTTACAGATGAGAAGACGAAAGAGGCAAAGGCATCCAGCTGAGATTACATGCTTGTTGTGTTCCAGGGAATGTCTGGGCCTTGAGTGCTGGAATGGGCTGGAATGTTAGAGCTGAAGCCCCGCTGGAGCTAGAGTCTTTGTTGGGGCTGGGATTGGAGGCTACAAAAAGCAAAAAGCAGCAAGGTCGGCTGCAGGTCATGGAGAGAGAACAAACATGAGAGAAGGATGATGACATTCCTCCAACCTTGAGCAAGAAGTAGCATAAACAGACACAGGTGTAAACACACACCTGCACACACTGGCATATAGAAATGCATGGACCCCAGTACATGCACACACATGCATGACACACACACACAAGCACTGGGTGCCTTGTGCACATGTGCACGCACCCATGTCTGCACACATACTTGTGCACGTGTACGTGAATGCACCGTACCCACACGTGAGCACACCTCAGCGCACGTGCACGCGGACACAAACCCAATCCATGCTCACAGAACTTCATAATAGACCATCTGCATACTTCTTTTCTTAGCAATTATCATGGTTCATTCATTCATGCAACAAACATATGTTGAGCCATTTTCGGTGCCTGGTCAGGGGGTGGGCACAGCACACCCAGCCAAGAGGACCCACAGTTTCAGCCTGACTTTCTCGGAGCTCACAGTCTAGGCTGGGAGAAGACAGACGGGAAACAGTGGACTAAAATCTTCAAGGATGTTTGTCACCCGGGCCCTGGAGGAGAAGCACAGAGATCTGTGGGGCTGGGGGCTGGTCCGTGGGGACTTCCAAGAGGAGGTGTGTTTGCATGAGTGTGGGGACCGGGCTCAGGTCAAGTGACAAGTCAGGAGAGGGTTTGACCAGAAGGAAGAGGCTAGTGTGATGGGTGGGAGAAGCTCAGACAGGCCTGAATCAGAGCATGGCGGGAGGTGGGGGAATCTCCTGACCCAGACTGGTCAGCTCTGGCCCAAGAGTGCCCACATACCGACTCCCTCCCCTCACTGGGAGCCCCGAAGGGCGGAGCCAAGGCAGGTGTCTCCTGTCTGTGCCCCAACTCCCTGCACCCAGCACAGGTGAGTGCTGGTGCCTTAAACAGGAGTCTGGTCCGCAGCCTGGGAGCTGCCACAAGTGATACGCTCTCTCTCCCCTCCCCCTCCCCTCCCTGTCTCTCCTTTTCTCACCACACACAGCCCTCAGTTTCTCTACCTGGGCAGTGGGTGGCTACCAGCACCTTCCTCACTGAGTCGTGAGGGTGAGTTGATGGGAGCCTGCCAGAGGGGGCTTGGGCTGCTCCCCATTTCTCTAGGCAAAGATCAGCCCTGGCAGCTGGCAGGGGGCAAAACCACCCCCCACCCTACCCCGAACCGTACTGTACCCCCATCTCATCCACACACACACACACACAACTCCCCCGCATACAGCCCCACACCCATTACACATCTCACACATCCCCCCGCCACCATGCCTATCCTACACGCGTGCGCACACGCACATGGCGCGCTCACAGGGTCCCTGGGGAAGCCCAGCCAGGCTCACTCTCCCCCCACCAGCCAACCTCCCCCTTGAGTCCTGGGCAGGGCAGTGACAGACAGCCCGCAGACCACCGCGACACACCACCTGACCCGGCTGCAGGGCTCCGCTCATTGATCCAGAGATGCTCTTTCCTTTCCCTCAGGCGCTTCTCTGAAGGATGGAAAAATCGATGCCCACGGAAGAGCGGGTGCAGGGAAGGTGTGGACAGCAGCGGAGGGGAGAAGACCAAGGGCGGGGGGAGTCAGGCGCCTGGGGTCCTCCAGTGCGGCACTGGCTGTTCCCCATCTCCCAGAGCAAAGTCAGAGGCCAGTGTGGTCAGCACAGGCCCGGTGGTGTGGTTTTGGTTTTTCATTATTTTGTTCTGATTACCAAAGCTGTGCATGCTCGTGTAGAAAATCAAAATCACCAAATCCATCCCCAGAGGTAACCTCCCCGTTAACGTGCATAGTAAATCCTTCCAGCCTTTTTTCTCTGCACACTGAATGCACTTTTTATTTTTGCAAAAATAAGACGTGCTCAACTGCTGTTTTTCATCTGACACTCTGCCACCAAGATCCTTCTGTGCCGTTATCTGGTGATCTGATGGCTGCACCATGAGTCATCTTGTTGCGTGGTGGACATGTGCACAGTACAGGGCTTGGGGTCAGGAACTTGGCCCCTTGGCTATGTCACGTCGGGCAGGTGGCCTCCACCCTCTGACCTTGCCATCCTCCTCTGTGTGGTGGGGCTACTGCTGACTGCCTTACAGCCTTGTGGTGAGAATTACATGAGGCAAGAGACAGAAAGTACTCATTCCTTGCAGAGCACATCAAAAATATTCCATCCACTGCGGGTATTATTATTTTTTATCCTTATGGTTATACGGCTAAACCATCATTTACTTAGCCAACCTTCTGTCATTGAACATTTAGACTGTTTATTCAAATTCCCTTAACGAAGAAGCCTTTAGTGAATATCCTTGCCGAGAAATCTTTAACAAATGCTCAATTATTAATTTTGAGTGATTTCTAGGAGAAAAGTTTTCCATGTTAGGAAAGGTATGCACGTTTCAGAACCAGTCTGTCTGCATACTGCCACATTGCCCTCCTGAAAATGTTCTGATGACACTGTGTGAGTGTCCTAGGACTGCCATGACAAATTATCACAAATTTGGTGGCTTAAAATAACAGAAATTTATTCCCTCACAGTTCTGGAGACTAGAAGTCCAAAATCAAGGTGTCAGGTTTGGTTTGGTTTTGTCTTTTTGGGGTTTTTTGTTTGTTTGTTTTCTTTGAGTGGGGGGGCCCGCACCGCGTGGCTTGTGGGATCTTAGTTCCCCGACTAGGGATCGAACCCACACTCTTGGCAGTGAAAGTATGGAGTCCTAACCACTGGACCGCCAGGGGATTCCCTCTCTTAGCTTCTGTCAGTTGACTTGTAGCCCCCTCACCCCAGTCTCTGCCTCTGTGGTCACATCACCTCTTCCTCTGTCTATTTTTTCCCCATATGCCTCTTACAAGGACATTGTCCTATAATCCAGGATGATCTCTTCATCTCAAGATCCTTAATTTAATTATATCGGCGAAGACACTTTTTTTCAAATGAGGCAACATTCATGGGTTGTGGGGTTAGGACATGCTCATGGCTTCAGGGGGCTACCATTCAACCCACACACACTCCTACCAAGGAAAGAGCGTCGTGTAAAATTCCTTTTTCCCCTCACCACACAGGATATTCTAATCTTTTTGAAATGTTTGGCCAAGTTGATAAGGTAAAAAGGATCTCTTGCTTCAAAGTGCATTCTGTTCTTTTCTTTTCTTTTACTATCAGTGAAGAGAACGTATTTTCGTCTGCTCGCTGGTCATTTGTTTTTCTTATTTTGCAATTCTTATTTCACATGCTTGTTGGTCATTTTTCTTATTTTACTGATTCATGTCCTTTGCTCAATTCCTTATTAGGTATTAATTTTCTTCTGCGTGTGCGAGAGCTCTTTGTAGATTAAGGATATTGAACCTTTATTATATCTTGTAAATATCTTCCTAATTGGTCACTTGCTTTGGGGGTTTTTTCATAGTTCTTCAACGTACGTAACTTTTAAATTTTTTTGTAGTCAAAGCTTCAAGAGCATTTTACCATCAGGCTTTTCCCACTGACATTATTTTCATCTAGCGCTTTTACAGTTTCACTTTTATATTTAATTTTTTGTTATCTCTGCAATTTATTTTAGTGATGGTGTATGTTAAGGTGAATTGCTTTCCCCCCTCATTATTGAACAGTTGTCTTAATACCACTTAATAAATAGTTCATATTTTCCCTATTCATTTTAAATGATACCTTCATAATCTATTCAATTTGATGATCTACCACAAGGGAGGAAATGATCTACCACAAGGGAGAATTAGCACAGTGTGAAACTGAGATCATAGCACAGTCTGAAAGAGACTATAAACCAAGTGTGCGTTAAATTATTAAAAGAAAAAAAGGCACCGTAAGAAAATAAAAAGATACCTTAAAAAAGAGGCAGATTTGAAGGAAAACAAATATCTAAGAATGAAAAACAGCCACTGAAACTAAAATTTCAATGGGTGTGTTAAATAGCAGATTAGACACAGCTGAACAAATGTTCATGAACTTAAAGATAGAACTGAGAAAATTACGCAGAATGCAGCCTACAAAGATAAAAAGATAGAAAAACCAGAAATAGAAGCAAACAGGATAGAGTGAGGAGGTCTGACATATGTCTTAGAGAAGACCTAGAAGAAGGGAGATTATGAGGAGAGTGGAGGAGAGATCGTATTCAACATAATGTCTGAGAATATTCCAATAGTGATGAAAGACACAACTCCTCAGATTTAAGAGGTGTATTAACTCCAAGAAGGATAAATAACAGTTAATCTACACCTAGATATAGATACTAAATATGTAATACTAAAGACAAAAAAAATTACTTAAAGCAACCAGAAGGAAAAACTGTGCTCTTAGCACTTTGCACATTAGCTCTTTAAGTCTTCAAAATAACACTCTTAAACCTTTTAAGGATGGAAAATTGAGGCACAGAAAGTTTAGCTAATCTTTATTACTTCATGTTACTTTAGTAATTTTTGTTACAATAATGGCCCCTGAAGAATCACACTTCCCCTTGACAGTACCCTTTTGTGATGTGACTTTGCTGCTCCTGCCTTCAAGAGACACACTTGTCACAAGGGAGAATCTTAGTCTATTTCCCCACCCTTGAGCCTGGTCTGGCCTTGAGACTTGCTTTGACTGATGGAATGCAGCCAAGATGATGTTGTGTGATTTCCAAAACCAGACCTGAAGGAGCCTTGTAGCTTCTACTTTTGCTGTCTTAGATCGCTTCTGCCCTCTTGTCAAGAAACCCAGTGTAGAATACTGGTAGGAGAGAACTGAGATGACCTACCTGACAGCCAGCACCAAATGCCAGGCTTTTGACTGAGGCCATCTGAACCCTTTACCCCATTCAAGCCCCAGATGAGACCAGCCACATGAGTGACTCTAGGGAAGATTAACAGAAGAACTTCCCAACTGATCCCAGCCCAAATAGCAGAATTGTAAGCAGTAGATACTTGGGCACAAAATTACACAATTATTAATGGCAGGGCCAGGATGTGGACCTAGGCAGCCCAGAACTCCAGGTCATACACTTTGACCACAATCCCACACAGCCTGCAAAGAAACAACAAAAAACATCAACAACAATAAAGGCCAAAAGAAAATGCAGTAATAATATATCCAAGATGATGAAAGAAAATATTTGTCAACTGAAAATGTCTTTCAGCTAAACTACCTTTAAAGAGTGAAAGCAAAATAAAGACATTTTGGACAAAGACTGAGAAACTTTACCTCTCACAGAGCTTTGCTGAAAGAACTAATAAAGGATTATCTAAGGAGGAAGGAGATCAAACCCTGTATCAGGTATGTGATGAGCAACGAGCAAAGATATTAAAATGTAGGTAAAATCTAAATGAGTTGGCTGTAAAAATTAATAATAATAATAATAATAACAAATGTAGGCTCAAAACAAGATGGAACCAAAATACTAGGAAATCATACATGGTGATTGGAAGCTATAATTGGAGTTAAATCACTATAAGACTTTGTACTATCTAGGAGGAGGGTGAAGAATTTTGATTTAAATTATATTAAGTCAATTATGCCTGATAAAAATTTAAAGATAACATCTAAAATGCAGAAATGGAATGTATAACTTTTATACTGACAGAGTGAAAAGGGAAGTAAAGAAAATGCAATCAGTCCAATAGAGAGCAAAAAGGAGGGAGGGAAGAAAGCTACTGATTTTTTGCATGTTTATTTTATAACTGACTACTTTCATAGAACTCTCCTAATATCTAATAGTTTTTCACTTGCTTCCTTTGGGCTTTCAAGTAGACAATTATCCACAAATAAGAATAATTTTGTCTTCTTTTTAGTGGTTGTCCTTTTGTATGTTTCTTTTCTTATTGCATTGTCTAGAACTTTCAGAGCCATGTAAAATTATAGAGGCATTATTAAGCATCCTTGCCTTATTCTGGACATGGCTCAGAATACTTCCAGTATTTTACCATTAAATATGATATTGGCTTTTGGCTTGAGATAGATATTCTTTGTCATTGAATTAGTCAGGATAAGTAGATTATGCTGCAGTAACAAATAATGTCAAAATATCATGGCTTGAGAGCAGTTTATTTCTTGTGCATATTAAGTTGGCTGTGGGTTCAGACAGTTCTCTAGGACAACTGTGACTGGCTCAGCTTTGCGCCTCCACATCACCAAATGCTCCTGTGCTTACTGAAGCAAGGGATATGGAATAGGAGAGTCTTGTACCATGAATTAAGTGCTTCTACCCAGAAGTGGCACACAGTAGCTCACATGGCCCTGCTTAACCCCAGTGGAAAGTGCAATCCCAGCCTAGAGGAGGACTGGAAAGATTGGCAAACATTGCAGATGTCACCAGAACCATGTTAAGGAAGCATCCTTTCATTGCTAAGTTTAGACTTGGGACCCTGAAAGACCCTAATAGTCAACTTGAAAAGTCATTTGGCATTGGCTGTCTGATCAGTAGCAGAGGATGCTAGCGTAAAGAAAAAGGTGAAATCATGCATTCATAGGCCCTCATGGCTACTGTCTCCATTGGAGCTCAGCTATACATGTCTCCTTCTTTAATTCCATGAGGGTTCTGAATCTTTATAAGGAATCTTCCCCTTTTCTGAGCTCATTTGAGCAGATTTCTGTTTCTTCTGCCACAAAGAGTCCCAACCAGGATAATTTGCTCGTGCTTTATTTAGGATTTTTGTCATATTCGTAAGCAGGACTGGTCTATAGCTTTGTGCTATCTGCCAACTCTTCGTTTTAAGGTTATGCTACATTTTTAAGATAGCTGGGGAAGTTCTCTATGTTTCCTGTATCCTGAAACAGAATGTTTGAAATATTTGAATATTTGCCGGTACAAGTGTCAGCACCAACACTTCTCTAGGAAGTAGCTCTTTACCTACCTTTTCAATTTACTCTGTAGCAATAGCTTTTTTTGGTTTCCTTCTACTTATTGAATTGGTTTTAGTAATATGTATTTTCCTACAAAAATATCTGCTTATTCATATTTGCAAATTTATTATCATAACGTTTTACATAATATAATTTAATTAAAAAATGTTTGTTCCTATTGTGCATTCATTTCTCTCTGCTTACTATCATTGGATCTGCTAGAAGTTTTCCTAATTTATTAGACTGTCCAATAAAAACAAGTCATCGATTTATCTTTTATTTCTATTTTTCTCTTCTATAATTTCTTAAATTCTGCTTTCTATCTTTTTCGCCTTCTGCCCTTTCTTATTTAAAAACTTCACATCAGTGAGCTATGAATTTTCCTCCCTGTTACATTTTAACCGCCTTCCCATGTGTTCAGATGTGTGGTATTTGCAGCATTATTATTTTAAAATAGCTTGTCATGTAGGTTTTATCTAGAGTTATTTACAAAAATGGTTATTGGTTTTCAAATGGTTGACTTTTTAATTTAAATTTTTGTTAATAATTCCTAGCTTAATTGCATTGTGGTCAAAGAATGAGGCTCTTGGGGACTTCCCTGGTGGTGCAGTGGTTAAGAATCTGCCTGCCAATGCAGGGGACACGGGTTCAAGCCCTGGTCCGGGAAGATCCCACGTGCCGCGGAGCAACTAGGTCTATGCACCACAGCTACTGAGCCCGCGCTCTAGAGCCCGCGAACCACAACTACTGAGCCCATGTGCCGCAACTGCTGAAGCCCGCGCACCTAGAGCCCGTGCTCTGCAACAAGAGAAGCCACCGCAATGAGAAGCCTGCGCACCACAACGAAGAGTAGCCCCTGCTCACCGCAACCAGGGAAAGCCCGTGCGCAGCAACAAAGACCCAACACAGCCAAAAATAAATAAACAAAATAAATTAATTAATTAAAAAAAATAAAGAATGGGGCTTTCACTATATGTGCTTTGGGGATTATATTGAATTTTTCTTTATGGCCTAATATATGATCAATTTTCATAAATGTTTGATGGGTTCTGGCAAAGAAATGAGTATCTTTTACTTGTCCAGTACAAAGTTCAATTATTAAATCAACCTTAATAATTATATTTTTCCAGTCCTATACAGACATGGGATGGGGAGAACATTATGTAAATATGTCAAAGACAGAAGTATGTTAAGTCTCCTCCAGTGGTTTTTGTTGTTGTTGTTGTTACCTTTCTATGTATCTAAGTTATCACTTCCTCTGGTCACATCTAATGCAATGTAGGACATAAAAGATTGTGACAATCAGATCTTTATTGTGACTTATATACTCTTTATCAATTCAGAGGACCTCTGTCCTATCTCATGCTTTTTGCCTGTGATTCTTGGTCTGATATGAATATTACTACTTTTGCTTTCCTTTGACTTGAACTTGTCCCATGTAGCTTTGCTCAATCTTTTATTTTTAACTGTGTCATGTCCTTTGGTTTTAAGTGTATTTCTTACAAGCACTGTATAGTTAGATTTCCATCTTAGTTTTTGTTTTATCCAATCTGAGAGTCTTTGTTATTTTACTAGGAAAACATCATGCATTTACATTCATTGTTAACATTGACCCTGTGCATCTCACTTCTATGGAAAAGCTGGTCTCTGCCTTTTTCTCTTCATCCTCTCAGCTGCTTCCTTTTGTTCCTGCATTTTGTTTTATGGACTTTGAATTTTTGCTTTAGTCTTTTGCAGACTTTGGTTAGTAGCTATTTCATTTCTAATTGTACTCGAAGTTATCTTATATTGAAAAAAGTCTTTCATTTGTAGCTGCCTGATCATCCATGGAGAAACAGTGCATCCTGAATCCCTCTTATTTAAGAGGTCTCTCAGGTCCCTTTTGATCCACATTGATGTGACTTAAAGCTCTAGATTCAGATGGTCAGATTATTATTTTTCCATTCTATGATTTGTCATTTAAGAACAATTTTTGACATTTATCTTTAGTCTGGAAGTGATACTGACAATAAATCTTTAGACTTGCTGCTTTTTAGTTGGTTTCAGTGCTAATGCCCAGACTTCTTAAGACACAGGGGTTATCATTCTTAGACTCCCAGCTGATGGGAGCATATCTTTCGGTAACAAGTGCTCAGTATTTCCCCCAAACCTGATAAACATGGCTCCCTCATCACGTAGCATGTCACAATCTAAACCAGCCTGGGTTTGTTCTTTTATAAGTAACTCACTTTCCTTCCCGGAGGCATATATAAGTTGTCATTATTTGTATAAATCACATTGTTTTCCAGAATGTCTCAATAGAGGCCTCCATTTATTTCCCCCAGAATGCAGTGAACCTTTGCAATCTGCATATTCAGATCTTTTTGTTTGGTTTGAAGGCACAGGTGAGTTTTCCTCATTATATTCTAGGTTATCTCTTATTCTGGCCTTTTTTTCAAGAATCCCAGTCATGTGTTTGCTGTCTGCTAATCCTCATCACTTTCTCATGCTTTGTTTTCATCTCTCGATTTCTGCTACACTTTTTAGAAAATGTCTCAAGGTTGGCCTCTCCCCATCACTGATTGCATTTTCTGCATTACAATTTCCGCTTTTCACTGTCTCTAGTATGGACTTGAACTCTGCTCCTATGTTTTTTCTTTCCTTGCGATCTTCCCTAACCCCATCTGTCTTAGTTTCCTAGGGCAGCTATATGAAATGACTACAACTGGGTGGCTTAACACAACAGAAATGTGTTCTCTCACAGTTCTGGAGGCCAGAAGTCTGAAATCCAGGTGTTGGCAGGGTTGGTTCCTTCTGGAGGCTCTGAGGGTGAATCTCTCCTGGCTTATGGCATTTCTTGGCTTGTAGCTGTATCACTCCAATCTCTGCCACTACCTTCACACGGCCTCCTTCTGTTTCTCTCCTGTCTGTGTTTCTCTTCTAATATGGACACTTATCACTGGATTTAGGGCCCACCCAGTTCATCCAGGATGATCTCATCTTGAGATTCTTAATTATATCTGCAAAGACCCTTTTCCCAAGTAAGGTTACATTCGCAATTACCAAGGGGTAGGACTTGGACATATCTTTCTGGAGACCACAATTCAAGGCACTACACAATCCACGTCCACGTCCCTTTCTTTATATCCTCACGCTGCCTTTTCCCATCTGTCGGGGCTGCCCTGTGCTTTCCTGCTCCTGTTTTGCAGAGCACGTCCTTCCGTTAAGGTTGCCACACCGTTTCCTGACGTCTTCTGGTTCCTTTAGGAAACGGCTGGCAACCGCCTGCTCTCAAGTGTTGCAGAATGCTGATTCCCTTTCCATGTTCAGCAGTGTTCTTTCACAGTCCTTTGTGGTTGATGCTGTTGCCTCTGTATTGTCCCTCAAACACAAAAACTTTAACCCACACTCCACTATGTTAAGTAGACAGGATGTGTAGATTGCCTCTGGTCCTGTCCTCTTATTACTTGTTTGGTGGCTCCACCCGTTCTCAGGGTTTGGTATGGGCAACTGAATCAAGTGAGCTTTGCTCAATCCATGTCCCGGTTTCCAGCAGGGTCTGCCAACTGCAGCCCTGCTGAACGAAGGTGGCATCCACTCTGGTCCAGCTAAATGGTTCTTGGATCTTCTGAACAAATAAACTAAGCAAAAGACCCAGCATGCACTGCTACTGGGGAGTGTCTTAGTGTTCTCCCCCTCCACTCCCCCTACAATGATCATCTTTGCTTCCCAGAATCCCATGCACCATGAAAGCCCCCTGCTTGTCCACTTTCTCTGAATGACTAGGGGACATTACTCCAATAGCATCTGTGGGAGAGGGACAGCTATCCAGTTTTCAGACCGGCACAGATTCCGGGTCTCTGACTGGGGGCAAATGATGGAGGAGGTTCTGAGCCCTTTCCTACCTTTGTCCCCGGTCTCTTTGAGCTTTCTCTCCAACACCGGCCCCCCCACCCCCACTATTATCATCAGCATGGGCTCCTCCCAGATTCTGGCATGGGCTTGGCAGGTGTTTCCCACAATGAGTAAGGTTTCATATTTCTCACTACCTTCATGGGTATTTAGTGGAAAACTAAGAATGGCTCTATCAGGGTTTCTAGTTACATGTCATCTTATATAGAAGTCCACAGGTTTTTAGTGCTTTTTTTTAAAGCTCAGACTCACTCATTCATGCACATTTATTTATTCAAAAAAAGTAGTGTGTTCACGGCTTGGCTTCCTAGTGGATGTCAGGATAAATCAGCTAATAATACAGGAGAGTTCTGCAAAGATGGAGGAATAGGGAAAAGGCCCAGGCCCCCGACTCTTCCTTCCTCCGCTCTGCCAACCTGACTTCTCCAGAGATCTCTCCATCTTGAAGACCTTGTTCTTATGCTCCCAAATTAGCAGTCTGTGAAATCAGACACATTTATTGAAAACTTTCTTTTGCTCCAGGCAAAAGTAAGGGGAAAGGGAGTAGTCTAGGGGAGAGGAAGATAAAATCATTAGGATTCCTGCCCTCACGGTGCACAATTTCCACTTCCCTGCTGTAGAGCATGGTGCCTGTTTGTCATCATGGTTTGTGATGATTATTTGAATAATCACCTCACTAGACTCCTGCCAGACAGGCAGCCCCATGAGTGCAGGAACAGTGTCTGTATCCTTGTTTGTTAGCACAGCTGGGACTGGGTAGGGCCGCCTGAAGGACAGGCCATCTGAGCTGGGCTCTGAAGGGTGGATAGGAGTTCTGTGTAGATAAGGAAGGTGGGAGCAAGAGAGAGGGGTGAAGTCTCTCTCTCTCTGGGGTCTCCTCAGCCCAAACTTGACCCTCCTTCTTGGCCTAGTTCTCACTGTGGTTTCTGCTGCGACATGGAGAAAGTTCCTCTCTGGATCTCTTTAGAGGCTGAACAGCCCCATGTCTGGGCAGTGCTCAGAGAAGGATGAGGTCTGCAGGAATTGGTGGCCAGGTTGTCTAGGCCTAAGAGCTCAGCTGAGGAGGATGGACAGAGGCCCATGTTTGCCTCCTCTGGGCTGCCTTTCTTTATCTTTTCAAAGCAGATATAAGTGGTGCCCGTCCCACCGTGGCAGCGCGGGTTGTCATTACTTTCCAACAGGCACGTTCATGGCTGGGTCTCCTGGATGGGACCCAAAAGCCATTTGCCCGGGAGGCAAAATTTGAGTCAGGTCCAGCTGGGTCTTCCCATCCTTTATTTGCCCAATCCAATTAATAATTAACGATACAGTAATGAGAATTGCTTTTAATAGAATCTGCTGCCATCACGGCATTCTGTTCCCCGCCAAGGGTTTCCCCCAAAAGGATTCATGGTCACATGGCTGCGCCTCCTGCCACCTCACTGGAAGGTCCCCTGCCGTTGTCCTTCCCTCCTCTCTTCTGGGCCTGAGCCCCCTCCCTGCTGACCTGGAAGCCCCTCTTTCTCCTCTACCATTTCCTGTCCCCTCCCTGAAGCCCCGCCCACCAGCCCCTCCAGGTTCCCGCTGTGGAGTGAGGCCGCCCCATCCACCCAGCCAAGCCTCGTCTGTCACCAGGGCAAACTGGTCCCACTGGGCAGGGACACGGATGCCCGGAAGCAGCTGTGTGCCCAGCCTGGGGCGGGCGTGAGACCCACACTGTGCATACAGAGGCTGACACTGGACCCAAAACTCACTTCCAGCAAAGGTCAGTAGGATGGGTGTGGAGGAAAGGAAACCTGGCCAGGACGGCTTAAGTCCTGGCTTGGCCACTGTTTACGGGACCGTGGCGAGTGTTGTCACCCCTGCCTCCAGCCTCAGTTTATTCACCTGCAGAATGGGGATGAAGATGATCCCCACCCCACCAGAATGTTCTGGGGAGAAGGGGAATGAAGCAGATTTCAGGGGAGCTCCTTACTACTCACTCCCAGAAAATACCCATGGCGTGCCCAGGGTTTAGCTATCGTGATGCTATTCTCTGTGGCCTTATTTATGATATCACAACTTGGAAACCACTTTTGTGTTCAATAATAGGGGATTTGCTCAAATAAGTGTGAGCGCATCCACACTGTGGGCACTTAGCTGCCGTTGGAAAGGGGGCTTTGGGCCTGCTTCTGTGCCTAAGAATCTCCTGGGACTCCTGGGGAAATGCAGTTTCTGGGGGGCCGGGGCTGAGATCCTGCACTTCTTTTTTCATTGTTTGTTTGCCCTGCAGCGCAGCTTGCAGGACCTCAGTTACCTGACCAGGGATTGGACCTGGGCAGTGAAAGCCTGGGATCCTAACCACGGGGCCACCAAGGAACTATACCCCCACCCCTGCCCCCAAGATCCTGCACTTCTAACAGCTGCTGCTGGGGGAGCACTCTCTGGGTACCAGCGGGTAGAGGCCTTGGGTGGCGGAGAAGTTTGAGTTCTGCTGGTGAAAGGAAGAACCAGGTTGCAAACCAGAATGTTCTGTGATCCCCTTGCTGGGCTCAAAGCAGAGCTCATGCTGCATACCCAGTACAAAGTCTGGAGGCTAGAGGCTCAGGCACTGAAAGTGCTATGGATGGGTGATGAATTATAGATCATTAAAATTTTTCTCCTTGGTTTATCTTAATTTCAAAATTATCCACAGTTAACGTGTATTACTTTCGTAAATGGAGAAAAATGTTATTTTCTTTAAAAAAAGAACAAATGTTCTCTGCCTTTCCCTACAACACAGTCAGGGTGATATTCAGCGTGGAAAGATGGGAACGCTGCAGAGACGAGGATCAGTGTGGATTCCGGCCTTGCTCCAGAGCCTGTGTGCCGGGCTGTGGGCTGGCCTGAGCCAGCCATGAGGCTCTGGTGCTCAGCACGTCCCTATGCCAGGCTAAGCCCTCTGCACCCAGCGTCCCCGTCCCCCATACCCCCGGGAGGGGACCAGCACAAGGCACTGGTACTAGCTCCACTTCGCAGCTGAGGGAGCCAGCTGGGAAGTGAAGGACCCACCCAGGGTCCCCCAGCTCCCTGGCGGGGGGAGGAGGAAGCCCCTTCCTCCTTGAAGGTCTTCTTTTGGCCACTAGTCAGGGCAGCCTCACCAGAAAAACAGGTGATGAAGAGCTCTGAAAATTAGCTGGAGTTTTTATGTCCTGGGAGAGGCAATGGGGAGCCATTGAGTGTTCTAAGTGAAGACGAAATGATTCAAGGTGTGAGCAGCTTGGAGCAGAGAGCCGTGGGGACAGGACACCCAGACCCAGGCCAGGAGGTGATTACAACAGGCTGGGCTGGATAATACAGAACAAGGACAATATTAGTTAACATTTACTGAACTCCTATGATGTCCAAGGACATGATAAACACTCTTCACTTAGTCTTTCCAACAGCCTTAGGACGGTGCTGTGGTTCTCCCCATTCTGCAGATGAAGAACTGAGGCTCAGCACCGTGCCTCGAGGAGGTGCAGGTGGGATGAGGACCCAGGTCGTGTGACTTCAAAGTGGGTGCCCTTAGCACAATGCTACCCCACAGAGAGAACAGAGGGAAAGGAAGATGGGTCCCAGGGAAGGAGTGGGGTGTGAGGATGGAGCTGGAGTGGGATGGGGTGGGATGGAGCCATCCTTTGACCAGCACTAGTGACCCCATCTCCCAGGCAGGCCTTGAGCCAAGCTAGAGGATTAGAGATAAACAAGACGCAGCCCCTCCTGGACAGTCTAGTGGAGGTGAGAGACAAGTAGACAGACCGTGGCACAGGAGGGTCAGGGGCACCTCCCCAGAGGAGAGAAAGCCCCGGCTGAGCCCTAAAGAATGAACAGCTGATCCGATGACACAGGAGAGAATTCCAGTCCTCCGAACAGCATGTGCAAGGGCACAGAGGCCGGAAGGTAGCTGGTCTGGCTGGAGCAGAGGTGCGGTGGGGAGCGGGGAGGCTGCAGGGGTGGGCAGGAACCAGGTCCCCAGAGCCTTCAAAGCCAAGGGAAGGAGCCGATTTCAGGCATTTGAGTTACTGGGTCATCGTGGGCTGGGGTGACACTTCACCAGAACTGCAGGGCCTTTTGTGGAGTGTGGGTCATTGGGGGCCGTCCTGGAGGGGGTCCTGGAAGAGGCTGGTATGACGTTCCAGGCAGGAGATGGAGGAGCAGTAGAGGGGGGCACGGTGGCTGGGAGGGGGCGCAGATGTGCAATCCCCTAGGGAGGCAGAGTGGCTGCACACTGTGGGAGGCGTGAGGAGGAGAGGAAGCAGGATGGCTGGGTGCCACCCGTGGGCGGTGGTTCCCAGAGAGGGGGCGATGAAGTTTGAGGGACTCACGTGCTCTGTGGGCAGCAGAGGGGGGCAGCTGTAGAGGACTGCTCTCCAGGGTGCCCTGGATGTTCCACACCCTAGCTGTGGTCCTCCCATGGGGCTGCTGGGAAATTCTGGTCCCTGTTGCTGTGGCTGCAGGCCTCCACTACAGGGCTCTGGCTGGAATCTCTGATGGGTAGAAGGCGCCAGCCCAAATGATGCTGGAGCTGCCTTGAGCCGAGGTAGGGGCGGCATCTCATCAAATCCTCCCTCCAGCCTCTCTCAGCAGGAACATACTTGGGGTAATTTGCAGAGGGGGGAAACTGAGGGCTGGTGTCCTGCGCCCAAGGACACACATCTGGAGGGTGATGGGATCCATCGGAGAGGCTCCGAGACTGTCCCTGGGCACTTAGCTTGTCCAGGCCAGAGGAGGGAGGGAGAGTGCATTGTGACCCCTGCTCTCTGGGAGCTAGCCCTCCCCTGCCAGCCTCTGCCCAGGGACATCAAGTAGTGGGGCGTGGTGTCCCGGAGCCTTGGCGGGAGCTGGCCCTGGATCAGGAACGGGAGAGTGAGGGGGAAGCAGCCTGCAGAGGGGAGAGGGGTGACAACCCGAGCTGCAGCCTTCCTTAACAGCACTCCCCTGCTTCCTGGGAAGCAGACAGCCCACTCTGCACAGTGTCACACAGGCACTGCACCCAGCAGATGCAGCCAGAAACTGGCACTGCTCACTGGCCCAGCTCAGCCAGCAGCCAGGACCACAGAGGTTGAGACCTTTGGGCTGGGAGCGCTTGGATCTCCATCTCTTAATTCCATGGCTGTTACCCAGTTAATTCTCACTGAACCTTATGGGGTGGGTACTATTACCATGCCCATTTTACAGACGAGGACATTGAGGCCCAGAGAGAATGACATGAGCTGGAGCCTGAAACTTGCAAGGTGCAGGGCCTGCCTTCCCAGTAGACATCCAGTGAAGCCCAGCTCCTTGAGTGGTGTCCTCACGCACAGCTGGTGAGGGGGCCTTCATCACCCCACGTGAGTAGCTGGAAACTGAGGCTTAGCCTGGGCGGAGATTGGGGCAAGGTCTCACAGTCAGGCTGCAAGGCCCCTTCCCCTGCCCCATGCCACCCATCGGCCTCCCTGCTGACCCCCACAGAGGGGAGTGCCAGGAGGTCCACGGGAGGAAGCCCCTTTCTCAGGGCCAGAAGGGAAGAAGAAGAGACCGGGGCGGGTGATCCAAGGTTCTGATCACCTGAGCTGGTGAGACCTGGCTCAGCTTGCCCAGGGAGGTGGCCCTGGCCAGCAGACCCGGGCAGTTTGCCACACACCCAGATGCCCCAGGATGCCCCAGGAGAGTAGGAGCAGTCAGAGACAGAGCCAGCTTCATCTCATCACATCCATGCATGGTACTGTGGAAGCCAGACCTGGAGGTTCTAGAGCAATGTTCTGGGAGCTCAAAAGGAGCCTCAGTCCCCCAGCCTCCCAGGCCAGGTACCCCCGCCCCAAGATGGGACCCCCCTGGCAGGCAAACCAAAATCATTTGGGAAATTCTACAAGCTCTGTCCCTGTGTTGGAAACAAACCATCCACATCAGCCCATGAAGGCACTGAGAAGTCCCACAAGAAAGAACCCTACTCAGTTTTGCTTAATTCAGCCTTGCCCACAATTTACTGAACCATGAACTCCACTTTTTCCATGAAATATGTATTAGCATCTGTGGCACATTAAACATGGCCACAGATTCTTTGGCACTCCCAGCATCGAGAGGTAGGGTCTATTCTCCCTTCCCTTCAGCCTGGGTGGGCCACGTGACTGCTTTGACCAGTGAGGATGGCAGAAGCGACACTGGAACAGCTCCAGAACTGGCCTGGCAGCTTCACCTCTTGCCTCTTGGAGCCTTGAGTTTTGACACAAGAAATCCAGTCTAGGTTGCTGGAAAGGGCATAGGATGCGGCAGCAAGGTGCGGCCATCCTGGGCACCCAGCCCAGCGGAGCCTTCAGATGACCCCGGCCTCAGCTGCTATCTGCCTACAACTGCATGAGAGACTCCAAGCAAGAACCTGCCCAGCTAAGCCCCATCAACTCCAGCATCACCAGGAAGACTAATAAACTAACGCTTGAAACCACTGCACTGGAGGTGGTTTATCACACAGCAGCGGGTAACTGGAACAGCGTCCTACAGACCCCCTCAGGTGATGACAGGCCTCCACCCCATCCTCCTTGTCCACCACACCATGCCAGACCCCTCAGTCCTTGCACCATGCCTTTGTTCAGGGCATGCCCTCTGCCTCCTTCTCTATTTGGGAAGATCTTTCTAGACTGAGCTCTTAGGAAGCCTCCACTTTGAAGACTTTTCTAACAACCATCAAGGCAGCTGCAGCAACCCAAGGCTGGGATCTGCCTGGGCTCGCACTTGCCAGCTGTATGAACTGGGACAGGTTTGGGCCTCAGTTTCCTCACCTATAAAATGGGGATAATGTAATTACTGCATGAGGCTGTTGTGTAGATTTAACAAGGTAACAGGGGTAAAGCCTATGGTAGGTGCTGTATAAATGTGGCCATTAGTAGCTACTCAGTTTCTCCGTTGGCATATGGCCTAACACTGGGAGAGGGGCATTTGCACTCTGGCTCCCCGGGACCAGGCATTCACTCTCCGCAGGGTGGGTCTCCTGTAGCTCACCCAAGCACGGCCCCGTGAAGTTGCTGGTGCTCAAGGGAGGTTTGGTGGAGGATGAAAGGCTCAGAGACTCCTCGACCTGTCCTCCTGGGAGGATCCTTAGAGATTAGGGAGCACAGCTCCCTTATTTTTACTGAGGCCCAGAGAGAGAGCGGGCCTGACCCAAGGTCACACAGCTGGTTCTGGAACTGGACCCCAGGCCTCAGCATGCCATCCCATGCCTTGTCTGACACGGGGGTCCCCAAGTCTCAGGGACTGGTCCTCTTTGACTCCTGTAGTCCCTCTCGTGTCCTCCCTGCCCCTGGAGTCTCCTGAGGTGCAAGTTACCCCACAGCCTGATCGCTGGCTCCATGGTGAGACCCACTGGCTGCGGAGGGCACAGCCTGACCGAGGGTCCTCCTCGCTCTCCCTTTTCTCTGTTCTCTCCATAGATGCGACCAGCCAGGGAACGTGACCTGGGCACCCATAACGTGCCAGGCGGAGATGCGAGCTGTCCTGCCAACCACAGGCGGCCGTGGGGAAACCCCAAACCTGCATTCGGGGAAAGATGTGGGGATGCTATTAACTACCCCGGCCTGCAAGTGCAGAAGTGTGTGAGAGCCTGACGCGTGGCCAAAATCCCAGCCACTCCTCTCACTAGCTGGGGGATCTTGGGTGTGTTACTGCTCTGAGCCTCACCTTCCCCATCTGTAAACTGGGGGAATAAGAACCCTTCCACCAGGGATGAGCTCCATTTTGGAGAGCCAGGGGCCATGTTGGGCATCTGGACCAACGCCCCTCCTTCAAGATCTGACAGCCCCTCCCACCGCCTCTCCGCCCTTTCTTCCTGTCAGTTCCTAGGTGGGTTCCGGTTCTAAACCCACTTGGGGTGTCCTGGGGCTCAAGGAGGATGAGTCTAGAACCTTTGGGGAGGATCATAGGGTCCTAGAGAAATCCTTCCTGCAGAGGACAGGTGGCTGGCATGGGCAGGGCAGGCCTCGGGCTAGGGTCCCACAGGCCTCAGACACCAATGCCAGTCCGTGTGGGAGCCATGGGATTCTCTCTCCCAGGGTTTGTGAGGATGAGTTTGTGTGTGTGTGTGTGTGTGTGTGTGTGTGTGTGTGTGTGTGTGTGTGTGGCGTTTGCCCGGTGGGGGGAGCTGGGGACAGGGAGGAGGTGGTCCTGCAGCTGCCTTCAGTCCCAGGAGAGCTCCACAAGCCAGGCCTGTCCCTGCCTCTGGGGCAACCCCAGGACCCTGATTTGGGAGCATTGCTACTGCCGATTACTGCAGCCGGATTAGAGCTGAGAGCTTCAAACAGAGCCCGCCTGGCAACAGGCCTGGAGGCCGGGCTTAAAGGGGCCGCTGAAATTATAAATAGCCACCTTCCCAGTGACTCCCCAGTCCTTCCTGGGGGGGGGGGGAGGGAGGGAATGTTCCACCAGCCCCTTCACCATCTTCCAGTCCAGCCGCCAGCCAGCTCCAGGGAGGGAGGGTGGGGCGAGGAGGAGCCGGCGCCTGTCAGAAGGGTTGTGCTCAAAAAAACAAACAAACAGGAGTTCCTATAGTAAATGACACACTGGTTTGAAGTTGCAGGGAACAGGGAGTATCTGCCAGGAGACCCAGCTGGTGACCCTGAGGATGCTGCCTGAGGATTCCTCCATTATTAACGAATATGCTCCCTCTCCCCAGCTCTTTTGCACTTCTGTGTCAGGCTCAGAAATGGCTTAAGGGGAGGGGCTGGCATTCAACTCCGGGGTCTAGGCAACCATGCCATCCATCTGGCCTCGCTGGAACTCAGTTTCCCCACTCCTGGAGGAGAGGAGACAGGCAGGGAGGAGAGACAGAGGGAGCAGGCAGTGCACACCGAGGACCCGTTCTGGGTCAGGCACCGAGGCGAGTGCCGTGAAGGGTGGGATCACCTCTGAGCCTAGGTCCCAGCTCACAAAAAGCGAGTCCGCGGAAGTCAATTTTGCTGAGCTAGTTAAATGGCTGGTAACCCCGCCCCCAGGTCCCTTCCATGCCCACCAGGCACTTGCCCTCTCAGGGCCTCCGTTTTCCATCTGTGAATTAAAGGATAGACAAGGGCAACGATGACCCGCATTGGAGCGTCTGTCCTGCTGGCAGGGGCTGCTGTGGCCCCGTTGCACAGGTGGGAGACCGAGGCCGGTCAGGTGTGCAGGGAGTTACAGCCCTCGGGACCACACTGCCAGGACAAAGCCCAGGAGGGATTAGAACTCAGCTCCGTCTCATTCCACACCCGAGCTCTTACACTCTCCCTTTGTGCGTGCCTGTAACTGATTGCCCCACCAACTGATTAACTGATTGATCAACTGATTGACTGATGACCTGCCACGGCCCCTCCTCCTGACGGGCCTTCCAGGGAGCCCCCTCCGGCCCCCACTGCCCAGCTCACGTTCCTCCGACCACCCACCCCAGGTGCGCCCCCAACCAGCAGTGTGGAAGGGGGCGGGGCCGGGGCCGGGGCGGGGATCCCGCGGCTTCCCGCCCCCGCCCGCCAGCAGCCGGCTTCTTAATCTGCCGCCCTTGTGGCTCTGCCTGTCGCCCGCCGGTTGTCAGGGAAACGACCTCTCCCCTCTGAACCTTCAAAGGGCTCCTCCCACTCCTGCGGGCAGGAGCTGGGGTCCTTGAATGAGAGACTGGGGAGACAGAGACGGAGGAGAGACAGCCAGAGATGGAGAGACAGGGAGACAGAGACAGAGACGCACCCAGGCAGGGAGAGACACAGGCCGCAGAGAGAATGGAGGTGGAGAAAAAAGAGACAGAGACAAGAAAACGCACCCGCTCCCCTACCACAGCAACAGAGGCAGAGAGATGGAGAGAGACAGTCACAGCCGTGTACAGAGACAGGGAGAGAGATCGTGGGACAGGCAGGGTCAGCATAGAGATGGGGGGTGGGGGGCGGTGGACGGGGCCCCCCAAAGAGAAAAGACTAGGGCCAGCCAGGGGGAGAGAGTCGGGAGGGGGCGAACTTGTGAAAATAGATGTTTATAAAATGAGAGTTTCTAAATTCTTCTTGCATTTCCGTAGTAAATTACTCATCTGTGTATCTCCCTCTCTCCTAACTGCTTAGGGAGCTGTCAAGGGGGGTGTGGCTTTCTGTGTCCCCCCCGCCCCCCGTCTTCCTCCCCCACCCTCTTCCTCCCCCCTCCCCCGCCTCTCTCCGTCTATCCCCTTCCCCCCTCCCTAATCCCCTCCTTCCTGCCCCTTCCTTCCCGCCTGCTCCCTCTTCTCCCCGCTCCGTTTCCTATCCCCTCTAACCCCTCTCCCGCCTCCTCCGCCTCCTCCCCACTTCCCTCCTCCCGCTTCCCATCTCCCCCTCCCCTTCCTGCTCCGGTTGGAGCTGACCACCGGAGGCTGGCGGGGAGGGGCCGCCGCCCGGAGGTGACCGGCTGCCACGCTCTCGCGTTTCCTCCCCGCCTTAAATAAGAATAATCGTCTAAGTCAGCGGGGCTGGGATTAAAAAAACACTCGTCGCTGGCAGTCTGGCACCCCCAACCGGGACCACGGAAATCTTCCTCCAGAGGACTGGGGACGCTGGAGTTGGGGGAAAGGTGGGAGCTGGGCCAGGAGGGGGCTGCCGTCCCAGGAGGGCCCTGGCTGGAGCCAGAGGCCACACTGCTTCCCGGGGACCTTGCTGAGCCTCAGTTTTCTGCTCTGTGGGATGGGGCCAAAGACTAACTTCCTGTTCTCTGGGGCCAAAGCAGCTCTCAAATCTGTTTGTGAGTCTAGAAGTTTTCAAGGCCCCTCTGATGAATCCCCACAGCTGATCAGGCAAAAACGAGGAACAGGGGAATGAGTCTTCAAGGTATGATGTGAGTTCCTAGAATCAGGCAAGGAGTGGGGAAAAGCACTCCCAGCCCCCAGTCACAGTGGGCCACACCACTCTAAGTCTGTGGCCTTGAGCACAGCCTCCGTTTCCTCACCTGCAAACTGAGCCAGTGATGCTTCCCTCCCCTTGACAGAGGACAAGGGCCCCTCCCCCTGCAAACTGCTACACGCTGCACACATGTCAGCGGCTAAGTGGCAGTTGTTCCCTGCTCCATGTCACCTGTGCCCAGCCATCCCCCTCCCCGCCAGCCTCCAGGTCACCTGCACTAAACAGCAACAGGAAAGAGGGCAGGAACCTCTTCTGTCCCAGCAAGGAGCAGTCAGCACCAGAGAAACCAAGGTAGGTGGCAGATCAGAGCCTTCCCTGCTACCGACACGAGCCTAGAAGTCAGGAGCAAACCTTTGGGGATTCTTCAGAGATCTACATCCTTTTCCTCCGTGGGATGCTGAAGGTGGAAGGCGGCCTTCCCTTTCTGGGCCAGGAGGCCCGGGTGTCAGGTCCTGAGTTTGATTCGTGACCCTGCTGTTTGACCTTAGCCTTTGACCTTTCCCTCTGGGGCAAAGAGTTCCAAGGTTCCTTCCAGCCCCTGCCTGTTTAGAATTCTTATTACTGCTGTTGACAGTAATGAGGGCTACTGGTCCATGACTCACTAGGTGCCAGGAGCAGTGCCCGGAGCCTCACAGCTCCTTTCACCCTCCCCCCACCCTTCTCATCTAGGGCCCAGTGACTACTGCCCCATTTTACAGATGAGGATGCTGAAGTGCAGAGTGGGGACTTGCCTCAGATCAAGAGGCTGGACAGCGGCTGACGGGTGTTCTCACTTCGGCGACACAGAAGGGTGTCCTCACCCAGCTCCCTGTGCTACCCACAGGTCAGGTCAGTGCTGCCCGGAGGGAAGGTGGCCCTTGGGATCAGAGTTGTCCAGCCTGCCCCAGCCTAGTGACCTCAGGCCCGACAGGACCCTCAGAAACACCGGTCTCTGATCTGAAGACTTCTCTTCGTCTTTTCCGTAAGCACAGTGAGAAATGCATTGGGAAAATGACCCCCCTCTGGCTAATTATCCCACATCCTGTGACCAGTGACACATTTGCTGGCCTAAAACAGTGGCTTTCAAGCCTTTGATAGACCCTAAGGGGCATTGGGAAAAGGGGGCAAAGAGGGCCAGGGTGGGCTCCTGCTTCGTTCAGTATGGATCACTTGGGCGAGATCTATCTTGAGAAGGAATAAGGCACAAGGTTGAGGTGGGAAGATGCATGTGAAGAATCAGTTTGAAACCCACTGTTGTAAATACTTAGGAGCCGTTTGGGATGGAGAATTGCAGCTTCCTGAGTCCCCACTTACGTAACTTGGCTCTCCCTCCGGCTGCCACCCCAAGGGTGAGCAGAGAAACAAAACTGCAACTAAAGGGGCTTCTCCCAGGACTCTCTGGCCCAGAATCCTTTACGAGGTCATTGCATTCAGTCACTCAAACAGGCCCACCAAGTGGGTGCCGTCATACCCACAGTGTGAACGTGCAAACCGGGGCTCAGAGACCTTCAGTAATTTGCCCAAGGTCACACAGCCAGCATGAGGCTCAACTAGGACACTCGGGCTTCTGACACTGACTGCCCTCCCCTGAAGAAGCAGCATGGTCACCCAGCGCGTGTCATTGTCTCTTGCCCCTGTCCTGCTCCAGTCAGTGTCCAGCCATCCCCAAGGGTTTCTCTGGGCACCAGGAGGACTCACAGATTCTCACGAACAGATCTGAGGAGCTGTTCAAATATATTCAGGAAAAAAAACAGCCACAGCCCCGGACAGAGCTGGTCCTGCTGTGGGCACTGCCGTGCCCTCCACGTACCCACCCCTCAGCCAGGGCGCCTCTATCCCCGCTGCAGGTGACAGCCATGTTTGCCACTCCCCGATGGAGTTGTCCCTAAAGTTCCAGAGCCCTTGTGCCTCCAGGAGGCCCCGAAGCAGGGCTGCGAGTCTTCCAGGAGCCTGTTTTCCATACATCCCTCACGTCCGTATTGGACCAGGTTCTGGGGCTGCCCCCACGCTGCCCCCAATCAGGCCAGGCCCTGGTTAGTCCTGGGCAGCATCCCCTTCCTCCCTAGAGATGGAGGTCCCCTCAGGAGGGAGGCGAGACAGAAACAGCCTGGGGTTGGCCTACCTTCCACCTTGCCAGAGAGACCCCGACAGGTAGAACCCCACCCCGGGCCCAAGGTGGGGCCTCCTCTGAGCTTAGGGAGAGTCAGTGTTGCGGATGGTGAGTGGGGGATGGGAGACAGACCAACAGAGCAGAGGGACAAACTCACTTTTCCACCAGCTGAAGGCACAACAGGGCACACTGGGCCGGGTCTCAGCCTCTGGGTGTCTGGGAAGCGAAGGGATGAAATCCCGGCTCCCGTGTGTGGAGTGAACGGAACTCCCTTTGGAGGTGGGGAAGTCATCAGCCCCTGCTCAGCTGGTATCAAACCCTGTGGGATCTGCTCCCTGGAGCTGGACCCGCAGCTTCCAAACTGGAAGCAGAGTGGGGAGGGGAGGCCCAGGCATGGCTGTGGGTGAAGGATGGGGAAACTGGGAGGGGAGGGGAAACGAATACCGACTTTCGGTCCCACTCCAATGACTCATACACCCCACCTTTAGCGAGAAAGGCAGAGATTTTCATCATCATTATCATTAAAGGGGGTGGTTAGAAACGCTTAGAATGTATGAAAGACGGAGATGGTTCATGCACACTCGTTAACCATAGTTAGTCATCTCTGGATCTCTGGGTGAGGAGTATTGATGATTTTTCCCTTCTTGCTTGTCGCTTTCGGTGTTGCTTGAAATTTATTTCTTTATTTTACAAGAAGGGTGCTTTGGTTTTTTTCCAGAAACAACAGTGATGTTACCCCAAAAGAGAAAAAAAAAATTTTTAAGTCAACAAGACTAAACTCTGTAAATACCAAGACACTCTTCCAAAGAGATGCAGCAGATATGAAAACAACGAAGGGAAAACATCAGAGGCTGATTGTCCTGCAACCCGAGGAACCAAAGAACCAGACCCGGTGAGTCCCGAAGAAGAGAAGATGAGGAAAGAAAGCTCTTGGGGGAACACGAGTGCCTTTGAGAGGAGCCAGTAAGGAGAGGATCCATGAGGTCTCCAGCGAAGAGCTGGAACCCAAGAAGACTCAGCTCAGGCTGGGACTGTGACTCAGAGGCCGCTCTCTGGGCACCACGGGCAGTGTTTGCTTTCTGTAAGGTGGGCATGGCAAGAGCGCCAGTATTAGGACTGGCATCGCAGAGCCGAGATGGGAAGGGCATCCCCTCTTCCTGCTTCCCTCCCCATCCCCCACCCACCATCGGCAACACTGACTCTTCCTAAGCTCAGAGAAGACCCCACCTTGGGCCCGGGGGGTTCTACCTGTCAGGGTCTCTCTGGCAAGATGGAAGGTAGGGCAACCCCAGGTGGCGGTCCTCTTTGGAAACCCCCTGGGATGGAAAACTCAGCTCCGTTAGCAACTGTTCTTAAAAGCCCCTCCTGACCCTGGAGGCAGCACCTGCTGCCAGAGAGCTGTCAGATGGTTCCACGCACCTGCCCTTTGACCAACAGATTCCATTTTTAGGAATTTAGACCACAGAAAGCCTCACACGGGAGACAAGGGAAAATGCACGGGAAATTCCTTGCATCACTGTTTATAACAGGAGAACTTTGGAAAACGCCTAGACACCCATCCAGGGGGGCTGATTACATAATGGGAAGGCACTGCCCAGTGGAAGAGCAAAAAGCTGTAACAAATACCTGCCTGCTCCTTCAAGGAGTGAAAAAGAGCAATAAGCCTTCGTTGGTATTTCAAGAAGGACACCTGGTACACACCTTGCTTGTCAACGTGCAGAATAGCCCTGGTAGCTGTGGTTGCCCTGGGAAGGGAGCTGGGGGCTTGGGTAGGAGGGAGAATAATTCTACCCTTAAACCCTTTTCTCTGATTCACTTCACCGTGAGCACATACTCCCTAGGAAAGCCATCCGCTGGCCTTCCTCCCACTAGGATGCTGAGTAGAAACTTTTGGTGCTCACCCACCCTCAGTTCTCCTCTCCTTCTCAGGACCCATCACCCTTGCCGTGGGGTGATGTGACCAGTGCTGGCCAATGGATTGTGGGAAGAAGTGATGTGTTGTTCTTTTCCCTGTCTCAGTGACCCAGAGATGGAGGTGACACAGGACGGAGGCAGCGTGGACCCCTGAGCTTTCACATGGAGGACAGTTGCCCTGGAGAATCACCTGGACTCACAGCAGACTTTTGTTGTGTTGAGACAGTTCAATGTGGGGCTTATTTGTTACTGCAGAACAACCTAGCCTTGCTAAATGATACACATTTGGAAAACCACGTTCTGGTTCAAGGGATACCAGAGAGCTTGGACAGGTCCCTTGACTCCTCCAGGCCTCAATTTCCCCATGTGTGTGGTGAGGCAAGGGGGCTTTTCTCCTCTGACTAGGGCCTGTGCTGCTCATGTTCCCAAACCCTAAAGGCCTGAGGAATATCTGCCAATACTAAGGGCTGCTGGTGTGGAGTGCTTGCTGGACACTGGCCACAGGGTGGGCCACCTTGGGGATATCATGGAATCCTCACAGTGGCCCCAGGAGGGAGGCACTATCATTAAACCCATTTCCCCAGCAGGAAACTGAGGGTCAAGAAGGTAAGGTCACTGGCCCGGAAACCCCAGCATCTGTGATTCTTAACTGCTCTAATGACAACTGCCACCTGATATTTTACTTTATCTCTTATAAACACAACTTAAAAGAAAGCCCACTGTTGACAACTTGGGAGAGCTTAGAATAAGGATTTTTTTTCTTTTAATTCACCACCCTAACGATATTTAAGTGTACAGTTCAGTGGCATTAAGTCCATTCACATTCTTGTGCAACCACCACCATCCATCTCCAGAACTCTTTCTTTTTGGCCGCACCTTGCGGCATGCAGGATCTTACTTCCCCCACCGGGGATTGAACCCTATCCCCTGAAGTGGAAGCATGGAGGCTTAACCACTGGACCACCAGGGAAGACCCAGAACCCTTTTTATCCTGCGAAATTTTGTACCTATTAAACACTAACTCCTTATTTACCCCTCCCCCCAGGCCTTGGCACCACCCACCGTTCTCTATGAATTTACCCATTCTAGATACCTAATATAAGTGCAATCATACAATATTTGTCCTTTTGTGTCTGGCTTATTTCAGTCAGCATAATGTCCTCCAGGTTCATCCAAAATGAAGCATGTGTCAGAATGCCCTTCCTTTTTAAGGCTGAATGACATTCCATTATATGTCTGTACCACATTTTGTTTATCCATTCATCTGTTGATGGACACTTGGGTTGTTCCAGCCTTTTGGCTACTGTGAATAACGCTGCAATGAGCGTGGGTGTACATATATCTGTTGGAGACCCTGCTTCCAATTCTTTGAGGTATATATCCCAAAGTGGAATTGCTAGATCATATGGTAATTCTATTTTTAATTTTTTGAGGACCCGCCATACTCTTTTCCACGGCGGCTGGACCATTTTACATTCCCACCAATAGTGCACAAGCTTCCAATTTCTCCACATCCTCACCAACACTTATTTTCTGAGTTTTGGTAGTAGCCATCCTAACAGGTCTTAGGTGGTATCTTATTGTGGTTTTGATTTGCACTTCCCTGATGGTCACTGAGGGAATGGGATTTTTTTTAATGCCACTGGTGCAGTCCCCTGGACCTGCTTCCAGAGGAGGAAGCAGGGGGCCGGGGTGCTGCTCCAGTCCTGGGGACATCGTAGCCACATCTCAAAGTCCTCGAATCCCAAACAGGTGAGTGGAGCTGTGCTCCTGGGGCACAGTGTGACTGTGTGCCCCCAATGACCTGTGCCCACCCCAGCTGGGGTCCCAACTTCTCCAGAACCTCAGCCTCTGACGTTGCAACCCCCTACTTCCCCTACTGGGCCTGAGCAGGAACTGAGCTCGGCCTTTCCAGCCCCACCTGATCCTGTGACCTAGAGTCCCCACCCAGGCCTGGGACACAGAGCACAGAGGAGGCAGCATCACAGGGAGGTGGCGGCAGGGGGGGGGAGAGGGGGCAGTCATCTGCATGTCCCTTGTCCTTCCACGTCTAGTCTAGTGCAGCTTTGTGTGTGGGACAAGGGCAGGGACTTTGGAGCCAGACAGACTCAGTCTGAGTTCCATCTGTGCCATTTGCCAGCCGCATGACCTTGGATAAGCCACTTCCCTTCCCAGCCCTCACTTTTCTCATCTGTAAAATGGCTGAAATGGTGCTTGGCACATAGTAGGCACTCACTAACCACTTCCCTTAATGACCAGCATTATCATCATCCTCACTGTCATCCACATCCAGAAGTACGATTGGGTCCCAGCTGTGCCAAACAGTCCACGGCTCCCTATTGCCGGCAGGAGAAAACCCACCACACTCTCACGGACTGGTGGGCACTGCCTGGACTGGTCCCTGCTGACATCTCCAGACTCCTCTTCCCCTCACTCATCACACTGCAGTCACCTGGGCTGCCTCCTGTCCCTCAAACACCCAGCACTCCTTTCTGCCACTGGCCCTTTGCATATGCTTTTCCTCCTGCCTGAAATGTGCTTTCTGCGCTCCACTCCACTCCCATCCCTCCCACGGTTAACTCCTAAAAGGTTCTGTCTCACTTCAAACATTACCTCTTCCAAGAAGCCTTCCTGGACATCCCCACCCCTTGTCCACATGGGAACCCTTGGCCTTCACAGCTCTGTACCCACCCCCCACCCACTGCATAGTGCTTCTCCCAGTGCTCACAGCACTGCAATGTGAAATTATTTGGGGAATGCCAGCCTCCCCAAGTGAGCTCTGTGAGGCCAGAATCACGACTGTTTCGCTCCCCGTTATCGTGCAAGCACCAAGGACAGGGTTGACCCAGGGGCCCCCCAAATATTCATCAAATTGAATTATTAATTTCCATAATCTCCTTGATTTGGGAAACTCAAATTCTTTTCAACAAAGACAATCCATTACCTACATAACAAAATAGGCTTTAACTTTCATACCTTTGTAAGACTTTTCCACTCATTACACGAACAAATCTGAGAAAACCCTCAGCTTCATTCTGTGCCCTAATTTTTCAGCTCATGGTCACTGAACTCAGAGCAGCTGCCCACAGTTCCTGCTGTGCCTCCTCGCAGCCCAGCCTCCGGCCACCCCTTCCTCAGAACACGCAGGAGGCTGCGGGCTGCTCCAAGTGTCACCCCTTGCCTGGGGATAAATGCCAACCATGAGTAATGGCGGGTTGCTGAGGGAGATGCAGACGCATATTCAGCCCAGTCAGCAAGACCAGCGAAAGCCAATGTGGCCCCTTGCCCGGGGTTAGGGCCTGACTCAGCCGGTCCACACACAGCAGCCCCCCAACCAGCTGGGGAGTGAAGGTGCGGACCCCCAGGGGAACACGGGGCAGGACGCCCGGTGAGACGTGTTGCCAAAGCCCTGCATTCATTGGTTCCCGCATCTTCTCCCTTGTCTATTTCAATGGCCCAGCGACTACTGTCTACTCCAACCGGTTTGGGGGAGGCCCTAGTGAGGCCCAGGGCTCACCCTTTCCCCAGGCTATGGGATGCTCTACAGGATGCTTCAGAGGGCCCCAGGGGAGGAGGTATTCAGAGAGGGGCAGCGTTGGGGTCCATTCAAATGGTTCTCCATGGAAGAACTTTCTTGATGCAGTGATGCAAATAGGCTACAGGAAACAATCACCGTTAGTACCACTGGTGCTGTGATTGTGGTTGGGCCCAGCTCAGGGAAGGTGACACCTTGAGGCCTGGAAGAAGGGTGGACTGTCCCAAAACACAGACGAGTTGGGGGAGGACTTGAGATGTGGGGTCACCGTCTGGTTGGGATCCACAGACACGGAGGGTGAGCCTCAGGGTGAATGAGACCGGTTGAGAGGGAGGATCTGAGCCTGGAAAAAGGAGCCTGGCCTGGGTGGGGGTCCTAGGTTCCCCCAGGGCTCACGTTCCTGCGGGATAGATGATATAGACAAAATGAAACAAACAAGCAACTAGATGGGATGTGGGAGGCGGCAAGGGGCGGAAGTGGATGGTCAGGGAGGACTCCTGGTGGGGAGAGGGTGGGCCCTGGGGATATCTGGGGGGAAACTCCAGGAGAGATGGCCCAAGGGACTCCAGGGTACCGTGAACTTGAGAGAGTGGAAAAGAGTGGGGGTGGGGTGGGGGAAGGAGAGGGAAGACGGGGAGGGGTGGGAGAGGGAGGAGGGGTGGGAGGTGTCACGCTCACCCACATACACACAGGGAGAGCTTCTCCAGACAGCTGTGCGTGCCCCTTGTTTCCTTCCCAGAATTCCCAGGCTCACCCATCAGGCAACAGGCTACACCCCATCCCCCAATAATCAAAGTCCTCCTCATCTATGCAGAGCTTTAGGGGGGCTCAGCCTTTTTGGATCCTCACAGCTGCCTGTGAGGTGTCCTAACCCCCATTCTGCAGCTGAAACAGCAGAGGCTTTCACTGGAAAGGGGAGCAGATTTGGGACGGGGCTGGGGGAGGCAAGAGGCCTGGAAACCCTCAGGGAAATTCACACTCCAGCTGCTTGCCAGCCCAGGGACAAGCGTTCTCAGCTCCTGTCACAGGCACACTGACACGCACGTGTGTACCCGGACACACTCACAATCCCACCCTCACACTGTCATGCACACACACTGGCAAACAGACAAACAGTCACAATGATGCACAAGCATAGCCCAACACACTACCACACAGCACAAACATACACACACACATACACACACACACACACACACACACACACACACACACACACACACACGACTGCGTCTCTAGTTGGTCTGGGCTCTCTGCTCCAGAATGGCCATCTCTTTAGGCTGGAGCCTCCTCTGGGAAATGTTTCCATCTTCATATGATCCTCCAGGCTGCCCCCCAGCTGCCGGGTCGCCTAAAATCCTGAGAGATAAGGAAAGATTCCTTTAAAACGCACACTTCAAATTTTAGGCTGAAACGGTATTTTGGAAGTTTGGAGCTCAGTCTTCAGGCTCATCCGGACGTGGGCTTGTGTTACCAGGCAGGTGGGGACAGGTAGGATGCTGAGGGCCCTCGAGGGGGGTTAGGGTTGCAGAGCAGGGGGTGTTGGGGAGTGGTTAGTCTGGGCAGATTCCACACCTGCCCCACCCCCCATGGCTGGGAGCAAACTCCCCAAAGCAAGAGCTGGCCGAGGGTTGAGGGGGTCAAGGATACCGCTCTGGGAGTCCCACCCCACCTCCCACTCACTCTGCAACCCTCCCCAAAGGACTTGGCTCCCGTGCGCCTCAGTTTCCCCATCTGTACAATGGGTGCGATCCACCTCTTAGGGCTAGTGTGAGAGTTAAATGACATCCATCATACCTACGAAGTTATAAGCCCTGGAAGCCCAAGAAAAGAAAGTGGGGCGGGGGATGGGAAAAACTCGAGGCAGTGGCCTCTCGGGCGTAACCGGGCTGAAAATAACCAGCATTTTCCTTTTCTCTGCGGCTGAAGCAGCGCTTCCCATAGGGCCGCGCCTGCTTATCAGGAGCAAAGCCGCTCTCTCTGCCAGAAGGTGACTCTGGGGGCTTGGCTCCCCACTCCAGCCTCCAGCCCGACTCCCATGGAGGAGAACACTGAATACCCCCTCCCAGTTCAGGTTTCTACACCCCCGCAAAACCCCACAAGCAATTTTGCATATATTTAAATCTCTGCTGTTTCCAGGTTTGAGCCGCGCCCCCCGCCCCCGCCCCCGAAAAACGGAGAAAGAAATTACAAAAGCCCGTCATTTGTCTCCGTCCCCGCACCCCATCTATCAGGGCCGCCGAGCCCGTCGCCTCGAATGATGCGCGCGCCCGGACGGCGCTTTAATGGGGCGCCGCGTGTGACTGTGCAGCCGCGGCGCAGCCGGCCGGCATTTGCATACATATTAAACGTAGCAGTAAAAAATGCAGACATGCAAACCATTTGGATGGGCTCCTCGGCGAGTCTGCCAGGAAATCAATCTTCTGATTTCTTAAAGGAAACCTGCTCGAGAGGAGGTGGCGAAGCCTCGCAGCCCACTGGCCCTGGGAGGGGGCGACCGGCATCTGTCCGCGGAACCCAGTCGGCTCTGGGGGTCCTTCCCGGCCACGGCCTCGGTGGACTCACGGACAGAGAGCCAGGGGACCAGGGGACAGGAAGGCATCATCAGCCCCTCTGCGAGTGGGTCCTGGCTGGACGGGCTGTGTGCCCTGGAGTAAGAGGCTTGGCCCCTCTGAGCTCTGCTCACCCAGTGGTAGTGATAACTTAGCACAGCGCCTCCCCCATCCCCAGTGGGTGCTGGAGCTTCTTCTCTCACTTGGTGGCTCTGGGGCTTAATGACTAACCCGAGGTGGCCCATCTCTGTGAAGAGCCCGGATCCCAAGCCAGGTGTGGAAGAGATCAGATAAGAGCACAGGTTCTGGAGGGCAGAGGCCTGAGTGCCAAGTCAGGCTCCACTCCTTACAAGCTGTGTGACCTTGAGCAAGTGCATCAACCTCTCTGTTTCCTTAAAAAAAAGGGGGATCAATATTCTTCCGTCTTAGGCGTGTTGCTGGAATAAAGTAGGTGTCATTGCCTGGCTCACAGCAAGGACTCAGCTGCAGAGCGGAGTGTAAGAGTGTTCTTGGTATTACTGGTGTGTTTTGGGGGGTTAAAATGCCTCGCTATGTCTAGATGGCTTGGCAAGCCACTCCTCCTGCAAGCCTCTTTACCTCTAAACCGTATAAACATGGTGTCTGATTCCCACAGGAATTTCTAGCTCACATGGATCACCTACCCCACGCTCTGGAGATGTGGGTCCCAGGAGATCCACTGCTGATTCTAGCCAGATGTGGCCAAGGTGGCACCTCTGAGGGCTCTGACACCGTCATCCCCTGGCAGCTTAGGCAAAGCCCAGGGCCCCGGTGGGGCACACCTGAGCCAGCCCCCAAAAGACTGAACATCTATGGGACCAGGAAAGGCAAGTGGCCCAGAGTCTCCACAGAACCAGCGTGGTCCTGCTGCTCCACCCACCCTCTCTCTGAATTCCACTTTACAGATGAGGAAACTGAGGCTCAGAGGTACGCAGCCACAAAGCTTGAAGGTGGTGGAACCGGGATTCGAATTGGGTCTGAATGACCGCAGAGGCCACCTCCCCAGAGGCCACTTATAAATACTGTCCACAGAGGAAGCTCCTTCTGCAGTGTCAGGGAATGCTGCTCCCCGCCAAAGAAGATGTGTGCTTGTGAAGAAAGAAATCAGTTTTGTGCCTGGGCTCAACATGCTATGCAGAATTCACGAAGGTTCTTCCTTGAAAGGAACTGGAAGGAAGGAGGAGGGGGGCTTTTGAGAACCAGTTTGGCTTTCATCCACTTCCTCCCCACTCCCGGAGGGAGAGAATGGAGGTGACCGGTGTCCCCAGGACAGGCTGGGCAGTGGATGGTGCTGGGGAGGTGATGCGGGGTGGGGGGTGGGTGCACCCAGCCCAGTGAGAGCCACCATCCTCTGTGAGACCCTAGCCCCGAGTGAAGAGCCAGGCCAGGGCCGGGGGCTCTTTGCCTTCAGCTGGGAGGGGGTCCCTGGGATTCAGAGCTGCCCATCTGAGTGGCAAAGTGCCCTCCACGCTGTGTCAAGCTGTAGCCTGGTGCCATGGGAACTAAAATGTCTGAATCCAGGGTGTGGCCCAGTTCGGTGGTGGCGCCTCCCTGAGGGACCTTGGGCAAAAGCCCTATGCTCTCTGGGCCAAGGTGGCTGAGCTGACTGCACTCCTTCTCTCTCTCCTTGGAAGCCCCTCCCTTTCACCCCGGCCTCCAGACTCTCTGGGCCTCTGTCTCTCCACCTCTCACTGCAAGCCCCAGAGTACAGGCCGTGCCCCCTGCCCGGCCGGCAGCGGGCGGAGGTAGCTGGCAGGGCGGGAAGAGGCAGGCGGGGCAGGAGTTACAGGAACCGGCTGGGCCTGGGCGATTGCTCAACTGGGGAGCCTGGCCGGCTGGCCTCCCCAGGCCCCCACTTCCACCAGCCGCCCCCCCTCCGAGCTCTGCATTGCAAACATTCCTCACCAACCTCGGTTGCTGCAGCCCCGGAAGGGGGAACTGCCACAGACCCAGCACGGGGCCGCCAGAAACACTTAACCCCTTCCTTCCTTCCAGGCAGAGCCTGCAGACCAGAGGATGGGGCTGGGCCTGGGTTCCCAGACTGTGTGACCCGGTCAGGCGCATTGATGGCAGCCCTGGCTGGCCCCAGGTTAGCAACCTGGATCGACAGGCTGCATGTCGGCTCGTGCAGTTGCCAATCAAGGATTCACTCAGCAGGTGTTTCCAGAGCTCTCCCTGGGTGCCCAGCACCGGGCCTGGCACAGGCAGGGAAATCCAAAAGGGGGGCGCTCAGAGAGCCCACATTCTAGTGGGTGGGGGAGGGGTGCGGATCAGATAAACAGGCGTTTTTTTAGCTCACTACAATGATGAGTGCTACAAAGGAGAAGGACGGGGTGAGCCTGAGTGTGAACTAAAGTCGCTCAATTAGGCAGGGAGGGCTTCCTGGAGGAAGTGACATTTAGCAAGCAACAAGAAGAGGAGAGGGAGAGTGTGTCAGGCAGAGGATGTGAGGCTCTAGAGAGGAAAGAGAGGTTTCATGGTCCAGTCCGTGTGTCTGGAGGAGGGGGGAGGGTAGAGAGCCCCCAGGTGGGAGAGCTTGGCCTGTGCCAGGCTCTTGAGCTTGGACTCTTGAGCTTGGACTGTCTTGAGGGCAGTGAGAAGCCATGGAAGGGTTTTACCTGGGGAGAGACATGGTCAGGTTCAGCCTCAGGCACTAAGATTCCCATAACGAAGAAAGGGAGCTAGCTAACTAAGGTTTCAGGTACAAATCAAATACACACAAAGGCCAGGAGACCTGAAACTCACCAAAGTGCCACCAACAGGAGACATTTCAAATGGCAGCCTGGCAGCTGGGCCTGGCACCTGGTCCTCCTGGGGCCCAGGGTGCACTCTGAGCCCTGCCATCCCCAGGCCAGCCAGAGGCAGCAGGTTCAGGTGGCTCCTCCTCCCAGGATGGGATCCACCCCTCCCCCGGCCCAGACACCAGTCTGCAGACAGCTGGAGCTCGATAAATGCAGCAATTAGACTGTTGAAGTTGGAAGGGGCTGAGAGGCCCTTCAGGCCCACAGTCTCCTCACTTCAGATGAAGAAACTGAGACCCAGAGGCAGCAAGGGCTGGCCCCCCGCTTCCACTGAGGGCAGATGTGCACCTGGGCTGGCTACCGTGGAGATGCTCGGGCACAGGGGGGCGGCGAGGGACATGCATCTGAGATGCCCCCAGTACATGTCCAGAGAGGAAGCCAGCACACCCAGCCTGCTCATGACCTTGGCACCCCAAGACCTCTGTGGACCCCCCAGTCAAAGCCCCTTCCTCTCCCCACCTTTCACGGGACCTCACAGAGGCCGAACGGAAACAGAGATTCAAATCCAGAAAACCAGGAACCACTTGGAAATGGGCAGTCACTAAACCCAGCTGGTGGAGGCTCTCTATTCCTCTGTTCCCTTAGAGCTTGAAGGAACGAGCCAGGGGACAAAGTAAGCTGGTGGGAAACTTCTTGATTGCATTGTTTTCGCTGTAGACATGTTTCCTTTTTTTTTTTTTTTTTTTTCTTCTTCTTTTTAAATGAAGTGCTGCTTAGAACACCAACATACCAAAGAGATGAAAACGGAGCTCCCCTGGTTGGAGAAGAAGGAGGCGGTCTGGGACCCGCCCTATGCACACCCACGTGGGCTCTGTGTCCCCCTGGGCAGCCCCAGGCTCCTCCGAACCCACTGAGGGCCAGCAGGTAAGCCCAGCCTGAGATTTTAGGGATAGGGAAACCGAGGGCCAGGGAGGTGGAGACACTTTTCCAGAGTCACACAGCCCTGAGGGATGGAACCAAGTGCTGGCAGGTCAGCCTGACCCCAAAACCCTCCGTCAAGCCAGGCCCAGGCTGTGGGATCAGGAACTAGTGCCTACATTGTGTTTTCTGAGAGTCTCTATGCCTGGTCTGTTTGTCGGGACAGCAAATTTAGCCAGACCTCCCCAAATCCTGCTCAGTGAGTTGAGACTTCTGAGGGGAAAACATGCCCAGGACGCTCCCTCTGTTGAAATCATGCCGGGACAGGACAGGAAAGGGCTGGGCTGGCTCCAGGCCCAAACATGCCCCCAGCAGAAGCAGGAGCTGAGTTCCTTCCAGCCCCCTGGGGTGGCCCATACAGGGGGCCCGAGCAGCAGCGACTGTCTGTCTTGTGGCTCGGGGTCCACTCTCGGTCACAGAGCAAAGATCTTTCCAGGCAATGACACTTCTACAAAGGTTCTTTGAACCTGGGGTGCCACCACCTTGGTGACCCGCCATCAGCTTTGCCAGGATAGAGCATTCCAGCACCTTCTGAAGCCTCATCACAGCCAGAAGAGTCGGCCACTATTACCCCAGTTTACAGGAAACAGGACCATGAAGTCACTTGCCTGGGTCACAGAGCTAATAACAGACATGGCAGGCCTGGGATGCAAGTGTCTCGAGCATCCAGGTGTCTACTCCTTACCACTAGGCCACCACCAGAGATGTGACCCCTTCTCCTAGCATGAGGCTGGGGTGAAACCAAAGAATTCCTGGCTCACCCTGACTCTTCACACACTGTTAATGCACACGAAATAAATATTTTATCTCACCTATTTATTATGTATTTATTTATTCATTTTGGGGGCCGTACCACGTGGCATGTGGGATCTTAGTTCCCCAATCAGAGGTCGAACCCACGCCCCCTACAGTGGGGGTGTGGAGTCTTAACCACCGGACCACCGGGGAAGTCCCTATGATGTGTTTCTCTCCGGCATTTCTCCATCCTGAGTTTACACCCAACTCCAGTCTTCTCCACGTGGGTTCACACGGGTCTTGGATTTTGTCTCTGCATTTTCAGGGGGCAAAGCTGCTTGTGTCCCTGTAGCCATCATTGTCAAAAAAAAATCTCATTTTATACATTTCATAAAAATGAGTGGCCTAACTTGGAAATATTGTGGAACTTGCTGCTTGGGGACAAGGACTGCATGTCTCCATGATGCTGTTGAGTCACTGGGCATAGGGTGAGGGCTCAACGAACGGGCCTGGATGATTATTATTGCTGCTGTTCATGGGGTGTTGGCGTGACTGATAAATTCCTGGTCTCCTCCTCCTAGCAGGGTCACTTCTCAAAGTTACTAATTGGCACTAAATGGTAAGAAACCAGCTGTGAGAACGAGGCAAGTTACTGTCCTTGTGCTGGAGAGATGTTTACCATGGCAGTTGGCCTGCAAGATGGTCTCCAAACGATTTCGACCTCCTTCAGCCCTTCCCACAATGAACAGGACTGCCCTGTGGGACCAGTAGGACAGTGTGGAAAGGATCACATGTGCATTCCAAGGCCAGGTCATGAGAGGCTTCAGTCTTGCTCTCTTGCATTCATCTGGGGGAAGCCAGCCGCCATATTGTGAGGAAACTCCAGCAGCTCTGTGGAGGAGTCTGTGTGGCAAGGAACCAAGGCTTCCTGCCAACAGCCAGCACCGCCCTGCCAGCCAGTGACTGTGCCACCAAGGTGGTGATCCTCCAGCCCCAGTCAAGCTGTCAGGTGACGGCGGCCCCAGCTGACACCTGGACTGCAACTTCAGTGAAGACCACAAGCCAGTTACACCAGTTCTGAATTCCTGACCCACAGACACTTTGAGAAAATAAATGCCTATTGTTTTAAGCCACTAAGTTCGGGGTGATTTGTTATGCAGCAGTAGATAACGAATACAGAAACAGAGAGACCTTTTAGTTATGAGGGTCTTTCACTGACTGGGTTCCCAAAGTGTGTTCCTTGTAATACTGACCCCAGGCTATACTCTGAAAACCACAGTCTGTCCAGTATTGGCAGATTGTGGATTTTCGTCTCTTATTCAAGATGCCCAGTGCACCTTGGCATATTCAAGCAGACCCCTCTGGGCAAGGAAGCTGTTTCTCAGGAGTCTTTGTGGCACTCTGGCATCATAGTTTCAGAGCTTCTTTGGGAAGCACAGCCAAACTGCCATGGCATCAGGCTCCTATAGCACATTAGACAATTGTGTCCAACATAAAAACAAAAACACTCTCAGCCTGATATTCAGAGTGTGGCTGACGGTGTTCTATACAAAGACAAGAGAGCCAGTCTCTCTGAGCTCTTCTTTCAGCTGAAGGGCTGGTTTGCCCTGGGTCCCCTCTGGTCCCACCAGTCATACAATCAGTGGTATTTATTGGTCAGGGTTCTGAGCCAGTGTTTGGCCGTGGACCTCAGTGCATTTGGGGACCACTGGGGATTCAGATTTTGGTTCCCAACCTCTGTAGCTCCAGCTCTCATCAGCTCCAAAGCCCACTGACACGCAGGCCACGCGGTGGCCTTGAACTCCCCGCCCCTCGTGTTTGCCACGTCTTCAACAACAATGCCTCAGAGCTGGATACTTCTCAGTGGGAATGCAAGCGTGGTCTTAAAACACGCACCACTGGAAAACAGCATTTGATACGGAAAAAAATCATTTTACAGGCAACTTTTTAAGAGCGAATCCACCCCCTTCAGCGAAGGAAGGCTGTGCTCAGAAAACCACATTCTTTCAAACCCCTGGGGCTGCATGGGGGGTGGGAACGCTAGCAGGCAGAGGCCTTTTCTTCTGTTGAAAACATAATTTTACCCTCATGTTGCTTCATCTTTCCCTGCATGGACATTCTGGGGGCTCTCAGGCCTTTCTGGAGCCATCGCTTCCAGACACCAAGTGGCCTGCCCTCCTCCCGGGGCCGGAGGCCCCAGTGGGGGCACCCTGTTACTCAGAGTGTGGCCCTGGCTGCCTCAGCACCTGCCTCACCTGGGAGCCCTGCCCAGGCCTGCTCCATCAGAGTCTGCACTGGAACAAGATTCCCAGGTGATTCCAGGCCCGTTAAAGATGGGGAGTGCTCGGCCGCACCCCAGAACTGCCGTCTCAAGGTGCCCACAGCCTGCCCGCTAACGGGCCACCACGCCTGCCTTCCTCACCCACCTTCCGGGCTCCCATCACAGACAGCTTCTCAGAAGCTGCATTTCCCGAGCCCCATTTCCACGTGCATTCTGCCCGCAAATCCAGTGAGAGGATCACACACGACAGGGTGGGAAGTCAGGACACCCGAACAAGAGGTAATGGCAACAATAAAGACACCCGGCCCTGGGCTTCCCTGGTGGTGCAGTGGTTGAGAGTCCGCCTGCCGATGCAAGGAACACGGGTTCGTGCCCCGGTCCGGGAAGATCCCACATGCCACAGAGTGGCTGGGCCCGTGAGCCACGGCCGCTGAGCCTGCGTGTCCGGAGCCTGTGCTCCGCAGCGGGAGAGGCCACAACAGTGAGAGGCCCGCGTACCGCAAAAAAAAAAAAAAAAAAAAAAAGACACCCAGCTCTTACAGAGGGAAGCAATAGGACCCAGGGTTTCAGAGAGGGAAAGCCATCTACCCCGGATCACACAGCTGGTAAATGGCAGCGTTAGGATGACCTCACAGCCACCAAGCTCTCCCTGGACACCCCGCGGCAGGAGGACTTCCTTGATGGGGAAATGAGAGAGGCTGCAGGGATTGTCAGAGAGTTGCACCCTCATCCCAAGTGGCTTAGCCCAGTGGTTCCCAATCTGGGGTTCCCCGGGGGAGCCCTCCAAGGATTTCTGGCCACCGGGGCTGGTGGGGGGAGAGACTCCATGCTACTTACAGCCTCTTGAAATCCCTGATGGTCACTGCACCTTGACTGGGGGCCAGGCCACCACAAGCTCCAAACGACATCGCCTTTCTTTGCTTTGGATGGGATTACATCAACCCCCTGCGCTCCTTCAGACTCTCTGATGGGAGGTGCACAGCATCCTGGATGCCCTTGATCAACCCAAACTGAGAACGCTTCTATTACTTACACAGAGGCAGTTTTCGTGTTGGGCCAACGTGGGCCTGGGGGCAAATAAGAGCAGGAGGAAGTTTTCTGGCGGGAATGGAGAGAGGAATCAGCTTCTGTTTTCTTTAAAGTGGATCGAGCGCTGGAGGCGGCCCCAGCGGGCAGGGCTGAGCCACCCAGTCTCACAGGTCTTCACGAGATGCTCTCGTGCCACGCTCTCCACGGATGCAGACCATGACGTGTGGGCTCCTGTTCGCAGGAAGCCAGCCACCGACAACCTTGAATTTCTTGTAGAGACAAGGCCTCTCGGTGGGCCTTGCCTGCGGCTTCCACTCTGCTCGGCACCTTTCTTCCCATCTCGGCTTGTCCGAGTGCACGTTTGGGGCTGGGATGGTGCTTCCCTTGCTCCTTCTAGGCAGACCCTTCCCCTCCATCCCTGCCACCTCCACCCCACACCCACAGGAGGTGTTAGGCTTTGGAGGGTCTGGTCAGGAGCACTCAGAGGTTAACCGCCGGGGCTCCAAGGTCCAGTGGATGCAGGGGGCTTGCAATCAACGGACAACTTCAGCTCACGCCCCTGCCACGCGCTTCCTCCGTCTGGAGACACCTTGTCGGTGTGGGGACCCCGGATTCTTGACCACTGGAAGGTGTCCTTCCACGAGGGACTTGAAGTCACCTTTGGACTCGGGATTGGGGGGAGGGGCACAGCCACTTCTTAAAAAAGGATCCTCTTGCGTCTGAGTGGCAGGAGCCGGAAACCCCAGTCCGGAGGCCCCGTGGCCGTGGACTAGAACAGCACAGTGAAAGGCAAGCCAGCTGGCTTTCAAATACAACTCAAGTGGAGCCTGTTTTGAGGTATAAAAAAAAAAAACATGTACCATCCATCAGCACAGCGAAGGGCCTAGAACTCTGATGTCGATGCACCAACCAGGGGACTTTTTATAAAGCAAGTTCCCTCGGGGGTCTTTCTGGTGATTCTTTATGAGATGGATCAGCTACGCAGCCTCGGGTGCCCCCCGTTACACCACGTTTCACTGGTGTTTCAGTGTGTCCCCCTCTCCTAGGAGACGTAGCTCCTCCAGGGCAGGGGCACCCCTGGTTCGTCTTTTTGTGCCCGGAAAGCTCACTTAGGCCCCTGCAGTCAGGACTCACAGGTCTGTTCATCAGTAGAACAGAGCGTCCAGGTCCAATGCCAGACGCATCCGTTTCTCAGTGTGGAACGTAAAGCCAGTCACGTCTCCTTTCTGTGCCTGTTTCCTCCCCTGGGAAATGGCGATCCCAGTCCCTCGAACCTTGTGGGGTTGCTGTGAGGACGGCCTGAGCAGGTGAACACACATATCACAGGCCACACCCACGAGTGGGGTACCTCTATCCAGCCCCAACTCCGATGCAAGGCTGGGCACATGGCAGGTGCTCAGGTACTGTTTGGTGTTCACTTTTTTTTTTTTAATTAACATTTCTTAAAGTACAGGGATAAAAACTGTATATTATTTGTGGAAAGTCTGATTTTTTTAAAAAGAGAAAACGTGATCTCTTTCTTCCCACCTGCAGCCAGCATTCAAGATAGATACTCCCCATGTATGTCCCCATTTTACGAATGAGTAAGTCAAGGCTCAGAGAGGTCAAATGAGGTTCCCAAGGTCACTCAGTGACAGAGTCAAGCTCTTAACCATGAGTGTCTTGGGTTTATTACCCTTGGCCTCCATGAGACCCTTGGTTAGACTCCCCCAGAACCAAGGGCCCCATCCCAGAGAGAAGCAGCAATGATCAAGTGCACATATGAATTAACCGGGCCAGTAACCACGTAATAACGTCGTCTCAGGCTTCCCTGGTGGTGCAGTGGTTGAGAGTCCGCCTGCCGATGCAGGGGACACGGGTTCATGCCCCGGTCTGGGAAGATCCCACATGCTGCGGAGCGGCTGGGCCCGTGAGCCATGGCCGCTGGGCCCGCGCGTCCGGAGCCTGTGCTCCGCAATGGGAGAGGCCACAACAGTGAGAAGCCCGCGCACCGCAAAAAAAAATAATAATAATAATACGGTCATCTCACCTTCAAAGATTTCTCTGAGTGGGAACCAATGTGACAGGGAAGGAAATTTTGAATCAGGTCACACCAAAACACCAGGCAACTCTGGAAGAGTACAACTTCCCCAAGCCTGAGCTAACTCTGGCCAACTTCCATCTGATTCCCTGGTAAGCAGGCAAAAGGTGGGGAGGGGGAAGGTTCAGATTAGAAGCCTCTTGGGCTTTAGTACCAGGCCTGAGAACAGTGGGCAGGGGGTAAGGGTGGGGGGATTCATGCTCTGTGGCTGTCTTAAGGCAGGTCTCTGAGAGGGTCTTTCAAGCTGCTGTATGAGTTGGTGATTAGAAACTGGGCTCTCGAGCCACAGAAACCTGGGATTCCCTCTTGGCAAGCTGTGTGACCTCTCTGACCCTCAGTCTCTTCATCTGAAATGTGTCCAGCAAAGCTTTATTGTCCAGCTGCTCCTTGAGGAGCTGATGCTGGGTGCTGGGGACTCAGCAATGAATGGGAGAGACAAGATTGGGGCCTTCACCAAGCTCCCCTGCCTAGCAGGGGAGACAGTGCGTGCGGAGACAAACAGGTTCAGATATCAGCTATAAGGAAATAACCTGAGGATGAGGATAATCTCTATCTCAAGCTGGTGGTGAGGATGCCGAGTGTGCATCCAAGTCAAGGCTGAGCCCAGCATTCAGCACGTGGTGAGTGCTCAGCCCGTGAAAACTGCTTTAGTTGCTGCCGTGGCGATGATTATTACCGTAACCTGAATAAAACTGGGCTGCCTTGGGGCCCAGTCTCATCACCATGTCACGTTCAAAAGCAGTACCAGTCTGACACCCCCAAATCATCGAAAAGCAGTTTAAATCTTCCTGATCTCTCAGAGACACCAAAGGGGATTTCCTTTGCACACCACACACAAAAGCATTCTCAAGGCTCTGTGACAATTTGTCTGCCTAGAAGGTCTCGGGGCAGCTGCTCCAGAAACATCGCCCCTCCCTGCACCTCCCTTTCATCCTTCCCAGAGGGGCAGGGGCTGCTGGGCCTGGCCTTGGGAGAAGGGGACTGGGTGCATCCAGGCCCTGCTCTCACTAGCCATGTTGCTCAACTACTCAGTTTCCTCATCTGCAAAATGTGAATAACAATAGCACTGCCTCCAATGAGTTATTGTGGGGAGTCAATGAGATAATGGCTGGAAGGTGTCTAAGATGGGCAGGCACAGCTGGGCTACCCCAGTGTGAACTCATGGTTTCCTTCTACTGCCTCCCCCACCTGCCCTTTGCCTCTCACCCCAGTTAGGAGCTCTGGGCAGGGTCTCCTGTAGTCAGTCTGGGCTCTCTAGGTCCTAGCACCCAGTGGCAGCTCCACCGGCCGCCCTGCTGAGCACAGGGAAAGGGCCAGTGCCACGCAGGTACTTGGGACCTGCTGATCACTGGGGAAAGATGGTTCCCCACCAACAGAGGCCACTGCTTGCCCGAAGCCTGGGCAGTGTGGCCCAAGATCTCCTCCTGCGTAGGAGGTCTGGTGTCTCTCTCCCCAAGGGGCTCTGGACCAGGCCCTCGTCAGGCATGTGGTTCCTGCCCCCAGAGGGCTCACAGACCTGTGTGGGAGGCAGATAATCGGGGCCTGAGCTTGAGGTGAGACACCCCGGGCAGCAGGAGGAGAGGACCTGCTGGGGCATCAGGGAGGGCTTCCCAGAAGAGGCGACACTGAAGGGAAAGCCACACCTATAGGCAAAAGCCTGGAAGGGAGAAAGTGGTGGTTCTAGAAGATACAAGAAGTTCCTTCCCACCTGCCCCGACAGGTACAGTTTGCCGAGCTCCGTCACCTACGCCGTCTCACTTGGCACCCCCCTACCCCACCCCAGAGGACACAGGGCAAGAGCTCTTACTCCCAATTTACAGATGGGGAGACCAGTGCCAAGAAAGAAAGAGACAATTCCTGGCTAAGACTAGAGCCCATATCTCCTGACTCCTGGCTCGGGTGAGAGAATCAAGATGCAAGACGGGGCCCAAAGCACCCCTGGCAACTGCCTATTATCATCACCCCTATTTTACAGATGAAGAAACTGAGGCTCAGGGAGACCACAACATCCCACCAGTCCTGCTGTTTCTATCTCTGGGGACCTAGGACAAGCCTGAGATACCCAGATGCCCTCCCCAGGTGGGGCAAGAAACAGCCAGGAGCACGGGTGACGAGCCGGGGTGGAGGAAGGACGGGAGCCGGGGTGGGTTTCACAAATGAACACTAGGCTGGGAAAAGCGGAAGAATGTGGGTGGGGATAGGGGTGGACCACAACAGGAGGCCGGTCTGGGCGGGGCCCAGAGCCCTAGGCAGCCCCCTCACTCACGCCAGGGTGAGACCCTGACTTCCCGTAAGACACCACCCCCACGCTGGGCGGGGAGAAGGACCAATGCCTCCTGGCCGCCCAATCAAACGCACTCCCGGTCTGATGGGGGAGGTGGCCAGGGAGAAGGGCTCCCAGGGCCTTCCAGGATGAGCCCCCCGGGACCTGCCCAGGACTCAGCCGCCCACCGCCCACCCCCACCCTCATTAGCGCCGACGCCCGGCGTCCTCCCCTCGGCTTTCGGGTGGCTCCAGAATTTAAAGGTTAAATCCTAACCTCGTCTCAGCAGTTTCTCCCGGCTTTGCCTACCCAGCGCCAGTTGCTGGTAATTATATGCATCTCCGAGCAGCCAATCAGCTGTCAGACTGACAGATACTGATCTTTTCGTTTTATTTTTAGCTCTGTGCTTCCCCCTCTAGTTGCAAAAAAAAATTCTGTTTGTTCTGTGTGCTGCTTGGCTCCAAGCTCTGCAACCGGCTCTCATCTCCGCCAGCCAGGTCTCGGAGCAGGAAGCCGGAGGGGCTGGAACCTCCTGCCCCTCCAGAAAGGTGGGGGGACACAGTGCCCCCGCAGCCCCCCAGCTGCAGACCCTGGGCTGCGATGGGGAAGGGAGGAGGCTGGTGCTGCCCAGAGGCGCCTTTGGAGGCCAAGGGAACAGGAGAGGAGCTGTACTTGGCACGGGAGGGGAGCAAGTCCTCACCTGCGGGCTGGAGGCTGGGAGAGAGACAGAGACAGAGAGACAGCCGAGAAACAGAGACATGCAGAGGCTGAGATAGAGCTAGACTGCGAACAAGAAAGAGAAGGGAGTGGAAGGGAAAAGACAAGCTCTCGCCCCCTGGAAATAGTCTCCCCCCAGAACTGAACAGAAGGGGGCAGGGATGGCTGTCAGCCCAGCGAGCACTGGAGTGGCAGTCGGGGGGTGCTTCCCAGCCAGGCCTGCAGGGCTCAGGCCTGGGACCCGGCGGCCCCTCCCAGGCCTGTGTGCCTCCCCTACCCTGTGAAGGGCAAGTGAAGGGCTCTTCGGAATCCTTTTCTGGGGAACGTTCTGGAAGGTTCTGGGACCTCCCTGGAGGCACCAGGAGGCAGGCCGGTGTGGGGCCTGGCTGGCAGGAGGCCCCTGTTCACACAAGGTCTTTGGAAGGAGAGGAGGAATCTGAGGACCAGGCAAGCTTTTAGGTCCCAGAGAGTCTCCCAGTCAAGGACCCTGGTCCAGGAGAGGGGTCAGCAAATGATGGTGATGCTTCCTTCCACCATCACGGCTCTCTACAGTTTGCAGAGCCTCGCCCCTCACCCCGAGGGCCTCCGTTTCTTCCCCATAGTCTCAGGAGCGAGGATCGCCTCTATTCTGATTGGCCCTGGGGGAGAGGGCTGCAGTGTAGCTTAATGGTCTGGAATTTGGGGCACAATGGACTGGAATTCAAGCCCCTGGGCTGCTGTTCAAGCTCTGTGAGGCCTAGGGAACACCCCAAGCTCTCTGGGTCCCAGTGTCCCCATCTGGAGGGTGGGCTCCATGCCACCCCCTCCTCAGAAAACTGTCTGGGGAATGGAGTCACCCTGCATGGATGCTCCTCACGCCCCAGCATCCATGGGGCCCAGCCCACTTGTGCGCGGGTATTATTAGCGTCACTGTTTTGCGGATGGGGAAACTGAGGTTCATGTGACTTGTACTTGGCAGAACTGGGACCAGAACCTCCCTCTTCTTGGCTTCCTTTTCTCTGACACCACAGATGGCGCGCTGAGAAAAAAGAGAGAGGAGAGCAGGGAGAAGGGAATTAGGAGACAGAGCGAGGTGGAGAAAGGCAGCAGCACGGTGATCAATTACTTGGGCTGTAAATTTCTGCTGTTTTGCAAAGTGAGCACACAACCTTGGAGAGGCATCGCTCCCCAGCCTGCTGGGGAGAAACCAAACAGCCAAGCCCACAGCAGACACTCGGATGGTGGGAGCCAGAGAAGGAGAAGGGAGAGCTCTAGAGTGGGGTCCAAGTGGCTGGTGGCGTGGGCGGAGGGCAAGGACCCCTGGAAAGGAACGGAGCGGGGCGAGCTTGGGAGCTGCCCGGAGCCCCCTTGGGAGGGGACTCGCCTTCCTCTTCTCTTCCCAGCAGCTTCCTCTCCCACTGTTGGGAGTGGGAAAGGCAGTCCTGGGGAGCCCTATCTGCCACAACACCCCTGCCTGGCCAGACCCTGTCTGGTGCCTCCACAGCTGCTCCTGGGGGCTGCTGGGATGGGGACCCAACTTCCTCACCTGTAAAATGGGAATAATGACAGCGTTCATCCCCAGGAGTTGATCTGATGGGTCAGAAACATCTAGGCTATAAATGGTCTAGCTTGGAGACTGGCACATACACAGCAAGGAGAGTTAATGTCGTTGTTGTTATTATTATGAAGGTAAGCAAGGGCTAAAGGGTTTGTAAAGGGCTAAAGGTAGTTTGGAGACCAATTGAATTATTTTAAAAGTAAGGGTCAGGGGACTTCCCTGGTGGCGCAGTGGAGAAGAATCCACCTGCCAGTGCAGGGGACACAGGTTCGAGCCCTGGTCCGGGAAGATCCCACGTGCCGCGGAGCGACTAAGCCTGTGCATCACAACTACTGAGCCTGCGCTCTAGAGCCCGCGAGCCACAACTACTGAGCCCACATGCCTAGAGCCCAGTGCTCCTCAACAGGAGAAATCAACACAAGGAGAAGCCCACACACCGCAACGAAGTGTAACCCCCCGCTCCCCCCAAAATAGAGAAAGCCCAGCCCGCATGCAGCAATGAAGACCCAAAGCAGACAAAAAAAAAAAAAAAAAAAAGTAGGGGCCAGGCCTCCCTCTGAGGCACAGTGGTGGAAAGAGTGACCCGCAGGGCTTCCCTGGTGGCGCAGTGGTTGAGAGTCCTCCTGCCGATGCAGGGGACACGGGTTCGTGCCCCGGTCCGGGAAGATCCCACATGCCGCGGAGCAGCTGGGCCCGTGAGCCATGGCTGCTGAGCCTGCGCATCTGGAGCCTGTGCTGCGCAACGGCAGAGGCCACAGCAGTGAGGGGCCTGCGTACCGCAAAAAAAAAAAAAAAAAAAAAAGAGTGACCCGCAGTGGGGAATATCATGACCTTGACCTGTCTCCTTCTCCCAGCACATAGGGGCGGGGGCCAGGGACCAGGGTGCAATTTGTGCCTAGGAAATGGGGCCAGAATGAGGCAGCCCAGGTCCAGACTCCGGGCCTCCACCTTCCTGGAACCTTGCTACAGCCCATTTAGGGAATGAGCCATAGGCAGAGTCCAGCATCTCCCTCTGGTATCCAGGTGCTCCAGGAAAATGGGATTCTAGCGACAAGCCTCTCGGGGCTTTCCACACGGTGGAATTGCAAAGACCACAGCATTTCAGAAGCACCCTCTGCATGCTCATCTTCTCTTAGGCACGAGGAAATTCAGCAGGGAACCCCAGGCCCTGCCCTCAAGGAGCCGTGTGGGAGAGAAACAAATAGATACAGCTGACCCTGAACCCTGGTCTTTGGACCCCAGACAACAGCCAAAGTAATGAGAGGCCACGGGATGGAACAGGAAGATCACAGACTATAGATATCGCGAAATGAGGAAAGCCAGGTAGAGGGGCCTGAGGGCAAGGGGTGAGGCCAAGATTGGTGGTAAATATGGGTCCTGGAGAAGGTACCTTGAGTTCAGGTGGGTGCCAGGCACAGGGCCCACCATGCACCCTCTGCAGCCTTGGGGATCCCAGGCTGAAGGTAGTGGAGGAGCTTGCTACTTGAAAGGAAACCTAAGATGGATTCCTTTAAAACGAAGAGCAGCTCCCCTGGATGGAGATAATAAAAATGTTGTATTAGTCAGGATGGGCTAAGGGATAAAACAAACCACCCCCAAATAAAAGGTTCTTATTCACATCACAATGTACTGTGGGCTGGTAGAGGGGAGAGGTGGAGGCCTTGCTCCATGCAGTCACTCAGGGGCCCAGGCTCCTCATCTTGTGGCTCATCAGCTTCTAGGGACTTTGGCTCCTCTACAATAATCTTGTGGAAGGGTAGAGAAAGAGTGGAGGATGGCATAGAAGGAATTTTATGGACCAGGCTAAAAGGGGTGGTGGGGCACATCACTTCAGCTCACATTCCATTGGCCAGAGCTCAGTCATGTGGCCATACCTAACCTCAAGGGAGGCTGGGAAATGTAGTCTTGCTACATGCCCAAGAGGAAAATAATAAACCAGGGTTTGGTGAAAACATAGCAATCTCTACCACAAATGCTGTTCGCTTTAGGTGGATGAGCTGATGCTCACAAAGCACCCAGTGTCGGGCCCGGCCACTGACTTGTGTGCTGAAGCTGGTTATTTGTCTTATAAACCCAGAGGCTGCTCGCCTGAGGGTTAGGACGGGTATCTGAAGCCTGTGCCTAGTTCTCCTCCTGAAATGGTACGTTAAAGTGTGTGTGTGTGTGCACCGCATGCATGTGAGAGAGAGAGGGAGGGAGAGAGAGAGAGATGGATGGAGAGATATTTTTTGGTCTAAGGGGAGCATCCAAAGCTTTCACCAGATTCTCAAAAATATGAGCATAATGGCTTAAACAGAGGTGGACCACTCTCCTATTAAAGCAACAGCTTAGCTGTGCAACAGTGACCTATTTTTGGGGACTTAGCAAGGCCTTGGTACCGAGTACATTGATCCTTATGGCCCCACAGTAGGAGGTAGAACCAAGGATTCTGCAACTACCGTCTTCCCTCCCCCACTAAACACGCCCCGGAGATCCCAGGGTCAAGGCAGAGAAGGCCTCAGCTGATCCATGACAGTGGACATGTCAATTCCAGTCGGCTGCAATGGCCAAAGCAGACATGGGGGTCATAGATGTCAGCATGGGAGGCCAGCTGAGATGCACGTGTGGAGAAACTGAGGCTAGAAAGGGGCCATCCTGCCCAGGGTCACACAGAATTTCAGGCAGAGCCAGGACTAACATTCAGATTCAGTCAGGTTTCTGTGGTTGTAAGCAACAGAAATGGGCTCTCTTTGCCTTGATCAGTAAGAGGCTTCATCACCAGACTGAGGGGGAGTTCAGAATGGAAGGAGCACAGGAGAAGCAGACAGGCTCCAGTGAGAATGCAACCAGAGCATCTTGGAGAGCAAGGGAGACTCAGTGACACCCTTAGGGCTGGCCATCATGACAAGGAATGAGTGCCCCATCCTCGGGGAAGGAGGGCTGTTGACCCAGCCGGGGCTACAGGCCCATCCCTTGGCACGGAAGGACAGAGATCTGGACTGGCAGCCCCCTCCCCAGGCTGCACACATGGGGGGAATTCCCCATGAGGCAACTGGGGGACTTTTGCCAGAAAGAGGCGGGCCATGGGTGCTGGGCGGCCAAAACAGCAGATGTCCGCTCTGGCCTCTTGCTCCGGGGTTGTGCAATCGAAACAAAACAACCACGGGGCTGGTTTCCTGCAACCCAGAGCTGCAGCCTAATCAGAGAATCCAGCCCAGAGTGTGACCTGGAGGCCCAGAAAACAGAGGCGCTTGGTAGACTGGTGTTCTGGGCTCTGACGGCTCCCCCAAATGAGCGGCAGCTCCTTGAGGGTGGCTCCACACCAGGCTGGGCTCCCACAGGAGTTGCCCAGGCTGGTTGAGGGAGATTTCACAAGCAAGGGACGCATGGCTGGAGGAGGAGCCGGGCTGAGCGCTGAGGGTCCAGGTGAATTCATTGCAGCAGAGCTGGGAGCCCTGCCGACCTCACCCTGCCACTGGTGGGGGCCACCTGAGAGTGGGTGCTCAAGCTGGAAGGAGCTAGAAACCATTGACAGAGGAGGAATGACGTGATGCTTGATGTCAACTTGGTGAAGCTACAATCCCCAGTTCTTCAATCAAACACCAATCTTAGTGTCACTCTGAAGGTACCCCGTGGATGTCATTACAGTCCATAATTGGTTGACTTGAAGTCAGAGAGATTGTCCTAGATAATCTGGGTGGGCCAAATTCCATCACTTGAAAGGCCTTAAGAGCAGAACTGAGGCTTCCCTGATGGGGAGGAAATTCCACCCACAGACAGCAGCATCAGACCAGGCCCAGAGGTCCAGCCTGTCCTTCAGACTTCAGGCTTGTCTAGCCAGCTCCACAATTGCATAACCAATTCCTTGCAATAAATTTCTTCACATAGATCTCCTGCTGGTTCTGTTTCTCTGGTTGAAGCCTGAGTGAGGCAGATGGGGAGGGGAGGCTGCAGCGGTGCGCTAGGAGGCTCCCAGTTCTCTCGCAAGGGGCACCCAACATCCCTACAGCGGAGTGCTAACTGGGTCGTGTCCCTTAATGCAGCCGGGGAGCAAGGACAGTGGTGCCTGGAGGGGCTGCATGGCCCCTGGGTATCAGTGTTCAGAGAGGTGGCTCAGAGCCCTGGGGCTGGCCTGGCACCCTGTCCCCCGTCCCTTGCGCCCTGCCCCGCCTGCCGCCCCCTTGTGTAGCAGACACATCACTGAGCTGAGTTTTCCCGGACTTTCGGAGCCGCGGGGGCAGGGAGGTTGCGTTAGCCTCTTGGACAAATGAGGAGACTGGGGCCCGGATGCGCTCACCTGTCTGGGGGTTCAGATGGTCCTGCACCCCCTCCTCTCTCAATGCAGCCCCTCCCAGCCCACCACACGGGTGCCATGGGTGTGGACAGAGGCTGCGGTGACTAGGGGACTGGCAACCCCCTCACAGTGCTGCCAGGAGGTCTGAGCTGTCCTGGTGGAAGGAGCGCTGTAGAGGGGCTTCCAGACCCGCATGGGCAGAAACCAGCCTGAGACTGGCTGATGGTCCTTGCAGGAGACCAGGGCCCTGGTGGGGAAGAGGCCCCATCACTGTCAGCCCCTCTCCCCGAAACCAGGGGTCTCTGGAGACTTCAGGCCCCTTAAAGGCTCTCCCCACCCTGTTAGTAGGAGCCCACAGGCAGAGGCTAACAAAGCCCCCATGCCGCCTTTTGAGGGACCTCAGCCATCACCAGAGCAGGGGCAGCTTTTCATCCCCCACCCCCTCAACAAGGAGGGGGCAAGAGGGAAGATAAAGAAAAGGGGAGACTCCCTGACTTGAACTGCAGGCCTGCTCCGACAAGCAGCTGGGCCTGCAGGCATTCTGGGGCAGGCCTGTTGGTGGGTGGGGCTTTCACTCTTATTTATCCATAAAACAGGAATACAGAGCCCACCCTGCCAGGCTCAGCTCCAAGCCCCGTTGGTTGCTCACTCCTTTCAGCCTCACGACCACCCTGAGAGGTGGAGGGGCCAGTGGTATCTTCATCATCCCCATTTTACAGTGGGGGAGACTGAGGCAGTTCTTACCCAAGGCCCCACAGCCGGCAAGTGACAGGCGAGCTCTGTTGCCCTGTGGTTCAGCCCTGTCTCGTTGATCCCAAGGTCTGACCCACCTCTCCTTCTTCTCAGGGACCTCCCCCAGGAGGCCTCCCCTCCCCTGGGGCATCATCTAAAAACCCCCATGTCAAAAGGATTCTCTCTGTCTTCTACTATAGCATATGCCGCAGCCCTGGCCCCATTCTCAATCTCTGTTTCTCTCTCATAATGCTGTTTATTTGGTCTTTGGGGCTCCCACCCCCATTATCAAAGCAATAAACACCCATGATGGAAAGTTTGGAAAGCCCAGAGACCTCACACTGTGGTGTAATTGATCTGCTCCCACAGACAACGGTTCCCCCCAGACATGCAAAGCCCAGTCACACTGGTGGCTGCTTCTGGGGGGTGGGGGCCCAGTCCAGAGCAGGGACGGTGAGTGTCCCTGCTGCCCAGCATGGCTTTGCAAATCTTGAGTTGGTTTGTTAACCCAGCACCCGGTGACATCCATCAGAGCTGTCATCTAGGGGCATCTGCTGGGTGGTGGCACCAGGCCGGGCGCCTATCTCCCCTTGTCCTCCCAGCCCTCTGAGATGTGCTGTTGTCATCACCCCCACTTCTCAGATGAGGACACTGAGGCTCAGGAACACAGTTTGTCCAAGATCTTATGTCATCTGGTCTCAGCACCAGTGGTTGTCCGCAGCCTTCGCCTCCCATGAAGAGGCATTTCCAGGGCCCTGTTAAAGACTTATCGCCTGCTTGGTGCAGATGCATTCTGCCCAAGACCTCACAATGCTAAGGCAGAAACAAGAGGCTACACGGAGCAGCGTCCACTCACTATATAAAACAATGATGGGCAAATGTCACCCCGAGGTTAATGCACCCAGCAGACGCTAAGGCTAACCCGTATTTTTACCTTAACTGGGATCCCAGAGATTCCTATAAACCTGATTTACTGGAAGCAAGGGAAGTGGGGATTAACTGAATCTGGGCGGTTTCCATGGAGCCCAGATTGTATAAAATAATATTTAGCCTCTGGCGGGGGTACAAGGACCACAGGTTGGGGAGGGAGCCCTCCTACCTGCCAAGAAGGAACCTGAGAGATCACTCCACTGCCAACTGCCAGCATCAGCAAGATGTCTGGGTCCATGGACCATCCCAGCAGGTGACACAGGGGCCATTGTGTACTGGCCATACTTTCTGAGCACTTCCCTGGCCAGGAGAGCATGGTTTTCATTGGCATACTGGCCCCAGCCCTCCCCGGGCCAGGCTGCAGCAGATCTGCCCAGCGTGCTCTTCCCCAAGACCTGTCTAGGGCCAGGAGATGCCAAGGAGACAGAATGTCACTGTCAGGCAAGGAATTCCTCAAGGTCTCCAATGCAATCATTCATTCATCTATTCATTCATTCATTCCATGTATTCATCACAAAGCCTTTAATTGTTAGATCCTTTCTTATCAGTGCCTGAAGGGTTGGGAGCAGTCATCCCCTGCTCCCCAAATCCTCCAAACCATCACTGACCCTCCATACCCCCGAACTCACTGAGGCTGAGCTGTTGGGTGTAGTGAATCGCATGCCTACACAACACCTTCTCTGGGCATCAGATTCGATTGGACAGTATCTTTAGCGATAACAGCAAGAGCTGGCACAGAGCTCTTACCATGGACTCAGTCTGCCATATATTAGCCCATTTACAATGGCCCAAGATGTAGGTGCTACACTGTATTCATTATCATAAGATAGTGTATTCATTCATTAATTCTTCCAACAAATTCTTATTGAGCATAGACTCCACCCCCAACCCCAGGCCCGTGCAGGGCCCTGGGGAAACCAAAGGCGAATAAAGCAAGGCTTGCTCTTGAGGCGTTAAGGGTATGGTGGCTGGCTTCCAAGATGGCCCCTCCAGGTATTAAAGCTCTTGTGTCATGACCAATAGAGTGGACATGACAATATGTGACGATATGTGACTTCCAAGGCTGAGTCACAGAAGGCACAGTGGTTTCCACCTTGCCCCCTTGGATTGCTCACTCCAGAGGAAGCTGGCTGCCATGCTGTGAGGACACTCAAGCAGCCCTGTGGAGAGGCCATGAGCTTGCCAGGCCTGTTCATGAGCCACGGGGGATGTCCCTTCTCCAGCCTCATGCGGTCCCTGCGGACACCTGACTGGAATCTTCTGAAGGACTCTGAGCCAGAACTATCCAGCTCAGCTGCAGCCAAACTTCTGACCCACGGAAACAATGAGATAACAAGTGTTTATTGTTGTTTTAAGCTATTGTGTGTTTGGGGGTTATTTGTTATGCAGTAACAGATTAATAAGTGTGTATGTGTGTGTGGGTGTGTGTATAACAGACTTGTAAACAGATGAATCAAGTGCAAAAAGGTATGCAGGGGACTATCCAGGGAAGGAAGTGTCCCCATGAGCTAAGTGAGGTATTCCCAACCATGGTGTCCTCAGAGTATACAGAGGAGACACGCAGGAAATAATGATTCACAAACTGTTTTGTTCATTCAGAAAACACAACTGTGAGTGTATATATATATATATGTATAACTGATTCACTTTGCTGTACACCTGAAATGAGCACAACGTTGTAAATCAACTGTACTCCAATAAAAATTAAAAAACACAACTGTGCACTTGCTGTGGACTCAACAGTACTAGGTACAGGGGCTAGGGGTGGAAAGCAGGCCCAGTGCCAGCTGCGATAAAGTTTTCATTCCAGTGGGGGAGGCAAATGCTAGATGAAGTCATAAATAAACATATAATTCCAGATGAGATGAGGGCCATAAGAGAAAAGATGCTGGAGGTCTTACTTAAGGCCATATAAACTTAGGCCAAAAGGATCTGCAAAGTTGGTCAGGTGCTGCTGGGAGGTACAGGGAGAGAGCATTCCAGGCAGAGGGCACAGCATGTGCAAAGGCCCTGAGGTGGTGAGAAGCCTGGTGAGTGGGAAGAAAAAACTGAAGGTCAGTGTTGTGGGAACAGAGTGAGTGCAGGGGAGAGGGACATGAGGTGTGGCTGGGAAGGTTAGGCACAGGCTTTGTGGGCCAGGCTGAGGCTTTCTGTCCTTATGCTAAGCAGAATGGAGAACTGCTGATGGTTCTAGTAGAATAGGGGTGTGTCACTACTACCAGTAGCAGAACACCCAGTTAGATCTAAGTGGCTTGAACCATAAAGTTTATTCAAGAAGAATTACTGAGATAAGAAGTCCTGGGGTTTCCCTGGTGGTGCAGTGGTTGAGAATCTGCCTGCTAATGCAGAGGACACGGGTTTGAGCCCTGGTCTGGGAAGATCCCACATGCTGCGGAGCGACTAGGCCCGTGAGCCCCAGCTACTGAGCCTGCGCGTCTGGAGCCTGTGCTCTGCAACAAGAGAGGCCGCGATAGTGAGAGGCCCGCGTACCACGATGAAGAGTGGCCCCCGCTCACCACAACTAGAGAAAGCCCTCGCACAGAAACGAAGACCCAACACGGCCAAAAATAAATTAAATAAAAATAAATAAATAAGAAGACCCCAAGATCACTATTTAAAAAAAAAAGTCCTGAGGTCAGTCCAGTAGCTCAAGAGTCAAGATTAAAATCCTTAATCACATCTGCAAAATTCCTTTTGCCACATAAGGTAACGTGGGAATGAGCGCCTTACGACCTTTTACTCTACTGTCCTTGGGGTTTTTTAAAATCTCAAATGTGTCACCTTATGGTTGCAAGATGGCTGCCACAGCTCTAGGCATCACATCCTCACACACGAGCATCCAGAACAGCTCTCTCTATATTTGTGAAGTGGGGGGAGGGAATCTTTCCAGAAGCCCCCAGCAGACTTCCCTTTCTATCTCATTGACCAGAATTGGGTCACATGCTCACCCCTGTCCCAGTCACTAGAATAAGGGAAACAGATTGTCATGAATGGCTTGAACTGATCATGATTGATCCCCTGGGGCTGGCCCCAATGATCCCCAAACAAGGGTGGGAATCTGTGCGCAAGGAGAAGTGACATGATTATGTAATCGGGATGAATGCTTCAAAACAGAAGTACCCAGCCTCTTCCGAAATTCTGCATTTGTTTGTCTAGCACAGGCTGCGTCCAGTGCAAGCCCGTGAATGAAGGAGCCTGCATGAGGTCAGAGGTTGTAAGCAGCCTGCAGAAGCGAATGATTCCTAAGACCAACGTCCACATCTGAGCAGATTCAGACCCTCCAGCATCCAAGTGGCCTCTCCAAACATTGGCTCCAGGGACTTCCCTGGTCTGGTGGTTAGGACTCTGAGCTTTCAATGCAAGGGGCGCAGGTCTGATCCCTGGTCAGGGAACGAAGGTCCCACATGCCGCGCGGTGCAGCCAAAAACAAAAACAAAATAAATAAACATTGGCTCCAGCCTCTGGCTCCTGTTGTTCAAGCCAGGAGTTCAGGAGGTCCAGCCACCCACCCTTGGCAGGGTGGGAATGTCAGGTTGACGCTATTGCGCTCAGGTATGAGAAGAGAGTCAAACCCTGGACTCCCAAGCATTTGCCAGGTCACTTCTTTTGGTCACTTCTTTGCCAGGTCACATACTAACAGGGTCATTATTCTGCCTTCCACTATATGTCCTTCTACCAGAATGTAAGTCCCTGAGGCCAAAGGTATTTCCCTGATTTGCTCACTTGCATGTCCCAAGAATCTTCAGGACCTGGCACATAGCAGGAGCTGAATGAATATTTGGTGATTTATGAACACAGGAATGAAAGTGCTCCAGATTTCACAGGGAAATCTTTACAGAACTGTGTCTGGATCCAAGGAGCCCGATTCCCAGGTCAGTTCTGATTGCAGGGAGCAGGTAGTGGTCCCCAAGGGGAGGGCAATGGAGCCACATTTGTCCTTGGCACAGCAGAGGATGGCCCGTTAGGGGACGCGTGAATCAAGCAGGTTGTACCCATGATGCAGAGATCGCAGGTGTGAGCCGCCGTCCAGCTACCAAGAGGCAAAGCAATGTTGTGACAGTGCCAAGGGGAGCCTCCCGTCTCTGGAATGTGGGAGAACTTTGCCTGTGACTCTACGAGCAAGTACAGTCAGGGCAGCAAAGAGCTCTGCCCCCATCGCGCTTGGAGGTGGCCAAGCGAAGACACAGCGAACTACGGGTCCTTTGTAGACCTGGGAGACAGGAACAGTGACTGTGATTCCACTCTAACGCCTGCTGACCTGTTCAGTGTTATTCTGAATCTTTGTTTACAGTTCAGGGTTTTTTAAGGTAAAATTTGCATAGAGTGAAATGCACAAATCTCACGTGTACAATTCTATGAGTTTTGACAAATGCATGCACCGGTGTAACCCACACACTTATCAAGATATAGAACCTTTCCATCACTGCCAAAAGTATCTTTATGACTTCCCAGCCAATCCTGCACCCCCAAAGACAACCAACGGATTTTTTTCATCATTGAATAGCTCTGTCTGTTCCAGAACTTCATATAAACGGCATCCTACAGTTTGTGCTCTTTTGTATCTGGCTTTTTTCATTCAACATAATGTCCGTGTGATTCATCTGTGTTGTGTGCATTGATAGATCATTCCCCTGTTATTAACGAGTAGGATTCCATAGTATAGAGACACCGCGGTTTGTATATCCATTCTCCTGGTAATGGACATTTGGGTTGTTTCCAGTTGGAGGGGTATTATAAATAAAGCTGCTATAAACATTCACATACACATCTTTATTGTGAACATACGCCCTTATTTCTTTCAAGAAAATACCTAGAAATGGAATTCCTGGGTTAGGAGGTAAGTGTGTGTTTTACTTTACAGGACACTGGTGAAACGTTTTCCAAAGTACTTGTAACATTCTGTGTTCCATTCAGCAATTAAGAAGAGTTCTGGTTGTTCCACATCCTTACCAACATTTGGTGTTGTCTATCTTTTAAAATTTTAATCATAAAAATATCTTAATCGTGAGATACTGTAGTAGTATCTCATGGACTATAGTTTGCATTTCCCAGATAACTAATGACGTTGAGCACTTTTAAAAGTGCTTTAAAAATAAAAAAGTGCTCATTGGCCATTCGTATACATTCTTTTTTTTTTTTTTTTTTAAGTTAGGGTTTTAACATTTTTTCAATTGAGGAGTTTTTTGTTTTTTGTTTTTTTGGCCATGGGGCTTGCAGGATCTTAGTTCCCCAACCATGGATTGAAGCCATGCTCCCTGCAATGGAAACGCTGAGTCCTAACCACTGGCCCGCCAGCGAAGCCCCATATACATTCTTTTCTAAAGAGTGTGTCAAATCTTTTGACCATTTTGAATTGAGCACATGCCCTTTGATTATTCAGTTGTAGGATTTTCTATATAATCTGGACACCAGTCCTTTATCAGTTATATGTTTTGCAATATTTTCTTCACGTTTGTGGTTTCCCTTTTCATTTTCTTAACAGTAAGCAGAAGTTTTCAATTTTAATGAAGTCAATCTGTTGATATTTCAATCTGTTGATGGTTATTGCTTCCTGTGTCCCATCTAAGAAATTTCCGCCTGTACACATCAAGAAGTTTTTTTTAATGTTTTCTTTGGAAAGCTTTATAGTTTCAGTTTTTACATTTAGATCTATGATCCATGAATGTTGTCTATAATGTGAAGTAAGCGTCAAGGTTCATTCTCTCAATATGGACTCCCAATTGTTCCACGACCATTTGTTCAAAAGACTTCTTTTCCCCATTGAGATGCTTTGTCCCCTTTGTCAAAAATCAACATGCTGTATAAGTGTGGATCTACCTCTGGACTCTCCAGTCAGCTACATTAATCTGTTTGTTGTGCCTTGATCCCTTAGCCTTGAAATCAGTTTGGGTAAGTTCTCTAACTTACAGCAAATGTTTTGGCTGCCATAGGTCCTTTGCATTTCCATAGAAATATTAGAATCAGCTTGACAATTTATATATTTTCACAAGGCTGCTGGGAATATAATTGGGATTGTGCTGAATCTATCGGTCAGTTGGGGAGAACTGACTGCTTAGCAACACTGAGTCTTCCAATCCATGGACATACTACTTCTTTCCATTATCTTAAGACTTTTAAAATTTTGTTCTTTTGTTGAATTTATTACTAAGTATTTTATGCTTTTTGTGTTATTGCAAATGGAATTTTTTAAAAATTTATTTATTTTTGGCTGCGTTGGGTCTGTTGCTGCGCGCGGGCTTTCTCTAGTTGTGGCGAGCAGGGGCTACTCTTCATTGCGGTGCATGGGCTTCTTATTGCGGCAGCTTCTCTTGTTGTGGAGCACGGGCTCTAGGCACGCAGGCTTCAGTAGTTGTGGCACGCAGGCTTCAGTAGTTGTGGCACATGGGCTCAGTAGTTGTGGCTCACGGGCTCTAGAGTACAGGCTCAGTAGTTGTGGTACACGGGCTTATTTGCTCCGTGGCATGTAGGATCTTCCCAGACTAGGGCTTGAACCTGTATCCCCTGCATTGGCAGGCGGATTCTTAACCACTGCACCACCAGGGAAGCCTGCAAATGGAATTTTTAAATTTTTCATTTTCACCACCGCACACCTATTAAAATGACCAAAATCCAGAACACTGACAACACCAAATGCTGACCAAAATGTGGAGCAACAGAAACTCTCATTCATTGCTAGCAGGAGTACAAAATGGTACAGCCACTTTGGAAGACAGTTTGGCAGTTTTTACAAAATTAAACATACTTTTCTTGCACGATCCAGCAATAGTGCTCCTTGGTATTTTTTTTTTCTTTTTTCCTTTAACATCTTTATTGGAGTATTATTGCTTTACAATGTTGCGTTAGTTTCTGCTTTATAACAAAGTGAATCAGCTATATGCATACGTATATCCCCATATCCCCTCCCTCTTGCGTCTCCCTCCCACCCTCCTTATCCCCCCTCTAGGTGGTCACAAAGCACCAAGCTGATCTCCCTGTGCTATGCAGCTGCTTCCCACTAGCTATCTATTTTGCATTTGGTAGTGTATATATGTAAGTGTTAGTCTGTCACTTCATCCCAGCTTACCCTTCCCCCTCCCCGTGTCCTCAAGTCCATTCTCTACATCTGTGTCTTTATTCCTGTCCTGGCCCTAGGTTCATCAGAACCTTTTTTTTTTTTTTTTTTCAGATTCCATATATATATGTGTTAGCATATGGTATTTGTTTTACTCTTTCTGACTTACTTCACCCTGTATGACAGACTCTAGGTCCATCCACCTCACTACAAATAACTCAATTTTGTTTCCTTTTATGGCTGAGTAATATTCCATTGTACATATGTGCCACATCTTCTTTATCCATTCATCTGTCGATGGACACTTAGGTTGCTTCCATGTCCTGGCTATTGTAACTAGTGCTGCAATTAACATTGTGGTACATGACTCTTTTTGAATTATGGTTTTCTCAGGGTATATGCCCAGGAGTGGGATTGCTGGGTCATATGGTAGTTCTATTTTTAGTTTTTTAAGGAACCTTCATAATGTTCTCCATAGTGGCTGTATCAATTTACATTCCCACCAACAGTGCAAGAGGGTTCCCTTTTCTCCACACCCTCTCCAGCATTTATTGTTTGTAGATTTTTTGATGATGGCCATTCTGACTGGTGTGAGGTGATATCTCATTGCAGTCTTGATTTGCATTTCTCTAATGATTAGTGATGTTGAGCATCTTTACATGTGTTTGTTGGCCATCTGTATATCTTCTTTGGAGAAATGTCTGTTTAGATCTTCTGCCCATTTTTGGATTGGGTTGTTTGTTTTTTTGTTATTGAGCTGCATGAGCTGCTTGTATATTTCGGAGATTAATCCTTTGTCAGTTGCTTCATTTGCAAATATTTTCTCCTATTCTGAGGGTTGCCTTTTCATCTTGTTTATGGTTTCCTTTGTTTATGGTTTCCTTTGTTGTGCAAAAGCTTTGAAGTTTCATTAGGTCCCATTTGTTTATTTTTGTTTTTATTTCCATTTCTCTAGGAGGTGGGTCAAAAAGGATCTTGCTGTGATTTATGTTATAGAGTGTTCTGCCTATGTTTTCCTCTAAGAGTCTTATAGTGTCTGGCCTTACATTTAGGTCTTTAGTGCTCCTTGGTATTTATTCAAAGCAGTTTAAAAACTTATGTCCACACAAAAACCTGCACACAGATGTTTACAGCAGTTTTATTCATAATTGTCAAACTTTGGAAGCAACCAAGATGTCTTTCATCAGGTGAATGGGTAAATAAACTGTGGTAATCTGGACAATGAAATATTATTCAATGATAAAAAGAAATAAGCTATCAAGCCATGAAAAGACATAGAGGAAACTTAAATGCATATTACTAAGTGAAAGAAGCCAATCTGAAAAGGTTGCATACTGTACGATTCAAATTATATAACATTCTGGAAAAGGCAAAACTATGGAGACAGTAAAAAAATCAGTGGTTGCCAGGAGTTAGGGGAAGGGAGAGTATAGACAGATCATTTTTAGGGCAGTGAAAATACTCTATATAGAGAAAACTCTCTATGTATCTAATGGTAAATATATGTCATTTTACATTTACCCAAACCCATAGAATATACACACCAAGAGTGAGCCCTAATGTAAGCCATGGACCTTGGATAATAATGGTGAGTCAATTTAGGTTCATCAATTGTAATAAATGTACCACTGTGGTGGAGGATGTTGATAATGGGGGAGGCTATGCACATGTGAAGACAGGGGGTGTATAGGAAATCTCAACAAATTTATTTATTTATTTATTTATTTATTTATTTATTTTATATTTTGGCTGCACCGAGCGACTTGTGAGATCTTAGTTCCCCAACCAGGCAATAACCCGGGCCATAGCAGTGAAAGCAGCAAGTCCTAACCGTTGGACCACCAGGGAGTTCTCAAATCTCAACAAATTTAAAAGAAATGAAATCAGAGTGTGTTCTCTGATCATAAGAGAATCAAAGTAGAAATCGATAACAGAAAGACAACAGGAAAATCTCCAAACACTTGGGAACTAAACAACACACTTATAAATTATCCATAGATCGGGCTTCCCTGGTGGCACAGTGGTTAAGAATCCTCCTGCCAGTGCAGGAGACATGGGTTCAAGCCCTGGTCTGGGAAGATCCCACATGCTGTGGAGCAACTAAGCCCATGCGCCACAGCTACTGAGCCCGTGTGCCGCAACTACTGAATCCCATGTGCCTAGAGCCCATGATCCACAACAAGAGAAACCACAGCAATAAGCCCGCGCACCACAAGGAAGAGTAGCCCCTGCTCACCGCAGCTAGAGAAAAGCCTGCATGCAGCAACCAAGACCCAATGCAGCCAAAAATAAATAAAATAAAATGAATAAATTAAATACATACATACATACATACTACATACATAAATTATCCATAGGTCAAAGAAGAAGTCTCAAAGGAAATTTTAAAAATACATAGAACTGAATGAAAACAAAAACACAGAATATCAAAATTTGTGGGATGCAGCTAAAGTAGTGTGGTGAGGGAAATTTATAGCACTAAATGCTTACATTAGAAAGAGAGAAAGTCTCAGGTCATTCATCTAATCTCTCACCTTAAGAAACTAGACTTTAGAAATAGTTTTATATGAATGAAATATCCCACCTACAAAGTATAAACTGTAAATCCAGTATTGTATTGGGGAAAAAATTTAAAGATGAAACTAGGAAAAAAAGAACAAAATAAATCCAAAACAAACAGAAGGAAGGAAACAATAAATATAAAAGCAAAAATCCATAAAATTAAAATCATAAAAACAATAGAAAAAATCATAGAAACAAAAAGCTGATTCTTTGAGATGATCAATAAAATTGATAAATCTCTGGCAAGACTAAAAAAGAAAAAAAAAGAAAAATCACCAATATCAAGAATGGAACAGGGGATACTCCACAGACTACGAAGACATCAAAAGGATAGAAAGGGAGCATTGTGAATGGCTCTACAAATATAAATTTGGCAATGTAGAGAAAATGGACCAATTCCTTGGAAAGCACAAACTATCACAACTCACTCAATATGAAATAAATCATTTCAATAACACTATAAGTTTTAAAGAAATTGAAATAAGAAGAGAAGGGAACATTTCCAATTCATTTTATGAGGGCAGTATTACCCTGATACCAAAACCAGATGGTACAAAAAGAAAAAAAGAAAACTACAGATCCACATCCTTAATGAATGTAGAGGCAAAACCCCTTAACAAAATATTAGAATTTGGCAATATATATATATTAAAAAGAATTATACACTGTGATCAAGTGGGGCTTATTCTAGGGGCATAAGACTGGTTCAATATTTGAAATAAATCAATGTAATCCACTGTAAACAGGCTTAAGAAGAAAAACCACATGATTATACTAGTGAATACAGAAAAAGATTGACAAAATTCAACTCCCAGTCAAAAAATGATCTAAGAAAACTAGGAGTGGAAGGGAATTTCCTCCACTTGATAGAGAACATCTACCAAAAAACTACAACTACAATTATACTTAATGGTTAAAGATGGAATGCTTTCCCCTCCTACGAATGGGAAGAAGGATGCCCACTCTCAACAATCTATGTTTATTTGGTGCCAGAAGTTCTACCCAAAGCAATAAGGCAAGAAAAGGAAATAAAAGCCATATAGATCAGAAAGGAAGAAATTAAAACATCCCTATTTGCAGATGACAAGATTGTCTATGTAGAAAATCCCAAGAAGTCTACAAAAAATATCCCAGAACTAATAACTGAGTTCATCCTGGTCATAGGATACAATATCAACACACAAAAATCAACTGTATATCTCTACATCAGCAATGAACACATGGAAACCAAAATTCCAAGTATAATACCATTATAGGAACTTCCCTGGTGGCACAGTGGTAGAGAATCTGCCTGCCAATGCATGTTCAAGCCCTGGTCCAGGAAGATCCCACATGCCGCGGAGCAACTAAGCCCGTGTGCCACAACTACTGAGCCCACGCACCTAGAACCCGTGCCCTGCAACAAGAGAAGCCACCACAATGAGTAGCCAGAGCACCGCAGTGAAGAGTAGCTCCCCTTGCCGAAACTAGAGAAAGCCTGTGCGCAGCAACAAAGACCCAAAACAGCCAAAAATAAATAAATAAAAATAAATTTATTTTTTAAATACCATTATAAAGACTCAAAAAAATGGAATACTTATGTATAAATAAAATGTGTACAGGACTTGCATGTTGAAAACTACAAAACTTTGATAAAAGAAATTTTTTAAAGACCTAAATAAATGGAGGGAGAATTCGTGTTCATGGATTGGAAGAACCAGCAAAGTAAAAATATCAGTTCTCCCAGAATTGATCTGTAAGTTTAATGCAATTCCTATCAAAATCCAATCAAGATGATTTTAATTTTTTAAATAAATTTATTTTTATTTATTTATTTATTTATTTTTGGACGTGTTGGGTCTTTGTTGCTGCGCGCGGGCTTTCTCTAGCGGCGGTGAGTAGGGGCTACTCTTCATTGCAGTGTGAGGGCTTATTGCGGTGGCTTCTCTTGTTGTGGAGCATGGGTTCTAGGCATGTGGGTTTCAGTAGTTGCAGCACATGGGCTCAGTAGTTGTGGCGCATGGGCTTAGTTGCTCCATGGCATGTGAGATCTTCCCGGACTAAGTCTCGAACCCTCATCCCCTGCATTGGCAGGCAAATTCTTAACCACTGCGCCACCAGGGAAGCCTCAAGATTATTTTTAGATATGGATGATATTATTCTAAAATTTATATGGAAAAATCAAAGGAATTAGAAAACCTAAAACAATTTTGAAAAAGAATAAGAAAGTGGGAGGAATCACTCTACCCAATTTAAAAATACTATATAGCTACAATAATCAAGACTGTGTAATATTGGTGGAGGCATAGGCATATAGATCAATGGATAAGAAAAGAGAACCAGAAAAAGACCCACACAAATATATACATGTGATTTTTTTATTAAGGTACAAAATAATTCAATGGAGAAAGGACGGCCTTTTCAACAAATGGTGCTGGAACAATTGGCCATCTATAGACCAAAAAAAAAAAAAAAGTTGAACCTTACTCCTTATATAAAAAATAACTCTGGATGGATTTCAAACTTAAATGTAAAATTATAAAACGTTTAGAGAAAAAATAGAAGAAAAATCTTCTGGAGCTAGTATCTGGGTCTAGGAAAAGAGGTCTTAGACTTAACACGAAAAGCACAATCCATGTTAGAAAAAAATTGATAAACTGGACTTCATCAAACTTTAAACGTTTTGCTTTGCCAAAGACCCTGTTAAGAGGAAGAAAAGACAAACCACAGACAGGAGAAAATAGTTGCAAATCACCTAACATCTAACATCACAAATCATCTAACAAAGAACTTGTATCTAGATTATATAAAGAATTCTCAAAACTCAACAGCAAAAAAAGCCACAAACAATCCAATTAGAAAATGGACAGAATATATGAAGAGATATTTCACTGAAGATATACGGATGGCAAATAGGCACATAAAAAAGATGTTCAACATCACTAGCCATTAGGGAAATGCAAATTTTGTCCACAATGAGGTATCACTATACACCTATTAAAATGGCTAAAATTAAAGAAAAATACTGAAATACAAAAAATCAAATGCTGGTGAGGATGCAGAGAAACTGGGACATTCATGCATTCTTGTTGTAGAAAATAGCATGGCCACTCTGCAATATAGTTGGAGAGGTTTTCAAAAAACTAAACATAGAGTTACCATATGACCCAGCAATCAAGTTTCTGGGCATTTATCTAACAGAAATGAAAACTTATATCCACATTAAAATGCATACATGAATGTTCACAGCAGCTTTATTTGTAATAGGCCAAAACTGGAAACAACCCAAATGCCCTTCAGTACGTGAGTGGTTTTAAACAAACCATGGAATAGTACTCAGCAACAAAAAAGGAACAAACTGTTTTATACACACAACAGCTTGGATGGATCTCAAGGGCATCATGTTGAGTGAAAAAGCCATTCTGAAAATGTCGCATGGTGTAGGATTTCATACATATAACATTCCCTAAATGAGAAAATGATAGAGCTGGAGAACAGATGAGTGTTTTGCTAGAATTAAGGGTGTAGGGGGCAGGGGTTGGGTGTGACTATAAAGGGGCCATATGGGAGTGATCTTTGGGGGATGGAATAGTTCTGCATCTTGATGGCCATGGTAGTTACATGAATACACATGTGTGATAAAACAATACAGAACTCTATGCACCCATTGTATCAATGCCAATCTCCAGGTTTTTCTATTAGACTATTATGTAAGATATAACCATTGGGGGAAACTAGCTCAGGGTACCCCCTCTGTTCTTTTTCTGGAACTTCCTGTGAATCTATAATTACTTCAAAACTAAATTTTTTTTAAAGAGGAAGGAAAAAATACTTCAACCCAATAATTCTATAACCAGCAAAAATATCCTTTAAGAATGAAGACAAGATAGTCACTTTCAGATTTAATAAAAGTTGGGGTTTTTTTTAAACCATTTTTTAAATTGAAGTATAGTTAATTTACAATGTTGTGTTAGTTTCAGGTGGACAGCAAAGTGGTTCAGTTTTATATACATAAATATTCTTTTTCAGAGTAATAAAAGTTGTTTTGTAAATAGAGACTTTTTCACCAGAAGACACGTACATAAGCAATGCTAAAAGGGAAAGAATACGAGATGGAAATTCAGATCTTCAAGAAGCATAAAGTATCTATTTACCTAGATATTTATCATTTAGAAATGATAAATATCTAGGTAAATAGAAAAGATCATTTTTTCCTCTTAATTTCTGTAAAGTATATAGAACTCCCTAAAGCGAAAATTATATACATTTACATATGACAACTATAGCATAAAGGGTGGCAGGGTGGGAGCCAATGGACCTCCACAGTTGCCAGGAGTCTACACTTTATGTGATGTGGTTCAGTGTTAGCTCTAAGTTGAAAAGTCAAGGACGTAGGAATGAATATTTTAATCCCTTAAGCAACCACTAAATAATAATAATATTGGTGCAAAGACGGTAGGAAAAAAAGTACAGAGGAACAAATTGCAGAGTTGTGCTTTAAATATAAAGACACAGCTGGATTAAAAGTAAATGGATGGAAAAAGGTAACACATGCACACAGTAAGCCAAGGGAGGATGGCAAGTTACATAAATATCACAGCAAAGACAGCTCTGTCCCAGGTGTCCTCAAGACCCACTCTCTAACTTCATGCCCACCTCCATCTGGGGCCTCCTCCTGGGGAAGCCTCCTGTGACACCAAGGAGGGAAGGGTGACATGTGGGACACCAAGGCAGGGCTGTGTGTGAACACAGGCTGGGTCTTCCTCTGGCCCCTTTCCACCTGCCAAAGCCTGGCCTCGTTTTGGCACATACAGGGGGTGCTCGGTGAGGACTGGCAGATTCTGTGGATTCCTGGGTGGTTTCTTGATACCGAAGGCTGCCATTTGCCTTTGGTATACCAGCTCCTGGCCAGAGCCAGAGCGGGGGGGGGATTCAGGGGGTCAACAAAATATTTACTGAGCACCTACTGTGTGCCAGGCCTATCTGCGCCAGGTCCTGGGGTTGTATCAGCGAACTGTACAAACCCAGACCCTCACCTCAAGGAGCTTATATTCTGATAATGGGTTAGGGAAGGGAGACAGTAAACAGTAAGCATCATAAAAAATAGATTATGAAGTTTGTTAGAAGGATACTAGTGCTATGGGTCTGTCATACATGGCCTTTATTATGTTGAAGTAGTTTCTCTCTATGCCCACTCTCTGGAGAGTTTTTATCATAAATGGGTGTTGAAGTGTGTCACAAGCTTTATCTGCATCTATTGAGATGATCGTACGGTGTTTATTCTTCAATTTGTTGATGTGGTGTATCACACTGATTGATTTGCGGATATTGAAAAATCCTTGCATCCCTGGGATAAATCCCACTTGATCACGGGGAAACCAAGTGAGGTAGGGTGAAGGGTGGGGTGTGCAGGGGTGGGGTGTGCAGAGGTGGGTCTGGGCAGGTTGCTCTGGGTAGACTTCTTGAAGAGATGAAGTTTGAGCCAAGACTTGAAGCGGGGGAGGGAGGGAGCCCCCTGATCTCTGGGGAAGAGCTCCGGGCAGAGGGAACAAAGGGAACCTGGAAGGGGCCAGGAGCAGCGGATTCTCGGGGGAGGGTGAGCACTGCCAGGATGCTCCTGTTACTTGGGCACCCAAAGGCCAGGCCCAGGCTCCGTCCCTCAACTTGCGGAAGGACAGGTGATCCACCAGGTGACTCCCGCCTTGCAGGGAGGCTGGGGAGTGAGGCTGAGGTCCAGGTTTGGCAGGATTTATTGGGAAAACAGACTTGCTGTTATCAGGCAGTCCAGTCAGTCCCGGCTGCCCTGACCTGTGCTGTCAGAGTCCATCCCCTGTTCTTCCAAAACCCAAGATCTGTTTGCCCTGCCCACTGTCTGAACACATACCCAGGTGTCCTCCCAATGGATTTGGAAAATGTCTGCTGCAGGTCCCATCCTTGGACACATCTGTTCCCAAATCCTCCTTATAGGCTTCTAAGGAACCCACAGTCTAAGTCAGGCCCCCAACACATCCAAACCCAGTGGTCTCTCCATCCATTTCCCCTCCTAAGGTTGCCCAGCCTGGTTACTTGACAACCACCATGGACTCACCTCCCTCCTCCCTTGTTAATGGGCCTGTTTCCCCCCAGAGGCGCCTTCCCACCACACCCCCAGTGCCCTCCTCATCCTGTCCCCCTTTGGCTGGTATTAGCAAGCCCCATTAAGGAACATTCCATATCATACAGGTATTTGATATTCCAGATAAAATCTTGGTAGCCCCCGTGAACCATCTTAACTGTCGAAATGCCCACAGGATGTGGGATTAGCTCTGCAGCACATGCAAAATGAGGGGATTTTATTTGGTGTTTAGGATTTATACATGTATACTTTTGGGGGGGGGAGGGGTCCTGAATATCTATTTAAATCAAGTAACTTAATCCACGGAGTTCAAGGCTAAAACCACCATAGGAAAATGGCATTTACATATATTAATCTCTTAACATCCACAGGGGAGAATGTGCACGCCCCCTTATCACACACATGTGTGCATACACACACTAGCAGCCCAGAAGGCAGCCTCAGCAAGAAGGCCGGTCAGTGGGGGACCCGGCATTCCGCTGACCTTGACCATGGTGCCCTAGGCCAGGTGGAGAGGCCGGTTTCCCTTCTCGGCAGCTCCCAGCGGAGGAGCCAGAGACTAAGCCCCACCTGCAAAGATGCCCCAGGGCTCCTGGGGGCACAAGGCTCCCAGCTCCACTCCCAGCAGGGCCCCTGGGGAAAGACCGCCAAGCCCGGTCCCCAATCACCTCCAGCAACAGCAGCTTCTGAGCTGGCACTTCTGGGACCCTGAGGTGTCTGAATTAATTTGACTCCCTCCTTAGAGATGGTGAAACCGAGGAATTGACTTGCCCGAAGCCACAGAGCCCATCAAGGGCAGGGGCTGGGTTTGAACCCCTTCCGCCTGCGCAGCTTGTGCCCCTTCCCCAGTCACCCGGCCGCATCCCTGCCCTGTCAGGAGTTTCAGTTCAGCAGACTCTCATTCATTCAAAGCCTCCGTAATTCAGAATTCTGGAGAGGAGGAACTTCTCCTTTGCAACAAACACGGAGAGAAGCAGGGTTTACTGAATAAATGAACTGCATTAGCAAGATTCATGGCGAAAGGGTTAGGAGAGACAGTCAAAAACCTGAGAGGCTCACTGCTCACAGAGGATCTTCACTAGAGCCTCTGTGGTCCCAGTTCGCACCACGGGGGAGGAGGAGGCACTAGCCTAGCTGGAGGAAGACCTGCGTTTGCTCTCTGCTGTGTGACCTAGGGCCGGGACACCGCCTCTCTGAACCCCAGTTTCCCATCGAAAGCGTAAATAACAATGCCTTCCCCGCAGAGCTGCTGCAAGAGGTGATGTGTATAAAAACAGTGTGAGGCTTGGTGCATAGTAGGTGCTCAGTAAATCACAGCTGTTTTATAAGAGTTAAAAAGCACCTCATGAACCAAATCTCATGCATCTCATCTTCTCACTAATTCACACTGGTCTTCCCAGACATCGATGAGAGCTCCAGGTACAGTTCTTGCACCTGGCTCAGGGTGGGGACCCCTGCACTTGACCTATCGATGGGTATCAATCAGGTTCTCTGCTGAGGGCTGGGCACACAGCAGTGGCCTAGACAGACAAGATCCCTGCCCCCATGCATAGTCTGGCTATTGAGCGTGCCCGACAGGGCACAGAGAAGGGTGGCAGGTGGTAGGGTTGCCAGATTAAATACACGATGCCGAGGTACATTTGAGTTTGAGATAAACAGCATTTTTTTTTTAGTATAAGTATATCCGGACCAATATTCAGGATAGAGACTTCCCTGGTGGTCCAGTGGTTTAAGACTCTGCGCTCCCAATGCAGGGAACTAGATCCCACATGCATGTCACAACTAAAGATCCCCCACACCGCAAGGAAGATCCCGCGTGCCACAACTAAGACCTGGCACAGCCAAATACATAAATAAATATTTTTTAAAAATATTCAGGATATACTTATACTCGAAAGTTATTTGTCGCGTATCTGAAATTTATGATTGAGTGTGCTGTATTTTTCTTTTATTTTGTTGCTAAGTCTGGCAGCCCTACAAAGCTGGTCTTTCCACTGTTAGCAGTGACCCAGCCCCTCCTGCAGAAGTCCTTCTCCTGAATGAACAGACCTGTGGGCCAGGGGATAAACAGAGGGACAAGCCCACAAGAGAAGCACAAGGGGTGGTCCAGGAGGCCCCTGACAAGTGACTTTTGAGCTCTGACCTGAAGTGTGGAAAGCAAGAGTAAGGGTGTTACATTTACGAAGAGGAGGGGGTAGGAGGGCTGGGGGAGGCGAGGCAGAGAGCCACCGGCTTCGGAGGAGAGCGCGCGGGCCAGGACGGGGGCGGGGGGTAGGCATGGCGGGCTTCAGAGAGGAGGCAGAATGGAGCCAGGCCTTGATGCATGAGGACAGGGTAGCTGGACAGAGGGGAGGGGTGCTGAGGGATCCCAGCTTGAAAGGGGGATGGTCTCCCTTCCCTGGTAATCCAGACAGTAGGCCCCTGAGGTATGGCGTCCCATGCCACGGACCACCTCTCACAAGGGTCTCTGACACACGGGCAAACGCACACAACACAATGTTGGGTGAGAAGTTCAAGTTACAAAACAGACGGCAGCTACGGTGTTGCAGGGGTTGAAGCTGACCACCTGACCTAGCACATCACAGGAGCTCAAGATGTGGGATCAATGAAATCATCGTTTTCCCATTTGCAGACAAACTCAGGGGAAGCAGAGTCTCGAAGGTGTTTTTCTTTCCATTTCGAGAATATTTTACTGAATGAATGAACAAATCCAACAGATGTCAATTTAATAGGACTCCATCCAGAAACCGCTGGTCCCAGACTTAGTAATAAAACAACAAGCAAAGACGGAACCTGCCTCCTGGTCCCCAGTGGGCGCCATGGCTCTTGAACTTGAGATAATCAGTGCGTTTGCAAGTTCCCTGCTCCCTCCCCAGCCTGCTGGGTCTGCGAAGCCTCCTGCCAAGCACAGCAGGAGAGATCAGCTCCACAGCCTCCAACACCCCAGCCCTGTGTTCTCAGCCCCCTGGGCCTTGAATGGGTGTAAGATCCTGGCTCACCAACGAGGGGGGTGGGACCCAGGAAGGGAGCTCTGTGGGGAGGCCATCTGGCACAGACTGAAGGTTTCACTCACCACTGTCCTCCTGTGTGTCCTCGGGCAAGTGGCTTCACCTCTCTGAGCCTCAGCGTCCTCTGTGATGCAGGGACGGATTATAGCCATGCTGCCCTTAACTGATTCACAAAGGTTTGGGGACAACTTGTTGCATGCCAGGCACCACACCAGGGGTGGAGCTACAGAAAGAAGGCCTTGGGACGCCCAGCTCAGGTTCTCACACAGAGGCACCAGACAGTGAACAGGGGCTCAGCCCACGGGATGATCACACAGGGTGGTCAGGGAGGCCCCTCAGACAGGCTGGTCTTGGAGCTCAGACCTGAAGCCTGGGAAGGAGGAGAGAAGACAGATCCTTTCATTACAGGCTGTGGGCGAGAGAGTTCCTGACAGCCAGTTCCTGCTGGATAAAAGGACCCCCAGCCCAAAGAGCCAAGTGTCGTGCTTAAAAGGTCCCCCTTGATTCCCTCAGACTTTTTTCAGAGGGGGAGGTGTTGGCAATGACTTCTTTATTGAAGTATAGTTGATGTACAATATTATATAAGTTGCAGGTGTACAATATCGTGGGTTTCCCTGGTGGCGCAGTGGTTGAGACTCTGCCTGCCGATGCAGGGGACATGGGTTCGTGCCCCGGTCCAGGAAGATCCCACATGTCGCGGAGCGGCTGGGCCCCTGAGCCATGGCCATTGAGCCTGCACGTCCGGAGCCTGTGCTCCGCAACGGGAGAGGCCGCAACAGTGAGAGGCCGTGTACTGCAAAACAAACAAACAAACAAACAAAAAATCGTAATCCCTCCAGCTTTTTAACCTCTTTGTTATTAAAAATAACACACGGGTAAAGTTTGTTGAGCATTTACCATGAGTCCACATCCTCCACGCTTTGAGGGGTTAATGTGCTCAGACCACACAGCAGGACGGGGAGCGGGGCAATGCCCTGCCAGGGCTACACAGCAGCTGGCAGCAGGCAGAGCCAGTGAGCCGCGGCCCAGCCTGGACCCCCATGTTGGCGCCTCCTGGGACCTCTCCTAAGGGGAGGAGGGAGTGAGGGCACAGGCTGGAGACTGGGGCAGGGAGGAGCCCTTCCCATCGCATCCCTACACCATCAGACCCCGAAGCCCCTCTGGCCATCAGGCCCCACCCTTTCCCTCTAAGGAAGGAGAAGCTGAGGCCCCCCCAGGAGACTCAGCTCTCCCAGCTCCCACCCCAATGCTCACCCCACGCTGCCGGCCCATTCCTCAGAGCCCCCTAAGCAGGAAAGGCCCCCCCGCAGCCCTTCCCATGACCGGTGTGCAGAGGATGCGTCGGGACGGGTGGGGAACAGGGAGCCAAAGCTCTGCTCTGAGATCAAGAGCCAGACCTGGGTGCCCAGCAGCCCTCTAGGGCCACCCACGTGTGTCCACACAGCGGGCTCTCCCTCCACATACCACCACCCCCACCCCGAAGTGTCTCCTTCGATGCCACTGTGTGCCCGAGAGGTTGCAAAGGGGAGGGGGCCACCTGGTCAAAGGAGACCCCTGCAGAATGGAGTGGCGCGGTGGACAGCAGATCCAGCGAAGGCAGGGCCCCTGGGTTCCAGGCTCACCTGGTGACCTTGAGTGGCTGTTCCTTCCAAGGCCCGTACACACTGTCCAGACTCCTGGGCCCCTCGCTGTCCCCCAGCACCCTCCCTCCACAACACACTCCCATTTCTCCACACCCTTCTCCTTCCAAGTGACTAGGACTGGGTAACCAGAAGTGACACCACCGGCACTAGACCTCTCGCCATGTGAGGTGAAGTCAGGCCCATTCCCCAACTCACTGGCTGTGTGACCTTGAACACATCACCGGCCCTCTCTGATCAGCTTCCTCACCTTAAAATGGGGGTCACGTCAGCCCCAAGCCTGCAGGACTGTTGGAGGAGGGGGGGTCCCAGAAGATGCACTCAGCACAGACACAGCACCAAGTGCCTGAACCCCCCCTGCCAAACTCGTCATCACCTCTGGGGCAAACGTAACAAAACGAGTATCAACCGGGTCTCCTGACTAACGAAAGAGCAAAACTCTACCCATGGCCCCCCGTCTTGACCCAGCCCTTCAGGTAACACCTTCGCTACGTTTTACTAAATCTGAATCATTGTATTATTTGATGTTTTTCTTTAAACGAATTCACTATTCTCACCTAAGTAAATGCGGCTATCCGGGAACTTTATATGATTACTGTAAGTGGAAAACTAAGATCCCATGCCATAAATAGAAGATAAAAGTAAAGATAAATTACGATTAAAATAAAACAGTGTTAACAAAGTCTATCTGGCTATCGTTGCCTGCCACAGTGCTTTGTAATAAAGGGTTAGGGAGTGTGAGCTTCTCCTCCAGGAAACTGAGGGAGAGTGCAGAAGGGAGTCTGTGGGGCTCCTGGAATCACCCCCTCCTATGTCCCCGGGGCTGCTCACCCACACCTGGGAAACCTCAACCAGTGGGGAACACCCCCCGGCCACTGAACCAGGGACGGGGCTCCCTGCAAGGTAGGGACCCGACCTCATTTACTGCTGACAGGTACCGTCATTACCTCCCTGCAAGAGGCGAGTACCACTGTGGTCCTGTTACAGAGGAGGACACCCAAGTCCTGCGGGGCAAGTCTGGTCCATGGCCTCCTGCTGGAAGTGGGCGGACCACAGCCCTCCGCCGTCTGCTCCCTGCATGGCCAGTCTGTCCTCTACAAAGCCTCCACATTTTGGGGGGCCCCCCTCCTCCAGCCGCAGTGGCTCCCCCCACTCCGGGAGGGTGGGGACACCGCCCCACTGAGGATCACGGGGTCTGCTGGGCTGCTCTGCTCTTTGGGACCCAGCACTCTCTGCAAGCAGGGCCCTGCTGACCGTTGTCCCCTCCACACAGACAACGCAGCCCAGAGCCTTGGCCAGAGATGGAGGGGAAGGAGGCCACCCCCCAAAATCCTCACAAACTACCCTCTTGATTTCTAAGTGAAGTAGGTAAGTCGGAACACAATCCTCCCATAAGCTAACAATTTCCTTTATGAGAATGCAAGTATAAGTCTCAGAAAGGGATGCGTGAATGAAAATGGGTGACGGTGATAAAGGGGGTAAGAAACTCACAAGGGTGCCTGGACGGTCCCCGAACAGTCCTTTGGGTGGGAAGCCAGCCAAGATGGAGGGGACGCTTCTTTGAGGAAAGGACTGGCGGCTATTTGTCCCATCTCGCCCCCCCCCACCAGAACGAGGAGGCAGAGTGGCCGTGTCAGGGGCCAGACAGGCAGGCTGGTGGCATATGTCACAGGCGGCCAATCTGTCACTCAGCCCAAGTGCAGACCATGAAGCCTCTGTCCACATGGGTCCCACTGGGCCATGACCTCCTTCTGAAGCCCATAATGTTCCTTACTTTGACCCCACAACTTCCCTGGTTCCCCTCAGAGCAGCCCGGACACTCTCTGACCCGAGAGCCTCCCTAACCCCTTATAAAATGCGATGAGCCCTGGGTGGAGAGAAGGTGGTGCGGGGTCGGCGGGGGGACTCTTAGGCAGTCCCGCTGGGCTGGGGCCACTCAGACCCAGTCTGCGGAGTGTCTGCCTTAGATGCAACTTGCAGGATGAATTCAAAGGTGAGCCCAGCCCTTTGCAGCCTAGACAGTGATTCTGCAAGTGAGGGCCTGGCCAGGGGCAGTGGGCAGACTCCCTGCCTGCATGCAGACCCCTTATGAGAAACGCTCAGTCCCAGGACCCCACTTCCAGGGTCTTCAGAGCCGTCCTGGTCTGGTCCGGGAGCAGGAAAGCAGGAGGGCCAGCAGTTGCAAAGGGCAGCCCCCAGGCATCCCACCTCACCGTTCACGTCACCCTGAGCAATTGCCACCTTGATTCCTTCTAGGTCTTAGCCTCAAGGTCCCATCTAGGCAAGCGAAAGGGGACCCACCTCCCAAAAGGATTCCCTAGGGCAGAATGCCTAAAAAGCAAGGACAATCACCATGAAATACGGATGGCAAGCGGAAAGCGTTCTCCTAAAACATCCAAGTGCTCTGGGGCCAGCAAGGAGGAGACACGAGAGGGTGATGAGGAGAACAGGGGTTTTGGTGCTACCTAGAGCTGGGTCCAAATCTCAGCTCCACCAGAGCCAGTTGTGTGACTTTGGGCAAGTGACCTCCCTTCTCTGAGCCTCGGTTTCCTCCTCTGCAAAATAGTCAAGACAATAGCACTGACCAAACACAGGTTTTCTGTAGATTTCCATACATTTGTGTGGAAAGCTCACAATGCCTGGGATATGCAGATAAAATTGGCATAGGTGACAGCAATTACCATTATTGAATGTCACGTACAGACAAATATTGGCAGGTATTAAATGTATAAGAAAATTTTAAGTAAAGAAACTTAAAACTGAGAATTCCTATGCATTAATTCAATTTAGTCTGCAGATTGGAACAGATTCCTGCAGTTCTATTTCTGTTCAGCTCCTGGTGCCATGTCATGTCAGAAGTGAGAAGTAAGCCTTGTGGCTATCTGGGGAAGCACATGCTGAAGGGGCCCTTGAGTCCCCGCCCAGGCTCTGAGCTTCAATCCGGGTACCTCGACTCCCAGAGTGGGACAAGTGGCTGCCCCCTCCTCAAAGCAGAGGTGAGGAGCCTGAGGGACCTAAACCAGGTTGCCAGCGCTTGCAAGTCCGGGCTTTCTGGAGCTCGGTTGGCTTGAAGAGGGGTGTGGTCACAAAGGGGCGTGGTCTCTACTCCCTCTGCCACGCCCACCGGGTGGGGGAGGTGAAGGGAGGGACCCGGGAGGGTAACCAGGACCAATAGAGGAGATTCACACAGGATTAGGAGGATCTGGGGGCACCAGAAAACCTTATTCCCTGGGGCACCTCCTTTGCAGAAGAGAGCTGGCCAGCAGAAGGAAGAATTCTTGAGGCTGCACACCTGGCCAAGGGGGAGGGGCCGGGGGCCAGGTGCAACCTGGGCAGGCAGAGAGCGGGAGGAAGCTGGACCCCCGCTCCGGTGCAGGGCGGAGCCTCCCAGGGAAGGCCAGTCGTCTGTTCCTCACTTATTCATTCATGCAATTTGTACCAATGTGTGGTCTGGGTGCGGGCCCCGGTGCCAGGGGAGCCGGCCGACACCAAACACACGGCCCTGCCCTCACGGGGCTCAGAAGGGGTCAGCGAGGTAAGGGAGAGGTGGGATCAGATCGGGCCTGGGTGACGGGGACGTCGGGCCTCCCTCTCCCTGCCATGAGAAGCCACTGGAGGATGCTGAGCCTGCAAGAGACAAGATTGGACTTGCATTTTAAAAGAATGGTTTGGCCTACAGTGTGGAGAATAGGCTGAAGGGGAACAGAGGGTGAAGCCGGGAGAAGGTCAGTTAAAACGGAGGAGCGGGGATGGCGGCTGGCCCCCGCCCCCCGGGTCCCAGGAGGCCGGGAGAAGGGGCCAGATTCCTGGTGTGTTTCGGGTTAGGGCTGACAAGACTCGCTGGTCTGGATGAGGATGTGAGAGAGACAGGAGTCAGGGACAACTCCAAGAGTTTTGACCTGAGAAAACGAAAGCATAGCGTTTCCATTGGCTGTGGGGGGCAGGTTTGGGGTCAGCTGGTGGGAGAGACACTGTTTGCAACCGGTGAAGTGTGAGGGGCCACGAGCCATCCCTCGGAGATGCTGGGGAGGCCATGGGATGTGCAGGCCTGGCGTTCAAGGGAGGGGCCGGCTGGAGGCAGGCATCTGGGGGATGTCCCTGCAAAGCTGGTTCTCAGCCACAACGGAAGAGACCACCCAGGGAGAGCTGCAGACAGACAAGGGAAGCGGGGTCGGGACCGAGCCCTGGGGCAGGTCCAGGTTAACCGGGAGAAGAACAGCAAGAGCAGAGGTGGGAGGTCAAGAGAAGGGAGTCTTCGGGGATGGAGGAAGTGACCGGCTGTGTCCACTGCTGCTGGCAAGTGGACCAAGGGTAACCTTTGGGGTCAGCGACATGGTGATCAGCCCTGACCTTGGCGAAGGCTGTTTGGGTGGAGGGGCGGGAGCCTGACTGCAGCGGGCTCAGGAGATCACAGGAGGGGGCGCGCAGAGAGACCTCACTAAGACCACCCTGACGAGAAAGTGTCCCGGAAGAGGGTGGGATAAACAGCGCTGAAGCTGGGGTGGGAGGATTGTAGGGTCAAGGGGTGGCTGTTTTAAATATGGGAGGCATTCCAGCGTGTTTGTTGCCTGCTGATGGGGACGACCCAAGAGAGGGGACGTGAGAGAGATGGTGCAGAGCTGCAGAGAAGCCTGGAGCAGGTAAATGGAGAAGAGAAGATGCACAGGGCCCCTCGCCAGTTCCACTGCCTGGGGGACCAGGACTTGGCGAGAAAATAGGAGGAGGGAAAGGGCAGGGCGCTGAGGGTGGATGCAACAGAGACATTCGCCTGTAACCTGAGTGAGGACAGACAGAGGCGGTGGCGGAAGGACAAGGAAAAGGGGGTCAAGGATGGCAGGGGGCAAGGAATTATCGGACTCAAGGTCGCAGAGGGAGTGTGTGGAAAGGCAGGAGTCCGAGAACGGGGAGCTGGAAACGGAGACTCCAGGTGGGCGAAGGCATTCCTGGAGAAGACCAGATCCAGGTGTGGCCTTGGAAATGACAGCTGGGGTAGGGGCTGAAAGGTCTTTGGAGCAGAGAGTTTCGGGGAACTGAGAGGTGAGACCAGGTGAGGGGAGGACGAGGCGGAGGGAGTCCCGGAGCAGCCCCGCTTATCACGGAGGTCTCGGCCTTCCCTGGGGTCAGGAATATTCCTGGCATCCTGGCTCCAGCTGCAGAGCAGAGGCTGCCTGAGGCCTCCATGCAGACCACCCTCTGTCCCCCTAAGCAAGGACATCTCTTGATGGTGGCTTCTGGAAAAGGTAATCTTTGAAGTCTTTTTTTTTTTGTAAAATACATAAAACACAACATTTACCATCTCAACCATTTTCAAGTATAAGTTCAGTGGCATTAAGTACATTCACATGGTTGTGTCACCCATCTCCAGAACATCTTCCCAACTGAGCCTCTGTCCCCATTAAACGACTCTCCACTCCCTCCTCCCCCAGCCCCAGGCAACCACCATTCTACTATCCGACCCTAGGAACTTGACGACTCTAGGTACGGCATATACCTGGAATCATACAGTTTTTGTTTTTTTGATGACTGGCTTATGTCGCTTAGTATAATGTCCTCCAGGTTCATGCATGTTGTAGCAGGTATCAGAATTCCCTTCCTTTTTAAGGCTGACTAATATTCCATTGTATGTATTTCCCACATTTTGTTGATCACTCATCTGTCAATGGACATTTGGGTTGCTTTTACCTCTTGGCTATTGTGAATGATGCTGCTATGAACCTGGGTGTACAAATCCCTCTTCAAGTGCCTGCTTTCAATTCTTTTGGGTATATACACAGAAGTAGGATGGCTGGATCATATGATAATTCTACGTTTAGCTATTTGAGGAGCCACCATACTGTTTTCCAAAGCAGCTGTACAATTTTACATTTCTACCAGCAGCACACAAAGGTTCCAATTTATCCACCTTCTCTTGAAACTTATTTTTTCCTGCTTTTTTTTTTTTCTATTAGCCATCTGACATCAAAGTTCATTGACAAACATTGTCTCACTTGGTGAGGCGAGAGCATCCCAGGTGGAAGGGACGTAGAGGGACATCACTTGAGTGGAACAGGAGCTTGAGTGGAACAGGAGTCTGGAAGCTAGGCGAGGTTGGGGCAGAAACAGCAAGTGACGGACATGTTGGGTTGAAGGTCAGGAGTGTAATCAGAGACGAGGCTGGAAGTGTGGGTGGGTGAGGCTAAGCCAAAAGTGATGGGACCGCAGACGAGAGCACTGATTAATCCTTGGGTGAGGAGTACAGGTTGACTGGAGGGGAAGAGCCAGGAAGTTGGGAAGCCAGATAAGAGATGCTTAGGACAGTCTGGAAGAGAAGAGAGGACACTGCTGGGAGACAGCCACCACCATCAACTCTCACTGCTATGAAGCCTCATGTGGACCCAACCCCAAGCCAAACAAAGCCCTGTGCCTCTATCATCTCCACATACCTGGTCAGGTGGGTACAGGATTACCCCAGTTTATAGGGGAGGAGACTGAGGCTCAGAGAGTGTAAGTAACTTGCCCAAGGTCTCGAGCCAATAAGCAGCAGAGCTGGAACTCAAACTCCAATCTGTTCTCCATCATTCCACAAGCATTTATCGAGCACCTACTGTGTAACAGGCCCCACGTCGAGAGCTGTTTGATATCAAATCCATTGCTCTTACCAGCAACTCTACACCAGCTCAAGCAGTGGTCAACCTCCAAGCCACTCTAAGACACAATGCATGAAGGTAATCCACCAGGACACAGAGAAACTGGAGAACAATTAGAAATTGGAGGGAATTCCATGGCAGTCCAGTGGTTAGGACTCCGAGCTTTCACTGCCGAGGGCACAGGTTCAGTCCCTGGTCGGGAAGTTAAGACCCCACAAGCCGTGCAGCACAGTCAAAAATAAATAAATAAATAAAGTACAGCTGAAAAAAAGAAAGAAAGAAATTGGAGAAAGTGGCTAAACCATGTGGGCTATTTTATCACACGCATTTGAACTCACCCAACGCAGAATCTTCTCGGTCCAGGAAAAGGTTGATGGCCCACACAAGAGGGGAGAAGGGGAGTGCCAAGAAATTACAGACCATTCAGAGCCTCCCATCCCAGCAGGCAAGCTGATGGTCACCCAGGGATGGGAATCTGCAAAAAAAGGAGAGGGTGGGAAGGCTTCACTCACAGGCAACTGGAATATTTGTAGGTCAAAATCAACCAAGTTTTGTTGGCAAGCTCCTATGGTTCAATCTAATACAAAACGATGTGGTGTCACTTTCACTGGCTTTCATTCCTTCACCCAACATTCAGTGAGTTCCTACCAAGTGCCAACAGTGGAAACACAGAGAGGAACAAAGCACTTGTGACTCCTGTCCTCGTGAAGCTGTGGTCCGCTGAGGGTCACAGACGTAAAACACACAGTCACAAGTGTAATTGCGGGGGCGGGGGGTTTACCCATCTGGGGCATCAGGAACAGCTTCCCCAATGAAGTATAGTCCAGGCTGAGACCCAAAGCATGAGTAGGAAATGCCCCAGCAAGGGCGTAGGAGGGAACGTGTTCCAGAAGAAGAAATCAAGGGCCAGGAGCCTTTGGAGGAAGAGACAGGGTTTACTGAGCGAGTAGACAGGCTGCCAGATAAAGGGAGACCAGGGTTTTCATCTGTTTAGACTTTCAAAGGTCAAGGCAAATAGGGCTTACCATCAAAAACATTTTAACAGGCGTAGAATCTTTGAAATGTTTCCTGCTGTGTTCTCCCTTTTGCTAACCCAGTATTTTTTTTTCCTCTCTCTCGAATTGCCACCACCATGAAACTTAAACCATGAGGCTTTCGCCCCAGGAAGAGATGGTGGATAACATCTGTAGCACAGAGTAGAAGATTTGTTGCCAGACAGTGCGGGGGTGTGGAAGGCCCTTTCAAGGCAGAAGGAGAGATGGTCAGAGGGTCCTAGGGCAGCAGAACGATTAAGACAGGTTTAGGGGATGTAAGGATATCCAAGGTGGTGCCTGTGCCACCCCCCTACCCAGGTTGTGTCCACATTGGGCCAGACAGTGCACATGGCAAGACTGCAGGACAGTGGAAATGGCTGCAGGTCCCCAGGCAGGTGGAATGGAGGACAGTCTCATAATAGGGACCCTCACTGCCACACTGAGTGAAGGGAGCCCAGGAGCTGAGAAGGTCCAGGGACGGTATTATGGATTGAATTGTCTTCCCCAAAAAAGATATGTTGAGGTCCCCACCACCCCTGCCCTGTACTTGTGATTGTGAACTTCTCTGGAAATAGGCTCTTTGAAGATGTAATCGAATTAGGATGAGGACATTAAGATAGGCATCCTGGTATGACTGATGTCCTTATAAGAAGAGGAGGAGATGCAGGCAGAGATTGGAGCGAGGCAGCTGCAAGCCTGGGGCTTCCAGAGTGGGAAGAGGCAAGGAAGGATCCTCCCCTAGAGGCTTCAGAGGAAGCATGGCATGGGCAACACCTTCATCTCAGACTTCTAGACTCCGGAATAAGTAAATATCTGCTGTTTGAAGCTACCCAGTTTGGGGCGCTTTCTTACAGCAGCCCTAGTAAACCAACACAGATGAGAAGAGGCTTGACTCTGAGATGCGAAGTGTGGTACAAAGCAAGATCCAGAATTACCATCCTCGAAAGTCAGCAGGATGCCCAAAGACCAGTGCGTACCAAGCCAGCCACACCTGAGCAGGTGCAGTAAGTAGGACAAGACACTCCTCCCTCAACCCCTTTAGACCACATAAGCTTCTCCACGCAGCCAGACACCACCTACAAAAGGAACGGAAATACGATGGCCTGAGTGCAGAGGAATCACCCTTACAAGGAGTCAGGGCTTTGAATTGACCAGGTATTTGCCTGGAAGAGACTGTTTTACAAAGGCAGAGATGACTTTCAGTATGTCACCTCACCTCGTCCACTGCCAAGACATCAGTAGGAAAGGGGACACAAGGGCAAAATGAGACCAATTCTAGAATAATCAAGGTTTTCTACACACTTTCGTCCAAGAATGTACATTTCGTCCCACTACACTCGTTTTTATAGATAGTGTCTATGGAATTGGGGCACCTCCTTAAGCTCGGGTGAAGGAGAGGCTCAGAGACAGGAAACAGAGGTGGGATGAATTGATGCATCTCCAGATCAGGTGACCTGATTTATCATGAGGATGTTCACTGGAGCCTGACTTATAAAAGCAAAATGGCGGAAGCAACCTAAATATCCAACCATATGGGATTGAGCAAATAAATAATTATAATGGACTACCATTAAAACCATGCTATCCAAGATTGTTTAACAATATAGAAGAAGGTTGCTGTAAATGGTAATAATAACAAATACAATAATAATAATAAAATAATAATAACAAATACAAATCAGCCTAAAAACTGTATCTACAGTATGATTCCAATATTTATGTGATGTTACTGTATCAGGCTAACTGCTTTAACAAACAATGACCAGAGTCCAATGACAACACAGCCAAGGTTCATTCCACCCTATGGAACTATCAGGGGGAGGTAGGGTCTCCACTGGGTCATTCGGGAGCTCAGGAGCCTTCCGACTAGTGGTCTAACTGCCCCCTAGGGTCTTGAAGTCCTTCACTGAGTCCTTCCCATCCTATGAGCAACAAGAGAAGAGAGAAAGCATGGAAGATCAGAAGAGGTTATGGTCCAGGTACAGAAGGGGGTGACATCACTCCCTCCCACATTCCATTGGTCAGAACTCAATCACATGCCACCCCACCTGCAGGGGAGGCTGGGAAATGTAGTCTAGCTGCCTGCCATGAAGAGAAGGGAAACAGGATTTGCTGAACACATTAAATCTGCCACAGTTAATATGCATTGAAAAAAATACTGCAAAGAAATCACCACATTTTAACGGTAATTATTTCTGGGTGGTGAAATTAGAGCCATTTAAAAATTTTTTATATTTGTGTCACTTTGAATTTTCCAAATTTTCTGAAATAAACGTTTAGTACGTCTCCAGAGAGAAAAAAAAAATAATGTAATTTAATAATTGACAAAATAGTCCCCAGGCTTCCTGTGGGATTTGGACAGGCTTGTTTAGTAGTTAGGCTTCAGGGTCAGACTTACAGGTTATATGATGTAGAGAAAGTTACATCACCTTCCTAAGTCTTCAAGTCTCCGCATCTGTAAAATGGAAAATAAAAATACATGTCAGAGTCGGTGGGAGAATTTAATGAGAAAACGTGTGGAATATCATTTGCCTGGTGCCTGGCATGGAGTAAACCCGCAGCAAACAAACGGCAGCTGTTTTTCTTTCTGGCACCCACACCGCCTTCCCCAGGTCTCTGTGCCTTCTCACTCCCCAGACCATCAGCACCACCTCCCCTGACTCTCTCACCTACGACCCTGTTCTATTTCAGAGGGACATAAACAATAAGAATATCCAGGGACTGGGACTTCCCTGGTGGCACAGTGGTTAAGAATCTGCCTGCCAACGCAGGGGACACAGGTTCAGTCCCTGGTCCGGGAAGATCCCACGTGCCGCAGAGCAACTAAGCCCGTGCGCCACAACTACTGAGCCTGCGCTCTAGAGCCCGTGCTCCGCAACAAGAGAAGCCACCACAATGAGAAGCCCGCGCACCGCAACGAAGAGTAGCCCCTGCTCGCCACAACTAGAGAAAGCCTGCGTGCAGCACAACGAAGACCCAACGCAGCCAAAAATTAATTAATTAATTAATTAATTAATTAATTTAAAAAAAGAATATCCAGGGACTGCCACCACCGCCCCACCCCTGGTCCAGTCCCTTTGCCCCCTCCTGCTCCTAGAGATGCCCAACCCTGCCTTGGGCATCAGAACCCACCTCCTGCCCTCCGGGACATGCCTCACCCCAGCCACTCCGCCTTTCCTCCCACTTCATAAGATTTCCCTTCCCTGCTGGATAATTCTCACCCGCATACAAACGCGCAGTAACTACTCTCATCTTTGCAAAACCTCTGACTGCATGTCTCTCGCCAACTATCACCCCATTTCTCAGCTCCTTTTTATTACAAAATTTATCTAAAGAGTTATCTGCCTGCTGTCCCTGCTTCTCATCCCAGTCTCCCAAAACCTACTGCAAACAGGCTTCATCCCTCCCACTCCACCAGCACCGGTCCGGTCTAGGTCACCAATGTTCTCCCCGTTGCTAACCCGATGGTCCGTTTCCTTCCACCTCTTATTTGGCCAGAAGCAGCCCTGGCGCTGACCATCACTCCCCGCCCCCAATACCGAAGGCACATTCTCCTGATTTCCCTCCACCTCCCCGCCGCCACTCCTCAGCCTTCTTTGCTGGCTCCCCCTCATGTCTTAGGCCTCTTAACATTGGAATGACCAAGACTTAGTCTTCTGACCCCAATAATGGGTTCAGTTGTGTCCCCAAAAAACATATGCTGAGAGATATGATTCAGCCTTAAAAGGAAGGAAATCCTGACTCATGCTGCAATGTGGATGAACCCTGAGGACATGATGCTAAGAGAAATAAGCCAGTTACAAAAGGACAAACACTGTATGATTCTGCTTATGTAAGGAACCTAGAGTAGTCAAATTCACAGAGACAAGCGGTAGAATAGTGGTTGCCAGGGCCTGGGGGAGGGGAGGATGGGGAGTTAAGTGTTGAATGGGGACAGTTTCAGTTTTGTAAAATGAAAAGAGCTCTATGGATGGATGGTGAGGACGGTTGCATAAAAACGTGACTGTACTTAACGCCACGGAACTGTACACTTTAAAATGGTTAGGATGGTAAATTTTATGTCTTGGGTATTTTTCCACAATATACAAAAAAGACAACCTAAAAAGATTTTTTTTTTTTTTTTTGCAGTACACGGGCCTCTCACTGTTGTGGCCTCTCCCATTGCGGAGCACAGGCTCCAGACGCACAGACCCAGTGGCCATGGCTCACGGGTCCAGTCACTCTGCAGCACGTGGGATCCTCCCAGACCAGGGCATGAACCCGTGTCCCCTGCATCGGCAGGCGGACTCTCAATCGCTGCACCACCAGGGAAGCCCTAAAAAGATTTTTAATAAAAAAATTTTTTAAAGATATATTGAAGTCCTACGACCCATCCCCTGGAACCTCAGAATGAGACCCTGTTTGGAAATAGGATTGTGCAGGTGTAATTAGTTAAGATGAGGTCATACATGAGTCAGGTGGGCCTTTATCCAATTTGACTGGTGTCCTTATAAGAAGAGGACAGAGACACAGGGAGAGATCAGATGGCATGTGACGACAAAGGCAGAGATCAGAGTGATGCAGCTGCAAGCCAAGGACTGCCGGCCACCATCCAAAGCCAGGAGGAGGCAAGGAAGGATTCTCTCCAGAGTCCCGAGGAAACATGGCCCTGCTGACACCTTGGTCTTAGACTTGTAGTCTCCTGAACTGTAAGAGAAGCACTTTCTGTTGTTTGAAGTTACCAGCTTTGGTACTCTGTTACGACAGTTTCTAGGAAACAGTACAGGCTCCCCCTCTTTTCTCACTTCCTAGGTGGTCTCAGCCAATCTGGAGCCTTCCAGTGTCCCTCTAGAATCAGGGGGCCCACATTCACATCACCACCCAGCCCTCCCCACTGAACCCAGAAGCATCTTGTCAATGGCTACCTAGTGGTCTAATCTGCATCTGAAATAACACAGGGAGCTCAGCTGGTGCTCTGTGATGACCTAGATGGGTGGGATGGGGGTGGGGAGGGGAGGGAGGTCCAAGAGGGAGGGGATGTATGTATACATAGAGCTGATTCACTTCTTACAGAGCAGAAACGAACACAACATTGTAAAGCAATCATACGCCAATTAAAAAAAATGCCTAAAAGGAACTTCTGTTCTTCCCCCCAAAACTTGCTTCCTCATCTCAGCTAATGGCTGGTCATCCAGCAAGTGGCCCCAGGGCCCAAAACTCTGGGGTCAGCCTTGACTCTGCCTTTTCTCAAAAACCCTCCTCTATCCGCTAATACTGGCAGCTCCACCTTCAAAATCAATCCCAAACCCAGTTCCTTCTCATCTGCCACCTCCCCCTGACCCTCGTCCTGCAGTCCTCAGTATTCCCAGCACGGCAGCCGGGGTTGGGGGGGGGCGGTGTTGTGGGGGGATCCTTTTAAAATGTAAATCAGATTATGTCCTGCTCAGAATCCTCCAGTGGTATCCCACCTCTCTCCTGGTTAAAGCCAAAGCCCCAAGTGACTGCTAAGCCTCTCCTCCCCTCATCTCCTGGTGCCACAGACACCCCTCTTCCCATCCCCACTCCAGCCACACAGGCCGCCTTTCTGTCCCTCAAGTCCCACCTTGGAGCCTTCACACTTCTGGTCCCTCTACTGGACACTCTTCCCCCAGACATTCAACTTGCCCTTCACCCATCCCCCTGAGCCTTTGGTGAAATGTCCCTTTACCTCCAAGGTTTCCAGGGTCTCCTTCGTTCACATCACAAACCACTTCCCAGCACTCCCGTTGCCCTCCGTCACTTAATTTTTCTCCATAGCCTCTATCACCTCTAATAAAGTGTATAACCTACTCACTTCTTGCTTACTATCCACCTCCCTCCACCAGAATTCAAGCCCCTGATGGCAGGATCTTTTGTCTCTTTTTTTCCCTGCTGATTCCCAGTGCTTAGAACCGTGTCTAGCACAGAGCACTGCTCCGTAGTGGGTGGAAGGAGGGATGGATTTTCTGAATAATGCCCACATTTTTTTCATTGGCAATTTCAACTCCAGAAAGGGGTTACATCAGATGGAGGAGCAAAGGGCTCCTTTTCTTGCTTCAAAGCTGAGTTTAGATTTTTCCCCATAAGATTTAAGGTCATTTCAGAGTCCACTGAACTGTCTTCTTTTTTTAAAATTAATTATGTATTTATTTGGCTGCATTGGGTCTTCTTTGCAGCACGTGGGATCTTTCGTTGCGGCACACAACTTCTCTAGTTGTGGCGCACAGGCTATAGCGCTCGGGCCTAGTTGCTCCAAGACATGCGGTATCTTAGTTCCCCGACCGGGGATCGAACCTGCGTCCCTTGCATTGGCAGGTGGGTTCTTAACCACTGGACCACCAGGGAAGTCCCTGAACTGACTTCTGATCAGGGCTGGAGGAGAGTCTGTCCAGTGTTGTTTCTCCTCTGTGTAACTGATGATTCTTCTCCATCCTGGCTCCCACCAGGGATGCCCCTCACCTACTAGACTGAACATGGCACACCCCAGTCTAGGCCTGGGCAGCCAGCTACCCTCCTGGACCCCCATGATGACTCCCTGCCCTAACTCTGACCCTTCCGCAGTCCCATTCTACGTAGCTGTCTCAGTCTCGGCCATGTGACCTTGGGCACGGCCTCTTAAAGCCTCAGTGCTTCCATCTGTAAAATGGAGAGACCAGTAGTCTTTACCCGATTCCAAGATGAAAATGAGAGTTGACAGCCCATACGCAGCACAGTGCCTGGAATCAGGGATCACTCGATAAGCATTGCCTAGTTTTGAAATTATTGTCATTATGGGTGAGTCTTTCCAAATGTTCACCCTTCCATATCCCTCACCCACTGGTGTCCCATTAAGGGTTTTTACTATATGATTTATTAGTAATAATGGTGACCACACAGCCCAGTTCTTTTTTTTTTTAGCAATTTTGTTTTTTGGCCGTGCCGCATAGCTTGCAAGATCTTAGTTCCCTGACCCAGGACCCCGGCATTGAGAGCGCCGAGTCCTGACCACTGGACAGCCAGGGAATTCCCACACACAGCCCAGTTCCCATTTACTAAACGCTCTTGTGCTGAGTGCTCTTTGCACCCCCCAGCACATCCCAGAGCCCCCAGAGTGCTCCAGCCCACCTGCCTTGCCCTGTGTATGTTCTCCCTTCCAGCCTGTAGCTGGAATCCCCATCCTTCTTTTTTTCTGGCCCCCAACATCCAGGATGCCAGCTAAACCAGTGGCCTAGGACTATGGGGTTTCTGAGGAGCCTCCCCTGGGCCCAGCCCTGTGGAGATGATGGAAGAAACAGGAAAAATGCAGCCCGTCTCTGAGATCCTGAAACTTACACATAGTTGCGGGGTGGGGTAGATTTGCACCCAGAACCACCAGGAAACAATTCAAACCAATGGCAGGAACTGGATGGAATTCACCCTGGAGGTGGTGAGAGGTCTTCTTGGCCCCAGGCTTGCGGGAGGGTTCTGAGGCCCACATTCGGTCCCTCCGGCCCACCCCACCTGGCAGTGCACTTTGGATGAAGGTCCTTAGCGTTCCTGGCTGCCTCTGCCTGTCCTGGGGATCCAGACACTCATGGCAAAAGGGAAGATGCAGCAGTACGTGCAGGTGACCTGATCCCCCAGCAGCAAGAGCTGCAAAGCACTGACTGTTCTTGTCCCAGCAGAGTGGCGCTTGGAGAACAGGATCTGGGGGCTTCTTCTCCTTGACACCTAACACGCGGCACATTTTTCTCATTCACCGTTGTCTCCCCACTAGGATGTAAACCCCACGAGGATGGGAGTTTGTGTTTGTGTTTCATCGGTGACTAGAACATGCCTGGTATGTGAGGGGATCTGTAGGGGTTGGATGAGTGAATCGTTTCCCATTTGTCTTAAGTCTAGGCTGGGGACCTTCTGTTTCGTTCTGTGTCTAACCTGAGGGCTGTGAACAGCTGCCGGCTGCCCACCTTCCCATAAAACACAGCTAATGGCCATAAAGCTTTCCAGGCAGGACCGTTGTGGGGACGAAACATGACAATCCATGTAAGAAGCTTGGCATTGACCTGGACACAGCAAGTGCTCAATGGTATCTGCCGCTAGTATTATTTGGGGGTTGATTTCCCACTCCTAATTTGGGGAGACTTCAGGCTGACCATGTTGCGACCAAACCTCAGTTTCCCTTCAGCAAGAGGAGATTGTGATGGGGCCCCTGCTAAGCATTGGGTGGATCCCGAAGGCCCACAGATGCCGGTTACTAAGAGCTTGGGTGTGATGGAGAAGCACGTTTTCCTTCTGGGATCTGCAGTGTAATGGTAACATTCTTGCACGTTGTAAAGTGCTTTCAAATAGATGAAATGCTTCCTGTACGTTCTCTGGTCTCAGTTACGGAGGATGGGGCCGGGTGGGTAATTTCAGGAATCCAAGTCCAGAGAGGGACCGTGACTCCCCCAAGGTCCCACAGCTCGTTGGTGGAGGAACCCATGTTTCCTCCCACCTCCCCTGCCAAGTGGGTCAGCAGGAAGGAGAGGATGAGAGGAGGGTTTGCCTGCCTCTCCAGCTGGCCCACCATCCTTGCTGGGGGTGGACATGGCCGGAAGCTCCAGAAGCGTCTCTGGAAGGGAAGGAGATGAGACTGGAGTGGTCGGAATATCGCCTCCTCAGAGGGTCCCTCCCGGATCAACATACTTAAAGTAGGTTCCCTGTGTTACTTTTCCGCCTTGTCACCTACAGTGTTCACTGCATTCTGTGGCCCTTTTTTCCTCCCTACCTTGCCTTTCTTCTCTTGTTCAGGGTCTGCCTCTCCTACTGGGGAGCATCTTGTAAGGAGGCAGGGACCTGAGGAATCTTTGCCATCATTATGCATCTGCCCCCTTGCACAGGCCGGGCACTTAGCAGCTGCTCAAGGCATATATTTGGGGGGTAAAGAGACACATTCGTCCATGAATTGGTGATAACATATACTTCATGGGGCTGTTCTGAGCTTTCAGGGGGATGGTGCCTGAAAGCATAAGGCACAGGGCTCCTGGCACAGAGCAGGGGCTAAAGATGGTGGCTTGTGTCCCTCCCCTGGATCGGGAGCCTGTGTCACAAGTCCCCAGCACACCTGGCACAGCTTGGCAGTAAATCTGCTGAATGCTTGAATGAGGGATTCACAGGACGGAGAAATGGGGGTAGAATCACTGTGCTCAGTGATGGCTTTTGTTGCCTAGGAACCCCCAAGCCCACCCTCAGAAGTGAGTGACTTTGTGGGTGAAGAATGGGGAGCTAAGGACCCAGGAAGTAAATAGCCTCCACTGTAAGCGAGCAGGTTGGGAGAAGGGCTTGGGAGGGTTCTCAGCTCGGTAGGGCCCAAAGCCGGGAGAGGTGCTGGTTCCTGTTTGGGCAGAATTAAGATCCACAATGATTTCCCTGGTGTCCACAATTTACCAAAGGAGTTTATCATAAGAAAATGATAACATCTGCATTTCAGCTCCAAAATGCAGTTGAAGGATGGGGGTCAGTCGTCATGTCAGTTGATGGGACCTAACGGCAGGTTGTCTGAAAGCTCTGTGGGTCTTGGGTTGACTACAGAATAGTACCCCAGAGGTACCCAGATGGCCCCTCAGCCCCTGAGAGCCACCCAGGGCAGGGTCTCTATGGGTGCTTGGGGTTAGAACTCTAGATCCTCAGGGCCCAGTACATCACTCCATGTCACTGACATGGGCTCTGCTTTGCTCTTGTCATGGATCTTTCTGGGGCGTTTTGGGACATCTACCTGGGGCCCCTCCTCATTGTCCCAAGGTGACTTCTTGAACTTTCCAATTTGGCCAATGGCTGAGGAGCGGGGTGTGGCCCAGTAGGTGAGAGCAGTGATCCAGGTTCAAATCCCATTTTCATCTCTTACTAGTTATGCAGTCTTAGATGATTGCTCAGCTTCTCTGGGTCTCAGTTTTCTCTTCTGTAAAATGGGGTGAACATTCCATGAGGTGACATCTCTGGAGTGCCTGGCATAGAGCCTTACAAGGGCCTTGGGGAAACTTCTTAGCTGACAAAGCTCTTGCTCTGGTGGAAGAAGCTTCCTCTCTCAAGCTGGGCCCCACATGGGGTGCAGCGTGAACAGGAACACGGGAGTCCTGGGGCCCGTGGACATCACCAGACAAGGGCTGACCATTCAGGAAGGCTATTTCTCTCCTGGGAATCCTGGATTGGCCACCATCATACCAGCAGCAATAGTATAAATGTAGGTAAGAGTAAAATTGACAGTAATAAAGGCAATAATAACCAGAATTTATGGAGCGTCAAGAATGTGTTTTATGCTGTGCTGGACACCTTACGAGTATTATCCCATGTCATCCTCACACTGGCCCTGAGAGGTGGATTTTGTCACTATCCTTATTTTATTTTACTTATTTATTTATTTTTTTCTCCTCCATAGAATTCTTTCACCCAAAGCTGGGACTTTGTTTTTTTTTTTAATGCTTTAATTGAAGTATAGTTGACTTACAATGTTGTGTAAGTTTCTGGTGTACAGCAAAGTGATTCCGTTTCATATATATATATACACACACACACACACACACACACACACACATACATATATACATACATATTCTTTTACATTCAATATTCAGTATATTGCAGGATACTGAATATCGTTCCCTGTGTTATACAGTAGGACCTTGTTGTTTATCTATAGTTTGTACATGCTAATCCCAAACACCTGCTTTATACCTCTCCTACCCCTTTCCCCTTTGGTAACCATAAGCTTGTTTTCTCGGTCTGTGAGTCTGTTTCTCTTTCTTAGATAAGTTCATTGGTATCATATTTTAGATTCCACATATAAGTGATGTCATATGGTATTTGTCTTTCTCTTTCTGACTTACTTCACTTAGTATGATAATCTCTAGGTCCATCCATGTTGCTGCAAATGGTATTATTTCATTCTTTTTACGGCCGAGTAATATTCCATTGTATATGTGTGTGTGTGTATATATATATATATATATATATATATATATATATATATATATCACATCTTCTTTATCAGCTCATCTGTTGGTGGATATTTAAGTTGCTTCCATGTCTTGGCTATTGTAAATAATGCTGCTCTGAGCACTGGAGTGCATGTATCTTTTCGAATTATAGTTTTCTCTGGATATATACCTAGGAGTGGGATTGCTGGATCATATGGCAACTCTATTTTTAGTTATGTAAGGAACCTCCAGACTATTTTCCATAGTGGTGGCATCAATTTACATTCCTACCAACAGTGTAGGAAGGTTCCCTCTTCCCCACACCGTCTCCAGCATTTGTTATTTGTGGACTTTTTAATGACTATCCCTCTTTTAAAGATAGGAAAACTCATACTCAGAGAGCTGAAAAGACTTGCCCAAGGTCACCTCACTGGTACATTGTTGGGGGGAGGGGCAGACTTGAACCCAGAAGTCCAGCTCCCAAGTCTCTCAACCTCTCCATCTGGCTGCCTCTTTTTGTCCATCTTCCCCCTTCTACCTGTGCTGATTACAGCTGTTCCCACTTCCTTTTTCCATGGACGTTCTGTCTCAGAGCGGAATGGGAGGCGAGAGCGTGTGTGGTAGGATTGCAAGGAGCTGAACATTGATGGGGGTACCTGAGGGCTATGACAGTGAGTTTCTCACATTTGTTTTGCCTGGGCAAGGGCTCTGTAAGGCTGCAGGGAAGATGGTGACAGGGCCTACTGTCAGTGGGGCTTGGTGTCCCCTCCTGGAATCAACTCCTCCCAAGTAGCCCAGACCCTCCACATCCATCTCGAGTTTTGACAGCTCTTTGAACCTCTTCTTGACCAGGCCACTCCTCTTATGTCCTAGGACTAAGGTAAGAGTCAGGGCTTTGGAGTCCCTCACATCTGGATTAAAATTCTGCCTGAGTGCATCTATGAAAAACCCACGGCTAACATCATACTTAGTGGTGAAAGACTGAAAGTCTCCCTCCAGATCAGGAAGGTACAAGACAGGGATTCCCAGTCTCCCCACTCCTGTTAAGTATTGTACTGGTGGTTCTAGCCAGAGCAATTAGACAAGAAAAAGAAATAAAAATCATCGAGATTAGGAAGGAAAAAGTAAAACTATCTGTATTTGCAGATGACGTGATCTTGTGTATAGAAAACCACAAGGAATTCACTAAAAATATATATTAGAACAAATAAATGAGTTCAGAAAGGTTTCAGGATACAAGATCAATATACAAAACCAATTTCTATATACTAGCTATGAACACTCTAAAACTGAAATTAAGAAAATAATTCAATTTATATTTGTATCCAAAAGAATAAAATACTTAGGAATAAACTTAACAAAAGAACTGTAAGTTTTGTACAGTGAAAACTACAAAACTTTGCTGAAAGGAATTGAAAGAAGACCTAAACAAATGGAAAGACATCCTATGTTTATGGATTACAAGACTTAATATCTCCACCTCACACCATATACAAAAGTTAACACAAAATGGATCACAGACTTAAAAGTAAGAGTGAAAACTATAAACCTCTTAGAATAAAACAAAGGTATTAATCTTCATGACATTCCTTAGGCATGTGACACCTAAAGCACAGGGATACAAAATAAATAAATAAATGCAGCTTCATCAAAATTTAAAGCCGGGACTTCCCTGGTGGCGCAGTGGTTAAGAATCCGCCTGCCAATGCAGGGGACACAGATTCGAGCCCTGGTCTGGGAAGATCCCACATGTCTCAGAGCAACTAAGCCTGTGCACCACAACTACTGAGCCTGTACTCTAGAGCCCACAAGCCACAACTACTGAGCCCACGTGCCACAACTATGGAAGCCCATGCACCTAGAGCCCGTGCTCCACAACAAGAGAAGCCACTGCGTTGAGAAGCCCACGCTCGGCCACGAAGAATAGCCCCCACTTGCCACAACTAGAGAAAGCCTGCACGCAGCAACAAAGACACAAAGCAGCCATAAATAAATAAATAAATAAATAAATAAAAATTTAAAGTGTACTTCAAAGGATGGCAAGAAAGTGAACACAACCCACATAATGGGAGAAAAAATTTAGAAATCATGTATCTGATAATGGACTTGTCTATATAGAGAATTATTTACAACTCAATAATAAAAGACAAATAATCCAACTGAGAAATTCCAAAGAAGACATACAAATTGCACTAAGCCCATGAAAAGATGCTCGATACCACTAGTCATTAAGGAAACACAAATCAGAACCACAATGAGATACTCCTTCACTCCCACTAGGATGACTAAAATAAAAAAGATGGACCATAACAAATGTTGGGGAGGATGCAGGGAAAATGGAACCCTCATACATTGCCGGTGGTATTGTCAAATGGTACAGTTACTCTGGAAAACAGATAGGTGGTTCCTCAAAATGTTAAACACAGAGTTACATATGACCTAGCATCCATTGCTATGTATATACACCCATGAGAACTAAAACATAAATTCGCCCAAATACTTGTACACATATGTTCATAGATACATTATTTATAAGAGCCAAGAAGTGGAGACAACCCTAAAGTCCATCAACGATGAATGGATAAACAGCATATGGTATATTTATACAATGGCACATTATTTGGCAATAAAAAAGAATGAAGTACTCATACACGGTAAAACATGGGTGAGCCTTGAAAGTATTATGCCAAATAAAAGCTTCCTGTGGGCTTCCCTGGTGGCGCAGTGGTTGAGAGTCCGCCTGCTGATGCAAGGGACACGGGTTCGTGCCCCGGTCCGGGAAGATCCCACATGCCGCGGAGTGGCTGGGCCCGTGAGCCATGGCCGCTGAGCCTGCGCATCCGGACCTTGTGCTCCGCAACGGGAGAGGCCACAACAGTGAGAGGCCCGCGTACCGAAAAAAAAAAAAAAAAAAAAAAAAAAAAAAGATCCTGCTTGTGTGGCCTCAGGCAAGCCCCCTCTCTGAAGCTGGGTTTGCACATGTATAAAAAGGGGTTGGTATCTGTCCCATTTCACAGATGAGGAGACTGAGGTTCAGAGAGGTGGCGTGACCTGCCCAGGTTAGAACTGGAGGAGCCAGTATTAGAATCTGAACCCACCCAGCTCTAAATCCTGTTCGTCACTGCCTTGCTTCCCTGTGGACATGGTGGCTACCCTTGGCAGTTGTCATCTGCGTGTGTATGTGTGTGTGTGTGTGTGCGTGCGTGTGAGAGAGAGACCTCGGGGCCTGTCTGAAGCCAGCCTGAAGTGGAGTGGAGTCCACTCCGAAGTGGAGTCTGTTTTCTTCCTCAAGCGGGCACAGTGGACCCTGGGACATCTCTGAGCTGGCTGCAGCTCTCACACAGGCCCCTCAGTCCACCCTGCCCTAGGTCACCCTCTGCCCCCAGCTCCGGATGTCCAGGAGCCAGGCTCAGCGGCCCAGGCAGCCGGACAATGGGCCCTTTGGAGACCTTGCCAGGGCCTGAGCCTCGGCTGTGGGCTGCGGCCGAGGCCACCACAGAAGGTCTCTTGTGGCCGGTCCGGGCTGCAGCCAGAAATAGGTCCTGCTGGGCACGAGCTCCTGAGGGCCCCGCCCTGGATTCGGCCTGGGAATGTGGGTGTTTGTGGCACTGAGGAGAGGAGAGCTTCATCAGGAAAGCAGGCCTATTTTGGGGCCTTTGGAAGGCAGGGAAGAAACTCAGCCCACCCCTTAGTGCGGAGGCGGGAACACAGGCTCCCAAGTCCCCCTGGGCGCAAATCCTGCCTCCGTCCCTGTTGGACGTGTGTCGTGCCGGCTGTGCAGTTGGTTATTTCCTTGTCCGAGCCTCACTTTACTCATCTGTGTGATGGGACAAATCATAAGTCCTTCATTGGTTGTAAGGATTCCAGTGATGCATGCACAGAGCCGGGAATAGTCTGTGCTCATAACACGTCTGTTATTAAAGTGCTTCTACCACCTTCGCCCTCCTACCCCTGGCTGGGGGCTATTGTCCTTGGATGGGTCCTGCAGGGCCTGGAAGGTGGTCTACGGCACACATCTGCATCATCACTGGGGGGAATCAAAGCACTGGAGCCCAGGCAGAGGCCTGCAAGACCCCTACGGCTGGGCAGCCCCACCTTTCCCCTCCCCAGCCCAGCTCCCTTGTTATCCTGCAGGCTCCCCAGGTCTGCTCTGGACTGCAGCCTCGCATCTTCCCATCATGCACTGCACTGGAGTCCTGCAGGAGTCATTCTCAGAGCTGGCAGTGGGAGGGATTTCAGACATTTTTTCCTGCATGACTTTTACATCTGCCTCTCTTTGCCCGAAGCTGGGTAATGGGGGCTGATAACTGAGGAGTTTGCAAGCCTAGGCCTGTGGTTCACAGACAGATACAGACCCAGGGTCAAATCTGGAGTCATACGGGCAGCAGTCTGGCCCTTGGAGAAGGAGAGATGGGAGTCGTGCTTATCTAGTTCTTCTGGAAGCCAGGGGACCAGGTCTCCCTCCTCCCGCCCCTTGGATGTCCTTGAAGCTATTTTTATGTATTGCTGGAAACCAGAATTACAACCAGAGCCAAAAGCACTGGGAGGTTTTCTGTGCGCCACGGGTCTCACCCAGGGGAGCACAGGCCATTCCCAGCAGACTGGTGGAGCCCATCCAGATGCTTTACTGTGTGGGTGGGGAAGCCTGGTCCCCATCCCCCTTGAGCCTGGGGGTCACTGTTGCGAGGCCCCTGGTTGGTTGGCGCAAAGATGAGGAGTGAGGATTTACAGAGGCTGAAGAGAGCGTGCAATGGTCCTGGGGTCTTTGAGGTCTGCGTGAAACTCCAGAATGCTCATGGAGTTCAATCATCCATCCACCCACCCATCCATTCATTCATTCATTCATTCACTTATCGCCGACCTCTTCACTCATCACATATTGAACCAGGATCTTCTTGGTGTTGGTGGGGCATCACCCACCAAACACACAGAGCCCTGCTTCCAAGGAGCTCACAGATCTGACTGCTTCACCCTCCAGCTCAAACGGAGGTGCTGCGATCTTTCTACCATGACAGGGACGAGGCACAGCAAGGGCCCCCACTCACTTAGGTCTCATAGAAGAGGATCTTGATCTTGGCCCCTCCTTCCGTCCTCTGCAGAGAGCTCTCCCTTTCCCAGCCTGGTTCCAGGGAGAGGCAGGGAGGCAAAGCAGAGGGGGAGGAGCACGGTTGTGCGCTTGCTGGGGCAGTTCTGGGCCGTTCTTTATTGGGGGCTCTGTGCAGTGGGGAGAACAGAAAGGGACTGGAGTCCCTGAGGGTGAGTGGAGCTGTAACTGAAGAACTGAGTGGGCAGAGAGGCAAGAGAGCCAGGGGTTCTGGAGTAGAACACAGTACAAGAGCCCTGGAGGGGGCTTCCCTGGTGGCGCAGTGGTTGAGAGTCCGCCTGCCGATGCAGGGGACACGGGTTCGTGCCCCGGTCCGGGAAGATCCCACATGCCGCGGAGCGGCTGGGCCCGTGAGCCATGGCCGCTGAGCCTGCGCGTCTGGAGCCTGTGCTCCGCAACGGGAGAAGCCACAACAGTGAGAGGCCCGCGTATCGCAAAAAAAAAAAAAAAAAAAAAAAAAAGAGCCCTGGAGGGAGAGGTGGGGGGGTTGGGAAGAGTTGCTGGGGGTTAGAAATTGGACCCTCCATGATATTCTTTGCAAGACAAAGCACATTGGAACCCCCTGTAAATAATATGTGGGTGCTGTCCCAAACTCCTTTTAATGAAACTTTGCAGGGAAGAGACCACATGGGCCCCAGGAGTTACTCGGGTTACATTACATGGCTTATGGGGCTTTCCACGATCTCTGGTCTGCCCTTTTTTTTTTTTTTTTTTTTTTGCGGTACGCGGGCCTCTCACTGCTGTGGCCTCTCCCGTTGCGGAGCACAGGCTCCGGACGCGCAGGCTCAGCGGCCATGGCTCACGGGCCCAGCCGCTCCGCTGCATGTGGGGTCCTCCGGGACCGGAGCACGAACCCGTGTCCCCTGCATCAGCAGGGTGACTCTCAACCACTGCGCCACTAGGGAAGCCCTGCCCATCTTTTTAACTTTATCACTCATCTCTTCACTTTTTCCCTCCCCCAACTCCTCATCCAAACCCCACATTGCAGCCTGAGCTAGTCCCTTTGACCGCCTGCTGGCCTTACTGTGACCTCTGCCTGGAACCACCTCTGCTCTCACACCTGGACTGTTTCGAAGTATTTGGTCTCCTGAGCTCTCTATCTCTTCCCTCCCTCAGTCACTGGGTTGATATGCCCAGACTACTTTCCTCTTGTTTTCTACTTTAGTATGATTTTTAGTGCAGTCTTAGACAGATGAATATAAACTTAGCACACCGGTGAGTTTTATCAGTCTGTTCACACTTAACACAGCACACAGACAAATAACCAGAATATCTAGGGAAGTGACCCTGCCTGGCACTTTGTCTTTCTTGTTCACAATAAACCACAGTAATTAATTCATTAAAACTATCCCTTGGGCACCTATTACCTCCTAGATATTCTGTTGGAGGCCGGTGATATAAGTATATTTAATGGAATTCAAATCTACAATCCAAACCCTAACCCAACACCAGGCCTAAACCCAACCCTAAACCCAGCACCAGCCCTCATCTTAATGCCGGCCCTGATCCCAAACCCAACGGTAATCGTGATCTAACCTTAATCCTTTCCTGGCCAAACCCAATACCAACTCTACCCTTAACCGAAACCCAACCCTAACCCTAATTCTAACCTTTGTGTTAAAAATCTTTCAGTAAATGTGTGTCTCCTTGTCTGTCGTAGTCAGTGGATGGTGCTGAGTAGTAACGAAACTCATCTGATTTTGGATCATCCAATGCCTTCAGACTGGAAAAGGTAGAAGGCAGGTGAGACCAAGTTGAACACCAGCCCAATCCAGGAGGTAACTTTGAAAAACAGGGGTGTATATTTTCATGTAAGTCCCCATGAGGCTATGTCATGGCCCATTTTCTAAACTCAAGATCCTTAGTGTGACCCTGCCTGACTCACCTGATACCTGCTGACTCCTTCCCTCGCTGGCCTCTGGGCCACACAGACCCTCTCCTTCTGTGGATGCCCCGAGCTCCTTCTGGCCTCAAGGCACCCATGTGTTGTTCCTCTTGCCTGAAATACCTTTCCTCCCCTCCTCACAGGGCTGACTTCTGCTCAGTCCTCAGGTCCCTCTGAAATGTCACTTCCTGCCCTGCCTGCCCTCTCCCCGCAGACTCGTTTTTATTTCCTTCATGCTCACGGATCCTGTGCTTTCCTTTCAGGGCATTTGTGGATGTTTGTGGCCACATGTTTGTTTGCATGTTTATTCCTTTAATGTCTGTCTCCCCAGCCAGACGGTGACCTCTTTCAGGGCAGGGACTGTGTTTTGTTCACTGCTCTAGCTCCAGAACCTAGCACAGTGCCTGGCACACAATAGACCTGTAGAAAACTCGGTTGATCGAACAAATGAATGAATGAGGGCATTTTCCACTTCTTCATAAAAGTGAAAGAAAGATTCCAGCTAACTGCAGCTCCTGGCTAGGGAATGTTTGTCCCGGGCCCTGAGCTGAGGCTTGGGGAAACCAGGAGAGAGGGGCCAGGTTTCCCAGTGCAGCTGACCATCCATTTCCTCTTTACAGATTCTCCACCACACTGAGCGGGAGGGCCTCAGGTATCATCCTCACTGTTTTAGAAGATGCTTTTGCCCAGGGCTTCCCTGGTGGCGCAGCGATTGAGACTCTGCGTGCCAATGCAGGGGACACGGGTTCGAGCCCTGGTCTGGGGGGATCCCACATGCCGCAGAGCAACTGGGCCCGTGAGCCACAACTACTGAGCCTGCGCGTCTGGAGCCTGTGCTCTGCAACAAGAGAGGCCGCAATAGTGAGAGGCCGGCGCACCGTGATGAAGAGTGGCCCCCGCTCACCGCAACTAGAGAAAGCCCTCGCACAGAAACGAAGACCCAACACAGCCAAAAAAAAAAAAAGATGCTTTTGCCCAGAGAAGTAAAAACGCTTGTGGGGGTCACCTGGCTGGTCGGCAGAAGTGCCAAAACCCTGCTTCCTGGTCCCCAGCCCTTGGCATTGACCCTTCCTTTCCATCTGCCCCCGCAGCTGGAGGTGCTCAGCTCTGTGTCTGCCTCCAGGAAGTCAGCAGCAGGCCCGCTGCCATGGGGACCCTGACAGACTCCAGGCCACCTTCCCATTTTGTTAACAATTATGTTGAGACTGGTGCTGGAACCAGCCTTGAGCAAATGAGTCAGAGGTCAGCACCCTGGGCTCCCAGCTGAGAGGGTGGGTTCTTCACACCCAAACGGGGGCCCTCCTCTCCGGTGGGTCAAGAGAAGGAGCTGAGTCATAAGGGTCACTGCTGTTTATTGAGCATCTACTGGTGCCAGACCTGGGTGAATTGCTTATTATCTCGCTGGAGCTTTACAATACTCAATTTACCAGATGAAGAAATGGAAGTACAGAAAGTCTGTCACTTGTGCAAGGCACACAGCTGGTAAATGTTGCTGGTGGGATCTGAACCCAGATCTAATGGGGTCTAGAACATTAACCTTATACTTAAAGGCAAAGAAAATCCCAGGAGTGCCAAGGAAACGCTGCCCAAATGTTAGCAAAGCTGTCCGGTCCAGATAACGGCACATTATGGCCCCAGGGAGCATCCTGTGCACTGCGGTCCGCCCAGGCTGCGGCTTGTGATCTGGGCCCCGCCCTCAGTTTTCGGACACCTCGGCCCCGCCCCGCCCCTCCTGCTTAGGCCGCGCTTGGCCTCGCCCCAGCAGGCAGAGCGGGACTCCCATTGGCCACCGTTTCCATGGTTACTTGGGGTCTGTGGAGCTCCGGCTTGCCGACACGTGTCCCCCGGAGCCGCCCGAAATTTGACAGGGGACCACGTGCCCGGCAGCGCGGGAGCCAGACAAAGGACCGGGGGAGGCGGGGAACGAAGCCGGCGGAGAGGCCAGCGTGGCCGCTGGTTCCGGCGGGGGTAGGCTCCACGCTCCTCCTGTGCGAAGGAGGAGCCCTCCACCTCCGCCTCTTTGTATTTTGGAGGAAAGAAAAAAACAAAAAGAATTGCTGCGGAAAGTGATGGGGGAAGAGGATTCCAATCAGGCCCACCTGCCCTCCCTCTTCCAGGAAAAATCGGGTACAAGGGCATCTTTTAAGGCCTGAGAGCCCACAGTGTCCTTACTTATGCCCTGGGCTTCTAACTCCGCCTTGACTTCAGTCCTTGAGGTTTCAATTCTCTTTCGCTGGCTTGTTCAGTCAGCAAAAGCTTAACGAGCATGGTTGTTTTGATGCTTGAAAAATGAAACCCACGGAATTCTGGGGGACCTTGCCATCCGTTCACCCTACAGCAGCTACTGCATTCCCAACCGTGATGATGTTGCCTCCGGCCCCAACTTCTTTACTGGGTCCCTGGGTTCTGTGCCTAGCGAAGGCCTGGGCTGGGCTGGGCCGCTCAGGTCAGTGCAGTAGACAGATACTCATCCTGTCCCTGTGGCCTCTCCTGGTTGGGGGCATTGCCATCTTTCCAGTCTCCAGGCCGGATGCCCTGAATATCCCCTATCCTCAGCCCCCATTCCCATCACCAGTTATGTCTGCTTCCTATTGCTGCTGTAACAACTCAGTGATAAAACAACACAGACTTACTCTCTTACAGTTCTATAGGTCAGAAGTCTGACACACATCTCATTGGGCTAAATTCAAGGTGTTGGCAACCCCTCATTCCTTCTGGAGGCCCTGGAGGAGAATCAATTCCTTGCCTTTTCCAAGTGTGGAGGCTGCCCACGTTGCTTGGCTGGTGACCCATTTCATCTCCAGAGCCAGGAGTGGGCAGTGGGGTCTGCGTTTACTGTGACACCGACTCTTCTTCCCTCTTTCATATTAAGATCACACTGGCCAGCTTGATAAGTCGGAATAATCTCCTCATCTCAAAGTCAGGTGATCAACCACCGTAATTCCACCTTCAATCTTAATTCTCCCTGCCAAGTAACATAAAATAGTCACATGTGTGGAGGTCAGGACGTGGACATCTTTGGGGGGGTATTCTGCTGACCACACCAGTCCTGACAGTTTGAACTCCGAAACTTCTCCGCAGTCCCCCCCGCCTCTCCTCCCTTTCTGGCTGCCCATATCTCTGGCAAGATGCTCACAGTGGCCACCTTTCTTTCCATCATCTTCCTCTCTCACCCCCCTCTGTCCACAGCCCCCAGGGTGAGTGCTTCAAGATACAGATGCCGCCACTTCCATGTCCCCAGTCACCTGCAGTTGAGAGTTCAAACTCTGTACTTGAGCACAAAGGCCCTCAACCTGCCCCCGACTCTGCCCCCTTGGCTCCTGCAGACCCATCCCCTCCCTCTCTCTGCCTCATGCCCTTTGCCCCTGTAATACTAAATCACTTCCGGTTCTCTTTATTCCCCAGGGCATTTGACACCTCCTGGACTTTCGGGATTGTTCGCCCACCTTTATTTATCTCCCCCAGGAAACCTTCTCTGACCCCTAGGGCGAGTTAAGGGCCCCTTCATTGTCCTTCCCCAGAACCTAAACGTGCACTGACCACGGCAACTGCAAGAGATCCGAACCTGTGTCTGCCTCCTGGTGTCTCTGCAAGCCCTCCGCGATGGGCCCTCTGGGAGGGGCACTGCATCTCACTCCCCTCTTTTGGCCACACTGCCCAGCATGAATTGGCCACAGTCAGCTCAGGGACTTGGTGGTGGGTGTGAGGAGACCAGCTGGGCTATTCTGGGAAACAAAGGATAAACTGGATGGAGAAGGCCTTTCCTTCCCGATAGGGGAGAACCTTTGCTCCACCTCCGGCTGCTGGGATGGAGTAATAATAACGGCAACAACAATGGAGGCAAAAAACCAAAACAAAATAAAACAAAAAAACTGGGCTTCCCTGGTGGCACAGTGGTTGGGAGTCTGCCTGCCGATGCAGGGGACGCGGGTTCGTGCCCCGGTCCGGGAAGGTCCCACATGCCGTGGAGTGGCTGGGCCCGTGAGCCATGGCCGCTGAGGCTGCACGTCTGGAGCCTGTGCTCCGCAACGGGAGAGGCCACGGCAGTGAGAGGCCCGCGTATCGCAAAAAAATATAATAAATAAAAATAAATAAATAAAACAAAAAACTACCCCAAGAAAACAATGGCGGCCAACGCTGCAGGCTGCTCCACATCAGGGGCACCTGCCAAGTGCTTTATACATGTGTTGTCAGCTGATTCTGACAACAGCCTAGGAGACGCCAGCTATTATTCCCCCACCCCCATTTTACAGATGAGGACCCTGAAGCTTTCCAGGTTAAGAATGGGTGGGCTTCTGAAGAGACCCTGGGCCAGGAAGGTGTCTTGGGCTCTGTTTGGAGGGGTGGTAGGAGCCAGTGGAAAGTTCCCCAGGCTGTGGCTGGCTGTGCCTTGGGTGGGGTTGGCCTGGCCCCTGGGGAGCAGCTTCCGGGATGCACTTCCTAGAGCCTCTTCTTTCCTCTCACTTCCTGTTTCCTTTTCCTCATGGTTCCGCCAGCCTATTGTCCTGTTCAACCAGGATATGTAGGCAGGAGGTTCATTTTCAAAAGTAAAGGAAGGGGAATGGGGAGGTAGGGTTTGTCAGGGACAGAGTTTCAGTTTGGAAGATGAAATGTTCTGTGCGTGAATGGTGGTGATGGCTGCACCACAATGGGAATGCATTTAACGCCACTGAACGGAACACTTACAAATGGTTAAAATGGCAATTTTTGTGTTATGTATGTTTTACGTCGATAAAAAAATTTTTAAAAAAAGCGAAAGGAAAAGTGTTTCACATTTGCAGAAATTTTGAAGATACTGCGCCTTTGTCATTTCTCAAGCCCCTCTCAGGGGCCAGACCACAGGCATCCTCACTTCATCTTGGAAACAACCTCCAGGAGAGAGGTGGCCTCCTCCTTGGCTTATGAGGAGACTGAGGCTCAGAGACTGGAAGTGGTGAGGCTGTGTTTAAAGACGATACGCCTCTAGTTCTAAGGTGCAGTGTAGGGAAGTGGTAGGGGTTTGGGCTTAAAATGAGCTCATCTCCTGACTGCTGTGAGACCTTGGGCAAAAGTTTTCCATCACGGACCTTCCTCTTCCGGCAACTAGACACAATAACAGTGTCCTCCGAAGTATGATGGTAAGATTTGACGGGGCTTCCCTGGTGGCACAGTGGTTGAGAGTCTGCCTGCCGATGCAGGGGACGCGGGTTCATGCCCCGGTCCGGGAAGATCCCACATGCCGTGGAGCGGCTGGTCCCGTGAGCCATGGCCGCTGAGCCTACGCGTCACGGGGAGAGGCCACAACAGTGAGAGGCCCGCGTACCGGGAAAAAAAAAAAAAAATAGTATTGGGGCTTCCCCGGTGGCGCAGTGGTTGAGAGTCCACCTGCCAATGCAGGGGACATGGGTTCGTGCCCTGGTCCGGGAAAATCCCACATGCCGCGGAGTGGCTGGGCCCATGAGCCATGGCTGCTGGGCCTGCGGGTCCAACCGCAAAAAACAAACAAACAAAAAAAGATTTGACAAGATGATGTTGGAAAGTCTTTGCACAGGGCCTTGGCCACCGTCAAGAGAAGAATGCCCTCCAAAGTCCTGCTGGGGCCCCCTCTTGGTGTTACAGTGGCCAGAGGGCTGGGTGTGAGGCCAGGAGACCCGTGTCAGCCTGACACTGACTTTCTCTGTGACCTTTGGGAGGTCCCCTCCCCTCCCTGGGCCTCAGATTTCTCTCTGTAAAGTTTGGAGGGGGTAAGGTCTGCAGGACTCTTCCAGTTCTGGTTTTCTGGGGTTTCACGCATAGCCTAGACATCTTCAGAATCAGTGCCCTCTGTCTGGCCCGTCCTCCGGTGGAAGGGCGGGGCCAGGTCTCTGGTTCTACTTTTGCCCTCCGATCTCTCCAGGATCATTTAATCCCTGACAAGAGGAAAAGGAAGAAGAAGATACCAAGCGGTGTAGCAAAGGGAGCTCAGCTTGGTGAGCTGTGATGACTTAGATGGGTAGGATGGAGGGGGGAGGGGGGAGGGAGGTCCAAGAGGGAGGGGATGTATGTATACATAGAGCTGATTCACTTCGTTGTACAGCGGAAACTAACACAACATTGTAAAGCAATTATATTCCAATTTTTAAAAATTAAATATACTGGGAAAAAAAAAAGAGAGAGAATATATTTCTCTGCCGCATAACACCCCCGAGTCCCACCACCATCCAGCCAGGGATCAGGGGAGATGGGAACCACCAAGAATCCAGACAGGCAAACAGCTTTTTAAAGAGCCCTTGTTCTGCTGGTGAGTCTGGGACACACCCCAGGAAATAAGAGAACAGGGTCTTGCAGGTCTCACTCGTTGCTGAGTCCCCAGCACAGTGCCCTGCACACAGGAGGTGTTCAATCAATGCTCCAAATGAACAGTGAGTCCCCACCCCACCTAGCTGCTCCTCGAATTGTGGAGGATGATGCCGGCAAAGGCTTGCATGGACCAGGATGGTCAGCACAAGCTTCCTGAAGAGCAGAGCCTGGCCTTGCAGATGTGACTAGACAGGGGAAGGGGAAGGGCATTCTGGAAAGGGGCACAGCACAAGCAGAGGCAGAGGGACAGGGAGGGACACGGAGGATGGGACAAAGTATATGGAAAGACAGTAAATAGAATCTAGTGAGAATGCACCATCAACCCAGCCCTCATCAGTGCTCTGAGATGAATAATACAGATAGGGGAAAGTCCCACAGTCAGGGATTCTAACCCAAGTCAGAGACCCAGAGTCCCTGGATATCATCGGACACGCCTCCCAGCCTGACTTTCTCCTAGAAGCAGGTCTTGGAATTTGTGTGCACAGAAATGAACTTTACAGGAAATAGGTTTTCCCATAGTTCAAATTTAAAATGCCCCCTCTGGTATATTCTCCTATTCTTGGGACCTACAGCCCCAGTTCTTTGCTTAGGGGCCAGGGAGAGGGCATGAGCCCCAAGGGAAGTGTGTGTTAGAAGGAGCTTGGAGTCATTCTGTGCAAAGGATTGAGCAGCTAATGTGGAGGGGGAACAAGGAAAGGAGCCCTTCTAGCCAGGCACTACAAGTTCAGTTGCAGGGGATGGGTCCCCAAAGAGCCAGAACGATTCACAGTGTCAGGGAAAAAGTGAGCAGCCATTCATCCATCAATCCATCCATCCATACATACATACATCCATTCATTCATTCAAAAATATTAATTAAGCCCATAGCCTAGTGGAGCGACAGACAGGGAAGCATGTAATCGTAGTGCAGTGTGGTCAGTGCTGTGATGGGGGATGTACAGGGTAGTGTGGGGGCCCAGAGGAGGCACCTGACCTAGCAAGAGGTTGGAGTGGTGCAGTCAGGGAAGGCTTCCTGGAAGAGGTGATGTCTAGCCTGATACTTAGAGGGCAAACAGGAATTAGTCAGGCCACAGGCTGAAGGAACCAAACAGCATCTGCCTACACTCAGAAGTGAGTGGCTTTCAGGGATCAGAACAGCTCAGTGTGACTGAAGCAGAGAGCACCAGGGAGGAGGGGTGAGAGGTGAGCTTACACAGGAGGGTGGCCAAGGCCAGACCTGTCAGGACATTGGGCAAACAGTCAAGACTACCGTCTTTATTGGAGGGCAGTGGGAGCCCATCAAGACTTCTAAATGGAAGAGAGATGTAGCCAGATTTCCTATTTAGAAAGATAACTCAGACTTGCAGTAAATGTGGGCTGGGTCTTTCCGACCAGGCTTCTAGTTGAAGATAACAAGATACTTGAGGTATCTATATCTAATATAGAGATAGGGATATATATTTGCAAAAGCATTAAAAGTTTACAAGAGAGTAAGAAATTTCCAAACCATACCAGAAGGGCAAATAAGAACTCAGAGAGGAGAATGCACATGGAGACCACTTTTGCTTAAAGAGATTTTCCAAGCCCAGAGGAGCCTTCCCTCTGCCAGTCGTGAAAAACTAGGGGGACAGAAACAAAAGCCCAGAACCTACAGTCTGGGAGGAGAGCCTCCCCACAATTAGCTGGGACCCCAAGGACTACATCCTCAGGCAGAGGGAGACCAGAAGTGGACCAGCCCTTCTGAGGAACTCTAGCTGGGTTTGAATGACTCAGGTCTTCCAGGGAACCTCAGTCTTGGATGAAGGTTGGTCCAGACAGGGAGCACATCCAAGTGCATGGTAGAAGCAGCCAAAATTCTCTCTGGAAGAGGTAACTTCACCCCATGCCTTAAATTATCCCTGCACTCAAGTTTTCAAATACTATGGCCAACGTACAAAGAAAACCAGCACACAAATAAGACACCATGAGAAAAAAAAAAGAAACATACCTGTAAAGTTTTCAGATATTGGAATTAGCATAAAACAACTATGCTTACTATATTTTTAAAAATAAAAAGGCAAGCTTGAAACATCACCAGAAAACATAAAACTATAAGTGACATAGCAAGCTGACAAAAGAACCAAATAGAAGCTCTAAAAATGAACATTATGATAACTGAAATAAAATACTCAGACTTCATTTCTTGACCTTTTGGTGATGGTCCCACACTCTTCCAGAAAGCTGTATGTTTATAATTTATGTGTTTTATGCATGTGTGATATATTTCAAAATAATAAAGGATAAAAAACACTAAGTGGATGGGTTTAAGAACAGATTAAATGCAGACAAAGAAATAATTAGGTCAAAAGAAGATAAGTAAAAAGAAAGTAGTATCCAGAGTGCACTGCATAGAGACCCAAAGATGGAGAAAAGGAGAGAGTAAGAGACAGAGAAGATTGAAAATATGGAGTTTAATTAGAAGAAAGAAAGGTAGAAGAAGAGAGAGCGATGGGCAAAGGCAATATTTAAGAGATGATGGCTGATAATTTTCCGGAACTGATAAATGACATCAAACCATAGATTCAAGACACCCCAAGAGTCCCAAGAAAGATAAAATTTAAAAATCCTCACCTCAGGCTTCCCTGGTGGTGCAGTGGATAAGAATCTGCCTGCCAATGCAGGGGACACAGGTTCGATCCCTGGTCCGGGAAGATCCCACATGCCGCAAGCAACTAAGCCCATGAGCCACAACTACTGAAGCCCATGCACCTAGAACCTGTACTCCACAACGAGAAGCCACTGCAATGAGAAGCCCGTGCACCTCAACGAAGAGTAGCCCCCGCTCGCCACAACTAGAGAAAGCCCGCGTGCATCAATGAAGACCCAATGCAGCCAAAAATAAATAAATAAATAAATATTTTAAAAATTAAAAAAAAAAATCCTCACCTCAGTCTAGCATAGTGAAGCTGCAGAAAACCAAAGGTAAAGAGATAAGATACCTAACAGCAGAGAAAAAAACAACAAACAAACAGCAAAAGCCATTCATTTTCAAGGGATCCTTATTTAGACCAACAGCTGACTTCTCTGCAGCAACAATGGAAGCCAGCAGCCATGGAAGATACTCCCCTCCTGGAGGGTTAGAGGCAATGAAAGGACACTCGGGCTGCTGAGTGGAGAAGGGAATGCAAGGGCCAGACCAGAGCCTGAGAAACCGGCCAGGGGCTGAGATGATGGCAGCCTGGACCAGGTCTGCAGCAATGGGGAAGGAGATGTGTGGATGGGTCTGAGAGAAGCAGAGGATGCAAAACCAGGATGACTGGAGACTGACTGTTTACAGGGGATGAGGTGAAGGAGGAGGGAAGGCTGAAGGCCAGGTCTGGCTCAAGGGGCTGCTGGGCTGGAGGGACCCCAAGGGGATGAGATCAAGGAGGAGGACCAGGCTTGGGAGGGGGTGGGGCTTAGTTTGGGATGCGGTAGTCAAGAAAATCAAGGCTGTTGGTACCCAGAGGAAGGAGAATCTTCCAGGCAGAAGGAGACAGGAAAGACACCCAGAGGAGGAGGAAACACAGTCAGCTCTAAAGGGCAGGAGGCAGGAGGGGGAAGATCTACACGGTGGCAGGTCTGCAGAGCACGGCAGCCACAGCTCCACGAGGCAGCGAGGGTGACGGGAGGCCATGGGAGAGAGCAAGCCTGGGCAGGGAGGCCGAGCAGGCAGAGCGCCTGCAACACGCAGAGCTTGGCTCAGTACACGTGCTCAGCCAACCCTTGCTGAACAAGTCAAACAACGACTGCCCGGCACGTAGTGGGTGATCATGGTGGGTGGTGACGGTGAGGGCAGCGCTTCACCTGATTCCCCTTCTCCATCCTGCTACAGAGAGCCAGGCTCACTCACCTGTCACCTTCCCCTTCGGTGGTGATTTCCAAGCCGTAAATATGCCTCCTGCAAACTGCAGTGGGTGTAGCACCAAGTTGGGAAACCGAGGCAGTCAGAAGCCAAGATTGCTTGGCAGAGATTTTTCTTTTTTTCTTTTCTTTATTTTTTGGTAGGAGGAGAAACCAAGCCCCCAGACCCTCCTGCCTGACTCCCTGCTACCCCCACCAGCCCCCACCCCACAGAGGGCTTCCGTAGAGACAGATGCGCACATTCACGTCTCCCCCTGTCGCAAACGGAGAGCCATCACCTCAGCCTCGCTGGCATCCTCAGGGGTCCCCCCTCCAGAGCTAAATGCACAACCATTTAATGACACAGAGACCCTCTCCTCCCTGAGCTGAGAACCCCAGGGGTCCCCGAAGCCTGTGAAATTAGGGACCTGAAGCTTCTCGGAGTCCTCCTGCTCGCGCCTGCCTCGTGGCAGCTCGTTTCTACAAAATCTGTGGGCTGAGACTCTGGTGTGTGACTCACCTCCCTCCCTTCCTCTCTCTGAGTAAATGTCAAGTAACATTAGTTATCCCGTCTCCCTCAGCAGCGACACTCCCCCCCATTTTTGGCAGTGCTGTTTACCTCGGCAGGATCAATCAGAAAATAGAAACCCTTTTAGATCCAATTAATGAAAATTGGGCAGCAGGAACGTGCCTGTTTAAAATTTCACTACCTGGGCAGGGAAAAGCCTGGAGATGCAGGGACGTGGGCCCTGTTATCAAGCCCTGGACCCTTCCAGTATTCAGAAGAAAATCCCCAATTTCTGCAGGGGAAAGAGCTAGGAAGACCCCCCAAACTGGGTTCTGGTAGAACACATCTTTGTGGGTACACAACTAGAAGCAGCCTCTCTGCTTGCTCCTTGGAGGGTGAGCAGGCAAATGATGAAGGAGAGGGGGAGGGGTTTGGGTCAGGTGGGGGCCACAAGAGTAGAATGAAAGCTTTGGGGAGACTCGAGGTCCAGCAGCTGCTTTGGGTGGGGCCTATGACACACCCTCCACCCGCCACTGCATGGGCTTCTCCTCCTTCTCTGTCTCCCTCTCCCTCCCCTCACACAGCCCTCTGGGAGCCCTTCCCAGCAAACTATCTGCACCCAGGCCCTCATTGGGCTCTACTCTCGGGGCCACCCAGGATCAGACAGAAACGAAAAATAGCATTGGTCTTCTAAGCACATGTGATAACCATGTGCGGATCCCACGAGCGGATCCCAAGCACTGCGGGAGTGTGACGGGCCCAGCATGTAGTAGATGCTCAATAAACAGGTGCCCCTTCCCAGGACGGGGCAGCATTCATTCATCCACGCCACGAAGGGTGGAGAGAACACCCAGGAATGGCACACTCCCTGCCCTCGAGAATCACAATCTTCTAGGGCAGACGGACAAGTCAACCGTGGGGTGCAAACCCAAGTGACAGGGGTCATGTCAAAGTTGCAGAGGTGAGCAGGGTGTGATAGGAGAAGAGAGGAGGACATCCCCCGAGCCCCCTGCATCAGGGGTGGGAGGAGGCAGGAAGCGCTTACAGGCAGACAAGGTAGGAAAGACGTTCCAGGCAAAGGGGACAGCTTGAGCCAAGGTCCCAAGACAGAAGACAGCACCAGGTGGTGGGAATAGTCTAGAGGGATGGACAGGGATGAGGCTGGGTGGACCCAGAGTCTCGGGCTCCCAGCAGATCAGGTCCTGCCAGCTGGGTCTTTGCTGGCCTAGGGGTGATGCCTGGCTCCCAGCGCTGGCAGGAGCATCTGGGCGAGTGTGGCACGGACATCCCTCCACCCTGCCAGCAGCAGCTGGGGCTTTTGTGGAAGCACCCAGCTCCGGAGGGGTACACACAGGAAGGACCCCAGCTGTGCCCAGGTTCCGTGTGGCTCGGCCAAGTTCGGAAAGGCCTGACAGAGAAGAGAGGCTGCCCCATGCCAGCCCAGAGCTGAGGGCCCCACTGGTGTCCTGGCGTGGACAAGAGGCCACATCTGCACAGGCAGAGTATCCTGTGCAGATGTGCAGCCCAGCCTCACTCAGACTGTTCCAGGAAGCACTGACCGAGCCCTCCCAGAGGCTGCCCACAGGGCAGGGATGTGGTGCAGTGTCCAGCCACCTTCTCACACGCAGCAGGTGGGGGCCTCAGAGGTGGGAGAGTCGGGCTCAGCTGGCCTCGGTTGCGGGAACAAACACCCCACTAATCTCAGTGGCTCCACAAAGCCACTCAGGGACCTGGGCCAGGAGGGGCTCCCCATCTTGTAGCTCCCCATCTGGAACAGGGGGCCTTCTCGGTCACCAAGGTAGGGGAAGAGACAGCAGGGAAGTTGGTGCTTCAGCCCAGAGGGACCCCGTCTCTTCAAATCTCAGCCCATTGGCCAGAGATGCAAAGGGGCTGGAAATGTGAGACACAGATGAGTCGCTTGGCATGACCATCACTGCCACAAGCAGCAATGTGAATTCTCAGCGTGGGACCCTGGACCTGGTGGCCTCGGGCATGCGACTTAACCTCTCAGAGTCGTCCCCGGTGGAATAGGGACAGGGTGGTCTCAGCCTCACTGGGTTGGAGTGGGGGGCTAAGGGGTGGACTCAGCAAAGCGCTTCTCACTGCACCAGGCCCACAGACAGACGTTCCCTGTGTGTGCGGTTCCTCCTCCCATCTTTAACTGCAATGGTTATTAGAACTGTCAAAACATTTTATTGTGTTTTCTCTTATTTTATAAAAATGAACTGAAAAATGCAAGAGCAGCACCACGAGCACAAAGGGAAGAGAGGTGGGCTTAGTTAGTGTAACGAGACCGAGGGCAGACATCCAGAGACCCACCATGGACCACGGATCCTGAGCCTCCTTTGGACATGCCCCGGATGTAATCCAGACAACAGGGTTGGAAACTGTGAAGTGAATGAAAAAATTGAAAAACACACAAACTCCTGGACCTAGCACCTTGACAATTGTGCCTAAAATGATAAGGGGATTTTATGTTCTCCTGCTTTGAGGGAACAGAAACCCCATTATAATACTCAAGTGTGTACGACATTCACACATTCGCCTCCCAAGAGTTTTCTTCAGGAACATCATATGTTGAAAGGAAGGGATTCCTGTCACAGGATTCCAGGTGCCCTAGGGGTGAGGGGCAGAGGAAGGGATGACCAGTTGCCAGGGGAAGCTGGCTTCACAGAAGAGGCACTGTTTGGGGTTGGCCTGAAAGTGTAAACAGGGTCACATCCTGGAAAAAGGGAGACTAACAGACATTGAAGGTCAGCTCTCCCTTGGACCATTCCCAAACCCTTTTTCCCCACCTGCCTCCCATCACAGAGGCTAAAGAAGTCATGTGCTTACTTAACCAGCCTCCCTTGCAGCCACAAGAGGCCATGGGACTATGTTCTGGCCAATGGCATGTAAGGCAAAGTCTGCAGGGGCTTTGGGGAAAGCTCTTTTCCTCGGGGATAATAGGGGAGAAGCCCGGGGGGAGAGCACTGTCTCACCACCCTCACTGCATCTCCCATCACACACACCTTCTCCCTTCCCACTTGGGAATGTAGTCCAGTGAAATCAGGGAGCCTGGAGCTGTGGCAGCCATCTTGTCACCATGAAAGATGGTCCAAGAGAATCACAGAGAAGCAACCCTAGGGCTCTGACCCTGATCCTAAGGTGAAATAAGCCCTGTAAACACCTTCCCTGGTCTTTTTAGGTAAACTTTAACTGGTCTGGGAGTTAGCTTGTCTGCTACCTGTGGCTAAAGGCATTTCTAAGGGATATAAGTTCACTCCCTACAAGGAGCTTGCAACAATGAGTAGGCTTTGCCTCTAGAAGCCATCTCAGGAAAGCAAGTAAACTCCCACTTAGGCAAAGAATGTCTTCATTATATCAGCTAAAATCAGAACTAAGAGTATCCCTAAATAGCAGCAGGTCTGAATGCAACTCTGGGCCCCTGGTCCTTGAGCTGGAACCCACCCCCTCCAGCCTCACTCTCCTCCACCTCCTCTACCTCCCCCACTGCACTGCAGCTCACCATGACCTATGGCTCCTTAAACACACCGAGTTGTATTCCATCTCCAAACCTTTATCCACTGGTGCCCCACCAGCCGTGCTTGACTGCTACCCTCCTATCTTAGCTTGGGCTGCCAGACAAAACTCCGTAGACTGGGGGGCTTAAACAGGCATGTATTTCTCACAGTTCTAGAGGCTGGAAGTGGAGGTCAGGGCGCCAGCATGGTAGGATCCTGGTGAGAGCCCTCTTCCTGGTTTGAATACAGCCGCCTTCACTGTGCTCGCGTGGTCTTTCCTGGGTGGGTCCACATGGAAAAAGAGAGATCTGTCTCCCTCTCTCTCTCTTCCTCTTGTTATAAGGGCACTAATCCCATGATGGGGGCACCACTCTCATGACCTCATCTAACCCTAATTACCTCCCAATGGCCCACCTCCAAATCCCATCACATTGGGGGTTAAAGCTTCGACAAATGAATTTGTGGGGACACAATTCAGTCCACAGCACCTTCCAAGGCTGGACCTAGTCTCCCTGGGCCCCAACCTCTCACCATCCAGGGTGCATTCACATAACACATCTTTTCTGAAGCCTCCCCTATGTCTTAATAAGCCCTAGAGAGCTCCTGCCACATGCCCAGTACCAAGCTTGGCCCTGGTGTTACAGCCACGCACAAGACACAAAGGTCACAACACACCATTCACTAACTACTGAATTATAGTTGTGACAAATGAAGAAATGCAGGATGCCAAGAAGGCATGTAACAAGGGACTCAGCCAGGTGGATATGAGAAGGACTTTCCAAGGAGGTGACAATTAACCTGAGACCCAGAGGACACAGCAACCTTCTCCACTGGCTGAGGTTGGACAGGTGAGCCCATCTCTCTGAGCCTCAGTTTCCACACCTGTAAAATGGGGTCCTGGTGGGCCTCCCTCATAAGTCAGGCCTGACTCGTGTTAAGTGCTCAACAGACACAAGCTATGAGCATTATTCTTTAGGGAGAGCGGAGAGTCTGTTGGTCCCTTGTGACGGGAGCTATTGGAGAAACAGCCTTTGGCAGTGTGTCTTTGGGCTGAGGGGCTCTGGAGTGGTGGGCGGGAGCCCTCCTGTGTGACGCTTGGGAAAGAAAGGCACTGCTCTCCAGGAGACCCCACCCAGAGGGCAGGGTGCAGGAGACAGAGCCCCAGGCCCAGGGCAGGCAGGCTGTGAAAGGCAACCAGAGGCCAAGGCCAGGCCAGCAAGGGGTCAGAGGTCAGAGAGGAGGCCCCAAGGCTGGGAGGGGCAATGGGTCCTGGGATTGAGAGGCCCAAGCCCTGGAGTCAGACAGACTCCGGTGGGCTCCAGCCCCTACTCTGCCACTCAGAGCTGGGCTATGGGGCAGGTCAGGGCCTCTGGAGCCTCTGCAGCCTCGACTGAAAGAGTCTGCTCACGGCACTGCCTCATGGGGCCCCGGAGGGTGGATGAGGACGAGAGCTCACTGTGTGTTCCCGCCCCGTCACGATCGGGGAGCAGCGCTGGCATCTCCGTGGGAACCACTGTTTAACACGCTGTGAAAACTGCCTTATGCCTCCACCCCGCCCCCCAACCCCTCACCCAGCGATGCCCACACCTCCGTGGCCGCTACTGTCTGCCCTCAGTTTCAGGAAAAAGTCCCGATGCCAGCGAGCCCCAGGAAATTCCGGAATCCCATGGCAGGCCGTGGCCTCCTCCTCGGTTTTGCTGGCTGCATCTCACACCCCGGGCTTGGAGAAATGTCGTTCTATTTGGAGTTGCCAGAATTAGCAAATAAAAATATAGGATGCGGGGCTTTCCTGGTGGCGCAGTGGTTGAGAGTCCGCCTGCCGATGCAGGGGACACGGGTTTGTGCCCCGGTCTGGGAAGATCTCACATGCCGCAGAATGGCTAGGCCCATGAGCCATGGCCGCTGAGCCTGCACGTCTGGAGCCTGTGCTCCGCAGCGGGAGAGGCCACAACAGTGAGAGGCCCACGTACCGCAAAAAAAAAAATAAATAAATAAATATATATATATATATATATATATATATATATATATATATATATATAGGATGCTTTGTTACATTTGCAATTTCAGATAAACAACAAATCAAATTTTATTTCAAGTATGTCCCATGCAATATTTGGGACATACTTATACTGAAAAATTATTGACTATCAGAAATTTATATTTAACTGAGTGTCCTGTATTTTACGTAGCAACCCTAATCCCATTATGTCCTTATGTCATATCCTCCCTAAAGATCCATCCATGGCTCCCCAGTGCCTTAGGCCAAAGTCCAGCCTGCTGCACGTGGGACAGCAGAGACCTGCACGCTGTGGTGCCTGACCGGTGCCAGCCCCTTCAGGAGGAAGCAGTGGGGCCCAGTGTACAAACAGCCCTGAAGATCATGCCCGGGGCGGAGGTCAATTTTTCTTTTTCTGAAGACAATGAGGAGACATGGAAAGAAAACCCCACGCCACCCACGCCCATCCTGGCACCCTGCCCCCACTGGAGAGTAAAAAGGGTCAGAAAAAGTCCTTTTATGTTGCTATTGCCCCCTGACGCGAAGGGCAACAGAGAGGTCCCTGCAAGCATGTCGCAGTGACCAAGCCCAGCAGGGGCCTGGCGACCCTCCCACTGTGGCTGCCCTGGGTTCCCCCCCCCCCCCCCCGTGAACCTCATCCCCATCACAGGCTTCCACCTAAAAAAGCATTTCTTTCTGTTTTAAGCCCCTGCCTCCTCCCTACTTCCTCCTCTTCATGGGTGGGAAACCCCTGGTTTCAGATCAAAAGGACCCAAAACTTCACATGGCATTTCAAGTCGAGTCCTCAGCCAAACTGTCGACTTCAGAGGGTTCCCAAGAGCATCGCTAGGCAGAGTGGTCCCAACCTTCACCTCTCGGCCGAGGGAGGGAGAGACGCACGCTTCCCAGAGTCCTGGACCAGCAGCAAAGGCCACAGGTCTCTCTGCCTTCAGACTGAGCAAGAGACCAACTTGGGGTATGAGTCGGGGGCACTGCAGGGATGAGACCCCAAAAGAAGGGATTAAGGCAGCAACAGTCAACATTTATGAGGTGCTGTGTGCTTAGCAGGCAACCCTGATCCTTTAAGACTTGCTCCAAGTAGACCTTCCCTCGCCACCACCTCAGAACAAGCTGGGTCCACAGGTGACCCGTATCTGAGCACCCTGACCTGGGGCAGATCAGTTTCATGTACTTATTTGGGGAATGATGTGTTGAAAGTCTGTCTCCCCGGTGCTGGGGGGAGGGGCAGACGTCCCATCTGTCCGCCTCACTGCTGACCCCCAGCACCCAGCCCAGCGTCTGACATAGAGCAGGCGCTCAGAACAGATCTGTGGGACAGAGGCGGGAGGAGGACCATGAGCTCCGTGAGAGCAGGCGCCTGGCCTGACCGGCTCCCCGCTCGGCCCTGAGTGCTCCGGGCAGCACCAGGCACATGCATGGTGGACGCCCCAGGAAGCTGTGTCGAAGCAACGAGGGCTCCCTGCGTCAGCAATGTAACATCGGTTCCTAGAATTTAACCAATGAGCCATCATCAGGAAATGCAAAACCTCGCTCATACATTGTTCCCCCTCCTTCTCCCCAGGAGACGGTGGCACAGGCTGGGTCCATCACACAGATGAGGAAGTGGACGGCGCCTGCTTCCTTGTCACACAGGCAGGCAAACCTAAATCCTGGTACAGAGAGAGATGTCAAACTCTAAAGGAAGGCAGGGGAGTGATTTCTACAAAAGTTAGGATCGGGGTTACCTCTAGGGGAGATAAAGGGGGTGTGAACAGTCAGGAACACCCCGGGGGTCGGGGGGCAGGTTCTGGATGCTGGTAGCAGCACTCTGGGTCCTAACTCTATCCACATCTCCACAAGTGAGAGAGACAGAGGGATTTCATGACCTGTAAAAGCTTTGCCTTCTGCTCATCCTGCTGTTCCTTTACAACCCGCTTCTCCTCTAAAGTTCCCCTAACCGTCTGCTCCTTGGGCCTCTGGCCTGGGTCCTCTCCTCACTCCTCCATCCCCTCCACCCAGTGGTCCCCTCCAGGCCTGGCTCCAGCCCCATCCACACACTCCCAGTCTTCTGTCCCCAGCCCAGCTTGTCCAGCTGCCTGTCAAGCCACTCAAGCTCCTCGGGGGCCCCCATGACACCCAGGCTGAGACTGGAGATCCAGTACAGCAAGCTGACCAGGTCAAGGAAGAGTATCCTAGGAGCAGAGACAGCATATGCAAAGGCCCTGGGGCAGTCATGAGCCTGCTCCATCACAGGGGCTGAACGTTGCTCCTCGTGGCCGAGAGGGGAAGAAAGGAGGGAACTAAAGTGGGTGAAATTGTGCAGCGGCGAGGCCTGTGGGACCCCGGGGGGCACAAATGCCTGTGTTTGTATAAGGGCATCCACCCTACACCCCACAGTCCCCCACAGACACCAGCTGACACAGGCCTCATGGGTTCTCACAAGTGGGGTTTATCCCTCCACCCGACCTCACACCCTCACCTGCCAAAGCTCCCTCTCCCTCTGTCCTTCCTCTTCTCTCTCCTCATCTTCACCCTTCTTCTCCCTTCCCCCTCTTCCCCCTCCCCCTTCCCTCCTATTTCACACACACTCCCCATCTGAACAAGGAAGAAAGGACGAGCACAGCCCGCTCCGGCAGAGCAGACAGCCCAGGACCCTGGAAGCCAGGAGGTGTGTTTGGCCTCCACATCCAGCCTGGAAGATTCTTTCAAAGAATGACCTCAGTCTCCTTCCTGCTTTCTCATCCCACCCCTCCTCCGGTGGATGCACCCAGCATGCCGTCCACTTCCTGCAGGGCTCTGGCTGCCGAGGGTGGTCAAGCTCAGGTCTGGCTTTCGTCAAACACCACCCATCCCGAAGACCACAAGCCTAAGCGGAGGAGGAAGGGGTCAGGGGAGGGGGTGGAATTCTCCAGATTTTCTCCCAGCCTCCAAAGGGCCTCCAGAGAGGTGGTTATATAAGCTTTCTTTGTAAAAAGCGTGGAAAGGAATTTCTTGCAAATATTAAGAAGTGCCACGCAGGACAAATAACGGGTGAATACCCAGTCCTGAGCCAGGGAGGCTCAGCGGCTCCCCCGTGGGCAGGGGCTGGACCAGCCTGTCACTTTGGGTCCCCAAGGCCAAGCTCGGCACCAGGCAGGAGGAGGCGCTCAGCGAATATTTGCAGATTTAGCAAATGAAATCAAGGAGAAAAGAGCTGGAGAGGAGGAGAAATAGGCCAGGATTGGGGGTGAAAGGAGGGAGCCCGAGAGAGAAGGCAGGAGGGTGGCTCCTGATGGGGACGGGGCTCAGGAATCAGGAAAACTGCTGAGTAAAAACTGTCTTTGAAAAGGCCCCAGATTATTCATCTAAGTCCTCATCTCGCTAAATTTCAGTTCAAGCGGCTGCAAATATTTGAAATGAGTAATTTCTCCTGATGAAGAGAGTCTGATTTTGATTCTGCCTAATTTATTTTGAGATTTGGGGGAGCACCCAGAGGAGAGGGGTTGAGTCTGTGATCAGGCAGCTCCCGGCCGCCCTCTCCTCCAAGCCTCCCAGTCCTGCCCCGCCCTGCTCCGGAGTTGAGATCCTTGGGAGAGGAGGGTGGGCTGCTGCCCCTGGACCAGTGGAGGGGCCTGCCTGGACCACACGTGAGTCCCTAGGCCCAGTCAGCAGAGGGGCCCCCTTTGGGGGCAGAATCAGAGCCAGGTGGCCCCAGGCCTCCGCGAGCTCCTGGCCACTGCAGACTTACCTGGGCCTCTAGGCCTTCTGGTCCTAGCCTCTGGTCCGCTCTGTCACAGCTGCCAGCCCTGGGTCCCTGAGCCCCTCCGCAAACCCCTGAACCCAGCTAGTCTGGCCCGAGTTTACTTCCCAGCCCCGCCACCCCTAGGGCCCCTCCCTCATCCTCTACTCACCATGGCCAAAGTGTCCCCAGGCCCTGGTGGCTTCTCATCGCTCGGGCAGGCACCAGGCAGTCCCCCGTTCCTCCTACAAGGCTTTTGAGCCCAACATCACCTCCTCTGTGAAGTCTGCCCTGCCACATGGGAGGCGGGAGGCACCTGGGGCTCCCCCGCCCTGCAGAGCCCTTGTCCCCTGAGCAGGTCTGGAGGCCTCCCCACTTTCCTCCCGGAGTGAGGCCCAGGGCTGCTCTGTGATCTGTAGCTTCCCAGCCTGGCACATAGTGTGCCAGGGAAATATTGGGGGTAAGAATTAACTATAAGGGCACAGATGAAGAAGTGACGAGTGTCTGGATAAACACATGAGGGAAGCAACAGATGAACTCAGGGCCCACCCGGAACAAGCAGAGGCCCCGGCACCCTGTCTGGGTCCAGGGGCAGCCACGGGAGCCTCTAGGAGAGGTCAGTCCATGGAACCTCTCCAGAGTCCACCCACCCAGACAGGGAACAAAAGGTCGGCCTTGGCCCTGGGACCCAGACAACACGGTATCTCAGCAGCCCCTCACTACATGCAGAGTGTGGCTGGCTCAGGGCCATCTGTCACCACTGGGAGAAGGCCACTGAAATGGCACACAGTGGGCACTCAATAAACATTTGTCAAATGAATGAATGGATGGATGGAAGCATGGATGGAGGGAGGGATGGATGGATGGATGGAGGGAGGGATGGAGAGATGGATGGAGGGATGGATGGAGAGATGGATGGAGGGATGGATGGAGAGATGGATGGAGGGATGGATGGAGGGAGGAGGCTCCTTCTGATTCTAGATCCCTAGTAAGGAACACAGGCTCTGGGTAAGAGAGCCTGGGCTTGAATGTGGGTTTTTTTTTTTAATTGAAGTATAATTGATTTACAATGTTGTGTTAATTTCTGCTGTACAACAAAGTGACTCAGTTATACATATATATATTCTTTTTCATATTCTTTTCCCTTATGGTTTATCATAGGATATTGAATGTAGTTCCCTGTGCTATACATTAGGACCTTGTTGTTTATCCGTTCTATATATACTAGTTTGCATCTGCTAATCCCAAATTCCCAGTCCTTCCGTTTCCCACCCTCCTCCCCCTTGGCAGCCACAAGTCTGTTCTCTAGGTCTGTGAGTCTGATTCTGTTTCGTAGATAAGTTCACTTGTGTCGTATTTTAGATTCCACATGTAAGTGACGTCATATGGTATTTGTCTCTCTTTCTGACTTACTTTGCTTATTATGATGATCTCTAGGTCCAACCATGTTGCTGCAAATGGTGTTATTTCATTCTTTTTATGGCTGTGTGATATTCCAGTGTGTGTGTGTGTGTGTGTGTGTGTGTGTATACATACCACATCTTCTTTATCCATTCATCTGCCAATGGACATTTAGGTTGTTTCCATGTCTTGGTTATTGTAAATAGTGCTGCTATGAACATAGGGGTGCATGTATCTTTTCAAATTAGAGTTTTGTCTGGGTATATGCCCAGGAGTGGGATTGCTGGATCATATGGCAGCTCTATTTTTAATTTTTTGAGGAACCTCCACACTGTTTTCCATAATGGCTGCACCAATTTACATTCCCACGAACAGTGTAAAAGGGTTCCCTTTTCTCCACACTTGAATTGGGTTTTGCCGCTTCCTGGCCCCGAGACCACGTCAAGCCACTTAGCCTGGGGGGGGGGGGGGTGGGGCTTCCAGAACATCTGAGGTGCCTTGTCTCCCAGGGCCCCAGGAACCCGAGGCCCTGACGACCTGGATAACAACACTCACATCTATTGAGCACTGGCCGGGTACCTGGCCTATATCAAGGCCTCTCCACCCCATGTGACCCACAAGTGACACCACACTGACGCCATGTCACAGATGAGGAGACTAAAGTGCAAAGAGATACAGCGACAGGTCCCAGTTTAGAGAGGGGAAACTTACGCCCCCAAAATTAACTCTGTAAGAAGGGGAAAGAGCACTGGGACAGGAGCCCAGGAGCCTGGGTCTAGGCCACCTCCGCCCCTGCCAGGAGCCCCACAGCCCGCAGGTCCTCCTGTCCCCAGTGGTGAGTCCGCTGTCCCACACTCAGGGTCAGAGCAACACCCAACAGAGCGGGATTCAGCGGAGCGAGCTCGGCCCTGAGACCCTAGTGAGTCCTGAGCCCTAGAGAAGAGGCAGGTGTGTGCCCAGCGGGAGGGGTCATCAGAGGGCTGCAGCACAAAAGCTGGAAAAGGTGGGCGTGTTGATGCCTGGGTGCCCAGCTAGGTGCTCTCGCTTGCATTTTCCCTATAAAGGAAAAGCAGCATGTGCGTGGGGGGTAAAGGGAGTGTCACCAGACAGGTGACAACAGGCTTTACACACATGCCCAAGAGCCTTGGTTCATTTCAAGGACGCTGACCCGGCCCTACAATGCTCCAGGTCCTGGGCTGGGGTGGGGTTCAGAGCTAAGTGAGGGTGGGGGCGTCCCTGGACTTGAGAATTCGGGGTGGGGGAGGGTAGGCAAGCAGAAGCATCATTGGAGGTGGCGGGGCTACTCTCCATGGCAGACAGGGCTGGCAGCTCCCACCATCGAGGATCAGCTTCTGGGCGGAGGGGCGTTGCCAGGCCCAGAACTCCACTCTGGCCCGCAGAGACCAGCACGGACGCTGCCACCCATCCTCCCAGCGAGGGCTGGGCTGGGCTTAGACCCCAGGGAGGAAATATTTGAACTGAGTGAGCCGGTGAGTTCCCACCCCCAACCACCTTGGGTCTCAGATTTCAGGATGCCCATAAGGGCTGGGGTAGGGTAAGGGAGCGGGGGGGAAATATCCCTGGTTTTTTTTTTTTTTTTTTTTTTTTTTTTGCGGTACGCGGGCCTCTCACTGTTGTGGCCTCTCCCGTTGCGGAGCACAGGCTCTGGATGCGCAGGCTCAGTGGCCATGGCTCACGGGCCCAGCCGCTCCGCGGCATATGGGATCCTCCCAGACCGGGGCACGAACCCGTATCCCCTGCATCAGCAGGCGGACTCTCAACCACTGCGCCACCAGGGAGGCCCATATCCCTGGTTTTAAATGCAGGTTTCCAGGCCCCACCCCAGAGGCTCTGATTCTGCCAGTCTGGCCCAGGCCCAGGAATCTGCATTTGACAAGCTGTCCAGGTGACTCTAGTGCAGCAGGTCCAGGAGGGTATCACTGCCCAACAGTGTATTGATGGAGAACCTGGCAAACGTGAGGGCGAGTCCCACGTCCCCCCTTCCCTGCTGCGTGGCCTTCAACTTTCTGCTAGCGCCCAGCGCAGCCATTCAGAGAGGCCGGTGGGTGCAGGGTTTAAAAGCTCAGGCTCCCAGTCAGATGACCTAAGCTTCTGTCCCACCTCTGCTCCTCACGGCTGTGTGACCTTCCACAGGCTAATCAACCTCTCTGTGCCACAGTTCCTTCATCTGCACAGGAAAGGTAATAATAGCACCTGCTCCCAGGGGTGTTAATGGAAAATACACGTGTACGCTAAACATTCAGTGAACCGTGGCTCTTGGGTACGAATTCTCGACTTCCCAATGGTCTCCCTGCACCTGCCCTCACCCCCAGAGCAGCCAGAGGGATCCCGTTAAAACCTGTGTCCCATCAAGTCAGGCCCCCCCTGCAGTGGCCTCCTGGCCAGTAGCCTTCTTTCTCACCACGGGTCACTGGTCCTGGATGCTCTAAGCCCTGCCCATGTCTGTGCGCTCAGCCCCAGCCACCACCTGGGCCCTGGCTCACGTGCCCGCCCTCCCCAGGAACCCTCCCTGGTTTGGCTCCTTCTCATCCAGGCCTCAGTCCAAATGTTAGTACCCACTGTGTGCCAGCTTTTTCGTTTGAATAGAATATTTATATTTTCTCCAACAGGGACACCTCGTCTTACTGTGCTTCGATTTATTGCACTTCGCAGTTATTGTGTCTTTTACAAATTGAAGGTTTGTGGCAACCCTGCATCAAGCAAGTCTATCGGTGCCATTTTTCCAACAGCATTGGCTCACTTCGTGTCTCTGTGTCACATTTTGGCCATTCTCAAAATATTTCAAACCCTCCACCAGCAAAAAAATTATTATTTGCTGAAGGCTCAGATGATGGTTAGCATTTTTTGGCAACAAAGTATTTTGAATTAAGGGGTGTATATTGTTTTTTGTTTTGTTTTGTTTTAAATATAAATCTTTATTTATTTATTTTTGGCTGTGTTGGGTCTTTTGTTGCTGCACGCGGGCTTTCTCTAGCTGCAGCGAGCAGGGACTACTCTTCGTTGTGGTGCGTGGGCTTCTTATTGCGGTGGCTTCACTTGTTGCAGAGCACAGGCTCTAGGTGCGCGGTCTTCAGTAGTTGTGGCACTTGGGCTCAGTAGTCGTGGCTCACGGGCTCTAGAGCACCGGCTCAGTAGTTGTGGCACACGGGCTTAGTTGCTCCGCGGCATGTGGGATCTTCCCGGACAAGGACTCAAACCCGTGTCCCCTGCACTGGCAGGCAGATTCTCAACCACTGCGCCACCAGGGAAGCCCCCTGTACATTGGTTTTTTTACACATAATTCTACTGCACACTTAATAGACTGTGGTATAGTGTAAACATAACTTTTATGTACACTGGGAAACCAAAAAATACCCATGACTCGCTTTATTGAAATATTCGCTTTATTGCAGTGGCCTGGAACAAAACCCGCAATATCTCCAAGGTATAACTGTATCTACCAAAAGAAAATCTGAAAGATTCTTTAAAAACTAAGAACAGTGATTACTGGGATAGGGAATCAGGCAGATAGGCGCAGAGGTGAGAGAAGGGGTTTCCTTTATAACTTTTTCTCTATTCTGGGTTTTGAACCACATGAATGCTCTATATATTCACCTTTTTTGGTGAATAAATGTATAAATAAATGGACGGATGCTTTTTTTAAAAAGTCTCCACCTTTTTCATTGAAAAAAACAGAAAGACAACTTACTGAATTGGAGAAGACATTTGCAAACGATATGACAAATAAGGAGTTAATATCCAACATATATAAGCAGCTCATATAACTCAACATCAAAAAAAACACAAACAACCCAAATAAAAAATGGGCAGAAGAACTGAAGAGACATTTTTCCAAGCGGAAATGCAGATAGCCAACAGGCACACGAAAAGATGCTCAACATTGCTAATTATCAGGGAAATGCAAATCAAAACCACAGTGAGATATCAACTCGCACCTGTCAGAATGGCTATCATCAAAAAGAACACAAATAATAAATATTGGCAAGGATGTGGAGAAAAGGGAACCCTTGTACACTGTTGGTGGGACTGTAAATCGGTGCAGCCACTGTGGAAAACAGTATGGAGGTTTTTCAAAAAACTAAAAAGAACTACCATGTGAGCCAGCAATTCCACTCCTGGGTATATAGCCCCCCAAAATGAAAACACTAATTCGAAAAGATACATGCACCCCAATGCTCATAGCAGCATTATTTACAATTGCCAAGATATGGAAGTAATCCAGGTGTCCATCAACAGATGAATGGATAAAGTTGTGGTATGTGTATATATATATATATATACATACAGTGGAATACTACGCAGCCATTAAAAAAGAATGAAATCTTGCCATTTGCAGCAACATGGAGGGACTTGGAGGGCATTATGCTAAGTGAAATAAGTCAGACAGAGAAAGACAAATATGGTATGATATCACTTATATGTGGACTCTAAAAATAATACAGCAAACTAGTGAATAGAACAAAAAGGAAGCAGACTCACAGATATCCAGAACAAACCAGTGGTTACCAGTGAGGAGAGGGATGGGGGGGAGGGGCAGCATAAGGATGGGAAAAAAGGGTTATTATGGATTTATGAAATCAAGTGTGCGAATCTCTTGAAGACTGTAAAGCACTATAGAATTTAAAGAATCTTTCATTCAATTTTTTAAAAAAGGGCTTCCCTGGTGGTACCGTGGTTAAGAATCCGCCTGCCAATGCAGGGGACATGGGTTCAAGCCCTGGTCCGGGAAGATCTCACATGCTGCGGAGCAACTAAGCCCGTGCGCCACAACTACTGAGCCTGTGCTCTAGAGCCCAGGAGCCACAACTACTGAGCCCACGTGCCACAACTACTGAAGCCCACGCACCTAGAGCCTGTGTTCCACAACAAGAGAAGCCACCGCAATGAGAAGCCCATGCACTGCAACGAAGAGCAGCCCCCACTCGCTGCTACTGAGAAAGCCTGCGCGCAGCAACAAAGACCCCACGCAGCCAAAAATAAATAAATAAATAAATAAAATTTTTAAATCACCTTTCTGGAGAGGCTCTCCCTGACCAACCTTAATAAAACTGCCCCCTTTGAATCACTCTCATTCCCTCACCTGCTTTATTTTTATTCATAATCCTGTCACTGACTGCCATCATTTTAAGTGTGTATTGGCTGATTATTGTGTGTCCCTCCCACTGCAATGTCACCCTGTGAAGAGCAGGCCATATCCCGCCCCAACGCCTTGTCGGAGGTGTGCCATAGATCCCGAGGGGAAGAGTGAAAACCATCACAGAGTTAGTTGCTCTCACCTGCCCGGCTGTGTGCACCTCCACACCCTGTTCAGGGCTTGTTGATATTGCACCCAGTATTGAATCTGGCACAACTTCACGCTCAATAAATCCTTGTTGAGTGAATAAAGAAATGAATGTCTAAAAGACCTTTTAATAGATGGACACATACCTTCCAGAGGGACAAGCAAAGCCTTTTAAGAGGAAAACGCCTAGAAGAGGTACTGGCATAGCGTAGTTGCTCCATACGTGGTAGCTACTATAATTATACTAAAGTCTAAATGACTTACCTGAACCTCTTTCTTTGAGCAGGAAGAAGTGAGGCCAGGAGAGCCCTGAGAAGACAGGGAGGAAGCAATTCCAGAGACACAAAAATCTTCTTTGGAGTTTTTCTCCAATAATTGTATCATTTCCTTTTTCTTTTCAAAAGGTCTCTGTCCGTGTGGGTCTCTGCTTGCCTGCCCCTCCCTGCTGTAAAACATCCCAGACAGTCTGAAGGTCAGGAGCCCCCATCAGAGAAGCTACAGCTTCAGATTCATGGTCACGAAGCTCACAGCCCCCCAAGGGGCCAAAGGGGCCACACCCAGGTGTTGAGGGTAGGGAGAGCAGGGAGTGACCACCTCTTACGCCCCACCTACGCCCAGGGCTCCTCCAGGCCCTGCTCCCAGCAGCCCTGAGAGGCCACAAACGTGCAGCGAAAAGAACTTGGTCTCTAGAATCTGTCAGCCCTGGATCCTGGCCCAGCTCCTGACCTTCCAGCACATTCTATGCCCCAGTCACCTTACCCTCTATTTGATATGCCTGGTTTTATTTCACCCTCACATCTTTGGGAAGCAGTTGTGCTATTGCCCCGTTTCATAGCTGGGGAGGTTGAGGCCAGAGAATCACTTGCTCACATATTGTAAGAGTGTCCCAAGCCAGGAGTCCCAGCCAGCCTCCCTGTGCTCGCATCTCCCACCACGCCGCCTTAGCCCAGGCGCTCCGCCTGCTGAGTCTCAGTTTCCCTATCAGTAAAATGTGGGGAATGGAGGCTCCTTTTCAAGTTTATTGTGAACATATAATCACTTAAAAAGTGACTCACGGAAGCGTTTGACCCAGGAGGGGCTCATCAAACGTTTCCTTCCCTCCCTGGGGAAGCCCTGCATCCGTTTGCCACTGGACAGCAGCCTTGATTGGTCACTTCTTCCGTTTCCCATGTGAGTGGGATGAGGATGCAGGGAGGGCCGCTGGGAGGACCTGAAGGGGCGTAGTGCCCACCAAGCCCGGCGTGGGGAGAGGCTGGGGGCGGAGAGCCCACGTGCCAGGACCCTGCACCCCCCGCCCCCGGCCTGTCCCCACAGTGACACGGTACCTGATGCCATCAGCTCTCCAGCAGGGCCAGCAAGGAGCTGGCAAAGGAGGGCTGGACAAAGAGGAAAGAGCAGCCCTCCTCCCAGCTTTTGTTTCTTCCTTGCAGGACTGTTTTTTGCTTTTTGGGTTTTTTTTTAAATCCAGCCACGCTGTGGTCCCATCCAGGGCCTCCTGCCTCCTTCCACCTCCTCACTGGTGGCTGTCACACGACAGACATTTTTAGTGGTGACAGCTGGCCTTGTGGAACTCAGCTCGAGTACGGGAATGTTTTTTAAAAAAAGAGCGAGCCAAACCACCGTCACTTTAAATAGCAATGCAGCGGGAGGAGAGGCGGGGAAGCGCATGCAGGCAGGAGCCCCACGTCCCCACGTCCCGCATCCCCACGTCAGGCTGGGCTTCCACACACAGCGTCAATGGAAGGAGGAAGGTCCAAGCCGAGACGACCTCAGAGCTCACAGGTCCCACCTCTGCATTTGACAAAGGGAGAAACTGAGGCCCAGAGCGGGAGGATGTCACACCCAAGATCACACGCTTGGGAGTGGCAGGGCTGGGATGCCAACCCAGGTGTGTGTGGGTCCAGCACCAGGCTCTTCACTGTGACAAGGCCCGGCCCCCCGATGCCCCCGTCCCCTTTCCTGACCTTGGAGAGAGCCCACTGCAATGGGCGTGACTGGTGACCACTGCTGAGACCAGCATTCCCAGACCAGGGCACCATGAGAGCAGAGGCCCCCGGGGCCTAGAACAGGCTGGAATTCGGTTAACATCTACAAAGGAAGGACAGGCACAGGCTCAGATTCCAAGGGGTCCACAAGCCCCCCCGGGACCCTCATCTTTGTAGCTGCAGGATCTAGAGCCTGTTGACTCCCCTTGGTCCCATCCAACACCAAGTCTTGTCACTTTTGTCCCCACCACATTCCCTTCAGTAGCCTGAAACTGACCACAGTGGGCCACTGATACCGTGAAATGGACCAATGCGACTGCAGCTTCACACACAGATCGCGAGCATCATTGCTGAGCCCGAGAGACCTGGGCTCCAGTCCTGTCTCTTCCGCTTCTCTCCGCGGACTCAGGCATGCTGAGCCCCCTCCAGCTCCTCTGCGGGGGAGGATAAGAGTATCAGGTGAACTGACTGTGAGAATCAATGAGAAAATGCGTGTAGAGTCCAGAGCCCAGCGCCTGCCTTCGTAAGTGGTGGCTGTTCTTGTGATTACTAAGGTGACACGGATCCCTGTCCCTTCGCCATCCAGGTCTCCCCTCTCTGGACGTCTGCCCCTTTGCTCTGACATCCATAAGGGGCAGCTGATGCTCACCACAGTGCAGCACACGCCAGTCTGGCCTGAGCAGAGAAAGAAGAGGACTCTCCCCTTCCCTGTTCCAGAGACCGCACTGCTCCTAGTGTAACCTAAGAACCAACTCCCCAAGCCTTCTGGGCCACCCCATTCCCTACCACTGCCCTTTCCTGCCTAATTCTCTCCATGGCACTTACCTTCAGCACTGTGTTGTTTGGTTTAATGCGCATCTCCCTCCTCATCCCCACAACAGGGGCTCCATGAGGGCAAAGAGTTTGCTGCGACATCCACAGTCTAGCCGGGTGCCTGGCACATGACAAGAACTTAATACACAACCACTGAGGCTCAAACGTGCCCTGGGGGCGCCTCAGCGGACTGACAGCTTCTCGGTGCCTCATCCAGAGCAACCAGGGCAACCATGGGAGAAGTTAAAAATTAGAGAAGGGAGGGCTTCCCTGGTGGCGCAGTGGTTGAGAATCTGCCTGCCAATGCAGGGGACACCGGTTTGAGCCCTGGTCTGGGAAGATCCCACATGCCACGGAGCGGCTAGGCCTATGAGCCATGGCCGCTGAGCCTGCACGTCTGGAGCCTGTGCTCTGCAACGGGAGAGGCCGCGATAGTGAGAGGCCCGCGCACCGCGATGAAGAGAGGCCCCCGCTTGCCGCAACTAGAGAAAGCCCTCGCACAGAAACAAGACCCAAACACAGCCAAACATAAACAAATAAAGAAAGAACTGAGGTAAAAATTAAAAAAAAAAAAAATTAGAGAAGGGAAACATGAAGCAGAAGGGGGAGATGAGGGCACAACTCCTGCATAGCAGGAGGGAACGTTTGTGTCCCAGGAACCTTAGTTTAAACGCAAACCTCTAGATGCCCTCCTCTGCTGAGGACCTACTGGGTGTCTCTCATTTGACCCTCACAACACCTAGGAGGTGAACTTTTTTACTATCTCCCCACCCAACTTTACAGAGAAGGACACTGATGTTCAGAGAGGTGAATACACTTGCCCAAGGTCACACAGCACTAAGTAATGTGCGACTCAGAATTCTAACCAAAGTCTGACCCTAGTGCCTGTACTCTTGCTATTAATAATCTATTAATAATCTTCAGCCCTGCCCAAGAGAATCATTCTGCATCAGGGCAAAAGATTCAGAAATTAAACAGGCTGGCACATGAAGCAGGGAGCTCCCCATCACTAGAAGCATTCAAGCAGGGGCTGAGCAACCCCCAGAGATGGACAGGATGGCAGGGTCCCTGAACTGGGTGAGGGTGGGTGTGAACTAGAGGGCCTTTAGGATCTCAATGCTGAGACGTTTCGATTCTGTGATCCACACCCCAGGCTGTGAGCTGTGGGTCCGTGTTTCCGTAATCAACACAGTCACTCCTTGTTTCAAGGCTTAGAAAAGAAAAAATAACCCAAAGAGTTAAATAAATGTATCAGCATGTCATGTCATACATTGGAGAAACACACTTATTTTTACATAAGAAAAATTCTGGTAAATAATAATATCTAATATTTTATGGAGTCACTACATGCCAGACTATAACAAATATTTTAATATATTAAATTGTGTAAATATATTAGCCCATTTAATCCACACTGTGATCCTGTGTGGTGGGTACTATTATTATACGCGGGTGGATTAGTCAGGTTTCTGCTACAATCCTGCTGTGTAACAAACCACACCACCAATCCAGTGGCTCGCCACATTTCTCTTCCTCTCTCATAGGTCTGCGGGTCAACTGGGGTGACTCTGCTTCATTCTGTGGGTCGGCTTGACTTTGCTCCAGGCCATGGGTCAGATTCAGGTCAGATTCAGGTCATCTCCACAAGTGTCTCCTTCTAGAACCATCAGTTAGCTACCTGGGACATTTTGCCTTGTAGCACATGGCAGAAGCTCAAGCATCCAGGCCAAAAACCCAACCACATATCAAGCCAGTGCTTTTGTCACATCCACTAATGTCAGACTGGCCAAGGCAAGTCACATGGCCAAGCCCACACTTCAGCGGACTGGGGATTATACTCCAGTGGGGGCACTGCAAAGTCACGTGGCAAAGAGAATGGATGTATTAACCTATGACAGGAGGGAATGAAAATTTGAGACTAACACCCAGTCTATCCCCAAGAGGTGTCACAGATGAGAACCCAGGGCCTCACCTAGGGACACAAGTGGCCCAAGGTCACAGGGCTGGTTACTGGGATTCCAACTGGGATTCTGACCCAGGATGTCTGACATCCAAGCTACTCCACCCCCAAAGGCTGTCAGGCAAGTACCTGATATGTACTAGGTGCTCCATAAATTATCAGCTCATCGTTAAGGTGTATGCTTCAAATAGGTGCAGTTTATTGCACGTCAATTATAGTCAATGAAACTGTTAAGTTGTCTTTAAAAAGAAAATTTAAAGAACAAGAGAAAGGGCTTCCCTGGTGGCGCAGTGGTTAAGAATCTGCCTGCCAATGTAGGGGACATGGGTTCGAGCCCTGGTCTGGGAAGATCCCACATGCTGTGGAGCACCTAAGCCCATGAGACACAACTACTGAGCCCGAGTGCCACAACCACTGAAGCCCGCGCGCCTAGAGCCCATGCTCCGCAATAAGAGAAGCCACCCAATGAGAAGCCCGCACACCGCAACAGAGACTAGCCCCCCGCTCGCCACAACTAGAGGAAAGCCCATGCGCAGCAGCAAAGACCCAACGCAGCCAAAAATAAAAATAAATAAATAAATTTATTTTTTAAATAAATAAAGAACAAGAGAAAAATGATCAGTCAGTGAATGAGATGTTAGTACCTGGTGCAGGACTTGGTTTTGAAGAATATCAGCAAAGGATTGGAGTTTGGCTTCCACAGTGAGAACCAAGAAAGCCTCCGTGACATCCATAACGAGCTGCTCAGAGGGGAGGCCTGGTGGGGAAAGTGCTTCAAAAGCACGCCTCTGAAGTCGTCTTACCAAAAACAGCGAACTTAAATCTGGAAGAGCCTCTAGACCCGAATGCCAATTTACAGGAAATACAGAGAGCAGAAAAACAGGTTAGAAACCACCAAGGGGACACAGTGGGCAAGATCCAGACCAAGGGGAACTCTTCATGACAAATACATTGCAAGGAAAACAACATGGGACTCGGGGAGCCTATTTAAGAACAGATTAAAAGCACTTGTCCATTTCAGTGTGTGGCCCTTATTTAGATGCTGGTTCAAATGAAAATAAACACATATGAATGCATGTTGTATATATTTTCACATATTAAATACATAAATATAAATACAAATTAAGTATCTAATATATGAATACCCTAAATATTAAATAGATATGTTTATGTATTAAATGTAAATTGAGACCATTGGAAATGAGACCATTATGTTATGACACTGCATAAGTGTTTTACATGTATAATTAGGTATGAAATATATTTGCACTTAGAAATGTGATGGTTTCATTTGGGTTTCCTAGGTATCGTAGCTACGTGTTACACTTTGAAAGGCCTTCTTTTCTAGAGCTGCGCTCTGGAGTATTTCCAGATGAAACAATACGGTGTCTGGGATTTGCTTCACAGTAAATAGGGAGGGGAAGCAGGGAGTGGGGGCAGAGGTGAAATGGCACCGATCATGAGCAATGGTTGGCACAGCTGCGTGGTGGGCACACGGGGCTCATTATACCAGCCTCTCCATTTTTGGTAAATGCTTGAAAATTTCCATCTGGAGAAATTAAAGCTAAATAACCTCCATAATAAAAAATTTAGAAAGTTTTTTTTCCATTTTTTATTGCATAAACTACAGATGAACATAAAACTTACCGTTTTAACCACTTTTAAGTCTACTGTTCGGTGGCATTAAGTCCAGTCACGTGGTTGCGCAACCATCACCACCATCCATCTCCAGAATCCTTCTCATCTTGCAAAACTGGAACTCTGTCCCCATCAAACAATTCCCCATTCCCCCTCCCCGCAGCGCCTGGCACCCACCATTCTACTTTCTGTCTCTATGAATTTGATCATCTAGGTGCCTCATATAAATGGAATCACATAGTATTTGTCCATTTGGGACAGGCTTATTTCACGTAGCATAATGTCCTCAAGCTTCATTCATGGTGTAACATGAGTCAGGATTTCCTTCCTCTTTAAAGCTGACTAATACTCCATTGCATGTATAGACCACATTTTGTTTATCCATTCATCCATCCGTGGACACTTGGGTGGCTTCCACATTTTGACTATTGTGAATAACGCTGTGATGAACACGGCTGTATAAATATCTTTTTTTTTTTAAAGATTCTCTAAGAAGATAATTATGGAGGCCATTCTTTCCAAATCAGAAGTGGGAACTCACGGCCTGACATTCCTGCAACATTCGAAATAAGACACACTGGGCACCTGCTAAACGTCAGGTACCATATTAGATTCTATGGATGCCCCAGTGAGCAAGACAGACACACCTTTGGCTGAGTGGAGCTGCCTGTCCCATGGGACCTGTCAGGTCAGGGGGTCTCCAGGGCCGGGGGAGAGGGCATGGGGGTGGGGGTCAGGCCTGTGTTTTCAGGAGCTCTGGCAGGGTGGCAGGCTGAAAGGGGACAAGTTCACCAGCCAAGCAAAGGGCAACAGCAGAGCCATTCCACGCACCCCCATCCATGTCACTGTCCTGCTCCCAACCAGGAAGTGACCCTCTCGTCCCCTCCATCCCTCCCTCCCATCCCCTCCATCCCTCCCTCCTGGCAGCCCTCCTCTGAGCATTGGACTCAGGCAGCCGTGGCTGTCAGGCTGGCCAGCCCAGCATGACTCAAGGGGTCACCTCTGCTTTAACAGGAGAGTAACCTGCAGGCCAGCTTTTGGAGTGAGCCGGGATGCCTCTTTCTCTTCTCCTTTCTAACCGGTGTCCAGGAAAGGAGGGCGGTCCTTGAAGCGGTGAAGAAAGCTGGGGCCGCGCGTCTATCCGGTCACCATGAGCCCCTGTGTGCCACGGCCTGAGTGGCCATCGGGGAGATGGAGGTGGCCGGGCTCCTGATTTCTGCTCTCAAGGGGTTTGCAGTCTTTAGCTGGAAAGCCAGACACACACCCAATGGCAATGCGGCAAGGAAAGTGCTGTGATGGGGGAAGTATAGGCCCAAAGAGGACCCCAAGCACCACTGAAAGGGGATACCTGGGCCAGAAGGCACACCTGGGCTGACTCTGGAAGGTGGAAAGGCAGTGTGACTCCTGCAGCTCAGAGGGGAGGGTGGCCATGGTTCCGTGTGACGCTGGGCTCCAAAGAAGAAGCTGAGCAGTGGGCAGGGCGAGGGACTGAAGAGCCTGTAGGCAAAGGGAAAGGGTCTAGACTTTACCCAAGGGCAATAGGGAGCCACTAAAGACTGCTCCGCAACAGAGAGAGAACGGAGTGTATACACCCTCAAAAGTGCCATCACTCTGGTTGCTGTGGCAAAGATGGGAAGTGGGAGGGGTTAGGCTGGAGGAGGGCAGACGGGTTGGAGGGTCCCACAGCAATCACAGCGAGAGTCTCCAGCGCCATCTCGGGAACCTGCCTACAGGGCAAGCCCCCTCCCACTCAGCCCCCAGCACTGGAGACTCCAGAAATGGCCAGGGCTGCTTCTTTGGCCTCCACCCCAACCTCCTGCCAAGGCATTTAGGAAGACGTGGCTAAAAATGCAGAGCTGCAAAGAGTCCACGTGGGCCTGAGCGGTTAAGAACCTGGGGTGGAAATCAGAGAGACTGGTTGGCACACTTGGCCTCTGCAAAACTTGGAGAAGGTTGTCACTTCTCTGGGCTTCAGTTTCCTCGCCTCTAAAATGGAGATAATGCACATGCTTCCCCTACAGGGAGGCGGGGAGAATCAATGAGAAAAATAAACATCAAGAGCTACCACGGTGCTTGCTCAACAAATCTTGGTTACTGATCATCAGTAGCAGTACTGCTATTACATATGTCCCAGCAGTTCACAAAATCTCAACCCTTCCACCCAGGGCAGCAGGGTTCAAGTGTTCCTGGTCTTTTCTACCTGTTTTTTGTGACTCCTTCTGCCCTGAAAGGTCCCCTCCCTGATTCTCAAACCAGTGAAATCCTGCCTGTACCTCAAAGCCCAGCCCAAAGGTCACCTCCTCCACAAAGCCTGCCCGGATTCCCCCTCCCCACAACGCAGAGACTCTCACGCCCACAGCCTCCAGGGTTCACCTCTGTGGCAGCTCCTAGTTTCCCATGAGGTAAGAAGCTTGTGTCACCTTGTCACTTCCCCCTTCAGTCTGTGAGGGTTGAGGTTCCAGCATAGCGGCTGGCGTGGAGCAAGAGTTCAGTAAATGTGGGCTGGCTGGGTGGACAGATGGACAGAAGAATGGTGAAACAAGCTTTCTGTATCAGTCAGAACTAGTTGCAAGTACAGAAACCCAACTCAATCTTCTGTAAGCCAGAAGGCAGGACTGTTTCAGGCAAAGCTGGATCCAGGTGTTCAAACAATGTCATCTCTTTTTCTCTGTCTCACTTCACCTCTCAGCAGTGTTCTCTACTATGTTGGCTTCATCTTTGCCCAGGCTGTCCACGTGGTTGACCTTTTACCTTATACCCTACCAGCCTTGACTGCCAGCAGAAAAGAGCTTCACTTTCCCCCTTATCTGAGCCCTTGCCCCAGGATTACATCTCATTGGCCTGCCTTGGGTCACATGACGACAACCACCAAGCCCTCTAGCCAGGGGAATGGCCAGGCCAGGGTCACAGTCTCGTCCCCGACCGAGGGAACCAGGGAACCAAGGGTGGGCTTGGAGCAGAGGGCAGGTAAAAACAACAGCCACATCCCATGTCCCCTTCTCACCCTGAGCAGTGGATCTACAGGCTGGGTCTAGCTTTGGCCTAAGTGTAAAGAGGGCCCTCCTCAGAGAACTCAGCCCCAAAGAGGAAACGGACAAGTAAACATATCACTAGGAGCCTCGCTGTGCGGCCACCAGAGCCGAGCAGATGGCCCACAGGAGGTGACCGAGGAGGGAGCCAGCCCCTCCGCCTGGGTGGTCAGGAGGGGCTGTCCCCAGGAGAAACGGAGCAGGGTCATCACACTCACCTTGACCAGGCATCCCAAGACCCTCCTCCCACAGGCTAACCTGCCCGCCCCACCGGGCCACACCCAGACCTGGTATGAGGAGGCCCATGGGTCTCCAGCTCCGACTGGCCCTGACCTGGAGGGCGGTTTCCCTCAGCACACAAGGGAAGGGCACCGCGCCCCACAGTGTGCACTCGAAGCAAGAAGAACCGGAGTCATTTCGATGGCAGTAAATTCAAAAGCTGTCGCCTCCTCTCCCTCCCTCCCAGGAACAACAATAACTATACGATAACATGATGCCCACCTCATGCAGCCCCGGGAAGCTGCTGCACGCCATTTTATCACCGTTCACAGACAAGGACTCGAGGTCCAGGGAAGGACGTCCCCTGCCCGGTGTTACACAGTAAGCACTGGGCTGGGATTGAAGTGACCCCAGAGCTGTGTCCTCCATGCTTCGCTGCTGCCTTTCACTCCAGAGCAGTGTCTCCACACTCGGATGCCCGTCACCACTGCCTTGGGAGCGGCTTAAAAAACCTTATTCCTGGTCCCTCCTCAGACTCTCTGCATCAGGATCTCAGGATGGGAGGGGCCCAGGGATCTGCATTTAGCCAGCCTCCGGGGAGATTCTGATTCAGCCAGACTAGCAGGCACCTGGGGAAACCATTTGGTTTCCAGAATATCCCCATCAAGAGGGTAAGGAACCGGGTAGAGACAGTTCCCAAGGGTCCCACTGGGGAAGGGACCTCAGGGGCAAACGGCCCCCCGTGTTCTTCCCAGCCCCTCCTCATGGACCCCCATATGCTCAGTTTTTAACTTAAATATTCAGAGTCCCCTCCCCTGTTCGAGCATAAATGTGCAGTTCCCACCGGGATTTTGGGGGGTGGGGGTGATCTCAGGCCAACACTTTCTGTGTGCTCCAGTCTTTTCAGGAAGAAGAGGCCCCTAAGCCTCAAGAGAGATTCTTTTCCTACTGTCTGAATTGCATTTGTGAAGGGGTCATTGATTTGCTTCCCCATTTTTTATTAATCAAAGACAAACCACGGCCAGCCAGGCTTCTGATCTGGGGGACGCAGCCACACTGAGATGATCCCATCCTCACCCAGAGCACAGGTACCCAACGTTTCTGATGGGGTCACAGGGGCTTTGTTCCTACTAGGCTTTCTCACGTATCTAGAACACTCCCCAGCAGTCCACGAGCCCAAGGTGCCAGATACGGAGCCTGGGTTCCAGGCAGAGGGGATAGAGCGTAGGCTGAGAACAATTTGCCAAGGTTACCTTGGAAGCAAAACCCAGGTGCTGTCGTAATCGAGGCCCGGGCTTCCTGCCTCTCTCTTTAGATGTGAGCAGAGCCCAAAAGCGCATCCCCAGGGTCTCTTGGCCACAGTGCGAAAGCAGAGAAAACCAGAGCAGCAACCCAGTTAGGGCTCATTTTCAAACAGCAGAACTCCAGACACGGCCCCCTCCACCCCCATGCAACTTGCTGGGCCTATGGATCCCCAACATCTGGCCTGAATCCGTTCTGCTTCTACCACATCTGGGATGGGGAGAGGGTGTGAAAATGACCCTCCCCTATTTCCCAGGGCTGGTTCCTGACAGTTGGAAAGTCTGAGGAGGAGAAGGCTTTTCTTGGATCTCACACAGAAGCTCATTCAGCAGAAGTTTGCCCGAAGTCTCAGTTTCCCCTCCCAGTAACAGAGATGCTGAGCCTGCCCCGCAGCCAACCCACAGCTCCCCCTTCTCCCTGGTGACTCCTGGAACAGCTCCAGGACAGCACCAGACCAGCTCTTGCTGCAACCCTGCCCTGGAGCAAGTCGGGACCTAGAGACAGGGCCCCAGGGCTGGGTCCAGGCTCTGCCACTGACCCCTTAGGCCGGCTGTCCTGCCTGAGAAACACACATCCATGTGAGATCAAATGAACACTCCTCACCATGACTCCAGGTCCTTCAGATGCCCCCACTGGACTCCCCACCTCTCACACTGGCATCTTAGCCCCAAGTCCCCTCCAGCCGCAGAGCTCTCCCTCATGCTGTTCCCTCCAACTGGAACACCTTTCCCTGCTCCTAATCTGGCCAACCCGGCCCAGTCTGAATATCACCGCCCTCTGGAAGCTTTGCCCCTTTGCCCCTAGCTAGGGTCTCTTTCAGGCCCCTGGGCCGCCCTCTCCACGACTCAGGTGGGGTCTTATGTGTTATTGATGGTTGAATGCCTGTGATCCCCCTCTCACGCCCCACCCTGACCCCAAAGGACCAGATACACAGTTGACAACGCTTGGCCAATGGAGATTGGAAAGGTTTCAGTGAGATCACGGGTTTTAAAGCGCCGGATCGCATGCCGCTGGGGGCTGATGTTTGTGAGAGGAGGGTTGGTGAGTCAGGGATGGGGCAGGCGCTCGGCCCCGCCCCTTAAAGGGCTCCCGGGAGCATGCGACCGAGCTATCCAGGGATCCTCAGTGTCTTGAGGGTTAATTCAAAGGGCCTTCCAAGGGTGTGCCCTCCACCGGGGAAAGTGGCCTGCGCTCCTCCACCAACCGCGAGCCCTGCGGGTGCCCGGCTGCTCCGCTCAAGTCTGCGCCAGCGGCGAAGCAACCAGGACCACGGGGCTGAACTACAACTCCCATGATGCCGCGCTCCACGGCGTGTCCGGGAGGAGCGAGCGCCGGCAGCACCACCCCTCACGGCCTTCTGGGGACTGTAGTTCTCCCCAGAGGGGCGCGGCCTGGGGAAAGAGACGTCTGGGCGGTCTCTCAGCGAAATGCTGAGCCTCCGCAGCCCGCTAGTAGGGAGGGGCTGAGGACGCTGCAGGCCTGGCTGGGCCTCCCTTCACTCCAGCAGCGGTCTCTCGCAGCATCACTTCTTCATCTTCATCATGATCATCACCACCACCCTCATCATCATCAACGTCATCACAACTACTCTATTCCGTGAGCAGCTACTTTGTGCCAGGCCCTGAGCTCATCTCTTGGAAGACAGAGATAAAGAGAGAAATGGTCCCCGTCTTTGCTGGCACACAGTCCAGGCAGGGAGACAGACATGGGACATTTAATTGCAGACTTAATTATTTGTGCTGGGTCCAAAAGAGCACAGTATGAGGCTGTAAGAGCAGAGGGGACAGGGAAGGTGATGATGAATAGTTTCTGAGCTAAAGACACACACAAACAGAGTGTGGACAACAATGGACTGGAATCTTTGAAATTCAAAGAGTGAATTTGATGGGTGGAGTGGGAAAATCTAGAACCGTTCCTGCAAATCCCTTCATTATCCCCAAGAAGAAATTTGCCCAGAGAGATTTGGGGACTTGCCCTAAATCACGCAGCAAGTCAGAGGAAGTTGGTACAAGGAGAAAACCCTAGATGTTAAAATCCCCAAGGACAGGGCCTGGGTCTTCTGTCTTCTAGATGCCCCACCCCCCAACACACACACACACACACACACACACACACACACACACACACACACACACACACGTCTCGCCCAGCCTTGCACATAGTGGTGTGAGGAAGAGTTCCAGGGGCAAAAACATCTCATGCCCAGTGTCCTCCATCAATATGGCAGAGTCCAGCCCTTACTCAGCGAAAGTTTTCGCCTCCCTGAGCCTGTTTCCCCATCAATGAAAGGAGGGCACAGTACACCCCCCTCGTGCGGTAGTTCTAGCAGAAAAACCAAAGGTGATGGATCTGAAACCAGCATTTTACAAGCAGGAGAGGTGCTGGTGTGAGTCACTTTCCATTCTGTGCCCCATTGCAACACTGTGGGGCAGCCAGGAGCCATCTGTGGACCGCCATTGGGTGCCGACTAGGGGACAGCTGCCCGTGCGGGAGGTGCACATAGGAGAGAGCTGGGAGCTGGAGGCCCTTCTCTAAGGGGTTCGAGTTTCATCTGAGCCCTGAGGACTCCCCTGTCAAGTCTTCAAGGTGAGCATGGAATGTGTCTCCCTCAGCGACACATCGCAGGTGGTCAGCTTAAACAGCAGAGCTTCAGTGCAAACACAACCATGTCACTCGACCTGAAAACTTGTCCGTGGCTCCCTGTGGCCCTCCAGATGAAATCCACAGTCCATGGTCTGACCCCAGCTCAGTCCTTGCCCCAGAATTCACCAAACCCTTTCCTCCAAGGGAAGGAAGGCCTTTGGCCAAAGCTATGGGTTGGCAACCCGCAGGGCATTACAATCCCTCTCCCTTTCCATCTTCTACTGTAGAGATGAGCAAAATTGTAAAACTCCATTTTCCCAGCCTCTCTTGCAGTCTGAGATGACCATGTAACCCAGTTCTAGCTAATAAGATAGAACAGAAGTCCCTGGGGAACAATTCCCTTTCTGAATAAAGAGATGGAGTCTGGCAGGGAAAAGGCCTCTTCACTCTTTGCTCTTTGGCTTTTAGCTTTTTCCCCTTCTTCCTGCCTGGAACACAGACATGAGGCCCAGAGGTTTGGCAGCCATATTGTGACCATGAGGCACCAATGTGCGTTCAAGGCCTCCCTGCTGAGGATAGTGAAAAGGAAGACAGAAAGAGCCAGGGCGCCTGGTGGCATCTATAAGCCTCTATGCCAGCCCCTGACTGCTCACCCCCGGCTTGTTGTCTAAGTCAGAATCCCCTATCTGTTTAAGCTGCTGTAATAGAGTTTCTTTATTTGACCTGAACACAATGCTGATGATACACGACCCTGCATGAATGGCCCCTGCTGAGCTCATATCTTATTGCTCTCCTGGGGGTTCACTGTACTCCAGCCTCTATACTGGCCTCTTTCGGTTCTTTAACCACACTGAGCTCATTCCTGCCTCAGGGCCTTTGCACTGCCCACGTCTACTCGTGGCTGGTTCCTTCCATCATCCAGGCCTCAGCTTAAATGCTACCTCCTCCGAAAGGCCCTCCTGGTCCACTACACAATCTGGGGGAGCCTCGCCAGAGCCTCCCCTCTACCATATGACCTTGTTTAATTTTACCACCATTCCTTATTGCTAGCTGATAGTTTCTCTTTCAACTTATTTCTTCATGTGCTTATTATACAGAATGTGAGCTTCGTGGGAGGGGGGTTGTCAGGATTTACACCTGTATTACTCGCCTCTGTGTGCACGGTACATACTAAGGGTTTGTTGGATTAATTCATCAATCTGTTCATTAACGCTGCTGCCTTGCCTGACATGCTCTCTCTCTCTCCCACTTTGCTTGGGAACTGAAAATGTCCACTCTTTCTTTGAGCCACCCCTCCTAGGAAAGCCTTCTTGGTACTCCTGTATTTGGGCTGGGACAGGTCTGGTTCCCACACCCATGACTTTCCATGTCTCTCCTCCTCTGCCCTTTCACACTCATAACTGCAGGGCAGTTGACATCTGGCTCTGTTAGATGTCATCTCCCCTTCCAGGACATAAGCTCTAAGAGGGCAGGGACTGTCTGCTCTGTCTTTCATTCCATGGCTAGTGCCTGGCACAGGTAAAAGTGATTGTTGAATGAATGAATAACGAATGAATGACAGGAGCTACTTGCTGACTGTGCGCCAGCTGGGCAAGGGGCTATTTTGACGACTTGGTTCACTGTCCCAGCCTAAAAGGGCTGGGTCTTGAGGGCAGGGACCACTTAAGTCCCGTCAACCCCACCCCCTGCTATGAGAAAAACTAAATCAAAGCAGTGCAGCCAGTTCAGATTTGCCCTGCTCTGAACAAAGGGGCAGCTGTGGCTTCTGCCTAGACAGGCGCCTGCACCATAGCCGAGCAAAGCGAGCCTGCCTGCACAGCCCAAGGGGCTCCGGGCTGTTTCTCAGCAATATTTTGCCCCTTCCCTCCGCCCCATCCCCCTTCCTCACCCTCTCCCCCAAATAACAGCACAAACCCTCGGCCCTCGCATGGAATTTTTCGTCTTCAAAGCACTTTATAAACATTAGCTCATTAGCTGAGCAGCCCCTTGACACCAGGAGGCTGCTCCCTGGGTGTCTTCTGAATCATAGTGCCAGAGTTTACCGACGAAAACAAGTTTTTCCCATAGAGCGAATGTAGCGCCACAGCCAAGATCAGTGTGTCTCAGAAAAACGGAAGAAGGAAGGAGAGAAACGCTGCCTCTGGCGAGCACCAGCCGAGCGCTGGGCCCAGTGTCAACTCCGAGAACCAGGAGAGCCGGGGGTGCCAGGCTCAGGGCGATGCCACCAGGCTTCTGGCCCCTGCCCAGGGTCCGACGACCCCACACACGGGGGAGCAGCTGCTGGAGCATCGCCCCCAGCACCCTGGCACCTCTTCCTGCCTCTCCCTCCTGACCCACATCTGCCTTCCCACCGCTGGGGAGTTTCCCGCCTCCCACCCCCACTCCCAGCCACAGCCCATCCGCAGCGAGCAGAGGACCAGCGCCTCCTCATCTAGAAGAGGTGGCGTCGGCCGTCGGTACAGACGGTGGCTGCTTTGGGACTGGACAACCTGGGTTCAAATCCCAGATCAGCGGCACCTACAAGCTTGGAGGCCTCGGGCAAGTGGCTGAGACTCTGTTTCCCCCTCTGTAGAGCAGGGCCGGATGGGCACGTGCTCTCTCGGGGGTGGTCGTGAGACACCTGTGGAAGATGCGTGAGAAGCACCTGGCACTTGGGGGTCGGCGCTGTTCTCAGTGAAGGGGGCAGCTTCCTCCCTCCCTGGTTCCAGGGCGTGGCAAAGGTAGGGCACAGGTCTCCATGGAGGAAACTAAGGCCTGAGCATCACTGAAGCCTACCACAGAAGTGGGCCCTCTCCCCGAGGGAGGGCCTGGTCTCAGCCACCCCCGCCGCCACACCCCGCACCATCTCATCTCTGGAGGAGGCATTTAGTGAAGGCCCAGACTAAAAGCCCGGAAAACATCACCAAAACCACTGCGGAAGTTAAACTGGCTCATGGTAAAAGCTCTGGAAGTACTGCTTTCTAGAACCTCCTCCCCTGTTTCCCCAACAGATATTGACCGAGCCCCTACTGTGCACCAGGCACTGCGCTGGGCAGAGGACACTGCCTCCGAGGACGGTTAAAGAGAACTGAGGGTCTCCCCTGAGCACACGCCAGCTGCTTGCTACTTCCAACTACAGTGAAAAGATCCAAATCTACATGGCCCCCAAATGTGAACTCCTTGAGGGCAGAGACCCTGTCGGGTGGGTAAGAATACTACTGGCCAGCTGGGTGTCCATTTCAGCTCCATCTCCCCTCCTAACAGAACCTTGGTTTGAAGTGAGTAAATATGCGCAGATAAAATATTCACCTCCCAGACTCCATTGCAGCTAGCTGGGCTGCTTGACCCAATGCTGGCCAATGAAATGGAATTAGGAGTCTCCTGCTGGGAACACCCAGGAAATTGGTTGTTTTTCTGATAAAAAGAGGAATTCACCTGGCAGGAGCCTTTTATCCTTTGCCCTTCACTTTTCCCCGATTTTCACCCTAATTTTCCTGCCTGGAATGCTATCATGATACCTGGAGGTAAAGCAGCCATTTTGTGCCATAAAGACGAAAGCCACATGCTAGGGATAGTGGAGCAGGAAGCCAGAAGGACATCCCGAGAGGCTGCCCAGCTCTGACTGCCTCCCCTAGGACTGTCTGGGTTCTGTGTTTAAGCCATCTTGGTCGGGTTTCTGTGACTTGCAGCTGACTAAATCCTGCCTCATCAGCAGGCCACCTCGGAGACCCTCACAGTGCTCTGCAGAAGGACCAGCACAGAGCGGCTGCTTAATAAACATAAGTGAATGACGGAGTGAATGGATGGAGGGGGCAGACCAGCCCTGAGACTGTAGGACCTGAACTGCAAACTCAACCCAAAAAGGAAGAGTGGTGGACAATCTAGTCAGTTAGGAGACCTGCATTCCTGACCAGCCCTCCCTGGGCCATGCTGTGTGACCTTGAGCAAGTTCTTTCCCCAGCCTGGACCTCAGTTTTCCTATCTGAAAAATTCGTGTGTGGACTTTGATGGGTATGCAAAGGGAGCAGCCAGATTCACAGGCAGTGGCCTCTGTGATTCTTCCTTCTTTACTTTCTGGTGAGGGAGGAAGGGGGCTCCTCTCACTTTCAAGCCAAATTCCACAGAGGGGACGACAAAGGAAGAAGCTGCTGGGTTTGGTTATTATCTGGGAAGGGCTGGCCTTGACCAAGCTTGCCACCTGTGCCAGACACCACCGGCTATGTGTCATCTCTCTGAATCTTCACTCCACCCCACGAACTGGGTGCTCTTATTATCCCTATTTAACAAATGAGGAAACGGAGGTTCAAGGGTTAAATAGCAGGGCCTACTTTCCAGGGTGAGCATGTGGCAGTGCCAGGGCTTGTGAGCCGAAGGGATGAGGCCTGACACAACTGTAATCCCCAGTTATGGGGACGGAGGGATGGAACCTATAAGAGGTGACATCATTTTTCCCAAGGTCCCAGGGAAAAATTCAACAGGCAGTCCCAGGACCGGACCCCAGGTCTTTCTGCCTCCAAAGCAGGTGCCTCCTCCCAGGACGAGCTGGCCATCGAGGGTAGGAGAAGGATAGAAGGAGAGACAGACATCAGTGTGAACCCAACCCGTGGGATGTTTGCTAAGCAGAGATGCTCAGAGCCACGGGGACAAAGAGAAGTAAATAGTTCTGATGGGGACATCAAAGAAGGCTTCCTGGAGGAAGTGACGTTAGAAAGGGACATTTTGAAGGGGTGGGAGCAAGGAAGGGATTGTATTCCAGGCCTGCAGAACCACAGGAGGGCTGGACACTTGCTCCACTGTGTTCTCTGAGTGTGGGGGAGGGCTGACTGTGAAGGCAGCCCACCCATGACTGTCTCCCCCATCAGACGATGTGCTCCTCAGTGTCTTCCTCAGGACTTAGCACAGGCTGGGACTCAGGGGACGGAGAGAGGTTGGATGAGGTGCAGCTGGGTCCCAGAACATCTTGGGGTGAGCAGGGAGTGAGGGCAGGAATTTTCGCCCAGTCCCAGCCTGGCAATACAAGGCGGCTTCCTCCCGAAGAGCTCTCAACTCTTCCTACCTCTCTCACCTCCGGAACCCATCGCATCCCCCACCCCCACCGGAGAATCCCCAGCTGCCCCTGGGAGGCAGGAAGTGCTGGCTGGCAGCTGAGACCAGAGGGGAGTCTGGGGTGGTTAGACTCACGTAAGAATCAGTGTGATGACACTCTCCCTCCCAAGCTTCTGCATAATTAACAAGCCCTCCGGTGGTTCTAAAGCACAGCCAGGCTTGAGAACCACTGACTTAACCTGCTCAAGTCTCAGTTTCCTTATCTGGAAAATGGAGGAGTATATGTCCCACCCCCACAGCATAGCTATGGAGATGGAAAGATGGTGCACAGGAGTGTTTAGCAAGGGGGAAGAGCCCTGCAAGTAAATAATGGTGACTGGTATTCCACACACTCAGCTAGTAACCAGCCACAGCAGTGAAGCAATGGCCCAGACCTCCACCAGAGCCCAGGAAATGGCCCGGAATCTGTGCAAGAAGCTGGAGCATTATTAATTTGTGAAGAATTCACTGTGACCAAATAGCTATTCAGTACCTCCCAGATCTTTTTTTTTTTTTTGCGGTACGTGGGCCCCTCACTGTTGTGGCCTCTCCCGTTGCGGAGCACAGGCTCTAGACGCGCAGGCTCAGCGGCCATGGCTCACGGGCCCAGCCGCTCTGCGTCATGCGGCATCTTCCCAGACAGGGGCACGAACCCGTGTCCCCTGCATCGGCAGGTGGACTCTCAACCACTGCACCACCAGGGAAGCCCTAGATCATTTTTAAAATGCAAATTTTATCAACAAAGAGGAGAGCCTAATGCAGTAACTAGCAGAAGGGAAAGCAGAAAAGTGAATAAACTAGAAAACCAAAAATCAGCCTCTTCACCCCCACACATGCCCAGCAGGAGTCAAATATTAATTAACTGCATCTTCCACTTGGACCCCCTCTTTGCAGGATTCATTCATGTTTGTTAGGACAAACACTGCAGAAGCCAACCAACAAAACCCATCTCTTCAGAGGAAGAGATGGAGCCCAAAGTCACCAACAGAACAGACCCCTGGCTGGGCTGGACCTTGGGGAGTTTTCTCTTAAAACAAATGTGCCCTAATTTTCAGCCACTTGTATATGATACCAAGGAGAGGCAGTGGGGTGAGGTGTTTGATTACTTTTATCTGGAGTGCAAGTATTTGCAGGTACTTGGAGCTATCGAAAACTTGCACTCTTGAAAATAATAATCCCACAGAACATTTAAATAATAATCATGGTATTCAGGCACAAAGACAATTTCAACAAATTCCAAAGTAAAACACATTCTCAACACAGTGAAATAAAAATTTTAAATTAATAGCTAGAGAGGGTTCTTTTAATCTAACTTGGTAGAAGCTCGAAAACTCTTTTCCAAATAACTTTGAGATAAAGAGAGAATTCAAAAGGAAATTACAGCCTACTTAGATGTTTCATACTATTTGGACATTAAATAAAATGAGAGTGTTGAATACTAAAACTTATAGGATGCAGCCAAAGCAATACTCAAAGGAAAATTCATATCCATAAATATACCTAAAGGATATTAAGTCCCTAAGAAAGAGATTCTTTTAACAGAAAGTTGGCTTACCCATCAAACAGCCCTCAGTAAGGGGAGAAACATCTGTCTAGTTGTCTTGCCAAGGTTCCTTAAAGTTCATACAAAAGAAAGATTGCTAATACACAGTTTTCTTCCCCAAAAGTCTCCATCTCCAAACTTGAGATACATGGTGATGAAATCACAGGAGTAGCAGAGATGCGTAAATATACACTGGGTTTGCTATTTCCAGTAGACAGCTAAAGAAAGCAAGCTAGAGGAAGTTTGTAATGCCTACAGGGAACCCTCAGTCCCAGTTCTGTTCTCATTACTGGTTCCTTTACCTGAAAACTCCAGTTAAGCAGTGGATAGGGAGGCCAAAATTCTAGACTCTGGCTCTTCCGTTCATTAGCTGTGTGACCTTCATAGAATCACTTAACACTTATGGAGTAGTCAGCTTTTGCCATAATGATGCTGTTTAACAAACAACCTCAAACTCTCAGAGACCTCCTACACATTATTCTCATTGGTCTGTAGGTTGACTGCAACTGGTTGATCTAGGCTGGACTCAACTAGGTAGTTCTGTTTCAGGCTGTAGGTCAGTTGAACTTGACTCCAGGCTGTGACTTGGGCTCAAGTGTGCCCCGTGTGTCTTCACATTATTTTGGTATCAAAATCCAAATGGGATGTATTCTGTTGTGACAGAACACAAATATGCAAGACATAGGGCAGAAGCATGTGATGTCTCCTAAGGCTTCCTCTCAAGAGGCATCCTGTCTCTTCCACTAACAGTCTGTTGGCCAAAGTAAGTCACGTGGCCAATGCCAAAGTCAGTGGGACAGGAAAATCTATTCTGCCTCAAGAAGAAGGGGAGTGAAGAATTGCTGAACAATAATCCGATCTATCCTACTTTCTTAGCCTCATCTTTCCTGTCTGTAAAATGAGGTTGACGGAAATTCCCACCTCATAGCAACAAAAGTCCTGAGCTTTGCTCTAACCTAACAGCACCTGAACCCTCCACTGGTTGGCTTTGACTCGGGTTATGTCCCCCTGCTGCCCAGTAGAGGGATGGGGTGGCCAGTCCTGGAGCCGGGGGTGGAGCCAGTGCCACTCAAACCCCAGGTCTGTTCCTGGATGGAGAAGAACTGGAACCTGTGTCAGGAACCTCACTGCAAAGCCCACTATCAGTGTTATACACTTGTTATCCATCAAATTTCCAAAACTGCTCAAGTCCCACTAAAATGTTCACTACAGGGATCACCTCCCCTTATCCAGGCCCCTCCGGAGCTAAAAGCAAGGCTAGCTGCCATCACTGATTTACCAGCTGCCTTTTCATCTTCGTCAGTACCTCGTGTCCCTCTGGGCCAAGATTAGCCTGGTGAGCAGCCTCATGCAGACCCCTGGAGACGGAGGGGCCCAAACAGACTCATTTCAAGGTCCAGTCTCAGGATGATTCCCCAGTCAGTCCAGCCTCCTTTTCAAAGGAAGAAAGAAGAAGCCAAAGGCAGGAGAGTAGAGTTGTGAAGCGTTTGGGTTCTGGAAAAGAAAAGACTGGAGTTCAAACCCCATCTCCGCCACTTTCCGACTCTGTAAATTTAAGCAAATCAGGTGAGCCCTGTACACCTCAGTACCCTCATCTGGGAAATGGGCCTGATGACTACATCTCAGGTGGGTGTCTGCACAGAGTGCTGGAGGGATGATTCAGAACATGGGATAGAACAGCACCAGGTTGGAACCCCAGCGCTTCCAGTGAGGGATTCTAGAAAAGCTTTGGTCTCTTCACCTGTAAATTGGGGATGATACAATAAGCTGCCTGACGGGGTGTTTGAAAGTCCTGTGCTGTGAACCAGCAAGTGCTGTGCCTCATATGTACTCAGTTCTCAGTAAATGATGGTTCCATCCCTTCTCCGTGACTGAAAATACCAAATGGGCTGCCTTTAACAACATGGGGACCGAACTAGTCACTAAATGTGGGGTGATTCGGTGTGTTGCATGATGTGCCTTATAAATGTTAATTAGTCCAATAAGTAAAATATCCAGACTTTGTCAAATCTAAGATGTTGTCAATGGTAAGACACAACACAATTTCAGAGGTATTAGATGGGGGCGGGGGGAAGGGCAGGGCGGGGAGTAGGTGCCTTAGAATAGATTAAATTCAGTGTTTGGTACTACAGGTGAGAAATCAAGCCATGATTCCAAAGAATTAAATGGTGTCTGGTTTCATTACCTTGGAATAGCCTCATCTCCGAGTATATTGCATCCACTGGAGAATGACTGTCCTTTCCGATTCCCCTAATATCCTGAAAGGGTTTAGCACATAGCAGACACTCCACAAATATCTGTTGAAAGAGTGAATCAGTCTCTCCCTCCAGTCATCAAAGAATCAAAGAACAAATCAGCAATGAATGACACTTGTTGGTAAAAAACTGTGTTCACCACTAAGAAAGGACAAGACTGGTTAAAACTTTTTTTTTCTTTTCAAAAGGGACTTCCATTCTAGACTGATGTTAAAAAATATTTTTGTCCATATCTGATACATGGAAAGGTAAAACAGTTGTTCACCAATATCCTTTCGCACAGATAGTGTTTGTTCATTGAACAGATAGAAATTGGGCATCTATTATTGGCTAGGGACTAAATAAGGTATCAAGCACAGAGAGTTGCTTGTGGACTCTGCCCACAGGGAGTTTACAGTCTAGGAGGGAAGACAGACAGACATGTTAAAAAAAAATAAACTGTTCTTGGTAGCCATGTGATAAGAAGCCCTCCCCACCCTGTCCCCAGATAGGAGCCTTTTAGTTTATTTTTGTGGTCCACAAATTGGTGAAGCGCTGCTTTTGCTTTCTTCAAGGCCTTCATGTCAGTGACAAAGCTGTGTATTCACTGAACCGGGCCATCTGCCTCCTGTGTGCAACTGAGGACTACACTTTCCAGCCTCCCTTGCTGGTAGGTGGTGCCATGTGACTCCATTCTGGCCAATGGAAGGGAAGAATGCAAATTTAGACTTCACCATAAGACATGCTGCAGCATCATCCACATACTGGCTCCCACCTCCCCTGTGTGCAAGGCTGAAAGCAAAAAAATATGGGATGGTGGAACTGACAATGGGAGGAGGCTGGAGGAAAGCTGTCTGATCCATTGGACTGAGAAAGAAAGAAACTTTTATTGGGTCAAGTCCCTAAGATTTCAGGAATTATTTGTTACTGCAGCAGAGCATAGCCCAACTCACCCAGACCTTTATGAAAATCATTCCCATTTTCTAATGACTGAGAAATGAATGGGACTAAAGATCTCCTCACTGCCAAGGAGGAAAACCAGGCACTGAGGAAAGACCCTGCTACGAAGAGGCAGCACAAAGGGGAGATGAGGCTCTAGGCTGGGTCCACTGCTGTCCCTAGAGGATCAGTGATGGGGCAAAACCACTCCCAACCCTGAGCACTATGAACTAGCGAAATCAGGCTGAAAAGATGAACCAGAACAACATCAAAGATTCACAAGTTCACAGGATATTCACCAGCCTCCGCTCTCAGAGTCCTGGAGGCCACGTTCTTCTTCCTGCCATCTGCTTCCCCAGGTGTCAGGGTTAAAAGAGCCAGGTGTGGAGGCAAGCCAGTCTAGATTCCAGTCAGTTCACCTCTCTGAGCCTCAGCATCCTCGTCTGTAAAGTGGGCATGATAATAAAAGTACTTCAGTCATAGATTCTATCATGAGGATCCAACAAGATGATTCATGTCAAGAACTTGGTGGCTAGTACACAGTAAGTGCTCAATAAATAGGCTAAGGGGAGGGCACTGGGAGCCACCACCAAGGACACAAGGCAGAGACCCACTTTGCTACATGCTGGGGTCAGTTCTGGGGAAAGGTTTTGACCCCCCAGCACAAACCACACGGGGTCACTCTCCAACCTGTAAGTCTCTCTCCCCCTCCTCCCTCTCGGCCAGATTAATCTCAGCCCCTTTGAGGTCGCAGGCTGGGCTCCTTCCCTCATTTCCACCCCTCCTGAGGCCAGAGCTGTGACCAGGTAACTCACTTAGCCCTGAGTGTGTGTGTGTGTGTGTGTGTGAGTGTGTGATGGGGCAGGCAGTGTGGAGCCAGGTGACTCCTGCCTCCCTCTCCACCACTCATTAGCGGGAGGACCCACACAGATACTTCTTGTTTCTGCACCTTGGTTTCCTCATCTGTATGACAAACGTAATGATGGGGCCTGGGTCCCCCAGGGACTAGGTGGGTTTGCTTAGGACATGGATGTCGAGGGCCCCCCCCAGGTGCCTTTTCACCAGCACAAAGTCCCGAACTGAGATCCTACTTAGCCCCGCGTTTTAAGCAATTTTTAAATAAAAAGGAACTCAGGAGATGAATTGAGGACAGATGATCGGTACCCACTGGGCTGTCTCTTTCTCACTCTACACACACACACACACACGCACGCACACACGTGCACATACACATACACACACACGCGTGCACACACGCTTGAGAAATGTTTTTTTTTTTGAGAAATGCTCTCAAAACAAAAACAAAAACTCTGCTTTGTTCCGTGTAAGGAAAAGCATTAAAACTTCCCCAGTTGTGGGGAGGAGGAGGACCAGGAGTGCAGCCTGAGCTCAGAACAGATTGCTGGAGAGCTCGGGCCAGCGAAGCAGGGACTTGGGCCTGGGGAAGGCCGAGGGTGGGGGAGGGGGCCAGGGGAGAGCTGGGAGCTTGGGACCCTGTGGCCAGTGTGCCTTCGAGGCTGGTCACTCCCCTGCCACAAGTCCCCATCACAAAGCCCTGTTTACGTCCTTATCACCCTCATTGCAATCTTGTTTATTTATCTGCTTACTGATTTCTTGTTTGTTTCCTATCTGGTCTGGAATGTAAGTAAGGTCCTTGAGAGTGGGGTTATACTGGTTCTAGGAGCCGATGCAGAGCCTGGCACACAGTAAGTGCTTAATATCTGTGACGGAACAAAAGGATGAAGTGAACAAATGAGCAAATGGATGAATGGACAAAAGACCAAGGACGAGGCACAGCTGGTCAAGAATGGATGAGACAGTCTTTCTCTAGCTCGGATCAGAGTCTGGTACCCACGGACCAGCAGCAGCCAGGAGATGTGTGGCCCCAGGACTTCAGTTCTCTGGGCCTCAGTTTCCTCAACTGTGAAATGGGGATTATTGTGCTACCCACCTCATTAGATTGTTTTGAGGATTAATTTAAAAAATCCATATTAAACATAGTTCTGTGCCTGGCACAATGGTCTATAGTTTTATTCCCTGAGTAGAGAGGTGCAGGTGGCAGGTGGCACATACACCAGCTCCCACTACTCAAATGAAAAAAAAAAAAAAAATCTCAGATTCAGTTCCTAAGATCCAAGGAGCTTTTCACTCCTTAGCAACTCCCAGCTGAGGCCGGTGAGGGGACAAAGGTCTGTACTAAGTGAGTTATAAAAACAACTCTGAGCCAGGAACCTCTGAGCCACCCCCCACCCATACACACACACACACACACACACACACACACACACACACACACACACACACAGGGCCGACCCAGGATTAACTCTGGCCTGTCCAGCATGCTCTGCTTCTGGCAGGATTTTGAGAAAGGAAAAGCGGGGGGAGCGGGGGGTGTTGTTTCCCGTTTCAGTACTAATCCCCTCAACTCTTCAAAGCACTTTCCGGTCATTTGAGGCTCACAGTGCCTCCTGGAGGAAGGTGACAAATGAGCAAACTGAGGCCCAAGAGAGGCGATGCGCATTACCTGAGGATAATAGGCCAATCTGGGGCTAGAACCCGTTTCTCCTGACCTCCAGACCCACTCTGTCTGCTGAACCAGCCCAGATGTCCAAAGCGCTGAACAGACACTCCATCCTCATCCCAGGGGCAGCTACCCAGCAGGTTTACCGTAAAGGCTCCCAGCTGAGCCCTTGGCAGACATCACTAATCAACTGGAGCACACACCAAATCCCTTCCAACCCAGGGTTCCGGGCAGACACTACCAATCAATCAGGGTTGGCCTAGGAGATTAAAAGGATCCTCAGCCGTGCTCTGGCAGGGAGAGCTGCCTGCTCATTGGCCAGTATTTAGTCCATGGTTATTGAGTGAGTGAATGAATAAATGAATGAATGGGCGAGTGAACAAATGGGCACCCAGCCGGCGTCAGGTGCTTGGGCAGAGACCCCAGGTGAGAGATCACATCCGCCCTGTATGCACATTCCATCGATAAGTACAGAAATCATTCAAAAGGCCAATGAATCCAAAAGTAGCAGCGGGGGTCTCCAGTCCTCCCCTGCTGCTCCCGGTGCCCCCACTTCCCCAGAGTCCTGGGATTGCAGTCACTTCTCCTTCCTTGCTCTGTGACCCCAGGCAAATCACCCAAGCTCTCTGTGCCTCAGTTGCTTCATCCATAAAATGGAGATGATAACCAAACCTGCCCCAGAGGTTGGTGTGGGGCTTCAAGCAAGAAGACCAGCATGCGAAGCGCTTGGCCCAGTGGCTGGCACAGAGCAAGAGCTCCAAAAAGCCAAGCTGCTGTCAACCTTCCACATTACATTTAAGGACCTTGAAGCCAGGAGCCATGATGTCTTCCTGGGCACTGAGCCTGTTGCCCAGAACCATGCTGGGCAAACACAGACCTGTCATTAACCTGTGCCTGGGACAGTGACAGGATGACGGTTCTTCAGGGCAGAAGGAGGACCCCAGCCAAGCTTCCCAGTGCCCATCAGCCACAGAACAGCCTTCTTGGGGTACAGCAGGGGGCTCCCTCGTCCAAACACCACTGGCTCCACAGCCTCAGAGAGGACCCAGCAGTGACCCCTGTGGTCAGCTGTGCCCCGTGCCTTCTCTGCCACTGTCCACAGTCCCAAATCTCAGTCCCCACGGAGCAACGCCCACTCCAAGCCATGGAGACAGCGAGCTGGGGCATCCAGAGGCTGGACTGGGAGGTGGGACGTCGGGGTTCCAGTCCCAGCTCGGGGCGACACCTCAGCACATCCTTCCTCCTCTCTGGACCTCAGTTTACCCATCTGCAATTAGGGATGGGGGCAGCCCGATGCCTAGGACCCTTCCAATTCTAAGTGTCTTCTGCATACTTACATTTATTGACTGATTTATTTCACAAATATTTATTAAGTGCCTACTGCATACCAGGCCCTGGGCCTCAAGCTGTTCTCTCTGGTGAAAGGCCCCTCCCCCTCCTTGGCCTCCCAGTCTCAGCTTCCTGCAGGAAGCCTTTTCCAGGCCAGCTTTGGGGTCTCTCCCTGCCCTCCTCCAGCCCCGACCTTCCTATCACAGACTTATCGCTCTGTGTCATCTGGTCTGTTTATCTTGTCTGCTTCCCTCTGAACTGTGGCCTCCTGAGGGCAGGATCACGTCTTGTTCCCCGACCCATTCGCAGGAATTCCAGAGTAGTGTTCTGGAAATACCTCTTGGGCCACTGAACAAAGGAATGAATATGTCATTTCCAAATCTCTCTCCCCCTCCCCCTCTTCCCAACACAAAACCCTCAATTAACCTTTTGTCTCTGCCTCCTCTTCGCCAAAGCAATCCCTGGGAACCCACCAGGCAAGTCCCAAAGCTGACCAGCGTCCTTCCTGGCATGTCTCCCACTTCTGAACGGGGTCACCAAAAGGCGCCCACAGGCATATGTGGCATTTCAAGGTGTTCACGGCTCCATTGTGGGGCTGACACCACCTGGGGTTTGACGGCAGCCCAGGTCCCGAGAGGTTCTGTGCCCCGCTCCACACTGTCCCAGCAGACCCTCGGTAAATATCTAGGCATTAATTAACTTCCTCCAGGGAGCGGTGACTCAGGGCCAGATGTCATCTCCCAGCTCCGGGGGGGAAAAGGTGAGCGCCCCAACCTTTCTCAGGTGCCCAGACCAATAAGGCCACCCCTTCATTCCAAGAAGCCTGGTCTCACTCGAACCTGCCCCCCTGCACACGTGTGCACGCAGATACTCATACACACACGTATACACCCGACGCCCTGCACGGTCTGTAGAACCCTGCTCTGAGCCGCTGAGGATCCGAACAGAAGCCTTATGTGTGACCCACCCATTCTATAAACGTTTGTGAATTCCTACTGTGCACCCCCCAATCTTCACTGCTCCCAGGGGCACCAAAGAGCTCAGCTGTTCCACTGCCTCCCGCAGCAAGTGTTTTCTTACGACAGCTGCAGCAACTCCCCCGTCCAGGCCACCCCAAGAAAGATCAAGGGTTTCATTAAGCTGGACAACTGCTCAGCCCTCCCCACTAGCCACTTCTTGATTCTTGAGCAGGAGGGGAGACCCAGTGAATGCGGGCCCCAGATAGGAGGGCCCAAAGGATGGGGCCACGCAGACAGGGCTGACCACGTCTCAGCTGGCCCCAGGGAGTGGAAGAGCCTTAGCAAAGCTCAAACTCACCTTGGGGGAGAGGCTAAGTAGGGGGGGCTGGCTCCCCTGCCCCCAGCTTGTGGCTAGGGAATCCATTTCCATCCCTACCTACTGTCCCATCTGGACCTCCAGAGTTTGGGGCTGCAGCTCTGAGAATGGCTGTCAATGATGAGCTGAGCTTGGAGAGAGATTTGCTCCTTCACGGATCCTGCAGGCCCTGGTCTCACAGCAGTTGTCAGGATAGAGGTGGGGTGTTGATCAAGTCAAGGGTACGTTTGCCATGAGCTGAGCCCTGAGAACTGGACTCAGATTCACCCAAGGCAGAAGCAAGCAGCTGATTTCAAAGAACCTAAAGCGAGTTCCAATCCTGGAAACAGACCTGGGTTCAAATTCTGCCTCGACCTCTTCTTGGCTGAGTGACCTTGAGCCAGACACATATACTCAAAGTCTTAGTTTCCCCCCAAAAATTCTCAGCAAGCACAGAATGAAGGTCCAAAATCAGCATTAATAACACATTCTTGAGATGTGGCACATATATACAATGGAATATTACTCAGCCAATAAAAGAAATGAAATTGAGTTATTTGTAGTGAGGTGGATGGACCTAGAGTCTGCCAAACAGAGTGAAGTAAGTCAGCAAGAGAAAAACAAATACCGTATGCTAACGCATATATATGGAATCTAAAAAAAAAAAAAGGTTCTGAAGAACCTAGGGGCAGGACAGGAATAAAGATGCAGACACAGAGAATGGACTTGAGGACACAGGGAGGGGGAAAGGTAAGCTGGGACAAAGTAAGAGAGTGGCATGGGCATATATACACTACCAAATGTAAAATAGATAGCTAGTGGGAAGCAGCCACATAGCTTAGGGAGATCAACTCGGTGCTTTGTGTCCACCTAGAGGGGTGGGATAGGGAGGGTGGGAGGGAGACGCAAGAGGGAGGAGATATGGGGATATATGTATATGTATAGCTGATGCACTTTGTTATAAAGCAGAAACTAACACACCGTTGTAAAGCAATTATACTCCAATAAAGATGTTTTAAAAAAAAGTTACATTCTTGGAATCTTGCAATGTGCCAGACGCCATGGAACTGGGTGACCAAAAGGCGCCCACAGGCGCGTCTGGATCCCAGACGTGGTGGTAGAACCAGATAGGACCTCCCACTTCCCTCCACATGCTAATGATATCTCAAAGGTGAACTTCAAAAATAAACAAATGGGGGCTTCCCTGGTGGCGCAGTGGGTAAGAATCCGCCTGCCAATATAGGGGACACAGTTTCAATCCCTGGTCCGGGAAGATCCCACATGCCGGGGAGCAAATAAGCCCGTGTGCCACAGCTACTGAACCTGCACTCTAGAGCCCACGAGCCACAACTACTGAGCCCACGTGCCACAACTACTGAAGCCCACGCACCTAGAGCCCGTGCTCCGCAACAAGAGAAGCCACCGCAACTAGAGAAAGCCCGCGCACAGCAACGAAGACCCAACGCAGCCAAAAATTAATAAATAAAATAAATAAATTTATTTTTAAAAAACAAATAAATAAACGAACGAAGGCTTTGTGTGTCAAGACAGGCCCTGGGGAAGCAAGGAGCAGTGTATTTTTATTCTGACAGGCACTGTCACATAAACAAGTTCCACTCCCATGTTTCCTATCACCAGATCACCAATAGGATAGAAGTAAGATGCCCTTTCTCACAGCTCCCCTAAAATGTCAATCCTGGCTTCTCTGGGTGGGGGCAGAAGAGGTGCTTCTGATCACAGGGGCTCAGACCAGTTTGAGATTGTTCACAGATGGCATGGAAAGGCCAGAGCACTGGACCTGGAGCTGTGGGGCCTCAGGCAAGTCCCTTCCACTGTCAGTGTCCCAAATTTCATCTGAAAAGTGGGGTACGTGCTCCCTAAATCTGTTTTTACCCTTGATGCCTGGCACTGAGTAGATGCTGAAAAATTGTTTGAGGAAACAAACCTGGAGAATTCTTAAGTCTGAGGGGAGACCCAGAAAGTACAGAAGGGGCTGGCTGGGTCTCTTTATTCCTGCCAAGGGATGAAGTCGGTGCTGAGGACAACAGGCCCAACGAAAGAGGAAACTCAGAAGAAATCCCAAGGAGAGGGGGAAACAGCAGGAAGTTTGCTCCCGGGACCTCGTCCCACCCCAGCCCCGCCCCCAACCGCCCCCAAGGCCCACCTAGCCCTCATACTCTCCGTGAAGCCTCTTCCTCCTTCAGGGGCCAACCCTCAGGCAAACCTCCCGACCACTTCAAAGACACCCTCCCAACCCAGGCGCCTTGGACCCCCCCCCCCACTCTGAGCAGCAGTCACCCCCTTTCAGGCTTCCCAGTCCAGAAGGAAAGCGCCCTGGAGATCGTCCCCACCATATCAGGCCCCAGCTGGGAGGAGGTGGCCCGTAAATGGTTCAGGACAAGAAGGAAAACAAAAGTGTCAACAAAAGTTAAGCGGGCGAGTTCCTCGGCCCTTGGTGTTCGCCTCCCGTCTGGAGCTCACAGTCCTGGTGCAAATCCGAGCCCTGCCCCTTAGGAGCTGTGGGATTCCCCACGAGTCACCCCACTCCTCAGAGACTCAGGTCCCCGCTCTGCCTGCAGTCACAGGGAGGGGGTCAGGGCGCTTCTGGCAGGGCCGGCCCCGTCCTAGGCACTTAATAACAGTCCTATTGTCATTATTATTAGTTAGGAAGGCAAGGAAAGGTTACAGAACCGGTGATTAGGACACTGGATGTCAGCTCTCGGAAGCCTTTAGACCTCAGCGGTTTGCGAGGGGCACGCCTCCAAGCCTCCTCTATCAGAGGAGACCAAAATTCACCATGTTTTGGTTTCTCCCGTCAGACAAATGGGGAGGCCGGCCCTTCCCCGAGTGTTCTCTGAATCTCCTCTGCCAAAAAGTCAAGGAGTCAGGCCCAACATACTCGGCGGCTGAGGGTACCTCGAAATCTCTTTCTCCTGAGGGGTCCCCAAAGGTCAAGCCGGAGGCCCCACTGGTCTCTTGCAAAAGTCTTGCGTCCCGCGGGTCACCCGGGGGCGGCAGGTAAGAAAGGAGGTGCCGCGTGGCCGGGAGTGGGAGCCGCGCTCACCTGCCGCAGGTGAGGCCCAGCCGTGCGGAAGGGGGAGGAGCCGTAGCAGCAGCACGCAGGTGAGCCGACCCCCGGCTCCCAGGAACTAGGCCGAGGGCGGCCGCGGGCTCCAACGTGGCGGCTGCGAGGCGACCCGTGTCGCAGACAGCGGCCTCGGTGGCTCCGAGTCCCGCGCGGCACCGCGGCCACAGGAGAACATTCGAGGCAGCGGCGGCGTTGGAGGCCTGGGGTCCGTTCGGTATTTGAATAGCACAAAGGAACCGCCTTGGTCTGATTGGCCAGTCTAGTGGCCCTGGGGCGGGTAGCGTCTGTCACTCGGGAGGTTTAGGGCACTTTTATTGGCTCATCCGGTGTGGGGCGGGGCCCGAACGCCCGGCTAAATAGCTGGGGCCGGGGCCGGCCGAGGCTCATTGCTTTGGCGCCGTCTGGGGAGCACGAGCCCGTGGGTGGCGCGCAGCGCATGGTGGCGGCTCCTCTCGGAGCGCAGCCGACCCGCTGACCCGGGCTGCGTTTCCCCTGACCAGCGCGTCCCGGAGGCCGGCTGGAGGCCGAAACAGCAGCAGCATTAGCAGCAGCAGCGGTCGCGGCTGCTCCGCCGCCGCCGTCTCCGCGGGAGCATGGAGTGCGCCCTGGACGCCCAGAGCCTGATCAGCATCTCCCTGCGCAAGATCCACAGCTCCCGGACCCAGCGCGGCGGCATCAAGCTGCACAAGAACCTCCTGGTGTCCTACGTGCTCCGCAACGCGCGCCAGCTCTACCTGAGCGAGCGCTACGCCGAGCTCTACCGGCGCCAGCAGCAGCAGCAACAGCAGCAGCCGCCCCACCACCAGCACCAGCACCTCGCGTACGCAGCGCCGGGCATGCCGGCCAGCGCGGCCGACTTCGGCCCGCTCCAACTTGGCGGCGGCGGGGACGCGGAGGCGCGCGAACCTGTCGCCCGGCACCAGCTGCACCAGCTCCACCAGCTCCACCAGCTGCACCTCCAGCAGCAGCTGCACCAGCACCAGCACCCGGCGCCCAGGGGCTGCGCGGCGGCGGCGGCCGGGGCGCCCGCGGGCGCCGCGGGGGCGCTCTCGGAGCTGCCCGGGTGCGCCGCGCTCCAGCCGCCGCACGGCGCGCCCCACCGCGGGCAGCCCTTGGAGCCGCTGCAGCCGGGTCCTGCGCCGCTGCCGCCGCCCGCGCCCGCCGCGCTCTGCCCGCGGGACCCTCGCGCCTCGGCCGCCTGCTCCGCGCCCTCCGCGCCCCCAGGGGCCGCCCCTCAGGCGGCTACCGCCGCCTCCCCGCCCGCCTCCCCGGCCCCCGCCTCCTCCCCCGGCTTCTACCGGGGCGCGTACCCGGCCCCCTCGGACTTCGGCGTGCACTGCAGCAGCCAGACCACCGTGCTGGACCTGGACACTCACGTGGTGACCACGGTGGAGAACGGCTACTTGCACCAGGACTGCTGCGCCTCCGCCCACTGCCCCTGCTGTGGCCAGGGCGCCCCGGGACCCGGCCTGGCGTCCGCCGCCGGCTGCAAGCGCAAGTATTACCCAGGCCAGGAGGAGGAGGAGGAGGACGACGAGGACGCGGGCGACCTGGGGGCCGAGCCCCCCGGGGGCGTCCCGTTCGCCCCCTGCAAGCGCGCCCGCTTCGAGGACTTCTGCCCGGACTCGTCCCCGGACGCGTCCAACATCTCAAACTTGATCTCCATCTTTGGCTCGGGCTTCTCCGGGTTAGTGAGCCGACAGCCGGACTCCTCTGAGCAGCCGCCGCCGCTCAACGGGCAGCTGTGCGCCAAGCAGGCGCTCGCCAGCCTCGGCGCCTGGACTCGAGCCATTGTCGCCTTCTAGGGACCCCCGAGGGCACGGGGACCCGGGGCCCCGCGGGGCTGGGGCCAGACAAAGACTCGGCCAAGGGGCGAGAGGAGGGAACGAACGGGCGCCCGGCCACTCGGGGCTGAGCTGGGGGCGAGCAGAGGGAGATGGCTGATGTTTTATAAATTGTAAAATAAAAGAAAAAGAAATCTAAGATCTTGGACTTTATTTTTGCAGAGAGAAAAAGCGCCTATTTAAGTATGCTTTGTGTTTTTCCTACTCTTTTTTTTTTTTTTTTTCTTTTTATTGTAGTGATTGCAGTGGTGTTTAGAGAGGAGCCAGCCACGTGAGGGAAGGGCTGCTGCCCGGCGGTGGTGCCGGGCAGCCGGGGGCGAGGCAGGACGCCCGGACCGCCGGGGCGCGCTGGGGGCGCAGCGCAGGAGGGCGCGGGGCCCGGGGCTCCGATTCCAATCAGTTGTCAGACCTAGGAAGCCCGGCGCTCCGTTCTCCCGAGTCCCTCTGTGGGGTGAGGAATGGGTCTTGTGAAATCCTGAGCAAAAACAAAGGCAAACTCTATCTCCGAAAGGGACGTTTGGGTCACATTTCCTCTCTGGGGGCGGCCTCCAAAGTTCTCAAAATGAGAAGGCAGAAATGAAAACACTTCAACTTTTTTTTTTCTTTTCTTCGCGGGGCGGGTGTCTTGAACCCCTCCTCTCCCCGCCCCTCTGGCTCTGTTCTCCTCCCCTCCTCCACCCGTCTTCCAGACTCGGGGGTGGCGCCCGACACCCCGACACTCTCGGACACTGTTTGGGGAAGGGGTGGGGGGCGGGCACAGCCGACTACATTTCCCATCATGCCCAGCACTGCGGTCCTCACTAAACAAAAAAGGAAGTCGGTTCCTTCACCTGGATCTCCGGCGGCCCCGAGGGAGGGAGGGGCCGGGACCGCCGACTGCGTTGGAGACTTTTCACTAAGTTCCTGGTCAGATGTGGTGTTTGTGTGTGTGCTTCTAAGTTGCACTGTCCTGGTTCAGCCTTCGGTTGCATTTCATGAAACCAGCATTGTTCGAGCCTGTGACAACCCCGTCCTGTGTCTTCAGCTCGATAGATCTTGTTTAATTTAAAGCCTTTTGTTGTAAAAAGGTGGGGTTGGTCTGCAGCCCCTCTGGTTCTCTATCATCAGCACCATGTGGACTCCAAAACAAGTTGCCAACCCTTCCTTTCTTGGCCCGTCTCCCTCATTCCCCTGTATTTTTGTGCATACTGAATTGTATATCACCGGGTAAAACTGTTCAGATTTGTTTAAATTTATAATCTTAATAAAAAGTCGATTATAGAGGATGGCGGTGCCTTGTTTTCAGGTCAACCTGGAGGTGGAGGGGAGAATAGAGGGTGGTGAGGAGAGACCCCTTACCCTCCGGCAAACCCGAGCTCTCCTGGGCCTGGGAGGGCAGGATCTGCCCACAACCGCAGGACCGGGGGTGGGAGCGGAATGGGGGTGTGGTGCTTGTTGCTGGGGAAGGAGCCGGCGCTGCGCGCTTCCCGGGCCCCCCTCCCTAGAGGGGCCTGCCCCCCACGGGAACCGGCCGCCCCCAGGGTCTCCATCAGGAAGCCGAGCGAGCCTCCAGCACATTTCCTGACCTGCCAGGGGCGCAGGGCCTGGTCGGCCTCACGTCTGAGCTCTCTTCGGCTGGGAAGAGCAGCCGGGGGACGCCGGGGGGCTTGCGGGCCCCCCACACTCCCCGCCCTGCGCCTCCGCCCGCACGTCCGCACATCTCGGGCTGCGACTTGGGGAAGTTTTTTCCCTTTTCCTTTTTTTTAAGTTGAGTTTGTTATCACTGCTCGGTGCCACTTGGTGGTGTGCTGGCGGCGGCTCCCTCCCTCCTCGCGCCCCTCCCCTCTCCCTCTCCCCTCCCTCCCGCCCGCCTCTCTTCCCTCCCCAGTGGATGGAGGCAGGAAGGCTCCAGGCGCGCTCTCCCCGCTGACCACCTACGGAATGACCTCAGAGTGGGAGAATGTGCCAAGGCCCCGAGGAAGCTCGCGTCCTCCCCCCTGGAACCAAATTCACATCTGGAGCCGCGCCTCGGGCTCGGGGGCGCGCGGGTTGGTTCCAGCGTAAGAGGGGATAGGAAGGATTGAAGGGGGGGGGGGGGTGGGAAAGAAAGAAAGAGAAAAAAAAGAAAGAAAGCAAAGTGGCAGCTTGCTATTTGATAGTGCCTCTCTCTCTCTCCCTCTCTCTCCCTCCCTCTCTCTCTCCCCGCCCCCGCCCCGTCCCTGGCGGTCTCCCCAGTGCCCTCTCGCTCTCTTTCTCGCCCCTGCGCTCCCGAGCTTTGCTGCATGAGCCACCCCGCAGGACGACTCACGTCCCCGACCCCAGCCTTCACGCCTCCCGCAGCGAGAGGAGGGGCTGCCGCCGAGAGGCCCCGCACCCCAGTCTCCGAGAGGCGGACGCAAGCCAGTCCCAGGAGCCCGCTGGGCTCTGGGTCCCGGTGTCGCGCGAGGCGAAGTTCTCAGGGACACTCCAGAGCCCGGGGGGCCGCGAAGGGCCCGCGATAGGGATGGAGGAAGAGGGAGGCTATGGAGGCATGAGTTACGGGTAGGAAAGGCACCTTCACCCCCCAGGGCTGTTTTCTCGGCCTCCCACGGGAAGAGTCTGGAGCTGCTGAGGAAGGGTAACGGCGTGTCGCCCTCCTCCCCATCCGACCCCCCACCCCAAGTCCGAGGAAGAGCTGTTTGATGCGCGGTTTTGATTCAATCCACCAAGCCAGTTGCCAGAGCTCCCCCTAGCGCTCTTCCAGGGTGCTGCAGCGGCAGCGGCTGGGAGTGGGCGAGGCACAGCCGGGGCGGCGGGGCTGCTGGGGGCTGCTGGGCGCCCACCTGGGGCACAGCGCTGCGTCGGGATCTAGCCCTGGCTGGAGCGGGAACCGGGGGCTGCGTGCATCCCCACTCCAGGCCCGCGGGGAGGAGGGGGCACGTGGTCGGCCGCCTTTGTTGGGAGGGCGGACCTGGGCCTGGGAAGGGACCAGCCGAGGGGCTTGGGAACTCCCACCTGTCGTTACGGCAAAGGAGTGTGGGTGGTGGCCTACGAAATAAGACCTCTGAACTCAACAGGACCCCGGACCGGGGTTCTCCTCCCCTCTGCCAGGTTTTCTGAGCTTCAGCTGCGCTAAGAGACCTCAGGCACACTGGGATCTAGTGAAACCGTGGGAAGGGGAAGGAGGGCGCCGGAAGCACCTGGAAGAGAGGTGCCCTTCCACCCGATTATCTTTTCAGGGCCCAGGGACCTTGGGTAGACACACAAAGGGTTCATGCCCTGAGCACAATGCACAGCGACCCCAAACACAACCCCCTGGCCACCTACCTCTCACACTAAGACATTCCACACAAAGTCGTAACACAAGCAGTGCTGATGTTACAGTACACACCACACTGAAGGCCGCACCTGGCCAAACGCACTGTCCCCAACACAAGACGCTCTAAGGAGCATCCTCACTCCACTCAAGGCCACGCCCCCTCCCCGGAGGTTGGCACAGCTCACAGCGTGCTTTCCCAGAACATCCTGAGAGAATAATACTCCCCAGCTGAGCGCAACTGAAAGGCTGAGGGGAGGTGGGGCGGGGTGGCGGGGGGCATGGGGAGGATGCGGGCCATGAGGGTCTTGGGAAAGGGGGAAGGGGGGCAGGCCGGCAGGCAAACCAGGAGTCCAGAGACCCAGGTCCACAGACAAGCCCTGCTCTTTCCAGGAAAAGACCAAGCCAGACCCCACAAGAGCCCCCAGGCAGGACTTAGTGTGGGGGGCTACTTGAGGAGGCAGGGAGATTGGAAGAGACTGGGGGACTTAGGGAGTGATGAGATGGAGCTTTCAGAGAACAGCAGTTCTGGAAGCAAGAGCTCCAGCAAGCCCCTGGTCCCCCCAAGTTAACCAGCGCACGCCCGCGCGCACGCGCGCACACACACACACACTTCCCTCAGCTCCTAGAACACCACAGGTCCTGCTGTCCTTGATACGTGGTGTAAAGCAGAGCCACGCTTCAAGCTGTGCTCCCAGCGATGTGGAGCTGCGGGGATAACAGCTGAGAGCCTGGGAGAGCTGCAGGCTGCCCTCCAGAGAAGCCAGGGGCTGGGGATGCCCTGGGCTCCCAGGAGGGTCACTGTGTGGGATATTGAGATCTGAGTGCTACTATCCTATGTGTGTGTGTGTGTGTGTGTCCGTGGGTGTCGCTCTGGTGCGGGGCATGTCTTTCTGCATCTCCATGCACGGGACACACATTTGCAGGGTGCCCACTTAGGGCCTGGCCAGTGCAAAGCACTGAGCTGAGTACTGAGAGAAAGAACAGCAGATAAGAGGACAGCAAGTCCTTCTGTATGTATTCACTCAGTTAATTTTCCCAGCTACTCTCAGAGATAGATGCCATGCGCATCCTAGTTTTAGGAATGAGAAATCTTGCCAGAAGTCACATGACGAAGGAGTAGCCAGTCTTTCTGTTGGAGTTCACAGTCTCTTGGAGAAGAATGTATAACATATTACAATGCGAGCTGTCAAATGACCCTGATGTTGTCTAAACAGTAACATTGTTAAGTTCCAGCTGAACCTGAACAAGCAGGGTGGAGGGATGGAGAGACACACAGGACAGCGGTGTCTGTATCCCAGCCCACTCAGGGCAGGGACTGACCTCTTCCTGGTATTTGTCAGGATCTTTATGGTAGGGAACAATGACTTGAATGGAACCAACTTGGGCAAAAGGTGGGATTTCTTGGTTCATGGCACTGAACTGTACAGTGGGCAGGGGTGCTGCTGGCTTCAGGTACAATTGGATCCAGGGACAAGTCTCCAGATGCTCTCTCTGCCTCCTGTGACTTTCTTCTCTGCCTTGAGCACGCCACTCTCGTACTGCAGATCCACTTCTCATGACAGCTGTAAGAGGCAGCTCCTGGCCTCCCATCCCATGGCTTTTCCACCCAAGAAGGACTGTCCTCTTCTCCTGTTTCCAACTAAGAAGATCTCAGGGAAGGACCCTGTCCTGTCCCAAGCCTGCAGCCAGGGTTGGACGGGGCTTGGTAGTGCCCACTGGAAGCTCATGGGCAGAGAAGGGACGCTCTTCTCAGAAAAGGGCGGTACAGGTGACAGACCAAAGATGTCCTCCAGAGACAGGGGCTGCAAGCCAAGCAAAATGAGGCATTTTCACGTGGGACGTGGGGAAACCCAGGACACAGGCATGGTTGCTTTAGGGCCTAGGTGATTAAGTACAGCCAACACAGCTCTGGAAAAGAAACATTCCCTCGCTCCTCAGCAGGATAATGAGGCTCCAGGGCCATCTGATGCCTCCCAGCGTTGCCACTCAGGAATCACCAGGGGAGGGGAAGCTGTAGGCCCCAGGACAGGGGCAGCAACAGAAGCCACCCTCGGGGAACTAGGGCACTGGGTACCCCCCAAGGAGGCCCAAATGGAGGAACTTGGCTGGAGCTCATATGTGGCTCCCCCAGGCACTCCCAGACCTAACTGAAAAGGCTTTGAGGGGAGGCCAAGGTGCTGGCCAGAGGGGTGGAGAGGGACATGCTGAAATTAACATGCCCACCTGTACACCCCCAGCTGGCAGGGCCTAGGGACATCTGGGGTACAGGTAACATTATCGATTCACATGTGCAGATAAAACAGACGGAATAGAAGTGGGAAAACGTTGAAACAGTTGAAAGGTGGAGGGACTATAGATGATCTTTTTTTAATCATATGCACGTTTCTATGTTTTCCAAGTTTTCTACAATGAGCATGTATCACTTTTATATTTAGAAGAAAAAATTAACACTATATTTTTCAGAGAAAACTGTGATATGACAGGTGCTATCACTGATGTACAGTCTGCTACAGAGCAGAGAGAGGGGACCAGTGATATGCCACCTGTCTGGGGCACGCTCAACCCCTGAGAACAGAACGCTCAACCAAAAAGCCGTGGCTCGCCAGGAGCCAGCCTCCTGCCCTCTGTCTCTGTTAAGAGACTATGAGACAAAAGGACAAACATTGAGGACACATCCTGGAGGGAGCTTTGCTTGTTCTCACCTCTGACCCCTGTCCCAGCCCCTCCCAGTCCTTCCCATCAATCATCACAGAATGTTTTGCTCAGAGTTGCTAGATTACCTGACCAGGTGGGTAGCAAGAGGCAAAAGTGCTTGGGAAATGTCTTCAGCAACTTAAGCTGAAACTAAAGACGAAGTGGCAAAGCTCGGCAGAAAGGGCTCTGGACCAGGAGTCTGGAGACCCAGGGGCAGGTTCTGGCTCTGGGTCACAGGCTCGCCTTGGGACCTGGAATGAGTTGCTTTCCTAGCAGGCCCAGGTTCCCTCATCTGAGGAGACAGAGTGGGAGGAAAGAAGTAAGGTCCTAACCCAGTCTTGATGCTCCAAAAGTAGAAAAAGGAACCATTGCTTCCAGCCTTCTGATGATCTGAGGCATGTGTCTAATCACAGTAAGAAAACTGCAGGTGTCAATATCAGACTCCACATCTACCCATGAGCATGGTCATCTGCCTATGTCACTGACTCATTCAAGAAATGCATCCGGGCTTCCCAGGTGGCACAGTGGTTGAGAATCTGCCTGCTAATGCAGGGGACACGGGTTCGAGCCCTGGTCTGGGAAGATCCCACATGCCGCGGAGCAACTAGGCCCGTGAGCCACAACTACTGAGCCTGCGCGTCTGGAGCCTGTGCTCCACAACAAGAGAGGCCACGACAGTGAGAGGCCCGCGCACCGCGATGAAGAGTGGCCCCCGCTTGCCACAACTAGCGGAAGCCCTCGCACAGAAACGAAGACCCAACACAGCCAAAAGTAAAAATAAATAAATTAAAAGAAGGCTCAACATTTAAAAAAAAAAAAAAAAGAAATGCATCCATTCATCCATTCATTCAAATATATATTGAGTACCTATATATGCCAGGCACTGTGCCAGGCACCAAGGACACAGCATGAACAAGACAGACAAGGGCCCTGCCCTCATGGAGCTTACATTCTAGTAGAGAGACAGACAAGAAGCAAGTGAACCATTGAACAGTGAGATAAGTGTGGTGGGAAAATAAAACAGGGCTAGAGAAGACTGATGAGGAGCTGGTGGCACCACTTTAACTTTGATGATCAGAGGAGGTGATATATGAGCTGAGATCTAAATAGGTCAGTTGTATTAGTCAGTGTAGGATAAGCTCTGCTGCGGTAACAAATTAATCCCCAAATCTCAGCAGTTTAACACAACAAAGATTACTTTCTTGACCATGCAAAGTCCAACTAAATCAGACAACTCTCCCAGGATGCTTTCCCCCATGCAGTGACTCAGTGATTCCGGAGTTAGGTTATTCTTCAATGGAAGCGATTCTCCTCACTTATACTCACAGCCCATTGGCTGAATTAGTCCCATGACCCCGCCTAACTGCAAGGGGCCTGGGAGGGGCAGTGCCCCTGGCAGTCTGGGAAGCAGATGGGTGGGCCCTAGAAATCTCTACCATACTAGCTGGAAGAACAATGATGGAAGAGCATTCCAGGCAGAAGGAACAGCAAGTGCAAAGAGTAAACACAGGAACTCACTGGCATGTTGGAACTGGAAGAAGGCTCCCAAGAGGGAGAGGGCAACGGGGAGAGTGGCAGGAGATGGGACCAAAAAGGAAGGCAGGGCTTCCCTGGTGGCGCAGTGGTTGAGAGTCCGCCTGCCTATGTGGGGGGCATGGGTTCGTGCCCCGGTCCGGGAAGATCCCACATGCCGCGGAGCGGCTGGGCCAGTGATGGCCGCTGAGCCTGCGCATCTGGAGCCTGTGCTCTGCAACGGGAGAGGCCACAACAGTGAGGGGCCCGCGTACCGCAAAAAAAAAAGGAAGGCAGGGACGGGAGGATTCAGTTACCACCCATGAAAGGACTTCACGAAGTGCCTGGCACACAGCAAGCACTCAAGAAATGGTAGTGATTCTTGGTGTTATAGGAACTTCCTTCTTTCCCCCAGGTCAATGGGGTGGTGGGGGGTGTGCTTGGTGGGGGCAGAGGGAGGGGATAAACCAGTATAACAACAGTCTGGAGCAGCTGCCCCAACCAGTTTCGGCTGAGGCTCCAGGCCAAGCCGAGCTTTGTCCCTCCTTCCAATGGACTCAGCCCCAAGGACACACCCATCCAAGGGACCCTCAGCAAAGAGGGAGGGTGACCGGGTGGACCTCGGGCTGTATATAGGCTCCTTGTGCAACATCCCCTCCCTGGAGGTTGTTAATATCAGGTGAATGAGCGTGGACCAGCATGCAGAGGCCAGGCGCCAGAGGGCTTCCCAGGGCCACCTCCCCACAGGGCGCGTGTTCGAAGCCGGGGCTTTGTCCTTCCAAACTCCAGAGCCACACAGACCTGATTACAAACCGAGGGCTGCCACTTTCTAGGCAACACTAGGCTCTTCACTTCCCCTTTCCAAGTCTCCAAACCCTCTTCTGCACAATGGGGATGCTTGTGAGCACCCACCTATGCAGTGAGCCTTCTACAGCACCACGCCTGGCACACGGTAGGTGCCCAATAAACAAGAGCTGCGATGTCATCACTGGTCAGCTCTGCTCAGATAATACATTTTCCCTGTGAAATGCAGGACAGTTATTCTACTGATTCTCTCCTGTTGAACAAAATTGATAACCTAAGAAGTAAGAAGATGCACCTTTCTCCAGAGGGACCCTATCAAGTTCTTTTCACTCTGGGGCTAGGGAAGGAGAGCAGAAGAAGTGTCCTGTAAACTCTGTGAGATTTTTTGGGTCTTTCCATAAATGCGCGATCGTGTGTTCAAGGTTAATCTCCAACAAGGTGTCCGGGTATCTTCACGGCCTGGCTATGCCTCACAGTCAATATTTACTCCGTGCGTGTTTAACAATTTCATTCAGGACACAGGCTTGGCGATGGAATGAATGAAGGGATGGATGCACGCATGAATGAAGGGACTATTTGTCCTGTCCAAGGCGTGGGTTAAAGGAGAAACAGTGGGTGAGAGGTGATTCGCCTACCCTCTCCCAATCAGCCCCTTCCCCACCCCCAGCCCCCTGGGTCTCTAACTCCTCTCCAACCCCCGCTCTGCCCCCCAGTCCAGTCATTTTCGGACATTTGTTGCACACTCCCACACTCCTTCCTCACTTTCCTTCCCTGGCTCCCAGCCACCCTCCCAGCCACACACCTGCATACATCCCCCACCCCAGGGTGGGACGTGAGGGTCTCCTTTGACACCCACATCAGCCAGCCTGAGGAACGCTGGAAGGCTGAGGAATAAAGCTACCCTTTGTTGGGACAAAGAACCGGAGGTCTAACACATATAACGGACCTGGCCGAGAACAGAACAAGTCCATGTGTGTGGCGGGGGTGGGCAGTCAGATCTCTGAGTGACCCACAGACATTCTGGATGGGCAGACAGTTCCAAAATTCCTTAAGCCAAGAAAGGAATCCAGGTCTCCAGATTCCCAGGCCTGGATCCTCACCTCGGCAGGTCCCGCATTATTCACACCTCAGAAACTCAACCAAAGCTGGCTTAAGCAAAGAAGAGCTTAATTGGCTCTGGAACTGGGAAGTCCATGGTGTTTTAGCCCCAGGCACAGCTGGACCCAGAGGCTCACATGATGTCAGCAGGGCTCGCTCACTGTCTCTTGGCATTTCCTGTGTCTCCTTGGCCTCCTCTTAGGTTTTCTCTGGGGCGTGAGCAAGATGGCCACCAGCCAGGGCCAGCTTCATGGGCACATGGCCAGCACCCAGGGCCACGCGTTCAAAAGACTCCATGCCTGGGGTTTAACGCTCTGCCGTCTTAATGGGGCTTAACATTTATGCTGTCTTGAAATCCATAATCGTTTTGACTTTGAATCTGTGTTTTGGAAGTGAAGTCCGATGGGACAATGGAGCATGCGCTGAGGGCTTAGAATTTCAACTCACATGTCATCCTGCCTCCCTGCCTCCCTGGGACAGGTCGTCTGTCCCCCACTCTGGCACCCAGGCCTGCCTGGCCTCCCCCCTCCACATGACCACTGCTGCCCTCTACCCTGGGCACAGGCTTAGGGAGGGTTGGGGTCAGGCTACGTGCCCAGCAGCATTGCAGAGCGTGGTGGCCGCCCTCGTTGCCTTGGGTTGGCCAACCAGAGACCATGTGCAGGAGGGGACGAGCCTCTTACCTACCCTCTCTCTGGGTACTGAGATCCTTGGGAGTTACCCCTCTGTTGGAGGTTGAGGCGGGGCTTGTGGGAAGGGGAGGTGCCTAGGTCCCAGGCCGGGGCCAGGACTCAGGACCTCAGTCTGGTGGTTGGTGGCAGGGGTAATTCAGCAACTGTCAGGCCCAAGGGAGGGAGGGAACATGCACGTGGGCATGCACGGCAGGGTGGAGGGGTGCCTGGCAGGTTCTGGAATATCCCCTCAGCCAGCTGCTCCTCCTATAACCTTCCCGAGTCTGGTTTCTACTTGTCTTTTCTGACCAGCTCAAGGCACCCTCAGGGACAAGCCACAAAATACAAACCGTGTAATTCGTGTTACACAAATTAAATACTCTAATATTTGCATTTTAAACTATGGTATTGCACAATATAGAGATGAATGGTAAAATTCATGGTAATCGGTTAAAATGTTTATTTTTCCTTACTTAGAATGACATTAAATAGCAAACAAAAAACACCATGACAAGTTGAGAGCCTGTGGAAGGAAGGAAACACGTTCTAGGCACCATTAGGGGCGCTTTTTCCTGCTTTTTGAGCAGGGGGCCCTGCATTTCCATTTTGCACTGGGCCCACAATTACACAGCTGGCCCTGCCACCAGCATCCCCAGGATAACGTTTTCCCAGCTTAGCAACCCTGGCAGAAGGGGCATCTTCCCATAGCTCCAACAGGAAATATCAGGGATGCCACTCGTTGGCACAGCTTGGGTCATGTGCTCATCCCTGAACTAGTCTTAGCAGATGGGGAGGCAGGAGCCCTCTGATTGGCCAGGTCTGGTCATGTGTCCATCCCTAAGACTAGGGGATTGGTCAGCCCACTTCAGCCCCTTTTGATGAGTTCTCCATGGGGAAGAGGGATTCTATTCCCAGAGGAATGAGGGCTGCACAGCCACCAGCCCCTGATATCCTTCCTTTACACACCCCTCACACTTAGTGTAAAAAACAAAAAACAAAAGTATCAGCTGGGCAGAGAGCACTTTAGTTCTATTCTCCTGGCTCTTACCTCCCCCGTCTCCTTTGCGGGGTCCTCCTCCTCTTCCTCTAAATGCGGGGAGACTCTGGGCTCAGACCTTGGTCCCCTTCTCGCTTCCTGTCACCTCCTCCCAGCAAAACTCATGCAGACCCATCAACTTGCTGACAACTCCATCTCCATCTGCGACCTCTACGCTGAATGTAGTTCAGGGGTCCCAGCCCTGCATGACCTGTCCTCTTGGGGTACCAGCATCTCAGAGCTCACCTGTCTGAACCCAAACCCCCTGAGAACCACCCCTAACCCCTGCTTCCTCCCCACCCCCAGTTTTTCCTGTTCCATCAATGGCACCATCGTCCAGTAAGCTGCGCAGACCAAAAACCTCAGAACATCTGGGCTCCTTCTTTTCTCGGAAACCCAAATCCAGTCCATCAGCACATCCTGGCAGCTCCCCCTCAGAAGAGATTCACAGCCCACCCTCTTCTCACCACAATTGCTTTTGCTCTCCTGGTCCAGACACACCACCGTTCACCTGGATCACTGCACTAACCTGCTAACTGGGCTTCCTAGTTTTTGTTTTTATTATTTATTTTTATTTATTTATTTTCGCTGTGCCAGGTCTTTGTTGCGGCACACAGGATCTTCGTTGTGGCAGGCAGGATCTAGTTCCCTGACCAGGGATCGAACCTGGGCCCCCTGCATTGGGAGCGCAGAGCCTTACCCACTGGACCACCAGGGAAGACCCTAGGCTTCCCAGTGTTGCTCTCACTCTCCTACCGTCCACTCTCCTCTCCCCATCCTCTGACATTTGAAAATGTTTATGGCAGGTCATAGCCCACCCCAACTCAATGCTTCCCAGTAGTGGGACTTCCCTGGCTGTCCAGTGGTTAAGACCATGCTTCCACTGCAGGGGGCACGGGTTCGCTCCCTGGTCGGGGAACTAAGGTCCTGCATTGCTGTGTGTGGTGTGGCCAAAAAAAACAAAAACAAAACTTCCCAGTACTGTAAATGTTTAAAACCAGTTGGGGGGGTGGGGGGTGGGGGGCAGAGTTCACCTGTAGAACTTGCCGACCCCTGTGGTACAAATACTCCCCACCTTGGCGATTCCAAGCTACCAATGTGATATCACCAAACACAGAGTGGGAAAGAGACGTGCACAACCCGCTCTCGCAAGCCTGCTGGCGGGACTCCAGCACACCACGGCTGCTGGCCTGCTCGGAACAAAGTACAAAGTCCTTCTATGGCCCACACGGCTCTGCACCACCCAGCCTGGCTGCCTTTCCACTCATCCCCCGCCTCCCCATCACTCACTGCCCTCCAGCCTCCGCCTTGTCCTCCTACCTGCCAAGGCTGTTCCCACCTCAGGGGCTTAGCATGTGCTATTCCCTCTGCGGGCATGTTCTCACAGCTCTTTCCATGGCTGACTCTTGCTCACATGTCGCCCTGACTACCTCTCTAAGATAATAGCCCTCTATCGCATTCTCCCTTATTTTTTTCATAGCCCTTATCACTGCCTGATGTTTTACTCTAGGTTTATTTGTCCACTTGTCCCTCTTCCTCACTACACTGTAAACTCCACAAGGGCAGGAAGTCATCACCCGCCTGCTCTGCCCCCAGCTTCTGGACACAGTAGGTGCTCAATAAACTTTTTTTTAAAAATTGTTTTATTTATTTGTTTTTGGCTGCGTTGGGTCTTTGTTGCTGTGCACAGGCTTTCTCTGGTTGCGGTGAGCGGGGGCTATTCTTTGCTGTGATGCGCGAGCTTCTCATTGTGGTGGCTCCTCTTGTTGCGGAGCACGGGCTCTAGGCACGCGGGCTTCAGGAGTTGTGGCTCACGGTCTCAGTGGTTGTGGCTCACAGGCTCTGGAGCGCAGGCTCAGTAGTTCTGGCACACAGGCTTAGTTGTTCCATGGCATGTGGGATCTTCCCGGACCAGGGCTCGAACCCGTGTTCCCTGCATTGACAGGCAGATTCCCAACCACTGCGCCACCAGGGAAGCCCCGCTCCATAAACTTCTGTTGGCTGAATGGACCCACTTCCTCTGGGTCAGGGAGGCGGCGCTGGAAAGATGGTATGAATGAGTGCTGGCCCCCATCAATGAAGCAGAGGAGACCCGAGGGGGAGGCCTCAGATGCAGAAAGGAGGCCAGCAAGGGGGCTCACCTGTTTCAGGGAGGGCCCTGAGGGCCAGGATGAACACTTGGACCTTCCCCTCCTATGTCAGGGGGCATCTGTACGTTATCCGAAGCAGGACCACTCCCGCTCCATCTCTCTCCTTGCTGCCCTGCCTCTCCACCCTTGGGGATCTCCCCCAGCCTCAGCCTACCCAGGTTCACATGGTCTATCCCGCTTCCATCAAGAGTGCTGCCCTGGGCTTCCCTGGTGGCGCAGTGGTTGAGAGTCCGCCTGCCGATGCAGGGGACACGGGTTCGTGCCCCAGTCCGGGAGGACCCCACATGCCGTGGAGCGGCTGGGCCCGTGAGCCATGGCCGCTGAGCCTGCACGTCCGGAGCCTGTGCTCCGCAATGGGAGAGGCCACAACAGTGAGAGGCCCACGTACCGCAGGAAAAAAAAAAAAAAAAAAAAAGAGTGCTGCCCTTCTGTTCTCTGAATGAACCACAGAGCCATGACTCCTCAGAGCTCGGGACCCTGGGAACTTGTCCTGCCAGCCTGACCCTCCATGGGGCCGCAGAGCTCCTGCACTGGACCCCGGGGGAAGGACAACTTGGCACCCAAGGCCCCCATCCAGCACATGCGGTCCAGCTTTTTCTAGAACAACTCCAGGGACAGGGCGTTTTATTCATTCATTCATTCAACAAGGAATTACTGGGCACCTACATACTCTGGGGCAGCCACTGTCCCAGGCACTGGAGATTCAGCGGTGACCACAGTGAAGCTGCTCCCTGCCCTCACGAAGCTCACAATCTACTGAGAGAGGAGATGAGAACCCAGCAAACAAGTCAACAGATAACAAAATTTCAGATCATGATGAGTGTCATGAAGGCAACCAGAACAGAGGGCCTACGTCAGGACGGAGAACAGCTGGCATGGTCGAGGCTCCCTCTGCAACTCAGAGAAAGCAGGGAGGGCCCCTGGGAGGTGGCAGCCTCTGAGCTGAGCCCTAAACAACCAGACAGAGCCGCTGCTCACCCTGGGGCCCAGGCAGTCCAAGCAGAGGGAACAGCAGGTCCCCAGGAGAGGGAACTCCTGGGGCAGGAGTGAGCTTGGCACCTTAGACAGCCAGGGAGGGAGCACAGGAAGTGGGAGGGGGGTGGAAAGGGTCACAGGGGTCAGATCATACAGTGGGCTTTTCTGTTGTCAGTGAGAAGCCACTGGTGGAATATGATGGGACTCCCCTTTGATTGGCTCAGCATGAAAGCTGGGCTCAGAGGGTAGAGTGGAGTCAGGAAACCAGAGAGGAGGCTGCCACAGGGGTCCAGTGGGAGCTGACCGTGGCTGAGACCAAGGTGGCCGCAGGGCAGTTCAGGGAGAAGTGGACAGATTCAGGTTATACATTGGCTGGGCCCAATTAGACCTGCTCATGGGCTGGATTTGGGGAATGGAAGAAAGACAGGCTAATGCCTACATTGGGGGCCAGGTGGGTGCTGTCCACTGAGAGGGGCTGCCTGGGCCTGGGGGGCAGAACCAGGAGCCACGGGCCACAAGCAATTTCCACTGCTGTAGGGACGGCTTCCTCCTGCCCAGCTGGAAGTGTGTCGTCCTGCTGACCAACATAGGACCCATATCAGACAAGCCTGGCTCCACCCTGACTCCACAGGAGGAGCTAGAAACCTTGGGCCGTCACTAAAATCCTCCAAACCCCAGTTTCATTGTCCCTAAAATGTGAAAGTGATGCCAATTTCCTGGCTCGCTGTGGGGACTCCACGAAGGCACATGTAAAGCACATCTTGCAGGCTGACACATGGCTATCTGCCAGAATTGTCATTACCGGCCTTGCTATCCTGCTTTGTCTTTGTGTGAACCAGCCCTGCCTCCAGAAACGGGGCTCTGGGAGAAGGTGCCTCTCAGACAGGGCCAATCCTGGAGAGATGGGCTGTGAAAAGCAGGAAGAGGAGGAGGGCTCTCAGGTCACCTGAGTGGAGACAGCACAAGGTAGCCAGGGCCACCCTGAGGCTTCAGTTCGGGCCCCGGGGAGAGGCTAGAGGAGCAGGAGCTTTGACAGGAAAGAGACCCAACAACTCCCCTGTCCAGCCAGTGCCTTGACCCACCTGAGCCTCAGTTTCCTCCTCTGAGAAATGGGTACATAGTTGGCCCATGGTGAGCATGAGGTGAGACAAGGCACTTTCACTCAGGGTCAGACATACAGGCTGAGCTCAGGAGCCACCAGCTCCAGGGTCCATGGGGACACCTCCAGCGGTCAGGGTGCATGTGGCTTCTGGGGCTTGGAGCAGCAGTGGCAAATGAGGAAATGGGGGGCCAGGAACGTGCATAGAGTGGGGCGGGAGCAGACCCTAAAGGAGCTCATTCATCCAGGAGGACTCACCAGGCCAGTGTGTTCCAAGCTGGAGGTCAGGCCTGGAGTCGGCATCCAGCAGTGGGACAATCACGCCCTAGCTGCACCTCAGAGACTTTCCAGGGGTTCTCGCTCCCAGGGGCCCTGGTCCCACCTGCAGGGAAGCCTCCCCACCCCCCTCCCATCCTCTACGGTGCCCATCGCCCCCCGCAGGCCCTCTTGTATCATCCTGAAACCTCTATGAGGAACTAAAAGCCATAATGTAGCTCAAGGGTTAGAATGTCCATGTTGGGGCTCGACGGTCTGGGTGTGAATACTTCTTACCCGGGAAATCCTGACCCCTCTGTGCCTCAGTCACCACACACCCATCCCACAGGGTGACTTGTGAGGATCAAACAAGATAGTGCTGAGCGCTCCCCCTCCAATGGATCGTGCAATAACCCCTTTAAGGCCATGTTTGTTTATCCCCAATTTATACATGAGGCTACTGAGGCTCAGACAGGTTAAGTAACTGGCTCAAGGTCACACAGCTGCAAGTACAAGAGCTGAGTCCTGAGCCCACGCTCACTGCACTCCCCACCGCTTGCAGAAGTTAGGGAGCCGGGTCCAGAAGGGTCTGCTCAGGGAGCACACCATCCTGAATGTCTGCAGGTGGAGGTCTGGGCAGTCTGGTCCACCTGTGGCCCCCCGCCCAGGGCTGGACTCTAGTTATCTGGGGACGAAGTGCCTGCACTCTGCTTGCCTTTGCGTTGTCCCTTCTGAAAAGCCCCAATCTAGTCCCAAGCAAGTAAGGAGGGGAAAGGGGTGTGTCCACACGCAAGAGATCTGTCTAGAGGTCAGCAAAAATCCAGCTGGAGAGGGTGCCAAGTGTCCTGGAGCAGTGGCAGCAGATTGGGACCAGCCAGGGACACAGCTGGATGCCCTGTGGGAGGGGATGCACCTCCCGCTTCTTTCTGCACGTGGGGAGTCGACTTCGTGCCAGGCACTGTTGACACTCTACCTCAGCATCATGGCTCTGGACTGCCATCGACACGCACAAATAAGAGAACTGACAGGTTCAGAGAGGTGAAGACCCTTGTCCAAGGTCACACAGGCCTGCCTGGTTCCCAGGTCCTCTCCACTATCACATTCCCTAGAGACCTTGCGCCGTTCCCAGCTTCCCTGGTGCTGGACATGGTGCCTTCAACGGCCCGTGCTCAGTGGAGGATGGTGCTTCGGGGCTCCGCCCCTTTGCTGGGACTCGGGAAACCAGCCTCTGCAGTATTGAAAGTGTTGAGAAAAATGGAACCATTCATCCCATTCGTCCCTTGGTTTATAACTATGACCACCTCCACCCCCAATCCAGGTCACAGGCAGGAGAAAGCGCACCTCAGCTCCGGGTTGGTTTCTGGACCCAACCCATGTCTGCTGGGATCCTGCAGGTGTCCACCAAGGAGCCACTGACTTACCTCAACTTTCCACATCCAGAGGCTCCGAGAGGAATCCCAGCTACCTCGCTGGGTCCAGCCTGCAGGAGTCCTCATCACAGGTCCCCCAGTAGCTCTACGCCCCGAAGCCTACCTGCCCTCCTCCCACGCAGGAAGACTCTGCTAGAGGTCACCTCCTGCCTCCTGATATATCTGAGCAAGTCTTCCCTCCCGCTTCTCTCCCTCCTGCCTCTCTGCCAGAGGTACACCAGACTCCAGTGCTCTTTAGGGGGAAATTTTTTTTAATTTTAAAAAATGATATGTGGACACTATAGAAAGATTTAAAAATCAAATGTGAAAAACAAAAAGCAAAGTTAAAACTTATCCACAATCTTTTTCTTTTTCTTTCTCTTTTGTGGTTCAGTTTAACATTTTCATAACCATCTTTTGGAGGCAGAAAAAGCAATACGGATTTCCCCAAAACCCTCACATCCCCACCACCCAGGGATAAGCACGTGAGTATCTAGAGAAACAGCCTTCTGGTCCTTTGTCCATGTAGATGGACAAACAGAGAGACAGGGCAATCAAAAATGTAGATTTTCCATTTCTTACAAAAAGGGGTTGTACTTTACCCATAGTTCTTACAGCTGTCTTCCCTGCTTCACAACTGGTCACAAGCATCTTCCAAAAGAATAAATGGATAAGCACCTCATCTGATGGCCCATTGTATGGTTGCTCCATCCGGTCTCCAACAATCCCCCACTGCTGGACACATAGGGTACGTCCAGTGTTCCGGAGGTAGAAGTCATGCTGGAACAGGCTCCAGGAGGGGCGCTGGGAAGCGGGGAGAGTTGTCTGTCTTGCCCACTGTAACACCCCAGCACCTGGCACAGGGCTTGGAGCAGAGTGGGCTCCAGTGATGTTTGCTGGATGAATGATGCAACACCAGCCAGCCTCTCCAGCACCCCCTTCCCCCGTGGCTCTGGTCCTCAGCCTGCAGTTGCACTCAGGTTCCCCAGCGCAGCCCACTGCACTTCTGCCTCGGTCCCCGAGCCCTCAGAACTCTCTCGGAGGTCCCCTGCACACCTAGCTCCTGTGCTGGCCGGCTGGCCTCAGAACAGCAGTGGACACGCTGAGCACCCCCTCCACCAGAGCAGCGTCTCCCTGCCTCCAGGCTGGGTGCCCAGCCTCCTCTCCTCCCTCCCGATTCTCCTGGGCAGGGCCCCTAACTCCATCACAGCCATTCACAGATACGTCTCCGGCACCCTCCGAGGGATAGCGGGGAGACCAGAGGGACGTGGCAGGGACCAGTGACAGGGGGTGCTGAGCAATGGGGGGACGGCCTCAGCCCCCACCAAGGAACCCCAAGTAAAGAGAAGCTGTGTCTGCAGAGCAAGCAGCCCCCTCCCACCCCATCTTCCAGCTAGATGGCTGCCCCCGCATTCTCCCCAAAGATCCTGGAGCAGCTGCACAGACACACGTAGTCCCCAGAGCCGGGTGTGCCCAGCACTCAGAGCAGGGACAGGCGGGCGGCCACGCAAGCACATCCAGGATACCTGCCCTGGTCTAGGGCACCAGGTGAGGACTCTCAGAGGAAGTGAGGCCTCAGCTGAGCCCTGAAGAGGGGCCAGGGGCTCCCAGTGGGGAAAAGGGTTCCGGGGAAGGGGCCAAATCCTAACTATTCAGTGGCCCGGAGAGTCTGAGGGACAGAGAGCAGGGGGTGGGAAGGCAGCCTGAGGCTGGAGCACCGGCAGGGCGGGGAGGGGGGAGGGTGGACCGGGGGGGGGTAGTCCTGGAGGTCCCTGCAGCCCGGGCTCCCCTCCCCACTGGGGACTGGGTCTCAGCAGCCCTGCCAGCCTCCAATCAGCCAGGTCTAACATGTCTACCCAACAGAGCTCTTCAAACTCAGCACCCCTTCCCACCCAAATGTGTTCCTTCCCCTGGGGTCCTCCTAGGCACAGAGGGGGTGTCCCCAGGGTCATCAAGAACCCCACACTCTCCCTCGGCACCAAATGCCACCCCAATCTTCCTCTTTCCAACCCAAGGACTCTCTCTACCCTTCACAGGTCCTTTAACATCTCCTACCTAGGCCGAGGCACCAGCAGCAGCTTCCAACTCAGAACCAAGACAACTGCCCTGAGTTTCCAAATCCCAGCTGGGCAATCTGGCATTCTCCCTCCCTCTCTCCGTCTCTCTCTCTCCCTCCCTCTCTCTCCGTCTCTCTCCCTCTCTCCGTCTCTCCCTCTCTCCATCTCTCTCCCTCTCTCTCTCCCTCCCTCTCTCTCCGTCTCTCTCCCTCTCTCCGTCTCTCCCTCTCTCCATCTCTCTCTCTCTCTCTCTCCCTCCCTCCCTCTTTCTCTCTCTCCCTCTCTCTCTCCCTCCCTCTCTCTCCGTCTCTCTCCCTCTCTCCATCTCTCTCCCTCCCTCTCTCTCCCTCTCTCTCTCCCTCCCTCTCCCTCCCTCCCTCTTTCTCTCTCTCCCTCTCTCTCTCCCTCCCTCTCTCTCCGTCTCTCTCCCTCTCTCTCTGCGTCTCTCCCTCTCTCCATCTCTTTCCCTCTCTCTCTCCCTCCCTCTCCCTCCCTCCCTCTTTCTCTCTCTCCCTCTCTCTCTCTCTCCCTCTCTCTCTCCCTGTCCCCCCTCCCCACAGAGGCTAGTTAAACACCCTCCCTGGTCACTTCTTCGATGTTTACCGCTGCCTGCTGTGTGCCAGTCTCTGCTGGCACTGGGATCTAGCAGTGAGCTGGTCCCTGTCCTCTTGTGGTTCGTCCTCTAGCGGAGAAAAGCCATTAAACACACACATTCGCAGATAACGGGATGCAGTTGTGCGGCCTGTCTCGGGGCTGCGGAGAGGGCTCTGGGAGTCTCACAGAGGCGGCCCTGAGCCCTTCCTGGCCGGCCGCCCCCCCCCGCCTCCGCCCTCCAGTGCTGCCTGTTGTGGCCCAACGTCGGCACCTCCGCTCACAGCAGGGCCCCGCCAGAATGCCCTCCCTCTGTGCCCACCTTCCAGGCCCTGTTAGAATGTCACCTCCTCCACAGAGCCTTCCCCCAGCTCCCCCAGCGTCCCTCATACCCCTTCCTCTGCGGCTGGCCCACTGGCTATCTTATTCCTCCCACTAAGTCAGAAGTTTCTTGAAAGCAGGACTCTCACCTTTTCACCTCCACATTCCCTTGTATGGAGCATACGCTTCATGCTTTTCGGATTCATGGAAAACCTGTCACCCGACTTGGTATGAGTCTGGGGCACAAGCAGCCTTCACCTTTGTTCTCCTTCCAACCCAGCTCCTGCCTGGACTTTTCCTCCTAGAAGAAAGCCCCTTTGCTCTCACCTCCCCTGGGCATGGCTTGGACTCAGCCCCTTTGAGCCAGAAAGGAACACAGCTGGAGTTCAACTTGTTCCCTGGGGCCTCTCTGGCCCAGAATGGTGGGAAGCCGACACCACTGCCCCTCCAGCTCTGGGGGCCAGCCCCACCCTCAGATTTCCCTGGGACCCGCTGGCCCTCAGGGGATGACAGCAGCGCAGCCATCCTTCACAGAGCACAGGTGGGCAGGCGGCATGAACCGTCGCCACGTTCCATCTCCCAGGTCCTGCGTGGGCTTCCCTCCCTGCCCCGAGGCCCTTGCCCACATCCTGCCTTTCCCCACCCCACGGCAGCTGATGGCCTCGCCTCGCAATTCCCTGCAGAACTAAATCCAGTACAATCCGCCTAATGGATGCCGAGGGTCTGCCTTCCCTCCGTGAGAAAGGACCAGCAGCCTGGCGCCTTCTCCAAGGCCCGCTTGCATCAATTCTCCCCCCAGGCCGGCATCGCCGCCCTCTCCCCTCTCCGGGGTCGCCCCCAGCATACAGCGGACACGGCAGTCTGCAACCGGCCTGAACATCACCCCTTCCAAAGGCTTCCCTGACCTTGGGCCCCTGCCCACCCTCCCAGTCTCTGCTCCCTTCACAACAAAACTGCTAAAGGGGGAAGCAAGGTGCCGGTAAAGATCAACTACACCGCCCAGATCCACACTCCTGCTTCCGGGCGGCGGGGCTCGGATGAGGGACCTCTGTGCTCCCACAAGCCCCTCACCAAGCCACCGCCTCCGTGTTCCGTCCCCGCTCCCTCCCGAGCCCACTCCCAAGCTCCCACCCAACTGCAGCAGCCCTTCGCAAGGACACAAAGACCCAGGGCCCTGCCTCTGTCCTTAGTCACACGTCCAGCGTGTCGCCACCACCTCCAGGGCCCCTCATGGCACTGCCCCGCAGGCTCCTGTGCTGGTGTGCCCAGAGTCAGTCCCTTCTCTCCTTCACCTCCCACTCCCCAGTGAGCGGTGAGCCTGGGACCCATCACTTGCTGCCCAGTCCCTCGTCCACCGCAGCAGCCCGGCTGCCCCGCGGCCAGCTGCCCACCCCACACCCCCGCTTGGCCGCTAACAGCATCCTCACGCTCAGCGGCAAATCCCCTCCCCACTCAGCCCCACCTCAGGAAGCGGCATCCAGCCACAGGGGCCAGGGCCTGGGACTGTCCCTGGCTACTCCTCTCCCTCTCCCCTTCCTCCTGTGGGCCACACGCTGAACACAGCCTGAAGCAGACCACTGCTCACCACCTCCAGCCGAACCCTAACCTAGGCCACCAGCCTCGCAGACGGGGCCGCCTCCCCCCACCCCCCCAGGCCCTTCTCCTGTGCAAAACCCCCCGGCAGCTTCCCACAGACAGCTCCCAGCCTGGACCCCAAACCCCTCAGCAGAGCTCACGAGGGCCCCCCGGCCCCGCTGCCTCAGAGCCTGGCCTACCCTGCCCCTCCTCCCAGGCTGGGAACCTCCCCCGCTGGCTGGAGCCAGGCTCCTCCACCCCGGCTGCTCCCCTGAGGCCTGCAACTCTCCCCATGGCTCTTCCTCCTCGGTGGGGTCTCCGCTCATGTCTTTCCTGACCCTTGTAGCTCTGGCAAACTCCCTCGCTGACCCTCTCTAATTAACTGCTCTCATTTTCTTCTTTGTAGTAACATGCCACTACCTAACATTCTGGTATTTGGGGATTTACTGTCACCAACACTAGGATGAGAAATATGTCGCCACTGTTTGTGAAATGAATGAATCTCACAATCCGTGATCTAAGTACTATTATGCCCATTTTTCAGATCAGGAAGCTGAGGCTCAGACATGAAGTCAACTATCAAGAGTCTCCTAGCTACCAAGCAGTGGGCTTTGGGGTGAACTCACGTCGGCCTGGCTCCTGGCTACCAGGCTCTCTGTGCCCTGTACTAAGGCCTCCCGTCCGAGGCTGGCAGGAAGGCCAAGGGCTCTTGTTCTCGGAGGAGGAGGCTCGTCTGAAGACAGAAGCCAAGTCTCAGGCACAGCAGCCCCACAGAGACTCCCAACTCCAGCAGGACAGGGACACGAGGCGTGGAGGAGAGAGCAGAGGGCACCCCCTTAAAAACTGCAGGGGCACGGTTCACAGCCAGGCCCAGTCCAATGGCTCCCCAGGCCAGTTCGGGGCTGACCCAGGGGTTCAGAAAGGCTGCCTTGATCAGGAAACAGCCGCAGCGACCACAGAGCATTTGCTACGTGCCAGGCCCTGCGCTGAGGACTTCATACCCCTCATTTTCTCCTGGCAATCACCCTGTGAGTATCCCCATTTTATAGGTGAGGAAGCTGAGGTTCAGAGAGATTCAGGAACTTACCTCAGACCCTGCAGCTGAAGGTGGACACAACCAGGATTTGAACCCGGGTCTCCACTTCGAGCCCGCCTAGGCAACCCAGACCCCAGCTGGACCAGCTCAAGCCCCAGATTCCGTGGCCCAAGGGAAGGGGACTTGACGGGGGACAAACTGTCACGTGGAGAAGGAACAATCATGTGGCATGAAAAGACACACCTCACACAGGTGACAGGTGTAAACAGAGGCTTTAATCTGAAGAGCAATGAAGGCGCCAAGGGCTGGGGGGCCCAGGGGGCACAGGGAAGGAGGGGCCAGGAAGCTGCGGTCTGGACCCTGGGAGGAAGGGAGGGAGGGAGGGAGGGAGGGAGGGAGGGAGGGAGGGACTGAGCCTTTCCTAGGAAAACTATTTCTGTGACTCTTGCAGCTCCTGTCCCAGCCTGTGCCCAGGCTGTCGGCCTAGACCTGAAGGCCAAGCCCCTGAATTGTGCTTCTCGGGTGCTCCCCCTTCCCAAAAGCTGTGTGGACCCAGATACGGGGAGGGGGCAGTGGGGATGGGCTGCCCTGGGCTTGGGCAGGGGAGAGTCTGCGAGACCCAGGCCTGGGAGCAGCCCCCCGCAGAAGAACATTCTGGAACTGGCCTGCTGCTCCCAGCACCCCCTCACCCCCCAGGGGGGCCTACCCGGCCCAGCCCCTGCCAGTCCTCGGAGCTCATTCTGGAACTCCAGCAGGCGAGTCCGGGGAGGTGGGAGGGTGAAGGGAGTGGGCTGCTGTTTTCGGAGCCCTCCTGCGGCCCACTCACCCACTGCCCAGCTAGGGGGGCACAAGCAGCAGCAGCGAGGGACGTGAGGATGAGCCCAGGTCCTCCTCGGCCACACTGGCCCCGAGCCCACCCCCCTTCCTTCAGAGATTCTGCCACCCACTCCCAGCCAGGGGGAGCACCGGAAAGGCAGGCCTCACCCAATCCGCTGGTGAGCAAGCCCTGCCGGCGCCCTCCAGAGGCCACCCTTGAACCAAAAGCCAAAGAGCAGAAAAGCAAGGATGAGGCACTGGACACAGGTGCCCACAGGCCCAGGGGGCAGCCGTGAGGAGGAGCTAGGAGGGTCACTGGCCAGAACAGCCAAGGCTTCTCCCTTCCCCACCCCTGCCCTCAGCCTCCAGCCCTCAGGACACCCAGACACCCACCCAAACAGGGCTTGGGAAATTGACCCACGCCGTGGCGAGCAGCTGCTCCAACCCCTAGAAAGACAACCTGGGAAGGGAAGGCAACCGCAGCAGCACATACCTCCCTCCCCTCCCCACAGTGGCCCAGGACAGCCTGCTCTGAAATGGGACTGAGCAGGGAGGAGCGGGGCCCAGGGACCCTGCGCCGGCCCCTCTCTCCTTGCCTGTCCGCCACAGGGGAAGTCAGGAAGCTGGCCACACTTCGGTCACTTCTCCCAACTTGGGTCCTTCAGCCTTATGCCCTGAACCTCCCTCAAGCCCATGCTCACCACCCACCCCAGTAAACAGCCTCTCATCAAACAGAAAGAACAGAGGGAGGGGTGGGGAGGGGGCCACAGCTGGGGCGGGGGAGGGCAGGCACTAGCTGGACGATGTGACCGGGTGGATGGGGAGCAGGCTCCCGAACTTGAAGTGCTGGATCACCGGGAACTTCTCCAGGCACTGCGAGGAGGAGGGAGCAGAGAAGAGAGGTGAGGGCCGCACTGCACCCCCGCCGAGGCCTGCCCAGCCTCTCGGGCCTGCCTCCCAGGGACCCCTGGACGACTCCGGAGGCCCGGAGCAGCGCAGTTCCAGCAGGGGTCCACCCGGGGCCCAGGAAGCGGCCAGGCCTCTGGGGAAGGGCAGAGCTTCCGACCCATTCCTGATCACCCCCTCCCACCCAAAGACCCCCCGCCCCACGACAATCAGGTCAGGTCCACCAAATAACGAGAATGAGAGTGAGTGAGAGGGACCCAGCGGGGAGGGGGAGGGAGAGAAGGCAGCCTAACCCCACAAGGCAGGAGCCAAGAAGAGAGGCAGCCAAGTGACGTCACTTGGCCCAGAGGGACAAGTTGGGGACCAGAGGTGAAAAGAACCCTCCAGATCATGGGGGTTCTCCCAGCCCTGGAGAAGAGGTGTGGGGATACTGGGACCCACCACGCCTGAGAAGGGTCCAAGGCCCATTTTCCCAATGTTCAGTCCTCTAGACTGAAAAAGGCATCTTGGCACTTCAGAGTGAGACAATAAGAACCAGCTGACAGCCTCCCCACCCCCAGGGCAATTCCCAGCAGCCCTGTGCGCGGGGTAGAGAGAACAAGAGCACTGTGCAGGGGGATGGCTGAGCAGGGGATGGCGCTGCTCCCTGAACCCAGCCCAGCCAGGGCCTCAGCCCCAGGGCTCTGGCAGAGGAGGGGAGACAAGAGAGAAGCAGGACCGACCAAGAAGCTGGCCTGGCCCACAGGCAGCCGGACCCCAGGCCCACACCGCACAGGACCGGGAAGGTGACGGGCCCCCAGCTCCCAGCCTCCTGCACCAGCCCTGCCGTGCCTGGCCATCACACAGGCAGCAGCCCCGCACATGGGAAGAAGGATCTGCCTCCTCTCAGACCTCTGGCCACAGAAACGGGCAGAATGCGCACCTCCTGGCTGGGGTGGAACAAGACTTATGGCCTCCGAGAGGGTGAGAGTTCCATCCTGTGCCTATGCTCTCCACCTAACTCAGAGGAATAAAGGCACGCCAGCGCTGGCCCAGGTTCCCTCCCCTCAACGACCAGCCTCAGAGGTGAGGAGGTCTCTGCCCCACTGTGTGTGTGTGTGTGTGTGCGCACGCGCGTGTGCGCGCACGTGCGCGTGTGTGTGTGTGTGTGTGTCAGAGTGGGGGGTGGGCCACAAGGCCTGAAGGAAGGGAAATCGACGACGGAAGGATGGGGAACCAAGCTGTGTGTGGGAAAAGAGCTCCAGGCCACAGCCAGGCTCCTGGGCCTGGGGCACACAAAGTGGGGAGCAGGCAGCTGGGGCGGAGGGTGGGGGCAGGCAAGAGCAGCAGATCCAGGCCAGAAGAAAAGGCAGCTGCCATTGTGCTTATGTCATGGAGGAAGTGGTGGGAGTTTGTCAAAGGGGAGCCCCCCCAGGGTCCTGGAATTCCAGAAAGGGTCAAAGGTGAACCTGCTTCTAGCTTTCAGGCCTGAGAAGCTGCAAAGGCAAGAGGCTTAGGGGGAGGGCGCCGGGCAGAGGTTCTCCACTCGGCCCTCAGGGACCCAGAACGAGCTTCCCCCAGGCCTGGGGCAGGGCGGGGGGCGAGGGGCTGGGCTAAAGGCAGAAGGCTGCTTGGGGCAAAGGAAGTCGGGGGCTTCAGGGTCACAGCAGAGGGAGCCTCTGGCCAGGCCTTTCTCCAGTGACCTGTGCCCCGGCGCTCCCCGTTTCCTGGGCAGAGCAACAGCTTCCGCCTGCCCATGTGCAGACCTTCCAGCTGGAGGCCCTCCCAGGTCCCGGCGACTCGGGGGGAGAAGGGGCTCCCCAGGTCCTGACAGGCCCTTCTGAAGGGAGCCCCAGCACGGCGACAGCCCTCAGGAAAGACAGGCCCCACCACCCACAAGGGTCCCGGAAAGCATCTGGTTCTTCAGTTCAGAAAGGCTGAACTGACAGGCAGTTTGGAGATGCAGACAGCTGGTCCCAGATCCTGATGCCAGGCCCGGTCAGGCCTCTATGGCAGCTCAGGGGACCCGCTCCCCTCCAGCAGTCATCTCTGGCCAGGGGCTCTGGCCTTTGCTAACCCCCATCTGGACTTCAAGAATGGTGAGCCTCAAAGGTCTTCCCCAAGGACCAAGAACTGGTCTGGAAAAGCAAGTCCTTTCCTTGCTTTGCTCCGAGCAAAGAGCATATGACCACGTGACTCACAGGGACCAAAGACTAAGGGCAACCTGCTAGCAACTTACAAACGAGAGTGTCACATGTCACAGAGACTTGGTGTCCTTAAACTAAAGTCAGTGAGTTCCAGCGCTGTCCTACAAAGCCGTGTGGCTGCCACGCAGCGCCCAGCAGGCTGCGTGCACCCAGGGCTGGCATTTCCGGGTCTCAGGAAGGGCGCTGGGTTATCTGCTCGTGCTCCTGCGGTCTGGTCTGGCTGACCTTCTTGGGCTCGACATCCAGAGAAATACTGACAATTGTTACACCATGGACGGTTTTGTTTGTGTGGTCCCATCACCATCTCTAATCTTAATCTGCTTCTCCCTCAACCTGTCAGCCAGAGTTCTTTTGCCTTTGGACAGGGCGGGTAGGGAAGCGAGGCAGGGTCTCCTCCGCCCTTAGGGGCCCAGGTCAAGATAAGTTTAGTCACTCAAGTAAGAGCCTGCAGAAAGGACGGCATTTAAGATCGCAAGCAGGAAAGACACCAAAGAGTCCCGCCTTTGGGGGGGTGGCATGGCCAGCAGGGAGTCCCCCTCAGCACCCACTGTGGGACTGGGGCGGGCAGGGGTGTCAAGAACAACAGAGCACGCAGAGGGCAGGACCCCGGGTGCTCTCCCGCGCACTGCGGCCAGAAGGAGCCTGCACAGCCCCAGCAACCGCTACTCTCAGATTAGAGAGGTATGTGGGCTGGAACCTAAACACAGGATGTGAAGTCCAGAGGAAGGGGACCGGAGGCGGAGGGGCGGAAGGGAGAGAGAGAGGGCCAGGCCCGGTCAGTTCCAGAGCCTTTAACCCCTTCAGGGCCACGCAGAGGGATCCAGGCCCGCTGGAAGCACTGGTACTACCAAACGCACCCAGCCTCCTACACCCTGCCCTCCCTGCTCCTCTGCCTCTGTTGACGGGTCTGAGTGAGCTCTGGGTGTAAGGAGGGCACCCGAAGAACGCCCCGTCCCCAGGAGAGGGATGACCAAGGGTCAAGAGAGGCGCACCTGCAGGGCAACACCCGAGACCAGCAGCCTGAGGGTGAAAAGAGGGGACTGTGGGACCCACTGCTCCAGGTGCGGGACTTCACGCCCAGGCCCTCCCCAGGCCAAGGTCAAGCCGTTCCAGGACTGGCCTGCGTAAGATGTACGAGGAGCCAGAGGAAAGCAGGGGGGTGGGAAGAGATGACTCCTCCCTACTTGCCAGAAAAGAAGCCACCTCCTTGGCTGGGAAAAGGGTGCCAAAGAGGGTGAGCAGAGAGGGCCGGCGAGGGGGCAGCCGCCTCCCGGCGCGGGGAGCTCTGGAAATCCAGACCTCTCCCTGCCTGATTGGAGAGCAGGGAGGACCACCCCAAGTGGTCATTAAAAATGCCAGCTCCCGGCCTCCCCACAAGCCCTCCCACCTGCCCGGCGATCAGACCCACCCAAGCTGGAGAGACATCACTTTGGATGATGCCTCCAGAGGATACAACCCTTTCCCAAGCCTGTTTTCATTTTCGTGTCCCCACAGGAGACAGAGCTGAGAAGGGCCTCCAGCCATTTGACAAGTGGGAACAGAGACCCCCGAGCAGCGGGGCCTTGGCGCAGTCACAGGGCAGAGCTGGGCCTCAGTCCAGTGCTTTTCTGACTGCCCATCCCACAGACAAGAGATTCTGAGGCCTCAAGCGTCAGAGGGGCTGGCCGGCAATTCAGAGCTGGATTCAGAGCAAAACAGCGGGGCGGGGAGGAGCGAGCAGCAGCCCAGGACCGAGAGTGCAGGCCAGTCCCCACTCACCTCGGCCTTATACATGCGGATGAGACCCTGGTTCACTTTGGACCAGGAGGGGACGGCACTGATGTTCCACAGCTGGTTGGAATGCTCTGCAAAGGGGCCTGTCTTCATCTGGAAAACACAGAGTCCACGAGCTGGAGAGATGGGCCGCCCGGGAGCCCACCCCCGCTCCCCTGCAGCAAGGTTGTACACACACGCGCAAGTTGCAGGCCCGTACGTATACGTGGACACACACGAGGACACACACACACAAGTGCCAGAGACAGGGTCCCTCTTGGCCTGCCACAGGCAGAGCTGGAAGAGCCGAGGGACGGGTCGGTTTGGGGGAGGGCCCAGGCCAAACCCAGGCATCGGACTGCCCTCTGCATGGCAGGCGGAAGGAGAAGGAAAAGAGGGGGCAGACGTGAGCCACAGGGTACCTGCAACAGATGCGGGAGGGAGGTCTGTTCAGAAAGCCAGCCTGACCTGGCAGGGGAGTGGGGAAGGGAGGGCGACGGCAGCGACGGCTCTGTTCCCAGTCCCTCCTCTTGGAAGAAATTCTGCGGCAAGCCCAGTGGAGCCCCCGTGATATCAGAAACCACCGCGCGGAGACGAGGAAGCTCGTGCACCTGAGTGCACCCCGCGAACAGCACAAGGCCAGCACGTCTGTATTTATTAACAAGCCGTTCACAATCCCCCGCCACACAGTCCCTTCCCGGGCTGATAAGCAACACTGATGCTGGGGGAACGGGGCTCAGCACCCGGAGCCCCAGGTTTCAGAAGAAAGAGTTTGAAAAGCAAAGAGGCTGAGCTGGCAAGAAAGCAGACTTGGACCTTGAGTAGGTGGAAGGTTCCAGAAGAGGCTGTGTGTGGAGGCGGGGCTGGTGGAGATCTGTTCCAGAGAGAAGGGATGGGTCTCCATACTGGGCATCATAAGCATAAGGCCCCAGGAACACAAACCCCCCACCCTTCAGCTGTGACCCACTCTCGCAGGCCTCTCACTCCTGCAGCAAGGCAACTCTTACAAAACTGTAAGATCTAAGTCGAAAAAGCTGCCATTTTACCCTTGCCATCTCCCTCCCCTGGCCCAAGTCCCCCCAGAGCCTGTCCCAACCCCCGGGGTGCAGTAGAAAGGACAACAGGCTCCTTCCTCGAGCAGTGAGGCCATGGCCCACGGTCCCCACAGGGCTTCTCCTGGGCCAGTCCCTTCACCCAGAATCTCTCCCCTCCTCTCTGTAAGGCTCCCTCCTCCAGGAAGGCAGCCAGGAGCCCCCAGCCTGCAGGGGCTTGGCCTTCGGGGCGCTTCGTTCCCCAAGTCCCACTCCGTCAGGCTCCACCCGGCCCCTCGCCCCGCCCCCTCCCCAGGCTCTCTGCCCCACGGGAGGAGCGCTAGGCTCCAGCCCTCTCTTGCATACTGCCAGGCCCTGAGAAGCTCAGGGATCACTGGAGCTGGGGAGCCAGTTTCACTCTGGACTAGGCCCCGTCAGCGAGCCACCCAGGAGGCACCCTGCTGGCTCTGTCACAGCCGCAGCTCCAGGGGTCTGCTCAGCGAGGGCTCCGTGGCCAAGGCTGGCCCAAGGACGTGGGGAAACCAGGGGTTCTGCCTGTGGGCCAGCCTCCCCCGCTAGGGGCACGGGGTGGGGGACCCAAAAGGCCTCTCTGGCCCGCTGGCAGAGCCGGGGCGGGGTAAGCCCGAGCTCCGGAGCCCCAGTGGCCTGGGCCGCCTCCGTGGAAAGGCCAGAGATGCTATTTAGAGGGGCTGCCCCCCCAACCCCCAACCTTCAGGGTCCCAAGGTCTCCTTAGGTCTTTCAGAAGGAGCCTCTGCAACTCTGGAAAGGAAAGCAGATAAGGGGGAAAAAGGAATGGGGTCAAGAAGACAAAAAAAAATTCGCTCATTCTAGCCACAAAGGGAGAAGAGAAAGAGCGAGAACGAGCAAGCAAGCTGCAGTCCCGCAGTGACCCCAGGGGAATCGTATGAGTCAGAGCAGCCATATTGAGCAGGAAATTACTCACAGACGCTGCGTTCCTGCCTCTCCGCTCCCAAGAGAATCGGCCTTTTGTAAATGGTTCCTCTGTCAGTAACTGAGGGGGGTGGGGTGGGGGGAGGCTCTGCACAGCGCCTTCCTGTCAGCTCCTTCCCTTCCAGCTGAAATCTGATCCCTCCCTTCCCAAAACTCCAAATTTAGAAGCCAGATTGAAACTGAAATTCTTTTCCTGCCTGCCCTGGGCTCTTAAAGGCGCCAGGGCTGCATTTCCTGAGGCGGCAGGAGCCCTGCAAGGTGAGGTCCCTCATCCGGGATGCTCAGGGCCACCGGGGCAGGTCCCGGCGGGAGGAAAAGCGCGGTCTCATTTCCAACTTCTTATTTGTTAAGTCCCCTAGCTGCACCAGCTCTAGTGATCCCTGGGCCTGGGGTCTCCAGAGGCAACACTGCCCCCTTCCCAACCACAGCACACAGAGCTCCACGCAGGCCGCCAGGTCCCCACGTCCCAGAGTCAGGCCTCGGGCCTCCCTCACCACCAACGGGGGGCTGCGAAAACCCTGGTCCGGGTGGTGAGCCCAGACTCCGGAGAACTAGCGCAATGCGTGCCACCGTCAGGAACTGCGGCAGCCTGCTCTCGGCTGGCTGAGTAGGCGAGAGGGACTCTTGCCGGTCACCTCGGCTCTGGGGCACGTCCCCTGCTAGCGTCCAACGTCCACCACCAGGCCCAAGCACCGAGGGCCAGGGCGAAAACCAGGCCTTGCAGAGCGCGTGTGGAACCACCAAGGAACGCCAGGGCCTGCCGGCCTCCTGCCAGGTCTTGCCTCTCCCTCAGCCGTTACCAAAACCTCCTCCGAGTTCAGTGTGTCTTTAGTGCCACCTAGTGGCCACTGTAGGATTTCCTCTAGCAGAGGACCTGGGTCCCAAACTTCAGGAAAGCTTTGGGGTTTTCACACCAGCGTAACCAAACAAACAAACAAGGAAACAAAGTTTTAACCTGGAGTCAATTCCCAGACTCCCTGAGGCCCAGCCTGGACTTCCTCCTTGTTAGTTACTGGCAGGGACCCAGGGGCTTGGCCAGCCGAAACAGCTTAGCCTCTTACCCCCAGGAGCGGGCGAGCTCCTCACCCAGCTCCTCCTGGGGTCTCCCCAGCTCCGCAGACCCTCCCATTCTACTCTGGAGAGAGCAGCATGTGACTGGCTCTCAAGGCAGTGAGCCAGGCTGCCCCGGAGTCCTTCCGACCTTGGTCTGCCTACAGTGCTGAAGGCAGCAGATCTCTGAGAATCAAGTGGTGGCCGCCCAGCCGTCAGGACGGCCTTCATTTGCTGACTTGGAAAAACGTGGCATTCCTCTCTGGCCTCTGGAGTTTGGCGCAGGCCTGAGCCGAATGCTGACCAGGAGAGTCTGAAGCTATGGCTGCTTAGCCAGGCGTCTCCCCCTCTTCAGGGGGCTCAGAACGGGCAGCCAAGAGAGAAGCCCGCACAGGCAGGGGCGTCCACGGGTGTGCAAGGGACATCACCGGGCCAGCAGGAATGCCTGCGGGCGTCAGGAAAGAGAACGGGAGCAAGACCCTCTCCAGGTGGCAGAGCCAGGGTGCCCTTTGGAAGTCTGTGGGGCGGGTACCAGGCAGGGAGGATGAAAGGTCCCCACACCTCCTGAAAGAGAGGCCCGAGCGCAGTGGGTCCCCAACTTTCATGCATGATCACCTGGCATATGTGTTTAAATTCAGGTTCCTAGCGCTCGTCCCCCAAGATTCTGATTCAGAAAGCTGAGGTGGGGCCCAAGAATGTGCATTTTCACAAGCTCCCCAGGTGACCCTGAGGAAGCGGTCCAAGGCTGCACTGGCGGGAGGCCCTACTTTAGCAGGACAACGACATCCAGTTAAACGACCCCCGCTGGGTGGGCTGGGGGTCCAGGCCTGCTCACGTGCGCTTCCAGCACCTCCCTTGGCCCGGGTCCAGCAAAGGTGTGTCCCTTCAGCAGGGATCTGTCCCGCCGTCCACTCCAGTCTCTCCAACTCTTGCAATGGCTTCGTCGCACACGTCCACACGCACATAGCTCTGCAGACCCTGTGGCCCCCACCCGCAAGATGCTGACACACACCCACCCACCCCCAACAATACCCACCCACCCTTCAGACCTGCTGCGTCGGTCACCAAGTCCACCTAATGACCAGGTCTTAATCCGTCGGCTCCAGTAGAAACCCCAGAGTACTGACTTAGAGGAAGCGAGCCTGGACAGTCAGAAGGTGGCTCAACCTTTCAGAGAGGCCTGGCTGGGCTTCCCTTTCAACAACCCACTTCAGGGCTTGGCCCTGCCATCTTCAGACGGCAGCTCTGGCTCCTGTGTCCAAAGCCACCACCTCAGCCCCTTTCAGCCCGGGGGCTGCCGCGGGCTCCCCCTCCCTCCCTTGCCCTCACCTCGGTGATAAACAGGATACACTCCAGGAACATGTAGTCCTTGTGGTTCTCGTTCACGGCCTTCTCGTCGACAAAGTGCCTGGGCTCCAGATACGGGTGGTCTGGAAACGGCAAAGAGCCCCAGGGTTCAGAACCAGGCGTTCGCACCACCGGGGCACCGCAGCCCAGTGCCATCTGCACCCACCCCAGGGTTGCAGTCCTGCCCACCACCCTCAACGCCTGATCTCGCTGGAGCAATCAATGGCCCCGTGCAGGTTTGTACTCTAGTGTAATAAGTTCCGGTTCTGCTTCTTTCCAGCCATGCAACTCAGTTTCCTCACCCATGCAGTGGGGCTGTGGAGTGCCACCTGAACATCAGGACCACCGTGAAGCACTCGGCACGGTGCCTGCACAGGTAAGTGCTGGTCAGAGGTTTGCCGGCAAAGACCCTTCCCAGGGTCCTTGCGATGACCTGCCTGAAGCACAGAGAGCAGTGCCTGGCACAGGGAAGTACTCAACAAAGGGTCGTTTCTTAATATTATTTCGTAGGCGGTTCATCCTATGTGGAAATAGACGTGGACCCTTCATCCACTCTGGCTTGCCCGTGGGAAAGTGGGGGGAACCCCCAGAGCGGGCCTGGAGCGAGCAGCAGCTCCTCGATGGGCCCCCCTGTGCACGGCTCGATAATAACAGTGGATGACGCTGGTCACTGAGTCAAAAGAACCCCTCATTTTCAACATAAAACCCCGCAGCTGCCGCCAGGAGCCGGGGCGCATTGCACACCAGTCCACTACGCGCCAGGCACCCTCGCCCCAGCCCGCGTCCCTTTCCATTATCTGCCTCAGCCTCCCCAGCCTGCCACGCCAGCTGCAGCAGAAGGTCGGCAGCAAGCAGCCTCCGTCTATAGCCGGTCTAATGCCTGCTTTACAAGCCGTCACTGTGTGCCCTGGGCAGGGGGGGAGGGAAGGAGGGGAGGGACGAGGGCCGGGGCACCTGAGTACCTATCAGCTGCGAACTGCCCCAGATGAAGGGCAGAAACTGGAAGTCATCCAGGCCCCACACGCCCTGGCTGCCGGCCGGCTCCATCCTGTACGTCTTCTGGAGCTTCCGCATAACCTCAAGGTACCTGCACAGGAGGGCAGGGAAGGGAGGGGAGGTGGCAAAAAGCAGAAAGACAGTCTCAACCCTTCGGCCACTGGGAGCAAAGGAGGCCAGAAATAACCACCTAAGAGTGTAACAGATGTCCTTTTCAATTAAAACTGACACGCCTATGTTATGCATCAGCTGATACACTCAAAATTATGCAACTTCATTTTCTTCCCTCACACTCAGCCTCCTTTTGGCCCAGGAAAGGGGCAAAACACCAACCGGGAAAGCGGGTTAGTGCCATCACCTCCTGACAACTTGAGAGCCTGGGCAGGAGCCGCAGCTTCTCTTGCTTCGGGTTGCCCATAGGAAAGCTGATGGGAGTCCAAGGAGATCATCCCCTAGATCCCTTCGGGAACCGCCCTTGGAGCTGCGGCATCAGCAGCACCAGAGTGGGGCCCAGAACAGATGTGTCAGCGCCCTCTGGTGACGGAGACACACCCATGTGCCGGGAGGTGGTCTGGGTGGTGAGGGGAGGTCAGAGCCTGACTGCCTGGGTTCAGCTGGCTGCGACCTCAGTGAAGGGACCTGATTTCTCTATGCCTCAGTTTCCTCATCTATCAAACGGAAATGAGCGTCTTTGTGAGAACAAAAAGAGTTGTATGTAAAGCGCTTAGAAGTTACCTCTACGTGATAAATGCCACAGAAGCATTAGCGGTCATTATGCAACATTCCCTTCGCTTATTTTTACCTGAACTTGAACCTGTCGGAAGGAGGAGTCTTGGACACCCTGTTCACAGTCACAGCTTGATTAGGACAGGACAAGAGAACCAACAGCCCCTCGGGAGCCCCCTCTAGCACCCTGTCCCCAGTCTGATGGTAACAAGGAGGAAAGAGACGCCGGCTCCTCCTCCCCCAGCAGCCGCCCCTCCCGCCTGCCTCACTCACCGATTGAATACCTTGAAGACGATGGCTATTTGGTCGTCCACTCGAAGCACCCCTATCTTGCAGAGACAGCAGAGGAAAGCAGCAAAGGCAGCTTCATGTCCTGGGGGAGAAAAAACAGCCGAGGTTGACAGTCTTCCAGAAGGCGTGGGACTGTTTTTGGTCTCACCAGAGTCCAAATCACCGTTAACTTCCCCTCTAAGGAGGGGGGTCAACATGGAGGTAATGGGGCCTCTTCCCCATCCAGAAAGAACTAGGTCCTTTTAAGAACCACTAGTACTATAATTCTACTCCTAAAAAGGCCCAGGCTGGTGATTCTTAAATAGGCATTCACACTTTATCTTGGAGGTTTAACTCACTCATCAATTCTACCCTATTTATTCAGCACCTACTATAGGTGGCAATCACTGTCCATGTCAGGCACTAGAGGACAGAGGCCAGAAGTCCCTGCCCTTGTTTGAAAGTTTATGACCTATCAGGATGACAGACATTAAATATACAATCACTTCTATGAACCTACCTCTGAAGGAGAAGGATAGGGTGGTAATTGGAGGATATCACAGGGGGATCCTGACATTAGGGTTCAGGAAGGTTTCCCTTCAGAAATAATATTTAATTTGAGAGATGAGTAAGAGCTGGCAAGGCACAGGGCGTGAGGGAAGCAAGGAGAGCACTCTAGCCAGGAGAAACAGCATATGGAAAGGCCCTGAGGCAAAAAAACAAAAACAAAGAAAACCAACTGTGATTGTTTGAAGAACCCTAGGAAGGCCAGTCTGGCTAAAGCAGAGAGCAAGGGAGAAAGTGTAATGCAATGAGGCTGGAGATCAGACAGGCATTTACAGCCACAGTAAAAAAGTTCAGACTTTGGGCTTCCCTGGTGGCGCAGTGTCTTTGAGAGTCCGCCTGCCGATGCAGGGGACACGGGTTCGTGCCCCGGTCCGGGAAGATCCCACGTGCCGCGGAGCGGCTGGGCCCGTGAGCCATGGCCGCTGAGCCTGTGCGTCCGGAGCCTGTGCTCCGCAACGGGAGAGGCCGCAACAGTGAGAGGCCCGCGTACCACACACAAAAAAAAAGTTCAGACTTTATCCTAAGAGCAATAGGAGCCACGGAAGGCTTCTAAGCATGGCCACATTCGAAGCATGGCCACACGGCAGGGTCAAAAGGCTCCCCCCTTCCTTGCCAGTCATGTCAAATAGAAATGGTCAGTGCTACAGAAACCACCGGCTGGACTCTGGGCCGAATCCCACAGTTCAAGGTGTCATAATAAACGTATCTGGGGGGAGGGGAGGAGAGAACATTTCAGTGACTTCCGGTCCTATTTCTGCAGAATACGGGTCCCTCCAAGGGCCTGGAAAGCTTATGCGCTGTGACTTTCACCTGCACAGCTTTTGGTCGTGAGCAGCCAGAGCCCAAGCCACCTCACTCAGGGCCAGCCGTCACCCTTGTACAACTAAGAGCATCTGGGAGGGGAGGAAAACCCAGCCGCTGCTGACCTGGCCACTCTCGCCTCCAGGTCTTTCTGGTTGGTTGGTCTCAAAGCACCGCCCCTAAAAGTCTCACTTGATAATAAGCCTGTTCCTCAGCATCAGGGGAGCAGATGACAAAACTCTCCCACGACCCAGGTCCAAGGGGGCCCTTCTCCAGGCCCGCCCCTGTAGCCTGGGCTCCTCCAGAGGCAAGGGAAGGGCCCGAGAGAGCAGGAGCTCTTGCATTTGCCTGAGCAACCATGAATGTGGCACCAGCTCCCCCTGGTGGACCACGCCAGAGCAGCAGGCGTCCCTGCACCTGGCACGCTGCACCCCACCAACACAACCCAGAGCAAAGAGGAGGCAACCCGAGAAAGGGCCACTGCAAAGCCAAGCAGGCGCCGCCACGGTAACGGGTACCTGTGCCGTAGTCGATGCGCGTAGAGTTCCCTACTGACTCCTTTAGGTAAACAGCCACCTCGGGCACAGCAGCTGCCAGATGGGTGGGGACCACTGTGGCCACCAAGTTTTCTGCTTCCTGATAACACAAGAGACACAAAGTGGTGGCAGCAGATTAGGCAGCATCTCGGTGGCCGGGTGCCCAGAGGCAGCATCTTGGCTGGAGCCAGGCTGCCACGGCGAGCAGTCCTGGACCCCTGCTCTGACTGCCCACAGAAGGAAGAGGAGGGAGAGCATTTATTTTCACACAACAGAGACCACCCTGGGGTGGCTCTTCATCTGCTGACCCTCCCTCCAGGGGACACGGTTCTGGGGACAAGACAGGAGGGATCTAAGAAGAAGCCATTCGACTTTCCCATCTAGTAACTCACTGACATCTCCAGAGATGTCCTCTTTCTTCATACTCCCAGCAAGGCAGTTTGTGCCCGACGTCCACCAAAGACGTATGAGAGGACGTTCATGGCAGCATTATTTACAGCAGCCAAAACGTGGAAACAACCCACAACTGAACCGTCCGTCAACGGCAGAATGGACAACTTGTGCTATGGCCTCACCCTGGAAAGCTGCGTAGCAGTGAAGAAGATCCACTGCTCCGCACAGCACAGGGGAGTCACACAATGTTGAGCAAAAGAAGCCAGACATTTATATGAAGTTCAAACACAGGCAAGATCGATCTATAGGACAGCAGTCAGAAGAGTCTGGGGGATATCAACTAGAAAGGGGCACAAAGGCCCTGCTGAAGGGCTGGAATGTTCCATGGCTTGATACGGATGGATGCAAGGGTAAAAACATGTTAATATCTATCAAGGGGACTTCCCTGGTGGCCCAGTGGTTGAGGGTCTGCCTGCCAATGAGGGGGACGCGGGTTCGGGCCCTGGCCCGGGAGGATCCCACATGCTGCGGAGCGGCAGGGCCCCTGTGCCACAACTGCTGAGCAACCCCCGCTCGCCACAACTAGGGAGAGCCTGCACACAGCAACGAAGACCCAGTGCAGCCAAAAATAAATAAATAAAAATAAATTCACTAAAAAAAAGATCTATCAAGCTGTACATGGTTGATAGCTATGATTTGTCAGCTTTCTTTAAGTTATAACTTAATAAAAAAAAAATGCCCATGTGACATCTTAGAGACCAGAAGCAGCCCCAGGCCACTCTTACACAGGGACAGTGTTTTGCTGGGTCCTTGGGACTCCCCTCTGTTCCATGTGAAAACACTAGGCCAAAGAAACTAGGATGCAAGTTTCTCTAAGTTCAGTCTATAAACACCTGGCAGGAGGGACTTCCCTGGTGGTCCAGTGGTTAAGACTCTGCGCTTCCAATGCAGGGGGCACAGGGTTCAATCCCTGTTGGGGGGACTAAAATCCCACATGCCACGTGGCATGGCCAAAAAACAAAGAAACAAAAAAACCCAAAAATCACCTGGCATGAGAATCTCCTGGAGACCTGGTGAGAATCTGGACTCCCAGGGGTGGCTATCCTGCATTTTTATTTTTTGTTTGCTTCTAACAGGTATTACCTTTGCATGACTCAAAAATAAATACATTATAAATAAAAGGGATGCACGGAGAAGTCTTACTTCACCCTTTCCCATCCACCCCCCTCCCCCAACCCTCAAAAAAAGAAACCACAGCCTTATTTGCCTCTTACATATCCTTCCAGGGCAAACTGAGCAATACAAACATACCTTTTCTGTTTCCCCTCTTTCTTACCAAAAGGCAGCTTGCCATGTGCGTAACACCGCAGCTCCCCTCTAACCTAACAGTACAGTCGGCCCTTTGTATCCACAGATGGAGAACCCGTAGATACAGAGGGCTGACCGAACCTCGTCATTTTATACAAGGGACTTGAGCATCCACAGGGGGTCCCGGAACCAATCCCCCACAGATACCGAGGGACCACTGGAAGTTGTGGTCCCTTCCCCTGAGTTCCCTAGTCGGCCTCCCTATTCTTTCTCAGAGCTGCATGGTACTCCCTGGGTTGACTTTCCAGTTTATTTAACGGATAATAAACTGCAGATGGACACGTGGGACGTTTCAATCCGTTGCTACGATCACCTGATAAACAGCCCTGTGCAGAGGACTGCGCATCCACAGTGGTGATTCTGGAGGATGGCTGCGGAAGAGGGTAAACGCATCTGTACTTTGGGAAATGGAACTGCCATTTTAACAAACTCCCCAGTGATTCTGATATCTGGCAGCTTTCTCCCCAGCCCAGGCCCCAAGCCTGTCCTGCGGCAGCCTCACCTCATCAAGTTTGGCATACCAGGTCCTGTAGGCCTTGTTCCCAAATCGAGAGGGCTGGTCCACCGGAGGAGTCTCATCAATCCACCTGTCCAGCGTGTTGAGAAGAGCGACCAGTTTCTCAATGGCCTGTGGAGGCAAATAGAGGGGGCCAAGCCACGATGACTAGTGTCCCCAAGCTAGAGCCACAGGGGGAAGTCCCAACTGCTGCTGGACAGTGACTGCAAGGCCTGGCACTACTGGCATCTCCCTGCTGTCCCCCTTTCTTCCCAACCACCCTGAATATGAAGGAGGGAACGGGTGAACACAGTGGGCCTTACAGAAAGGGCCCAGCACTAGGCTGAAGGACCAGCGTGGCTTCTGTACCTGGTTTCTCTAGCCAGCTCATCCAGGGGGAGCTGCTGCACAAGCACAGCTGCAGCCCTGACCTGCTTTACTACACTGTATTGGGGTCTTCCGTTTAGTACACAATACCTGCTCATCACTGAAAACAGGTATGTAAAAAGGAAGAAAACAAAAATGACGGACAATCCTGCCACCCAGAAATCAACACCATAGGTATCCCCCGCTTTTCCAAAGTTTGCTTTTCCCCACTTTACTTTTACAGAAGACCTACATTAGTAGCTGTTTTTCTAACCAAAAGAAATCTAAAGAGGATTTTCACTTTACACCACTTCGGTTTACAAAAGGTTTCATAGCAACGCTCTACTTTCAGATAACAGGGGAACCTGTATTAACATTTTAACGTACTCTTCTATTGCATCTTTTTAATAGTGTTTTCCATTGCTTACCATGGTGAGAATTTTGAAGGCAGCTGGACCTGCCTTCAAATCACAGCTAAAACACCATTTGGTTGCTGCAAGACCTTGACCAAGTGACTTTGACTCTCTGAGCCCGTTTCCTCATCTCAAAAATGCGCATGATGGTAAATAACTCCAAGGGCTGTCACAAGGACTAAGTGACGATCCATGAAGCATGCTAGCACAGTGCCTGGCACAGGGTAATGGCATACATCCACACACAGACTCTAAAACAGGGGTCACAGGGCACACGCTGCTTTGTAGCCTGATCAGTTTCCTCATGACCCTCGTTCCACAGCAACATGGAAACATAATTTTGCAAAAGCCTCTAACAAGTGAATAATATTTCACTGTACCAATGTACTGTGATTTACTTACCAAATCCCTCACTGTTAAATGTCTGGGTTACTTCCAATTGTCCACTCCATGAACAATACCCTTCGTAGAAATGCTGGGTCAGAGGTGCGAACGTGGGTAACGCTCTGTAAGGCCAGCAGTGTCTGAGACCCATCTCTCATCCCTCACCTCTCTCTTTCCTACAGAGGGCAGGGACTAAGGAGTGGAGTTGGTGTGACAGGCCAGGCAGCGTTAGCACACCACATGTTACTCACCGAGGACATCAGGTGATGCTGTCTATTATCTAAGACAAAGTCTGCGAGGGCAGCTCCAAAAGTGCCCCTTCCAGATGTGGCTCGCAGAAATGGGCCAGGACAAAGGTATCAAAAGGCTCGGGGAGCACATGACACAGGGGACAGGTGGGCCGGGAGGAGGGGCCTTGGCCAGAAGCAGATCTCGCCTGTGTCTGCCGGGTACAAATGGTATAAGGAGACACCTCCAGGCGCTCCTGGCGGGGGTAGGAACTAGCAAGAGGTGCCCACGGGAAAAGGGGCAAAGGCACAGAGGGCGAGGCACAGAGGGCGAGGCACGGTCAGATCTGCCACTGCTGAGACTCTGCAGAGAAGTGGTCCCGAGAGCTGAGTGCGTATTTGTGGGGAGGGAAAAGGCGGCCTTGAGCTAACGGGGTATGTGGTAGCCAGTGCCCCCCCCACCGGGAGGCACAAACCACACTGCAGCCCATGCAGTCCACACAAATAGCAACGTGCCAGTGGCCCTGAGGCTGCCCTCCCTCACCTCCCCTTCCCCTACGCTGGGGGCCTGGGAGAAGAGGAAAGTTATCTGTAAGAGGAGAAAGTTCCCTTTATACCTGGCAGTGGCCAAGGGCCAGGGTGACAAAGAGCTGCGTTGCTGAAATGTGACCAAATGCACTGCCAGAGCCTGGCTTTGTGAAGAACCAGGTCGCCAGGAAGCGCTGATAAGGACAGAGCAAACCTGACCCCACGCAGCCGCGGGGACACAAGGGGCGGGGCAGTAATCCTGGCCCCAGAAGCACCAGAACAGATTCCCCAGAGAACTGCCTTCGGTGAGGCACTGAACGGGATATAAAGAAGGTGCTTGAAGCCAGCGGGGGCCAGGCCCCAGCTGCTAGCTCAGCTGGGCCAGTGAATAATTAAAAGGCTCCTAGCTCCTCTTTCTGGAGAGGGTTTTTGAAGGCAGGGGCTGCCTCTGTTGTTTGGCTTGCTGGGGGGAGAGGGCTGGAGGGCGGGGAGCTGTGGGCTGAAGCCCCCAGGAAGCATGAAGAATAATTTGAGCCACCCTCCTCCTCCGTGGACCAAAGCTTCCTTTTCAGATTTCATGGACCAGTAACATTTTCTCCAAAATCTTACCCGCCAATTTTAAATTCTGCCCTCATTTAAAAAACTCAAACGGAACAACAACAAAACATAAGCCTCCTATCTACTATCACCTTTATTTTACAAAAATAAAACATTTTAACCCCCAAAGAATAGGACAGACATAATTTCAGAAGGAAGGAGCGCATTCTCAACATGGGTCTAGACAATGTCATACATCGCCCTCGCCGGTTCCCCTTGCTGCGGGTGGTCTGGAAGCCGCCCCCAGGCCACTCCACCCTCTCCCCCGCCAGCCGGCCAGCCGGCCAGCCGGCCAGCCGCAGCCGCCTCCCCCTGCCTTGAGAGGCAGGAGAAGCGGCAGGGGAGACACAACAGCTGGCCAGGCAGGAAGGGAGGCCGCATGCTGTGTGCGGTGCCTTCTGCCGCCACTGCCAGCAACCGGGAGACCTCTGGAGACCACACGGGCCACCCCCGTCCCCTGAGTGAGAATGAACCCAGCTCAGGAGGAGCCCCAAGTGAGACAACATCAGTGTTACTGGAAATTAAAACTGAAAACCAGCTAACGATAACAATAGCTAATAATGACAATGCCATCTAGTATGTGCCAGGCTCTGTGCTAAAAAAAAAAGAAACCTACATGCGGGATCTCCCCAGGGGCCATGAGTAGGTCCGTGGTTCTTCCCACTCTATAGATGAGGAGATGGAGCGTCAGAGGCGACAAGGCCACTCAGCTCAGAAGTGAGAGGTTATCAAAACCTGATGAGCCAGACTCCAGAACCCAAGCACTTAACCAGGCTGCAATCCTGCCAAAAGAATGGCTCCTGAGCTGAGACAACACCTGGGCGGTATGGACATCTCCCATCAAAGCCTCAGGGGTAATGAAGGGACCTGAGAGGGCTTTGGCAGCTCAGGATCTGCTCGGGTAATTACAACACTGCCCTTTAATTAGGCTTCCCCCACATTCCCCAGCCCACTGAGCTTCCTTATCACAGGCTCAAGGAGAGGCCCTCTCTCCCCCCACCCCCCGCTGTCTGCGCCCACAGCCAAAGCCCCAGAGCACTGAGCAGGCCCAAGAGGAACCCAAGAAGTCACTGGTGGGCCAGCTCCCAAGAGAAGGCTGTCAATCCCCATCACAGGCCTGGCTCCCCGCAGTGACAGAAGAGGACCTCGGCCACCCAGCAGCCAGTTAGGGTCCAGGAGCATGAGGGCTATGCCAACCTTGTGAAAGGTGGAGGGACTGGGCCAGGGCAGGGCCAGGCCTTACCCGACAGACCGAAGCTACGGCTAGAGAGCGGGGTGGACAAGGCACCGAGAGGCTGCTCGGGCCTGGGGTCTGAGATAAGATAAAGCTCAAGGGGGCTCTGGGCTCCTGGGACAGGAACACAGGAGGCCGCTGGAGGCCTGGCACCGGGGCTGGGATGGCATCCAGCAAAAGCCAAGAGCTTGCGAGACCACACCTTCCCGTGCCTATCAGCCTCCCCACAGCTCTCACCCTCCCTTTACAAACAAGCCGGTCTTCGAAACACAGCCAAAGAGCACCAAGCAGTGCAGTGTACGCCCTGCAACTCAGCATTTCCACCTCTCGGAATGAATCCTTAGGAAAGAACGCCCACAGGTCTATGTGCGAGGGTGTTCAGAGCAGCAGTGTTTAGGGAAATAACCTCAAAGTCTAAGCGGGGGACTGTTTAAACCAGCGAGGGCATGGCTCAGGGGGCAGAGGGGCCCCCGGGGCAGGTCTGGGTGACAGTCCCCACGCTGTGAGCAGGAGGCTGCCCTTGGGAGTCGGTTATGGGGAGGAATACAGGGCGGGGCCAGCTTTTCTGTTCGTGTTATACACGTTTCTAGCAGTAATCTCTTTTTTTTTTTTTTAAGATTTTTTTGATGTGGACCTTTTTTTTTTTTTGAAGTCTTTATTGAATTTGTCACAATATTGTTTCGTTTTATGTTTTGGTGGTTTTTTGGCCGCGAGGCATGTGGGATCTTAGCTCCCCGACCAGGGATCGAACCCGCACCCCCTGCACTAGCAGGTGAAGTCCCAACCGCTGGACCGCCAGGGAAGACCCCTCTAACAGTAATCTCTTCAGTGAGCATATTTACCTCTTTTGTGATCATTTTTAATTTAAAAAGTTACATACAGACACCAGTTGACAAAAATGCAGGCTAGGGAATTCCCTGGCGGTCCAGTGGTTAGGACTCCATGCTTCCAATACTGGGGCCCGGGTTCAATCCCTGGTCGGGGAACTAAGATCCCACAAGCCACACGGTGCGGCCCCAAACAAAAAACACAACAAAACGAAACAAAACAAAAATGCAGGCTCTAAAACAGCTTATATACCTTGATCTCAATTTTATAAATACACATCTATTCACAGATTTTTTTTTTTTAAATTAGAAATGTAGACACTAAAATGTCAGCTGCACGTGTGTCTGGGTGATCTTAGTTTCTGCACTGGCCCCACTGTGGGCTCTCGGGAGCTATGTTTGGAAAGACCCTGCCCAGCAGGCTCCTGCCCTTGCCTACCTCAGAGACTCTGTACTCGGAGCTCAGCTTCCTCCCCTTCACACCTTCGTTGAGGGTGAGGATGAATCCAATGTAGTCAGCGTATGCCTGCCAAACAGAGGGGGGGCGGGACATGGAGAAGGGTGTCAGAGCCCCACCCTCTACACCCTTGCCAGCCCCCAGCTCCGCCCAGTTACCACAGAGCTCCAAGCTGCCCCTGGCTCCCAACCCGACAGCAGGAGCAGCAGAAAGATAATGCCAAACACCCAACCCTGATCCTCCGTCCAAAACCACTGGCAGGCCAGTGACCAGAATGACACCTGGACCTCCAACCAGAGTCTACTGTGCACTCGCCATTGCTGCCAGCAGCTTCTTTATACAACAACCTCACAAGGCAGACACTATCACTGTCCCCATTTTACAGATGAGGAAACCAAGGCTTCAGGGGAAGTGACTCCTAAGACCAAGATGTCATTAGACGTGGAGCTAGGACCCAGCCAGCCAAACTCCAAAGTAGAGCGGCGAGTACTCCACCATTATACTACACCACCAAGGGTCCATCCCCTGGTAACTTTCAAGATGCTTCCCCCACCAGGCAGGCCAGGCTGCGTATCTGCATTGAAGATGCCCTGCTCCCAGGAGATGAAGCTGTTTTCTGCCCATGGCCAGGTCTCCCAGCACACCCATCCCCAGCTTCCAACTGGGCAACCTCTTCCCTGTGGGGCTGCAGGTTACAGCCAGCACAGGGCTAAGAAAGCACTGAGGTGCAGGCCCCTGTAGAGGCAGTTCCTGGCAGCAAGCAACTTCTGTGTGGTCTTGTTTCTTCTTCATCCCTTTTGCCTCTCACTTTCTTGCTTCCTCTTTATCCAACACTTAAGGATGCTGGGGGGCGGGGTGGGGGGGGGAGACTTCCCTGGTGGTCCAGTGGTTAAGAATCTGCCTTCCAATGCAGGGGACACGGGATCGATCCCTGGTCAGGGAACTAGATCCCTCACGCATGGCGCAACTAAGACCCAGTGCAGCCAAAAGAAAAAGAAAAAAAAAAACAAAAAACAGGCGGAGGGCCAGATTAGGCTGCCCACCTATAGCCCAGAGCACAGCAGCTCAACCCATGGGGCTCCAGAGCCAGGCAACCTGGACATAACTCTTTGGACTCTCATCTCGACCACTAACTGTGCCTTGCTAAATGTCTAAATGTCTTCACCTCCTGGCCTCAGTTTTCTCAATTTCAAAATGGAGATGACCTCAGAGTCCCAGGGTTTTTGTGAGGATTAAATCAGCTAAAGTACCTGGCGCATCATAAACACCCAATGTTCTTTGGAAAACTTCTAGGGGAAAGCAAGGAATTAAAGCCACGTTTGGATTCAGACAATCCTGCAGGTTCAGGGAAGATAAAAGTGATGGTTCTCAACCGGGGCGAGAAGGCTCCCAGGAGACTTCCAACATGTCTGGAGACATTCTTGGTTGTGATAACTGGGAGGAGGGCTGCTACTGGCATTGAGTGGGTAGTGGCCAGGGCTGTTACTAAACATCCTACAGTGCACAGGACAGCCCCTACAACAAAGGATTATCTGCCCCAAGTGTCGACAGTGCTGAGCTAGAGAAACCCTGAGGCACAGCAACCAAGATGATGAAAGGACTCGAACCACATCCTTTGAGCAGCTAAAGAACTAAGGCGTTTACCCCGGTGAAGACTTGGCGGAGAAAACAACTCAGAAAAGACACGATAACCATCTCCAGATATTTAAAGGGCAGGCTTGTGAAAGAGGAGCCAGACAGGCTAGCATGACCCCGGCCCCAGCAAGGCCAAGATATGGCTGCGGTAGGGCTTGGGCTCAATGTAAGCACAGCAGACTCCTCACAGAGAAACTGCCAAGCTTGCCAGGACCCTGGGCCACCCTTCTATACAAGTGACACTCCCCAAGTGACACTCCCCACTTCAGCTGCCCAGACCAGGTGTAGGTAACTGGATGGAGCTGGACACAAGCCCTTCCCTGAGAACTTGAAATTGGCTTTCTTTTTCTTAGTCCCAGTCTTTCCACTGCCCGTACCCGAAGCCGGGAAGGTACAAGCTGTTGTCTTCTGCCTACCATGAAGACTGAGAAGTGCAGAAAACTGGGATCCCAGTTCCCCGGTGTTTTAGACTCAGCCACCTCCCTGGCCTAGGTTTCCATGTGGTAACCTCCTCTCCCTGTGATACACTGGCTCCCAGACTTGCTATTACTTGCAACCAAACATCAGAGTGACCCACTCCATCATGTAGGATGTTCAGCCAATACAGTAACACCCAAGGGGCGATGGCTTACAAGAATCTGGAGCAGAACTCTCCATGGTTATCCTCACCCCAGCCCCCAGAGACCTTCCCACTAAAGCGCCCTGAGTCCTGCCCCTGAGGGGGAAGAGAGAGCCAGCTCCCCTGTCACCTCTTTCCATAGCTTCTAAACAGCTCTAGCTCCAAAAGCAAAAAGGGTCAGGAGCTCAGAGCCCCACTCAGGCCTAGAAAACAATTGTCTTTGAAAAAGCCCAAGTTTCTCATCCAGTTCTGACCCTACAGTGCAGACACCATTGGTACCTGAGAACGCTTCCATTTGCTCATGTCTGGAACAGTGTGGATCTCTTTTTTTGGAATGATGAAGTTCTCAGTGGCTGGAGCGATATCCTCCGAAGAATCTTGACAAAGAAAATGAAAAAGCAATCAGATAAATAGAATCCTTCCCTCCCAACACACACACACACACACACATTTAAACCAAGACTCCAACGCGCAAGCCCTAGCATAAACCAGACACGTACTCCCAGGATAAAGTATTGGCTTGTTAAGCCAAACCCACTGGCTTCCTGCCTTTCCTCACTCTGCAAGGAGCTGGGCAATCCTGGCAACCCCCTCAACAACTGATACGTCCAGTGGATCTCCCATGCCCTCTCCTCCTGTTCCCCAAGCAGGCAGAAAGGTTAGAAAAATAAAGTCAAGTTGACCTTTTAGACATAAACAGGCAACTCAAAGAAGAAGAAGGAAAAAAAAAAATGGCCAATAAACATTTGAAAAAAATTACCAACATCCCGAATAAGCAAAGAAATGTAAATTAGATGAGACTGCTTTTCTAAATCAGGTTGGCAGATTAAAAACATCTGGCACTGATTGGGGAAGGGGAAACAGGAACTCTCCTGCACTGTTGGTGGGAGTCTTAGATGGTAGAATCTGCTGAGGGGGCAACTCAGCACTGTCGTTTGAAGTAAAAACTGCATACTACACCCATTGAGCCAACAGTAGGAATCAACCCTACAGATGTGCCCACAGAAATAGACAAAGATGTATATAAAAGTGCTTACTGCATTGAAAAAGATTAGAAACAACCCAAATATCAATTAATAAGGTGATGGATTAATAATGATATGCCCGTATGATGGAAATCTTCCTAGCTTTTGAAAAGAACAAAATCTAAATTACTGACATGAGAAAAACAGCCTAAATATTAATAAATGAAGAAACAAAACTGCAGTATATTATATACAATATAATCTTATTTTTGTAAAAAAAAATTTACATACTAATATAAATAACACATATACCTATTAGCTTATGCATTGGAAAAATCTAAAGGATTAAACACCAAAGTTAATAGCTGTCATCTCTAGGAGGTAAGATGTATAAAGGACTTCCACTTTCTAAGCAACATATTACTATTAAAAACTGGCATTGTGGTGCTTTTGTAATCAGAAATAAACTATTTTAAATAGAGTTTCTGTATTTTCAGAAGCTGAGGGAAAGGAAAACACAGGGTAGTTTGTGTATCCCATTTAGCTGAAATTTATATTTTGCTGCATAAATCTTTTTGTTTGATTATGGGACACTGCTTTCTGAAATCTGAAAAACTCTGAATTCCAAAATACACCTAGTCCCAAAGGTTACAGGTTGGGAGTTGTGGGCCTGAAGCTACTCTTGGAGATTTGTCAGATTAGTAAGCCCCTTCCTTTAAAAATGAAAACTCTCAAAAAATAAAAATAATTTTTAAAAAAATAAATAGGGCTTCCCTGGTGGCGCTAGGGTTAAGGATCTGCCTGCCAGTGCGGGGGACATGGGTTCAAGCCCTGGTCCGGGAAGATCCCACATGCCACAGAGCAACTAAGCCCGTGTGCCACAACTACTGAGCCTGCGCTCTAGCGCCCGTGAGCCACAACTACTGAGCCCACGTGCCTAGAGTCCGTGCTCCACAACAAAGAGAAGCCACCACAATGAGAAGCCCATGCACCGCAACAAAGAATAGCCCCCGCTCGCCGCAACTAGAGAAAACCCGTGCGCAGCAACGAAGACCCAACGTAGCCAAAAATAAATAAAATTTTTAAAAAATAAATGTATTTTAAAAAGTAAATAAATAAGAATGAAAACTCTCCAAGAAGTGTAAAGTACTATCAGTCACTCACAATGTAGTATAAATCTGTTCCACTGCTGTCCTCCTAAAACCTAGCTCACATCAGCTGCATGGAGAAAAGGGAACAAAGACCTAAGTAGGTTCTAGAACATGTGACCTTTGGGGGACTAGAGCCTGCCTCGAGAGGCCCTGAGGAAAGGAAAAGTGCCAGGAGACCTGGAGACCTAAGGAGACAGAGAATCTGGGATAAGACCAAGGCAAACCTCTGCCTAATTCAAATTCAACCCAGGGCCCAAAAGAACAGACCGGAAACTCTCTTCCTCCTCCCACCTGTTCTGCAAGTCCTGTTCCCAGAACCTTAAATTGACGACCACACTATTAATAAATTGCTACTTCAAGTAAGATGCTAAATTAAAAGCTTTGTAGGTCAGGCTGGCGACCTAACCGCATTGTTTTTATGGGAAAATGCGTTCTACGTTCCAAATTATCCATTTGCACATGATCTTTGGGAACAGAGCCTTTTTCTAAATTTGCGAGAACTGTTCCCTGCAAGGGACTAGCCCTCCCGACGTTATTTCACAGGGCTGGGCCCTGTTCCCAGTGGAAAGGCTACTTGGAAGTTTTGCGACCAATCACTGATGAAACACACACACACACAATTCGCCAGAACATGCAATCCCAAATCAAAAAGACAAGCCTTCAAACTCGAGACTGTGATCAATGAGGTCAGACCCACAGCCTCTCTAGCCTCAGATTATTCCGTCTCTGACAAAGGTGCCACGGGACAGTTGGATCCCCTACAACCCCTCAGTATAAGATAGAAACATCCAGAGTTTTAGGTGTTCCTTAAAAATCCCACAGAGTATAATATGTTATCACCTACGATTTGGGAACCTGTCTACATGTTTAACCTGTACCATCTTTGAAAAGGATAACAGTAATCCAGATTTACTGATTACCCCCACGCCCCATGATTTGCCCACACCATCTACGGAACGCACACTACCAGCTCAGTGAGGAAGCTACAGTAGCCCCATTTTGAGAGGTAAGAAAACAGGCTCACGGAGGCTGCAGCATGCCAGGTAGAGCCAGGTCTATGTAACTCCAGAATCCAAGGTTTTCATCACTACACTGCCTGAGTTAAGCAGTTCTTTCCACTGTTCCTAAACATCCCTTGTTTCAAACTTCAAAGAAGGAACACCTCCTGGGAACCTGAACCTTCTCAGCCATAGATAACCTCCCTGAGCCTTCCTTGGTCTCAGTGCACAGGTTCTCCCCCCACACCTCCCACCGCCCATCTTCACAGACACATTCATCTCACTGATAATTCTGGTTGCGTTATATATCCTGATGTCATTACCGGAACTCCTAAGGGCACATGCACAGAAGTTTTGTACCAAACAAAATAAACGTCTGGTTTCAAATGCCTTAACAGACCATACCCAGCTCTTTGGGTTTTTGTTTTCGTTTTTTTTTTTTTTTTTCTTCGAGGCGGGGTGGGGAGTAGAAGGGATGCCTCTTTTGATCTTCAAAGTTTCTCCCTCCTGACGCCTTCCCAGAGGTCATAAAAGGGGAGACAAGGTAGAAGGAACCGTGAATGGTTTCAAAACCATTTTGAAACCATAGCTGTTTTGAAATCGCTGTTTAGCCAAACTATTTGCACCTCTGACAGAATTTTACAAGTCCTTCTTAGCTCAAGGGAGGGGAGGGGGAGGGGTCAGCAAACACCCTTCCATTTCCCCACGTTACAGGTCTAAGAAGTTCCTTTCCCTCGCACCTCCATCCCAGTTATTTGAGATGAACAGTGTAAATAAAAGTTACAGATGGTGATGCCAGAAAGAAAGCCGTCTCTTTGTACAACCAGCGTTTTTAAATCAGTGGTTTAGAGGACCAAGAGCAGTTTCCCTCGGTAACTTCTTAGCCACTGAAACTCCGGAGCCCGATCTCCAAGGGGAAAAGAGAGCAGGTGATGAGGGGTGGTCAGGGCCGAGGGGTCGAGGCAGGCCCCACGGAGCACCAGCCCCCAGCCCCAGTGCAGGGTCTAATGAAGACAGCAGCCCCCATCCCTGGCTGCTTCCCCGCCAGGTCGAGAGCTGACTTTAGCAGGAGCAGCACAGGTGTGGAAAAGGCCTCCCCTTCGGGCCACGGGGCTGCCCACCCGACCCTCAGGCAACTCAGGCTCCCCAAGTCCTGGCGTTACGCCCCACCCATCGCCCTTTTGCAGTCCCGGGATCCTGCCCTCCCTCCAGATCCCCCAGCACTTCTCCCTCGGGGCCCCTCAACTCTTGCTCCTCCTCAGGGCCCAAGAGCGTTTGCCCCTCGAGTTCCTCCACCTCCCGACCCTCCTCCCCTCGCTGAGCACCCCACACACCACACCCCGTCCCCGCCCCCACGCCTGGCACCGCCCCCGACCCCCCACTCCACCGCGGCCCCTCCGCCCTACCTGGCGGCGACCGCCGCTCGCCCTCGGCCATCTTCCCGCCGCCAGGAGCCGGCCTGGATGCCTGCAGTCCCCTCTCACCTTTCACCCCCGCACCCACCCTGCCTTTCCCCGGCCCCACCACGCGCTCAGAGCTTTCCGAAGAGAAATGAGCACCGGCCGGCTAGAGCCGAAAACCGAGAATTAATGTCACCCCAGCGAGGACGCCCGCCATATTGATGCGGGGCACTCAGGGAGCATGCCCAGCAACGGCCGACTCGCGGCGGCCACGCTCACCCGGAGGCGGTGGCCATGTTGGTGCGGGGCTCCGGAGAGCATGCGCACCAACGGCCGGCTCGCCGCGCGACTCGCCAACCGCCTGCGGGGAGGGCCCTGGGAGCGCGGCAGCCATGCTTTTGCGGGGCAGTCCCCACCTGTCGTCTTGTAGCGCGGCTCTGCCGCTATCCCTAGGACTAGTAGAAGACATTCCCTTGTCAACATGGTTGTGTTTTCCCACTACTCTGAGAGCAGCGCTCAAGGGCACCAACAGGACTGAGAGGGGTGCACACCACTGCCTCCAACAGTTTGGACGGCTTATGGAGGTGGGAGAGGGCGAGCTGGACGGCAGCCTCCGCCTTGCTCCCTTTCCGGGGTTCCACCACCTCGCGGGGTCCCCAACCGCTAACTGCGCCCTGGTCCCGCCCCCGGCCCCGCCCCACGCTCTCGGCTATCTGCCGGGGCCTGTAACTGGCCCGAGGCCGCGCCCCAGGAGTCCGCCTACCCCGGGCCGCCTGCCCGGCCCGGTGGGTGGGCGCGGGGCCGCCTCTACCGGCTGGTGGCCGTGACTCGACGACCTTGGCCCAGAGGCTCTAGCAGGAACCCACCCACGGCGGCGGCGCGGACTTTGCCCAGCGCGGGGGACGGAGCGGACCGTGTGTCCGCGGGCAGGCCGCAGAGATGTTGGCCTTCGCTGCCAGGACCGTGGTGAGTGCGGCCGGGAAGCCGGCCTAGCGGGCCCTGGACCGGGCGGGCGGGCGGGCGGGCCTCAGACCGGGCCAGCAGCGCAGCTACGCCCGAGTGGGAAAACCGGCCGTCAAGGCGCCGCGGCCCGGTGCCTGCAGTCCAGCTTCACCAGCAGCTGCTGGGCCGGGGTCGGCAGGTGGGCTAACTCCGCTTGGCAGAGGGGGAGACTGAGGCTTAAGGTCAGAGGCTAGATCGAAGCCACGCTCTGTGGCGCCGAATTCCAAAGACCCGGCAGACACAGTAAGGACCCTGGCTTCGGGCAGCGCCTCCACCTTAGGCCTGGAGCCAAGGAGCGGAGAGACCAGGAGTGTCTCCTCACCGTATTCTCTGCCTCACACGCCTGTCGCACGCTCGGCCTGAGCCATTTCTTCCCCGGCCAGAGCCACGTCTCCAACCCCATCCAGTTGGTCACCTTCCCCGGGCTTATCAAATGGCCCCTGGGGGATTGTGTGTGGCCAGAGACACTCCAGTGAGGGCATCAAGCTGGGCTGCTCAGAAAGTCCTTAGAATTGGCAGAAGGCAGCAGGTGGCAGCCCCATATCCTCCCTCTCCACCAGTCACTCCCCCAACTTGATTAACAACTGCACACCCCCATGCCTCCATCCCTACCCCCAATCTTCCCCGGGGGGCAGCTTGGAGCAGGTAGTGCTGCTATCCTGACTTGGATTCCTTTCCTCTCTACTCCAAGCATATCTCTGTTTGTATCTCCCTCTGTCTGGGCCAAGAAGGGTATTCAGACACTGCCGGGCCCAGAGGGCTGAGGTACCCATCCATCTGCCCAGAGGCTTTTCCAGATTCTCCAGGACCTCAGAGCTCCATCTCCTCCTTGCCACTGCCACCTGAGCTCTGTTCCCATCCCACAGATGGCCTCTGGGTCATCTTCTAGGATCTGCTAAATGGCCTGATCACTTTACTGCCAGGAAAACTGAGGCAAGGGGAGACTTGGCCAGCATCCCCTGGACTCAAATCTAGTCCAGTCTCAAAGCCAGCATTCTTTGCTTTGGGTTTGTTGGTTTTTTTTTTTAATATTTTATTTATTTATTTATTTATTTGTCTGCACTGGGTCTTAGTTGTGGCACTCGGACTCTTTAGCTGCAGCATGCACGTGGGATCCAGTTCCCAGACCCCGAGGGATCAAAGTTGGGTCCCCTGCATTGGGAACTCAGAGTCTTTTCCACTGCACCACCAGGGAAGTCCCTGATTTATTTTTAATGCCCAAAGATCTCATAACCCCCAGCTGAATGAGCCACAACTCAAGAGAACCAGGCTTTGGTGGAAGGGTGGCCCAGACGGGCCCCAAGAGTCTTGGAGGGAAATGTCCATTTACACTCCCTTCCCAGTGTCTGCTGCTTTGCACCAACCCCAATTTTCAGGACTGTATTCAGGGTTGTGGTTTAACCTCAGCGGCCAAGCAGTTTCTGTCCTCCAGCCAAGTTGTCCCTTATCAAACACACCTATGCAGATTCCGACAGGTGCATTTTTAAAACCTCTTGGCCTGCCTCCTTGGCATTGGGCCCATCCAGGGAAGAAAGGGAAAAGTTTTCCAGGTTTCCTTCTACTCCAGTGCACACTACCAGCCCTCTCACCTGCTTCCCATTCCTCCACTTCTGGAAGCTCAGGAGGCTGGAACAGCTGCTCCTGCGACAGCCATAACCCCAGATGCCACCACAGTAGCCACCGCCACTGCCACCTCTGCCTCCCCCTGAATCTTGGCTCTTGTCTTTTCTTTCCAGCCCGGGCAAGTGGCTGCCTCTTGCTAGGTTCTGCTCACCCACTTGGTAGCACAGTTAGGCTTAGAGGTCCAGCCCAAGGCAGACAGACAGGGCTCAGAACCTCAGTCCTGCCATGGAGGACGGGCAGCAGAAAGAGAAGGTATGAAACGGAGCCTCTGCCGCTTGCCTGCCCACTGCTGCCAGCAGCCTCGGAGCCTCCTGTCTTTCTTTCTGTCCGCCTCCAGAGTCTCCAGACTCTCCCTCTCTGTCAGCTCTCACCCTCCTTGCCAGGCCACTCAGCTCTCTCTTGGCACAGCGCTGCCCCCATGCCACCCCTGTCCCCACCCCACAGACAGGAAAAAGCCCAAGACCTCGCCCTCACCCAGAGGTACTGTCGTCGTCTGGCCCTATCTGATTTTCTCTTCTTTGCTCCCATGTCTCCACCTGGTAAGGATGGGAGAAAAGGAGGTGGGGACCCCCGGGAGGGAGTGGTCACCTCACTGCTGACTGGCTCATCGTCCAGGGTGAGAAAGGTGGGGCCCTGTGCATCCAATAGGTGAGAGGTCCCCCTGAGTTCTGCCACCCCCAGTAGGTGCCGTTCATCCTGAATCGGTTCCTCTGAGTGCTGCCAAGATCAGTGGCTGCTCCCCAACCTCCTCCATCCCTACTTACATCTCCTGGCCCCTAAGAGGTGGAGACACCTACAGCTGGAGAGCTGGGAAACCAGGGCAGGCACCACCCAAGAGGCCATCTCTGACCCCAGGAGCGGGCACATAAGTGCCCAGGACTTCAGTTTTGGGATTGCCAGGGCCTCCCAGAGCCGGTGAGAGAATGAACAGAGAGAGAATGTGAGAGATGTGAGAGAATGTTCTGCTGCCTGCAGGTGAAGCCCCTGGGCTTCCTCAAGCCCTCCTCCTTGATGACGGTTTCCAGTCGCTTTAAGACACACCAGGACTCGCTACCCCGGCTGCCCGTGCCCCCGCTCCAGCAGACCCTGGACCACTATCTCAAGGCGCTGCAGCCCATCGTGAGCGAGGAGGAGTGGGCCCAAACCAAGCAGCTGGTGGAAGAGTTTCAGACCGCGGGGGGCGTAGGGGAGCGCCTGCAGAAGGGGCTGGAGCGCAGGGCCAGGAAGATGGAAAACTGGGTGAGTGAGAAGGCAGGGGCACACCAGTCCCCTTGGCTCGCGTGGAGGGTTAGGGGAACAGGGCACCCCCCACCCAGAGACCCTGGGTCGTTGTGAGCATCCCTCCTGTGGCCTGTTGCTGGCTGCACACCCCAAATTTTCCAATACGGGCTGCTCTGGTGCATCCATTTGCACCACGGAGTTTCTTGAGCACTTACTCTGTGCCTGGCACCAGGCAGGGTGCTGGGTGAGCAAGAAGGGCACCGTCAGCGGCCTGTTGGAGCTGACATTCAAGTAGGGCAGGAAGAGGACACACGCGAGTGGACAAGCTCATCTCAGGCAGTGAAGTTCTATAGAAATAAAAAGCACGATGCGAGAGGGAGAGTGGAAAACAGTGGCATCTTCATTGTGAAGGGGCCGGGAGGGCAGGGAGGAGGCAGTGTTGGGTCTGAGACAGACAGAGGGAACAGCACAGGCAAAGGTGGCAACAGCCAGCGCGTTCGGGGACAGAGGCTGGAGTGGAGTGCAAGGGCAGGGTGGGGCGGGGCCCCCAGGAGAATTCGACACTTGGACTTGAGCTGAGTGGGAGGGGGCTGCAGGGTGATTATACTGACAGTGACTCATCGTCCTGGCTCTGTGTCTCAGTCTGTCACAGAGGCGTGTTCAGCGTGTGCAGATGCCTCGGGCCCTTGCCTGTGCGCATCTTACACCTCAACGTGAAGTTAGAGAGGACTGCCCTGCTGCTGGGAGGGAAGCAGGGTGGGACAGGGAGCCCGGTGGGGAGGCTGGCGGGGAGAGGGTGGGAAGTCATTTGGTCCAGGGTATATTTCGGTGTCATGGCACTTGCTGATGGGGGTGGAGGGTGGACAGTCCTGTCCTAAAGCAACTGTGTGGGGGAAGCGAAGGGGGATGTGTTGAGAGAGGGGTGAATGAGGGAGAAGCGGGTGTGCAGGAGAGGACCAGAGCCAGGTCTGGCCCTACAACGTGAGGGGCGCTGCGAGGGAGCGGGGGGAAGGGTGGGGGCTGCACAGAGGAGGTGGGAGTCATCAGCTGGCGGAGGGCACAGATGAGCCTTGGCAGGTCAGGGCCTTGGACCCTGGAATCAGGGTCTCAGCAAGTCTGAGGCCTGGCAGTTTTCCAACTTTGTTCAGCCCAGAACTACTGCCTCAGACAATCTGCTGGACAAAGGGCTGGGGGCACCACCCCCTCTCCACTCACAGGGCTCTTAAGGGGCTCCACCACTGCCCAGCAGATTCTCACTGAGGGAATGCCCACATCTATAGGGTCTCCCCTTGACTCCCGAGCTCGGGTCAGAGGCTCTGAGGTCCTTGGTGGCGTGAGGGCTCCTGGCTAAAGGGCAGCCCAGCCCGGCTGTCCTCAAGGGGAGGGAGTTCCTGTCTGCCCCTCCCTGATCTACAGATGAGGAAACTGAGGCCCAGAGAGATAGATCGAAATCCCAGAGGCACACAGCAGCTCTCCAGGAGGCTCCGAGTTAGACAGGAGGGTCTGGCTGATCAGGGGCCGTGTCTCCAGGTCACAAATCAGCAGACAGCAGTCGCCCACTGGCCTGCTGTGCCACCCGGGCACGTTGCCCTCCTTCACCCCTTGCCAGGGGCCCAAGGCCAGCAGTTTCCCAAGGGGAGTCTGTGTGGTGAAGAGGCACGTCCCAGTGCTATTTAAGATGGGATGCAGAAGCACAGTGGGGCCTGGGTCTCCAGGGATTGAGGGACCTGCCACAAAGAGGCACATTGGGCCTGTGCTTGGGGGAGTGTGTAGTGGGGGCGATGTTGCCATCAGCACCTAAGGTACAAGGGTGACAGTCACCTGGTTGTCCCAAGACAGGAGCCTTTAGCAGCATGTCCATGGCTAGTCCCCAGAGATACCCTGCCCTGGGCAGAGGACGGCCAGCCCAGTAGAGACGCAGTATGTGTCACCTACATCTTGGCACTAGTGCAATGATTTGTCTTTACAGTCAGCTCCCCAGATTACCCTGACCTTGAGATCCAAGTGGGTGTCCATTCCCTAGTATGACAGCAACAAAACTGAGGCCACAGGGGACCAGGATTCCTGAGGGCTCCTCCAAACCCCGGGCTCCTGCCTACCTGGACAGTGCCTACCTGAGATGGGCAAAAACTCATTCATCAGACTTTCTTTTTAGATAGCTTTCTCTGTTTTCCTTTCTGTCTATCAGACAGACGTTTTTATTTCTACAAGTATTAAAATCATTGATCTGAAACGGGGAAGATAAGGAAAAATGGTTGATATTTCTGCCTCTGTTCTTCCCCCCACCCCAGGTTTCCTGCCAGTCTTTTTTTTCTTGGCAGTGTTGCCTGATTTCCCTCGCTAATGCTGATTCGCTCCATCTAAAGGGAAGATGATGGGATGCTGCTGGGTTTAAGGGATGGGTGGGGTCTGGATCTGAGCATTCACTTTGAGAATCTGTGCTCCCTAGAGGGGCAGAGGGTGCCCAGCCAGGTCCACTGGCCCTGGTGGGGAAGGGGCAACCTGGTCCCCTCCCACTCCTCCTCACAGGCTCTGGTCCTTCCCCCAGCTGTCCGACTGGTGGCTTAAAACAGCCTATCTCCAGTACCGCCAGCCCCTAGTCATCTATTCCAGCCCTGGCTTGGTGCTGCCCAGGCAAGACTTTGTGGATCGGCAGGGCCAGCTCAGGTGAGTGGCCAAGGTGCGCGTGGGGCTCTGGGCCTTCTGCTGGGAGATCGGAAGGGCCCCAGCCCTGTTCGTTGTCTTTCATCCCCACAAACAGCCTTAGGAAGTAGGGAGCATCATCCCTGTTTTACAGGTACGGAAACTGAGGATCAGAGCAGTGAAGGCACCTGCCCAAGATCACCTTTCAGGATTGGCTGACCCAGACAGGAAGCAGGATCTTCCTGGCTCCAAAGCTTCATAACTGTTAACCACCCAACTGCAGACTAGGTCCCCTCCCTCCCCCTAAACCTGAGGCTGCCCCTCACCCCAGTCCTGGCACTTCACCACTCCTTCCTGCTCTCCTCAGCGGGCCACAGGGGTGACCTTTGTACACAGTCCCCTTTCCACGTTTGGCCGTGTCACTTTGCCTTGGCCCCTGCTCCAGTCCTACCAGGGGTAAAAATACCAGTGACGAGGCTCTCCTGCCCAAGGACTAGACACTCACGGCTATCACTGCTTCTCTTAAAGGGATCAGGGCACCCCAGGAAGGGCCAGGGGTTCAGGCCCAGGAACTCCAGCCAGCGGGCCCCATGCTGGGGGCCAGGAGCACCCCCAGGCTTCGGGCATGGTTGATACGGCCTGGACAGTCCAGGGATGAAGGGCAGGTTGAGCAAGGTGGCCTGGGGGACACAGAGGCCCAGAAACAGGAAGGGAGCTAGGAGAGGGGAGCACCTCATGCCACTGCCCCCCCACACACCCTCCCCCACCCCCACAGTCCTAGGTCCCTCCATAACTGATGCTTCGGAGCCGGGTGACGGCCTTCCAGACTCCAGGCTGTGGATCAGGGCCTCAGGCCCTCTGCGGGTGGAGTCACAGGGCACTGACTCATAGCCCAGCCATAATCATGCTGCTGTTCCTGCCAGGCGCTTGCCCAGCGCATCTCCCTAATCCCTTTTCCTAGAGATGACGCGGGCTGGGACTGGAACGCAGGTTCTGCACTTGAACTCCTTCAGGCTCTCTCTAAGCAGGAGAGAGCAGGAAGGCAGTAGGTCGCTTCCCTGGACTAGGCTGCTCCCATCACCCTGGTGTCTCTGACCCAGGGACCTCCTTCTGGGTGTCCACACAGCCTTCTGATCGCTAACTGGTCCCTCCAGGTTCGCTGCCAAATTAATCGAGGGCGTGTTGGATTTCAAGGCCAGGATTGACAAGTGAGAGGCCCCGCCCCCGCCCTGTCTCCTCCCACCTTGATTGCCTACTTGCCACAGCCCCTCCAGCCGGGCCCGCCCTACCCTAAGCCGGAGCCCCCGCCCCGCCCCCCGCCCCCCTACCGGGGTGCTGAGCAGGCCCAGAGCTCAGTCGCTTTCACTTCCTGTTGACCCAGCCTCTTTGGGGGCTGGGGACACAGAGCATGGGGATTCCTCTGCTTCAGCTGCCGGGACCTCCTCCTGGTGATCCTATTCCAAGAGACCCCTGGAATTGGCGTCCCAGCCAACGAGGACCCCGCCCCGCCCCACCCCCGGAGTTGACTTGCCGCTTCATCTTCCCTGTGGCAAACTGAAGCCCAGAGAGGAGAAGGGAGTTTCCAGGGTGACTCACGAGCAGGGTGGCTTTCAGGCCTCCTGACCCAGTCGGGTTCCAACAGGCCCCCCTGTCCCCAACCTCACGCTGAGGGGGCGGGGGGACACAAAGAGCCCCAGCACTGCTCGTGTGCGCCCCACGGCCTGGGGGCCTGACCAAGCCCGCAGCCATACCCAGCAGCTCCCTGTGGGTCCCGCCTTCCTCCCTGACCCTCCGCCCCTGCAGCGAGACCCTGCCCGTGGAGTACCTGGGGGGAAAGCCGCTGTGCATGAACCAGTACTATCAGATCCTGTCCTCCTGCCGCGTGCCGGGCCCCAAGCAGGATTCGGTCACCAGCTTCAGCAAGACCAAGAAGCCACCCATGCACGTCACCGTGGTGCACAACTACCAAGTGGGTGGGCCCCCACAGCCTTAGCCCCCGCGCGGTTGCCAGGAGGAGAGGGGCAGGGCCGAGAGCTTCCCCAACACACCTGCCCATGTGCCCCTGGAACAGGCGGGCCCCGGGCCTCTCTCTGCCCTGGGTGTCCAGCCAGGCCCCGGCCTGGGGGAGGCCAGGAAGGGCTATGGGCCTGGCCAGCCTGGGGAGAGCAGTGCAGGGACCTCCTGCCATCTCCTCACCCTCGGCCTGACGCCGTCCTCTCAGCTGGGCTGCCAAGGCCAGTAGGAGGCTATGCTGGGAGGTGACTGCTGCCCATGTGAGGCTCCCACGAACCCCCTTCTCTCCACCTGCCTGTGCCCGGACAGTTTTTTGAGTTGGATGTGTACCACAGCGATGGGACGCCCCTGACCTCGGATCAGATCTTCATGCAGCTGGAGAAGATCTGGAACTCATCACTGCAAACCAACAAAGAGCCCGTGGGCATCCTCACCTCCAACCACCGTAACTCCTGGGCCAAGGCATACAGCACCCTCATCAAAGGTACCCCTGGGGGTGGAGAGGGGAGGCCCACACTGGGCCCTGGGCAGCCACGTGTCTCACTGAATCCTCTCAACTCGGAGCGGGTGCTGTTGGCCCCGTTCCACAGAAGAGGAAACTGCAGTGCGGTTGGGTCCAGTTAGTTTATTCTTTCTATTAAGTAGCAAGTTGCAGTGAGAATGCAAGTCCTCTGGCCGAGGAGCCCACCTCCACCTTCCCTCCAAATCCCGTGTTGGTCAGGGGCATTGTCCCCAGAGTCAGCCCCCGCGTCGGATCCCCGACTGCCTCACCGGCTCTCTCCGTGACCTGGGCTTCTGTTTCCTCCCTTCTGAAGTGGGTCAGGTGTTAGCCCTGCCTCACGGGGTGCCGTGGGGCTGCAGGCCCCTGCCAATTGAAGCTCCGGAGGCCTCCCCAGGCCTGGCCCCCATGCCACCACACACACACGTGCACACACATCTCCACAGACAAGGTGAACCGGGAGTCAGTGCACTCCATCCAGAAGAGCATCTTCACCGTGTGCCTGGACGCACCCATGCCTTGGGTCTCAGAAGGCATGTACCGCAGCCAGGTGGCTGGCCAGATGCTGCACGGGGGTGGCAGCAAGCTCAACAGCGGCAACCGCTGGTTCGACAAAACGCTGCAGGTGAGGACCTGGCAGGGCCAGGACTCCCGCCCAGGCATGCACCCAGGCTTGGCCCACTGCTACCCTGGGACTTCCTGCCCCTCCCCTGGTGCCCAGAGTCCCTGGCTTCCCAGCTTGTAAAGCAAGGGGGAAGCCAGCAGGTGGACGCGGCTATAATTAGCAGCAGTCAGCCTGTCATTACTGGGCCTGGCCCGGTAACCCGCGTCACTCCTCCAACATATCCATCAGCAGATCAGAGAGAGCCTGGGATGTGGGGCCAGGCAGAGTGGCACAACCTTGGTCACGACTTTGCCTCTGTACCTGTAAAATGGGGTGGTAGGACTCGCAAGGGTCGTTGCAAGGACTCAGAAAGGTCTATTTAGCACGGGATGTGCTTAGCGTGACCCGGGACAGGTGTTCCAAGGAGGCCCCCAGTGAGCGTTAGCTGTTAGGAATAACAGGAATAACAGTAACAGTAATAACAGTAATAAGTCAGCGGAACCCCTTGAGATGGTTTAGGGACTCCCTACCCATGGGACCCAACCGGAGAGTGGCTCCAGGGACCTGGGGTTGTCGGGGTCCCCATTCTCCTCTGCAGTTCATCGTGGCAGAAGACGGCTCCTGTGGGCTCGTTTACGAGCACGCGGCAGCAGAGGGACCCCCCATCGTCACCCTCGTGGACCACGTCATCGAGTTCACGTGAGTGTGGTTGGTCCCCCACCCTCCAGCCAGTTCTCCAACCCCTGATGGCAGGTGACACAGAGGCGACAGAGTAGCCTTCAAAGGAGCAATGGCACTCTCCCTTATACCTGGGAATCTGTTTCTTCAGAGGAAGCCAGAAGAGGGCATGGGTTTTAGAGTCGATCAAACCTGGGTTTGAATTCTGGCTCTGTCATTTCTCAGCCTTGTGACCTTGGACAAGTCCCTTCCCTCCTCCGTTTCGCCATTTAAAAGCTGAAATGAAGGCAGGTTTCAGAAGAACAAACCCAAGAGTCTCCCTGGGCTGGTCCCCGCCAGCTTCGGGGACCCATCCTAATCCCGGGGATGGGCCCAGGCTCCCGAGACACCCGGCAGGAGGCTGAGACCCCCACGTCCCATGCAGGAAGAAGCCTGAGCTCGTGCGGTCTCCCATGGTGCCCCTGCCCATGCCCAAGAAGCTGCGGTTCAACATCACCCCCGAGATCAAGAACGACATTGAGAAGGCCAAGCAGAATCTCGGCATGTGAGTGCTGGGTGCCAGGCGGGCGGGGCCGGGCCCCTCTAGCCAGAACAAGAGTCAGCTGTGTCATCGTGCCTGGCTGGTTCTGAGACTGCCCTCGGCCCCGCCCTGGGGTTGGCAGAGGCTGCCAGGTGTCTGCTCCTCACCCACCTCCCCCGACCCCCAGCATGATCCAGGACCTGGACATCACGATGCTGGTGTTCCACCACTTTGGAAAGGACTTCCCCAAGTCTGAGAAGCTGAGCCCAGACTCCTTCATCCAGATGGCACTACAGCTGGCCTACTACAGGTGCGCCCGGCCCCCCACGAAGGAGGGATGAAGCCTGGGGGCAGAGGCGGGGGGACCTGCCAGGAGTGTGCTCAGCCCACGTCCCACCCAGGATCTACGGGCAGGCGTGCGCCACCTATGAAAGCGCCTCTCTGCGCATGTTTCACCTGGGCCGTACCGACACCATCCGCTCGGCCTCCGTGGACTCACTGACCTTCGTCAAGGCCATGGATAACCCTAATGTGACGGTGAGAGGTCCGGGGCGAGGGTGGGAGAGCTGGGTTTGAGCCTGCTCCCTTCCTGCTCGTTCTGTCAACACGCAGTGAGCACCTGTCGTATTCCAGTCCTAGGGTGGGTACTGGGCATCCAGGGGAAGATGGAGCCATGAATTTATCAGCGTGGAGCTTTCTCTCAGCCAAAGAGAAAAGGGAACTGCAGTGGACCCTTGAACAACATAGGGGATAGGGGCACCCCACGGTCAGAAATCCACATGTAACTCTGTAGTCAGCTCTCTGTATCCATGGTTCTGCATCTGCAAGTTCAACCCACCACAGGTCGTGTCATACTGTCGAATTTATTGAAAAAAATCCACGTGTAAGTGGACCGGCACAGTTCAAACCCGAGTTGTTCAAGGGTCAGTCCTCAGCAGTGAGCACTTGCCCTGTGTCAGGCCTTGGCTGGGGACTGGCCAGAGAGATGGCAGCTCCAGTTTCTGGTCTCAGGGAGCTCAGAATCTAGAGTGGGGAGTGGGCCACTGAGGAGGGTGGCAAGAACAGGAAGCTTCAGCACCACCCCCCCACCCCGCCCCGTCCCCTCGCCCTGCCTAGGAGCACCAGAAGGTGGAGCTGCTGCGGAAGGCCGTGCGGGCCCACCGAGCCTACACCGAGCAGGTGAGCCGGTCCCCCGCCCCGTCCCTGCTCGCTTGACCTGGGCATTTCCCACTGGCCTGTCCACCTGCCTGCCATCCCTGCAGCAAATGTCTGCTCCCCTTAGCATCAGACACCCCTCCCCTAAGGCCTGGGGCGTTGGAGCAAAGCTGAACATCCCCATTTTACAGTAGGAGAAACCAAGGCGAGGCCCAGTGACTGCCCGGGTTGGCCTCTGGATCTTGCGTCATCAGGGCTCCCCCCTGATGCCCCTGGAGCCCAGGATGCTGAGGGTGTGCACGGGCTGGCAAACAGCAGGGTTCCTGCCGTCTTGACAGCTTGGGCTGCAGTCAGGGGGTGGAGGTCTGGTTCCCATCCTGGCCCTGAGCGCCTGTACATGCCAGGCTTTGCCCATGTCACATGCAGAGGTCTATTTAGATCTCACTGCCGCCCCGCAAAGGGAGTTTAGTGACTGTTCCTATTTCACAGATGAAGACACTGAGGCTCCAACATATAAGTGACCTACCAAGGTCCCTGCCAGGATGAGTCCAGGCCATCCAGCTGCAATCCTGTGCTCTTAGGCTGCACTTTCCTGCCTCCCTGGGTGGGTCCCTGGGCCTCAGTTTCCCCATCTGTGAAGTGAGGGCTCTTCTGCTTGGCTGCTCTGGTCTCACGGGTCTGAGGGGCCAGTGAATGGAAGAGGCATTGCCGCCACGGGCTCCTGAGGAGAGCAGCGGTGCCTCGTGGGCCTGAAGCCCCCGTTCCTGACAGCTCCCCTTCCTGCAGGCCATCCGTGGGGAGGCCTTCGACCGGCACCTCCTGGGCCTGAAGCTGCAGGCCATCGAAGACCTGGTGAGCATGCCCGACATCTTCATGGACACCTCCTACGCCATCGCCATGCACTTCAACCTGTCCACCAGCCAGGTGGGTCACTGCCCTAGGTGCCCTGGGGTGGCAGGGAACAGAAGCCACTAGAAACTGGAGCCGGACAAAGGCTGCACTGAGCGGAGCCGAGGTCCAGAACACGGTCACTTGGTGGTGATGTGACCCACACAGGCGCACTCCCGAAGCAGCTGAGTTCTGGAGGAGGAGCTGGGGTCGGGGCTTCGCTGCAGCTCGGGCGGATCCGCCCCCACCCGCTTTCATTCATTCACTGGTCAGATGTGAAGGAACGTTCGATCCATGCCAGCCTGTGCTGGGCACTGGGATAGAGCAGGGACAGACCACGGTCCCTGCCCCCAGGGGCTCACAGTCCCCCTCAGGAACGTCAGGGAAGTCTCTGTAGGGAGGTGACACCAGAACTGCACCCCAAAGGATGAGAGGGAGTAAGCTGTCGGCTGGAGACGACGAGAGGGCGTCTCGGGCAGAGCACGGTGGGAGCCGACGTGGAAAGGCAGGCTGGTGCCACCATGGGGCTGGGATGAGAGCCTTGGTCCTGTGCCATTCTCAGGTCCCTGCCAAGACAGACTGTGTCATGTTCTTTGGGCCCGTGGTCCCAGATGGCTACGGTGTCTGCTATAACCCCATGGAGGCGCACATCAACTTCTCCGTGTCGGCCTACAACAGCTGCGCAGAGACCAACGCGGCCCGCCTGGCACACTACCTGGAGAAGGCACTCCTGGACATGCGCGCTCTGCTGCAGAGCCACCCCCAGGCCAAGCTCTGAGCCCCGCTGCTCAGGCCTGCCGGTGCCACGGCCGAGCCGCCTCGGGCTGGCCCACCACCGGGCCCTGCTCCTTCGCTCCCTCTCCCCCTGGGCCCCTGCAGATCCGACCGAGTCTGGGACGGCATCCCCCAGCGGGGCCCGCGGGGCCGAGCTGAGTACCTCCCGTGGGTCCTCGCCAGCACCCGGGCTGAGTCCAGAAGCTGAGCAGGAGGTTGGGCCCGGCGCCCAGCATCTCACCCACCGCGGCCTCCTCCTGAGAGGGGAACCAGCCGAGCTCATCCCTCGTCAGGGTGGGGACTGGGAAGTCCCTTTCTTACTAGCTCAGCTCTACCCAGTTCTTGCCGTGTGCGCGGCCAGGCTTGGGTCTGTACCCTGATCCTTAAGCTCCCAAGGACCTAGAGACAGGGTTACCTGGAGCTGGGGGCCTCCAGGCCTCCCCAGGGCTGAGGGGCCAGGGCACGAGGTGTGCTGGTGGAGGGGAAGCCCATGCTGTGTCACAGCACCGTCCCCCGTGGCTCCGTGCTCTTCTGGGTGATGTGGCTCACAGGCCCCAGCTCGCTTGCTTCCACATAGCTTGATTCCTGAACCATGTCCTGGTTGTATAATAGTATCACGCGAGGCAGTTAATAAAGGGGAAATTTGTTGGGAAAGAGTTGTTTCAGCCGAGGAGGCAGGCAGGGTGCGGCAGATGCCTGGCTTTGCCTTCCTGCAGCTTCCCCCGCATCTGGCAGCTGGTGTCCAAGCAGCCAGTGGGCCCAAGGGTAGGGCTCCCAGAGGAGCGGAGCTCTCAGGCTTGGGTCAGGAAGCCAAGGGCCAGCTCGGACCTCAGGGCTCTGGGCCAGGACGGACGGCACCAGACCCAGGCCTGCGTTCTTCACAGATACCTCCCACCTACCCGTGACTTGGGCCTCTCCAGTGCCATGGGCTGTGCGCAGGGACAGCCCTCCCAGGGGACTGTGGGGCCCTATACCCCCGGGTCTGGTTGTCTGGGCAGTGTGGCTGACACCCAGGGCCCAAGGACTCATCTGCTGCCTTGCACTGAGCCCAGCAGGAGTGGTGGCTGGGCAGCCGTGCTGACTTCAGCCCTAGCCACTGCCTGGGACCACCAGGCACCAGATCGTGTGGCCAGCCAGTCCGAACATTGTATCTGTCCCCAACCCCATGCACCTGGTACGGGCAGGGTGTCCTGCCAAAGTCAGCTGGGCTGCCTGTGGAGAGTGGAGGGACTCTGGCCCTGAGGAAGACACATGTGAAGCCCCAAAGGGAGATGCCAAGGGTGGGAAAGGCTACCCAGCCTGTGGGTGCGGTGCTTCATGGCCTGGCTGACCTGCGGTGGTCACTGCGGGAGGCGGGTCCTGAGGTGGTCTCCGTTCTGCAGATGACGGAACAGCCTCGGGGAGCGCGTGCCACGCCGTGGGGCGAAGCCTCGGGGAGCAAGGAGTGGAGCCCAGCCCGTGGGGGAGTGGGTGTTACCCGAGACCTGGCTGCTCCTTGGGACCCCGGCAAGGCCGGCAGGTGGCGTATTGCCAGGGCAGGGGTGCACAAGTGTCCCTTCAGGGACCTCGAGCAGGAGGACCTGAAGAGGATCCCACCTCAACGGCACAGAGGCCTTGCTCTGCAGCTGGGGCACGGGGCTGGCCGCTGGTGTCCTCAGGCTGGGTCTCAGAAAGCAGCGCCCGCAGCAGGAGCTGAGCGTGCCCCGTGTGAGCAGCGCTGGGGCGGAGCTGCACCGACCCAGCCAGGGGCAGGCAGGGAGGGGAGACAGTGATGCAGGCCAAGGACGCTGCAGTGACGCACACCCAGGACTCCTGAAACCCAAGTTCTAAGAACTGTATGGGTCTGACTGTAAGGCAGGAGGACTTTTTCCCAAAACGTTGTCCTTCAGAAGTGAGGTCGTTCCGTTGCATCTGAGTCGTTACAGGTCTCGTAACACAGGCTCACTCGGTTCTTTAGGACAGCAAAGTACTGTTTGGGGAAGACACCTAGAACAACCCCAATCAGTGTTAGATGGAATGCTTAGAGGTCCCCTGGTGGAGCTTCTGGGGGGCAAAAGTCAAAAGAACGATGAAGATGTAGTAATTATTCCCGAGGGTGTGACCTGTGACCTCACACTTTGCAAGTGTTGGATGCAGGACAAGCAAGTGTCTTACGGGTCTCTGGACATGAGGGGAGGTAAGTTTTGGGGAGGTCACATACTCCTACAGGATCGATTTTTTAAATCCAGCTGTCTGAATGTTACACCAGTATGTTTGGAATAAAATTTCAAGTACAGTGTCATGCATGAAATCCAGGAGGTGCTGCTGTTTCCCAAACTGCCTGTCTAGTGGACCCAGGAGAACTAGGTCAGCAGACCCAGAGGTTGCCCAGGGACAACCAGACCCTGATGCCAATGATGCACATGAAGAACTTGATTTTTTTTTTTTTTTTGCAAAATGAGTGAAAAAGAACTGTCCTCAATTTATGTATTTTGTGTAATACAGCATTTGAAATTTGAGAATAATAAAATTAATAATAAAGATCACTTGGCTTTTACCTAGATCCTCTAAAAGTTTGTCCGGGTTGGCATGAACTTGATTTTGGTTCTCTCCATTGGGAAAGTGCAGTGGCTGGAATCAAGGGCAGGCCTGGAGCAGAGGGCTGGACGCCATGGGCCAAGTTACAGACTTGGGTTGTATCCCTAGACACTGAGGACGATGTTTTAGGAAGACGCTGAGGAATGGACGGAAGGGCCCTGATGGGTGGGGATGAGGGCAACCTGCCAGGAGGCTTTGCTGCTGCTGAGCAGGGGGTAGTGGGCTGGGACCCAGACTGGCCTGGAAGGCAGCGAGAGTGGCTATTTCAAAAGACGCTTACAAGGTGGAGTGAGCAGGGCTTGGTGACCAACTGAGTGGGAAAAGGAGTTGGGCAACCCGCAGGTGGGGTGCTGGGCAGCTCTCTGAGAGCCCGACCAGGGTGAACGTGTGGGTGAGTGCCAACTGGGGTAAAAAGCAGCGTTTACCCGGGACTCGGAAACCTCAGGGCTCATGAGACGGCCCCGTCCTCTCTTGCTGCATTCTGGATTTCCTCTGACCTCCAGTTTTTCTCTTTAACTATGTCTAGTCTGCTGTTAAATCTACCTACTGAGTTCTTGTTTTTTAGCTATTGTATTTTCCAGTATTCATTTAAAAATCTGCCAGGGTTCACGTTATAGTTTCCTGTTCTCTGCAGATACATGTATATATATACATATATATATATGTATGTGTATATATATGTTTATTTTTGGCTGCCTTGGGTCTTCGTTGCTGCGTGCGGGCTTTCTCTATTTGTGGTGAGTGGGGGCTATACTTCGTTGTGGTGCGTGGGCTTCTCACTGAAGTGGCTTCTCGTTGCGGAGCACGGGCTCTAGGCGTGTGGGCTTCAGTAGTTGCAGCACGCAGGCCCTAGAGTTCATGGGCTTCAGTAGTTGTGGTGCGTGGGCTCAGTAGTTGTGGCTCGCAGACTCTAGACCACAGGCTCAGTGGTTGTAGCACACGGGCTTAGTTGCTCCATGACATGTGATATCTTCCTGGACCAGGGATCAAACCTGTGTCCCCTGCATTGGCAGGTGGATTCTCAACCAGTGCGCGACCAGCGAAGTCCTGCAGATATTTTCAAGTTTGTCCCTTACTTCTTTAAAAAAGTAAAACAACTTAAAATCTGTGCCCGATCATTCCAGCACCTGAAGTATGTGTGGGTTTGTTTCTAATACTTGTTTCCAGCTGGTTCTCAAGGATGGTGGTGATTCCTTTTCTACCTGGTCATCTTTGTCTATATTTTGTTCATGGTAATTTCTTAAAACTGTATAAATAATTGAAGTCTAGCATGAAGGTTCCTTCTTCCAGAGATTTGTTTGCTTCTGCCACATGTCTGGGATGAGGTCACCTTAACTAAATGTCCAGGTTGTGTGGACCGTGGTGGGGAACCCAAACCCAGCCTTCGAGCTCATGTGAGGATGGGATTACTTCTGATTCGCCTGAGGGTGAAGCTGTTATGAATCTCAGGTTAATGAATTAAAGAAGGGTTAGAACCCCCACTTTGGACTCCTGAAATGACTTGTGTTCTTTTCACTCTTACAAGGCATCCAAAACCCAGGTCAGTTTGCAGTTATTTCTTCCAAAGCATGATACTCACCTGTCCGCACACTAAAGAAGCACTGAATTCAGCAAGGAGTGGAGGTGTTTATCCTGGCAGAGGCTTAGGAAGGACATGCTGATTGTCCCAGTCTTCAAGGGCTGTCACATGAAGGAGAAGCTAGGCTTACTGAGAGCAGAACCAGCCAGCGCCACAGGGGGAGGTAGACTGGGACTAAAAAAACTCAGTGGAAGGGAGCTGTCCTCAGACCCCAGTGGGGTATGTCACAGAGGCCACTCCAACCCTGGCTTTGGGGGCTGGAGGGAACTAGGTGTCTTGGAGACACGTACGATCTTCTGGTCTTAACCGTGCCCTCGTCCCTCGGGTCGTGTGTCCGCACAGCCACGTCCCCGCCTCCTCCCATCAGCTCAGTCAACATGTTCAAGCTGCCAGAGTTCAAGATTTTATTTTAAAACAGTAGTAAACAATTTTCATTGATTTTTCTTAAGTCAAACCACCTCACACTTGGCTTATCTCAGGCAAAAAGTAAAAAATAAAAATGAGAAGGGAAGGAAAGGAAAATGTGGGGACTGACCAACCTTCCCCAGAAACAGGCCCCTGGTCCTGGCATCTGGAATGGCTTTGGACACTGTCTTTAACAAATGAGAAAAGAAAGCACCAAAATATTGTGCTTCAGCAGCAGATTAGGAACCTCCACAAAGAAAAGGCGGCCGGGGGAGGGAGGGGGGTCGGGCCCTGAACACAGGTCCCGAGCAGCCTGGTTCAGTTCTAGAAGCTTCCGAGTCTGGATGCATCTCCTCTCCACAGCTCCATTTCAAAGCGGCCTCAAGACGGGGAGGAGTCGTCCTCCGAGCTGGGCAGTGCGGATCTGTGAGCCACACCCCGGACACAGGCTTGGGGTGACCCAAGCAGGTTCCCAGCTTCTCGGAGCGGGGTCGGGAAGGACAAGGAATGCTCAGAGCACACAGAGGGGAGGGAAGGGTGGGGACAGTAGGCACCGCTGCCCCACTCCTCTCACCAGCTCCTGCTTCCTCTGCATTTTGTTCGGGTGGAGATGAAGACGAACCACTAGCGGACGGCAGGACAGGAAAGAGCTGTAAACAGCGTGGGTTTGCTCACCCGCACGTGCAGGCTCTTTCGTCAGAAAGGGGCCGCTGTCTTGGGGACAGGGAACCAGAGAAAGCCCTTGCGGCGCAGGGTCGATGCGGGTAGGACACAGCGATGGCAGCGCAGACGCCTGCTCTCCCTGGGCCTGGCCCCCACACGGGAACACTGACCGAGGTTCTGGAATGGCGTTGGCGGCAGGGGGGGCATGGGGGTGCTCCCTCCTCCTGGGCCCCCAGGCCGTCTCTCGGGCCCAGGGCAAAGGGCCTGGGAAGCTGACCTGGGCTCCTTGGTACGCAGGGCAGCCCCCGCAGAGCTGGCTCTTCCAGTCCCTCTCCAAAATCCCATCTGCCTTTGACAAAACCAAAAAATAAATACTGTGCATTTTTCACGCCACCTAAATTTCCTGGCCCTGTGGCCAGAAGTTCAAGCCCTCCTTCTCTACCCCACGCCCCAGTGCCCACGCCAGGGGCACTTTCCGCCGAACTGGGGGCTGGCAGCAGCACTGCGAGGGTCTCTGGCTGTGAGGCCCCCCCGGCAACAGGCCCTCCAGGGTCCTGGCTGAGGGGCTGGCTCAGCCCTTTGGTCCACCTTGTTCATTAAAATTAAAATAAGAAAAAAAAAGGCTCCACTCGGTGACTTGGGTCTGTAGAGGTCTCTGCTTCGTCCCTCTGTCTGTCATTCCATCCACCCTGCAAGGCATCGTGCAGGCCAGATCTGGAGGCTGGAGCCAGCCACACTCACCGGTCACTGCAGTTTCGTCCCCAGCTTGCGCTGTCTGTTCCTGCAAAGTGGGGGCGGGGGTCAGATGAGGGGACTCCTGGCGTCCAGTGACTCGCCCCTCAGCTGTCTCCTTCCTCCCCACAATCCCATCAGAATGAGTGAGTGTCCACTCCCAGTAGCCCCAGCAGTTGGCTCAAGCTGGGCCAATCAGAGCTCCTGCCCTGGGACCTGGGACTTGGGGCCTAGAGAGGGTCAATGTGTCTGCTGGGCCTGTACCACAGGTGCTCAGCTCTGGAGTCCAAGTGCAGCCAGGAGGCTGGGGCAGGGGTGGGGGCCAGGATGGGAGAACAGAGGCAAGAGGGACCTGGCTGGATTCCAGTAATCATGGGCAGTTCCCACTTACAGATAAGCCAGCATAAGTGGGCTTCTGTAACCATCAACCACAACAGACAAGGAGGTAGTGAGTTCTCCATCTGGGATGCACATAAGCAAAGGTAGGAGCACTGCTGATACCAGTTATCGAGCGGATAACTGACTACCTGACTTGCGGGTGTGGCGATACCTACGACGGGCTCAGGAGCCTGAGGGCAGCAGGGGCAGCCCCGTTCCCTGGAGGGCCTGGCTCCTCGAGAGACCCCACTGGAATTCAGAAACCTAACTGTCCCCACAGGACCTGTGAGATGCAGCCCCAGCCTCGTGCCGTGGCCAGCCCCCTTCTTCCCTGGGCTCCAGCCACACTGGCCTGTGTCTCTTTGGTGGACTCCCCAAGCTTCCTGTCCTCAGAAGCTTTGCACAAGCTGTTCCCTATGCTGAGAGCACTCTCCCTGCCAAACCCCAAGTTGGACAGTCCCGCTTTCTCTCTGCTCAGACCTGTCACAGCGGCCAGCCAGCCCAACCACACAGCCTCACAGTATGCCGCTGTCACGAGCTCTCAAGCCCGAGGCACTTGTCGCACAGGTAGGTGCCTCATTCCTCGTGATCCCCCCTGCCGGCCACTGCCGTCTCACTCTGGGCCTATCCCCAGCCCACGGCCTGGCACAGAGCAGGTGCACATGGAAGTGCGGGTACACCAAGGCGGGTGGCGGCCAGCCGGGAGAGGCGGGGCTGGGGGGCGGGGCCGCTCTGGGAGCCAGGTGGAGAGCCTGGGCCAGCTGGGGCCTTCCGCCAATAACAGGATTGCCTGCCCTAACCCCTCAAATCCCCTTTCCTCAGGATCCAGGGCTTAACCCTTAAGTTCGTTAGGATAATTTGGACCATGATGCCCTAGACACATTTCCCGGCTGCTGTGACCCCGCCCCGCGGTTCCTCTCACCAGGAACCCAGGGCTCCTCAGGAAACCTCCCAGGCTTGTGCTGGAGCCCAACCTCGCCTCGGCTCCCCTCTGAACCTGGGAAGGAGCCAGGCCTTCCCGACCCCAGCTGGCACCCCACCCAGGATTTGGAGTGCGTGCAGAGCTGAGTCAGAAGAAGGCTCCAAAGCTGGCTTTGCCCTGACTGGCTGTGCAAACACGGGTGCCCCTAACTCACCGCACCTCAGTTTACCCCTCCAGAGGAAAGTGTCTGGACTAAACGGTCCCGAGGGGGGTTGACACACAGGCCCCCAGAGAATCCTGGCTGCCCAGCTCTCTGGTTCCAGGCCACAGAGGTTAAAAGCATGGCCCTGGGCCCAACAGCCTAGGTTCCCAGCCCAGCTCTCACACCCGCGATCTGCAAACCCTTGGTCAAGTGATTCCTCTCCTCCCCTCTCTGAGCCTCAGTTTTCTCATCTGTAAAATGGGGTCCAGGGGAGGATTCACTGAGGCAGTACAAGCAAAGTGCTTAGGTAAGTGCCCGGCTCTCGGGCAGCCTTCCAAAACTGGGGGTGGCACTGACTGAGGGCTGTGCCCCACTGAGCCAGGACCCAGAGATTGCTATCCCCTTGACTCACCTGGCTTCTGCCCGGGTTACCGTGTACTCAAACCAGAGTACGTTGGGAATGAGGCTCGTGTCTCGGATTAGGAAGAACTCAGAGATAGGCCTGTAGAGACAGACACCCGGAAATCCAGGACTATATCAGGACACGAGTCTGTCACCAAGCCAGACTCTCCGACCAGTGCCTGGGGCCAGCGATGCACCCTCTCCCCACCACTTCGCCTGGCCTGTGCAAGACCCAGATGTGTCACCTGTGTGACACTCAGGCAGGTCCACTGCCCCAAGGTACACACAGCCCAGAAGGACACATGCTGCTTTCCAAGTCCCTGAGAGGCCAGGCAAGGACAGAACCTGGCACCTTGGCTTCTGGGCTGAGAAAACCCCTGGGGGAGATGGAAGCCAGGCGAGCAGGGCCTGCAGCCCTATGCCCACCAGAGGCCTGGGCACTAGGGCCCTCCCAGGGAGACTGAGGCTGGGGTCAGGACACCTGGGTCCTCCCACTGATGGCCCCTTTGCAGGAGGGGGCACGCGCCATAGTGCCTGGGAAGGTGGCGGGGGGCGGACAGCAGCAGGGGCAGGAGGCAGTTACCAGGCTGCTATCCTAGGGAACAGGGGGGTGAGGACCTCCTGAGTGAAGACGAACCAGGCGATGGCCATGAGGCCTCCAGCGATGCCCCCATAGAGCACCTGGCTCCAGGTGTGGTACAGCAGGTAGACCCTGGGCCAAGGACAGAGGGAAGTTCATGAGAGCCAGCCAGAGACAGTCCTGCACAGCCTCCCCGCACGCCTGAGTGCCAGCTTCCCTGGACCTCTGCACACACACGGGAGACATACACAGACGGGACAGACCCCTGTGACCACACGGACTCAGAGCTACTTCTAGAAGGAGGCAAGGGGTTGGACCCCAACAGCTGCTCCTCTGACTCTAGAAGTGAAGGGATGGCTCAGCTAGGATTTGCCTCCCTTCTGTCCAGCCCTTGAACTTGGAGTTTGTCTGCAAGGGGCTCCTCCAGGACATTGGGAAGAGACGGCTAACCCTAGAACCTTGGGCCCAACCAAGAGGAGAGAGCAAGGACTGGGTTGGAAGGGGCAGCTGGAGCCCTGGCCCTTTAAAATGAGAGGCCTGGAGCTTCCCTGGTGGTGCAGTGGTTAAGAATCCGCCAATGCAGGGGACACGGGTTCGAGCCCTCGTCCGGGAAGATCCCACATGCCGCGGAGCAACTAAGCCTGTGTGCCACAACTACTGAGCCTGCACTCTAGAGCCCATGAGCCACAACTACTGAGCCTGTGCGCCTAGAGCCCGTGTTCCACAGCAAGAGAAGCCACCGCAAGGAGAAGCCCGCGCACCGCAATGAAGAGTAGCCCCCGCTCGCTGCAACTTGAGAAAGCCCGTATGCAGCAATGAAGACCCAATGCAGCCAAAAATTAAAAAATAAAAATAAATAAATAAAATAAAATGAGAAGCCTGGGACCCCCTTCGCAGCCCTGCCCTACAGGCTCTGGGACTCGGGTCCACAGCGAGGTCCAATAGGGACCAAGATTCCAGCTAGACCCCAGCGGGCAGGGCGTGGGGCTCTCCCTCCCTCTGTACCTGCTATAGGAGACTAGAAACGCCACGGTGAGGAGACCCAGGGAGAGTACATGCCTCCACAGCAAGTCCAGGAACCTGGCGTTGTTCGTTTGGTGCATTCTGGGAAAACAAGCCTGTTAGGGGGCCTCAGCCCACAGCCTGGGGCCCAGGCCTCCCACACAGCCCCGGCCCCAGCCACACACTCCCTGGGCACCTTCTGCCTTGGCTGCAGCTCCTCCCACCCCCAGTAGAGGCCAAGCCCTAAATGGCATCCAAAGGGCTTGCAGCAAGTCCCTGGCAGAGGCCAGCCTGGGCCAGTTCAGGGCCACCCCAGCCAGGGCAGAAGCTCACCTTAAATACAGAAAAAGGAAGGAATAGACGGAGAAGAACCACATAAACTGGGAATGGCTGGAGGGCATCCCGTACTTGATGCCCACTGTCGTGTGGGGACCTGGTGGAGACAGAGAACAGGGCATGATGGGAGGATGCAGGCCTCCCAGTAATGCCCTAACCTGGGGGACCCGCAGACCCCCAAGGCCTGGGCCCTACCTCCACAGGGCCGTGGCTCCTGGATGACGTGTTTGATCAGCCAGTTGACCCCCTCGTTCAGTGCCAAGCCCCCAAGGAACGAGATCTGCTGGGAAGATGTACGGTCAGCAGGGCCTCTGTGTGCTTGCTGGCCGCCGCCCAGCCTGAAGACCGTGGCCGCCCACTGAACCTCCAGCCCAGTGGACAACCTGGAACCAGCCAGGAGGCTCCACACGCCTCAGCAAAGGTGGAAGCAGGGAAGGGAAGGCAAAGCCCCGGGAAGGAATGGTGAGGCCCCTCCTCCCTGGGGTGGGAGTGACTCCCTCACCGTGTGCAGCTCCCGCTTGAAGATGATGAGGGTCACAAAACCAACGATGACAAATATGGGGCTGAGGCTCAGGTAGGCAAGGAGGTGGCCAGAGAGATCACCTGGGCAAGACAGGGAGAACAGGATGAGGGCAGAGCGCGGCCATCGAAGAGGGCCTGGCCCCCAGCAAGCCAAGGAGGGCCTCAGTCAGAGAGGTGATCCCAGCAGGGCCCGGAGCGCAGGGCCAGGCGGCTGGGGGCACCTCAGCGTACCGGCTCACCACACGTCCTCAGTCACGGGCACAGCGTGCTTACTAAGCACTCAGGTTCACAGATCGTGCGTTTAAAGCAGGTGCCTTCACTCTCCCTGTTCTACAGATGAAGACACTGAGTCCCACAGGGATTGCATGATTTGTCCAAAGTCACACAGCCAGAAAGAGGTAGGATCTGACTAAAATCCAAGTCTCTAGCCTGGTCCAGGTGCTATACCCACTATCCCACCAAAGCGGGAATTTGAACCTGGCTTGGTCTGACCCCAGAGGCTGGGCCCTGTCCCAGGAGGCAGCCTGGCGGGCACATGGATGCCTCTGGAACGCAGTGCTGTGCGGAGACCGACCCAGCCAAGCCCTGGGCCTCCAGGGGAACCTGGTATTCTCTGAACACCACACAGACTTGGGTCTACACTGCGGACTCTGACAGGGACCAAGGCTGGGGGTGGGGAGGAAGCTCCATTGCCCACTATGGCCACCCGTTGCAGTAACAGTTTCTCACTGCCTCTCTACTGGCAAAAAATTGGCTACCTATTGACTACCTGCTTTTTACCCCCTAATAGGTCTCGGCAGGAGGATCCTGAAGCCAATAGACAGGAGCCACTTTCCTGCTTGCCCAAGGGCAGGGCTGACACCGAGTCCAAAGGCCACCCTCACCATTCGAGACAGGGCAGCTATATAGCAGCTCTGGGGTCAGAGAGTGTGGTTTAGTTCCCGTGCCAGCACTTGCTGGCTCCACGACCTCAGGCAAGGACTTCACCTCCCTGAGCCTCAGCTCTCTCACCCGTGAAATGGGGATATCAGTAGCCACCTCCTACAGCCATGGGAGCTCTGATGTGACCAGGCCTGTGAGACGCCCAGCTCGGTCCCTGGCACCCAGGACACTTCCATGTTTGGAGAACTCAGTGTGGGAAACGGCCCCACCACCAGCCTGGCCTCACACAGGCAGGAGGAAGGTACCCACCCAAGGCCGAGCCCAGATTCCAGGCTGAAGGGATGGGCACACACCTGGCCTCCCCACACCTACCCAGGGTAGGGCTGGCTTTGAACTGGCCTGGGAGAACAGTCCAGCAACATAGGTCCAGATGCTAGTGCCCCCTGGATGACACTGGGTGAGGCCCTTCCTGTTCCTGGGGCTCTGTCTCCTCATCCACACAGTGGCCTGGCCCCCTCCAGCCCTGAGATTCTGGGTCTCTCAGCTGTCCAGCTGATGCCCAGGACACTGGGTCACCAGGAGGACAGGAAGTGGCTGGTGCCCCCAAACCCTTGGCCATCTCCATGGCCTGTCTCACAGCAAGTGCTACCTTTGGGCCTTCCTGCAGATGCTGTCAGCAACTCTGGCCTCACCATTCTCTGGTCTAAGCCCTCCGGTGGCTCTCTCAGCCCTTAGGATAAGTCCCACCTCAATCCAGCTCATCAAGCCCTGCAGTCCTGGCCCTGCTTCCCTCCCACCTTCTGCTCCAGTTCCAGGAACCAAATCCTAGTTCCCTGAATGCACCATGCTCTGTCCTACTTCTGGACCTTTGCACACACTGTTTCCCCCACCTGGGCTGCTGTCTGGGTTAACTCAACATAAATGAAGTACCCACAACAGTGGGAAAAATAAAAAAAATCACACTCCTGCTACTGCAGAGCTCTCAGAATCTGTAACCAGGGCATTGTTCATGACACCACTCATTAGTGGAGTTATCCGGCCTGCACCTGTCTCTCCCTCTAGAAAGTAGGCGCCATGGGGCTTCCCTGGTGGCGCAGTGCTTGAGAGTCCGCCTGCCGATGCAGGGGACACGGGTTTGTGCCGGGAAGATCCCACATGCCGCGGAGCGGCTAGGCCTGTGAGCCATGGCTGCTGAGCCTGCGCGTCCGGAGCCTGTGCTCCGCAACGGGAGAGGCCACAACAGTGAGAAGCCTGCGTACCGAAAAAAAAAAAAAAGTAGGCGCCATGAGTGCACCCCACTCTTCACCCCACTCAATCCCCCAAGCCCAGCACAGCAACTGGCACTTAACTGGGCTCTAAAATGATGTTAAATGAATGGAGAATGGATGAAGGAAGCAGGGTCAGTGTGATGAGGGGCGCGAAGGAGAAGTGCAGGGGGTCACAGAAGAGTTAGCAGGGGGACTAGACCTTGAGAGAGGCCCCCAGGTTCAGCCAGGTCTCTCCTCCAGGCACCCACAGTCCCTGCAAAGGGTCCCTCATCACAGCCTGAGTCATGCTGCTCACATCTGCCGGCCTCCTTCTTCTCGCCGTGAGCACCCAGAGAAGTACTCCCAGGCCAGGGAGGGGAAATCATGAAGGTGCTGAGGACTTAAGCAGGTCCCTTCCCCACTCCAGACCTTGGTTTCCGTCCTGTAAAGTGGGTTTTTTTTTTCACAGTCTGGGAGTTCAGGGACATATTGGTTTGTTCACCGTTCAAAATGCAGAGCGAGCCCAGGGCCTGGCATTCAGGAGGTGCTCAGTGGATACCAGCTGAATGAATGATGGGTGAATGGCGGGGAGGCAGGCAGACAGTAGGGCCCAACAGCTGCAGGGCCGCCCCACCCCCACTATAACCCAGAACACCTAGGGTCAAAGTTTCCTGGCATCCAGTCCTGGGGCCCTCAGCAGGGCCAGGTTCTCATGTCTCTGCATGAGTAGGCCCTTCCTGGGGCAACCAGGGCTCAATGAGGGGACCCCCAGCCTCCCCCGACACCCAACCATGCTACACATAGATGGCAGTGTGGGCTTGAGAGGGTCCTGGGAAGGTGGGATCATGGTAACTGCAGTTATTGCTTCAATGTTTACTGTACGCCAGGCACTGCACTCAGCATTTCTCACATCTCCTATTTCTGATTCTCACATCACCACTAGAAGGAAGGCACTGTGATTAGTTCCACTTTAGAGAGGCACAGAGAGGTGAAGTCACTTGCACAAGGCCTCGTCCTGAACTCTGACCCCAAGGCCCAAGCTCTGCACCGCTCTACTAAACCGCCTCCAGAACGGTCACCAAAGGACCTCACAGATGGAAAACGCTGAGCTTCTGGAGCTGTGACTGATGGGAAGCTCCAGAAGTCAACATCCCAGAGGCTGCCTGACCCCTCACCGGGTCCCCTGAGTTGTAGAGCAGTGCCCTACCCAGGGCGTGGCACCAGAAGTACTCAAACAACGAAGAGCTGCCCGGCCTCGATTTGCACACTCCCTGCAATGGGGAGCTCTTTCTTCCAGGCAGCCCAAAAGCACTGTTTGAAAGAAAAAGGCACTCCCTACACGCCGAGGAGAGAGTTCAGCCTCTCCGGCTCCGGGAAGGGCGGGGAAGAAGGGCCCAGGTCCAGGCCAGTGATCCGTTCCCGCCTCACGCAGACCACCGCCCCATTACAGCCCACCGGCGCCCCGGGACCCAATGGAGCACCCCGGCCGCGCAGCCGCAGAGTGCGCGAGCGAGCGGCTCACAATTTCGCCCAGCTCATCGCCACATCACTGCGCCTGCGCGGCGCGCGCGCCGGCCGAACCCTCCGTGGCTCACTATTTGACAGTTCCCACCCCGCTCCCCCGGCGCCCCCTCTGCGAGCTTGCGCCGGCCGGAGCGCCCGGCACTGACAGGCCGGCCCCGGGAAGGCGTCCTCGGAGCCGAGGTTGTCTTTTACCTGCAGGATATTCGACGTGGGTGAGGGTCACCGGCCGCCATGAAGCGGGGAGCGAGCACTGTCCGTCCGCTGCCATCTTACCCGGAGACCGGGCTTCGCCGAGCAGCCAATGGGGAGCCAGGGGGGCGGTGGTCCTGACCTATCACGCCGGGGGAGGTGCCGCGCACCCAATCGGAGGCCGATACCGGTAGCGGCGCAACCATTCACCGTGCAGGCCGTGGGGCAGGCCCGAGCGGCGAATCAGGAAGCAGGGCCCCTAGGAGCCAGCGAGCCGGCCAAGACGGCGCCCAATCCGGGACGAGCGCAGGTAGGTGGCTAACCAATCAGATAAAAGGAGGGTTTCAGCACACAACAGAGAGCAGAACAGCCAATCAGAAGGTGAGGCCGGCTCGCGGTGTGGGCAGGGCGGGCCAATCACCCGCTAGCTTGGGGGGCGTGTTGAACTTTGGTGGGAGCTTTGGTTTGGTGGGGACGTTCGCCGAGTGAAGGCTTCCTCGGTACCCGGAGTCAGGCCGGGGTCGGCAGGACTTGAGCGCCCGTCAGAGCGCATGCTCGAAGCGGGGAGGCAACCTCGGCGCTATGGAGTCTGAACTCACCTACTTTTAGTTATGAGTAAACTGAGGCCGGAGACCCAGAGGGGACTTATTTTCCTTTGCCCTTTACTGACTGGCAACAGAGCAAGTCACACAAAACTGACAACCTTTCCATTAAAGGTGGGAGGTGGGATGGGTGAAGGAACGCCCGCGTCGGGGCGCACAGTCGGCCCCCTAAATGCTTTATGGAAGCTTAACTGATGTCGAGTGGAAGCGTAATTGAAATTAAAAGACTCCGTCCCTCATTTCATTCAATTAACACAGATTTATTGATTCAATCCCGTTTATGCTGCTTAATGAGGCATCTTGGGAGCATTTTAAACAAGAGGCCGGTTTTCCACCTATACCTCAGTTTTCCCAAAACATTCCTCTCATTGTCCTACAGGCCTTGCATAAATAGCCACACCTTACCACCCACCTCTCCCTCTCCCACCCTCACTGTCTCTTCCAGCTAGATTGCAGTGCTTATAGTCCAGGTAAAGTGCCCGGCTCTTCCTGTCGTTGAGCCTTTTCACATGCTGTTCTAGTCTGTCTCAGGTGTCTATCCTCACTTAGAGGTTTCCATGGCCAGGAGAGGGGCCTTCACTGGGCTCCCACAGTTGCATCCCAGTTGCACATCCCCTCTCCTACCCCAGCACTGACCACACTGGGCTGTAATTGGCTCCTTGTCTGTCTCTCACAGTAAACAATGGTTCTCTGAATTCATGCAGCGCCATGTAGAAAATCAGCTTGTAGAAAATGGGCCCTGGATTGATCCAGTAGACCTTGGGTTGCAGCCTTGGCAAGTCTACATTCTTGTGTCCCCTGGGGTTCTGATATAAGTGGTTGCAACCACAACTGGAGAAGACCTGGGCAGCATGAAGACAGGGCCTGTTATGTATTGGAGACTGGTCCAGGCCGATGCCAGAACAAGTGCCTGATAAATAGCCTAAGTGTTTATGAGAAGTGAGAACTCAGCGGAGAATGCCGCTGACTCTGTGAGCCAGCCAGGCAGCTGGAGTCAGTACCATGGGTGGGGCTGAAAGGACTGGTGGGATGATGGTGACTCAGAACCCATCAGCGAGCCAGGAGGGCCCCCAGGACCCTTCAACTGTACTCAGCTTCCCACCCGGCCCAGCCTGGGCTCATGTGGGTCAGGTGGCCCCATTTCACTGTCACCTGCCCTCAGATACCTCAGGCACTGCCACCATTAGCCGCTGAGAGGCAGGAGGTGTGAGGAGTGGGCTGTGAGTTTCCCAGAATAGTTCCCTAGGACAGGGCCGCCGTCCCGTCTGGCTGCATGGCCCCTCCCTGGTTAGATGGCATTTCGTGGATGAGCAGTTAGGCTTGAGAAGCCAAGTCCCTGAAACCCAGGCCTATCTGACTACAGGATCCTCTCACCTCAGGGAGAGTGTTCTGGAGGAAGTGTCAGGGTGAGGAACTATAAAATGTGATGGAGTTAGCTGGGGCGGGGGGTGTTTCCTGGCAGAGGGAACAGCGCAGGATGAAATGGGCAAGAGAGAGGGAGAGGTGAGGTGCTGGCGGAGAGGGGTCTGGCCTCCCAAAACTTGGAGGGCCACTCTTGGTGACTATAGAGGGGATCTTGAAAGGTGACTTTGTCGTTTGGTTCAGTTTTGCCTTTGAAAAAAATTAAAATGTAACACTCATAGAGGAAAATCCAGAAATCCAATGTGTATAGCTTGATGAAGTTTCACAAACTAAGCACACCTGTGTTAGCGCCCCCAGATCGAGAACCAGAACCCCAGGAGCTCCTGACACCCCATCTCATCACCCCAGGGTGACCACCATCCCATCTGCTAGCACCATACATTAGGTTTAGTCTGATCTGTGTACTTTCTATAAGCCGAATACTACAGTACGTACTTTTGGGGCATGGCTCCTTTCCCGGCATTGTGTTTGTGAGATCCATGCTGCAGCCTCTAGTTGTAATTCGTCTACTCTCCCTGTGTAGTGTTCCACGGTGTGAACACACCATGTTTATTGGTTTCTTTTCCATTCGACTCGACTCTTTTTTTTTTTTTTGGCCACACCACACAGCCTGTGGGATCTTCTCCGACCAGGGGTCAAACCCGTGCCCCCTGCATTGGGAGCGTGGAGTCTTAACCACTGTGCCACCAGGGAAGTCCTTCCATTCAACTCTTGCTGGACTTTGGGGTGTTTCCAGGTCTGGGGTGTTAGGAATGGTGCTGCTAGGAACAGCCTTGTGAAGATCTTTGGTGTACAAATGGATTCTTTTCCGATGGTGATGCGCCTAGGAGCCAGTGCGGGGTCCCATGAGATGGCAGAGATGACAGGACAGACCTGCCATGTGGATGAGGAGCTGGGCGATGCAGGCATGAATGCTGTGAGGGGAACCATGGGAAGCTGCAGGAGCCACCTGCCTCCTCCCTGAGCTGAGGGGTGGACCAGTGATGCCCCTGGTATCTCTCTGAGCATCCTGGGAGGTGCTCCATCCTTAGTCACTCATCTTAGCTCCACTACAGCCTGGGAGGCAGTTATTAATGCACCCAGTTTATAGCTGAGGACAGTAAGGCTCTGAGCGTCCCACCGTTTGCCAAGTCAACTGGCTAGTGTGTGACAGAGCCACGATTTGAATCCAGGTCTGCCTGATGGGCAGGCCCAGGTTCTGAACCACCCTGCATCCCATCAACCAAACTGCAGGCTGCCTCCTCCCACTGCCCAGAGGAGTCCTCAGACAAGCCGCAGCTGTCCCGGGCAGGGCTGGCCTTTCACTTTGGCCTCTCCTCTGGAAGGGAGTTCACAGACAGTGCGGCCCCCGGATTAGAGGCACAATGTCTTACTCTGTGCACCACACCCCGGCCACCCTGGCATGCGCTCAAAGTCCCTAGGAAAGAACTCTTCCCCTCTCTGGGCCTGTTTCCCCAAAATGTGTCAGCTGCTGCCCACTAGATTAGAGGTTCGTTCATGCACTTCCGGGACTATCTGAGCTCCTAGGTGGTGCCAGACCACGTCTGGGCATCAGGGATGAAGGGAGAAAGACGGAGAGGAGCAAGGGCGCCGCCGTCGAGAAACCGTCCTTCCCATGGAGGATGTGGGACTCCTGGATCCTAAAGATGCCAGTGAGAAAGACAAATGGTCTCAAAGTAGAAGTGACAGTTTTGGCTTCGAAACCTCTGAGAGGAGCCATTCACTGTCTGTGTCTTAGAATACAGGCTTCTAGAAGTCAGGGCCTAGCGTTCCAAACACCGTGGAGCCAAGTCCTCGAGACACATTGTCTGGCTCAGTCTCCCAAGCCACAAGCTCCCCTGGTTTGTGGCATGTGCTGACTTCCATGGTGTAAATACTCTCTCCTGTGGCCACTTGCCAGCCACCATCGTGATGGTACGGAACAAGGAGTTGGGAAGAGATGCACAGTCCGCTCTCGCCAGCAGATGGGGTGCAAGCCGGCTCCAGAGCCTCCACCGCTGCCTGTGCAGCACCTGGTGCAGTGCTTGGCACACAGTAGGCGCACAGGAAATACTTGGTGGACAGATGATCCTTCTTCACCTGTCCTGTGCCATTTGCATACACGCCCTGGGAGCCATTTATATTGTAATCGAAACCACTGTTTACTGAGCACTTGATGTGAACCACAAATTGGGCCAAAGATGACACTATGAGATCTTACCCTCCACACCCCCCTCAGGCTGCATGAAAATCAGTCTCACAGGCGATGCAGCAGAAGCCCTACAGGTTCAGGAGATACGGGTGTCCACGCTGGGGCTGCTGTGTATTCGCTGTATGCACTGGGGCGGTCATCCTCCACTCTCAGTTTCCCCTTTCATCAACAGGGGGGCTGGCATCAGTTACCTACTGCTGTGTAACAAGCCAGTCCCAAACCTAGTGCCTTAAGACCATCACCATTTTATTGTTCAAGATCTGCAACTTGGGGGCTTCCCTGGTGGCGCAGTGGTTGAGAGTTCGCCTGCCGATGCAGGGGACACGGGTCGTGCCCCGGTCCGGGAAGATCCCACATGCCGCGGAGCAGCTGGGCCCGTGAGCCATGGCCGCTGAGCCTGCGCGTCCGGAGCCTGTGCTCCGCAACGGGAGAGGCCACAACAGTGAGAGGCCTGCGTACCGCAAAAAAAAAAAAAAAAAAAAGATCTGCAACTTGGCTGGCTCAATTCTGCTGGGTCACTAATGCAGCTGGTGACTCGACTGGGCCTGTGTGGTCCAAGGGGCCTCCCTCAAATCTGACACTTAGCTGGGGCTGCTGGCCCGGGTGCCACGTTCTCCTTCATGTGGCCTCCAGCAGAAGAGCCAAGGTTTTCATGGCCGCAAATACTCTCCAAGAGGGCAAGCCCCAACGCACCAGAGCTCACCAAGCCTCTGCTTGCATCACGTCACTCTTGTTCCACTGGCCAAAGGAGGTCACATGGCCAAGGTCAGAGCTGATATGGGAGAGGCCTATACAAGGACATGGATTCCAAGAGGCACGATTCGTGGGGGCCGTGACTGTAACAGTCCACTGGCCGCCACAGAAATAAGTGGGCCAGGATTCCCCTGAGGGCCTTTCCAGACCTGGTGTCTGGTATTCTGAGCTTCCTGGGACTTGTTATGCTACAAAGGAAGTTCTTGAAGACTGATTCAGGGTGTGGTGGGGGGATGGGAAAAGGACCCAGGAGCCAGCTCAAAGGGGCTCCCACTGGGAAAATCTGTGACCATTTGAACATCAGAAAACTGATTGTAACTGACTGTAAACATCAAATAAATAGTAACCTACGAGTCCACAGTGGTATTCAAAAAAGAAGAGGTAAAACTCTTTGCGGAATGCTATTCAGCAACAGAGAAATAAAATACTGATACATGCCATAAAAGGGATGAATCTCAAAAACATTATTCTATGTAAAGAAGCCAAGCACAAAAGATCACATGTTGTATGGCTCCATTTACAGGAAATGTCCGGAAAAGGCAAGTCATGAGAGAAAGTAAATTGGTGGCGGCCTGGGGGCTGCAGTTGAGCATAAGGGGTCTTTTGGGGTGATGGAAATACTCTAAAACAGGGTCCCCAACCCTTGGGTGATGGACCGGTAGCGGTCCGTGAGCAGTGGGCGAGTGAGTGAAGCTTCATCTGTCTTTACAGCTGCTCCCCATCGCTCGCAGTACCGCCTGAGCTCCATCGCCTGTCAGATCAGTGGCGGAATTAGATTCTCATAGGAGCACGAACCCTACTGTAAACTGCGCATGCAAGGGATCTAGGTTGCACACTCCTTATGAGAATCTAATGCCTGATGATCTGAGGTGGAGCTGGGGCAGTGATGCTAGCGCTGGGGAGCGGCTGCAAATACAGATTAGCAGAGAGGTTTGACTGCACAGAGACTGTAATAAATCAGTTGCTTGCAGACTCATATCAAAACCCTATCAGTGGGCTTCCCTGGAGGTGCAGTGGTTGAGAATCCGCCTGCCAATGCAGGGGACATGGAAAGGAAAAAAATCGTGTACTGAGGTTGCTGAGATCTACAGTAAGAACAAATCTTTTATCCATGAAATTATGAAGAAGGGAAAAGAAATTTGTGCTAGTTTTGCTGTTGCACCTCAAGCTGCAAAAGTTACAGCCAGTGTGTGATAAGTGATTAGTTGAGATGGAAGAGGCATTACATTTGTACAACATTTTGAGACAGACCATATTCACGTAACTATTATTACAGTATATTGTTATAATTGTTCCACTATTCTTGTCATTAATCTCTTACTGTGCCTGATTTACATAAATGAAACTTTAGGAATTCCCTGGCGGTCCAGTGGTTGGGACTCCGTGCTTTCACTGCCGAGGGTGTGGGTTCAGTCCCTGGTTGGGGGAACTAAGATCCCGCAAGCCACGCAGCGTGGCCAAAAACTAAATAAATAAATAAACTTTATCATAGGTATGTATATATAGGAAAAAACGTAGAATATATAGGTTTCAGTACTATCCATGCTTTCAGGCCTCCACTGGGGGTTTTGGAATGTATCCCCCGCCCATAGAGGGGATTACTGCACCTTTCGAATAAACTTTGTGATGTCTGACCGCCCATGAAAACTTCTGAACACCTGGTAAGCTCAGATGTGCTCCATTCCTGCTCCAGCCCTCCCCGCTGGCTCTTACCCACTCAGCCATTTACAGTGACCAAGAGGCTGAGTCTGCACCCCTGCCGGGTCCTGTGCCTGTATCTTAAGAGGTGTGGACAACGAGGCCCCTGAGCTAAGCGACCTTACCTAGATGCTGCCGGAGCAGGATCCACTCCCAGGCTGCCCCACCCACATCTATGCCCTTAAGTGCTGCAGTGGCACCCTCCCCACGTTCACCCGAGGGACACATGGCCCTGCCAGGCTGCCGAGCGGCTCATAGGCTGCCTTCCACGCTGCCTTCCACCTTTGCCCTCCTGGCGCCTCCCCCAAACTGCACCCCAAAGAGCAGGCCCCCAGGAAGCAACAGCCACACGTGCACGGCAGTGTGGAAGGAAATCATTAAATCATTTATTTGACTCGGAGTCAATGTGCACACGCCCTACCGTACAAAAGTGGGAAGCTGCAACAAATCAAGTGCCAGAGGCAGTGCATGGACGTGTAAACAAAGACAAAATGAAAATGCCACTTCTGTGTGATTCGGAGCAAATCAGAGCAGCCGGGGGCCCAGGGCCAAGATGACATTCACAGCGCGGGGAAGTGCAAACGAACGGAATGTCAGGTCCTTCCCACCCGGGAGGCTGCTCCGTCCAGGGCAGCGACTCCAGAGAAGTGGGTTTGGAGCCAGAAGCACGGTTAGCGCACAGCGGTCCTACAGTCTGGGGGGCAGGAGGGACCACGTGGGGGAGGAACTGGGCTCAGAGATAGTGGGCCCTCTTCCATCCCCGCTCCTCCCCGCCCCCAAGGGCCAGACCACCCCCCGCCCCGGACCCCTTTGCCATTCAGGGGAGGGTGCCCCCCCCATCTGAGCCAGTCCCAACTCCAGAGTGTGGAGAACCAGGAGTCTGTTTCTCTTGTAGGCCTCTCCACCTGGAAAGGGGCAGACCTCAAAATAAAGTGTTAAGGCAATAAATAAAGCAGCCCACCTCAGGTGAAAACACTGTAAGAGAAGTGAGTCTACAAATGCCGGCCAGCCTTCCTCTGCAGGACCAGCGGGGAGGCGGGCTCTGCACCGCTACATGGCTTGAGAGCATTTGTCATCGAGCTGAAGGCAAAGTGCCGGGCAAGTTTCTTGTCCTGATGCTGGTCCAGCCGCCTACATCCTCTAACCTCCCGTGATGTGGCCCCTGGGCCCCCTCACTCCAGGGGCCCTGCTCCTGCTGACCCACGGTCAGAGCCTCCGGCTCAGTGCCTAGCACCAGCCAGGGAGTTCCGGGCTCACGGAGGGCGGGGCAGGGACGAGGGGACCAGCCCCACCTCCTCCGTCTTTGGTGGCGGCAGAGGTAGGTGGGAGGAGAAGTGACAGCCTTTGGCAGGGCCAGGGTATGTCAGAGGACGGTGTCCCGGTTCAGTGCTTGGGTTTGTTCAAGGGCCTGGTCCCCGCCCTGACGTGAGCGCAAGGAAAGCGGGCCCGCCTCTGGATGGCCCGGGCCCGCTGCCCACCAAGGTGCCCCCCGGCCACACTCTGTGGCTCCCACTCTCCATCTCTGGAGCAGCACATTCTCTCGGGTGGCAGCGGGCCGTCAGGACTGGCCGGGCAGATGCCTGGATCTGAGACTGTCCAGCCCAGGTGCCTCCACCGCAGCGCCCGGCCACCCCCCCTTTCATCTCCACCCTCCCAGCCCCACTCGGCAGCCCCGGGGCGGCAGGAGGTTTTGGGCACCCACCCCTGGGGCATCGCATCTCTGCCTGTCCTGATTCTCCTCACAACCCCTCAGGCCCCACTGGCCACTGGTGCAGCCTCTGCTTTCCCACGAACACCTGAGGCGGGCCCCTCGGGGCTCCACGCCGCTTCGAGGAAGTTCATCCCCTGGGCCTCGGGGATTCCCAGGTGATGGAGGTTGGGGTGGGGGCGAGGTCAGGGGCGAGCACCCTTGGCCACCATGGCCTGGGCTCTGCCACTGCTGACGGCCAGACGCCCAGGCCTCCAATGCCGACCCCAAGGCCTTCTCTCTGCCATCAGCCGCGTGAATGAGGACCAGCCAGCCACCTCTCCCGGTCCACACCCACCACTACTGCAGCTCCTCTGGGGGCCCGTTCTCTCGGGGCAGCACGCCGTTCAGGCCAACGCTGCCGGCCACTGGCGCCCCCAGGTAGCCGAGCAGGATCTCGCTGCGGCGCCGGGAAAGCTGGAGGATGTCGTCTGCCAGCGCCGGCACCGATGTGTAGCGCACGTTGTCCAGGTCGAACATGTCCCTCAGGTACTGCACGATCTGGTGCTGGGGGAGGGGGCAGGCACTGGGCCTGGGCCTGGGCCTGGGCCGGGGCCCCTGCTCCCCCTGCGCTGAGGTCCTCCGGGCCACCCACAGCCTTTTCCTTCACCGCTGGAGCCCTGACCCAGCCCCTTCTGTTCTCGGCTCCTGCCCTCCCGGGGCTTCCTCTGGACCCACCCGGGTCAGGCTCCCAGTGGGAGGAGCAGCACAAGCTCTCAGACACCGAGCTCCCTGTTTACCTTAAAGAAAGCACAGACTTCAGAGAGCTGAGGCTTGGGTCCGAGGAAGCCGAAGGCTAGGATGGGGCTAACGTGCTCCGATACGGAGTAGAAATGGGAGATGAAGCCATCAGGCACCTGTGGAGGGTGGCAAGGCTGAGGGCGGGACCCAGGCAGGGTGAGGCAGCCAGGCCCTGGGGTCGTATTAAGAGCCGGGGCTTTGGGCTTCCCTGGTGGCGCAGTGGTTGAGAGTCCGCCTGCCAATGCAGGGGACGCGGGTTCGTGCCCCGGTCTGGGAAGATCCCACATGCCGCGGAGCGGCTGGGCCCGTGAGCCATGGCCGCTGAGCCTGCGCGTCCGGAGCCTGTGCTCCGCAACGGGAGAGGACACAGCAGTGAGAGGCCCGCGTACTGCAAAAAAAAAAAAAAAAAAAAAAAAAAAAAAAAAAAAAAAAAAAAAAAAAAAGCCGGGGCTTCAGAGGGAGGCCCGGCTCATTACTGTCCTTGCTAGGTGATGCCGGGCAAGTGACTGGGGCTTTCTGGTTTTTTTTGGCCACACCTCGCGGCTTGCAGGATCTTAGTTCCCCGACTAGGGATTGAACCCAGCCCTCGGCAGTGAAAGTGCCGAGTCCTAACCACTGGACCACCAGGGAATTCCCACGACTGGGGCTTTTGAAGCCCTGGTTTTCACCTCTGCAGAATAGGGGCAACCTCGGGGCTGTGGTGAGGGCTGCACGAGGGGCCCGGGGTGCGCTCAACACAGGAAGTGCCCAGAGCATGTGGCAGTGGCAGCTGGTATCAGCTGGGCAGCAGAGCCGGGCTGGCAGAGGGGAACAATGGATCGCAGCAGCCCGGATAGTGCAGCCAGTCGCCGCCTGGGAGAGCAGATAATGCAGCCCGATGGGCGGGAGGGAGGCTCTGCCTGCTCCGGGAGCATCCTGCCCCGCCCACGCGCCTCCACCAAGCCAACCGCCACTGCTCTACACGTGCCCTTCCTCCCTCTGAAGACACCCTTTCCCCACTTTTGATTCCTCTGACATTTCACAATGGCCTGCTCTGTGCTGGGCCCTGGGTGGGAAGATGAAACATCTACGTGTGCCTTTGAGGCCCTCCTGGTCAAGGGAGAGGTAATGGCAGGACAGGTGGCCGGTGCTGTGACAAAGGCCAAAAGGTGCAGCAGGGCCTGGGGGCTCAGTAAGACCTCCCTGCACGAGCCCCATTCCTCTGCCCAGCCCACACGTCCTGCCCCTAGACCAGGATCCAGCACACACCAAATGGAGGGTCAGCTGAGCTGGGCACCACACCCACGGCCCCCGCGTGGCGCTCCCCAGAGGCCCTGTCAGCTCACTCACCATCAGCAGCCTCCTCTTGGCTTTCAGGACAGACCAGCAAGCAGTGGCCAGGGCCTAAATCAAAGATGGGAACCCCCGGGGGGTCAGACTAACAGGCCGGGCCGGCAGCCGCTAGCCACCCCCAGTCCGGGACCAGGCCCTTACCCCCAGCTCATCCCACCCCAAGCAGGGAGATGGGGACGGCTGTCTGAGCTCTGTCGTCTCCCTGCCCTCAATTAGGAGTTAGGCGCACCTGACTCTAACCCTTCTGGGCGGCTCCCTGGACGAGCCACCAGTGTTCTCTGGGCCTCAGATTCCTCATCTGTAAAATGGCCATGACTCAGCAGCCCCAGCTCACTCAGTGACTGTGGGGATCCATGGTTACCGCCTATAGAAGACCAGCCGCACCCCTCTCCAGACCACCCCCAAGGCACACAGCGCGGCCGCCCTGCAGGGGCCTGTGCTCAATGCTCTCCTGCGGTACCTCTTGTTTCTTTTCTTCCCCCGTACTTTAACTTATTTAATGCATTCAAGTGGAACAGCATGAATGGCAGCCCAGCAATGAGTGGAAGCAGAAGGGAAGGGCACGTCCCTCCGTGCTATACTGGTCAGAGGAGAGCCAGGGGATCCTGTGCGAAGTTCTCCAGGGCAGGGGACTGGTGTGCCCAGCAGGCCTGGATCACAGCGGCAGGCAGCATCCCAGTGGCGTGACTGCTCCCGGAGGGGTGGGGAGCCAGCCTTGGTGCCCAAAGCCAGGGACGGAGGGATGTGGGATCCAGGCGCACGCGTGGGGTCACGTGAGCGTGTGCGTGCCTGGGAGTGGGGCGGCCACCCACCGTCTCCTTGAAGCTGTCCGACAGCCAGCGGTTCCTCAGGACGGCGAGCACCGAGGACGGGGGGTTTTCCAGGTCCTCGAAGGCGTCCATGAGGATGAAGTCCAGCACGATGTCGAAGAAGCTCATGCACACCACCTGCGGGGGGCAGCAGTGCTCTGAGGGCAGAGCGGGCAGGGTGTGCAGGGGCTGGGTGGGAACACCGGGCTGAGCAGGCACACCAGGCGGCGTGAGGAGGGGCCTGGGGCAGGCAGGGCAGGAATGGGGGCTTCTAGCAGCCATGGAGCCATCGTAGAGCCTCGGAATCAAGGCAGAGCTCCTACAGGCACCTCCACCCGGTTCAAGGATCTCAGGTGCGGGGGACCCCAGGACACCGAGGCTCAGCAGAAACAACTCACCCCTCGGCCCTCCAGCTCCAGCCGCGTGGTGGCCCAGGTCTCCGGCCGCAGGGCATAGCTCAGCATCTCCTCGTAGCTCTCCAGGAAGCCTTTGGGGCTCTGGGGGGCGAAGCAGAGCCTGTTTTGGCCGTGGGAGAGGCCCCAAGACGCAGCTGGACTAGACCCACAGGGGCAAGCTGGCCTGTGCATGAGGGACACACCAAGGCTGGGCCAAGGCCAATCCCTGAGTAGCAGTCATGGAGAGAATGGGGCAGGAAGTGTCCTGTGCCTGCCTCCACACACCCCTGCAGCGCCCAGGGCAGGTCCCGGAGGGATGCAACACCAGGGGCGCCCAGCAATGTCTCACACCAGCTCGTTACTGAGCACTGACCGCCTTCCAGAAGATGTGCACATGCCACAGAAGGCGCTCACTTTGGAAGGATGCGCAAGGGTGTGAGGTCGAGCCAGCCGCCAAAGTTTCAGATCTCCGCAATCATCGGCCTCACTGGTGAAACGGGAGAAGCTACAGCCCCACACTTGGGGCTACTCTGGGGGAGTCAATGAGCTCGTTCATGTAACACAATCAGGCAATAAATAGTGTATAGGACTAATGCTGCCAGGAACGGAGATGGTCAGCACACAGGAGGAATTCTTCACTCTCTGGGACTGGGAGGCTTAGCTGGGGCTTACGACACAGTTTGCAGACACAGATGTAATTCACGGACGTGGAAAGCTAGTACGTGCCAGGGCTGACCTAACATGGATCAACTCATTTAATTCATACAGTCCTACGAGGGATGGTCCAATATTGTGCCCACTTTACAGATATGAATCCTGAGGCTTCAGATCACTGATGTGCCCAAGAGCCTGGCAGAGTGGAACTGACACAGAGCAGCAGGGGCAGGTTGATGCCATTTATAAGAACCACCAGCAGAGGGGGCATTGGATGGATGTTCACCAAAATGTGAACAGGGTGGCGTTGGGGACAATTTTTCTTTCTTTTTGCATCATCTTAGTTTTTTCTACAATTAGCATGAGTCATTTTTATAATCTTTTCTCTTTTTTTTGCCATGCCACACGGCTTGCAGGATCTTAGTTCCCCAACTGGGCATTGAACCCGGGCCATGACGGTGAAAGCCTGGAATCCTAACCACTAGGCCGCCAGGGAACTCCCCTTTTTATAATCTTTTTTTAAACTATTTTCATTAAGTTTTAAAGAGAATTTGCTAGGATGACCCTGGGCTGTGCCTTAACCTCCCCAAGCTTCAGTTTCCTCATATGTAAAAGTTGACAACGAAGCTGAAGATGAGGGTTGGCCCCTGCTGACAATTTTTTTTTTTTTTTTTTTGCGGTACGCGGGCCTCTCACTGTCGTGGCCTCTCCCATTGCGGAGCACAGCCTCCGGACACGCAGGCCCAGCGGCCATGGCTCACGGGCCCAGTCGCTCCACGGCATGTGGGATCTTCCCGGACCGGGACATGAACCCGTGTCCCCTGCATCGGCAGGCGGACTCTCAACCACTGCGCCACCAGGGAAGCCCCTTGCTGACACTTTTGATGGCCACTGGCATCAGCTCGTGACATCCCCAGGACACGCCCATTTACACAGTAGGGGACTGAGGCTTGGGGAGGCTTCATGTCTGGCCCCAGGCATAGCAAGGAGGCGGCCTGATTCCACAATTCCAGAGCCTGGGTGTGTGCAGGGGCTGGCATCTTCCCAGACAGAGGCCACCCCAGCTCTGCTGCCTGGAAAAACCTGACAGGGCTGTCAGTTACCGCTCAGTCCAGGGCTGGGAGTGGGGTCTGGCGCTCAAGAGCTGCTAGATAGCCAGCCGAGCCTCTTCTTGATTTCTTAATCAAAATCAAGCCAAGGACTTCCCTGGTGGTGCAGCGGTTAAGAATCCGCCTGCCAATGCAGGGGACAGGGGTTCAATCCCTGGTCCGGGAAGATCCCATGTGACATGCCACAGAGCAACTAAGCCTGTGTGCCACAACTGCTGAGCCTGTGCTCTAGAGCCCCTGAGCCACAACTACTGAGCCTTCGAGCCACAATGACTGAGCCCACACGCCACAACTACTGAAGCCTGCGCACCTAAAGCCCATGCTCCGCAACAAGAGAAACCACCACAATGAGAAGCCTGTATGCAGCAACGAAGACCCAACGCAGCCAATAAATAATAAATAAATAAATAAATAAATAAGTAAATAAAATCAAGCCAAGTCCTGTAGTGGTGCAGAGGCCGGAGAGAAAAAAGCCGAGCCTCCGGGCCCTTCTGGGAGCAGCCGCAGAATCGGCCGTCCACTAAAGCCCCTGACACCTGCTGTAGCCTCACTTGCCCTTCTTCACTTGTTCGTCCTTTCACCCTCCTGGGGAGGCCAGAAAGAACAGGCTAAGGGCATGGCTGGGCTCAGGCTGACTGGGGTTCAAATCCCAGCTCCACCCTAATCTTGCTTAGTGACTGGGCAAGCCCCTCTACCTCCCCAGGCTCACTTTCCTTTTCAGCCGAGCAGATGGAGACACCAGGATCAAATGAGCTACCAGAGGTGACGAAATGTGAGTGAAGCACCAGGCTCGCTGTGCTGCTCGGTAAATGGCAGCTGCTGGGAGGATAATGAGTTGTCCCTCAGAATCTGCAAAAGATTAGGTCCAGGACCTATGCAGATACCAAAATCTAGATGCTCAAATCCCTTATATAAAAGGGCACAGTATTTGCATATAACCTAAGCACATCCTCCCCTGAACCTTAAATCATCTCTAGATTACTTATAACACCTAGTACAATGTAAATGCTAAATAAATAATTTGCTGGTGCGTGGCAAATCCAAGTTTTGCTTTTTGGAATTTTCTGGATTTTTTTTTTTTTTTAGTATTTTCAGTCTGAGGTTGGTTGGACCCACAGATGCAGAACCTGCGGATGTGGAACCCACGGATATGGTGAGCCAACAGTATTCACGTTTATGGAGCAGCTGCCCTGTGCCAGGCCCTGGGCTGGGCACACACCTGTGCCAGGAGAGCAGGGCTTCTGGCCCTTGTAGGAATGAGGAGGATGCAGGGTGATAGGCAGGATGAGCCCAAGGGCTCTCAGGACACAGGGGACAAGTCAGGTGACGTTCTCCTGGGGAAAGAGCTGGGACTCAGAAGGCAGGTGACCAAGGAAGAGAAGGAGGGAGTGGGACAGGGACTTCAGGATACTGGTATGTGTTCCACCTTCTACCCTGGGGGCTGGTACACAGGGGTTCATCTTTCCATTCATTAAATCCTACTTTTTAAAAAAAATTTATTTATTTTTGGCTGCATTGGGTTCTCGTTGGGTTCTCGTTGCTGCACGCGGGCTTTCTCTACTTGCAGCAAGCGGGGGCTGCTCTTCATTGCGGTGGCTTCTCTTGTCACGGAGCATGGGCTCTAGGTGTGCAGGCTTCAGTAGTTGTGGCACGCAGGCTTCGGTAGTTGTGGCTCGCAGGCTCTAGAACGCAGGCTCAGTAGTTGTGGCGCACGGGCTTAGTTGCTCCACAGCATGTGGGATCTTCCTGGGCCAGGGCTCAAACCCGTGTCCTCTGCATTGGCAGGCAGATTCTTAACCACTGTGCCACCAGGGAAGTCCACATCCTACCTTTCGATACTCTTATGTGTGTATTTTACAACAAAGTAACTAACGACAACAAAAAGAGTTGAGGAACAGTGTTCCAGGTGCTGAGCGACCAGCATCTGCAGAGGCCAGATCAGGGAGGAAGTCTGTGAGCACCAGAAGCCCTGAGGCCACAGAGCAGAGCTTGGTCTTTACACCAAGGGCAGTGGGAGCGAGGGTGGGTTTTAAGCAGTTGGGTGACGTGTCAGAGGTGACATTTCAGAACGATTACCTCACATTACGCCCAGCCCATGAGGAGGAAGGACTCAGAGGAGAGAGGCGGGTTCAAGAGCTTTGCTCAAACCCACCAAAAAAAAAAAAAGAAACACAAGCGGCCAAATAAACATGAGAATGTATGCAACCTTGTTAATAATCTAAGAAACATAAAGTAATGGATGAAACAAAGATTAAAAAGATTACAGGGACTTCCCTGGTGGCGCAGTGGTTAAGACTCCACACTCCCAATGCAGGGGGTCCAGGTTCAATCCGCGATCAGGGAACTAGATCCCACATGCATGCTGCAACTAAGAATTCACATGCCACAACTAAGGAGCCCTAGAGCCGCAACTAAGGAGCCCACCTGCCACAACTAAGGCCCAGCACAACCAAATAAATAAATACATATATAAATAAATATTTTTTAAAAAATTACAGGCAGACGTCGTTGATACTGCAGGTCTGGTTCCAGACCACCCCAACACAGTGAATATCTCAATAAAGGGAGCTGCATGAACTTTTTTGGTTTCCCAGTGTGTATAAACGTCATGTTTATACTATACTGTAGTGTATTAAGTGTGCAATAGCATTATGTCTAATAAGACAATGTACATACCTTAATTCCAAAATGCTTTATTGCTAAAAAACACTAACCAGCATCTGAGCCATTGGTGAGTCATAATCTTTGTGTTGGTGGAAGGTCCTGCCTCGATGTTGATGGCTGCTGACTGATCAGGGTGGTAGTTGCTGAAGGCTGGGATGGCTGCAGCAATTTCTTAAAAATAAGACAATAGTGGGGCTCCCTTGGTGGCACAGTGGTTAAGAATCCGCCTGCCAATGCAGGGGACATGGGTTCGAGCCCTGATCCGGGAGGATCCCACATGCCACGGAGCAACTAAGCCCGTGCGCCACAACTACTGAGCCTGCAATCTAGAGCCCGCAAGCCACGACTACTGAGTCCATGTGCCGCAACTACTGAAGCCCACGTGCCTAGAGCCCGTGCTCCGCAACAAGAGAAGCCACCGCAATGAGAAGCCGGCACACCGCAATGAAGAGTAGCCCCCACTCACAACTAGAGAAAAGCCCGCGCACAGCAACAAAGACCCAACGTAAACAAAAAAAATAATTAATTAATTATTTTAAAAAAAGAAGGGCTTCCCTGGTGGCGCAGTGGTTGAGAGTCCGCCTGTCGATGCAGGGGACGCGGGTTCGTGTCCCGGTCCGGGAAGATCCCACATGCCGCGGAGCGGCTGGTCCCATGAGCCATGGCCGCTGAGCCTGTGCGTCTGGAGCCTGTGCTCCGCAACGGGAGAGGCCACAACAGTGAGAGGCCCGCGTACCGCAAAAAAAAAAAAAAGAAAAAGAAAGACAACAGTGAAGTTTGCCACATCTACTGACTCTTCATTTCACAAACGATTTCTCTGTAGCGTGCAATGCTGTTTGATAGCATTTTACCCACAGAACTTCTTTTAAAATTGGAGTCAATACTCTCAAACCCTGTTGCTGCTTCATCAACTATGTGTATGTAATATTCTAAATCCTTTGTTGTCATTTCAACAATCTTCACAGCATCTTCACCAGGAGTAGATTCCATCCTGAGAAACCACTTTCTTTGCTCATCCATAAGAAGCAACTCCTCATCCATTCAAGTTTTATCATGAGGTTGCAGCAATTCCGTCACACCTTCAGGCTCCACTTCTCATTCTAGTTCTCCTGCTATTTCCACCAGACATGCAGTTACCTCCTCCACTGAAGTCTTGAACCCCTCAAAGTCATCCAGGAGGGCTGAAATCAACTTCTTCCAAACTCGTTAATGTCGATATTTTGACTTCTTCCCACTAATCACAAGTGTTCTTAATGGCAACTGAAATGGTGAATCCTTTCCAGAAGGTTTTCAATTTACTCTGCCCAGATCCACCAGAAGAATCACTATCTAAAGCAGCTGTAACCTTACAAAAGGTATTTCTTAAATAATAAGACTTGAAAGTCAAACATGATTCTTTGATCCATGGGCTACAGAACGGATGTTGTGTTAGCAGGCATGAAAACATGAATCTCGTACATCTCCATCCACCTTGGGTGACCAGGTGCATTGTCAATGAGCAGTAATATTTTAAAAGGAATCTTTTTTTCTGAGCAGTGGGTCTCAACAGTAAACCATGTTGTAAACAGATGTGCTGTCATCCAGGCTTTGCTGTTCCATTTATAGAGCACAGTCAGGGTAGATTTAGCATAATTCTTAAGGGCCCTAGGATTTTGGGAATGGCTAATGAGCACTGGCTTCAGTTTCAAGTCGCTATCTGCATTAGCCCCTAACAAGAGAGTCAGGCTGTCTTTTGAAGCCAGGCATTGACTTCTCCACTCAAGCAATGAAAGTCCTAGATGGCTTCTTCTTCCAATAGAAGGCTATTTCATCTACATTGAAGGTCTGTTGTTTAGTGTAGCACCTTCATTAATTCATCCACACTTAACTGTTTCACCTTGTACTTTTTTTTTTTTTTTTTGTGGTACGCAGGCCTCTCACTGTTGTGGCCTCTCCCGTTGCGGAGCACAGGCTCCGGACGCGCAGGCTCAGCGGCCATGGCTCACGGGCCCAGCCGCTCCGTGGCATGTGGAATCTTCCTGGACCAGGGCACGAACCCACGTCCCCTGCATCGGCAGGCGGACTCTCAACCACTGCGCCACCAGGGAAGCCCTCACCTTGTACTTTTATGTTATGAGACGGCTTCTCTCCTTAAACCTCATGAGCCAACCTCTTCAAACTTTCCTTCTGCAGTTTCCTCGTCTCTCTCAGCCTTCACAGAATTGAAGAGGCTGGGCCTATGAGCCATGGCCGCTGAGCCTGCGAGTCCGGAGCCTGTGCTCCGCAACGGGAGAGGCCACAACAGTGAGAGGCCCGCGCACCGCAAAAAAAAAAAAAAGAAAAAAAATTACAACAGTAACATCAAAGATCACTTATCACCATAACAAATAGTGATAAAAAAGTTTGAAAAATGGCGAGAATTACCAGAATGTGACAGAGACATGAAGTGAGCCAATGCTATTGGAAAAATGGCACCAACAGACCTACTCGACACAGGGTTGCCACAAACCTTCAACTTGTAAAAAACTGCAAAGCACAATAAAGCCAAAACACATACAATGAAACGAGGTATGCCTGTACTGATATCCAGTATGGGCCAAGATGTAAGGAGACACAGTCTTATACTGCTGGCAGGGGCTCAAGTTGTTAAGGCATTTCGGAGGGTAAACTGGCACGATCTGCCAGCCTTCGAAACGTCTGCGCCCAAGACGCGGCCTTGCCACAGCTGGGCTTTGCCCCACAGAAGATCCCACAGGTACCTAAAGAGGTCTGATTATAAACAGACTGAGTATAACAGCGGTGTCTGTGATACTGGAAGAGTCAGACACAACCCAAATGTCCGTCCCTGCGAGGACAGATTAACCAGAGCCGACCCACCCGACAGAATGCTACCCAACTGGTCCATCTATTGACCCGGAAAGATGGACGAGATGGACTCTTACAGAACAAAATAAAGCTGCAGAACAGCCCGTAGAACACAAACCAAGCTTTGGAAGTTAAATTACCATATTCAAAGATTAGAGTCTATGGAATGGAGGAGGGAACATACATCAGGTTGTGCGCAGTGGTTCCCCCTGGCAAGTGGGGCTCCCGGCGACCCTGTACGGTTTGCATCTCATAATCGGCGAACTTTGTAAAACTGTGTCGTGTTGTAGTCAGACATAAGAGGCAAGACAGATCCATATTTTTCAGAATTAGCACAGGGAGCAAAAAAAACCCAACCCTTTCCCTGCTCTCCTATGGCCTGCAAGATGAAGTCAGAGCTCGTCAGCTCGATTTTAGACTGGGTTTTTTCTTTTTCTTTTCTTTTTTTTTTTTAACAGAACTAAATAAAAGTTAGAAAGATTAAAAAAAAAACAAAAAAACAAACAACGCAGGGGGAAGAAGAGTCGAGAAGAGCCCCCGGCTCCCTGCTACCTTCTCAGCCTTGGTCATCAGGCCCGTCACCATCTGCCGGCCAACCTCCCCGAAGAAAAACTGGTGACTCTTGTCCTCCAGGAGGCCCTAAGGAGTGAGGAGGGAGGGGGTGAGCTGACAGGCTGGCGGCCCCCCAAAGCCGTGGACAGGGCAGCACCGTGGGCTGGGCAGGTGGCCATCCGCGCAGAGGAGCCTGCTTGACTGCCCCCATCCCCCCAACGCGCCCTGGACCGCACCCACCTCGAAGGCTTGCCGCACACAATGCAGCTTGGCCAGAAAGTCCTGGTCACTGTAGCAGCCCAGCAGTTCTGTCCTGAGGGGAAGCGCAGAGTCACAGCACCTGGGCCCCAGCCAGCGACACCCCCGTGGGAGCCCTGGGTGGCCCTGCCTCCACCTGGTAGTGTGACCTCGGGCAGGTGGCTGCCCCCCTCTAGGCCTCAGTTTCCCCCAAACCCAAGGAAGGGGCTGACAGGATGCTCCCTGAGGTCGGGTTGCCTCGATGGCACTGGGCGCCCCCGGCAGGTGTGGTCACTGGGGGTCGGGCTGACCTCGGCCTCCTTTAGGCCCCAACCAGCAAAGGACCCTCTCTAGCAAAGGACCAAAATGGCCAAATTGCTCCCAAGGCCAGGGCAGGGCTTTCTGGGGCAGCTAGAGGTGCCCTGATCTGGGCACTTTATCCAAATCCCAAGGCTTCAGCTGGGGCTTTTGGCCATTTTTGGTCAGTGAACTTTAAACGCACATACTTAAATCTGGGCGTCATGACCATCATACAGAACAATTAATTTAAGGTGGATAAGAGCCCTAAATATACCACACAGGAGAAGACTGAGGCTAAGAGAAGTCAGGAAACTTGTCCAGGGCCACACGCCACAAAGTAGCAAGACCTGGAGAGAACCGGGGTCTGTCTGTCTCCAAAGCCTGGCTTCTGCACGGCTCCTTAAAGGAGTGTGTCAGAACACAGGGCTCAGGGACAGCGCCCACCGTGCTTCCGTGATTGGACCCCTCTGAGAACTTAGAACACCTACGAATGATTGTTATTTTAATTCCTTATATTAATTAGTTATTGTGATCGTCAACCCTAGACCTGCCCGTCTTGTACCGGGGCCATCCTAGGGTCTCCGAAGCTGGGGCAGGAGCCACGGCCAGACCATCCCATCCTCAGCCTGCCTCAGCTGGGTCCCCACCAAGCCCTGCTGGCTTCCCCAGCCTCCTCCAGGGGGACAGCCCCCACCCCCCGCACCTGCCTCCTTCCCCCCCATGCTCACCTGAGGGTCCGGCAGTGCACTCTGCCCTCCTTCGCCAGCTGCAGGGCCTCCTCGTAGGCGGCGGCAGGCCTGGAGAGTGGGCTCGGGTAATCTCCGACCTGCAGGGACTCAAAGAGCTGGGGGGAGGGTGGAAGCCTGTGTCAGCAGCATTGGCGGGTGGGGGCGGAGCCCTGGGGTGGGTCAGGGGCAGCTGCCCAGGGGACTTCTGGCGGAGTCCGCCCTAGGGGCCGACGCTTCAGAGGGAACGTCAGCGGGAATGCTGGCCGAGGGCAGAGGCCCGGGTTTGAGTTCTACTCTGGCTCTCAGCATCCCCATCACCGGGTGCCCTTCCCAAAGGGACCATCTACTGGACACACACCCGTGTCCTCCCACCCCAGGAGAGGACAGCCGCCTGGCACACGTGGCCATGGCAGGAAACTAACCAAGCAATGAGCACTCGGTCTGGAGAAGGGAGAGGCCGGCATGGGCTGGAGCCGCTGGGGATGGGGACTCCTGCCCTCACTCATAGGACCTACGACCCCTGGTTTCTCAGGCTTCCCCATTCCAGCAACACTGAAGAGTCCCCCGGCGACCTCCAGATTCTGCTCCCATCAGAGGAAATTTCCCCTTCACTTTCCCACAACCCAGTGCTCGCCCGCCAAGGAGCCGCGCGGGAGCCCTGGCCTTCACCCCTCTCCCCGCAGCCATCCCCCCAACCCGCGTCACCTCAGTGGCGGAGAAGAAGGAATCCTCCGAGGTCAGGCTGTCCTCATGGTCCACCCGCAGATGCAGCGAGCCCTCGGTAAGGGGCAGCATGAGGGTCCGCTCTGGGCAGAGAGGGAAGGGAGGGGCTGCGCTGAGACTCCTGAAATCACCGAGCTTCGAGCTAAATGTACACCAAGCCTCCCAACACCCGATTCTGGACGAATGACGCTGATGGTGGCAAAGCTCCTATTTTCTGCGCTCACGTCAGGGGACCTGCCACGTCCATACCGCCTGACCCTGAGGCCTGTGGGCCCTGAGCTCTGAGGGCAGGCTGTGCTGTGCTGTGTGGCCCTGGGCAAGTTGCTCCCCTTCTCTGACAAGCTGAAACAGCCTCTGATGCCAAAGGGCCACTCACTCAGCACTGCCATCCCCACCCGCTCAAGGGCGAAGGGGTCTGGACACCCAAGGGGACTTAGGAACGGTTCACAGCCCTGAATGCCCCACCAGCCTTCTCTGTCACACGGGGAGGCCAGAGGAAGTGGGACTGCTCTGACGGGGACAGAAGTGGAAGCTGTGTCACCCTGGCCGGCCCTCACTGGGCCCGTGTCACCACTGGTAGAGCCAGGGAGCCCGACACTCAGTAGTCTGATGTTCCCCCCCGGGGGCGGACAGCACCCAGGGAAGGGCCCTGGGGGGTCACAGTCACCACAAAGGGTCTGGCACGCAGCAGGCACTAGAAGACCACTGGCTGTTTGGCTGAATAACTTCATTACATCTCAGTGATGTCACGCCCCCTGACCTCAATGGGCAGGGCAACGGCACGTGTGTTCTCAGCCCTGTGGCCTGCTTCGGGCTAATCTCCACGTGAGCCACCCTCCGCCCACCCGGTGTCCGCAGAATAGGGCTCAAACCAAACACCTGGAACAGCCGGCAGGGGCGATGTTGACATACAAGCCTCAAGGCCCGCTCCCAAGGGGATGGGGCAAGGCACACCGGCCAGGGACTCCCAGGGCCTCATTCCAATTCTGTTCCCGCCTGTGGGGCCTCAGTTTCCCCATCTGTGCAGGGAGGCACTGATCAGATGAGGTCGTGGGCCCTGGGGATCCTGCGCCCCAGCCCCGCTCACCGAGGTCCAGCAGCATGTTGTCGGCCGGGAAGGTGGACCCGAACTCCTCCTGCAGGTGGTAGGCCCGGTGCAGCAGGGACTCCAGCTTCTCCGCAAACTCCCTTCGCTGTGACTCTGGCTGTGGGTAAAACAATGACGGTCAACCCAGGCCCCCCAAGCTCCCCACGCCAACGGCCCCTTCCTTTAACCATGATGGGGCCCCAGGCCCCGGGGAAACAGGGGACAGCTCTGAGGCCCAGCAGCAAGCGCAGGTCTGGACTGAGCTGCCCCACACAGGAGCCACCAGCAGCGCACAGCCAGTGCACACTTGAAACTCGGCCAGTCTCACCTGACATGGGCCATAAGCATAAATACACACCAATTTCAAACACTTAGTATCCCCCCGCAAAAAAAACCCCAAGACTACAAGAACGTGAAATACCTCAGTGATTTTTCATCTTGATTACATGTTGAAATGATAATATTTTGGATATACTAGATTATAGAAAATATATTATTAAGTCATTTCAGGGCTCCCCTGGTGGCGCAGTGGTTGAGAATCCACCTGCCAATGCAGGGGACACATGTTCGAACCCCGGTCCGGGAAGATCCCACGTGCCGCGGGGCGATGAAGCCCATGCGCCACAACTATTGAGCCTGCGCTCTAGAGCCCGCGAGCCACAACTACTGAAGCCCACACGCCTAGAGCCCGTGCTCCACAACAAGAGAAGCCACCGCAATGAGAAGCCCGTGCACCGCAACGAAGAGTAGCCCCTGCTCGCTGCAACTAGAGAAAGCCCGCGCGCAGCAATGAAGACCCAACGCAGCCAAAACTAAATAAATAAAATTTAAAAAGTCATTTCACCCATTTCCGTTTGCTTTTTAACGTGGTCTCCAGAAAATTTTTAATAAGATACACGGCCTCCTACTGAACAGCGCTGCTCTAGACCCGAGCAGACCTGGTCCAGACCTTGGCGCCACCAGTTCCAAGCTGTGTGACCTTGAGAAAATAACTCCCTCATTCTGAGCCTCGGTTTTCTTATCTGTCAACTGAGGTAAGAGAACCTACTTCCTAGGATTTTAGGGAAAACGTGAATGAAATAAGGCATATAAAGTACTTCCTACAAGACTGGCTCATGGTGATGGCCAGTAAGTGCTGGCTATTATAATCAGAGGGCAGTTAGGAGCCCAGAAAGAGCTGGGTTCAACCTGTTCCTGTTAACCATGTGCACTTGGGAAGGCATCGCACCCCTGGCACCACAGCCTGTGGCCTCAGTGACCTCTTCGCTGCCCTTGGCCTCCAGACCAGGGTGTGGGAAGACGGGGGCACTGCTCCTTTGAACCCAGGAGCTTCTGGGCCAGGGGGCCAGGCACGGGCAGGCCTGACTCTGTTTTCCACAGAGGCTGCCAGATCCTGCAAGTACATGTAACCAGACCCTGGGGAGGAGACAAGGGCCAACTCGGGCCTCAGGTCACTGGGAGAAAGAGGCGGAAGCATTCAGAGAGGGACAGTAGGATTGTAATGGCTGCCTTTCACTGAGCGCTAGCCCTGGACCGGCAACTCGCTGTCCAGCCTCAGGGCTTCCTTGAGGCAGGGATTGCCATGACCCCACTTCACAGAGAAAACTCAAGGAGGTTATGTGGCCCAGCGCACCCAGCTAGAGCCTGGCGGAGCCCATGGGACCCCAGACCTGCTGGCCGTCTTGCTCAGTAACCCCGCTCAGTGTGGCCAGCAGAGCCTTGTAGCTTTGGCAGATCTGCCAGCTCTTTCTCTGGGAAGCCACCTTGGGATAGAGAATGGTTTCTTACATACGACACAAGTGACAAAAGAATAATTAGATACACTGAACTTCATCAAAATTAAAAACCTTTGTCCTTCAAAGGACACCATCAAGAAAATGAAAAGATTGGTAATTCCATGGCCATCCAGTGGTTAGGACTCTGCGCTTCCAATGCAGGTGGCACAGGTTCGATCCCTGGTTGGGGAACTAAGATCCTGCAAGCCGTGTGGTGCGGCCAAAAAAAAAAGGAAAGGGTAAAGACAACCCCCAGAATGAGAAAAAACATTGACAAAAAAAGTACAAGAAAAGCCTTCTCCTCCTTTCCCTGCAGACCCTCTCCTCATAGATCACTGTTAACAATCTCCTGTGGGGACTTCCCTCGTGGTCCAGTGGTTAAGAATCCACCTTCCAATGCAGGGAACACGGGTTCAATCCCTGGTCAGGGAACTAAGATCCCACATGCTGCGGGGCAACTAAGCCCACACGCCACAACTACTGAGCCCTCGAGCCACAACTAGAGAGAAGCCCAAGTGCCACAACGAAAGATCTCACGTGCCACAACTAAGACCCGATGCGGCCAAAGATATAAAAATAAATAAATAAATAAATATTCTTTTAAAAAATCTCTTGTGTTCTGTCCAGAGGGAAATAAAAGTGCACATACACACCAGCAGTTACCAACAGGCATATGTAGGCAAGGATGGATGTCTTTTTAAAAATGTACACATCAGCAGAAATTAGTACAACATTGTAAACCAACTATACTTCAATAAAATAAATAAATAAAACGTACACATGGGTCATGAATCACTATGTTATATACCTGTAACTTACATTATGCTACACATCAACTACATCTCAATAGAAAAAAATGTACACATGGGTCACTATACACATTCTATATCTTGCTTTTTTCACTTAATAAAATATAGCGGAGAGAGCAACCTAACAGCCCATACAGCTTTCCTTCAGCCTTTTATTTTTTTTCTTTGCCTCGCCGCGCGGCTTGTGGGATCTTAGTTCCCCAACCAGGGATCGAACCCCCACCCCTTGCATTGGAAGCACGGAGTCTTAACCACTGGACCGCCAGAGAAGTCCCTCCTTTTTTTCTATTTATTTTATTTATTTTTTAGGGGGGGCGGGGGGGCTGCGTTGGGTCTTTGTTGCTGCACACGGGCTTTCTCTAGTTGCAGTGACTGGGGGCTACTCTTCGTTGCAGTGCACGGGCTCTAGGCCTGCGGGCTCCAGTAGTTGCAGCACATGGGCTCAGTAGTTGTGGCTTGTGGGCTCTAGAGCGCAGGCTCAGTAGTTGTGGCGCACGGGCTTAGTTGCTCCGCGGCATGTGGGATCTTCCTGGACCAGGGCACGAACCCGTATCCCCTGTGTTGGCAGGCGGATTCTTAACCACTGCGCCACCAGGCAGGCAGATTCTTAACCACTGCGCCACCATAAAGGCTGCCTAGTATTCCAGACCCCTACTGATGGGCACTTACAGTCTCCAGGTTTTCATCTTTTTTAACTACTACAAAACAATTCATCCTAGGACATATATTTGGTGTGCTTTGCACACAAAAAATTTTATTTTGGCTTTTCCGCTTTATTTCTCTTTTCTGATATTGAGATAAATATTCACTTATAGAAAACTTGGACTGTGCCAAAAAAAAAATGTATAAAGAAAAGACAAGACAAAAGCTGTGTGACCCAATCAACTATGAACACACGATATTTCCCTCCAGCCTTTCAAGAATGCTTTTTTTTTTTTTTTTGGCCAAGGGGCATGCGGGATCTTAGTTCCCCGACCAAGGATCAAACCCATGCCCCCTGCGGTGGAAGTGTGGGGTCTTACCCACTGGACCGCCAGGGAAGTCCCCATTTTTTTTTTTTTTTTTTTGGCTGTGTTGGGTCTTCGTTGTTGCACGCAGGCTTTCTCTAGTTGCAGTGAGTGGGGGCTTCTCTTGTTGCGGAGCGCAGGCTCTAGGCATGCAGGCTTCAGTAGTGGTGGCAACGTGGGCTCTAGAGCACAGGCTCAGTAGTTGTGGCACACGGGCTCAGTAGTAGCGGCGCGCGGGCTCAGTAGTAGCGGCGCACGGGCTCTAGAGCGCAGGCTCAGTAGTTGCAGCACATGGGCTTAGTTGCTCCGCGGCATGTGGGGTCTTCACGGACCAGGACTCGAACCCGTGTCCCCTGCATTGGCAGGCGTATTCTTAACCACTGCGTCACCAGGGAAGCCCCCCGTATTTTCTTTATGTAGTCAGGATCAGGCTGTAATCACCAGTGTGATTTACTGAGTAATTACCAAGTACCAGGCATGGGCTAATGCACCTTACGTGAACTTTCTTACTCAGCTGGGTCAACATCCTGGTCAAGGGGAAGCTCCCACCCAGGAGGACGTGAAGGGCTGGCAGAAGGCGGCACTGCTAGATGCCTCCCGAGCGTGGCCCCCCACCAGCCACACCACCAGCCTTCCCGGTGGCCGGGGGTAGGAGAGACCCGGGGGAGGACTGCGTACCTCGGACGGCACCTCGGACGCGGTCTCGGGGCTCCGGAGGCCATCCCCCCTCTGCCCCACGCTCAGCGCCTGCTCCCACTTCTGCAGAGCTTCCTCGAATAGCTCCATGCCTGAGTGTGGGCGGGGGAGACGGGAAAGAGGGGTGTCAGGCCCCAGTGGAGGGAGAGCAGCCATGCCCCCCACCGCGTCACTCAAGACGGGGCTCAGAAGAGAGAGGAGGCAGGAGAGCCCGGGAGGATGGGAACAGCCAGGACCGCGTGGACCAGGTCCTGACCCCTTTTTCAGGGCTGGCCAGCTCGCAGGCCTTCATTCAGACCAGATCTGTGCCTGGAGTCTCTGCCCGGTCCAGAAATGGCTGGAAACCATTGAGACGGGGATCTGGGGTGGGTGGTTTTGGAACTGGTTGCAAGCAGCACCCAGAAAACCCAGCCCAGGCTCCCGGGAGGAGGCCACGCTCCCCACTACCCTGCCCCGGCTGCGGGGGTGGGGCGGGCGCTGGGCAGGGGGGTGCCCAAGGCCGGCCTCCTGGCCCGTACCTTGCATGTAGAGGCTCTCAGCATTGCCGCTGCTGGTGGTCACGGGCTCCTCCATCCCTCTGGTGTCCCACGGCCCCGAGCATGCAGCCACAGGGCTGGATGAGTTCACCACTACCATCTGGGTGCCAAGTAGCGCAAGAACCCGAGAATAAGGGATGAGGCCTTCCCAGACCCTTTGCAGGACCCCTGAGCCTCCCCCCACCCCCTGCCCCTCACCACACGCCACGTGCCCTCTGCAATACCATCCCTGATGCCAGCCCCGGGCCGCAGTGGCCGAGCCCTTGGTCCAGCCTGCTTCCGTCAACTCCAAGTGCCTGAGGACGGGTCACAGAAATGGCCAAAGCAGGAGGAAACACTGAGGCCAATGCCCAGCCCGGGAAGCTGCAGCCTCCTACGAAACCCACCCTGAGCTCCACTCCCGAAAGGCATGACCCCCTCCCTGCTCCGGGGCTCCACTAAGAGTGGGACAGGGAGGACTCAAGGAGCACCCATTACATACAGGCCGGCAGGGCCCGGCTGTCGCCCACGCGTCTCGCCCACACGAGCGGCCACCCGCCTCCCAGGCGGGAGCAGAACCAGCTCTTGCTCGTGCCTGGGTCCCCAGGGCAGTGGGCGGCTCAGAGCTGGGGCTCAGTGCTCGCTGGATGAGTGAACAACTAGACGAGTGAATGAGCCAAAAGCCGTTCCCCAAGAGAAAATAAACTTCTCTTTGTCTTATTTATCTCTATATCCTCAGCACCTAGTAGTCCCTGACATAAAGCCGGTGCTTGCTCAGTGTCTGATGAATGAATGAATGAATAAATGAATGCACTTTCATGGGTAAGTATCTTCCCCAAGAGATCAAAGCTTCTCTTCCGCATTTATCCACCTTTCCCTCACCAATGCCCGGCACACAGTGATCACTGACCATCCCTGGAAGTCTGCACGGATGGATGTGTGAATGAACCAACGAATGAATGGATGGAACCTCTTCTCCTACCTTCCTACCGGCCCAGAAGCCCCCGAGGGCAGAGACCGGAGCCCCAAGGCCGTGACAGGCACCCTGCTACCCTCACCGAGGCCAAGCTGTGGGAGGAGCCTGAGTGCTTGCTGGGCTCGATGGAGGAGATGCCGCTCAGAGTGTCGTTGCTCTTGCTACTGGGGCTCTGGACCCTCCGGCTGGAGTAGCCTGTGAGGAACAGGAGGAGAGGGGTCATGCCAGCTTCCCACCCAGCCTTTGCACGGCTGTTGCCCGCTCCGGACCCCTCTCCCCGTCCTCATCTGGGAGTCGTCCTGACCTTCTAAGTCAGGGTGACAGCAGAGCACCCCCAGGGCGTGCACCTAGCAGCAGAGGGCTGGGCCCCTGCCCCTTGTCCTGCTCACTTCCGTACCCCTGTTACGCGGCGCAGGGCCTGGCCCGGAGGGGCCTGGATCTGCTGGGTTAAGCCTGAGAATGAGGCCCAGCCACTTCTGCCTCCTGACTCAGCTTCCCCTGTGTTGTTGATTGACTGACTGATCTGGAATTCTCCTCCTTTGAAAAAGGATTTGAGGTACCAACTTTTCAAAATACATAGTTTTGTTTTGGTTTGGTTCTTTTAAGTGAGAAAAGTAGGGAAGGCAAAATAAGGTGGAACCAGAGGTGGTGCTGGTACAAAGTAGGCAAGCAAGAGGTTAGTCCAGAAACGACTCCAGGCTTCCAGTGGGGCCAATGCAGAATGGAAAGCCAGCTGTGCCAGCATGTCTCGTGGTCTTGTTCTAGATTAGTCTACAAACTTCTCTGTCCAATTGAAAACACAAAAACTTCCCTTTTGCAATGATCATTCATAATTAAAAGTCATTGTCGGGCTTCCCTGGTGATGCAGTGGTTAAGAATCCTCCTGCCAACACAGGGGACATGAGTTCGAGCCCTGGTCCGGGAAGATCCCACATGCCATGGAGCAACTAAGTCAGTGCGCCGCAACTACTGAGCCTGCGCTCTAGAGCCCACGAGCCACAACTACGGAGGCCACGTGCCACAACTACCGAAGCCCGCGCGCCTAGAACCTGTGCTCCACAACGAGAAGCCACCGCAATAAGAAGCCCGCGCATCGCAACGAAGAGTAGCCCCCGCTCGCCGCAACTAGAGAAAGCCTGCGCACAGCGACGAAGACCGCCGCCAAAAATAAATAAATTAAATGAAATCAATTTTTTTAAAAAAGTCATTGTCACAAAAGGAGATTTTGCCTCTTAAAACAAGTTTCTTCCAACATGAGAGCCTTTGAGGACTCCTTGCCTTGGAAAGCGATCTGTATACGGCAAACACGGGGTTACTGGGTTACAAGATTAACGGGACCATAAGAGGCTTTTAAAGCCACACCAGCAGACACAAAACAGGTCAGTGGCTGCCAGGAGCTGGGGGCAGGGGAAAGGGGCTGACTACCAAGGGCCCTGGGGGGATTTAGAGCAACAGTTCTTGATTGTGGTAGTGACTGTATGACTATAAGTGTTTGTCAAAACTCAAAAAAGGGTGAATCTTACTGTATGCAAAGAGAAGAAGAGGGGGATGGTGAGAATACCAAAAGGCTCAGGAACCATCTGGCCCTTCTGCTCCTGAGCCAGGGCACTTGCATCGCTGGACGGAGGAGCCGCACCCCACCAGCCCACCCTGGACCCGGGGCTCCCAAAGGGTCCTCAGATAATGAGAACCATCGCTTCCAATGACATGTGCATCCGGCCACATCACCCAGCAAATCCTTACAATGACTTGCTTCCCAGGTGAAAGGGACTCAGCTTGGAGACAGGTGGTCACTAGCCCAAGATCTCAGCTCATAGGGGTCCAGCTGAGACTCGACTCCAGGTCAGGTCCTTCCCCACCACCTCACACCTACCTTTCTTCACTGACGGGACCTTCCTGGCCATGAGGATGGGGAGGGGCGCTGTGCCCAGATGCTCGCCTCCCATCTCGGGGCCGACCTGCTTCTTCCGCCGTCGCCTCTTCAGCTGGTGGGCGGCCAGGGCCAAGGCCACAGTCCCCAGGGCCGTGGCAAAAAGGACCTTCCGCAGGCCTGGTGTCAACCGCAGCTGGGAGAAGGCAGACTGCAAGAAAAGAGGGAGCAGCCAGTTACATCTCCCTGGGAGAGCTGCCCTGAGGAACGCGTGAGGGGCAGGGAACGCGTCAGGCCCCCAGGGGATACCTCCTGACCAGGAATGACTGAGAGGCAGCCACCTGCAGGGGACTGTGGGGGTGGGAGTTGGGGGCCCTGGCCTCTGAAACCTGGATCACAGAGATGTAAAAGAGGGGGACGGGGGATGGCAAAATGACAAGGCCAGGAGATCGCATCTGGGGTCCAGCAGGTGTCCCCAACACCATCGGTCAGCATTCTACCAGCTGCAGTGACTGAGCACCTATGCCAGCTACTGCACCAGGATTTCGCCTGTGTTACCTGTCCGAATGCCCATCATTTTCCAGGTGAGGCACCTGAAGCTCACACGGGTTAGGACGCACGCTTAAGGTGACAGAGAGGCAGAAGCGGAGCTCAGGTCTGCCCGCCCCACTTCTCCATCTTCAAAGACAATGACGTTCACTTTACCCGATGGTCCATCTGAACACTCCCCTGCTCCACCCTCAAGCTGCCTGCTGGACCGGGAGCCCCTCGAGCGAGGCTGCATCCCACAGGGCAGAGCTTCAGGAAGTGTCAAGAGGACTGGTCAGCCACAAACATTTAAAGTTGGCAGGCATTACTGACCTCTTTTATAAACTGAGAAACTGAGGTCAGGAGTCCACATAGGCCTGGGGTGGAGACTGGGCTTGGGACCCCAGACTCCGAACCCAGTCCTCCTTACTCTGCTCAAAGAGGATTGCCTGGGACAGCAATCACGAGGGCCCAACTTTCCTGGATGCTGAGGGACCCTGGGATGAGTGGCTCAGTGTTTCAGGGACCAGAGGGGTAAAGGGCAGGACCACAACCCGCCCCGATCTTTACCTGCCCAAACGTCGTGTAAAGGAACACAGGGATCTCTGCCACCGTCATGGCCAGGGCCTGGATCATGGACATACCCTCAGTCCTCCGGAATGCCATGGCAGGATGGGCACCCCAGGCGAGAGCCCTCGGGGCCGAGAGCTTCCAAGGAGAACGTCTTCAACTGGTTGCTGGCTGGGTCCCGGGCAGCATCCACGCCCCGAAAGGACAGGGACACACATACCAGAAGGTCCCTCCACAGAGCTGAGAGACAGACGACCAAGTCAGCCACAAGGGTGTGTGCATGTGAGCATAAAGAAACACACACAAGAGTGGGGGATGAGGTGGGAGCAAAGCCCACGTGTGGAATGCGAGGCCTGGAACCAGGCCCCCGCCTTCTGCACCTGCCACCAGGAAGGTAACCAAATGCCCCACGGACTTTCTGCCCACCTTGAGCCCTGGGAGCAGAAGGCAGTGTCTGACATGCTGGCCCAAGTGAGGACCCAGAGCCTGGCAGATGGATAGGTCACTCTCAAACTTGGGGCTTTATACCACACTTTCTCAATCTTTTTAAACCCATGGCCCACGTGCTAAGCAAAAACCTTAGGCCTCTAAAGGGTCAGACCCCTGAGTGAGAATCATTGCATCTTTTCCACCTCCCACAAAACCAAGAATGTTGTACTTCCTGTGGACATATTACGAAAACAGCAGGGTATTTCCTCAAATAATAACAGCTACTATACCTTATGTGGGTATTCTGTGCAGAGTTCCTTACAAACATTATTTCATTGAATCATTACAATTCTATGAAGTAGATACGATCTACCTCCCACACCCCTGCCAATTTCCAGCGAGGAAATTGAGGCTCAGAAAAGGTAAGTCAGGAGTCCAAAGTCACATAGCTGGTACCAGGTGGAGTCAGGACTTGGACCAAGATCTAACGGACTTTCGACTCTGCGCTCAACACAACCCTTTCGCCAAATCTGACATGGAGCAGGAAGTAGGAGTCTCAGCAGAACTACAGACTACAAGGGCAACTTTCCCCTGGGGCCTTCTGAGACCCCCAGGGTACTCCACGGCCCATTCCAAGGCCAGTGAATAAGTGGCTTGAGCACATATAACCCAGTCCCCAAAATCCTGCAGAGAGCTCCGCGACCACCACCACCAAGGCCAAGGATGCCTTCAAGGTCTCCTGGGACTTCAAATGAAATGAACACGAAGGCCAGATGGACCCTGTCTACCTGGGATGGCGGCCAAAGTCACTGGACCGGCACAAGAAACGGCTTATCCTCAGTGAGTGGGAAGGATGAATGATCCTATCAGTTAGCTCTAGGGCTGTGGGGCTGAAGAAACTCGTGTTGTCAAGGGTAGGGGGCATCCTGCCAGGAGGCTACCAATTGAGCGATGTGACCTCCAGTGGTCACAAGCCAGCTCTCTCAGCACCACCCCCAACTTGGCCCAAGCCTCAGAACGAACGAGGGAAGACAAGAACGTCAAGAGCATCAGCGGCTACTATTTCCCAAGCACTTACTTTAACAGGCCAGGCTTGGAACAGGCTCTCCATGGGGGGTTTTAAGTCTAGTCACCCACAGAACCCTCAAGGCAAGCACTGTTTATCTCAGTGATGGGGAAACTGGGGCTCCAAAAGGTAATCAACCCTACTGAGGTCACTGAGTAAATGGCCAAGCTGGGATATGACCTCAGCTCTGGGAGACCCCAAGGCTTGGCATTTACCTGCAGGAAAGTCAAGAGCAGCCTCTGCTGCCCCGATTGAGGAAGGGTGGCAGGTGCCAGGTAATGACACCCACGCCAAGACAACTTCACTCCAGGGATGGATCCATATCCAGCCCAACCATACCCCGTCCTTCCTCCTGGCACGACCCAGGGCTGAATGAGAGAAGCCTCCACTTTTTCTCTGTGATGACAAGACCATGGCAATGTCCCCCACCACGTGGACACTCCTAATGTCGTCCCCACCTGGGAAAGTCACCTCTCCTGCCCTGTAACCTTGGGCAGTAACCTCCTCATTCCACCCCCACCAGGGCACTCACAACCTCTCAGCTTGGATGCCCACGCTTTCCATCCCGGACACCTCTTCCCCTGCCCTGAACCACCCCGTAAATGACTCTAGCCTGAGCACCCTTCATGCCGCCTTGACCCCAGCAATGTCCCCCCTGCCCAGTCTCCGTTCATTCCACACCGGTGGGACACCTCAGCAGTCTGACCCGGACCGGCACTGAGCACTCCCACGCTGGAGCTCAGCAATACCCTCTTCTTCAGAATCTGCGCTTTCCATCCCAGACAATTCCTTGCGCATGCCCTGGTCAGGCCCCCTCCTCTCTTGCCCCGACCCCCGGAATATCCTTGAGGGTCGTCCAGGTGCCCACTGCCGCCGCCTTCCACAGCCCGCGCACCCGCTCCTTCCATCCCGGTACTTGCCCAGCGCGGGTCCAGTACCTGCGCCCCTGCTCCGATCTCTGCAATGTTCCAGGCCCAGGCATCTTCCCACTGACCGGGTACCTTCCGTTCCGCCTCTCGCGCCGCCCACGGCCCGAGTACCTGCTCTTTCCAACGCTGGCCCTTCTAGTCGGACTAAGCTGGGACACCTGCAATCCTACCCAGTTCCCCGCTCAGGCACGGCTCCCGCCCGCTGCAAGCCTCAGTTCCGGACCTTGCCGCGCCGCCCCCCTGCTCCGCGGGCTCAGCCCGGACCGCCGCCACTCACCCAGGATCCCATCGCTGCGGAAGGACAGCGTCTCCTTCCCCGGCGCCCGCGCAACCAACCTCGGGGCCACGGGGGGCGTGGCCTCACGCAGGGCCAACCTTTCTTTGGCCAATGAGTGTTGCCGAACTCCTCTGCACCGCCCCGGCCTCTGTGCAATTGGGTGGGTCACGTGACCAATGTTGTCTCACCCTCCCTTCTCCCTCTGTTCCACCCCCTAAGTGCGGTTGAGGCGCGGAAGTGATTTTTTTTCTCTCCTGTGATTGGCCATCGAGATTAGATTGACCCGGGTGCCTGAGTGAGGCGGGGCCGCTCTTAAAGGGATGAGGCGGAGCAAACAGATTTCGAAGGCGCTTTGCGGAAGGAATCGCCGGTGGTCTGAGCTCTCACATTTGGTTCCTCTGCCTCCACTGGTGCCCACACGGACAAGTTCTTCCCGCCCTTCGAGCGCCCACTTTCCAACGCCACCGCCTCTAACTTCCTACAGCATCCTCCTAAGCACTTGCCACTCTCCACTTTCTGGGGTTGTTTGCAGAAGTGCCACGCCTCCCCTACGAGACGTTGTCTCCCTAAGAGTTGGCGTCAAGTGATTCGGTTCACTGTGCCTTGCACTAAACACTGGGTTTGGAATCAGGCCGACCTGAGTTGGAATCAAGTTCTGCCACATCACTTTCTGGGGTTTACTCAGTTTACCCCTCTGTAAAATGGGAATAGAATTCTTGCCTTGCCTGAGTAACAGGGCTTTGGTGCTGATCATAAGAAAACAGTGTGGCAGCTCTTTCATAACCAAAGAACTGGACACATCTAAGTTTTTTTAATGTAATTATCAGTAAGGTCACATTCTTTCATTCATCAACAACTAATATTTCTGTGTGCCAGCCCTTTGGCTGGATTGGGAGCGCAGTGGTGGACAAGATACATATAATTAAGATACGTAATTACAATCTTATGTGATATTGCTCTAATGGTGGAAACTCAGGAATATGGGGATTCCCAGGGACACCTGCGCTCCCATGGGGAGGTGAGAGACTCCCGAAAGAAAGTGACGTCCAAACAGAAACCTAAGGATGACTAAGAGTTAGCTGGGCAGAGAGAAGAGGAAGGAGTGTTCAGGAACAGCATGGGCTGTGTGATCCAGAGGCAAGAGCGAACTTGGCATGTTGTTTGTTTGGTTTTTTTTTTTGGTCATACCCCGCATCATGAGAGATCTTGATTCCCTGACCAGGGATCGAACCTGTGCCCCCTGCAGTGGAAGCACAGAGTCTTAACCACTGGACCACCAGCGAAGTCCCCAAACCTGGCATCTTTGACTCAAGGTGGCAGAGAGAGGGGAGAGTGGTAGCTGATGAGCCAAGGAAGTGGCAGCCAGAGCAAAGGAGAGCAGGCTCCACCACTGAACTGCCTGTGTCTGGGGCCAAATCCACTGCTTCCTCCCCTGTGTCCTTGGGCAAATCACTTAACTTCTCTAAACCTTAGCTTCCTAAAATGAGGAGAATGATGGTTTCTGAGCTTTTATGAGGACCTTAAGTGATTATTCACTTAAAAGTGCTCAGTGCTGGGCCTGGCATGGTCTTAGGACATTTTGGCCATTGCTATTAGAAAAAGTGCAATAGCCAAGCAGAAAGCTAGATAAATAGATGCAACATACGGACTGGGACAGCTACAAGATCAGGAGTAACTAGCACCTACTGTCTCACTCTCTCTCTCTCTGTCTCTCTCTCTCTCTCCTTTACCCTGTTGTTTTTCTTCCCAGGATCTGACCTGTTATATAGCTGTTTATCCAAGAGGTGAAGAGCCTTGTTTTGTTCACTGCTGCATCCATGGCACCTAGAACACCCCCTGGCACATAGTTGGTGCCGATAAGGTCTTTCTCCTTGACCAAACCAGAGTCAGGCTCCTGTGAGCCAGCCCTCTGCTTGACTAGGTGCAACCTTGAGCTTCCATCTTGTAGAGTCCAGTTTTAACAAGAATTCTGCAGGGTCAGTTTAGTAAAATCCCCAACCCTGGGTATCTGATCACCCTCCACATTTGATCAAATTCTTCATCCTCCATCCTCAATATCTTAACCCCCTAGCCTGCCTTCAGCAAGAATCTCACTAGCCTTGATGTTTCCACTTAGTCATTTTCCATCCACTGACATCCCCACTCTGCTCATTGTGTATAAATCTCCACTTGTCCTTGTTGTATTTGGAGTTAAGACCAATCTCTCTCCCCTACTGCAAACCCCCCACCCTGCATTAGGCTCTCTTGAATAAAGTCTTCCTTACAGTCTTTAACAAGTATCATGAATATTTTTTTCTTTAACCTTGCTCAGTGTGGTTATTGAATGAATGAACATGTAACTACATTGATTTATGGCTGTTGAAAGATGATATGATTGTATGCTGGCTAAATAAATGATATAGTCAGCTACAGATAGACACTGGTAAAAAAGTCAGTGATCAATACAAATAGAAATACGTAGTGAACACACAGAAACACACAAAGAAACACATAGAGATGATGAACTGCAGGTGTGTGAGTGACACGAAAGTTGATGATGGCTCCATGTAGATAATAATGCAGATCAGTAGTTCTGAACCTGTGGTGCACATTTAAGTCACCTGGAAGCTTTTCAAGACTCCACCTGCCGGGCTCCACCTGAACTGAGAGAACCAGGGCTGGGAGTGGGCCCAGGGATTTTTCATAAACCTCCAGATGACTTGAAGCTCACTCTGGACAGACAGGCTGGGGTAGAAGATGGGGAACTGGTATAAGTGCAGGGAGATAATCGAAGCCAGGAATCCAGGGGACAGAGACAGAGAGGAAAGGGTACCAGTTCAGGAACACAGCTCTCCACTGGGTAAGAAGATGAAGTCTAGAGGTAGAGAGCGGGGAGCAGTGGAAACAGGTAATAAGCCCCTTCCAAGCCCCATGGGAGGGGGGGAATGTATGTGCAGGCCATCCTTTTGCCTGTTTGGGGCCGTGAGAAGCTGGTTCAAGGTCAGCACATGTCTAGGCCTGGAGGGTAGCATGTTCCTCCACCTGGGCTGAACGGAAGCCCCTCTTTCTCTTCTCCTTCCTTCCCCTTAACTCCTCCACACACCCTCCCCCAACTTTGGAGAACCAGAGGGTTTCCGGGGGCCAAACAGCCATTCCCCAGCGGTGGAGGACCAGTCCCCAGCTGGCCTATCCCCTGGCTCAATTGTCCTTACTGTCACCAAGGTCGGGGCAGAAGAGGAGGGGGGCTAGAGAGGTCAAGGTGGTGGTGATGGTCGGCACAGAAAGATCCAGGTCAAAAGACGCCGAGAAATAGGGAGCCAGAGGGCCCAGCAGGCCAGGAGGATGCGAATCGACAAAGGGAAGAGGCACAAATGGGCGGGGGCCACAGGACAAGGAAGCGAGAGGCCGGCCCGGCGGCGGCCGCAGGGGGCAGCCGCGAGCAGCCTCAAGCAGGGCCCCCTCCGCCCCGCCCCGCCCCGCCCCCCGGAGGCTCCTCCCCCGCGGCCGGTACCCCTCCCTGCGCGCTTGGGCAAGCTCGACGGAGGCGGTTGCGGTTGGGCCAGGCGGGCGCGCTGAGGGCCAGAGCACCGGCAGCAGGTGGGCGCGGTGCGGCCTGGCGGCGGCGGGCCGGGGGCTGCCGGGCGGCGCTCGGGCCGGACGTGGCCGGCCGTGCGGAGCGTCATGGACTTCAACATGAAGAAGCTGGCGTCGGACGCGGGCATCTTCTTCACCCGGGCCGTGCAGGTGAGGCCGTGCACCCTGGGCCCCGCGCGGCCGGCGGGCACCCCTGCAGCAGAGCCCGGGGCCGCGGGAGAAGGCCCTCGCGGCCGCCGCTCCTTCCCCGCTGCGGAGTCGCCCTAGCCACCCCCCCGCCCCGCTCCTCCTCCTTCTGCGGTGCCCAGTAGAGAGAAAGAGCCCGGGGCGGCCGGCCACACTGGCCGCACCCTCAGCGTGGCCCAGGCCTGGGGAGTGAGCCGGGCCTGCCTCGGCCCTGCTGCCGCGGGGGAGGTGTCAGCCTCCACCATTTCGACCCGCCGGCCGGGTAGTCCCGCTGTCCTGGCGCCCGCCCCGCCCCCGTGGGGGGCTCCGCTGAGGAGGGCAGAGGGCCCCAGGCGGTTCCTGTCTCCTTGCCCTTGCCCAGCAGTGACTCTGACTCCCGGCAGGCGTTTGGAGGCCTGAGTTCCAGGCCTTAGGACTCGTGCACCCGCCCTGACCCCTTCTCTGAGCCTCAGTCTCCGCACCTGTGCAATGGACTGGTGGTACTGATTCCCTCAGGTCCCTTTTACACGCTTGGATAGTCAGTCCGGAAGCCAGGAGGGCTGGGGTTATTTCCTTTCTGCTCCGTGGGAGGCCTGTTTCTCTTATTTCCCCAGGCCCCGGGGGCTGGCTGGGTGCCCTCCTTGGGAAGCTGTACAGTGGGTGATGCTGGGATTAGAACAAGTCCTATCCATTTGGGGACAAGGGAAAAAACAGAAGCAGCTGAGTGTAATGGTGAAGACCGGGAGTCAGCTGTGGGTGTGGATGCCCCCTCTTGTGACTTTGAAGACGGGGGCTTCACCTCTCTGGGCCACAGTTTTTCAGTCTGAAAAATGGCCTTAGCAGTCCCTCTCTCCCAGCATGGATGTGAGTGTCCCAGGCACTCCACGGGAACATGCGCACTAAAGGCAAGTCATTCTCCGTGTAACGTGGTTAGTATTGCAGCTGGGCAGCATGTGACATTAGGCAAGTCTCGCAGCCTCCGTGTTCCCTTCCGTCAACCAGGGGTCGCACCAGTCTGCCTCCCAGGGTGGCTGCAGCCTTGGGGCTTGGCCCGTCACAGCGCTCTGGGAACAGATTCTGTTGTTTGTCCTTGCCCTGGTTGTTGGTTCTCTGGAGGAACCCAGCCCCAGACAGTCTCTTGGAAGCCCACATGCCCATGTTTACTAGAAAGTACAGTGTCCCGTTGAGGATTTGTGCCCCAGAGAGGGTTTGCTGCTCCGTGTTCCAAGCCCTGCCGGGGACCCCAGCCCTAGTGGGGATGCTAGCAGCCTGGAGTTCATTGGCCAACCCCTGTCCATCCAGAAGGGAGGGAATTCTCCCCAGTGTTGGTATGGCAACCACTTTATCTCCCACATCTGGGAAGAACCTGATCTGCCAGTTTCCTGCTACTTTGGGGCCCTAACACCTGACCTGGCCAGGCCTGCAGAGCCTGGGGTATGGGGAAGCGTGGTCCCCTGTGGCCTCTTTTCTCCTGAGGGGGTGGCAGGCCCACTGGTTCGCCCATACTGGAGTGGGAGCCAGCGCCCAGGCCCCCGCCTCCAGAGTGGAGGAGGGAGCTGGGAGCTTTATAAATAGAGGCTTTCTCTGGCCCTGCACGCCCACCCCCTGCTGCTGCCATCTTGCAGGGAGCAGCCTCTGAAGCCTGGGCCCTTCCTCTTGGCAGGGATGGGGCAGGGTGGCAGCCAGAAGAGAGAAGGGCTTGAAATGTTACCTGGGCAGGAGGGCACACTCAGGGGACCCTCCTGAGGCCAGTCTGCCCTGGGGTAGGAGTCAGCCAGGAGGGACGGGGGGTGGTTTATTATTAATGTGTGGGCAGCTCCTCTGCGTAGGTGCCACCTACCTACGCACGACCTGCTGGGTAAGCGCTCAGCCCCTCCATGTGTCGAGGACACTTTTAGGAGCCTCACCTCATCCCCATCCGGTAGGGAACTGGACCTTGGCCCTGGGAGAAGAATCCGGAGGCCAGATCCCTTTTGCATGGGAGATTCTAGGATGGCTTCTCAGTCCCCGAACTGTGCCTTGAAGGTCAGGAGGGGTTTGCCGAGTTGGTCCAGGTGATGGGAACAGCCCAGCTAAGGGCACCCAGACAGGAAAACCTAAGGCATGTTTGGGTAAGATGCCAGTGGGGGTGGGGGTGGGCAGTAGAAGAGCTAGTACTAATGCTGTTGGTAGTAACTGCAGTATTACTAATAGCGGTGGCAGGAGTAATGATAATAAAAGCCAGGGAGGCTGTGGCATCGTTCTCATCCGAGCCAGGCAGGCAGCGGTGAACGTGGGAGGGATGCCCAAGATGTTGGGAAAGCCCGGTAGGACTTTGAACCTGGGTGGGTGTGTGGTGTGAGGGACGGGTGGCCAGGTGGCCCGGCGGGGAGCTCTGCCATTAACCTGGGTAAGAAGGGGAGATGCTGAGGTGCACACTGAGGGTGACACAATCACCTGAATCAGACTGGCTGGTGCCATCAGGGTAAGGATGTCCCTAGGTGGCTCCTGAGAGCCAAGGAGGGACCTGAGGGAGACCTTTTATTAATGACGATAATGACGCCAGCTGACGTTTATCAGGCCTATACTGTGTGCTGACCCCGAAACTAAGCACCTTCCAAATATTCTGTGAGATAGGTCCTGTTATCCCCGTCCTCCGGGGGGAAACTGAGGACCCGAGAGGTGACTTTGCCTCTGACCCTCGATTTTCTCATCTGCAAAATGGGGTAATGCTAACCCCTGAAGGGTCTGGGTGAGGCGAGGCCTGTTCAGGGCCTGGCTCCGGGAGGCCCCAGCTTGGGGAATGTGAGGAAGAAGAGGAGTCGGGAGACCGGGAGGAGGCCAGGAGCGGCTGGTTCCCAGGTGAGGAGCCGCAGGCTCTAACCCTGGCCCACCCAGCTCTGCAGAGGGAAACCCAAGCCCCCATGCATAATTGATGGCTGCCGAGCTGGAGCAGCCCGGCAGGGCAGCCTGACCACCGGTGGTGCCTCCTGCCCCTTGCAGCTGGGCCTGTCCTTGGCCTCTGGATGACTCACCACTGCCTAGTCATCTGGGAAGGGCCTCCAGACCCCCAGCCTATGTGACTCCAGCACAGCCTGCCTCTTGCTCAGTCTCAGCGGCATCTCCTGTGAAATGGGAAACTTGGCCGGCCTGAGGGCAGTGTCTCCTGTTGTCAGGGCTGATCTTACTCCTGCAGGTCTTCACACCTTTGCTGTTTGCCTGTGACCTCCCCTTGGCTGGACAGGGCCTTTGAGATCAGAGAGGCCAGGACTTGGGCCGGTTTCTGGCTTTTCTTAGGTGGCCCCCATGGTTTCTGCCAGCTCTGAAGGGGGACCCTTGTGACATCCTGGTCCTTTCCTGGCCATGGGACGGGGCTGCCGAGCTTTCTGGGCCCTGGGCGTGCCCAGCAGTTGGCTCTGATGAGCTGGCGCTGTTCCCCATCTACCACTCCAGGCAACCGGAGGCCAGCCATGTGGCCATCCTCCCCCCCGCATTCCCCTTCCTTCCCAGCCATCTCTCTGCGCATCAGCTCTTAACAGCATCAGCACTTACACTGAACACTGACTGCCTGCCAGATCCTAGCCTTCATGTCTTATCCACATCTTTTTTATTTCATTCTTACAACCTATGAGGGAGATGCTATTACTTATTATTACCATTTTCAGCTTAGGAAACGGATGCTCAGAGAGGCAAAGCCACTTGCCCAAGGTCACACAGCTCATCAGACTGAGACTTGAATCAAGTCCCTCTGATCCTGGAACCTGGGTTCCTCTGACTTCCTCCCTTGGTATCCCCTTCCCGTGGCTCCCAGCTGCCCCTGGAACATCCTGATAACCCCAGACCTTGCTCTGTGCCCCTTTTGTTCCCTGAGCACTGTTACCAAGTGCTTTCCGTCAGAGTCAGGCTGGGAGGACCCTTAGTGATAGGCTCCCAAGGGTTCCTTACACCCTAAGTTGTATGTCTGATTTTGTACAGATGTGCTTTTTTGGGGAGAGGGAGTCTGTATCTTTCATTGGATTTCCAAAAGGAGCCATGATCCCCAAACTCTGGTCCAACCACCTCATTTCACAGAGGAACAATCTGAGGCCCAGGGCAAGGTTGCACCTTGATCAAGGTCACAGAGCAGGTCACGGGCAGGGCAAGTTTCTTGACCTTGGGGCCTGAGTTCCAGCCAGGTGGGAGGGGTAGATGGGTGGGGCAGGGGTGCTCCTCCCGTCCCCCTTTCTGAGCCCTCCACCCTGGGTGCTCCCCCCACAGTTCACAGAGGAGAAATTCGGCCAGGCCGAGAAGACCGAGCTTGATGCCCAGTTTGAGAACCTTCTGGCCCGGGCAGACAGCACCAAGAACTGGACGGAGAAAATCCTGAGGCAGACAGAGGTGTTGCTGCAACCCAACCCCAGTGAGTGGACACGGGCCGGCCCCGGGCTCGGGGCGGGAAGCTGCGGGCAGGAGCCCCAGCTGCTGAGACTATGCAGGTGGGCCTGGGCGGCAGGTGGGATTTGGGTTAGACTCTTGGGGCTTAAGGCTGCTGTTTTGGGGGCGTCCCACTTAAAAAAAACAGCAGACTCAGTGTTGGGCTCCAGGATGTGCTCTCTGGAACAGTGGAAATGCTAAGTGTCGCCCAGAGGAGTTGAAGAAATGCCTGGAAACTAAAACACAGTTGGGAGAAGAGGCAGGAGAAACGGGAGCCAGGTCACTGGAGGGAGGGCAGCGAGGCTCAGGGATGAACGAGGACTTGCCGAGAGTCACACGCAGCATGGTGCAGGCAAACGCAGCTGCAGGAGAACCTGTGGGAGGAGAGGGCTGGCCTGGGGTCGTGAGACTCGTCTGACTTATGTCTGCTGTTAGCTGAGTGAGTGTGCTGAGAGCTTTCTGGGGCCAGGCCAGGGCATCGCTCACGTGTGTGTTATGCCCTGTAAATCCATCCTGTAACGAGGGAGAAGTGGGGGGGTGGGAAGGGGTGGCAGTTGCCTTCAGGCCCGTCACCTGCAGCTGTGTGACCTCGGGCAGGCATTTCACGTGTCTGAGCCATGGCTTCTTCCTCTCTAGAGTGAGGGCTTCGTGGGGTCAAGTGCCAGTCTCACACAGTTGAGAATCAGCAAGAGAGTATTCTGGAAGTCACCAGGCTAGACGCCCCTGGGGGCAGGCCTTGGTCTGGATCTGTTTCTGTCACCACGGCTTTCATCCTTGGGCTCCTACTGAAGAGCTCTGTGGCTTTGGCTGCTGTCTCCCCGCAGGTGCCCGAGTGGAGGAGTTCCTGTATGAGAAGCTGGACAGGAAGGTGCCCTCGAGGGTCACCAACGGGGAACTGCTGGCTCAGTACATGGCAGAGGCGGCCAGTGAGCTGGGGCCCACCACACCCTATGGTGAGCCAGTCCCCACAGCCAGGGTCGGGGGTCGCGGTCTCTGGCGCTAATCTTCTTCCCTCCCTTCTCTCCTTCCTTTCTCTGTTTTTTAATTTGCACACATGATACCTGGATTCATTCTGCTTGTAAACACCTCAATCAGTGGAGATGAAAATAGAGTAAAAAATAGAAGCCTCCTGGGACTTCCCTGGTGGTCCAGTGGTTAAGACTCTGCGCTCCCAGTGCAGGGGGCACGGGTTTGATCCCCGGTCGGGGAACTAAGATCCTGCATGCCGCACAGTGCAGCCAAAAAAACAAACAAACAAAATAGAAACCTCCCTTACCCAGTTTTGGTTTGTGTGCATTTTTTAATGGGATCATATTAGGTGTACTGTTCTGCAACCTGATTTTTAAACTTGGCATTGCACTACAGATAACCTGTTCACAGCACTTAAGAGAGTCACCTCAGCCTTTATTTTTTAAGTTTTATCTAGGTACAATTTATACACTATAAAGTACACCTGTTTTAAGTGTATAATTTGATGATTTTTAGTGAATTTACAGAATTGAACAAACATCCCCCAATCCAATTTATGTATTTTTTAACATTTTATTTAATTCATTTTTTAATTGAAGTATAGTTGATTTACAATATCGTGTAAGTTTCAAGTGTACAGCACAGTGATTCAGTTATACACACACACACACAACATATATATATTTTTTCAAATTCTTTTCACTTTTAGGTTATTACAGAATATTGAGTGTAGTTCCTAGTGCTGTACAGTGGGTCTTGTTGGTTATCTATTTTATATACAGTACTGTGTATATGTTAATCCCAACCTCCTAATTTATCCCTCCTCCCACCCCCACTTTCCCTTTTGGTAACCATAAGTTTGTTTTCTGTGTCTCTGAGTCTGTTTCTGTCTTGTAAATTAGTTCATTTGTATCATTTTTTAAGATTCCACATATATGTGGTATCATATGATATTTGTGTTTCTCTCTCTGGCTTAACTTCACTTAGTATGATAATCTCTAGTTGTGTCCATGTTGCTGTAAATGGCATTATTTCATTCTTTTTTTATGGCCGAGTAATATTCCATTGTATTTATATACCACATCTTTATCCATTCACCTGTTGATTGACATTTAGGTTGCTTCAATGTCTTGGCTATTGTGAATAGTGCTGCAATGAACATTGGGGTGCATATAGCTTTTCCAATTATGGTTTTCTCTGGATATATGCCCAGGAGTGGGATTGCAGGATCATATGGTAGCTCTGTTTTTACTTGTTAAAGGAACCTCCATACTGTTCTCCATTGTGGCTGCACCAGTTTACATTCCCACCAACCGTGTAGGAGGGTTCCCTTTTCTGCACACCCTCTCCAGCATTTATTATATGTAGACTTTTTGATGATGGTCATTCTGACTGGTGTGAGGAGATACCTCACTGTAGTTTTGATTTGCATTTCTGTAAAAATTAGCGATGTTGAGCATCTTTTCACGTGCCTTTTGGCCATCTATATGTCTTCTTTGGAGAAATGTCTACTTAGATCTTCTGCCCATTTTTTGATTGGGTTGCTTGTTTTTTTGATATTGAGCTGTATGAGCTGTTTGTATATTTTGGAGATTAATCCCTTGTCAGTTGCATCGTTTGCAAATATTTTCTCCCATCTTGTAGGTTGTCTTTTCGTTTTGTTTCCTTTGGTTTGGTTTCCTTTGCTGTGCAAAAGCTTTTAAGTTTAATTCCCATCTGTTTATTTTTGTTCTTGTTTCCATTACTCTAAGAGACGGATCCAAAAAGATACTGCTGCAATTTATGTCAAAGAGTGTCCTGCCTATGTTTTCCTCTAGGAGTTTTTTGTTTGTTTGTTTGTTTGTTTGTTATATTTATTTTTGGCTGCGTTGGGTCTTCGTTGTTGTGTGCAGGCTTTCTCCAGTTGTGGTGAGCGGGGGCCACTCTCCCTTCCGGTGCACAGGCTTGTCATTGCAGTGGCTTCTCTTGTGGAGCACGGGCTCTAGGCATGTGGGCTTCAGTCGTTGTGGCTCTCAGGCTCAGTAGTTGTGGCTCGCAGGCTCTAGAGCACAGGCTCAGTAGTTGTGGTGCACGGGCTTAGTTGCTCCGTGGCATGTGGGATCTTCCCAGACCAGGGCTCAAACCCGTGTCCCCTGCATTGGCAGGCGGACTCTCAACCACTGTGCCACCAGGGAAGTCCCTTATTGCCATTTTGTTAATTGTTTTGGATTTGTTTTTGTAGGTCTTTTTTCTTCCTTTCCCCTTTTCTTTCCTCTTTTCTTGTGATTTGATGACTATTTATTTCTTAAGGGTTTAGGATAGATGGATTAAACGTTTTTAAAAATATTTATTTATTTATTTGGTTGCGTCAGGTCTTAGTTGCGGCACGAAGGATCTTTCAGTGTGGCACGCGGGCTCTTCGTTGCGGCATGTGGGCTTCTATCTAGTTGTGACGCGCGGGCTCCTGGGCACATAGGCTCTGTAGTTGTGGTGCGCGGGCTCCAGAGTGCGTGGGCTGTGTAGTTTGCAGCATGCAGGCTCTCTCATTGAGGTGCGTGAGCTCAGTAGTTGTGGCGTGTGGGCTTAGTTGCCCCATGGCATGTGGGATCTTAGTTACCCGACCAGGGATTGAACCTGTGTCCCCTGCATTGGAAGGTGGATTCTTTACCACTGGACCACTGGGGAAGTCGCTGATGACTATCTTTAGTGTTGCGTTTGGACTCCTTTTTCTTTTTCATGTGTGTATCTGTTATAAATTTTTCATTTGCAGTTACCATGAGGTTTTGATATAGCAGTCTGTATATCTACATGATTGTTTTAAGTTGCTGATCTCTTAATTTCAAATGCATTTCAGATGTCCTGCACTTGTACTCTCCTTCTCTCACAGTTACTGGTTTTGATATCCCGTTTGTGTGTGGATGATTTCCTACCTTTACTGTATGTTCATCTTTACTGGTGAGCTTTCCCATTTCGTAATTTTCTTGTTTCTAGTTGTGGCCTTTTCTTTTTTGCTTAGGGAAGTTCCTTTAGCGTTTATTGTAAAGCTGGTTTTGTGGTGCTGAATTCTTTTAGCTTTTGCTTGTCTGTAAAGCTTTTGATTTCTTCATCAAATCTGAACGAGAGCCTTACTGGGTAGAGTATTCTTGTTTGTAGGTTTTTCCCTTTCATCACTTTAAATATATCGTGCCACTCCTTTCTGGCCTGCAGAGTTTCTGCTGAAAAATCAGCTGATAGTCTTATGGGGATTCCCTTGTATGTTATTTGTTGCTTTTCCCTTGTTGCTTTTAATATTTCTCTTTGTCTTTATTTTTGTCAGTTTGACTACTGTGTGTCTTGGTGTGTTTCTCCTTGGGTTTATCCTGTATGAGACTTTCTGCACTTCCTGGACTTGGGTGACTCCCCCAATCCAATTTAAAGAACATTTCCATCACCTGCAAAAAAGTAACTTGTGTCTACTTATAGTCAGTCCCACTCCCACCCCCAGACAACTAATGTGTCTTTGTTATTTTTCATTGTTGTTTTTGTCGTTTTTTATAAATTTATTTATTTATTTGGCTGCATGCTGGATCTTTCATTGCGGCACGCAGGCTTCTCTCTACTTGCGTGGCATACAGGCTCCAGAGCGTGTGGGCTCAGTAGTTGCGGCATGTGAGCTCTCTAGTTGTGGCACGTGGGCTCTAGAGTGCGTGGGCTCAGTGGTTGCAGCACACAGGCCAAGTTGCCCCGCGGCACGTGGGATCTTAGTTCCCCGACCAGGGATCAAACCCAAGTCCCCTGCATTGGAAGGTGGATTCTTAACCACTGGACCACCAGGGAAATCCCAATGTGGTTTTGTCTCTATAAATTTGCCTTTTCTGAATATTTCATATAAATGGAATCAAGCGATATATTGGTTTTTGCACATGGCTTCTTTGTCTTTGAGGTTCATCCATGTTATGTGTTTTAGGATTTTATTCCTTCTTACTGTTGAAGAGTGTTCCACTCTATGGGCTGATCTCATTTTCTTTGTTCACTTACCATTTGAGAGACATTTGGGTTGTTTTGCTTTAAACAGTTCCATATCAACTTTTGTGAGGATATATGTCTTCACTTCTACTGGGTGTATACCTAGGAGTGGAATTGCTGAGTCATATGGTAAATTTATGTTTAACATTTTTTTTAAATTTTATTTTATTTTTGGCTGTGCTGTGCAGCTTTCAGGATCTTAGTTCCGCAACCGGGGATTGAACCCTGGCCCTCGGCAGTGAAAGTGCAGAGTCCTAACCACTGGACCACCAGGGAATTCCCTGTGTTTAACCTTTTAAGAAATTGCCAGACTGTTTTCCAAAGTGGCTGTGTGATTTTACATCCCACCAGCAGGGTGGTGTTTAATTTCCTGATATTTATGGATTTTCCAAGTTTCCTTCTGTTGTTGATTTCTAATTTAATGTCGCTGTGGTCAGAAAACATACTTTGCATGATTTTAATCCTTTTAAATGTATTAAGACTTGTTTATGGCCTATAGCGTATGGTCTCTACTGGAGGATGTTTCATGTTCACTTAGAAATTGTACTTTATGTTGTAGGGTAGTGTTGTCAGGCCATCTTGGTTGATAGTGTTGTTTATCTTCTATATCCTTGTTGATTTTGTCTTATTGTCCCATCCTTTAGTGAGAGTAATGACGTCTCCAGTTATTTCTGTTGAACTGTCTATTTCTGTCTTTATTCTGTCAGTGGTTGCTTCATGTATTTTGGAGCTGTGTTGTTAGGTCTGTATGTTTATAATTGTATATCTCCCTGTTGAATTGACCCTTCTATCATTGTAAAATACTACTCGTTGTCTCTAGTTAACATTTTTTGGTCTTAAAGTCTGCTTATCTGATAGTAGTACTACCACTCCTGTTCTCTTACGGTCACTCCTATTCTCATATTGTTATATGCAAACAGGGGCATGTATCTTTTTCTGTCCTTTTATTTTCACCATACTTATGTCTTTAAATCTAAGGTATGTCTCTTATAGAGAGCATATATTTGAATCTTTTTTTAAAAAATCCAATCTGACGGTCTTTGCCTTTTGATTGGAGTGTTTAATCCATTTACATTTAATGTAATTGTTGATGTGGTCAGATTGCCATTTTGTTATTGTCTCCCTGTATCTCCCTGTCTGATCCTCTGTTACTGCCTTCTTCTGAGTTATATAGATATTTTCTAGTGTAATATTCTAATTTCTTTGTTGCTTTTTTTTTTACTTTAAAAATCTTTCTTAGTGGGTTTTTATTTTTAATATTTATTTATATTTATTTTGGCTGTGCCAGGTCTTAGTTGCAGTATTCAGGATCTTCATTGCGGCATGTAGGATCTTTAGTTGCGGTATGTGTGTTTCTTAGTTGCGACATGCATGTGGGATCTAGATCCCCGACCAAGGATCAAACCCATATCCCCTGCATTGGGAGTGTGGAGGTCTTACCCACTGGACCACCAGGGAAGTCCCTCTTAGTGGTTTTACAGTTTAAATTACAATATGCATTTTAACTTAACACAATCTACTTTGGAGTAGTACTACCTGAATTCCAGTAAAAGGTAGAAACTTTGCTCCAGTATAACTCCCTTCTCGCCCTCTTCCTTTGTGCTCTTGCTGTCATACATATTACATCTCAACAACACAGTTTTATAATTATTGTTTTCTGTCGTTGTCTTTTAAATCAATTAAGAACAGTTTATCCTGTCTTTTCTATGTGCCTATATAATCACCTTTACTGGTGCTCTGTATGTCCTTATGTAGATTCAGGTTACCATCTAGTGTCATTTCACTTTAACCTGAAGTATTTCTTCTATGGCAGGTCTGCCAGCAATGAATTCTTTTAGCCTTTGTTTATCTGGGAATGTCTTTATTTTGTGTTCACTTTTGGAAGACAGTTTTGCTGTATATAAAATTCTTGGATGAGAGTTTTTTCCTTTCATCACTTTGAATATACCCTCTCACTATCTGGCCTCCCTTGTTTCTGATAAGAAGCCAGTTCAAACCTGCTGTGGAACCCTTCTAGTGATTTTTTCGTATCAGTTGTTATACTTTTCAACTCTAGAATTTTCATTTCTTTTTTATAATTTTAATCTGTTTTTTTTTTTTTTTTTTTTTTGCGGTACATGGGCCTCTCACTGTTGTGGCCTCTCCTGTTGCGGAGCACAGGCTCCGGACGCACAGGCCCAGCAGCCATGGCTCACGGGCCCAGCCGCTCCGCGGCATGTGGGATCTTCCCGGGCCGGGGCACGAACCCATGTCCCCTGCATCGGCAGGCAGACTCTCAACCACTACGCCACCAGGGAAGCCCTATAATTTTAATCTCTTTATTGACATTCCTTATTTGAGAAGTCATTGTCATCATACTTTCCTTAAATCTTTAAACATCGCTTCTATTAGGTTTTTTATTTTTTAATTATAGTTGATTTATAATATGTGTTTCTGGTGTACAGCATAGTGATTCAGTATTTTTGCAGATTATATTCCATTATAGGTTATTACAAGATAATGGCTATAATTCCCTGTGCTATACAGTATATCCTTTTTTTTTTTTTAATTTATTTTTGGCTGTGTTGGGTCTTCATTGCTGTGCACAGGTTTTCTCTAGTTGCAGCGAGTGGGTGCTGCCCTTCGTTGCGGTATGTGGGCTTCTCATTGCAGTGGCATCTCTTTGTTGAGGAGCACTGGCTCTAGGTGCACGGGCTTCAGTAATTGTGGCATGTAGGCTCAGTAGTTGTGACTCACAGGCTCTAGAGCACAGGCTCAGTAGTTGTAGCGCATGGGCTTAGTTGTTCCATGGCATGTGGGATCTTCCCAGACGAGGGTTCGAACCTGTGTCTCCTGCATTGGCAGGTGGATTCTTTTTTTTTTTTTTTTTTTTAATAAATTTATTCATTTATTTATTTTTGGCTGTGTTGGGTCTTCGTTGCTGCACGTGGGCTTTCCCTAGTTGTGGAGAGAGGGGCTACTCTTTATTGCAGTGCACCGGCTTCTTATCGAGGTTGCTTCTCTTGTTGCAGAGCACGGGTTCTAGGCACGCGGGCTTCAGTAGTTGTGGCATGTGGGCTCAGTAGTTGTGGCTCGCGGGCTCTAGAGTGCAGGCTCAGTAGTTGTGGCACATGGGCCTAGTTGCTTCACAGCATGTGGGATCTTTCCAGACCAGGGATTGAACCTGTGTCCCCTGAATTGTCAGGAGGATTCTTAAGCACTGTGCCACCAGGGAAGTCCCTATATCCTTGTTGCTTATCTATTACATATATAGTACTTTAATCCCATAACCCTAATTTGTCCCTCCCCGCTGTCAGGGTTTTGTTTTGTTTTTGTTTTTTTACTTATTTGTAATAGCTGCTTAGAAGTCTTTGTCTGCTAGGTCTAATATCTGGGCCTCCTTGGAGATACTGTCTGTTGATTGCTTTTCTTTCCCTGTGTACTGTCCGTACTTTCCTATTTCTTTGCATGTCTTATAATTTTTGTTGAGTTATTACTGCTGTTTGTTTGTTTGTTTCTTTAGAGACTTGCCTGAGCTAATTGTTTAGAGTCTGTGTTCTCTGCAGTATGCAGCTACTGATGTCTCTATTTGTTTTTCTTTTTAAATTATCCTTTTTATTTTTAAGCCTAGCTTCCTAGGGGTTTCTTCCAGGTCAGCATATGTTAGTGGTCAGCCAATGATTAATCAGAGGTTGTGCTTAAACATCTTGCACCATGAAGGCTTTACTGATGAATTTATGAGTGGGCTGGGGAACACACTCAAAGTTCAAGCAGTTTACGTGTCTGCCCAGCTTTTAGTTTGTGAATGTGCAAAGCATCCCACTAGCCAAGAATGAGCTGATAGCTGGGGTTCTCTCCCATCTCTCCCAAGTGTACTATACACATGCATAGCCTTCCAGACCACCAGAGATATCTGGATTTTATCAGGGCCCACTATGACTATCTCATTTCCCAGATCTCCTGTTAAATTTCCGGCAGGTCTGTTGCTTGTTCCAACCAGTATTCCAGCTTCATGTTAGCTGTGATGTTCCTGATTATTTGCCACTGAGATCACTATTGTTTGTGACCCTGTCCCACGGGTTTCTTTGTGTTCCAGCCCAAATCAAGTCAGCCCCCTCATGGCTTGCCCCACCCTGCTAGAGCTACAGCACCACAGAGCTTGAGGAGATGGGAGTACCCCCAGGCCAAAAAGCCATAGGCTCCATTGTTTTTACCAAGGTCCAAAAGTTCTGGAATAAATGCTTCTCAATTTGTTATTTGCCTTAGGTTAATTTCCAGAGCCCAGAAATCATTGTTTTTGAGAACTGTGTCCAGTTGTGGTTTTTTTAAAAGGATATTCTTTTTTTTTTTTTTTTTTTTGGGTGGGGGTTGCTGCACTGCACAGCATACAGGATCTAGTTCCCAGACCAGGGATTGAACCTGGGTCCCCTGCAGTTGAAGTGTGGAGTCTTAACCATTGGATCACCAGGGACGTCCCTGTGTCCAGTTTTATTATTGCTTTTTGGGGAGAGGATTTGCTGAGCTCCTTCCTCTGTCATTCTGAAAGTCCCCCCCACCACACGTCTTTTTAATGGCTGTGTAGCGTTCCGTTCTTGGGGCATCCCACTATTTATTTGTCGATAGGCATGTGGATATGTAGCTTTTCCACATCTTCCCAGGCCAGCCATTCTGCTCTTGCCTCTCAGAACATCTCTCTCTGAGCTCTCCCCTACTTCCTGGGGGTCAGAGCGGCCTGAGCCCGACCCTTTTCCTCACCCCTCCACTTTGTTTCTCAGGGAAGACACTGATCAAGGTGGCAGAAGCAGAAAAGCGCCTGGGAGCCGCAGAGAGGGATTTTATCCACACGGCCTCCATCAACTTCCTTACACCCCTGCGCACCTTCCTGGAAGGGGACTGGAAGACGATTTCGGTGAGGGGCCTGGGGCCACTTGCTTCCTGCTAACAGTGGCAGCCCTCTCCTCATAGCTGCTGAGCCCAGGCTCTCCTCCCATGCTGGGACCTGGCACTCCTGGGACCTCCCCAGACATGGCTTTTGTGGACTGAGTGGCCTGGAGAGGATGACTCCCCCCGTCCAGGCCTCAGTTTCCCCGTCTTGACCAGATGGTCCTGGGGGCTGGTCCTGCCAGGGCCAGGGGTCTCCCAGGGCTGCCCAGGTCTCACTGTTCCCTGTTCCCACCCCCTCAGAAGGAGAGGCGGCTCCTCCATAACCGGCGTCTGGACCTGGATGCCTGCAAAGCACGGCTGAAGAAGGCCAAGGCTGCAGAAGCCAAAGCCACGGTAGGTGTCCTGCTGGCTTCCTGCCCCCACCCCGGCCCTGGTTGGAGCCAAGGAGGGGGTGAAGGGACCTGGTGTTTGGCATGACTTCTCCCCCCTGTCCCTGTCTGGAGAGGCCTGGCTGGGGGCTGCTGCTCTGGGCTGACCACTTCAGGTCACGCCTCTCTGCCCCACCTGCAACGGACCCCTGGCGGCCCAGAGCCCTGGGACCCAGGGCAGACGTTGATGGGGTGGGCGGACCAGCAGTGCCCCGACCTGGGCTCAGGGCGGCCCGCAGCCTCCCCAGACAGCCAGCCAGTTGGCTTCTTGCATGCCCCCGCCCTGCCCTCCCCGGGTGCTCGGCTGTGTTCCCGGCTCTGCCCAGACGTGGCTCCCCCTACTAACTCCCCCACCTGCTGCTCCAGCGCTGGTCGCAGGGTGCCCTGTGCTCAGGCTCCCCTGTGGTGGTGCGGAGGGCCCCGGAGCTGGACCGCCCGCCTGCCCAGGGGCGTGTCTGAGGGGCCCTCTGGGAGCCCCACGGCACTGGGTAGGGCCTGGGCTGTCTTCGCTCCCCCTTCACTCTCGGCTCACGGAGGCCTGTTCAGCCAGGCCGATGGGACACAGTGTGGGACACTTTGACCAGGGCTAGGCCAGGGTTGGGAGAGCTGGGCCTGAGGGTGGCCAGGCTGCTTGGGGTGCAGGGCCACCGAAAGGCCCTGGGGAGGGAATCCCCAGGTCAGGTCCAGGGCACGCCGTGGAAACATCCATCCCGGGCTCCCCGCTCCCCTGAGTTCCAGCCTCCAGCCCTCCTCCCGTTCCCCTCCCTCAGTGTGGCCACCTGGGGCCGCGGAGCCTGGGCAGTGCGTCTGGCGAGAGCCGTGGGCAAGGTCCCGGCTCATCCAGTTGTGTGGGGTCCAAACTGGAGGCAGGGGCTCAGCCACTGGAGTCTTGCTGGCTTGGGCAGGATGATCTGTGTCTGTCTAAGTCACCTGGACAGGACAGCCTCCCCGCCACTCAGGGGTGGACCACCTCTCTGGAGTAACTTGGCCAGGACAAGCTCTTCCTACATCAGCCAGGCGGGGGAGCCCTTCCTTAGTTACTGGGGCGGCACGACCTCCCTTCCAGTTGGTTGGCCCAGAGTCTTTGGCTTGGGCAGGACACCCCGTCCCGAGCTGGGCCCTGGCAGCCCAGATACAGCATCCCAGAGGACTCCAGCCCAGCAGTGCACCCTGTGCTTCCTGCCCCTCTCAACACACACACACACACACACACACACACACACACACGTCAGGACTCCTTCCAGAGGGCAGGGCTGTGTGTACCTCCCGCTGGGACCCCGGGGGCCTGCTCCTGCCTGCGCTGTGGACTCACTAACTCTTTGTTTTTGTTCCTTTCCGTTCTGCTTTGGGTAACTTGGCTCAGTGTGAGGGAGATGTGAGTATACCTGTCCCACGTGCTGTGCTGCTTCTGGTTTGCCCATCTCGGCCTCGGGCCCACAGTGCCGGGTCGGCCGGGGACGTCCTCAGGGCGTTTTGCAAGCAGCTGGTCTCCCCACCGGAGGCTCTACCATGCGTAGCCTCTGCTTCGGGGGGACGCCAGGCATTGGAGCCTGTGAGTCAGCTTTTTGCAAATGTTGAAAGCCTGTCACTGTGTCCATCCATGCATCCGTCTGTCCATCCTCGTTGTGGGGAGGGGCCTGGTCCTTGCTGCAGGAGTGAGAGACGTGGTGTGCGGAGGTTCTGGACGGAGAGAGCTGGGCGGGGCGGGCTTTGTTGGGAGGACAGTGGGTCTAGCTGGGGCATCTGAGTGAGGCTGGGGCCCCGGGAGGAGGGGCCGTGGCCGCCGGGCCAGGGGCTGGACCCGTCTGTGGCTTGCCCCAGGTAAGGGCCCCGATGGCAGGCATGTCCACCCACTTAATCTTGGTCTGGACTCGCCTCGGCCCGCCTCCTCTGCAGGTGGTTGGCTTGGAGAGAAGCGGGGGGCTCCGTGTTGTATCTGTCTGTACCCTCCTGTCCGTGGGGTCGGGGGCTCCTGGCATCTCCCATGAGGGTCTAGGGCGGCCTCCCGGCCCGGCCCCGGCCCCGCGTGACCCCCTCCCCCCATGAACTCTGTTCCCCGCCAGACGGTGCCTGACTTTCAGGAGACTAGACCTCGTAATTACATTCTCTCGGCCAGCGCCTCCGCGGTAAGCGCCCCCGCCCCGCCCCGCTCCCCCTCCCCTCCCACACTCGGGCCTGACGTGCAGCGAACTGGAGCCAGAGGGGCAGGTAGGGGCCGCACCCCTGGTCAGGCAAGTCCTGTCCACCTGCCTCTGCCCTGTGCCCATGTTGCCGGCCTTGCTTCTCCCTGCCCAGCGCTGAAGGTGAGCCTGGCCCACTGCGCAGGCACAGCCCGGTGCACTTGGGGCGGCAGCGGCCCCCTCTCCAGGGCACCTGAGAGTCTGCCCAGCCCCGACCCCCACAAAGCAGGCACCGCCCCCTCCCACACTCACCATCCCGGAGCGCCCGGCCATGCGGCCCGGAGGAGAGGGAGGAGGTCTGGGCCTGGCCTGCCACGGGGTCATGGGGGACAGGGTCGGCGCTGTCCATCCAGCTGCCTCCGTAGCACATCTGCTAGGTGTCGTGGAAGTGCTTGAGACTAACAGGGAGGGTGGGAGGGCACAGCCGGGTCGGGGAAGGAGCCACCTGGGCCCGAGGCCCAGAGGTTGGAGAATAGAGCGTGTCCTGAGCTGGCCTGAAGCTGAGCGTGAGGGCGGGGCAGGGGCTGGGACTCTGGAGGTGGGATGGGCGGGGCTGGGTCAGGAAGACGTTGAATGTCGTGGTGTCTTTTCTTCCTACAGCTCTGTTGAGATTTGTGGTATTTACTGTTTAGTTTGGGAACTAGGCAGATCACACCCATCCCATCATGCCTGTCGAAACCACCGCTGTGTCCTTCTCTGCCTCTCTCTCTCTCTCTCTGTCCCTTCCACCACCCCCCACCCCCCCCCCCCCCGACGGGTGACAACCTTCCGCAAAGACCCTCTGGCTCTTCTCCATCTGTCATAAGCATGTTGCCGTGTGCAGTCATTTGTCCTCGGGGGCGTGAACCACAGTGCAGTCCACCGGGCCCCTGTGGCTGGGTCTCCGACGTGTGTCCACGTGGAGGTTGCTTCCCGTGTTGTGATTTGCTAAACGGCACTGAGGTGGGACACCTCTGTCCAAGGGCTGGCCTTGTTTTGCTTTCCGCATTTCAGGTCACATCTTAGGGTAGCAGCGGGCAGGAGAAATGGGTCTCCTAAGCCGTGGGGGGGGGGAGGGGGGTCTTTCTTCTTTAGACTCTGGATGACACTTCCCGCCCCCCTTCCTGGGCCGAGTGGAAAGAGGACTATCCAGGAGGGTGGAGACGGCCCTGTTTTTTCCTTGTGCCTTTGAACCCCAGTGTGACTCGGGCACGAGGCTGCCTTTCTCTGCCGAAGGACAGAAAGGTTCAGTGACTGGTCCAGGGTCACACAGTCCTGCCTCCCAGCCCACCAGCCTTAGCCAAGTGTCAGGGTGGGGTGCGGGACGCTCGGTCTCCCTTGAGACCCCGGTCAGAGCCTGGGGACTGGCACTATAGGAGAAACCCAAGTAGGACTCCCCAGCTGGCTGTCCCCCCTCCCCGCATGTGGCATGTGGGACTAGATGGACTATGATGTCGGAGCCCCGCCTTTCACACCAGGCCTCACCCCAGCCTCAGCTCCTCGTTGGGCTGTGGGGAGGGAGTTGGGGAGAGGTTGGGGTCTCAGGGAGCTGGGGCAGGGCCTGGGCTCTGGGGTTCAGCCGTCCTCCCCTCCCCCGCTGACCTGTCCTGTTGTGGTCTCCGCAGCTCTGGAATGATGAGGTGGACAAGGTAAGAGGGAAGAGGCTGCAGGGGGTGGGCGACGGGGGTCCAGGCTCACCTGCTGCCGTCGGGGGCAGGTGTGTTTCTAGTTCTGGGCTCTGCCCTCACTCGCTGGGGCCACGGTAGGGGTTGTCGCTTCCTCTCTGCCCTGTTGCACACAGTGGGCCCTCCAGAGGCGACTGTTGGTTGGATTTGTCCCTGATGCGTGGTGGCGTCAGATGGGCAAATGAATGAGTATGAAAGGCCAAGGCAGGGCGCCCGAGGCTCTGTCTGCTTGCCCGGGAACTGGCCTCAGGAGGGGGTGGGGTCCAAGCGGGGCTGTCGGTCCTCCAGTGGTCAGGGCTTCAGGCTTGAAGTCAGGGGTGGGAAGTGCACTCCTGCCACCGATGTCTGCATCCCCGGGGGGGAAGTGACAACTGCCACAGAAGGGAAGAGGAGGCCGCTCCTGGGTGGCTTCAGGGGCGCGGGAGAAGGCTGGTGGGAGGGAAGCTGGGGGCGGTTCTTGTTCTCACGCTCATGCCCCGCCCTTCCCAGGCTGAGCAGGAGCTCCGAGTGGCCCAGACAGAGTTTGACCGACAGGCAGAAGTGACCCGGCTCCTGCTGGAGGGAATCAGTAGCACTCACGTGAGTCCTGCCCCCGGTTCCTCCTCCTGCCGTCCACCGTCTTCTTGCCGCCCCTCGTGTCCCCGTGAAACTAGTCCATATTGAGGCAGAGAGTGAACCTGGATCTCGAAGGCAGGTGGGGAAGGGTGCACTTGAGCCCGCAGTCTGTAAGGATGGGATTTAGCCTCGGCAGAGCAGGTCCCAAAGGGTGGGTACCTCCCTCCAACCCCAGGGAGCAAGTGGCCTGGGCAGAAGACATCGGAATGCCGGGCCAGGGTCTGCAGAGGACGGGATGGGGAAGGGACATTGTTTTGGCCCCTTGCCTCCCGTCAGCCATGGGCGTCTTCCCCGCAGGTGAACCACCTTCGCTGCCTCCATGAGTTCGTTGAGTCTCAGACCACTTACTATGCCCAGTGCTACCGCCACATGCTGGACCTACAGAAACAGCTGGGCAGGTGCCCACCGGGGTCCCCTGGCTCCCAGCCCCGACCGCCCCGAGCTCGGAGAGCCCCGTGACACCCAGGGTGGGGTGGAGGGCTGCCGACTGTGGTGGGACATCACACCGCTCTCTGGGCCCGGGCACCCTATCACAATGACAGCGAGGTGGCTGGCCTTGGGGACCTCTGGCGCGGTTTCTAGAGACTGTGCGGGGTGGGGGGTGGCGGGGACGGCGGGAGCAGCTCACGTTCCCCATTTCCCTCCTCCTTTCATGCCGCCAGCTCCCAGGGAGCCATGTAAGTAGCGGGGTCCCCTCGCCTCCGTGGCCGTGGACCCAGCTGGCGTTTGGCAGGGCGCACGGGACTCCCGGGGGGGGGGGGGGGTTTGGCTCCCGGCCGCTGAGGTGCGCCCCCCTCCCTCCTCTCCAGATTTCCAGGCACCTTCGTGGGCACCACAGAGCCCGCTTCCCCGCCCCTCAGCAGCACCTCGCCCACCACCGCCGCGGCCACTATGCCTGGGGGGCCCTCTGTGGCCGGCCTGGCTCCTCCGGGGGAGGCCGCTCTCCGCCTGGAGGAGGTGGCGCCTCCCGCCAGCGGGACCCGGAAGGCCCGGGTCCTCTACGACTACGAGGCGGCCGACAGCAGCGAGCTGGCCCTGCTGGCTGACGAGGTGGGCCTGGGGGCCACGAGGACGGGGGGAGGGCCGGCTCGCGGGCGCCGGGAAACCGGAGCTGGGGGCATGGGGCCTGCAGACCCTGCACCGCGGGCTTCCAGCCTCCCAGTGGCCCTGCGGGTGGAGCTGGGGCCAGTCAGGTAGGCGGAGACGGCTCCAGCTCTGAGGAAGCAGCCTCTCTGATCTCTGTAGAGCCGCTGAGGAGGTGAGCGCCCGCCTCAGGAGGTGTCGCTTCCTATGTATCAGGGGAGACCGCAAGTCTGTCCCCTCGTAGGGCTGGGGCCAGTTCTGCCTGGCCGGGGCGTGACCCTCCCTCTCCGCCCTCCTCTTCAGCTCATCACTGTCTACAGCCTGCCTGGCATGGACCCTGACTGGCTCATTGGCGAGAGAGGCAACAAGAAGGGCAAGGTCCCTGTCACCTACTTGGAACTGCTTAGCTAAGCGGGCCCCCTCCCAGGCCCCTGCCCGTTCTGGCCTGGGCAGGAGAGGATGGGTGCAGCCCTGCCACTTGTCTTGTCTGTTGGTGACCCAGCTGCTCAGGGTGGGGAGAGTAACCCCATCCCATCCCGCCCCCGGTCCTCCAGCTGTGAGGGGCCCCGGAGGCTGAATGATCCCGGCCCCTCCCCCAGCCCTGCTTCTGACCTGGTTCTGGAGATTCCCCCCCGCCGCCCCCGCCTGCATCCCCGAGCGCCCCAGCCCTCCCAGCTACTGCTAAGGAGGGAGGGCCTGGCTGCAGCAGCTGCACTCAGCGCCTAGGCCCGTGGGGGTCAGTGCAGAAGGCCTGAGGAAGCCCTGGGGCGCACCCTGGGGGAGGGAGCTCCTGCCTTTTAGTTGCCAAAAGCAGCAAAGGGGGAAAGGCAGGCAGGTCTGTGGCAGGCCTGAGGACTGGATGTCGTCCCCTCTGGATGAGCTGGAGCAGAGGGGAGCCTGGCAGGAGAGGCGGGCCTGGGCCATGGAGCGGCATCTCCCCGGTGCTACCCTTCCCCTCCCATACAGCTCAAGCCAAGTATGGTGGCTGCAGCCTGCACCTCTCCACACTCACTTTTTAACTGATCTTTTTACTCTGCCTGTCTGCTTGCTCTCTAGCCAGTGACAAATAATAAACCACCCTTCGTGCGCATGTTGCCTGGGCTCCGGTCGGGTCTCGGGCCTCACAGGTGGGAAAGGGAAGAGGAGACTTCACATCTGCACCACCCCTCCTTCTGGGGGGGGGGGAGGAGGCGTGATGTACAGAGAGAGCAACGCCATGCTGGGGCCCCCTCCCAGAGGCACTAGGGCACAGGGAGGGAGAGCTCTTAGGGCAAAGCCAGCGCCTCCCTTCCTCCCACACTGCCTGTGCTGCTCAGGAGGGAGTGCTGTTCTCCTATTGCAGCTGCGTAATTACGTTTTGTTTTGTTTTGTTTTTTTGGGGGGGGGGTGGTTTGGGCAACGCCGTGCAGCTTGCAGGATCTTAGTTCCCCAGCCAGGGGTTGAACCCAGGCCCCCTGTAGCGGAAGCGCAGGGTCCTAACCACTGGACCACCAGGGAAGTCCCATGAAGCTGCATAATAGATGTTTTATTCCTAAGAAAAACTTGCCTAAAATCGGGCAGACGAGTGGACTGTAAAATTTGCATGATAGTTTAAGCTTGAGTGATTTGACAGCTGACAGTGCTTCCCAGGGGCCCAGCATTGAGCCAAGCACGTTCACATGTATTCTTGTGTCATCCTCGCAGATGAGGGAAGAAGAAATCAGAAAGTCACCTCCGCAAAGTTCCATAACTGGCAAGTGGCCACGCAGGGACTCTAGCCCAGGTCGGTCTGGTTCCAGAAACTTCAAGTGGTAGCTCTGGGCTACAAGCCAGTCTTAGATTAAGGCTTGTAGCCGGGCCCAGAACTCTGATTAGGTCCCGAGGAGGCTAGAGGCTAGAGGCTGGCGGGCCCCACTTCCGGGCCTTCTGAAGGGAGGGGCGGCACAGAGCTATAAATAGGAGCAGAGCTCCGAGGAAGGCTCCACCCGGTGGTGAGCTCAGCCAGCTGTAAGTGGAGGCGCGTGGTAGGGGTCGGGGACAAGACCTGGGCGGGGGCCGAGGAGGCGGAATCTGAGCGCCCACCCAGCACCCCCAACGCCGAGACGTGAACAGAGGAACGTTCGTTAGGTCAGTGGTGGCTATCTCGCCTTCCCCAAACCTCCACTCCACTCTGGGCCCTCGGCCGAGGGAGGCGGTTCGATGCTCAGAGCTGGCTAGTCCTTGGGCTTTGAAGGTACACCCCACACAGTTGTGTATAAACAGTATTTTAATATTTGTATAAATAGACCACAATATTACCCAAAAACTGCAAGAACAGAGTGTGGAAAACAGATTCTCAAACCCGTGCGTACAGCCTCTCCTGGTTGCACGTGACACTGGCTCCCCCATCTCTCCCCGGGGCCAGGGTCAAGTGCTGTGGGGAATGCTTGAAGGAAAGGAATACGCCTCTTGGGGGCATTCTGAACATGAGACTGAGCGCAGCAGACTCGTGGCTCCCCGCTGTTGACCTCTTGCATCTATTACAAAAATAATGCTGGGCGCTGGGGGCCGGTGGCTGGAGTCGTGGCTACTCTGGGGAGGTGACAGGAGCTGCTCTCAGCCCCGGACAGGCCCCTCAGCAGCACCCCTGCTGCCCAGGGCTGCCATGCAGGCTGGTGGAGAGTGGAAGGCGGGTGGCGGGCCCGAGGCCCTATCTTTGCACGTGCCGGACAAAGGCCTGCACTAGCTGGATCAGAGGCTCCTGACTCTCAGGGCTGACCTTGGAGAGAGAGGCGGACTTGCCCTGAGGCGAGGGAAGGATGCCAGCAGCAGGGGAGCTGGGGGCTCCCCGGCGGAAGTAGCGTGAGAGGCTGGAAAGCAGAGTGCTCTGCAAGAGAGAGAAAGCACCTGATGAGGCCCCGCGTCCCCCACCCTCAGGGCTGGCCGTGGGAGGTGGGGGACTGGGACCTCCTGGGGCCCCTCCCCACCAGGCAGGGCCCCCTACCCCCATCCTACCAGCTCTGAGCTGAGCTCCTGCTTCATCCGCTGCTTGTCCCGGGGGTGTACAGCCGGGTCCCTAAGGTAACGCATTGCCTGGGAGATGAGCAGGTAGAAGCAGTTCTCCATGGTAAACATCAGGAGGGACCTGGAGAAGGGCAGGTTTGGGCGCTGTTGCAGAGAGGGCCGAGCTGGCAGTGTGCGGTGGGCCCCGGAGCCAAGAGCAGAGCCAGCCCAAGACGGCCCCAACCCCAAACCAAATCCCAGGAGGGCTTTCTTACTTCAGTGTTCTGGTCCCTTCCGCTTGTGTGCTGAGCCCCACTGCCTGGGTGAGAGGCTCCTTTTTCTTGTCCAGCTGGAGAAAAAGAAACGGGGGTTAAAAAAATAAGGTAACAGGAACAGCTCCAACTCATTGAGAGCTTCCACTCTGCAGGGCCTACACTAAGCTGTTCTATCAGTTATTCATTTAAGTCTCACGCTAATTCTTACAGGTCGGCTCTATCACACTCACTTTATGAAGGGAAGGCTAGATAAACGTGCCCAAGGTCATGGTTAGGAAAACCAGGAAGACTTGGGTTGAGGGGCCAACTTACCTCTCCAAGCATGTTTAGGGCCACGTTCACTGTGGCCAGAAGGGTCCCAAAAGAGGGGGCCACTTCGGAGTCAAAGGTGGGAGTGGTGAAGCTCAGGGCAAACAGGAAGTCGTATTCAGCAAGGTCCAGGGACTGCAAGGCAAGGCAAGACGAGAGCGATGTAGGGCCCCACAGGACCCAAGCAGCTCTTGGTGCAGAGCAGGGCACAGCAGAGCCTTCACGGCTCCACTGGAGGCTGGTGGCACAGTGTGGCTGGTACCTGATCCAGCAGGATCTGGCACACGTCGGGGGTGAAGTGGCGCAGGGCCGCCAGGGTCCTGCTGAGGATCTTGAGGAGCCCGTACTGGACGGTGTGCAAGGCCCGCTGCTCCGAGGCCTCTGTGTCAGGAGCGGGCTGCTTGGAGGAGCAGGAGGGGGCAGCTGTGGGTGGCCGCTGAGCTCGGGGGGCGACAGCCGAGGGGATGCCCTCCCCGTTTTTGTTCTGGGGGGGGAGACAAGAGATGGCTGGAGCCCACGGAAGCCAGGGGTGAGGTGGTCCAGGCAGCCGCGGCGAACAAGGGCTCAGTTACCTGCAGGTAGTGCTGCAGCATCTTGCGGCTGTGCAGGAGGGAGGTACAGGCCTGGCACAGGTAGCCCAGGTTTACCTGCAGCAAACCCAGGGGAGGGGTGAGGGGGAGCCTCGAGGCAGCAGCCCAACCAACTAGACCGACCATGCACGTCTCTATGGTAACAACGTACTTCTCGGGCCCCCTGAGCCTCTCCCTACGTTCTCTAGCTCAAAATCTCACAGCCACCAAGCAAGCTCGACTGCAAACTGTAGGTCATCAGATGCCTGGACGGTTTCCCTGGGACCCAGCTAGATGCCAGGCACAACATGAGGTCCTAAGTAAATAAGTAAGATGGGGATAATTTTCCCATCTTACAGAAGAAGAAAAAGGCTTAGAGAGAGGTGAAGTAACTTCGCCAAGCTCACACAACCAGCAAATGACAGGCCTGTCCGACTCCAGAGCCTGTGTTCTTTCCCTGCCCCCCTCTTCGGCTGGCTCCCAAGTCCTGTTCTAAGGGATGCGAACCAAGGTTGATCCCACAGAGCCCAGCTTCTCAACCTATGAGGCTGCCCTGTCCTGTGGAGGGAAAATTCAGCTCCAGAGGGAGCAATGTGAAACCAAACCCTGTGTTACCTGAAGAAAAAGCCCACATTCCAGGAACAGGCCTGCGATTCACTCCCCGCCCCATCCCCTCCCCCTCCGAGCATTTCCCCAGGCCCTTCAAGAAGCAGGTCTGAGGCCCCACCTGGACGTCCCGCATAAGCTGAGGCAGGTGGAAGTGCCACTCCTTCCTGAAGCTGGAGAGCTGCAGGAGGAAGCCCACGGTGTGGTCCGCCTCCTCCAGGCACGCCAGACTCTGCACCGTCCTCACCGCATTGAGGCACTGGGAGGGGGGACACGGGGAAGGATGGGGTGACTCAGGGGCCTGCCATGCCTGCTCCCACCCTCCCGCGGGGAGGAGAGGTCCTGGGTCCACATACGCTGAGGTGGCAGCGTTAACAGGAGGCTGGACGAAGCGGTTTCTGACTAAGAGGTTTCTGTCTGAGCAGATCCCAGACCGTTCCCCTCCCTCAGCAGGGCAGCCACACTGCTCGGCCTGTCAGCCAACAGTCCTTACGGCACCTCAGAAGCGGGAGCACTGGCACTGCTCAACTGCCAAGCCTCAGCCCCGAACAGCCCAGATGCCCCTGAACCCCAAGCCTGGACCCCAAGGATGCCAGCAGCCCCTCACCTGTAAGGCCCGCTCCTGGTGAACCCCCACGAAGTCCAGGGCCTCGGTCAGGAAGTTGTAGCGCAGGGTTTTGAGGAGCCGCTCCATCAGGGACATGGACAGGCGATAGACACCCGGCCAAGAGGGGGCGTCCAGCGACTTCCGAGAGGTGCCGGGCGTCTGAGACACAAACAACAGACAGGATCACGACAGCGACAGCGCCGAGGAACCCAGCTGACAGGTAGAGCAGGGCCTCCTTGCAGCCCAGCAGCTGAGGCAGCCTGGCTGGTCGGAGTAGAAAAGCTCCTGGAATGGACGCCAGCAGGGCCAGACGGGGTCCAAAGGCAGCAGTTACAGGAATCTAGGTTCTAGATCCGCGTCCAGCACTAACTAGCTGTGTGAGCTTCTCTTGCTAGAGGTCAGTCTGGGGGTGGGGAGGATTCTGCACCATCAGTGCATTAACTAGGCCACTAAAGAGAGCAACTTCCGGGGCAAGTGAAAGCACCAAGGTGGGCTGGGGGAGGCAGTGGCAGGCCACTGGCACTCACCTGCACTGTCCCATTGGTGCTGAGCTGGTACACACTCAGGAGGGGCAAACAAATGCTCTGGGTGATGCCGGCTCCAGCCACTGCTGTGGCCCCCTGGGAGGGAAAGATGCAGAATGAGATGGAAGCTGTCACTGCAGCCACCCCACCCAAGGGCAGGTGGAGGTCTTGGGCTGGGAGACTCACAGGCAGCGTCAGAACCCACCCAGCACAAGCAAAGAGGCTCCCTCGGGCTTGCCTCCTACCTGCTGGGTGCGAGCCAGGGTGAGGAGCAGGTGCAGCGCGGCCTCGGTGAAATGCAGGTTCTGCTTCACGCGGAGGCTCACCTCCAGGGTGGTGAAGAGGGTCGGCAGGAGGGGGAGCCTGCGGGTCACCTGCAGCCACGAGTCGCCATCCTCGTCCACCTCACACAGCTCCTTGGCCAGGTGCAGGCCCAGGACACACACCTGCTGGGGCCCAGGGGCAAAGATGGGTGAAAGGGAAGGAGGCAGTGCAGGGGGAGGAGGAGGGGAGGAAGAGGATGGACTTCCCCCGGTCACCCCCGCCTCCGAGGGAGCCGGCTGAGACAGGACTCGAGCGCCCGTGTCCCGCAGCTGTGCCTCTGCCCTCCCCCCGACCCCAAACTGCCATCAAGCCGTGTCAGCGCTCCTTCCCAATTCCACCACCCGAGCCGGTGCTGTGTGGAGTCCAAGTGGCCGCCCCTCTGGCTGCACTACTGCAGTCGCCTACTAAATGGGCCTTCACTCTCTCTGGATCCTCTCTACTCCATTCTTCACCCCAGTGGCTTTTCACACTTACTGTTGACCACAAGCCACCCAAAGTAATAATACGTTTTACACTGCGCTCCAGTATAGGCATACTCACGTTTTCATGAAACCTACCCTTATCTCCTGCAAAGCACAGATATTTTCGCTTACGTTTTATTCTACTTCATTGAAAAAATGCTGGTGGTAACCAAATGAGCTCAAGACCCACTTATAGGTCCTGACAAGTGTCTGAACAAGTGTTCCGTACTACACCCAGCACGCTCTCTGAAGTACAAACCTCATGTTTTCTCTCCCTTTGCTTAAAATCCTTAACTCGTTTCCTGTTTCACTTAGGACCGAAGACCCTGACAAGGCTGCTGGTCCTCCAGCCCCCAGCCCTCCAGGCCTCACCCCATCTTGGCTCACACCAGGTGACTGTCACCCACAACTCAGTACACGCTGTCCTCGCTGCCCGAAGCTCCCCTGCTCCCGTGGCCCGCGCGGCTCTACCAGTTCTTTAAGTCACTGCTGAAAGGGCGCTTTCTCTCTCAATCCCGAGATGATGTGAGAACTCCATGCTGCACATTCTCCCTGTTCCACCCCTGCAGGACTTTCCACAATGGAATTCTGACACATCTCTGCACGGTCTGATTTATTAACTTTCCGCATCAGGCTGTGACTGTCTTGGTCACTGATCACCCCCGGGGCCTGGCACAGAGGAGGCAGCAGTTCCTATGTGTGGATGCGTGTGGGAAGGACAGACAGGGTGCCCCCTTACCCCATCCCGCTGGTCCTTGTGCCGGGGCCGGGAGCAGTCGTCAGTTTCCATGCTGTCCTTGTCCTCTGTGGCACTGCCTGATGCCAGACTGTGGCGGGTCTGGTCGAAGAGTGCGATCACCTCTTCTTGGAGGGTCTCACAGACGTTCAGCACCAGCTGGGAGTACTGGGGGATGTCGCTCACTGCAAAGCAGACGGGGGGGGGACGCTGTCATGCTCACCAAGGCATCTGTCCCACGGGAGGGGAGGAGAAAAAGAGTTTTCCTGAAGGTAAGAGTTCCGAGACCAAAAACTCAAGGCTCGCAGGAGAAACGTCTGGCTCTGAAGTGGAGGAAGCCCTGTCCAGGCTGCCACAGGGGCCGGGAGATCGCTCCACTGGCTCCTCTCTGCCTCTCACCTCTCATCTCCTTCATCTGCAGCACCGTGATGAACGCTGAGAACACCTTGGCCTTGGTCTTCTCCATGAGTTGCTGGTCTGCCTGCAGCACTCCCTCCAGGATCTCCGTCAAGGGTCTGAGGATTCCGTCCACAGAACCTAACTCACTAGAAGCAACGTGGAGAGGAGAGGGTGGGGAGAACACACCTCAGAGAAAGGCCACACACTGCCCTGCTCCCCCTCAGGATGCCCGCGGAGCAGTGAGCCTCACATCAGGTGTCTGACTGAGTCCCGTTCCCCACGAGGGGAGGCCAGCCCTTTTCACACCCACTTCCTCCCCTTCGGGAAGGGTAAGGCAAGCGTCAGTAAAGAGGATGGGACAGGCCGCCCCTCCCGGCACAGGGCTCACCTCTTCCACTGCCGGAGAAGAATCAGCAGCAGAGTGCACATCATGGAGCCCAGGCGGAGGCAGTTCACGGAGGCGGGGACTAGGAGCTGAGGGGAGACAGCACACAGTTAACGTCAGGCTTCCTATGAGCTGACGAGGTGGGAAGACGTGAGCTCCGTCCACAGGCACCTTCGGCCTCAGGCCTTTCTTTCCCAGCAGCAAGCTCACAGGGGTGGGTCACGGGGAAGAGGCCAGGGGTTGGCACGGCGGCAGCAGGCCTCTGCCTCCCACTGCAGCCTCGGGCCTCCCAGGCCACTTGAGCCCTTTAACCTGACCACTCTTGTGGCTGCAGGCTTGTGAGCAGCTATTTGACCTCGGAGACCTTCTCCCTGGGAGGAATGGGAAATCTCCCAGACACACTTACTAACGCCTTGGTCCCATGGAGCACGTCAAGAAAGAGCTGGCGACGCACTGCAGAGTCGGTCAGGTGCATTATCTCCGCCTGCAAAGGAACAGGAAAAAAACGTCAGGAAAATTTCCCAGACTCTAAAAGCCAAGAAAGGTGGGGTCCTCTGTCAGGTAATTAGTCACCGACTGCCTGTTTAAAATGGGGCTTGAGGGCCCTGCTGTTTCTTTGTCCACCTTAGCCATGGTCAGAACCAAGCCCAGGTTCACCTCCTCCCCCGGATGACACCCTTCCTCTGCTCAGACCCTTCAAGGCTTCCCAGTGGAACCCATCTAGAAACACAAACTCCTCTACAAGGCCTGGGAGCCCCTTAGGATCTGGTCCACCTGATTTTGGTATCATCCCCATGGTGCTCACTCTACTCCAGCCCTACAGGCCTACTTCCTCCTCCGTGAACCGGCCGAGCTCTTCCCACTTCTGGACCCCTGCATCTGTGACTCTGACTGCCTAGAGCACCCTCTGGAAGGTTCCTCACACACTCAGGCCTCAGTGTGGACAGCACCTCCTCAGAGAGGGCCTCCCGACCACTCCTATCCTCCTTTAGCAGTCGCTACCATAGCATCTTTTTTTTTTATATATATATATATATTTAAATTTTTATTTATTTATTTATTTTTGTCTGTGTTGGGTCTTCATTGCTGCACACAGGCTTTTTTCTCTAGTTGTGGTGAGCGGGGGCTACTCTTTGTTGCGGTGTGCAGGCTTCTCATTGAGGTGGCTTCTCTTGATGCGGAGCACGGGCCCTAGGCACGTGGGCTTCAGGAGTTGTGGCTCGTGGGCTCTAGAGTGCAGTCTCAGTAGTTGGCGCACGGGCTTAGTTGCTCTGCAGCATGTGGGATCTTCCCGGACCGGGGCTCGAACCAGTGTCCCCTGCATTGGCAGGCGGATTCTTAACCACTGCGCCACCAGGGAACCCCTACCACAGCATCTTGGTTATTTCCTTCCTAGTGAACTACCACAATCCCAAACTATATTTCTTTGTAAATTTGTTCACAATTTACCTCTCTCATGGGCCACCTTCCATGAGATCAAAGACTGTATTTGCCTTATTCACTGCTGCATCCCGGTGCCTGGCACACAGTAAGCATTCCATTACTATCCATTAAATGAATGAACAATCAATATCCTGGACTAAACCAGATAGGTTTCCTAGGGGAAAAGAGGATGGTGGGATTTTCAGAGCTGCAATTCAAGAACTGCTACCCAGGTAGGACCTAAAAGGCGGGTGACACACAAATTACTGCCTGGGGAATCAATCATTCCCCCAAGATGGTTGAGCCTTTTAGTGTGTCTACAGTCTCAGGGGTCCAAAACCACTCTGCCACAGCCAAGCTCCAAGGCTGTGGGCAGTCTGGCACTAGGGAACAAGTCATGGAAGATGTAAGAGTGTGCCTAGAACAAAGGGCATCTATTAAGCTGAAGTTAGTAATGAAATCAAGATAGTAATGTGGATTCCCTAAGGCAAAATAGGTCAATATCAAGTCCTTACTCCACAGCATGGCGTTGTCAAAGCGCGCGCGCGCATACACACACACACACACACACACACACAAGCCAAGGAAAAATGCAAATTCTTCCCAAACGTTAACTCTCTCTCTAAAAACCAACGCTCTGTAGACACACGTTGCAGAGACAATGGCCTTTGTTCTTTTTCTAAGAAGACCAGGAAATGCTGTTTCTAGAACCAAGGAAAACCAACTGTTCCCTAGAGAGGGTGCTGCTGCAGCTGTTGCAGCTACCTGCTGACTAGTCAACAAATATGTACTTAGCGTCCACAGGGCACACAGCATGAGAAGGCCAACTATCCACGTGCACAAGAGGTGGATGAACGAAGGGAGCCCCCGGACCTATCCAGGGCCCCAAAGGTGGCTATAGGAGGGTTTTATGAATGTCTGAAGGGATTTTAAATGACTTCTCTGCACTTTCTTTAAGGGTCTTTTGTTTGCCCCAAAGCCCTCAAACACCCCATATTTGGCACAGAACCTGTTACACTTTAGCTCTCAGAGAAAAATCCTGATTCATTCTTTATCCCAAGGGGCTGTATCTGCTAGGCATCCCAGCATATTGTTGCTAAGACACCAAAGTGAAAACCGCACCCCAGGAGATTCTTACGTGACTGGTGGCGATGATGAGAAACATCCTCCAGGCGGAGACCAGCATCTGATACTCTACCAGGGAGGTGCAGCTGCTGCCCTCTGTGTCAGCCGTGTGACATGCCAAGGACTTGACATACCCTGACCAGTAGGCAAAGCGTTTCTCGCTGGAAAATTTCTCGAGTGTATCTTTTAAAGACTGGTCTAGTGAGCCCCTATGGTGCCGAGAAAAACAAAACCTACAGTTAGGTTTTAAAAGCAGATGGGAATGTGATGGGCACAGACCGTTGCTGAGGCAGAGAAAACCACCTCACGTGGGCTTAAAAGCAGACAGCTCCCGATCAGCTCCGATGTGTGGGGTTCACACTTCTTGCTCAACATAATGGGTTAGGCTGAGGCCTTTTCTAGGATTCCTCCTCCATAAAATCCCGAGCACACAGAGTTTGCTTCACAATAACTCTTTCTGACAATCCTAAGTGCCATCGATGAACTGGCCAGGGAGGACACAGACCAGTGGCCCTCCATAAATGGCTCCAAACCAGCTCTCTCCTCTGCCTTGGCTCATACAGCCGTGCCCTCAGCCGTAGACTACCATGGTCCCCCCGCCACAAACCTCTAATTAAAATCTCAAAAGGGGAAAGGACTCACTTAACTACATAGTATATCTCCAAGCAAATTATCTTCATGATTAGGGCACAGGTTTCCAGGATGCTGGGCTGTGGAGGGGGAGAGCAGAGAATCATGAGAACCTCTCCCCTGCTGCCCTGCCCTCCCACAAGGAAACAGAGCAGGGACCCGACACTAGAAAACGAGAAAGCACATTCCCTGTCGAATGTGAGTGGGCATCTAACTAGTAAGAGCAGAAGCATCAGGTCCACGGTGTCTCCAAGTGAGCAGAGACCACAGAGCCAGCAACACAGAGCAGGGCATGCCACTTCCCAGAGCAAGAAAGCAAAGGAAGAGGAGGCAAGCACTTCTCTGAGAGAGAAGTTTCTAGTGAAGAAAACACTCTGGTTGTTTAATTAGGGGAGGAGTCACTTTCCACAGCTCAGTCTCACAGCCCAGCCTTGACTCCCAGGGACTTTCAGTCACTGTCCCTCCCTCCACCACTGCTCACCTCGGATGTTTCTGAGGGAGGAGAAAGGGTTCCAAACAGTGGACTGGTTAAATTCTCCCAGAACTTGGGTCTAAAAAGAAAATACGTGTTGGCAATCACATGTTCTCTTACCCGGTCCCTTCTCCTCTCTCCACCTCCCCTTGGTGGTTACTTCTCCACATTTTATCGCTCCCACAACCCTAACATCTGCTGCGTGGGCCACTTGCTCCTACATAAACATCAAGGGTTCCATGGACAAAACAGGCTCCAAGAGAAGAGCGTGCTCCGTTCAGTCCAATGGCTTGAGTGAGTCACTCTCATCTGAATCTACCGTTTCTCAAGAACGATGGTTTTGGGGGGTTGGCAGAAGGCAGAAATGCAAAAGGTGGAAACTCTTAAGGTAAACACATCAGAGTAAAGGTTACGCCCGCTGGTGGCAGCTTTAAAAAGGGAATAAACTCCCACACACCGACCCAGGCATTAAGCACTTTTATGCATGTGCCCAGGGACCTGTCACAACAAATCTCTCAGAATGACTGTTACCCCATCTTACAGACAAGGACATGAGCTCTGGGGGTTAAGTAACTCCTGGAGACAGACTCACTTGGTTCTGAGGACCAGCATGGCACTGTCCCGACGGTCCTGCCACAGGGCATGCAGAAAGGCAATGGCTGCACGGTGCAGCAGCGGTGGGCACCAGTAGCGATCCTGCTGCTGGGAATCAATCAGCTCCAGCACCACATGGAGACAGCTCCATACCCCAAGGCTGAATTCCTGCAAGAGGGGCAGGCGAGAATTCAGCCCCACAGCTTCTGCCATCAACTGGACCCGCAGAGTCCAGCACCCACCTCCCAGGGAGCCATGTCCCAGCTTCATCCCAGGTGCAGGCTCACCTTGGAGCCATCACTGCCATCCTTCACCTCCAGATTCAGAAACAGTTCAATGAGGCCTGGCTGCGTCTCTACGGCAACTGTGAGGAATTCCAGAATCATGACTTTGATGCGCATGTCCTCAATCTTGCTCCGCAGTCGGGTCAGGAAGGCATCGCGGATGGCAGCCGCATCATTGCCCAGGCAGGCATATACTGACATTGGGGCCACCTGGTGGAGACCAGAACACACAGGCTTAGAGCTCTACCTCCAGAGAAACCTCAACAGACTCCTGAAGAAAGGTGCTAAACAACTCTCGGAAAATGCCAGAAAGGGAAACATTCAGATGGATAGCTCTGGGTCAAAAGAGACATCATTCCAAACTGCAGCAAAAGATGCCCAACAATTCCCATTCCAAACTGCAGCAAAAGATGCCCAACAATTCCCAGAAGAAATAGTAATCAACATAAAAAGATGCATAACCTCTCTCATGGTTAAATAAATGCAAAGTTAAAAAAAAAGATATTGATTTGTCTATTAGATTAGCAAAGATTAAAAAACTGATGAAGCCACTGTGGTGAGGATACAAGACTTGGGTTTTAGGAGCATAAACTGTTACAATCCTTTTTGGAGGGTAATTTCAAAATTTCTAATAAAAATTAATATGTCCATTGATATCTATCTTTTTTTTTTTTTTTTTTGCGGTACACGGGCCTCCCACTGCCGTGGCCTCTCCCATTGCGGAGCACAGGCTCCGGACGCACAGGCCCAGCGGCCATGGCTCACGGGCCCAGCCGCTCCATGGCATATGGGATCTTCCCGGACCAGGGCACGAACCCGTGTCCCTTGCATCAGCAGGCGGACTCCCAACCACTGCGCCACCAGGGAAGCCCTCTATCTAATTTTTAGGAACTGTAAACAAAAGTTTACAGAGTTCTATGGATAAGAATGTTCACTACAGCACTGTTTAACACTAAGACAGAAAATAGCCCAAATAAATTAGGATGCATCCATTCTATGGCATGCTGTGCAAGCATTAGAGAATGAAGTAGCTCCAAATGTGCCCACACGGCAAGACTGCAGGATATCGTGTTAAGTGAAAAAAGCTAGACACAAAACAGTATGTATCGTGGAATTCTGCTTTTGGAAAGAACAAAAGCTCACACCAAACATCCCTTAATATACAAACTCAGATAAAAAGAAATCTGGAGCAACGCGTACCAACCTGCTCATAGGAATTCTTGGAATGAGGAGATCATAGGGTACCTTAACTTTCTATGTTACATTTATCTGTAACATTTAAACAAACATTTTAAAATGAATTTGTATGTCTTTTATAAACAGGGAAAAAAAAAAACCTCTCATAAAACGCAACTTGCGTGCGTGTGTGTGTGTCTTTATGGCTACATCACTTTAAAAGTCCAAGTTAGCTACTTCTCTTGGGAGAAAGCAAGAGTGGTCTCAAGCACAAGGTCAGTTTTCTGGGGCTTTGACTCGTTAGATGGGATCCTACCGTGGCCAGACGTTTCAGTAGCTGTATGGCAAGACGTGGCAAAGCAGGGTCGTGTCTGTGGTAGATGTATTTGGCAAGAACAGCAATAAGGTTGTTCCCATGGGCACCTGAAGAAGTACAGGAAACAGTTTAGACACCAAAGCATGCCTGATTCAAGCTCTTAAGAGAGCCTTCTGTTCAAAAAGGCTCATATGTGTGAGGAAATTTACTCTCAAGTACTTGGAGGGCCAGAGCAAATCTAGGTGGCTGTATCATCCTCTTTTTTCAGTAGCCAAGGGGACAGGCAGGACTGGGGGTAAACAGCTCAATCCAATTCATTAAGAGCAGAAAAAGAGGGACTTCCCTGGTGGCGCAGTGGTTAAGAATCCGCCTGCCAATGCAGGGGACACACGTTTGAGCCCTGGTCCGGGAAGATCCCACATGCTGCAGAGCAACTACGCCTGTGTGTCACAACTACTGAGCCTGCGCTCTATAGCCTGTGAGCCACAACTACTGAAGCCCACGAGCCACAACTACTGAAGTCCACACGCCTAGAGCCCACGCTCCGCAACAAGAGAAGCCACCTCAGTGAGAAGCCCGTGCACCGCACGAAGACCCAACGCAGCCAAAAATTAAAAAAAAAATAGATTAAATAAATCAAAAAAAAAAAAAAGAGCAGAAAAAGATACATTTTTAAGAAAACAGCCTTTTAACAAATAGGTTAGGAAAACCTAACCACATTAAAGCGTCACATTAAAATGCCATCACATTAAAGCATGGCACTGAAATGCTAAAAATCCCAAAATGATACAGCTCGAAAAAGGTCGCAGACGTTACCCAAACGCCTACTTGAAAATGAGGAAACTGGGTCCCAAAGAGATTAAATGAGTAGTTTAAGGTCAAAGAGTAATAACAGTCAGTACTAAACAGGTACCAGGTTTTACAAGTAGTAATTTAATCTTCATTATAATCTCATAAGGTAGATACTGCTATTATCCCCACTTCATAGACAAGAAATCTGAAGCAGAGTTGTTTAATTACGTGCCCAAGGTCAAAGCTGGTTGAAGTCAGAATTTGAACCTAGACAGTCTAACTTTGAACATGTGTTCTTTACTATTATTCTGTCATCAACAGGAGGCAGAGATGAAGTATGATACAGTCTTCTTATTTCTAAGTCCAGGATGGGAACTGGTGATCACTCCCAAGTTTCCTCAAAGAGTTCATCAGAAAATATTGTTGACCTCTAACAACACAGCCTGAAGTACGTACTTATGGGCAGAAGTGCTGCTGAGTAGAAGGAAATTACATACCATGCTGCGTGAGAGCCTGTTCCAGGGGGGACACCACATTAGAAGGAGGTTTCAGCCGAATAGCGTTGTTGGTGACGGAGAAGGCCAGTTTCACCGTCTTGATCAGCAGCTGGCCCTGCCCCTGGCCCTCTGCCCCATCGCTAGGGTGCCAAATGGAAACCAAAGTTGATTCAGACAATATGACTTCATTCGCAATATATGTGCTCTCATGAGTTAGATTCCAACAATAGTCCCAGAGTTCAACAGCTTCTCTTAGAGGCCCCAGTCCAAACTAGGAGAGAGGAGGAGCAATCAACTCCCTTTGCTATGTGCCAGTCTACAGAGCAGCCACTAGGTTATACAAAGGCTATGCCCTAGGAAGAACAAGGTTGTCTTTCTTATGCTGAAGTTCTTACAACATGCAGGCACAATAAAGATAAATGAGGGAAGGTGGCAAGGGAGGCCTACCTGCGGGGCTGAGCAGCCATCACCATGTCGATGGTGTCCACGCCAATGCCCATGATATTGATCACAGTCTGTCCTGCTTCCGTATAGGCCAGGCTGCAGATGCAGAGAGACTGCAGACTGGGGGTATGACTGGAAGACAGACATGTTCTGAGTTACCGGGGAGCTGCCAAATTTACTACTGGAAGGAAAGGGTATTATCCAAACCTAAACAATTGGACATTAGTGATACAGATCAGCTCTCGCTGTCAGAGGAAGTCATCTGATTCCTTTCCTTAAATAGACCCTGAGAAACAATCTAAATGTCCATCAACTAATGGATATGCTTACTGAAATGAATCATAATTAATCCATACAATGGAATGTATGGAACCATTAAAACAAGACAGATCTATATGCAGTGGCATGGAAATAAAAGGTACAGAGTTAGTACAAGCAGAGGAAAAAACCTAGAAGACACACATTAACTTGTTAATAGTCCTGTTTCCCTATGAACATGCATAATTTTTGTAAAGGTCATAAAAAAGGTGTGTGTGTGTGTGTGTGTACAATTTCACTGGGAACAACCTTGTTCCCATTTCATTTGCTCTTCTCTCTTCATAGGGAGAAAGGAGAAACAGCCTGGTGGAAAGCAAGTCAGAACCCAGGAGTACTGAGCTCTGGGCCTAACCAAGTTGAGTACTCTGGAAGAATGAGCTAGCTCTGCACAGCAGAAGCCTGTGTCTTCCCTTGCGGACTGGCAGCATCTGAGAGTACCAAGCTCTAGCAATCACCCGCCTCCTACCTGCTGTGCAGGTCTGTCTCATGACACAGGTTCAGTATTGCATGAATCAGCTCCAGGATCAGGCAACCTGGACTCCAGAAAAGACAGAGGGATGACGCGGTCTTGTGTGATGAACCTTATCCCAAGAGAGAAAAATCCAGGGAACCAGCAATTCCTCCCATCTTCCCTGCCCATGCTTTCCTTACCAATCTGTTCTCTCACTCCGTGGGAGTTGTACCGCCACTTGTGGTAACTCGGCAGCATCTCCTTCAGCACAAACATGACACAGGGCACCAGCCCTTGGCTCTGGGTACTACCAAGCTGCCCCTACAAGAAACCATGCTGTGAGGGTTTATGCCACTTAAAGGTACGTCATTTTGTCACTAGAGATTTAACTCCAAAACCATAGGTCCAAAGGAAATCTGGGCAACCCTTGGCCATCAGTGGAAAAAAAAAAAAAGAAACATCAGAATACTCTAGTTCAACTGAATCCAAGTTGTAGGTTTCTCTAGAACAGAGGAAGGGACTAAAAATACAATTTGACAATGTCACAAAAGGCACCTACAAGAAAGAGAGGGATGAAGGCTAAATCTGAGCAGAAGAGAGGTCTATCTTAAACACAGAGGATACAGTAGGACTGTTGACGATGGAGAATGCCAGTTTCACTGCCATGATCCCCAACCACCCCCAACCTCTACCCCATCACTCAGATATCAGAAAGGAGATCTGACACTCCAAATTCTTTGTCCTAATATTACTTGTTACCATCAGCTTCCTTATCTTAAAAATGGGGTTCCTTTATATAAACATCAATATCTATATCCCTACCTCTACATAGGATTGTTTCTATCTTTTTAAGCATTCACTGATTGACTGACTCCTGCAGGCAGGGAGTGTGCTGAGTATTTTTCATGTGTGGCCCTCTCAACAACTCCATGAAGCAGAGATATTTATCATCCCAGTTTAGAGAGGTTCTAAGAAATTCAATACTTGCCCAAGGTCATGCAGCTAGTAAGTGGTCAACCTGAAATGTATACCTAATTCTGACTCCAAAATCTATGCTACACAAGTATTTTTCAAAGAGAGCTGTGACCCATTAGTGGATTGTGAGATAACTTATTAGAAAACATCTGAGTGCATCTTGCATAGTAAAAGTACTATGCGAAACTCCGTTTTAGAAGTAAACATACAATGTGTATCCTGGGATATGATGTAATGTGTACATATTACCCTGGGCTCTGCCAAAATAGCTTGAGAGTTGCTGCATTATACCATACAGCCTCTGAGTATTAAATAAGTTAACACAGATAAAGCATCTACTATAGAATCTGGCACACAATAAATACTCAATACACAGAAACTGTCATCACCATAACCTCAGGACAACTGGTCTAGCTGCAAACAAAATGACTACAGTAGCTGGGGGCAGGGAAACTATTTCAGATGCTTCTATCTGATTAGATTTTACCTTGACAAGAGTGGTGATCAAGCGCAGAAAGGCAACAGTGACTCCATACTCGCCCTGGGGCTGTTCACTATTCATCAAGAGGTTTCCATACCCTCCAGCGTTCATCCCCTCGGCACTGGGAAAAGACAGAGAGGCAGAGGGAAAAAAAGGTTTCAAAAAATTATAATCACATAATAATAATCTTATTATTTAGATGGCTTGGGCATAAAATAGGAAAGCTCTGCAAAGGAATTAATCAAATCTAGGCTATTTAATACCCAGGGTAAGCATTAAAGACTTTATTGATATACAACCTCGAAAGTGAAAAATCAAATAAACATGAGGAAAACATCCTCGTCTTGTAAGCAAAAGAAGGCAAGGAGAGAATGTTCAGGTAGTAAGACGGAGCCTGTGTATTAATAACTGGTCTACCAGGCAAGCTCGAGTGGCCATGAATCAAGGAAAAGTACAGAGTGACTATGGCTTCAAAAGGGCAAGTTGAGCCTCTGGATCCAGAAACCTCTGGACTCTCTAGACTGGAAAGTTAACTCCCACGTACCTAAGGGGAATGAGAAATACCTCTTTCTCTGTCTCTCTCTCTCAGGCTTTGAAGACTGTGAACCATCAGTGCTGGCCTAAGAGGAAAGCAGCCTCTGTGCCCCAAGTCCCATCACCTCTTTTGCCTTGCCCTCACTCATTTCTGGTGAGAGGGCTGAACAGACAAGGAGCAAACGGGCAGAGAAGCATCTTTAAAACTAACAAAGCTAGCTTAGATCTGAAATGTATACGGTACTCCCAGGGAATATACTCTAATCCCTAAGACCTGGCTCACCTAATCATCTGACTCATGTTGGAGACCTGGTGGGCCACGAAAGGTAAAAAGCCTGTGTGACGAAGATCAGTCCAGACCTGAGAAGGGAAAAGAAGAGTCAAATGTCCATATGTCTTCAGGTATACACCAAGCGTGACATTTTTCAGCTGTTAGGAAGACCTGGTGTCTCACCTTTGCTGGGTTCCGGGCAGCCAGAACGGTCAAGCAATTGACACAAGAAGCAATGACATCCACAGGCCGGGAGATCACAGTTGTTAACCTGGTTGGAGAAGAGTGCACTGTACTCAGTAAAATGAATAATACGACTTGTTCCATCACAAATATTTTCCAGTTTTCTCTTCCCAAATCCCTCCTGGAAGCAGGGATGTGAAAACAGGAAAGCCCTCAGCTGGGGATAGATACCACACCAGGGCTGTCCACAGTGGAACATGTGCGGACTTTAGTCCAGTGGAGTTACCAGATACTGACCGCTGCAGCAGCATGTAGATGCGGGACGTGATGGGCAGGAGACAGTCTGCTATCGACAGGTCTGTACTGATGACCTTATGGACCAGATCAATGATGGGTCTGACCCGCTGGCAGTGCTGAATCACATCTGAGGGGGAAGGAAGCTTGTGATCTCAATGAAAACAATTCCTTTAAGATCACTGAACAGTCTCTGAGACCCAGATGAACAAATTATGCTAATCACAATCTGGAAGGTTCTGAATCTTATCTTGAAATTCTCTATCTTCCAAATCCTCTAAGCATGTCCATTTTTCTTCCCACAGAGATGTCTCCCAAAGCTGACCTCACCTGCAGTGGAAACAACATGAAGCAGCATTTCAATCTCACAGGTGAAGAGGGTCCAGCTGCTATAAGAGTATTCCCAGCGTACCAGGTAGGCCCTATCGTCCAACATTACTTGGCCCACAGTGCCTTGAGGTATGCGAAGGTTGGTCTGACCCCCTAAGGAAGGGAGAGAGAGAAATTAGTCTAATAGGAAGAGGTGACTCCTATAACAGACAGCAATATTTAATCACACAGAGATGCATAGTTTCTCTTCCTAGTATCCAACACTGCTACAGCTTTTTCCATTAAAAAGAAAAACAAAACTCCTCTCTTGTCATTGGGGAAGTGACTCTTTCCATGTGTCTGAAAAACAGCTGAGTGCAGAGTGGTTCTCCACTCAAATGATGACTATTGGAAGACCACCTTATGGGACAGTAGGTGCCTGGGTGACTGGGTAAGTCGGTAATGATGCCGAGATTAGGACAGTAAGGCTGTTACTCTTAGACATTGCCAGTAGGAAAGGAAATTGCTACAACATTTTTCTACAACTTAATTTGACATTACCATTCAAAACTTTTAATTATTTTTTTAAATTGTGATAAAAAAATACATAAAATATACCATTTTAACCATTTTTAAGTGTTCAGTCCAGTGGCGTTAAGTACATTCACATGGTTATGCAACCATCCCTACCATCCACCCAGAGAACTGTTTTCATCTTGCAAGACTGAAATTCTAAACCCATTAACCAATAACTCTCCATTACCCCATCCCTCAGCCCCTGTGACCACCATTCTACTTTCCGTCTCTGTAAATCTGACTACTCTAAGTACCTCATATGAGTGGAACAGTGTTTGTTCTTTTGGGACTGTCTTATTTCACTTAGCATCATGCCTTCAAGGTTCACCTGTGTTACAGCATGTGTCAGAATTCCTGTTCTCTTTCAGGCTGAATAATATTCCACATTTTGGCTCTTAGGAAGACTTGATGTCTCACCTATATATACCACATTTTTAAAAATCCATTTCATCTGTCAGTGGACATGCATTTAAAATTTTTACTGTATATACCCTTTTACCCACAATCCCACTTTGGGGATTCTATATACTAAAAATAAAAGCACTAGTATATAAAGGTATATGTCCCCAAAGCAGCATTGTTTATAGTGGCAAAAACCTGACACAGCCTAAATGTCCTCTGGAAGGGAAAAGATAAAAAGTTATGGGACATCAAGAATAATTACATAGTTACTAAAAAGAATGAGTCAGATCCACATGTAATAAAATCAGTTTGCAGAATGAATTTGTGAGAGAACACAGAAATGTGCAAAAGGACACACACCAGACTCTTAATGTTAATCATCTGATGGAGACAGGTCTAAAGAGAGATTAGCTTTTTAAAATGTATCCCTGCATTGTTTCCCTTGTTATAATGAACATGCATTATTTTTGAAGTAAAACAATCTAAAGATGGAAAAAAGTGAGAAACTAACTAATAATTTATCAGCAAATCAACAAGCACAGTGGAGAGGAGAAGGACCTGCTTTAAAGGCACGCATGTGAAATATTAAAACAGCAGTAAGGTCCACACAGAGGCCATGGAAAAGAGACAACTGAACCAGCGTCTGCCTATCTTACCAAGAGGGTAAAGGAGTTTGGGTGTTTGCCTCCGCCAGAGAGTTCCATCTTCATGGGAGATCACATCATGGGGCTTGTGCTTATAAAGTTCATTGTAGAAAGACATCTTATCCAAGAAACTATACACCTGCCAACACACAGAAAAAAAAAACTCAGCCACACATTTACCAGGGGGACATTTAAGGGGTCTTTCCCATCTACTTTTCTGCTCTTTTAGCCAGACTGTGTGGTCAGCCAGACTGTGCCGACTCTCTAGCTTCTTACAAACCCATCCCTGTGACTCTCCTTAGACTTGCCTCTGCACTCCTTGTCAAATCCTTATTATTCTTTAACACCCAAGTCAAGGCCCCCCTCACTCCACACAGAGTTCCCTCTCCTGGACAGTATGGTCTTTACCACTCAGATGACATTAGTTACATACCACCTGGCGTTATTACTTATTTCTTAGACCCCTTACTCTCTTCCATCTAGATACTAAGGGACTTCACATTTTGTCTCACTCCCACAATATCTACAATAGGTACTTAATAAAAAGATTTAAATTTAATTTTATAGAACTGATGCACTATCTTTGACATTTTTCATTCAACCTCAGACTAATTCTTGCCATGGCAATGAAATTTCAATGTGGAAAGCAAAAAGGATTCCTAAAAAACATCTCCTACTCTATTTAGGCATCTAACTGAATAACCTACCTTCTTGGCAGTAGACTTCCCTGATACGAGGGCTTGTAGCAATTGCAGGAGTGGGGAGAGGAGATGGGGAAACATTCCACATACACTGTCCAGAATGATCCCAAGACCAGAGGTTGGCTCCTATGATGGAAGGGTAGAAGTCACTGACCTTCACATTATCCACGGATTAACACATCTCTGAACTGCCCAGCAATCATAAGGAAGGTAAAATTAATCCTTTCCTTTAGGCAGACACTATTCCTCTCTAATAATTTAAGACTTCCACGTTTCCACTGAAAAAGGTTATCAACAACTGATTGAGTCAGGACCTGAGGAGAGACTATTGCTGCCTCCAGTGACCTCTGCCGTCCTCTCCATAGGAAAACACCATTCGCCTGTGCATGACCTGTTTCCACTAACGTGAAAAGCACCCACATGTCAGCAGATAGCACCACACACACGAGCAACACATCCTCAATCTGAATTTTGTTTCCCACCGGCTTCTCCCTGGAACACTGATTCTGTAAGACTGGATAGCATCTCAGGAAAAAGAGGATAAGATATACAGGCAAATCAGTCAGGCCACAGTTTAAGGGAAAACAGATTTATTCATCAGCTGGACCTTGAGGCTTGAGGCCGTCAATGGTAAGACTAAGTACTGGTGAGAAACTGTTCTCTCCAAAGCCATATTCTTACTCTAAACCTGTTACAATATTCTGAAATTTCTTAAGACACAATTACAATCGTCCAGTGGTACATTCAGGAGTTATAGCACTACTGGTGCCTGAGACTCTCAATGTAAAAAAAGACTTGATGGGCAGGAGAGAGAACACACTGGTTAGTAATGTGGACTAGGGACTCAAGTCAGACAGAACTAGATCTTGATCCTGACTGTCTAGCTGTGACTAGCTTGGGCAAATCACTTCACATCTCCGAGCATCACATTTCCTCACACGCAAAATGGTGATGATAATAGTACTACCCAATCCATAGATTTTTGTATAGATTATATGAGAAAATAGACTTAAAAGCTTAGTGTAAGACCTATCACAAAGTAAGTGTTTAATACACTACAGAGAATACCATAGCATGGCTCCCTCTGACATACTTACTGTTCCCCAGAACAGTTCTGGAAGAGAAGGGTCTGCCAGGACTTCACATGCTGTGTCAATTACATCCTGTTGGGGAGGGAAAAAGAAAATGCTTATTTTCCCTAGTTGAACCAGGCCATCTTTTTTTAACTGTATTCTGTTAAAATAAAAACATGAATAATACCTTCATATAGTATGTCAGAAAGAATTCTGGGATTAAAAAGTAAGGGATGGGGCTTCCCTGGTGGCGCAGTGGCTGAGAGTCTGCCTGCCGATGCAGGAGACACGGGTTCGTGCCCCGGTCCGGGAAGATCCCACATGCCGCGGAGCGGCTGGGCCCGTGAGCCACGGCCGCTGAGCCTGCGCGTCCGGAGGCCACAACAGTGAGGGGCCCACGTACCGCAAAAAAAAAAAAAAAAAAAAAAAGTAAGGGATGTTATCTTAATCTGTTGTATGATGTTAGGCAAATTAACCTTTCTGAACTTCAAATTCTAAAATGGTGAAACTATTATTTGCTTCACAGTGTTGTCATAAGGATTAAATGAGATAATGTACGAGAAAATGAACTGTAAAGTTTAAAATGCCATGTAAATGCGAGGTACTACTAGATTCAGCTAAACTGTGCTCCTAGAGGTCAAGAATAACACCTTTTTAAATTTTTCATCCCCAGCACCTGGCACAGAGTTTGGCACACACTGGGAATCCAGTGAAGGCTTATGAAATCATTTATCGAAAAAATTCCAAGTACTAGGATACCTGTAACCCCAAAATGTTAACACCAATCCTCCAGGCATATAGTAGGGTCCAAATGTGACCGGAATTTTGGCAAAGGATGCAAAAGCTTGTTCTATGCTACTAGAGCTTTGGAAATTGAGTCTTTCAATTAACACCAATTTCTTTTCTCTCCAATGATAAGAAATATTCATTTTCATCAACTTAATCAATTTCTTCAATTTCCAAAATAAGTTACTCATCATAAATGAATAAAATGACTTAGTTATAAAGAACTCCTCAAATATCATTTCCCACTGAAAGGAACCAGGGCTCCTTGGAGAAATGGCAGATTCCAAGTCTGGGGCAAGAATCTTCTAAGATAATCCTGCAAGATTTTGTCATATCAGAAAGCAACAGAGCTATCAAAATGTGTAAGGGAAATGTCAAACAGATTCAGAAGCTAATCTGAAAAAGCTCTTACTGGCCAAAGATGGGGCAACCTGAGCCTAAGAATACTAACTGCAGAAAAACAACAAACAAACAAAAAATGAAAAAAGAATGATGACTGCAATGAATTAAAACACAGCTAATATGTTTAAATCCATGAGTTCACAATGCCATGTAAAAAATTAAAAAACCTCAGTAGCCAACTTGGAATGCTACTAAGGATGCTAGGGAAAAGTGGTAAATATAGGAAAAGAAGCAGGTATAGTACTCTATACCAGAGTATCAAATAGTTAACGAGAGAGAATTTCTTTTTTTTAATTGAGAAATAATTGAAAGATAACATTATATTAGTTTCAGGTGCACAAGATAATGATTTGATATTTGTATATATGGTGAAACAAATTTCTTTTTTATAGCAATGTTCCAACCAGTAAACAAAAGAGGAAAGATAAGAGTCAGAATAGTGCCATTTTGTAACTCCTAAGGAACTAATGGATCTAGACAATGATGTGTCTTGTGGTTACCATAGTGGACAGCACAACTATAGACTAAAAGAAATTTGACAGACTTATCAACCAATAATGTACATATCTATTTATTTAGATCCTGATAGAAACTTATGATAAACTTATGACATTTATAATTAGAAATTTGAACCCTGCCTTGATTATTTGAAGATTTTTTGTTTAGATATGATAATGGTTGTCAAATTTTACTAAAATGATGTCTGGGATTTGCTTCGAAATAACCAAGGAGGAAAGGGGCAGAAATGAATAAGATCAGCTGTGCATTGATAATTTGGAAGCTGGTGATGGGATCATTAGACAATTTTTGTCTCCTTTGGAATAACTTTGAAATATTTCATTTTAAAAAAATATTGCACAAGAATATTAATTAGCATCCACAGCTGTTTGGGACAGATGCACTACAGAGTAAAAAAAATAGGTTACAAAACAGTATATACATTGTGATTCCATTTCTAGAGAATTTTTTTTTTTTTTTTTTTTTTTTTTTTTTTTTTTCGGTACGCGGGCCTCTCACTGTTGTGGCCTCTCCCGTTGTGGAGCACAGACTCCGGACGCGCAGGCTCAGCGGCCATGGCTCACGGGCCCAGCCGCTCCACGGCATGTGGGATCTTCCTGGACCAGGGCACGAACCCGTGTCCCCTGCACCGGCAGGCCGACTCTCAACCACTACGCCACTAGGGAAGCCCGAGAGAATTATTATATTCTTATATTTGGAAGGGAACACATCAAAATGTTAACATATGTTATCCTGCAAGATGGGATTATAGTTTTTTCTTTTTATCAGCACTTCCTAATTTTTTAATCATTAATATGCATCATTTTTATAATATAATAAGTGGAAAACAACAATAAACAAATCATACTTGAAGTAAATGGGTCTGTGTTATATCAGCTTCAAAGGGGTATCTTAGGAAGATGATTGCAAAGAGGGGCAGTGTAGACAGTCTCATGAAAGCCAGACACTGACCTGCTGATTGCCCAGTGTGTGCAGCTCCAGCGAGGTCAGAACAAAAGAAAGGAGTCCATAGACACACATGCACGCGGTGCTAGTGGTACACTGTAATGACAAAGGAGTCAGTGGGTAACTCTGAGTAACACCACTCTTTTCTAGACTCAGCTCAATCCCATCACATTAATATAGTCTACAGTCTGTAAACAAATGGGAAGAGAACCTGAGGCTTCATAATTCTTAATTTAGTCCCAAGATCAGGAAGACAAAGGGAGAAAAGAGAAAGGAGGAACCATAAATATTACAACATAGTCAAGAATAACATCAAAAAGGAACCATTTTCCAAATGATCAAAGTTTTTGTGGGGAAGAAAACCACCTCCAGCCTACAAAAAGGATAGAGTCTCTATGTGCTGGTATGAATGATGCAGCTGCCTGAACTGTCACCGAGATAAATCAACCAGTGCCAACAAGTTGGCTGAGGTTTCCCTTAGCATGTCAAAACAAGCTGATTAAACTGTGTCACTCAAATTAAGTCCCAACACAAGACTCAAGAGAATTTCTAATTCATCCTGTACAGTTGAATGAATAGCCCCCCAAAAAGATTTCTCCAGTCATTATGACCAAAGCTATCTTCTAAGAGATACTAAGTGGCACAGCATAAAATACTGGCAAAGAGTCAGACATAGTTCAAACTGTATCCACCATTTACTGCCAGTTTATTGTTTCTGTGGGCAAATTCCATCTCCCTCAGTCTCAATTTCCTAATGTGTAAAATAGGATGATAAGCCCTAGTGCACAGAAGTATTTTAAGGATGGAACAAGATATTGTACAGAAAGTGCCGAGCACGTCTGTCAGAGTAAATGCTCTATAAAGGTTAGTTACAAAACTATTTTCATTATCCATGTCCTTGACAACTACTATTATTATTATCATGACTAATTAATGAGCTTCTGCCCCGCTCTTTGCCCACTCTCATGCTCAAACACCTATAGCCCGAGCCTCACATCATTTCCCCCACTGGCCAGTGAGCGGAGCAGTCGGGTCAAATACTGAAATACGTTCAGTTGGATGGCTGTGCCACCTATCTTCCGGACAACACTGCTTGTCTCTTCTGGATTCAGGGTGTGACGGAGGAGAGCCCAAGCCAAAAGCACTGGGGTATGATGTGGAATGTCCCCGAGGGTCAACATCAAACGGTCCATATCCTAATGAAAAGAGAAAACAACATCTGTGTCACTTAACAGAAAGGGTCAAGACCCTTCCAGAGGATCCTTCCCCATGCTTAATAAGTCTTCCATTCATCCTCAGTGGCCACTCTCCCATTCTGACATTTTACCCTTCCCAAGCCACAGCCACTTCGTTACTAGACCCCTCAATTACTCTTCCCTTTACCCCCATTTTCTCTCTTGATTTTAAGTAGTATTAAGATTATAACATACATGTTCAAATAAGACTCCTTAGAAAATTTCCCTGATCCTTCTAGAACTTTCTCAGATCTCTCCTCTTTTTCTATCTTTCTGACCATCCCATCTCATGTTCTTCCCCTTTCCTCTTCTTTCACAGGCTCCATAAACGCAGACAACAGCCAAGTTTCTGTCCTTGGGCCTCTTTTGTCCTTATATCATCTCCCTGAGTCACTCTACTTGTTCTCACAGATTCAACTCTCACCTCTGTGAAAATAACTAACAAATCTGAGACTTCTTCCAGATCCAATTAACTTAACAATGTAGAACCACAAATTCCACAATAAGGAAAATTTTATGTGGCAGTATAGTTGAGTGGTTAAAAACTTACTACTAACTACAAACCATCTGAAAAAATTAAGAGGCTGCTCCAAGTTCACCTGACAAATAAGCCCATCCTGGGCATACTGGTGCAGTTCTTTTCTGTCATCCAAAGCACACTTATGCAAGGATTCAATATCCATGCCTTCCACCAGGATAAGGGCACTGAAGTAGCTGGAAAGAAAAATATCACGGTGTCATACATGCTACTCTGAACCTCAGTGGAGACTAAGGTGAAATGTAAGACACTTTAGTGTCAAAAAGGTTGAGTTATTTTACATTCTCTTTTCATACTAAGACTTCTAAATCCAATATGTATTTTACAATTCCAGCACATCTCAATTTGATAGGCCATATTTTAGTTTTTATTTTTTGGCTGCAACACTCAGCTTGTGGAATCTTAGTTCCCCAACCAGGGATTGAACCCAGGCCCTCAGCAGTGAAAGCAGAGTCCTAACCACTGGACCACCAGGGAATTCCCATGACCAGTCTTATTTTATTTTTTATTTATTTATTTTGGCCACATCGCGCAGCATGAGGGATCTTAGTTCCCCGACCAGGGATTGAACCCACACCCTCTGAAGTGGAAGCGCAAAATCTTAACCACTGGACCATCAGGGAAGTCCACCAGCCATATTTTAAATGCTTGGTAGGCTCATGTGGCTTCTGCCTATCAAAGCACAGATCTAGTACTGAAGGTTTCTACAGCCACCAATTACATCTAGGCCAGATCAAATGTCTCAATGGTCAAGTGTGTATTTTTTTTTAATATATTATTTATTTGTTTATTTATTTTTGGCTGTGTTGGGTCTTCGTTGCTGCTCACGGGCTTTCTCTAGTTGCGGCAAGCGGGGGCTGCTCTTCATTGTGGTGCACAGGCTTCTCACTGCAGTGGCTTCTCTTATTGCAGAGCACGGGCTCTAGGCGCGTGGGCTTCAGTAGTTGTGGCGTGCAGGCTCAGTAGTAGTGGTGCATGGGTTCAGTTGCTCCATGGCATATGGGATCTTCCTGGAGCACGGCTCGAACCCGTATCCCCTCTACTGGCAAGTGGATTCTTAACCACTGTGCCACGAGGGAAGTCCGTCAAGTGTGTACTTTTGTTCACAGAGGAAACAGGCCTCAAAATGTGGATATACCCATTTCCATAAAATTCAAAGTACATAGACTATGACGTCAAAGAGGGCAGGGAATACATCTCCCCTATTTATCACTGTCTTCTTAGCATTCGCACAGTGCCTGGTCTACCACAGCTGCTCACCGAATTTTTTGTAGAACGAAAGGATGAACTCTTAGATGAAAACAGTAAGTAAAAGAATAGAATGTGGTGCTTATTTTGAGAAAAGATATCCCTCTCAATCCAAGTCTTCACTCCCTGAATGACCTAGCACACAGCAGTACACCCATCTATTTCCCCACCCATGAAGTGAAAAGTATACCTAGCCCCTCCCTTCACCCATTCACAGGACCACTCTGATATCAATGCTCTAAACTCTAAACATTGTACAAGTTCTAAGACCTCAATTCAGACTTACCCAATCCGATCCACAAAAGGATCCATGGTCTCATCTACCAGGTGCCTGTTGGTCTGCCTACTACCAAATCCTTGCTCTTTAAACATCTTGGTTAATACCAATAGGTCAGTAGATGCCATCTCAAAGTATGCATAATAAAGGAAAATAATTTCTAGGAGCATGGATTGCTCCCGAAGGCACTGAACAAACCAGCGAGACACCTGGCGCTCAGTCTGCACAACCAATGAAGAAAAATGGGAGAGAAATAAAGTCAGATTTTAAAACACATTTAAATTCTTCGAGTTATTTTTATTAGGTAAAACATGTATAAAAATAAGATTAAAAAAAAAGTATCCCTCCCTACAATTCCTACTGCCCAGTCATCCAAATCTATCCCCAGAGGCAACCACTGTTAGAGGTTTTTGTCTTTCCTTCCAATAATATGCCACACACATTCATTCATTCCGACTGGTAGTTGCTGGCGGCCAGGGGTCACAGACTAACTGGAAACTTACTGGAGAGACAGAAATGTTCTATCAATATATATTGATCATGAAGGTGGTTACTGCATATAACTATACACAACTGCCAAATTCAAACTGTACACTTAAAATGAATGAATTTTACTGGATGTAAATTATACCTGAATAAAGCTGAGGGATGCTACAGATTTGTCATTTACACAGCATTTCATGTAAGTGTGAATGTATCTATAGGATAAACTCTTAAAGTGGAACTACTAGGTCAAGAAATATGTGCTTTTCAATTTTTAGATATTGTCATAATGTTTTCTATTAAAAAGTATACAAATTCAAACAGCAAAGTATGAGTGCCCATTATCCCATCCCTTGGATATGAGTGTTGTCATGTAAATATGTATTTCATTTGCCTGTTTTTCTGTTCGGTTTTGCTTATTGACTTACAGGCGTTCTTTCTATTTCAAGAACCCTTTATGCTATGAGTTTGTCTTTTGACTTTGCTTATAGCACTATTTTTGGTTTTTTGCCTTGTAAAAGTTTTTGATTTGATGTTGCCGGGTTTATCTTTTCTTTTTTCTTTTATGGCTTCTCAGTTTTACTTTATTTTTATTTATTTATCTATTTTGGCCACACGGCACTTAGTGCTCCGACCAGGGATCTTAGTTCCCTGACCAGGGATGGAACCCGTGCCCCGTGCAGTGGAAGCGCGGAGTCTTAACCACTGGACCGCCAGGGAAGTCCTGTGTGTTACTTTAAAAAGTCTTCTCCAATCCAAAAAAATAAAAACAAAACTACCTCCCTTGTGTCTTCTAGTATTTTTATAGTTGAATTTTTTAAATTTAAATCATTGATATCTCTCTGATTTTCTTCTGGTAGAAGGAATGAGATAGAGATACAGTTTGATTTTTCTCCAGATGGCTACCCAGTAGTTCCAACACCATTTATTGAATAAACGAACATTTCCCCATTAATTTGAAATGCCACCTTTATCATACATTAATTCCCTATCAGCATTTGGTCTACACTAGACTTTCTACTATGTGCTATTCATCAATCTATTTATTCATGTACCAATGCCATGCTTTAAATTATTTTAGTCTTATTATCTAATAAAGCTTATCTTCCTTTCTGAAAAACTTCCTGGCTATTCTTATTTATTTTTCAAATGAATTTTAGAACCAGCTTGTCTAGTTCCAAAAAGGCAAAGCAAATACTTGTTAGTATTTTTTCTAGGATCACAGTAAATTTATAGGTTAAAATAAGAAAGACTGACACTTGGTGCTGAGTCTTTATTTTCAAGAAGGTGCCATGTCTTTCCATTTGATTATGACTGTTTATATCCCTTTAGCATTTTAAAGTTCCCTTCATTTAGATTTTGGATTATAGTGAGCTTATTCCTGAGAAATTTATGCTTTTGTTGCTATTACAAGTGAGCTCTTTTCTTCTATTAAATATTTTAAATAGCTACTGTCTGTATTTTGAATTGTTTTAATAAACGTAATAATAATAATAATTTCAAAACAAAAAAGGTCATGTTCTAATCTATAAATGCACATTGGTTTAAGATTTAGGATAAAACAATTAGACTAGTGTCACACACTTAATAGATAACGGTAATAAAGAAGATGAAATCTTGGGTTTAGAGTTTCATTAACCACTAAGAGAATATTTCAGTAAGAAAAAAAATAAATTAACTGGAGAGACAAAGTCAAGGGGAAGGTCCAAATTAAATACCATTAGTTAAAGTCAATGTTTTGATTCATATCACATGTTTAAACTATTCTAAAAAATGATAATTTACAAATGTTTTAAGTTCATAGGTGAATAAATAACTTAACCTAGAGCTCTATGAGCAGATATACAATTCTCCTGAGCATTACAGGAGGGCCCAATAACCACATACCATGAGGTTTCCATGTGTCTCCCATGTTGGTGCTTCAGTTTTATAAAGCTCTTCAAATTGCTGTCTATAGTTTGTAACTAGTTCCTTTTCCAATTTATCAACACAGTCTGCATATTCAACCTTAAAAAAAAATCCAAAACAGTAACTTATATGTTGAGTAAAAGGTAAATATTCAAATGAACAGAAATATGAATAAATTATAAAAAAGGATTGAATTTTACAGGGTAAAGAGAAACAAGAGGACTAAATGGGCTTACCCTATAGGGGTGTCTTTCATCTTGGAAATAAGTGAGAAGGTGTAAGACACAACGAAGAATACAGGTTCTTTCTTCATAGTAATAATCTGCAATCTGGGAAGAACCCAAAGATTCAAAATCAGTTACTCACCTTTGCATAGAAGATATTCAATTTTAAATTTATTGATTAAAAAATCACTTAAAAGATGTGAATGGGGGACTTCCCTGGTGGCGCAGTGGTTAAGAATCCACCTGCCAATGCCGGGGACACGGGTGCGGGCCCTGGTCTGGGAAGATCCCACATGCTGCGGAGCAACTAAGCCGGTGTGCTACAGCTACTGAGCCTGCACTCTAGAGCCCGCGAGCCCAAACTACTGAAGCCTGCGCGCCACAACTAGTGAAGCCCACACGCAGAGAGCCCGTGCTCCACAGCAAAGAGAAGCCACTGCAACGAGAAGCCCGTGCACTGCAACAGAGTAGCCCCTGCTCGCCACAACTAGAGAAGGCCCACGCGCAACAATGAAGACCTAATGCAGACAAAAATAAATTAATTAATTAAAAAAAAAAAGATGTGAATGGAAAAGTTAGATCTGTGTAAATAATCACAGAAATGGAAACAGTGTTAGGCCAAAAGAAAGCAAAAGACCTTCATGAACTAGGATACGAGTAAAGTTATACAAGATAAAAGGAATTATTTAAAAAATATAAACAAGTTTTCTAGCATGATTTCTCAGTTGGGCATTCAAGTAATACCCAATGCTATAAACTGACAGGCCAGGGACTTCCCTGGTGGTCCAGTGGTTAAGAATCCATCTTGCAATGTAGGGGACACCAGTTCGATCCCTGGTCAGGGAACTAAGATCCCACATGCCATGGGGCAACTAAGCCCGTGCGCTGCAACTACAGAGCCCACACGCTCTGAAGCCCACAAGCCGCTAGAGAGTCCACGTGCCTCAACTAAGACCCAATGCAGAGCTTCCCTGGTGGCGCAGTGGTTAAGGATCCGCCTGCCAATGCAGCGGACACAGGTTCGAACCCTGGTCCTGGAAGATCCCACATGCTGCATGCAGAGCAACTAAGCCCATGCACCACAACTACTGAGCCTGCGCTCTAGAGCCCACGAGCCACGACTACTGACGACTGCGTGCCTAGAGCCCACGCTCCACAATGAGAGGCCACTGCAATGAGAAGCCCGCGCACCGCAATGAAGAGTAGCCCCCACTCGCTGCAACTAGAGAAAGCCCGCGTGAAGCAACAAAGATCCAACTCAGCAATCAATCAATCAATCAATATTTAAAAAAAGACCCAAGGCAGCCAATAAATAAATAAATAAATAAATATTTTAAAATAAATAAATAAACTGACAGGCCAAATACATGAAAGCAAATATAAAAATACCATTAGTATATGTCCTAATTGCTTGTAACTGATGTACCCAGTTCTCACTAAATACCAAATAGGAAACTACTTCAGATGTCATGGTCAAATTCTATGCTAAAATGAGATCCTATGCCCACTCTCACCAGTTCTATTCAACACAGTATTAGAAGTCCTAGCCACAGCAATCAGAGAAGAAAAAGAAAAGGTATCCAAATTGGAAGAAAAGAGGTGAAATTGCCACTACATGCAGATAACATGATACTATACATAGAAAACCCTAAAGATTCCACACAAAAACTACTAGAACGGATAAACAAATTCAGCAAGGTAGCAGGATACAAGATTATCATACAGAAATCTGCTATGTTTCTTTACAATAACAATAAAATATCATAAAGGGAAAGTAAAAAAACAATCCCTTTTAAAATCACATCTAGATAATCAACAAGGACCTACTGTATAGCACAAGGAATTCTATTCAATATTCTGTAATAACCTATATGGGAAAAGAATCTGAAAAAGAATGGATACATGTATATGTAAAACTGAATCACTTTGCTGTACACCTGAAACTAACACAACATTGTAAGTCAACTATACTCCAAAATAAAACAAAAATTTTTTAGAAAGAAAAAAAAAAAAGAAAATCACACCAAAAAACAAAAACAAAAAACTTAGGAACAAACCTGACCAAAGAGGTGAAAAACTTATATGCTGAGAACTATAAAATATAAAACACTGATAAAGGAAATTGAAGATGATGCAAAGAAATGGAAAGATATCCCACGCTCTTGAACTGGAAGAATTAATATTGTTAAAATAGCCAGACTACCCAAAGCAATCTACAGATTTAATGTGATCCCTATCAAATTACCCATGACATTTTTCACAGAACTAGAACAAATAATCCTAAAATTTATATGGAACCATAAAAGACCCAGAATTGCCAAAGCAATCCTGAGGAAAAAAAACAAAGCTGGAGGCATAACCCTCCCAGACTTCAGACAATACTACAAAGCTACAGTAATCAAAACAGCATAGTATTAGCACAAAAACAGACATATGGGGACTTCCCTGATGATCCAGTGGTTAAGACTCCACACTTGCAGGGGGTGCGGGTTCGACCCCTGGTCAGGGAAGTTCCGCATGCCATATGGTGCGGCCAAAAAAAAAAACAGACGTATGGATCAATGGAACAGAATAGAGAGCCCAGAAATAAACCCACACACCTACAGTCAATTAATCTTTGAAAAAGGAGGCAAGAATACACAATGAAAAAAAGATAGTCTCTTCAGTAAGTAGTGCTGGGAAAGCTGAACAGCCACATGTAAATCAAGGTCAAAGATACAACACTTCCTCACACCATACACAAAAATAAACTCAAAATGCCTTAAAGTCTTGAATATAAAACATGATACTATAAAACTCCTAGAAGAGAACAAAGACAAAACATTCTCTGACATAAATCATAGCCATGTTTTCTTAGGTCAGTCTCCCAAGGCAATAGAAATAAAAGCAAAAATAAACAAATGGGACCTAATCAAACTTACAAGCTTTTGCACAGCAAAGAAAATCATAAAACAAAAATACAACTTTGGGGGTGGGGGGAGATAAAGAAAGAAAGATAAAGAAATTTAAAACTTCAAATTAATCCTACTGCATTTAAAAAAGCCAGCAATGCTCAGAACACGGTCAAGAATCTGTTGCCCAAGTTTACATCAAAGAATGGAAATGGTGACTAGCACTGACCTTCAGGATTAGGGCCTGGCTCTGCCTCTCATCTTGCAGTACCGTCTGAAAGAAAAAAGAACAAAGCGCCATCTTATTAGCAAAATCAATTAACAAAGAAAAAGGTAAACATCTTTACCTTACCCTTCAAGATTATAATTGCCCGTTCATTTCTGGATACATTTTTTTACCTAAGTGTATCCAAGTCTGTGCTCAAATCCCTGCCCCTCTCCTCCGGCCTCAAGTGCCTCATATATAAAATCAGGGGCTGGAAAGGCTAGATGTTGTCTCAGGTCCTTTTCAGCTCTGACATCCTGCGATTCTATGATGAACATGTCAATCTTTGACCTCTCGGCCCCTCCAAGTCTGAGGACAGACCTCGACTTAAGCATATGTTTTTTAAAGCTTTACAAAGTCTTTCCTGAGAATGGCTGTATCTGATCACCTATCTCTGTTGCAGAGAACTGGTACCAAAATCCTGAATTATCTAAAACCAACAAGGAAAAGGTTAAAGGCAGGAGAAGGGAGCTGGACATAACTACAAACCTTTAGTGAGTCCCTAGTACCTCTGTAATCCTCTTGAAGGTAACACTGGAGTAACTGCACGCTCTGTTCTTCATCAAGACCCTGAAAACAGAGGTTACAAGGGAGGAACAGCCACCTCAGGTCAGAAACCACACAGAGCACGCAAAGCAATCTAAAGATTTGTTCTCTAGAATGAACACGGAACTTGAATAAACAAAAATTATTTTAAAAGATTTCACACAACATAATTTTAACCCAAATAGGAGAAAAAAGGAGCAGCCACTGACATGTAATTTACATGCCAGTTAAACTTACATGTCAGAAACAACTGTGCTTATTCACCAAGAACATTAATATAGCAGCAGGCATGATCTGGGTTTCCAAAATGAAAAGGAAACAACTACATAATTAAATACAATCTAGGCGACTTAAAGAACACCCCAAGTATGCTGAAGAAAACTCTATGATATGCAGTAAACAGGGTCAGGCAACTTGACTTGTGGCTTTTAGCAAGAAGAGTTGCAACTTGCGCATTTTTGAAATATAATATGCTCAATTTAATCTCTAAAACTGAAATAAACTGAATTTTCACTAACAATCACTAACAACAAAACCACGCATATCCACCCTGCAGGTAATAAACAGAGCCAGTGCTAATTTTTACTCACCAAAAACTTGCTGATTCTTAAACCCAGTTCCTTCAGTGGTGAAGCTACACCTTTATTAGCTTTCACTTTTTCAGCTGAATTTGGACTATGAAAAGAACAGTGAATCATTTCCACATTCTCAATGACCCTCTAGGGGTTTAAAACAAAAACATTAAAGATATTTTTACCACAGACCTTTTTCTGCCTTTTAGGTGCCCATAAAATACACACATGCGCGCGTGCGTGCACACACACACACACACACACACACACACACAAAAGTTCATCTCTACAGACTTTATAACACAAAACTATGTCTAAGTAATAAATACAGTATATGTCTGTTACAAACTATAGTTATAACTATATTACTTGTAGATCTACTTAGTTACATTAATTATTTTTGATCCTTATAACTATCCTGGAAGGTAAACATTACTATCCCCATTTTACAAATGGAATTACCAACACTTAGAAAGAATAAATAACTTACCAAAAATCCCACAGCTAATAAAAAGTTGAGGTGAAATTTAAAACCAGGTCTGTTAGTATACATACATATATTACCTATGTACACGCAGAAGGCCTAGAAGCTATGACATTCCAGTAGCAGCGAGCACACCCAGCACCCAGATCTTTATTTCTAATACTGTTCTCTAACAAAAGGTATCAGGACTCCTTGGAGAAATGGCTGATTCTAGAGCTGGGGTGGGGAAAATACCAGATGAGCCTGGAGCATCTTGCAATGCCAGAAAGTAAGAAAATACTCAGAAAACAAAAGCATGGGGACATGTCAAAACCTCAAGAATGCCCAATGGACAAAGCTGGAACAAAGTAAAAACAAAGTATGAAATACATGAGTCTATAATGATCTAAATAAATGAATGAATAAATATATATAAATAAATGGGGAAGAAGGGAAAAATTTTCCTTACAGAAGGAGTTCCAGTAACACACATATATGCTACCCGCTTCAGGAGGTAGTTTAATTTCACTACACCCACACTGAAAGCGGGCTATACTGAGTGACTCACTTCCGAAAAATAGAGTAGGGAAAGAGAAAAGAGTGACTTTACAGAAGAGATACTTGGCAAATGCTACCTTACCCAAGTGAGCAAGGTTAACATCACCAGTGACTTCATGTGGATAACATGTATCCTCTGCCATGATGTGATAAGAATGGTACTTCACCTCAGGGTATTCTTTCCAAAAACCCACAACCTCAATCTAATAATGAAAAAAAACCCAAAAATCAGACTTCCAAATTGAGGATATTCTACTACAAAATACTTGACCAGTCTTCCTCAAAACTATTCAAGGTCATGAAAACCAAGGAAAGACTGAGATACTGTCACAGCTAACAGCTAAGAAGACATGACAACTAAATGCAATATAATACCCTAGGCTGAATCCTGGAACAGAAAGAGGACATTAAAAAAAAAGTTAAAAATGTTTAAAAATCTGTGTTAAATCCAAATTAAGCCTGCAGTTAAAAAAAAAAAAAAAGTCTGTCAGACTTTAAATCCCATGCTACTACAAAGGGAACTTTTGTCTTTAAAAAAAGAAATTCATACCACAAATGCCCATTCTGTGAACTAAAGCATACTGTTGTTGGATTTTTTCTTTTTTTTTAGAGAGACTCTCACATTTCACAGAAAATCCACAACACAAAGGCTAGTATAAAGTTAAACAATAAGGTCTGAAAGAGGCAACACAGAATGATGATTAAGAACACAGACACTGGAGTAAGACTGCCAGGTTCGAATCCTGGTTCTACCACTTACTAGCTGTGTGACCTTGGGCAAGTTACTTAACCTCTTTGTGCCTCAGTTTCCCCATCTGTAAAATGGAAACAATAATAATAAAAATACCTAAATGTGATAAGGTAGTGCTTATCTTCTTTTTTCAAGTCCATATATTCTGGATACATAGTAAAGTATTTATAGATAAAATAACATGATGTCTGGGAGTTACTTCAAGATAATTATGGGGGAAGGGTTAATAGATGATCAAAGAAAGAAAGTTCTTCACTAACCTAAGAGAATGAAGATGGAAGGCGAAGATGTACTAAAATCAACAGGTGTTCAGAAGTAGAAGGGAAATGAGGGCAGCTTGAGAACTATGATGCATAACAGAATGGGACCTGGACTAGGAATTAAGATAAAAGAGTCTTCTTTTTTAACCACTTTCTATTTTATCATTGTTCTTTTCCTCTGCCGAGCAAAAAAAATCTATATATTCAAACAAAGAACAAAAATAGTACCTATCTCAAAGGGCTGTTGTGAGGATTAAATAACTTACCGTACGTCTACTGCTTAGAGCAGTAACTGGTACATAGCAAAAAATACGTGAGTGTCAGCTGCTATTTTGTGTCAGCATTGTTCACTGCTATATCCTAGCATTTGGTGCTGACAGTCTCTCACACAAACATGATGGACTGAAATAAGTATTAGGAATCTTAATTGAGTATTTAATAAATCCTCATCCCTGGATACTAGGGTTATACAATGGATTCAACAATACTGTATTTCCAGAAGGAATTTCCTTTTCTTCAACAGAGAGAAAAAAATACGCCCTACTCTTTTTCCCTGGTTAGCCAAATTATATACCCTCTGATCTAACTAACCCAGTAATATCACAGAATCCTACATGAGGGTGGTTTCATCTATATCAGGTTCCTCAGGGGAATTACTCAAATGAGACCCACAGAATAGCCATACCTGGGAGGTTTATAGTAAGAAAGCCCTTCTAATAGCCGCTGCCAATGCTTATTCAGCTCTGCCTCAATCTGATGCTGGAAAAGAAGAAGGAAATTATACAAATGCAATTTTAATCAGATTCCAGGATCACACTGAGGATAACATATTCCTTTGAGTCTTTTTAATATGCATTTTTCCCCACAGTTGAAATAATTTTGGATATAGAATTCTGTAGCCTGCTTTTCTTTGCTTAACATTCTAACATAATGATTTAACCTTATTATGAAAATCTTGATAAACATCCTTTCTAGTGGTTGCATAATATTTTATCAAGTGGCTAGATCATAATTTATTTACCATTCTTCTAATGTTAGATACATTTAAGCTGGCTATAATTCTTTATTTATATGAATAACACTATGGTAAAGAGCTTTGTGCCCAAAACAACTTCCTTCTTTTAAAATATATTCTCAGATGTGGAATTATCAGATGAAGGCATATCAAAAAATGTTAAGGCTCTAAAAATGATGTTAACATTCATTATGTTAATTACAATAACAACACTAGTAATAATTATATGTCATCTTAACACTTTAGCCTCACAGAGTCAGAACACTCAGGGATCCACATGAAGAACTGTTCTTTATTGATTATATACTTGGAAATGTCCTAAAAACCTCTGCCTCTGTGACCTAAGCAGCTAGCTAAACAGAAAAGGAAGAAAAGGCAAGTCAATATGAGACAGAGAAAAGGCCTGAGAATCTTTGTTAGCCTATGGTAGTAAAATGGTGTTTGTATCCCTACTCTCAGCAGCCAGTCAAGTAGCACTGGTATCTTTTCAGAAAAGGCATCACTGAGGTACAAAGAAAAGTGGAGATTTAGAAAACTTCAACAGCTAGGCTATAAGACACACTGCATTTCAGCAAAGAGAAGTGGGGAATGCATAATGCCTATTTTAGGAATAAAATAGGAATTAATTTTAGGAATAAAAGGTGTTTACTTCCTATTTCAAAGAGAAGGGCATTTTTGGTCATGTAAACTACACAAAGAACCACAGAATCCATTCAAGAACTTACCAGTTCTCTCAGAGCTGACCTTCCAAGCAAAATTGTCCACAGTTCTCTACTACTCCTAAAAAATGACAGAAAGCAGAGGTAATCTTGCTCTTTCGGAAAAAAAAAATGTATATTTTAGAATTAATGAAACACAGTAATTAATGAATTTCAGTACATCTTCTATGCTAAGAAGATGCCTCAATTTAGTATTTCTATCTCCTCCCTTCTCATTAAAATGTAGTGACCAATAAGGAACAAAAATCCAGAAAAAGACTAATCTATTTCAGGACCCCCAACACCTTCAGAAAATTTTCTAAGTACATGACATAACGCACTTTCTCAATCCAGTAGAGTCTAACAGTCATTAAGAATGGCACTACGTTCATTCACTCATTAATGAATTCCCACTAGGTACCACATGCAGTGCTGAATACAGGAGATAAAAAAACACACGTGAGGAGCAGGGCCAGGCCTTGGTGTCCAAATGGCGGCCTCCAGGACAGCTCACACCGATGAGTATCCCCAGGACCTCCACCACCAGTGTCCTTGACCCCACAGTGAGCCGAAGCTGCCCCCCACACCGCGCCTCCCCAGAAGGCCCTCCAAGACCATCAACTCATCATTCAACAATAGGCGTATTGGGGCTTCCCTGGTGGCGCAGTGGTTGAGAGTCCTCCTGCCGATGCAGGGGACACGGGTTCGTGCCCCGGTCCGGGAGGATCCCACATGCCGCGGAGCGGCTGGGTCCGTGAGCCATGGCCGCTGAGCCTGCGCGTCCGGAGCCTGTGCTCCGCAATGGGAGAGGCCACAACAGTGAGAGGCCCGCGTACCGCAAAAAAATAAATAAATAAATAAAAAACAATAGGCGTATTTCTGGAGAAATGTGGCATCTCTGGGGAATATGGATAGAGTGATGGAAAAAACAGTGGCTGTTCAAGGGCTTATCATATACATCTTATCAGAATCTACTTCAGATTTATATTAACTTAATTCCAGTAAGATTCCAAAAGTGAGTCCTTTAATGAATGTACATCGCAGCAAGAGGAAGCAAAAAAAAAAAAAAAAAAAAGAAGGAACAGAGTGAACTGGTGAATCCATCTCCCAGAATAGGCTTTGTCTTCTCTCTAGCCATGGAGCCATGGAAGCAACTTCTGCTTCCGACATTACAAAGAATTTTCATATATCCTTTGCTCAGATTCAGCAATTATTATTTGTTTTATTATTTTCTTTCTCCCTCTTTGTGTGTGTGTGTATAACTGTATTATATATACAACACAAAAATGCTCATATTTGTGTACCTGTACACACACATATTTTTCTAAAACTATACAAAATTGTATTAGAGATATCATATTCCTTTATCCCTAGACACTTCAGTGTGTCTTTCCTAAAAGCAAGGACAACTTCATACATAGTACAACAATTGAAATCAAGAAATTTAACATTGATACCAAAAAAAACACCCCCACACACGAGATATAGTCCCTGCCCTCAGGGAGCTCTTCAAATATATTCCCAACCATGTGCTAACCCCAGTTCCTTCCCTCATCCATGGAAACATGTTTTGTGGTTCTTTTTTTAATCTAGAATTAAATTTCAAAATGTAACCATTAAGAAATTCTCTCAAGAAAGGATTATGGGGAATTCCCTGGTGGCGCAGTGGTTATGAATCCACCTGCCAATGCAGGGGACATGGGTTCGAGCCCTGGCCCAGGAAGATCCCACGTGCCACAGAGCAACTAAGCCCGTGCACCATAACTACTGAGCCTGCACTCTAGAGCCCGTGACCCACAACTACTGAGCCCACGTGCCACAACTACTGAAGCCTGCGTGCCTAGAGCCCATGCTCCGCAACAAAGAGAAGCCATCGTAATGAGAAGCCCACGCACCGCAATGAAGAGTAGCCTGCGCTCACCGCAACTAGAAAAAGCCCACGTGCAGCAACAAAGACCCAACGCAGCCATAAATAAATAAATAAATGTAACAATTTTTTTTAAAGTCATAAAAAAAAGAAGGGATTATAAAAAGCATAGGGATTATATTTTGGGAGATCCTAAATAAGCCCTAGAATAGTAACCTGCAATAATTAACACTGCTTAGAAAGCCTATTTTCAGAGAGACGATGAAAAGGTCCTAATAAAATATACTAGACAGTTAACAAGAAGAATGTAAGTTATATTAACTATGAGGATAAATTGAAAAATCTTTTCCCCATTAAGACAGTAACACAAAGCACTAACCCTATCTATTTAAAAATGTTCAGGATTTTCCCATCAAAAGAGGATTAAAGACACCTAAAAATTATAAATCTTTCCTAAAGGTTAATGCTTTTAAGAAAACAACGTCAATTCTGCTGAATCAATAATCACCAACTCCCACAACTGCACTGTGGAATCACGAATCATCTTTCTGATAACGAGAGCATTCACTATTCAAAAATTAGGAGATTAGATCCAGTTGATGAAACAAACATATCTCTTTGTACTGATAATCTATATTAAAAAGTACGAATAAGCCAAGCCCTAAGAAATTAAAGACAGAAGCAAGCTCACTATTTAAAGAAATTTATAGTAAATTTTGGAAGAATGTCTTTTGTAAAGAGAATAATTATCATCTAACTTACTTGTTTGATAAATCTGAATTAGCAAAAAATAAAGGCGGGGGGCTTTAAAATGGCATATGCTTTTACTTTACCAAGGATAGCTTCTGGTTTGCACAAAACAGATTAGATACCTATTATATAATAAATAGCTAATAATGGGGCTAACACTACATCACAATTAATGGAAAGAAATTTATCATTAATTGAAGGCTTTTGTATGCCTGAGCTAAATTATCTTTTTTTTTTTTTTTTTTTTTTGCGGTACGCGGGCCTCTCACTGTTGTGGCCTCTCCCGTTGCGGAGCACAGGCTCCGGACGCGCAGGCTCAGCGGCCATGGCTCACGGGCCCAGCCGCTCCACGGCATGTGGAATCTTCCCGGACCAGGGCACGAACCCGTGTCCCCTGCATCGGCAGGCAGACTCTCAACCACTGCGCCACCAGGGAAGCCCAAGTTTGGCTTTTTTATATTCCATATGTAAGTGATATCATATAGTACTTGTCTTACTTTGTCTGAATTTTTAAATTTTCCTAACACCCTCAAGTTCCATCTGTGTTGTCTCAAATGGCAGGATTTCATGTTTCTCACAGCTTAATAATATTCCTTTGTGTATAGATACCAAATCCTCTTTATCTCTTAATCTGATGATGGACACTTAACTTTGTTTCCATATCTTGCCTATTGTGAACAATGCTGCAATGAATGTGGGAGTCCAGATATCTCTTTGAGACAGTGATTTTATTTCCTTTGGATATATACTCAGAAGTGAGATTGCTGCATCATATGTAGTTCTAATTTTAATATCTGAGGACCTCCATTCTATTTCCCATAGTGGCTGTTCAAATTTACGTTCTACCAACAGTGTTACAAGCGTTCCCTTGTAGGTCAAGGATTTTTTTTTT